>NC_091400.1:1410500-2821000 GCF_032191515.1 Phaenicophaeus curvirostris | reverse complement strand
TTAAAAAAGAACAAGCAAATGTCTCTATGGCATTGGAGATTTTTTTTTTTTTTTTTAGATTAGTAGAATATTAGTTAAGTAAATATTAAGTAAATATTGCTGAGGGACATGGTTTAGTGATAGATAGAAACGGTTGGACTCGATGATTCAGTGGGTCCTTTCCAACCTGGTGATTCTATGATTTTCCCCTCAATAATTTTCATGCATAATAATGCTTTGTGGAATTTCTATCTCAGCAGGGGTCCTCAGGTTAGGAAACTGAACTGCAAGGTAAATTTTCTCATAATCGCCAACAGCTTGTAAGGACACACTGCTATATGACCAGGAACATCCTCAAACCTTTTGCGCTCTTGGACTTTCCAGCTTGTAGTCAATCAGCTTGCTGCTGACTGTATGTTCCTAAACAAGCAGCCACTGTCTTTGACCTGATTATATTTCCTCAATCCACAAGGAGGCCATGAATCTGAACTAGCATTTTTAAAGCACTTTGAAATATTATAGCTGCAGCTTACAGGTCTGCCTTCTACTCCTTTTCCGCTTGTCCAATAACACATTTTTGAGCGTTGTTTTTGCTGTGTGTCTGTCACCATGCCGTGCTGGTTTTTACTGAGAAGTGTTTTACTCCAAAAAGTCTCCCTGAAAGCAATGGACTGACTAGTCCCTATCTAAAATTGGCTGACCCAAAGGATCAGGTCCCAGGCTGCACGCTTTATTCCTTAAGCACTCCCCAAAGAAGCCCTTGCAGCGCTGCATAGGTTAATTTCTTCTCAGAAGAATGAAGGGGACTTGATTCTAGAATCACAGAATCACCAGGTTGGAAAAGACCCATTGGATCATCGAGTCCAACCATTCCTATCAAACACTAAACCATGCCCCTCATTCTGTTGCTAGATGAGCAAATTCACTTAATTACTAAAGCTACATCGCTGTTGCTTATGGGTCATAAGGCACTGTTGAATTAGCAGGTTATTAGTGTATAAAAAATGAGGATTTGTCACAAATGTAATGCAACTCTTCTGAACTTCTACAGGAGCTCACAAAATTCAGCACTTTGCACAGCTTCTGAATGTACTCGGTTTGTTTCTAAAACGTTAATTTGGACTGTGAATTCAATGAGATCTACTTTCTTCTTACAGCAATTATTCAATTCAACTGAATTCAATTAAGCTACAACTGTTTATGCCAGTGTAATTAGGAGGAGAATCTAGCCTGATAAGATACGACATGACTTTAAGATGGAGTACTTAGGCTCCACTGTAAAATACAGTTACATCACAAGGTGTAGGTAGTGTGGCTTTCCCAGGCTGCCAGTCTTACCAACTCTGAATAGACAAGAAAAAAAAAAAAGATTGCTTGGAGACTTCAGGATTCCTTATCGACCTGCATAACCAGCAAAACTGGATTATAGACTGGAATGGAAATGAATGGTCCTGCTGAGTTTATTTTATTGACATTATACACTTTTACACAATACGCGGGTCCCCACTGGCTTGGAAAATTCTGTTGGCTTTTTATTGAAAGTAGGCTCAGTTTATATTAAATCTACAAAGACACATGCCACTGCGTACACTTGGGAAGACATTTTTTTGAATACATTAGTTTCAGAACCGTATCGTGAAAGTTTTGCCTCACAATGAGATAAATTATACCTAGGATAACTAAAGCTGTGCAGTTTGCAAACAGCATGGGTTTCTCTTGTTGCTTGAGAAATAAACTATTCCTGGAACCTGGGCACAAGGTTTGCCCAGAGGTGCTAATCAACATGGATACTGCACAAAAGTTATGCCCGAGCGCCACAGGAAGAAAATTTTACTTCTGGAAGAAACTAACATAGAAGAATAAGAAGTAGAGCAGAATGAAAATTTTTTCTTTCAGTTTTGATGTTTACCTGGTCTGGTAACTTGAAATGTTTCGTTATGCCTGAAATGGAACACTGAACTTTCATTCTCTATCAGCTATCTCCCTGCCTTTCATTTAAATGCTTTCCTAACAGGACGATAAAAATTAATTTTATTTGTATAGCCTCATTCGCTATGCCGCCTTATGTATGTTTTCCCAAAGATTCTGCTCATCAGATCCAAAGTGAACATGGAGACAACTTTGGTTATATGCAAATAAAGTATTTTTTCTGACCCCAATTTTAAAGGAAGTCTACTGTCTAGGAAAAAATGTTTCATCAGCTATGAATCCTTCAATATACTTGTGCAGATTACAATGATAAACCAGGTATTAATTGTGGCAGCAGTTTGTTGGAGATGGTGAGCAAGAGCTGAGCAATTCTACTGGGGAGTAGGATTGTTTTGATAAAACCTGAAGAAGCAAAAAGGGAATCTCCATCACCAAAATCCTAGCGCGATAAACACAATGGACACAAAGTATTATTTTATAAGGGGAACTAATCTCAGCAAACTTGCACATCGCAAAGGACAAGATCCACACTGCAGCCAGAAATCCCCAAGATCCAGCTTAGTATTTCAGCCAAGCCTCTCTCTTCGGTATGGTCTACAGAGCGACCTTTGCACATGACGTCAAATCACATACTTCACAATTTTTGCTGACCGTAAACTATTTTCTCACAGATTCACCTCTGAAAGAAAACTTAAATAACTTATCCTTGGAATTTCTCCTTTCCAATACAATGTTAAAAAGAAAAATTGACATTGATACCAACGTTTAGCCCAGTTTACTTAATGTTCTGACTTTATTTTTTGCTTTCCCTATGAGAGACTCGGCTGTCCCTGTTTTGCCCTTTCCCTGGAGAAATTCTTTCAATAACTATGGTCAGAAAAGGAAAAAAATAAATAAATCTTCAAACTGTAACACATTGCTTCACACACTAGCTGCTTATGGTAACTGTAGCTCTAAGAATCACTCCAATGCTTGCTTATAGTTCCCTCAGAAAGCAGAGTTTGGAAAGAAACAAGCTCTTGTCCAGCACACTTCCCATTGAAAGCATTTCACAAATATTGGCTAAACCACCCTAGTAGTATAACAACAAGATAAGTAATAAATGGCCTTTACAGACAGAGGTAGGAGATAGGATCTGACTGGGGTGAGATGTCACCTGGTAGCTCACCATAATTTCCTGATATACCATGGCTGTAGTGTTAAGACAGTGCAGAGGGACATATGAATCCAACCACTTTGGAGTAATTTTTGTGTTTTTATTTTAGCCCTGAATTATGAAAAGCCTCATCACAGCCCAGATGCTTCTGGGAGTCAACAGCTGGGTTAAAAGGCTGAGCCTGTGGGTGGGTCTTGCTGGTCTTTGGAGAAGCAATTATTCTACATTCACACATACAAATTTTAAAATACAGGTGTTGAAATTATTGCACAATATCTAATGTGTTTCTGGCAGTTCCATACTGTCTGACATTGATACATTTAAATTTATAGAGAAGACAGAAATAAAAAGTGACAAAGGCTGCACATTTTCCCTGAAAATATAAATTATTCAGTGTATCTACTAAAAAACTATGAGCAGCAGTCAGGGTTCCCGAAATTCTGTGGCATCTTCATCTTTGACAGTGTCTATTGAACTCCACCTGAGAAACTATAAAGTTTTCCTATCAGTCAGCTTTTTGTTTGGGTTTTTATTTTGTGTGCTCGAGGTGGTTGTTGCTTTAATAAAAAATATGTAACAAATAAAACATTCAAGCAAATGTGAAACGCTAAGAGCAAAAATAGCAAGCATCGGCACAGAACACGTTAAGAAAGAAAAAAAATCGATTTTTTTCGTCTTGCAACAGTGTGTCTTGGGAACACTAATAATAGGTGCCTCTTTCCTCTCAGAGAATGACTTTTTCCCTTCATTGCACATGACTTGGTGAAGGACTCGTCTAACTGTGATATCTAGATGCAAAGCAAGTAAGAAAAGGAGCCTTTGTCTGCTATTTTAAAAGCAGGAATTCTGACTGGAGAAGGGATGATTAAAATGCTCCATGTGGCAACGGTAGAAGAGTGACTGTCTCCCTGACAACAATGATAGTGCTTATATGAATAAAATCACATGTTTGCACAAAGACTGGAGGTTTAGACCCTAGAAATGTCAAAAGAAGCTGAGCCTGGCATATCATATAATATTGTTATTGATTTCTTAATTATCAGGCATGAAACATATTGATATTCAGTTTATTCTATTTATAGATGAGTTGGTTGGGGTTTTTTTCTGTTGCTATCTCAGAGAAATGTAACATTTCTAGAACCGTGGCTCTTAAAAGCATAATTTTTTTCCAGTGCGTGCTGTTAAAACCAAAGTCTGATGCATTTATTGCTTCACAATTTCTTAACTGATTCATTACATTAAGGAAGAACATTATTTGGTTTTCTTTATTGCCACAAGGCATATTTCTATCAATTAATTCCATTAGATGCACACATAATTTCCCCTCATTTGTGGAAAAAACATACAAAGTTAATGTTGTGTAACCTTGGGGAAATGATGCCATTAGGCTCTTTTGAAGAACTCCGATGGGAAAGGTGCTTAATTTCTGCAGAAATATGGGGTTAGGCTTCAGAGCCAATTGCTTTTTCTCGTACTTTAAATCAAACAGCACGCATCTGTAGCTTCATTATGGCAAAGAAAGTACATGCTTTTGAGCTGTAATCAATAGAAAAGTGCCAGTTCCCTGAAATAAAATCTATCTATTTCAGTTAAACTGCAATCCAGAGGCTTCCCAGGCTGCGCAGTCTCAGACTTTGCCATTCGCTGTGTATGCTCTGAGGACCATGAGATTATGTGGCATTTCATGGTGAGTGCAAGGGTTGACACGGTGCAGTGGGTCGTTATTCAGCAAAAAGAGCGTGTGGGGCTGGGCAGCTACAGGCAGGGTCCCGCTAAGCCCTGGGTGTCAACATACCCTGCTAAGCTAAGATGTCAAGTAGCAGTTGGAGCAAGGTCTCTGGCTTCTGAGACTCATCTAACCACTGGGGAGATGCAGACTCCCCCTATAGCTTGGCTCTTATCTCCCAGAAGTCTTTATACAAGTCAGGAACACAACAACGCACAAAACATTTTTTCCCTCCAGGTCTCCCCAGACACTACGCTTGCTGCTACAAGATGCAAGTCAAATGTTGCACTGAGACTCCACCAGAACCAAGAACAGACAGAGAACCTGAATCTGACCACTTCGACAGCTCTGGCTCTCATCCTTCTGTCAGCCTAACTGCGGCAGCAAGATGTATAATATCCAACTCACGCACTGCAAAGAGCAGAACTTAGTGTGCTGTAGAGTCACAACTACATTTTTCACCAGCCCAGCTTTTAGGAGCTTGCCCGTGGCAAGACGAGCAGTCACCAGGATGATGTAGCTGCACTTGCATCAGGCAGAGTGCTGCTGGCAGAGCTCACAGCCGCGAGGCTGCTCCGAGCGCTGGTGAGAGACTGGTGATTTCTGAGAGCTCAGTGCAGTGACGGGAGACAGGGCAGCCCTCGGGGCACTGCACTGAGCACGGGAAGGTGTTGAGATGTGCAGAGCTGTGCAGAACCAGGTTTTCATCTCTGCCATGCCACAGCGGATGTAAAGTAGGCTTACGTAACCTAATTTACATGGACCTACCCCAGTGTTTTTGCCCCGCTTTTATAAATCACATGTCAGCAAGCTATTCCTGGAGGCCACAATCTTCCTCATGAAATCTCACATAATTTTCTGTATATATGCATAGAATCATAAAATCACCAGGTTGGAAAAAACCCACCGGATCATCAAGTCCAACCATTCCCATCAATCATTAAACCATGTCCCTCAACACCTCATCCACCCGTCCCTTAAACCCCTCCAGGGAAGGTGACTCAACCACCTCCCTGGGCAGCCTGTTCCAGTGCCCAATGACCCTTTCTGTGAAATTTTTTTTCCTAATGCTCAGCCTGACCCTCCCTTGGTGGAGCCTGAGGCCATTCCATCTCATCCTGTCCCCTGGGAGACGAGGTCAGGTCCCTCCTCTCCACAACCTCCTTTCAGGTAGTTGTAGAGAGCAATGAGGTCTCCCCTCAGCCTCCTCTTCTCCAGACAGTGCATACATAGAAGCCGAGGAGAAGGAAGCTGACCCAAGAGCACATTGAGAAGTGCTACATGTACAGGTGCTTGTGCCCCCCAAAACACAGGAGTCAGTAGATCACCTAAGAGCGTTGGCCCTTTCCAGATGCAAGAGCTGGCTGCACAGCGGTGTTAGCGACTGCAAGGCACGCTTGCTGCAGCCCAAACCTGTTCTCAGAATATCACATCCTGATGAGCTCACTGGAGGAGCTGCCTTTGCAAAGAATTTTCCTGCACCTCCAATCCTGCAGCGACTGGCAACAAATGAGAAGGAAATTATTCATATGGCATCGACTGTCATTTTAATTGGCTACTTATCACACCATTGCTACTTGTGTCTGCTATAGTAACGCTCGGGTGCATAATTGTTCTGAGCACTGTACTAACATAGGGAAAAGTGATTTCCTGCATGCTAATTGCCTTTCAAAAATTATAGTATATTTTCCTTTAGTTATAGGGTAGGAAAAAGAAGAAAAAAACACCTGTAGATAAAGATCAGTTTTCAAAGATACAGCTTTGATAGAGAAAGAAAAGTAATTATTAGTGTGGTCCCTGGCAACTTGAAAAGAATCATTTGAGAGGCGTACTTTGGATACTTACTTCCAGAGTATCTATTCAGAATATACTAGTTTAATTTCTAGAGAATGATTAGAAGATAGCAAGCCAAATAGTTTTCCCTCCTCTCTTACGGGAAGGCCCTCCAATTGAAAAAGAACTTGAAGTAAGTTAGTAAAACCCTATTTAAAGTAAATGAAGCTCCACTTTTAAATGTTTGCTAGAAACATCACTAATGCATATTAGTTGAATGAAACAAAGTTAAAATCATGATAGCGCTAAAGGCAATATCCAAAGATAACTATAGCACATGCTTGTTTGTGTAGCTGATTTTTTCAATTGGCTTTAGCATAACTACTACAGCTTTTCAATCTGTGCATAACTGGGCTTTACACTGAGGCTTTGGGAATGCTTCAGTCCAATTTGCTACAGGAACCTCTTTCCCAAAAAGCTAGAAATAGGGACTACGTAGCTTTTGACATTCACCTCTTCAACCTTCGGGCTATAAATTATGATATCCCCCTAGTCCTCTGACCTTCCTAGTGAGGAAGCAAAGAGAGGGCTCATCTCTTCGGGATGAATAATCAAGAAAAAGTCAAAGCAAATACTTCAGACTGGGATTTTTGGTATAAAAGCATTTATGAAGTAATTCTGAAGGCTGAATTACTTCATTATAACCATCTGTTCATCAATAATTCACAATAAACAGGGAAGTAAAAGCCTAATAGCTTGTTTACTATGAATTGTTTGCCAGGTTGCAGGCACAGTAGCAGCAGTCCCTGCATGTTTGCCTGCTCCGAGTGCTTTGTGAAACGCAGCTGGGGCTGAAAAGTTGACAGGGATGGATGCTCTGTTGCCTAATACACAGCGAAAGGCTACTGTAAGTACAGCCAGTGAAAGTTTTCCCACATATTTCAAAGAGTGGCACGGTTGTTTTTCAGTGGGAACCATGACACAACAAAAGGCTGTACCTCCACAGACCTATTAACAATATGGAGATTGGACCCTTGAGCATAAAAGTTTCTTCAATAAGCAATGAATGTTTTGCAAACACACAAAAACCATTGCACCTACCATTCTTCAAAACCAAATAAAAGTCTTCAAAAGCAAATAAAAGCCTTCAAAACCAAATAAAAGTCCTCAAGCATTCCTAAACAGAGGAGAGCCATTGAGTTTTGTCCCACTGTGCCTTTGTTCCACAGCAGGTAAACACTATTTAAAATTCATTACTTGCCAAAACTATTTTTTTCTTAGAAAACTGAAGGTTAGAAATTATGATGTTATTTCCATTTTCGATTTGCAACTACTTTATACCTACTTTTCCTTATGACAGCTTTTATTAGAACTAATATAGCTTTTCCTTGGTGTTTCTTTCCCCAGTTCATCTAATTGAAACCGACCACTGACCTCCTTGCCCTTTTCTAGGTGGAACAAATGAAGTCATTCTGGTCTTATCCATATGATACTCTCCACATCTCAGTCATTAGCTCACACCTGATCCAGTTGCACATCCTCTTGCACGCACACGAACATGCAATCATGCAATCAAGGCTCCAAATATTTTTCCAGAATAGCTCTTAGGAGTTATTTGTATGAGGGCGTTATTAGAGTTACTGCTTTCAAAATATCTTAAATAATGCTTTTCAGTGTTTCCATCTGTGGGACAGGTGTGGTGTGGGTGTGCAAGGGAGCACAAGATAAAGGTCTCAGGATTTACTCCTAAAGCGTGGCACCTGTAAGGAATGTACCCAACCATGCCAGTCAAGGCTGGGAGGGCGTGTAAAATCATCAAACCTCAACATTACATTCTTCAAGCTTTCTTTTCCCAGTATGTCTCCTAATTTTATAGCATTGTTTGGAAAGTGCAGGGGTACAACTATGGAAAAAAAAGTAAACAACTATGGGGAAAAAAAAGTAAACAAGACTTGTGGAAGTAGGAAAATATTTTCATGATAACACAGCAAAGATTTTCTTTAAGGCTAATGCAGCACAGGCTATTATTGCATTACATGTCTATCTCAGCTGTATTTAGTAAAACTGAACTATTTTTTGACCTGCATTTTAGAACTGATATTATGTGTCTTGCACTTGGTCCTACTAGCAGCTAGTGAGACCTAGTCACCCCATTTATTTTGGTGCATTCAGCTGGAGTTTCACTAAGAGGTCACATGTGATATTTTAAAGAGGTTTTATTTTGGTAGGGAGGGATTTTCTCAGTCTGTTTGTCTCACTATGGGATGCAGGTTTTAAGGATTAGTTAACAGACCTTTTTTTTGAGCAAGTAATTTCAAGGAATTAAACATCTCTGTTACAGGCTATGAAGACACTATAACCAAAAATTTGGACTGAATCTACATCTCTCTCCATTCCTTTGCATTTCTCATGAGCAGTATATTTGGATACATTGGAAGACAATGAAAGGTGAGGCAGCAGAAGATCAGCCTCTCATCAGTGCAAACATTCAATTTCCATTCTCGGTTGAAAGTTATCTGTTAAAAGACTTTAAAAGTTATCAGGTTTTTACAGAGTGACAAATAATTGCTGGATTTCTCTGCTCCAGTGAAGAACAGGCCTGTGTTAATTTATCTGGAATAAACGTGCATACAGCCCACATTGTCCTCTGATAATGCTGTTTACGGTTGTTGGCCCTGTCCAGTGTGTTGATGTGGACCTCTATAGATATATGGAGTATTATAAAGGACTATCTTTCCTAGAAACATGCAGTAGCTATTGCTCTTTGTCTCCCTGTAATTTTCATTAGGTCTTATTCATGTGCCCCCGAGAGTGAGAGAGGCAAAGTCATCTGCCCACTGGTTATTATGCTGTAGCACAAAGGGGTTCTTCAGCTTAGAACACGAGACTGAAAACAAGTCTGTTGACAAATTATTGTGACCCATCCTATTCCTATTTAGAATCACTGCAGCTGTCTGAAGCTGAAGTTAACACCCCCATCTGCACATACCCAGGGTGTTTTTACACCCATAAATGGAACAAAAGCTCCATGCATGAAGATCACATATTAAGAAATTCAAGCAAGCCCTAAGCTATTTCACATAGTTTCTTCAAGTATTGACAATTATTTCAATCACATTTAAAACTACTACATATTGGGAGGAATTTCTCTCCCCAGCTTGGTGTCGCAAGGCTGAACGTATCATTGGTCTCAAGTTTTTATATTAATGAAAGATTGTATCAGAACAGGTACATAAAACTGCTTTAGCTAGTTGTAATCAATGAGAAGACTGCTAATCAGCATATATCCTGTTTCATGGACTTTTTCTGTATGCCACAAAATTATGGTATCATTAAATGCACAAAATTTCCTGTGGTCTGGAATATAAATACATTCACCTTTAGGTGTTTATTGGGGTCAACAGGAAGTCAGTATCTCCCTGGTTAACTGAAAATTAGCATCTACTGCAGTTATTAATATTTTTAGAGGCAAATATATATAACATCTACCAAATACAAATGAAATCTCCCCACTGTTACTGGAGAAGCTATCATGGAGTAAACTGGAGTTTAGAAACTACATTGACTTTCAAAGATGGGTTTGCTTCTGATGTGTATCTTTCCTGTCTGACACAAGTCAAAATGTTTTATCACATGCAAATCCTTATGCTGAGAAAGGCAAAACCAAATACACAGTATGTCAGCCACAACTAGTCAGGCAGCAACATGCAGAAAAGCGTTAGGAGTCATCTTGAACTGAATTTGAGTTTGCAAAGCGATGCTGATGAACAGGAGGCAGGTTAAAGTTGGACTGGAGACTCTCCAGAGATCCCTCCCAGTTGTCTAACATGACTTACACCTGTGAACATCAGGGTTAGTGCTCCTGATTATAAATAAAACAAAAAAAAAATTGTAAGAAAATGTCAAAATTAAACCAGAAATCTAGTGCTGCACTAATGGGTTTTTTTTGCATTGACTTACAGCTGATATTAATGACTGCTGCATCAAGCATTTCCCCCAAAGACTTGTATTATACAATAATTTATAAAGAGACCAAACATGTTTAAAAGTCCTTAGATTTTAAGATCAATAAGCCTGTCTCCTCACTACAACCTCCATCTAATGATGTAGATAATTTTTCCGAACTTAATTATGAGATGACAGCCACACATCCTCCCAGAAAAAAAGGACTTAGAGAAGAAAAGGGCAAACATCTTGCTCATCCTACTGGTGCTTTTTCTCTGCACTTAGAAGGTCCCTTCTCTTTAGAGCTAATTGCAAAGAAAGAGCTCTGGCAGAAGTAGATGCTCTCTTTACCCTGGGAAAGAAATATTTCTACAGGAGTTACTGAGCTAGCACAGGGCAAGTCTGCGAGCGTAGCCAGAAATGGGGGCTGACAGCTCTGCAGCCCAGGGAGTGCACGGCCTCACGCAAGCAGGTTTTTCTGGGTCCTAGGAGAGCCCACAACCACTTCACTTGCTCTGCTCTGATCATGCTGCAGCACTGAGCAGAATCCAGGCTGAAAGCTCCTCTGCTTATCAGACACTGAGGCTGGAGCAGCTGCTAGTGATGAGGATGATTCATCGCTTGCCTTTGGGTTTTTAGAGACACGGCTCCAGCTTCCAGCCAGGGCAGTTCAGGCACAAAAAAAAGCCCTTGGGTTGTCTAAACACACCCTCCCCTGCAGTCAGCTCAGCCTGATTGATTTAACAGGTATAGGACAAATTGAGTCTAATTCCCTCCTGCAGATCTGTCATCCAGCTCCTCGTAAACAAAATCCCCTTTAAAGTGGCATTAAGTCAGTCCACACAGAGTTAGACCTGGAGTTATAGCCCCTGAGCACTGGTGAATAATTTGTTTTCTGTATTTACCTATGTGTGGATTTCTGGCTATCAGGTACCAAACCCAAAGCAGCATAAGGACTACGCAGTTATTCAAACCCGTCAATAGGAAATAATCTCAGTGAGCAGTTTACTAATTACCTACAGAGGAAGGGAATAGTCTGAGAAATTTTATGGCCTATATAAATACCTTGCTTTTAGTAACTCTTTAACTACCTTTACCTGTCGGCTTTCTCCTGATGCAACATCAGCTTCAAAGAGAAAATTAAGCATACGGATTTCATCTTAGTAGCAAAGTGGTATCAGCCATAGGACAGAAGAACGAATCCTACAAGGCAATATAAATCAGGACCTGTGAACATCCACTCTAAACCAAAAGCACAGCGAGCCCAGCAACTGGGCAGCAGAGGATAGAGGCTGGGCTGGTTTGGAGGAAAGGCAGCTCATCCTTTTCCTCACAGCAGCACCAGCAGTGCTCCCTTCACTCAGCAGTGAGTTCAGCCTCCCCGGGACTGTGCAGTGTGCGTGGCCACATCATCCAGAGGTGCTCTTCAGAGCAGACAAGGTGTTCAACAAGGTCCTGTAGACCAGGAGCCAAAACAAGCTTTCTGGATCATCTCCGAGATCCCTCCTGCCTCCAGTGTTCTCTAAACAGACCAGAGATTTACCTGCTTGCATTGGCTGCCCTGCTTCCCAAGGCTGTGGGAAAGCTGCTCATTTAACAGGGGAACTTGCACAGAGGTCTAAGATCTCCAGCTATGAAATTATTTATATTAAAATTCTACAGAAAGAAAAAGTTGAATCAGAGTGTTGCTATCTCAGATTTGTCAGAAGAGAGGTTTCAACTAAAATAAAAGGAAACTTCTGGATAAAACAAAAGATGAAACTGGCTTCTAGGAGGTCAGAGCGTACAGCAAGCAGTGGCTGGGCAGAATTCTTATTCTGTTGCATTTTCTCCTCAGCCTCTGAAATCCTAAGCTGGCTTCAGTGGAGGTTTCCTTGAACTAATGGCCATCCTGCTTGCACCACAAAGAAGATTTCGCCTTCTATGCCTGGACCCAACACCTATTTGCCAGGGGAAAATCTCCATTTTGTGTTATTCCCTCTGCCAAGAGCTGCTGCAGGGCTAGGTGGGACCTGCCCCACCAGGATGCTCTGCAGTGGTTCACCTGAAGCACAAACACAGAGAATGGGTTGTGTTGGATGAAGCCTGCAGGAGGGAAAAGGCTTGGGGAGTTGAGGGGTCCTACCGCACAGTTTGTACCTAGAAAAGATCACACCTTAGAAATGCCACTAGCTTTTTTCCACCAGCCCTAAGGGGAAGGCTGGCTGGGGCAGCTTAGCTGCAGACACTAAAGGGTGAGATTTATCACACCCCATTCCTTTCTTCAGAAAAATCAAATTACACAGATAGCTGAATGCAGATAGCATTGCCAGCTACCAATCTGAACAACTGTCCATCCTGAAAACCAAGTCAAAATGTCATTATCTACCAAGGAAGATGAAATCCAGCAAGGCTTTTCAAATGTTATGCCAAAGCAGGTGGGAGGTGTTTGTTCAATGCCACTGAGCAGAAGTGGCCCAAGATACTCTGGGTATTTTTTTCTCAACACTGCTGTGCTTAGCATGAAAGATTTCTGTTTACAAGGAACCCCCAAAACGGTGTTTCCTATATAAAAGAAATGAAGAGCACAAATTTGAGTTCTTCATACCATTTTTCTGGACCTCCAGCTGCTTTGACACTGGTACCAGAAGATGTAATTTGCAGCCATCGCAGACAACAAACAAAAGAGCTGAGGTTTCACAAATCAATATTGCTCTCTTGATGCTCTGCACCTTTCCAGGTATTTTGCAGAGATCGCTAGGTAAAACGGCAAAAAGGGCAAATGTACAGTTAATACATCCCATGTGAAGTGTGGCCTTGGCTGCAGCTTTGAGGAGTTGTTATGATGATTGTTCACAGCAATCGAGCTCAGCAGAGGCTTTTTCGCTCAGCACATTGCATCATCTCCAGGGAGCTTCCTTTACAACACTTATAAATGAGAAAACAAGATAACTTTAGACTGCACAGCTGCAGGGTGCAGGAGGAAAGCGATGAAATAACACTGAATTAATCCATTCATTCAAAGGCCACTGAATTGTCATGCATGAATTTAATAAGGCTGGACATTAAATAGCTAACAAATAAAAAAAAAATGTAAAAATTGTCATTACAAATCTCTTTACACCCCACATCCATCTCCCTCTGCTAATCTCCCAGGAATAGGTGCAGGCAAACCTTCCCACATTATGTAGGTCAGCACCTACTCTAAAATTCATCTGTTTTGGTGAAAATGGAAGGCAGGCACTGGAGACGTGCTCCCTGACCCCAACTCTTCAGAACTATGTAGTTGGAGACGGGTTTGGTTTTTTCTGGAACTCTGCATTTTGCCCCTTGGAGTGCTGGATGGCACCTGCACAGCACAGCTCGGGCTAACGCTCAGTCTCAAAGCCAGGCAGGGCTCTTACAGCCACACTGCAAAGCTTTGTGTCTGCTGGGATGAGCTGGGAACTCACAACTCAGACATAGGCACTGCTAATACTTTTTATAACAACACGTTATAACTTGAATCAGGTAAAACCAGTATTTTACGAAGACGCTGAAGTACAGTAAAGTTTTCAGTTACTGGGAAAGCATTGAATGAAGTCAATTAGCAAATTCCTGCATGCAATCTGTGTTGAACAATGGCCCTGGCGAGGCACACAGCAGCCTCTGAGGACCCACAAAGTCAAAATATCTGTTCACACACAAAAAAAAGTGCTCTCCCTCTCTGAAAAAGGGAAGACCACCACGGGTGACAAATAAGTGATATGTCATTTAGAGCATGAGGCACTCGTATTTCAGGCTGGTCAACCTGCAATAAGAACCTAAAAAGGATGAAAGCGGGGAAAGAAATTTGAGGTTTTTTTGCACAAAATATTTGGTAATATCATGCTTCAAATCACAGACATGTATCACAGACACGTATCACAGAAATACTAAGGCTATTGCATCAGTGTGGATGTGTGTCAGGGTAGAGAGAGGGGCCTTTTATCATAGCACTGCACTGCTGAGTCACAGCCAGAGCTCACAATTCACCACAATACACTCACGTTTTGCTGGCTTCGGCTACGCTTGAGCAAAAAAGCTCCTGTAGCATTTTTTGAAGGGAGAGCTGTAGCAACATACAGTGTTTCTTGAGTAACTGAAATTTCCCTAGCATTTCAAAGAGATCATTCAGTCTTCATTTTTAGCCTGTATAGGCTTATACAGGTAGATGACTTCAGCTTGAGCACTGTGACTTTCATATAAACTGAAGTAACTGTAATCTGCTGACATGAAAATTGTTTATATAAATAGATGATTCCATGCATACAGTAAGTTTATTTACATAAGAATTGGTATTTTTCTAAATATCACAATATGACAATTTCCTCTACTAGCAGTATGATTCTTTCTATGCCAGGAGGAATTTGCAGTGAGAAAAGGGTGCACAACAGAGCAGGTGTGTGTGTGTGTTATTATTAGCCTGCTGACCCCCAGTATAGAATTAGAATTATAGAATCACCAGGTTGGAAAAGACCCACAGGATCATCAAGTCCAACCATTCCTATCAGTCACTAAACCATGGACCTCAGCACCTCATCCACCATCCCTTAAACACCTCCAGGGAAGGTGACTCAACCACCTCCCTGGGCAGCCTGTTCCAGCGCCCAATGACCCTTTCCGTGAAAAATTTTCTCCTAACGTTCAGCCTGACCCTCCCCTGGCGGAGCTTGAGGCCATTCCCTCTTGTCCTGTCCCCTGTCACTTGGAAGAAGAGGCCAGCACCCTCCTCTCCACAACCTCCTTTTAGGTAATTTGTCTGAAGTACAAAAGCTGCTCTGATGTAGCCATGAGGTCAAGTAAGAAGATTTGAAGCGATTGTTTTTACTTGCAATGGTAGTGGTCCTGGACACTGGAAACTTCTGCAAGCTGGGTATTACTTACAAAACCTCCAGCGCCACATGGACATACATCCACGTACTCAGTACGAGATTCTGCCCCACATCACCCTCATGAGAGGGCTCTCCAGCTGCTTCACACACCACCCTCACCAGAGGAGCCTCCCAGGCTCAGTGCTTTTTCTTTGGGACCTTTGTTAATGCCACCAAAGTCACCCACTACAGCCTCTGCCACAGGTCAGGTGCTCACAGGTTTTTGGCGTGGAGAGTTGAGTCCTTAAGTTCAGCTGGACTTCAAACACCAGGTAAAATTCCACAACAGAAAGTGCCACATGCACCCACTCCTGCACAGAACAAATTGTTCCAAACTTTGTCGCTGACTGGAGGAAAACACTGCCTGGTTAGGAAGCCCATTCCATCTCAGGGGAACAAACCTCATTTTGTTCATCCCTGATGTGCATCTTTCCAATAATTTGTCACTTATATGATCTACTGCCCTAAGAAGGACAATTTATAACCCTTAGGGACACTGTGTACTCCCAGGGAGAAGGACGCAGAGTATCCAAGCTGGGGAAACCAGAGGTGCGACCTGAATTATCTGGGTTAGCTTAGTCCGATGTCACAACATAAAATCCTAAAACCATGTTGTTGGGATACAGCAAAAATGAGATCAATATAAACTACATAGATTATTTCCCCCCCTGAATCGAACAAAACAGGTTTGCAAAGCCAAGAGCTGAAAGTAACTCAAATGTGCGTTTTGAAAAATCAGAAGTTCTTCATTTTCATAAATTTAATCCTAGTTCAGCTGGCTAAGGTATTTCTGGAAGTACAGTTCGGGTGTACCAGGCTTTCAGTCCATCCACCCAAGACATCTTTACAATCTGCACCTTAGCACAGCATGTTGCCTGAGAACTGTGCTGGCAGCAGAAACAATCTGTACCAGAATGGCAGCCCCCCTCTGGTTTCTAAATATAGTTCTACTCTCCTGAAGACTTAAAACATTTTTGGTTCTTTCTTAGAGAAGTTAACATCGCTTCAGAGCAGATTGCTTTAATGCATATCTACACACATGGAGGTAAACACTCAGTGTAGGTGTGCCTCTATTAAAAAGATGTGCTCACAGGACTGTGAAGAACAAAATTAATTCTGTATGAAAAGGCTCTCATATACGTGTTTTTGGTGACAGACCCTCTTGGATAGAGGGGAAAGGTGTTATTAAGACTGTGTTATCCTAAAACCATCACACCCATATCCCAAACAACCTTTCTCTTCACTCCGCCCATAGCCTTCTCCCATCCCAGCAGATGCAGCCTTACAACTCCTGAAAGCCAATCTCACAAACCTGGTGTTTATCCAGATGATAGAAAGCAGCTGACTGCTTTAAAATCCATTGCACGACATGCCTGTGATACACAGAGCGTAGACCCAAGAGTGATGCAGGGAAACCAAACAGAGCATGCTGAATATGAGGCTTAAGGAACTGCTCCCACGCCCAGGGTGGACTCAGAGCACACGGACCGTGGCCAACCCAGTAAACTCGCCCATGCCCAAGGACACTGCTGGGTGCCATATCCCTGCTATCAGCACATCTAAACAACAAGATTTTTTTTTCTTTTAAAACAAACACCCAAATAAAACAAAATCCCCAAACAATTAAGAGCTCAGGTTCTCCCTGATGAGTTTTTGCTATTGTTTGTGTTCACATGCTACTGGGTACAGTCTGACAAGATCGATGAAACACAGAAAAAGGTGAATCAGTGTTTAACTCAACTACCACTCACTTCCAGTGTGTGGTTACTAATGAAAAGCAACATTGCTGCTGGGAGCGTGTGTGTGTGTTTGTTTTTAAATGGAGCATGGTTTATACCTCCTAGCAGCAGGCAGGATTTCTGCTAAGCACTATATTTGCAGTAAAATTAGAGTAATTTACTTGACAGCACACACAGTTTTACCTCTCTTTGGTGTTTTGTTCAGAAAGTGCATATTTATTCCAGTGCTTCTGCGTAAATCTCTTTGATTAGGTGAGCCATTACCAAGAAAGGCTGTAGTTTCATTTTAATGTTGTCTGAGGCTAATCAAAATAGCAAAAATATCAGTCTTACTAAGGAGAGAAAGAGACAAGAGATGGGGAGAGTCTTGTTTTGTGCTGTATTATTCAGTGGATAGTGCTAACTTCACCTTGAACCATTCAATCTCTTCTCTTACCAACACTTTCTCCTCTTTATGATCTCCTCTCATCTATTTCCATCTACAGACAGAAAAGCTCAGAGTGAGACACATGCAATTTCTAGCCCCCAGGTAATGGAACCAGCCCTTGTACGCTGCCTGATGGAGCAGCAAAGGCTTCTTTATTCTGAAGGGGTTGAGGTTTGCTTTTAAAATGTCTTCTATGCTAATGTTAGATTAAAGGAATAACCATGGACTTGCCGGCATGGGGTCATGTAATCCATTTCTGAATTACCATGTTTCTCGGAGGAACACATGGGTTTCCCCAGTGCTGAAATTTTCAGCCAGATTCTCCATTTCTTGACACCCTTTGGGCTCATGGCTCTGCACAGCAGAGGAACTAAGAGGTTTTCTCTCAAGGTGATGGGAGGCGATTATCAAGGTGTTTTCTGGCAGCGGCAGAGCATCACTTCCAGCACCTTATACATCTGTGAAGGGAGAACCAGCCCCACTGTCTTTAATCAGCAGAGCAGAGAAGTTGCTTTTTATAGAAAAACTGTTTCTTCTTTTGTTCTCCTGCCCAAGATATTGGCAGAAATTTCAATAGCTGCTTTGAATCAATGCCCGGTGAAGGCACAGCAGGTTGAGCCTGAACATACTTCGTGGAGCTGCATAGAGGTTTTGGCATATTCCTGGTGCAGCCTGACCCACAGCCAGGGCTGCACTTTCCCTCGCGTGAGAGATAAGGGTCCCTGAAGAATATGTAAGCAGTATGCGTATTCCCTGCCCATCGCTCTCCCCACGGGGAGCTCCTTGTGCCCCTTCTGCTGTTGCCATCGCTGTGTCTAGAGTTGTCCATGTTTGCTTCTGCTCCCCATCCTGCTGTCCTGCAGCTGCGCAACACTGGCTGGAATAGAAGATTGAAATGCAAACTGACAGCTTGTATTTCCCTTTGAACTGAGATACCATTTTCCTCAGACCAAGGAGAGGAACTCCTTTCAGCGGATTGCTCTACCTTGGAGGAGCTGAAGCTAGGCTAATAACGTCGGTACTACAGCTGAGAAGTGTCACTGGCAGCTGGAAAAAGTGAGGTATTTCACACCCTGAATACAGAGTTTTCTCCTGAGAAAGTCCTTGTGTTTGCTACCCTCTCAGAAATGGAAATATGGCTTGAAATTTTGCTGGCTGTGGGAGGCAGGGGATGGGGAGGAGGCATCTCGGTCTCAGCTCCCTCCTGTCTCAGAGGGAAATGCCTCAGTTGTTTCTTCTCCCCGCTGACACAGAGAAAGAGGGGTGCAGGTGGGAAGAAGGAGAAAAATCCTTTTATAAGGTTTCATGTGTTGACACTGGGGTTTGTTGCATTTTGACCATGCAAATGCCATATCTGGGATTCATAGAATCACCAGGTTGGAAAAGACCCACTGGATCATCGAGTCCAACCATTCCTATCAAACACTAAACCATATCCCTCAGCACCTCGTCCACCCGTGCCTTAAACACCTCCAGGGAAGGTGACTCAACCCCCTCCCTGGGCAGCCTGTTCCAGTGCCCAATGACCCTTTCTGTGAAAAATTAAAGGGCAGCCCCAGCAGCCACTTCCCACAATGAGGTGAAGCCATGCAGTGCGGCTCCATTCCCCTGTGCTGTTGCAGAGCTGCCCATATCCCCATCAGACACAGTTCTTTGTGGCCACACGCAATAGTTTCAATTGAAACAGCGATTTAGATGTATTCAGAATCAGAGCAAGATTTGTGGCAGCAGCATTACTCAGTGACAAGAGGGGTCGGTTCTTCCTGCAGCAGCTGCTGGGACTGCACACGAGCTGGCAAGAGACAAGAGGATCCCTGCCCGAGCGCGGAACAGGAACCAATCAAAGGCAGAAGGAAAGAAAACAACATACAGGACTGGAAGAAAAGCAGCAGCGGACTACAAAACCAAATAGGTGGCTGTCTGCATCTGTAGGAATTTGTTACTCCCTAAAACATTAAGGGAATGCGGTCCCTAAGCCGTAGGCTGTGTCACTGGAGAGCCCGTGGCTCCCTTCTGAAAAGGCCACCCAGCAGCATGGGCAGATGGTCCTGCTGGATGCTGAGTAAAACCACCTTTTTAAAAAGCAGCAAGACCAATTCTTTGAAAGCACAGGCATTCCCTAAAATGTCATGAGACTTCTGACCCTCCAAAATCCCATTTTCCTTTCCTACCCATCTCATATCTTTTTCATCCAAGGTGTAATCTCAAATGGTGGTTTTAACCCTCAGTTTCTCAAACCACAGGTACACTCATCTAAAAGACCAATCGCTATTAGCTACTGTGCACCCCTCAGTGCTTAATAATTCAGGTAAATACAAGATGAAATCAAGTGCCACAGCCTCCTTTATTTTTTCCCCCCTTCTTCCCCAAATGAAAGACAAAAGTAATTATTTACTTCCTTGGATCTCCTCAGACAGCGACCTCCTCATCCTATTCCTCCAAACCATGCTGAAAACCAACCTGAGACATCAGTGCTGGTGGTTCAGACCTCTCAAATTCTTGCAAGCCAAAGCAAAATATTTTCCTTCACGTTGTCTTGTATATTTGGAATAAGTGGCTTTTGTGGTTATTAAATGTGTCCACGAAGTGCTGACATTTAACCATCCCTACAAGCTGTTTAGTTTACATTGCAGACTGCACAATTTTTGGTATGGCATTACCCCTTAATTCTTTTAATATATTGTGTGTTTTTTATAGTAAACTGGGTAGTAAATCATACAGGCTTTTTACAATTGGTTTTACAAAATGGCCTTTAAGGACAGCACAGGGAGAAGACCACGCTATTAAAAAATTTGATAGGCAGTTTAGTTACTTCCTGCAATTTTGAGCTGAGCTCATACCATCTACTTTCTCCTGTTCCTCTTTGACTTTCACACTTTGCCAGGGGCTCACATGCTTGGAGGCTGCATCCCGCATGGATGCCTGGTAAGCACCCTCAGCCCTTGCTCCCTCCTGCTACCCATCAGCTGTGCAAGTCCATTGTTTCTCTGCCTTTCAGTTTCTCCAAATCTGTTTTTCATAGAGTTGGAGGCTGCACAGTTAACTTGAGCCTGAGCTTGGCTGGACAGGACAAACACGGTTGCAGGAGATACAGCCAGTGGCTGCAGCATTTTGCAAACCTATACACAGTCGAGGAAATGCAGGACCCAGCCCAGCACACCTGGAGCAATTTCAGCTTTCTCCAAGCACAGCTCAATAAAGTTACTCAGAGGATGCAGCGCAAATTAATTGAGCAATGCAAGTACTTTGATGATGCTGTAACACTTTGTAGAGATAATTAATACGCTCCTATGTGCAGAGAAACTGCTGAAGCTTTGTATTCTCACTGCAAGAATCAAGTGGAGCAAGTTCTCAGCTAGCAAACCACCTTAAGCTGAATCCCCAAGAAGCTTTTGGAGTTTAACAGCAGGGTTAGGACACAGCCAAGCACAGTTAGCTGTCTCCACAAGCTGCCCTGCCCTGACACTCCACAACCTAGCATGTGCAACGGGGCAATCAGGTATGAAAAGGCTAAGTATTTTGATCAAAAAAGCAAAGAAATTACAGAACAAAAAAAAAATCTGCCAGAAAATCATGGGAGCAGGCAGTTTGCATGCAGATAAGGAAAGAAACTGGAAGTCCCTGTAGGATATGTAGAGTGGGAGGACCATATTACCTCCCAAGAGCACCAACTCACACCTTTTGGCAGGTGGAGAGTCATAAGGACGTGGCAGATTTGGAGAGACATGAAGATCTGGCTGCTTCTCTGGGCTGTGCCATGCAATACCACTGACGTATCGGCCAGATTATAGAGTGTCCCTGTTCAGCCTGCAGCTGTGCGTATTACTGATGTAATTGAAATCAAAGCCAGAAAGAAGATTAAAAAAAAAAAGAGGAAAAAAAGAGAGTGAGGAAAACAACACATTTTAGTTTCAGCCTATGACACTTGGGACATTTTATATCAGAACAAGTGAGCATTTGTCTGGGGTAGGTCTGCACAGACACATCAGCAGAGATGCATATATTATTTATCCAAGCTCTGAGCCTAGAGAAAGCAAAAGGATTATGTAAACCCCCAGCTGGGACTTCTAGATCCTCACTTAGACATTTACTGTACCAGCTCTGCGTGGAGACATCCCACTCAATTAGGGAGAGAGGGCAAAAGATGCCTTCATCAGAGTGTGGGTACTGTTAAGTGCATTACTTCAAGCTGTTCTTGTGTACCTGAACTGTAATTTTCCCCAAAGTGGGGAGAGGAAGAGCCCTAACTATCTGCTGTTCAAGGTAACTGGAGTTATTCACTCTGCCATACAAAGTTGTGCAAGGCTCAGCTCAGTGCTCTACTTTTAGCAGGTGAGAAGGCAAAGGGATCCCTTTCCCTTCCCTCTTACTAAGGGGGAACGGTCACAAATCCTATATCCAAAATTAATAGTGAAATTCTGTCATCTCAACCTGATCATCTGCACTTGGGACCCTTGCTTTTATTTTGGGACACAAGTATTCTGTAGGAGAGCTTGTGATTGGGTCGATAATGTGTTGTAGTGATGCACCTCAGGCAATCCCCATAGCCTAAATATTGACCTTTAGTTAATAGTTACTTTGACAAGGCAGAGGTTGGAGAGATGGAGATGTACTTTGTTTTCCTCATGCATTGTACAGTTTTGAGAGCAGTGGAGTCACAGAGCTTAGGAACAGCCATAGGCAGCATCATAATATTTTGGTACTTAGCTTTGTAAATGTTAACACACAGGAGTTCAACCATATCTCAATAATTAAAAGGCTTTTGCTAATAACATTGCCTATGAAAGAGTAGGCGGTCGAATGAACCTCACGTTGTGTATCGAAGGTCAAAGAAGCAAATCATTTTTAATTGAATATGCAAATTGTACAAACTGTCTAGATGTCAAGAAGTTTGAAAGCAAAGCTGCAAGTTTGGTAAGTCATTCCAGAAATCAAATGAGATACATCTATCCTTTGATTAATTAATTGCAATTAGAGAGCTCTCATAAGCAATAGGGGGACCATTCCCAACTGCATTGGGAACTGCAGCCTAACCAACAGGGAGACAGCAAGACTGTATGAATTTGCACTTGCAGGCTGAAGATAGCTAGGGCTTTGAAAGCACATTGCTGTTTACTACAAATCCAGCCATTTTCAGTTTTCAGATAGCTTCAGGCACTGCACTTGTTCATTCCAGCTTTTTATTTTGTGATTACAGTCCTTATGGTTTTCTCCATTATCTCTCGCCACACACGTGAAAACTCCACAACACCAAGATCTGTCAGACTATGCAGAGGAACAGTAAAAGTGAGCATTGGCAATGTGTTCTGAAATGCAACGAGCTAAACAAATAGAAAAGCAGGTGGTATATTTTCTTAATTTGTTTCATCTACCTTGGGTGTTGCTTGGAACAATGTTAGGTAGGCATTTGCTAACAACCGTGCGTGTTAGCGGCAGATGGTCCTCCATTAAAAATGAGATCTCAGAGCTCTGGGAAGCCCTTGAGGGACTGAAGAAACTGTCAGTCATGGATTTATGCTTCTTCCCAGAATTCAGTCTATAAGGCCAGGCCGTGTGAACCATATACCCAAATGAGAAGGATAAGCAATTCCATCCTATCTCTATCCTGCCAAGGTACAGATCCTTTACATGGAGTATGTGGTACGAGGCTTTTTTCTTTAACCAGTGGTGGCTAAAGGATGTTGAGAAACAGCAGCAAAGCTCCTGCACTGGCCTACATGTGGCTGTAAATAAATCAAGGTAACAGAGAAATAGGTTCTTGACAAAGAGCACAAAATACAATTTAAGACTGTAATAAGACATGTCTATTACATTTCAGTTCCCATGGAAAGCTGGACTGTGGTTACCTCACTTCCTAGACTTCCCTGTGCTGGCTCATGGATTATTGTTTAAAACCTAATTTTGATGCAATATCTTTGAACCTCAGTTCCATCAGACATGGTGAGGAGCCAACAAACATCGTCTAACTGCACAAAAGAGGTTTTTCAGGGTACAGAATAAACCTAGTTTTTCTGGAAAAATAAGAGTGCTGAAAGCACCTTATGCACATCAAGTATGAAAGCTACTTTGAAGGAAAACCAAAATCTTTTGCAGTGCCATTACTGCGGTGCTACTGGAAACTCAGTCTGGGTTTCTGGGATGCCAGAGCAACCTCAGTTTTGCAGCCTGCTGCATAAGTCTTTGAGAACCAGCCCCATGCTGTAGCTCCATCCCATGCTGCTGCCTCCAGCATCATCACCAGCACCCTGCATTCACACCACAGTTGTCCCTCCATCACAACAGAAGGAAATCCAAAGCCTACTCTAAGATCATAGCAGGGGACAGCGATGCTCATCTAGCTTGCAGCCAAATCACCACTTGTTTTAAGCGACTTAGCAGTGCAGCCTGCTGTGTCATAATATTGTATGTCAGGAGGTGAGGGACTCAACACGCTCTGGAAGATTTTCTAATCATCAAATCCCTGGAGAAGGTTTGCCTCTTCCTCCTGTCACTGAAGTGTCCTGGGAATACACATTTATCTCATTTGAAGTCAGCTCACAAGGTTGGGCTGGTGAGGGAGAGGCTGTGTTCCTGTGCATATCTACATGCACTCTCCATTTTCTCATATTTAAGATTGACATAACCCTACTTACATCCAAGTGTGAATCATTTTAAGATCTATGGATAAAAACACAGAAGCCGATGACTTCACGAAATAGAAAGATTACCTCTATTCCATGGCACAGAAAAGATTTGCTGCTACGCAAGCACTTCGGCTTCCCTGAGCACACACTGCACTGCTGCTCCTGTACCAGGACTTTCTCAGTGTGTGAGGAGCCATATCTTAAGTTTTCCCTTATGGAAGCATTTCTATAAATCAAAAGGAGAATACTTCTACAAATCATCCATCTCCAAGCGCACTGTGACACATGACAGAGAGTTCTCCCAACCAAAGGCATGGAAGTAGAGGACCTTGTAGAATTTCCTAAGTCAAGTGCCTATTCCTAGTGGTGAGTTTGGTTAAATATAAGATGTCTTCCTTACCAGCTAAATGAAATCACTCAAAGGATGATTTTAACTGTTGGTTGCAGGCATCTTCTTTCCTTAATATACCCAACTTCTAGATTCCAACACAAAGACACTGTTTCTCTAATAAGGCATATGAAGAAAAAGCACACAACGGCTGAAAAAAAAAGTATTTGGCACTCTTGTTCCTTAGTGGTGATATTTGAAAGGATATAAACACTCATCTTTATTTTGGCTAAGCTATTTACTGTAGCTCCAAGTACCAAAAAGATGTAGATGTGCTTATTTAAACATATATTTGTGAGCTGACATTGTAAAACCTCAGTTACCCGAAATCCAAAGCATCCACCAGCTATGACAAGACCCATCACAGGGAAGGCAACAGCAGCACAATGAGGGGGAGGCTTGGCCCCCACCCCACGCTGACCCTGGCAGGGAGGGGTAGGAACAGAGAGTTTCATGGACTCAGTTATGGTAGCGCAAAGGTGAATTTTTACGGTTCCTTTCCCTGCCTGCACAGGTAGAGGTGTGAGTTTTTATAACTGCGATCATGCTATCACATTGCTGTGGTTGCACCGTTTTAAATACCCTCCCGCAAATGCTGCAGCAATACCTTTAGAGAAATAAAGCTGCTTTCCAAAGTTGCATAGAAAGCCTGAGAATCTTTACACACCTTAGCAGAAGGCACATCTGCTTTGTGAGTAGCACTGCATAGAGAAGGTTAATATTGAATTACTGTAACACATTGAGTTAAAAGCACTGCATAAGGCTTTGATCTTATCATTCATACTCTGCAGCAAGGAAAAAAAAACCCAAAAAACTCGTTGCTGTGACCTGCACTCTGCCTTTTTTCTTTCCTCTTCAAACCACACTTTTAGGTAGCATTATAAAGTCACCAGTCACCTTGTGGACTTACAGCTTTGGATAATCCAAACAGGACTAAAACTTGTCTTACTGCTCTCATCCAAGAAATATGTCCCCCAGAAATGTTTGCTTTAAATCAAAATGGTTGAGAATTGATACCCACCATGTTTTGTGCAAAGATCTTTAATCCCTGACTTTGAAATATTCATGTGCCTACCAAACCTCTCAAGCTTGTCCTATGAAATACGCTGCCCCATAACTACCCATCTCCTACCTGCAGGCTTGTCTCCAGTGTCACCAAACAGCTGGCACTTCTGCCACCCTGTGCAGTAACGTTTTCATCATGAAAAAGCCAACGTCTTAGCAGCAGCAAAACACTGAAAGCCCTGAGCACACGCTGCCTTGTATTTTTGCTTTGGACCCAAGGGGAGCTCCCACCCAAATGTTTTCCTGGCCTCAGGAACAACTGTTCAGAAGATTGTTGGAATATTTATGCCCTCTCTCCGTTTCCAGTATGAAGCTACGAGTGCGTGCAGGGGCTGATGGTGGGGCAGGCACCCACTGGCCCCAGGGAGCAACCTCTCAGTGGCCCAGCAACACAGAAAACTTTCAAAGGAGTAGATAAATTTTTCACAGAAAGGGTCATTGGGCACTGGAACAGGCTGCCCAGGGAGGTGGTTGAGTCACCTTCCCTGGAGGTGTTTAAGGCACCGGTGGACGAGGTGCTAAGGGACATGGTTTAGTGTTTGATAGGAATGGTTGGACTCGATGATCCGGTGGGTCTTTTCCAACCTGGTTATTCTATGATTCCATGATATCCGTAAAGGTCAGCTTTGCAGAGTGCTGCCCCAAAAGGATGTTGGGTCCCAGCAGGGCTCAGCAGAGCCTGGCTCCTTGCAGAGAAGCTGTGGAATCATTGTGGAAGAGGAGAACAGAGTCTGAGTCATCAACACACACCTCTTGCAAATGACAGGCATGATACGCTTCATTACTATCAAGAGCTCCATTTCACAACCCAAAAATGTAAATGCAATTTCCCCATCTAGCGGTCCAGCAGAGTAAAAATGCCACTTTTTCTCCTGCAGCTGATGCGGGAGCTGCATCTGGCAGGGAAATTTCCCAGCTAAACCCTCATCCAGCCCACAGCTCTGTCCATCCCAGCAGCAGGCAACAAGCAGGGGAAGAGCAGAGATAAACCCCGTGACAGGCTGCAGACCTGCTCAAAAAAGCTTTTAAAAACCAGATAAAGTAAACACACAAAGTTGCTTTGCATGGTCCAAAGAAAAGGGTGCATAAAGAGGTGCAATCCTGAGGGTGATATAGGACTAAGCCCAGTGCATTTTCAAACAATCAAGAAACTGTTCTCCTGAAATATCAGAATTACATTGGGAACTGACAAGCCATTAGCTGTGACAGCAACAAAACAGCTTCCTAGGGCTCAAATCCTCATTCAGTGAATACAGGGCTGACAGCCAGTGTTATTAGAGCGACACACAGAAATAATAAACTAAATCCCTTTGGTGAGGCAGCTAAAAGCTGCCTCGCCATGATTCTTCTCACCATGATGGGATTAAAGCAATTCAGGAGGATGGGGCAACAGTGCCTGGCTTTTCTTTCCTCTATCACTGCCAGCTGGACTCCTCACAGGTTTTTTAGGAGTGAAGGATGGGGCAAGAGCAAACATAGCCCACATCCAAGGTGGTTTGAGGGAGCAGTGCCCAAGCACTATCAAAGATTGTTGAGTCACCTTCCCTGGAGGGCTTTAAGGGACAGGTGGACGAGGTGCTGGGATGCATGGTTTAGTGATTGATGGGAATGGTTGGAGTCGATGATCCAGTGGGTCTCTTCCAACCTGGTGATTCTATGATTCTACGATCCCTACCAGCCATGAAGATACAGAGTGGTAGCTACCACCCTTGCTGTGCTTCCCAACATATTGTGTTTGCAGCAGCAAAGTTGAGAAGTGAGCTTCTGGCACCACTGAAGAAGCAGAAATACTCCCATCACATCACAACCCCATGCAGTGAGACCCTAGCCTGGGTTCACACTCTCCTCCTTTTCCCAACAGCTGGTTCTCACAGCACTGAAGCTAAACCCCACACACGAGACGTACCATCCCTTTCCAGTCCAAGCCCAAACCACAGCCTGTTCCCTTTGTTTTCCACTTTGTGTAATTACACCAACATGGTTTGAAATGCATAGTCTGTGACAGTCATGATTAAAGGTACTTATGGCCACGAGAATTTAATATCAGAAGTAATACAACCAAACTCCCTTGATACCCAAACCGATCCCATTGGTATGCAGAATTTCTGACTTGCTCAGTTTACTTTTGGAAAGTGAAGCCAGGAAGGTATTTTTGCTTGACCAATTATAATTCAGAAAATTCCTCCTCCTCTGTCATTTTACTTCAGCAGCAAAGAAATGGTTTCTTTTATCCCATTTTGTTTTACGGGTTTTCTACAGAGACCATCCCATGCACGAAAGAATGGGACACACCCAGTCCGGTCCTATTAAAAAAATCCGCTTCTTTTAAACACATTGCAATTTATTTGTTCCATGCGGTTTATATGTAGCATTTGGTCTGTTCATGAAAAAAATAATAATTCATAGCTTTATAGAGAATGATATATTCCCATAAATATTAGATGTCATTTTAAGAGAGAAAGTCTAGTTAAACTCACAAAAGAAAAAAAAAAAGAGAGAAAAGAAAAAGAAAGGAATTATCCAACTTGATCCTGTCTATTCAGAGCTTATATTTGGGGATTTTCTTGACCACTCACATTAATGTAGCAGACAGCGTTTCTTCATAACAGCCTTTGGTTCAAACTGGGCATAGCTGGGAAATAGTTTGATACCTCAGCTTAAGCCACACAAAATATTTTACTGGTGACTTTAACAAGGGAAAATCCTCCTGGGGCGATTTGGTCCATGCAGCCCAGGGAGAGAAGCTGCTCCTGGCCTGTGACTTCAGATGACTCCAGGCTTGGAGAATGTGAAACACACATGAGACATCGGAGGTGGGGAGCAACGGGCATCAAAGGGAAAAAAAAACCAAAAACCCTGGCCAGCATACGCTCCCCTGAGCTGATGCTTATCCCAGTGATCAGCTGTGCTCATTCCTCACAGGGAGGACTTGGAGGGAGAGAGAGAAGGAGTACTGCCAGATATCTGAGGGGAAAAGCACGGCTAAAACTACATCCATTTTGTTGTAGCTGTACAGAGGATAAAACAAGCCTTTTAAGGTTTTATTATTATTATTGGAAGCAGCAGAAGTTGGGGACTCAGGGAGTGCAAGGATGTGGTGGTGAACTTCAAGTACAGGAAGCTAATGATTTTTTAATATAAATTTTTTTTTTAATTTAAAAAAAGGAAATTTAATTGTATAAACACCACAGAAGATAAATCAGAAGGAGTTAGTTCAGTTCAGGGGAAATGGCACAGCAGGCACGCAAGCACAGGGTGCTGGGAGCCCCATCATTCACCAGTCTGGAAAGTGCCACGAGAATAGGGAGTTTCCACTGCACTCAGCTCTTCGGGGCCCCAGATTTTGTCTGTGTATAATTCTCAGCATCCTCAATACTCAGCCGTCTTACCAGCAGGAGGCAAAACCTCTGGGAAGAGATTGCTCTGCTCATTGCTCAGACAGCCTGGATACTGGATCACACCTGGTGTTTTACACATTTTAAGTCCAAGGCAGCTCCGAGTTCCTCCCAGCGTTTTCCTGTTTTAACGCAAACCATCAGATGAGGTTTTGTATGATGCTTTTCTGGAAAGCACTGTCAAAGGGCCATCACCCCACACCTCTGAAACCACCGGGATCTCATTGCTTTCCCCTCAAAGAGGAGGCTTTTCTTTCCTCCATCCCCTAAACAGATGAATAATTCTCTCTCAAACATGCAGTCGAATTCAGGAGACCCAAACCACTCTCTCCACAGAACATAAACAACTTCGAGAGCAGCCTGAAAACTTTCCCACACTGAGGTTATCACCTTCTACCCTCCCTTTTAGGAGGATCTCTCTGAAACCAGGACAGTAATTCAGTTTTCTGGCTCTCTCCCTTTTCAGTCCTTCATTCAGCGTTAAGAAAACAAGACCGTGCGCCAAATGCAGTGCAGCGTCTCTGCAGAGGAGACGAATCTGGGAAGGAGGAAAGCAGAGGCTGCAGTTCATTTCCCACAGGCTACCTCAGAGGCAATTCTCCCCCTGGGCCACTGAGCCTTAAGCCAAACCACTGCTGCAGGCACAGGGCAGAGCATCCCAGCAGTCAGGTTGCGCAGGCAATGCCACAAAGCTTTCATGTGACCTACAAATACAGATATCAACATCCAGCAAGCAAGCAAGGCGGGGAAAAGGCTCTTTACAGCAAGATCAACACACTGGATGAAGCCTTGCTCACAACGCTGCGGGGCAGCTGCCGCAAACTGGTGCTTCTCATGTCCAGCAGCATCACCCAGCCCCAAAAAAGGCACCGATCCTCCTGGCCAACATGATTGTTTTTCAGTTTTTCCTCCAAGAAGCAGTCGCTCAGTGCTAAGGATCACAGAAAAAAACATTCCCTCAAGAACTAAAATGTCAAGAAGAGAGACACAAGAAAGCCTGGGCTGGAACCTTTCGCAACAGGAAGGAGGTTGTTATAGCAGTAATTTACTGTGGTAGGTTTTGCAGCGTGATTGCAACATATCATTACACGAGTTTTATCCTTTTCCATTTGGCAGATGCTGATTCCTTCCCCCTGTTTCTTACAGAGCGCAAGCCAAGGTGGCTGCATTTCAAATGGTTTCAAACTCCGCCAACGGCAATAAAAAAAAAAATAACTGAAAAAGTTCTCACAATTGCATTAGCTTACCCAAAACTAATACATAGTTATATACACATATACAAGGAAAAAATATACGCAGCTCAGCCAACTTCAGGGGCGGCTCCAGAGAAATGGTAGGGTTGTTCTCCTCTCCGGGTAAAACAAACAAAAAATAGGTTAGGTAGAAGCCTGAAATGAGACAGGCTATGCAGGTCTCAAGTCAGAAAAAAGCTTATTTGATAGCCTACAGCCTCAAATGCATTAGGTACTTTCCAGGCACAAAAAGAGACCTTGTCCCCTCTGTGCATTATAAAAGACGGAGTCAAAAGTCACAGACCACACGGACAGCAGAGGATCAATGTTCTATCTGTACTGGGTGGAGGGAGCACTCAGGAAATAAAATATTTTCTTGTGGTGTTTCTCTGCCTACTCCCAGGCTCATCTTTACTCTTTCCATGGATCAATAGAATCCAGAGGTAGAAAGTACATAGTGGTTCATTATCAGCCTTTGGGAGGATGAAATGAGCATTTTTGTTGCCAAGTCCTTAATTTACACCAATGGAAATAAGAAATAGCTCCTACTAAGTCACCAGAGTTTGGAGAAGGCAAAGTTGAGGAAAAAGGGGAGCTCTCAATCTCTAGGGAACTCCACAGTTTTACTGCAGTGAAAACCTTGATGCAGGATCCTGAAGCCACGAATGGAAAGAGAGGACTGGAAGGAAGCAGGGCTGTCACTGCCTCCACAAACTGAGAGATGAGAGTGGGATTTGTTACACTCAATTTTATATTTCTTCTAAGGCATTTTTCTCCTTTGTTTTCAGCTTTGGAAGGACGTAGCAGGATATTTCCTCTGCTGCTGGAGCCACGTCCAGTTGCTTTTCCAGAGGAAAATCTTTATCGCCAATCATCATCTCTTTGCAGAAACTGCTGTTCCTTTCTCTTAAAGAACTGCAATTCAGGAATTGGCAGCACACAGCACAGAGAGCAAGGAGATGAGGATCACAGACCAAGGTGGGGAAGCACGTCCCTCCCCTGGCTCTGAAAAAACAGGGATCTTTGCAATGGGATTACAGACCCACCACCTACAAGAGCCTCTGGATTTCTGTGCAACAACCGTGCAGGGAAAAGGCATTTTCTTTCCTTGCTGTTTTGTGGAGCCAGGAGGGAATGGGGACAATATTTGAAAGTACCCCAGATGAAGGAAGGTGCACTAGATAACATGAAAGTCTAAATTCTCCTATCTGATCATATTCAAGATCCTATGAAAGGATTCCTACTTGAAAGCAAGACATAACATTAATTTTCTCATCTAAGTAACAGCGAAAGAGAGAGTGGATATCAGCTCAGATTAGCTCTCACTTAATGGAGGATACTACTTGGCGATATTGAGATATTTTCAGAAGATGATGAAAGGACAATATATTACTTTCTTAATTAAAGAAAAATAAATTGCTGCAGAGTATTGAGCTCATCTTTCTGAGCTGTCTGTAATTCAACTGAACTAATGTGATGCTCAGAAGTATTTATACATTCTATAAGATTTCATTTTAAAAGATATTAGAGAAAATATTTGTGACACTTGAAACCATTCTATAGCTTAGGTCTAAATATTAGCCATTAACATACAGCCATAATTCTATATTTGTCTTCTAGATTTGAAAGTCTGATAGAGATCCAAAGCAACCATGAAACACTTGTTTCTAAAATGTCTTATTTACAACTTGCATTTATAGTTGTACTAGACTTGGGTGGGGGGGGTGGGGGGGAAGGGAAAGAAGATAAAAACAGAAAAGAAGCTGCTAGTCTTTCTTCTCATTATATTCTTGTTTATGATTTCAGTGGTGCAGCATAAGTAACCACAAGCAATGATATAATTTATATTTTCTCATGCAAGAACATGAAGCTTAGAAAAAATATTTTCATTTAAAAATGAACTCCAATGTCTCATCAGAACAACAAATCCATTCTTTCAAAGGTCAGCTATTGCACTTTCCATTAAAAGAGGAATAATCTTATTAATCCTAAGTGACTTCTTCAAATGAAACAATAAATGACTTATTTCCATCTTCCTGCATCTATTATCAGCAAAGCATTAATGAAAAGCAATTCCAGTGAAAAACCCTCTGAGGGTTTTTTAATGTGGATCAGCACAGTACAAAATAGCAAATGCATCTGTGTGGTCATTGGAGTGAACAAATTTGCAGGAAACAAATCTGCTGAACGAGTATCTCGGCACGAAGAAGGAAAAGCTTGTATATTGTGTCATATTTCTGTATGAAATACATTAGAGCATTAATATTTCTATACGCAGATAAATCCTTCTTTCAGTCATGAAAACACTGTTTTAGAGTTCATTTTGCTGCTCAGATTTCATAAAGCAAACAATCTACTCCCTCATGCTCTCTGCACTGTGGTGGCCCCGCTTCTCAGGCACCTGGTCGGTTGCTCCTGGGCACGAATCCCAAAAGCAGTTCCTTGAGGAGATAAATTTCACCCACCCAGCAGTCTGAGTTCGCAAAACCGAGCTTGGATGTGGAGTTAGCAAATTTCTCTGTGTGTAATGATCCAGAAATGGAAGATGGAGATTTACCATGTTTTGGTTGCTCTCAAGTCAGTGAATTCAAAAGACTTCTGCAAAAGCTTCTGCTCTGGTCAGCAATACAAACACAGTTTCAATATTCTTGTCCATGTTATAACGCCGCAAAAACTAAAATGTGTTTTGTTTTTTTTTTTTTTAAAATGGTGAAAACCACAGGGGAGATTTCAAGAAGCTTTTATACCAGAAGGTTCTTTTCTGATTATTTAAGTGAAGCTTATTTTAAACACTGTGCAGTCAACCTCTGAATGAAAGCTCAGAAGACCTAATCCTTCAGAAATTAAACTTTCATGAAATCAGTTTGCTGTTCTTATTAAATAACTGTTTCCAGTATAATTCTCAAACCGCACCTAGCTGACTATCATCAAGAGAAAACTGAGCAAACAGAAGTAGCTGTGAATATGTTCTATAGATAACCAGTGCCTACAAAAAGACAAATTCTTTCAAGAAAATCTGTAAATGCCACCAACTCTGCAAACTGTAGATCACCTCAACTGCATAAAATCCTAACCAGTGGTAGATCTCCACTGAATTAAGAAAATCCCTGGTATAGAGGAAGCAAAGGTTTCTATCTCTGAGAAAACTCTATATGAACAGATTGCAAGAAAATACTGACAGAAAGCTTTTGAGAAAATTCAGAGCACAAACTTTATACTAGAAACCAGGTTGGACCTGAAACAAGGAATTTTAAAATAGGAAAGCACACACTCACTCCCAAATACCACATGATTAAATTGGGAAGTTGAAAGGGATAGATAAAACATTTCATTTCCTTAACGCGATAGCAAGAGGAGGATGCTTTGCTTGAAAATAAGATGTATTATGAGGAAAATCCTACCTGCTGGTCACCGAGGATGAAACTTTCATTAGGTATATTCATTAGTGGCACTGAGCAAACATTTTCAAATTTCCATAAAGATTTTAGCAACTCCTTCCTAAACTCCTTCATTTGGAGCCTGCACATGTGTTAGCACCACTGGAACTGTTTCCTACCACTACCGACCTTAAAATTCAGTTTTTATCAATACAAACTCCTCACCGTTTCCTCATCTAGCTACTCAGAATTTTATGAGCCACATTCCTACCATCCTGAATAATACTGAGTGACATCTCCTTGAACTATTCTGAATGATTTGACATATTCAGCAAACTAGTCACCTGTTTTCCCACATAGCTACGAGTTCATTGAACAGAGGGATGTAGTAGATTCTCAGTGGAAACCTTAGAATCATAGAATGGTTTGGGGGGAGAAGGGACCTTAAAGATCATCTAGTTCCAACACCTCCCTTTGGCACATCCATATTCTGATTTAAACTAACAATTTATTTTCATGCACTGTAGGTTTGTTTGTTCCTTTTTTGTTTGTTTCAATCTGCAGCATTTCTGTACAAAATGCTTCTACATTTGTTTCTTGTCTTTTTTTTTAATGTGCATAATTAGCAGGGGCTATTTACTTGTAATATTCTTTGTTATTCCTTCACAAATGTTATTATACACTATCATTTTTAGTCCTGGATTAGAGGATTTTCATTATTTCATCTGCTTGTGATGTATTGTCCAGATTTGTGCATCCTTCCATGTAAAATGACTTTTCCAGTTTGGAAAAGAAAAAATAAAAAAGGCACATACACCATGTTTTTTTATAATGCCACTGGAATAACTATAACCAATTGGACCTGGCTGAGGTGAAGCCCATTTTTCTTGCATATATTTAATCTAAAAGCTGTCCCACTTCCTAAGAAACCTAAAGTCTCCATCCTAGTGCTACCTTTCCAAGTAGGTCCCTCCATTTACTTCTTACCCATGACTTTGCAGTTGTTTGCATCCTGTGTGTCTCTTCAGAAGCCCCCTTGGCACGACAGGGCAGCATCAACACAACACACACGCACGGCCCTTCTCTTTCCCCTGTGCTCCTGAGCAAATCCCACCTCCACTTCAGCCCCACAATTCGTACAGACTGACACCAAACCCTTAGATGTTTTCATAACTGCGAGGTTCAAAACAAACAAACAAACAAGAATAGATGAAGCCTCCTTTATCTAGGAAACCGCTGTCATAGCAACAGCAGAGAGGAAAATCAGAGTAGAATATTTTTCAGCAGTAAATCATTATTTTTAAGGAGTCTAAAGCTAACCCTTCTCTGCTTAGTACACGCTTTGACAGAGGGTTGTCTGTGTGGAAGGAGAAAAACTGGTTATTTGGCAATTTGGAATTAAAGTTTCCAAAGCCTCACATGAAAAGCAGATTTTCAACAGATGACATGCAATCTTCTTCATTACAGAGCACAAAATGCTAATTGAAAACAAGGTCAAGGTGACTCACATCTCGATGATCAAACAACATATGTTCCTTAATGGAAAATATTGCCAAACAAGTTTGATTGTATTTTGTTAAAAGAAAAATTAAAGACTGAAGAAATTAATTGGAGACAATTTGATGTTTACAGATTTCAGTAAGAAATCTGATATACTGCTGTTTGATATCCTTAGGGAAACAAGTAATTAAGTTGGCTTGCTCTGAAATCCAGTTAAATTGATACAAAGTAGGCCACAGAGCTTCAGAAAAAAAGTGTAATTTTAAACTGAAGTCCTCCTATCACCTACCAAAGCTTTGACAGAGCACGATTAAGTCCTTCTGACTCTGCATAAGGGGCCTGAAAAGACAAGTTGGGTGAAGCTTCTGTTTTGAAGTAGAGAGACAGCGCTAAATGCTCAAGGCACTGCACAAAAGGAGAGAGACTTCAAGATGCCAGGACTAATGAAGCAAAGTTTCATTGGGATATTGCCTACACTAATATTCCTGGGAAACAAGGCAACTAACCAGTGCTCTGTCAAACTTTAAAAGCAGTGACAGCAAAGACAGCAGAGAGCAAACTACATCCCAGTGCACAGGGTGATGCGATAGCCGAGTAACTCAGAAACTGGGCAGCTACTGTAGCCTTTTTTTAAAGATTTGTGCATCCAACTTCACCAGCTGATGCTTCTGAATTTTACTGATTTGTGTATCTGAGGTCTAACAGTTTCTCTAGTACATACACGCATATCTCTGAAAAATGGATTTATGAGTTTGAGCCCGTGCAACTGTCATCAACCTCACAGTCAGCAATCAGGCTGCCAATATTCATCTAGCTGTCAAAGAGCATTCACTGCAGCCCAAAAGGCACATAACTAGAGAACAAATGGGGGATCTCAGCTATTAGTACCAGCCCCAAACATCTGGGAGCTGCTTTACTTTTGAAATAAACACGAGTCCATGCCAGAGCTGGATACAGATAGCAGAGCCACAGAACTTCTGTTTGGGCTCACAGCAAAAACAGGAGGTGAAAAAAAATATTTTCTGCATTTGGGGACTTTATTTTCAATGTCAAAAAAAAAGAGGAAATACTGAAACTGGTAAATGGGAAATGAATGCTGCATTTTTCTTGTGGCTTTAGAATATATTTTATATGGTTGCAAGGAAGGCTGGCACTGGTTTATAATCCATTTCAACGTTAATGGCTTAACATGCATTTAACACAAATACTTTTTCCTGGGTGAAGGAATTGCGCAATTCTGCTCTTAATGATGTTTTTTTGCATTCCCAACCTATGATCTGTGCTCCAGAGCCTTTGACATCCGATTCAGAGCGCATCAGCAGCACAACAGGAATGTGCAGCACCTTTGACACAGAAATACACATGGCAAATGCCTTCTGCCTCTCCCCAGACCTCATCCAACTACGCATGGGACTTCTCACCTGAATGAATCTTTGGCCTGAAATTATCGCTCTGGACCACTGGACCCTTCTGCTCCCAAACAGCCCCGCGCGGTGCCGTACCCAGAGTCCAAAGCCATAGAGAAATCTGGGCTAGTTTCCATATTTCACAGAAAGGGCCTTTCTGTAAAGTGTAGCACTCCTGATCTGTGCAAGGATTATAGTGGGATTTTTCACTTTACAGTTAAAGAAAAAATTGTCTGACCTGAAAAACTGTCCAGATGCCTGCAGCTGCCTGAGTACTCTATGTAAACCAGAACACTTTATAGTGTTCAAAACACTTTTTTTTTTAAAAAAACCCATGTCTCTAACAGGCTTTCATCAGAACAGAGAAACAACTGCTGTTAAGACATCCATACATAGCTTATTCCTTAACCTGGGGATGCAATTTCTTCCTAGCCCACGCAGCAATGTGCTTCAGGTCTCCGAAAGCTTTCCACTGTATAAGGAAAACTAGATCAAAACCAAATGGACCAGAGACATTTTTGTGTGTGAAAAAGAGTTCATACAGTAGTCACACTTAGCTTTTATTTGCAGAATTGGGTTTTTCCCCTTTTTTATTTAAAAATAAAAAGACTTGTGCCATTTCAATTATGCAGGATATTTGAAAGGAAGGAAAATGCACTACAGAAGCTTATACCAAAGTTCTGATGAAACACACCATTTTTCACTCCGAGTTATATTATGAACGACAACAAAACTGTTCTGGCTGATAACATGGGAATTTGTTCCATCCTTGACATAATTTCTGGATGTGCAACAAGTTTCCCACAAAGACCAACATGTTTGCGTTGTTAACAGTCAATGTTTTTAGAAGCTGAGAGATTAATGCATTACTGCAGTACACAATTCACAAAAATCTCAAGCAAGAGTAGCTCTCAAGCCTCAGAGCTGTTTTGAGGCTTTACAAACACCACAGTGTTGCTCTCAGGGATGGGTTGAGGGATGTCCCCAGCCCTTGGTCCTGCACCATAGCTTACACTGACTCACATCCAGTGATACTATGTTGGATGCAGGTCCTCCAAAGCATATCTGCTTTATAAGCAAGTAATTTTAGCAGCTAGTAAACACGCCTCTCCTCAGGAATTGCCACTGCTGGGGCTGGGGCAGAAAGCACAGGCACACCTGCAGCAAGCGCTGCTCCAACAAAATGCGCCACTGATGTCTGCATAACCAGATTTATGTTCTTTGCATCCTTACTCTGTCAGTCAAAAAGCCTTTTCAGAACTTGCTGGGTCTTCAGAGGCCCTAGTGTCCTTGAAATGGTTGCACAAGGAACAAGTAGTCTCAGTTAATCAAGATGCTATTTATCCAAGTGCCTCAGACTGAAAGGCGAATGCAAATATTTTGATGATATTGCTCCTTAGGCAAAAAAATCTGCCTAGTAAGAGCCCATTCACAGCTCATATGTAGACAGAAATCAGCAAAGAGGTATTTGATAGAGGTTTTAAGCAGAGAAAAGCTTCTACATACCCCAGTTCCCAAGTTTTGTTTCATTTTAATTTCAAAACAACACCTACTCGCGTGCGTGCCAGTTTGAAAAGTCTCCATTAATAAGCAAACACAAAGCACCAGTCATGTTTCTGCAATATTTATAAGTACAAAATAACTTCATAAGCAGCAGTAACATATAGGGCTGCCAAAATTTCAAATCAATGGTTGAGCCAAACTGTCATTCTTCAAACATGCGCTGACCAAGCTGTCTTGGGAATGGACAAAAAGAAGCTCAGGCTGAGCTGAAGGGAGGAAAAAAGTTCAAGCTGCTTTTGGATTTACTGAGGGTGATGGGTTTAGGTTTTGTTTGTTGGGCTATTTTAAACATAAAGACTTTTGGCAGCTTATTAAATGCATCAATTTATTACATTAAATTTCCTTCTGTTGCCTCTTACATTACGATAAGGATAATAAAGCAATGGAAAAGTTAACTTGGATGAGAAAAACCTTATATCTTATAGCACCAACATCTTCTAAAAAGAGTGACTTCGTTACTGTGGAGACGATCCCACTTTTTCCTGGGAATTAAGCACCTACATGGATTGAAAGCTGTCTGGCAAGTTTCACACCTAAGCAGAGGAACTAAGAACAGATTTCTTTTTATTTCCTGCTTTACAGGAATAAAACCCTATCCTTACAGCCACAAGTCACACATTTTGTCTTTTTTATTTTCAGGCAATTTCACCTTGTAAGAAGGCCACTAAGGAAGATGGAAAAAACAGTGTTGTAAGTGCTATATGAGATATTAGTAAAGATGTGGGGTTTTTTTTTACAGATGGATGTTTTCTGGGTCTTCACCAAGTGAACTATTTTGTCTTTTAGTATATAGGAAGCCCAAATTGCTGAAATAGGGATGTAAGAAGGAAGGAAGCACACATTTACTTTTGCTGGAAGGACTTGAATAGGTCCAAGTTTTTAATCTTTCTTCCAGCTGGAAGGGGACCCATTGCAGCATGGGATTTAAAGAGCAGTGGAGTATTTGCCCTGCTCCCAGGTGAAGAGCAGCCTTTGGTTCCTGGCAGCCTCTGTGCTTCAACAAAGCAACAAGCCCTGTAACAAAAGAAATTGCCTTGCAATTCTGCAAAATAACAGCTGTGGGAGCATGTGAGAATGGCACAAGGAAAGAAGGGAGAGGAGAGCAGCAGAGGGAGTCTTATTTTTGACATTAGCATTGCCACAACGTCATCCTAAGACCAAAACTTTGTATTTGCTGGCAACACAAAAGATGCTGGCAAGCTCTGTCTGCACCTCTGTTACCTGCTGTAAGCAAACCAGGCCTTCTGGTTCTGGCTCTTGGTCCCGCACTGTCTGCGAGTCACAACTTCCATCTACAGCCCTGAGATGCAACTGGAACTGAAAACATTCCAGAGAGCTCACAGGACTGAACTCCCACATTTCTTCAACTCTGGGTCAGTCAAAATCCTGCATCAATGTTATGTTCCACATATCCCAATAGGCTACAAAAACTCTCAAATGCTAAATTTCACGTCCAGATCTAGATCAAGTGCTTTGCTGTAATCATCTCCAGTTCAAACGTGGACAGCAGGAGCACATAGCACTGCAGTCTGAGCATCAGTTCTAGTTCCTGGGCCCATTAGAAACGGGCAGACAAATACTAAAAATTGTGATTTCCTTTTATCTAGATGGACTGTAATGGTCAAAGGGGAACAGACCCTTGCAAGACCCAAACAGTCTGGGGGCAAACAACAAGCATTATTGGTGTGCAGAACAATTCACTTCTGCTTTGCCTTTATTTAGGTACTGAAACCATCCAGCCCCTGTTGTGTACTGGAAGCAGCAGAGTATTTTTCTTGGAGCAGATTGAGAAATGGTGTGGGTTTTCTCAGATTTTGAAAACTTCAACTTTCTGAAGTCGGAGCCCAACACAGCCCCACAGACAAACCCAGGGGCATGTTTGTATCAGTCACCTGATGGGTGCTGCTCTTTCCCTTCCACATGAGCCCTCTCCCCCTGTGCTTTCCTTTGGGACTGGGGACACACAGGTGTGTGTCTCTGCAGCAAAGAGGCTCAGCTCTCCTCCACGCATGAGTTGGCTCTGCAAACGCGATGCCTTGTGCACCCTTTGCAATGCTGTCAGAAATCAATACCGAGCAATGCTGTGCCTGCAGCCTTACAATGGAAAATTAATTTAAAAAAAAAATAAAAATCAATATCTTAACAGGTCCTGGCCAGTCTGCTGGAGAATCGAGGCAGAGAGAAGAGCTCAAGCACAGGGGACCCACAGTGCAAAATTAGCATTTTTGCAACAAACAGAGCAGCAGGCTGGTTCAATGTGGAGTCTTGCTTTAAGCAAAGTGAAACATCTGCGAATCTTCTCAGCACCCACCACCAGGGAAGCTGTCACAGACCAGCACTGCTGAGGTGACAAGACAGGAGCAACCCTGATAAATTTATGGGAACACACTTGAGATCTGGTACTTCTCAGCTGGCTGCAATAATGTCTACTTTACTGACAGGACTTTAGAGAGGCACCTAAGAAAAATATTAAGATGTAAAAGTACCTAATAAAGCGTTAGAGTTTAAATTGAATGGGAACTGTATTTTGGCTCCCTAACAAGAGCAGATGCATGCCAGGACCAGTTTCATCGGCGAGGAAAGGTTAACACCCTGACAATTAAAAGTTTTTCCCATGCTGATATTTTCCATTCGTTCCTCAGTGGTTGAAATAATCATACTGACTTTATACTCTTTCTACTCCTAGAGGATAGGAATGAGAAGTCACGTGCTAGCCTTCCTCAAAGACATCATGATGTTTTTGTCTGGAAAGGCAAGTGGTCCCCAGAGGCTAAACAGACCCAGATGGGCAGTAGCTTGGACTCTGGAGGCTCCTCTCATGCCTGGCCAGCAAATCAATGCCAGAAAACAGAGTTTCTCTTTACAGCCCTCACTTAAAGACAGGGTAAATCTTTGCTTTTCCTGTGGCAAGAGAGTACAGCTCTGCTGATGGCAGCAGTCAGCATCTTCTGGAGGAGCTGCTGTATTTCTTCCCGTGTCCAAAGTCATCAGTTTATTTTGAAACAGCGACAAAGTCTCTGCTGCTCTCCAGACAAAGACTGCTGCCATGTCAGTACAAAACATCCCTCCCTCCCTCCTCTGTCTCTGTCTGGCCAACCCTCCCTGCATCTGCCTGCCCGCCTGCATGTGATGAGTGGGAGGAGAGCAATTTCCTTTTGCTAAGTTATCCTTCTAAATCCTTACCTCAGTTGTTTCTGGACAAACCTAAAATTGTGTACCTCTTCCAGCCACATGCCTCTGCTGTTTTCGAGCTGTGGCTTCATTTTCTGGTCTGTGAGCATAACCCCAGAGCACAACGTGCTGCCCGCACCGTCCCAGCTGCCTGACATCAACCAGTTTTTTTCTGGGCTGGAGAGAAATTCTCCAGCCATTTCCCCACCATGCACAAGAAGGATCGTTCTGACGGTTAAATGATATTGTACATGAATATTTTTTCCTTATGTTCCTAAGATGAGAGCAACATCAGTCCATTACATTTCCAATACTGAATTTGTGGGTGTTTAATCAAGACAGAGATCAGTTTTTGAGAGAAGGAAGGCTGCCAGAGCTGCCAAGCCCTGTTAGAAACTGCAAATGAGCAAACAAGATTACCGTTAACATTTCTCAAATGTCACAGAGCTAGCAAATGGAGTATTTAAGTGACTTAGAAAAAGGTAAAGCGATGGAGATTTATATCTGAGCGAAGCTAAGGTGTAAAATCCTCCTTAAGAGTCAGGGTGTATCATTTGCAGTCTCTTTTGGATGCTGTAACACAGGACATTCATTGTTCTATATCACATTCCATACATTTATTTAAATGATAAAAATGAACCCAAGAGAAAGCTCAAGCCAAAAATTTACAGCAGCAGCTGTACACTTCGCTTCTAGAGCAAAACATGTGAACTGGACCAGAGCACGGGGTCCACGTATTGGGCCACGCTGGGCAACACGTCCCAAAGGCCCATGATGTTTATCTGGGATTTACATACATCACTTACACAGCACTCCCTAAATCCCCCTCACTAGAAGGAGACGGCGCTGCTGTTATCCAGGCTCCACACAGCACAAAATTTCACATGCGTCTCTATGGAGTTATTTCTCATAGTAAATATTTTTCATATATTTTATCATAGTAAAATAATGACTGAGAGGTTTTTTTAGCGATGGGTTGGCTTTCATCTGCCAGGGTCAGGTTTGAAAAACCTAAGGTGCTGGATTTACCTGCCAACCTCCTCTCCTCTCCTCCTGCATTGTTGCTATGTGGTTGTCCCACAGCTCTGTGCTCATGGGAACAATTCCACCACTGCCATCAGTCTCTTGCTGGAAAGCCTCCCCTCACTGTTCAGGGATCCGTGTCCTTAAGGGAGAAAGGATCTGCTATAGGAGGGGATTTTGTCTCCACACCTGCAGTCCCATCATCACTGCTAGTAAAAAGATGTGCAGGCCCTAATTTGCACAAGACTCTCCATAAGAAACACCTGCGAGCCCCTTAGCAGATGGCCCTTCACCTCCCCTTCATCACCCTCTCCACACAATAGTCTCCCAAGGGCTGTTCAAAATGCAATTTCCACATTGTGAGTGTTTCTCCCCATTGCACACAGCTACACAGGGACAAGGGGAAGCTGCTTTCTTGAGGGCGTGCAGCCCTGAAGAAAACACAGGGTAGTTAGGGTTGGACTTGAGCTGCCTTCACCAGCACAGTGCAGCCCAGCATCCTCTTGGCAACAGGAGAGAGAATTCAACACCGAGAAATGCTAAACCCCAGCCAAAACTAAAAGCCAACGGAGCAGGCAGCCAGCAGGGTCACCTAAGTATGCGATACGTGACTGTTTGCTGCATTTTATTAAACAGCAAGCACCTCACAACCAAAGAACAGTCTCCAAAACGTTAGTTTTCCTGCAGTTGATTAACTGCCCAGCATCTAGACTCACATTCCCTCCAAGAATGAGCAAGCGTGGGAGGGAAACTGGCAGCAACCACAGCGAGCAAGTGCCAGTGTGTGATCATGAAGTGCTCTCACACCATGTTTGGGATTACTGCATTCCTCAGGGACATGCCAAATAATCCACCCCCCCCCTTAGTCTTTTAATTCTTTTTTTTGGTGGGTAGGGATTAAGATGAGAGGAAGTTGGTGCCTGTTTGTTTTACAACTGGATGGTCCTGCCTCGATTCCTTCAGGCAGGCTGATGGATACAGATCATAGAATCACCAGGTTGGAAGAGACCCACCAGATAATCGAGTCCAACCATAAGATATACTACCTACCCTCAAAGTGCCTGCGCGTGAGGCTCTCGGGAGCCTCCTGACAGCAAGCAACTGTGTTTAATAAAATTGATGCCTCTTCAAAGCTGCCTTACCATGCATTTTAACACAGAAAGGCCCCTTTCAGACAACAGCTTTTTTATTTTGCTCTCACTCTTACTCATTTGACTCTGCAAACAGGAAGGGGCCTGAGGTTGTCCCCATCTCCCAGAGCATGTGGCTGCAACACACAAATGTCAGCCTGTTTCCAAAGGCCAGCATGGAACAACAGGAATTATCTTGTTCCCGAAAGTCAACAAACAATATTTAGAAAGGTCTGTGCTGTGGAAGGATTTCCTAATGTAATACAAGTCATCAAACTTAAAACACATGCCTACTCTGGCGAAAATAATAAAGCAACAAGGCTGGGTAGGAAAACAGATACAAGAAAACAAGAACTTTCTCTTGATGACTTCATCCCACAGAGGTTAACTGCAAATCGAGAGCAGCATTGGTTGGGAAAGAGAAGCTCTGGAGATTTCTTGGAGAACTTGAAAAGAAACACGTAGTGTTTAATAACAAACCCAACATTTTTCTTGTAAAAAAAATAAAGAGAACATTTTCCCAGCATTGTACCATGAGAGCATCACTCATGGGGAGAGTGTTGCAACCTGTGTAACTGAGGAATGGGCCTGGTTTGAGTCACTGAAGTACTTGTTTCACCTCTTCTTTACTGTGTGGGTAGTATAGGAATATGTAGATAACACTGCCCGCTGCTCCCCACCCCTCCTCTCCATCCATCTATTTACTCAAGCAGTGTTAGGGTAGATCAAGAAATGATGCTAACGCTTTAAAACACGGAAAAACCCTCAAAACCACAACCCCCAAACCCCAAGAAGTTGCACATTTGCCTGAAGAAGCTAGGTTAATGTTGCAAAACAACGCAAATTTGCCCCTACCCAAAAAAAGCAGCCAGAGGAGGATGGACACCCCAGAAAGGGGCAGCCGACCCCAAGCAGGCACCCAGGCTTTGTGCTCCTCACAAACCTTCAGGAAAAAAAAAACCAAACCCCAAAACCACAACCCCCCCAAACCATTTAGAAATTTAAAAATTGCACCTTTTTTCCATGTTCTCAATATAACTATCAAAATGAAAGCTGATTCTGTTGTGTGGATGCCTCTGAGTAATCTCCTGAGCCCAAGAGGATATCCTAAGGAATATTCATCGCCCTTAGCAGCACAGACCCTGACCTGCCCCAGCACAGCCATTCCCAGGTATGACATTGTCTACTTCGATGAAGCAGGGCTTTACAGAGTTGGTTTTTTAGTACATACGGCTGAAATACTTGAGCAGCACACTGCAGTTATAAGCTTTACCTCTCCTCTTTCTGTTGCTTGGAGAGCACAAATGTGTTTCTCATTTATTACCAGGAAGATCTCCCTCTGTACAACTTCAGGACCTCTACAAATAAGTCATCAGCTAATCTTCCAATTTAAACAAGACAAAAGGAGCCAAAATTCACAGATGCATGAGAAAATACCTTTCCATAGTTTTTTTAAAAATGTAAAACCTTCATCTACCTTAAACTTCAGTGCAAACACTAGGAGATTCACTAAATCTCCCATTTCTGGTACTATGTTTGATTCAGTATTAACCTCTGAGAACAGTAGCAGTAAACATACTCAGAAATCTAACACCAAATCCCTGTGACTTCTCAGAAAGCAGCTTCCCAAAAGTTAAAGTTATTTAGATTACAATACAACATTCACAGAAAGAAAACATTGGTCACTGGCTCCCTAACCTCATCTCAAGTCTTCTACCTGCCTTCCTCAAGTTACATAAATCGTATGCTCAAATAAAAGAAAATGAAGTGGAAGACACTGCAATTCCACAAACAGGACGAAATAGAGAGCTATTTAGTATTCAAATGTTTAAAATATGGAAATGTTTAACTTCTTTTCTTCCATTTGGTTAAATAGAGCAATAGCTGATGTGTTTCAGTGTTGTTGACTACAGAACTCAGAGGATGGAAGAAAGTTTAATAAGCACTAGGTATTTTTCTTCAGACTTCACTAGTTCTAAGGCCTGTAAGCATGTGATGGTTTTATGTAATCTTGTAAAAGTATGTTTTAAATTCTTCAGTATGTGTGTAGCTATATTGACCTAATGAAGTTTATCGTTTCAGCCAGAACGATGTTGTTTTGTGAGGCTATTACCAGGCGAGTTTCCAGACTCTTATGAAATACAGCTGCTTCACAATTCCTGACAAGCCCAGACGGTGCCTCTGGGCACCTCAAAGCTCAGCGACAGAATTAAAAATACAATTCACAGGTCACTGTCCTCAGAAAAAGCTTCAGCTAGGTGTAAGTGTATCGAGCTAGCAACCCACTGAGAGTAATTTTAACCTACTGCATCTTTACATGCAAATGAAGAAAATATTTCGCTTTAATGACAGATCAACGATATTCACAGGGAGTTTTCTTCTATCTCTTCTGACCTAAATTAGAGCTGCAAGCACCTTTGTGTTCCTCTTTGACACCAGAAAGTCTTTAGCCTCCCACATACCAGTCTAACAGCACAGTGGATGGACATTTCTCACTACATTATACCAGGACAATCGTGAAGTCCAAGCACAATGCTCTGCAGCTGCATTAGAAGATTCATCTCCAACAAGCCAGCCCCATAGCTGCCTCAAGAAACACTTTTTATTTCCACATGCTAATAGTAAAGCCTAAGAAGTAGGGAAAAAAACACTGTAAATGCCTTCCCTTTCAACATGTTCTTTACTCAGCAATACAACCAATCAACAACTCTTTTAAACCCCTCGATTTTTAAAACTAATTTATACAGGACTCTTCTAATTTGTGCTTCTTAGTTGACAAGGATATCATAGAATGGTTTGGAAGATGGGTTCATTTTCTAGCACACTTAAAGATTATTTGAAACACTTCTGATAGCAAGTTGTCTGAATGATAACACTCAGTTATTGAAGTTCGATCTGTCCCAGAAACAACAGAAAGGTTTAGAACTTTCTGAAGGTTTTGCAGAGGTCTACAAAAATGCTGCTCTGCCTCTCTCTGCGTGTGTGCACAGATTTATAGAAAGCCACAATTCTGATATTTTGCCTTGGAAAAAGTCATAAAAGGTCAAAAGTAAGGAAAACCTCAAAACACTATTAGGAGTTCTGCTGCATTTTTGCGGTGTCTTTGGCATCCCTTTTCTCAACATTTGTTACTCTTCCCTAAGCCCTGACTACTGCAACGCACTCAGCTCTGCCAACCTCAGCTCACCCAGCAAAGCTCGTCTTTCGAAGCACTGCACGCTGTAAAATTAAGGTTCTCCCTGCTTGCCAATCCCTCCATCTGCTGCCACAGCAGGGGTGTTGGGAAAGCTCTGCTTAGATGTCATACTGCCTGTTGCTGGAAATTTTTGCCATCTGCTATTGCTTTTACTCCCATGCCTCATGAAAATGTCAGGGACTCTAAACGGAAAGCAATTTCTTCATCAGGTTTTAAAAAATACCGTTAATTTGAATCATGACTACTTTTTGGTTGCACTCGTATTCATACGAACACAACAAATCAGTGCTGACTAAGGAAAAAGGATGCAGGGTTAGGTTTGTATGGATTTAAATTACTAAATATAGTCAACAGTCTACCCCTAACTTATTTTTCAGAAAAAAATAGCTCTTGTAAACTATGACATAGGTGATTTTGACCTGTGTGAATTACACGATTCTCTCCCAAAACCAAGACCTAAATTCATTACACAACTTATCACCCTGGAATGCATTTTAAAACCAAGCAGTGTCATACACAAAAACAAAATGCTTCTGCCCCTACAGCACCAGAGCAGAAGACCAAGCACGCAGGGGTGGAGGGAACCTTCCTCAGGGTGCTACAATTTGATATAACATAGATATTTATACCCACACCTGACAAATCCATACCCTGGATGAGGCTAGATCTGCAGCTGAAAACATGCCTGGCTAGAAAGTTAAGACAAGCATTTAGAAACTAAAGCATCCAGACAGCAAAACCTTGAATGATGACCTAAAAAATGGACAATAGATTTCCTACAGGCACAGCAGGTCTGACCCCCAGCTACAAAGCACCACATCACACACATAACAAACACCAAAACTAAGTAACACACTGCCCAGCCCCAGCTGTGCCTCAGGCAGCTTCACAATCAACGTGTTTCTTCTACAGGATTTTAAGAGAGGACTTACCTTTGCGGGTGCTCCTGGTGCACCACTGCTCCTGTCTTGCCACATCTCTCTCTGCTCCGCAGGGCTGGAATTCCTCATTTCAGGATAACTCAGGCAGGAGCTCGTGGCAACGAAGGCATCTTCTTCGCACGCTGCTCACAACCACAAACCACGTTGCTGAGAAGCCCCATCCTGCCCTGCTCTGGGCAACACCTGAGGCAGGTGGGAAGGGCTCTGAGGTGGGAAGGGCTCTGAGGGCAGCTCATCACCAGCAATGGGCAACACCTGGCCTGGCCACAGCTGCACCTCATTGTGCATCAAAACCAGCACTTCCAAACAGCTCCTTGCAGCTGGGAGAACTTTACCTTCATGTAACTAACCAGCGTGGCTATCCTCGTTTCCTTCGCCTTAGGCGTTGAGGTGAGGGGGAGAGGCAGCTGCAGACACCATCTCTCTTTGGTTGGAGGTGACACCAGGGGCAGCATCTTCTGTGTCAGAGATGGCCAGGGTGGCTTCCAAACCCACCTTGGGGAGAGGGAGCTCAGAGGGGCCAAGGAGGGCTTTGGGTTCTCTGCAAGGAGAGGTCAGGGCTGCCTCAGGTGGGACAGGGGCAGTTCTGGAGGTGTTGCTGAGTGCCTCAGGTGGTACCGAGGTAAGGGGCAGAACAATTTCACCTGGCTACACAGAGCAGGGAGAGGCAGAGGAGGGAGGAATAAAGGAGGGAGGCTTAGGTGTGGAAAATGCGTGGTGGTGGGTTTGTCTTTGTTTCTCACCTTCCTAACCTGTTTTCATGAAATCAAATTAATTTTCCCAAGCTGAGTGTTTCACGTGTCACAGTAATCAGTAAGAGATGTCCCTGTCCTTATCTCCACCCATAAACCTTTTCACTTTATTTCCTCCCCCCTGCTGAGGTTGGGGAGTGAGAGGTCAGCAGGGAGCACCCCCGACAGCTGTTCACAGGGTTCAGGTGCCCTCTTGGCCACCTCGTACCAATTACAGGAATAAAACCTGTGCGTAGCAGCACCCTATGGTACCCAGCTTGGGACTGTGGCATGGACAGATTAACTGGAAGCGATCAATAACAGTGAGCAGTGAGAAGAGAGGTAAATCAGCCAACCAGGAACTCCTTGGTGATGCTTTGTGGAGAAGTCCTCTGACACTTATACCATCAAAGCCAAAGTCAGAGCTGGCTGAATGTTATTGTCTTAGGTAGTGTCTGGGCTGCTGTGTCCATTGCGGGGGGATGATGAAAAACTAAATTGCAGAGCACAGATAGGAGGGAGAATGGGTTACAAAGATCCAAAAACTTTTGGTAAAGGTTATGTGGAACTCCATCTGGCTAACTCGCAGGGGCAAAAATCAAAGCGTGACTTTATTGCAACCCAGACCCTTGTGGAAATGTGAGGTATGATTTCATTTAATTTATACAAATAATGGTTATAAGTGGGTAGAAACAGATTCTGATTTCATCTTGACTTAGATTTTTTGCTTAGAAGGGAAACTGCCCATTCAGATACTTACTAAAACTGGCAAATCATTGAAAATGAAGAGTGCATTTTTCTGTTGTTGCCATTAATTGAAACCTTTTACTTTCTCAGTAGAGGTATGAACCCACATTTATCAAAATTAGGCTCAGTACTTAATGATATTAAAAACACTCATAAAACATTACTGCTTTCCCTTCAGAGAGGTAATTTGGTGATGCTTAAAAGATGCATCATACTTCTAAGCAGACACTCTCTTTGCACATTTTCAATTGAGATAAAGCTCCCTCACAGTACGCCGCACAGTTGGTTTCCTCCTCTCATCATTTATTACCACTCCTGCTAATAAGCAACTGCAAAGTGAAGGTTTGCAATATTCCCTGTTCCTTCACGACTTGTAGCAAGTCTTCACAAAGTCAAATACGGACACTTTCATCCACAGTTTTCTGAACAGCTGTTCATGATAATTTTGGACCATCCAGCTCCTCACTTCGTTTGTAACATGACAATATATCACCTTGCAAATAAGAATAACATCGTACTGGAGGAGTTCCCCATTAGTATATTAATGAAACTTGTGAATGCTGCAAAGGAAAAGAAACCATTAAGCAAGAATTTGCCACTGTTGGTTTCAGTTATGGGTCCCTATGGAGTAAACCTCACATTTACACAGACTTGAGTAGCCACCAGGAGATAGACCATAACATTTGTTTTGACAAATAACTACCTAAAACAAGCAGTCTACTTCATTTAACAGGAATTGAAAGAATTGTACTTTCAAAAAAGCAGTTTAGCAAAAGACAGCTTTTATGGGAAAACAAAGACCTGAAAATTTATATTGTCTTGGAGTCCTGGTTTTTCATGCTTGAGCATGAAACACGGGCATAAATTGGTTCCCTTGGGTACACAAATTCAGAGCCCGTTGATCATGGAGCACAAGCTTCTAATCTCTGAGTAAGTGAATGTGTAGCAGGTGTAGGAGGCTGAAGAGCTTGTTTTCAAAAAAATGTAGGCAAGATCACAGCATGCATAGAGGAAGTATTTCTCTACCATGGATTTTTCTGTGCTTAAACACAGAACAACTTCACTAGATCAAAGCAAAAGGAGAAGGTGACCTGGTGAAGAGTTAGAGGTCAAGCAAGAAAGCTTTCAACATATTTTTGATATTTCCGCACACCTCCCACATTGAATAGCACATGGAAACACATCAGAAAGTTTATGAGGACATTATTTGCTTTCAAGAACCATAAAGAACTTCATTTGTCTCCTGTAATATTGTGAGCTTGGAATATCTTAATTAGATTAAAAAATGCTTTAAGACAAAACACTGAATTGTTACCTGGTTTTGGGAAGCAGAAGTGACAGTGTCTCAGTGACATAACATTCTGGGTTTTCATGTGTACACACAAATTCCAAAATGCCCATAAAATTTCACTAAAACTCCAAATAGACCAAGGATACAAAGCCCCTCCAATATTCAGTTTCCAGTACAGTCTTGAAAATACAATGCATTTTCATACATTATTTAGTATCTATTTCATCTCAGTTAGTATAATCACAAAATTTGAACACTTTAAAGTGATTTGACAAACAGAACCAGATGTAAAATGTTTTGAAGCTTCCAAATGTGTCACATAATAACCAAGCAGAGAGGACTGGAAGATATTCAGTATCAAAGTTTTCATTTCAGCAGATCAACATAGATCTGTTCAGTCCAGAAATTCTTTAATACCATCTGACATGTTTACACCACAATACGATGCACTCGGAACTAGATCATAAGTTATTCTGGGTTTGGGGTTTCATTATCTTGTCTCTGCAGTAGCTCCAGGACAGAGAACAACCACATATTATTATGCAACTGAAGAACACCTTTGGCCATTGGCTCCAGCAGAAACATTGCAGATGGGAAGCAAGGAAGAAATGTGCTGTTTCACTCCAATACGTATTGTTAAAGAGAAAATGGGCAGACACTAAATAATCCTTCTGTCTATGAATAATTATGTATTTATTATTGGTTACAGGAAGTAGCCTATCGAGTCACATGCAAAATTGTTTCTAAACTGTAATAACACCATGCAAATGGACAGATGCTCCTTTCTGTGAAACTATATATATAAATAAAACGAAACAAAAAGCCAACCAAACAAGTTAATGTTTCCTTTACTTATTTCTCATGATCTGAAGAAATTATGCCCTCATCTAAACTGATATTGTAATCGCAATGTGCTGTTTATGTTGTGCTTACAAATTTCATTTCTCAAACTCGCCAATAACGACTTTCACTGCCATAGTTTAAGGCCAACACAAAAAGCAAATGGAACACAGGTCTGCCTGAAAATTGAAAATGCTTCAAACTTCCCAACAGTATTTGTTGAAACTTGAGTGCTCACCAGAAGAGAGCAGAAACCAGAGCCAAGTACGGGACAGCCAAGATCTAGGAGAGGTGGACAGACACCACCACCAGCCAAGGAAGGCAGCGATGCCAGAAGTCTTATTTCCAGTCTCCAATGATTGCTTCTAAATCTCAAAAAAATCCTTCAAAGCTCTCATCCATATTAGTGGTTCTGGATACTCTCCACATTAATCACTCCAAGGAAAAGAAGTGAACATCGTGCCTGTGCAAGCAAAACCTCATGAAACTGCATGCAATTTTTTTTAAATTAGCCTGTTCTAGCATTCGGAGCCCTCAAGTATCATGGAAAGAAAGCACTGAGTGGAGCATCTGTGACCACTTTCAGAAAGATGGAAGATAAACCACTGCCAGAGGAATGCTCAGGCTGAGCCTTCCTACATGACAGATGCCTTCAGCATTCCAGTTTGCTGACTATTGTCACCGTTCAGTGCAAGGAGAAACACTGCTGGGACAAAGATAATTTTAATGCAGCTGCACGAAAATGTCTATTGGCCCACAGGAACTACTTAGCTAGTTGTCTCTCTTCCAGCTTCCAATCAAGATTCAAATTTATCAGCAATTTAGCCTTGCTTAGCATTTTAGTTTTGCACTGATTTCTAGATGTTGGACATAAATAAATCTCTTTCAGTACCAAGATCAGCATTTTTTAGTACTGAACTGTCAATGTTAAGCATCCAATACTACATTAAAACTATTTCAGAGTAAGGGTCTTGGCACGGCAACTTCACACTGAGGTAAGCTTAGGCATGAAAATAAAGGCTTACTCTTGAGAAACCAAGAACTGTTCTAATTCATGGCACAGATTCCTGCTAGAGAAGAAGGCTGTAAATGTTTTATTGCATCTGAACTTGAATTTTCATTTGCTTTAAAACAGATTCATTCATACTTGGGTTCCATTCTTCCTTTTTTGTTAGTATGTTCACGTGTCACAGACAGCAAGATTTACTGTCTGCTCAAGGTTTCTTGTGCCAGCCTTCCCCCCTCAAAATCTTAGATCATTTCCACTTCTCTATGGTCCACGTAAAGCATGAAATTACATTTTCTGTAGATAGTTCTAATTTTGGGAGCCATAATTTAATGCCATGCGCATTTCTCTTGAAATTTTCTGTCCTTCAGAGACAACGAACTGTGATTTTCACCACAGCAAGAAGGGGTAACACCATCCATATCAACTAATGGTCCTAGGTTTGTCATCTTTTTGTCTCTTTTCTTGAAAAATTCATCACCCATTGTTAGAAGTAACAAATTTTTACTTCATTACATAATTGGTTCTTTTTCTGATATTATGTTTTGCTTTTTCCATCTGTTAGTTTCCATGAAGTTGCAACACAGTTTTTGGCACCAGCTAGGCAATTTCCATCACAATGTATTCATCTTCACATTTTTGTCAAACATCTGGAGTCTTTCTACATTTCTCAGTAGAGCAAATATTTCTGAAGAGTAAAATTTGGGCAGAGTGGAGAAACTTGACAGTAGATGATGCTTTGACGAGCACATAAGTTTCTGCACCTTCATAACCAAGTATTTTCATCTCCCAACATAATTCAGATCTACTCTGATTCAATTAAATATCCAAAGAAATTAACAGAATACTTCTTAGCTCAAGATACTCTAAAGAGGGCTGGGAATAAAAAAACCCAATATAATTAAGTATGTTTACAATGTAATTCCAAAAATTTCAGAGTATACCCTGGACTATTAAAAAAAAACTTGACAACTTGAGAGTTTGAAAACACTTTTTTTTCTTCAAGGCTTTTCCAACTAGCTTTTTCATAAGAAGTTATGAGTTAAGTGGTTTTGGTTTTCCTTGTGGTTGTTTTGCTAATAAACCTTATTACACTAAGCAGCTTGTTAACATTTGAGTCTTTAATAGTACATTTTCTTCAATGTAAGAGGAAAAAAATCTAATTAACAACCATTAACTCCTCCTAATAGTTGTGTCAATATTCAAAGTAGCAAATATGAGTCTTCTACTACTTTATTTTGATTTACAGAATAGAATATTTCAGTTGGAAGGGACCTGCAATAATCACCTCGTCCAACTGTCTGACCAACTCAGGACTGGTCCAGAAGTTAAAGTTTGTCATTAAGGGCATCATCCGAATGCTTCTTAAACACTGACAGGCTTGGGGCATTGATTACCTCCCTAGGAAGCCCCTCGCAGGGTTTGACCAGCCTCTCAGTAAAGAAATACTTCCTAACATCCAAGCTAAACCTTCCCCAGAATAACTTGGAACCATTCCCATGCATCCTATCACTGGACACCAGGGAGAAGAGTTCAGCACTTCCCTCTCCACTTCCCGTCCTCAGGAAGATGCTGAGAGCAGTGATGTCACTTCTCAGCCTCCTTTTCTCCAAACTAGACAAACCCAGAGTCCTTAGCCATTCCTTGGAGAACATGCCTTCCAGCCCTTTCATCAGCTTTGTTACCCTCCTCTAGGCACATTCAAGGACCTTCACATCCTTATTAAACTGCGCGGCCCAGCACTGCGCACAGCAATCCAGGAGAGGCCACGCCAAGACTGAACACAGCAGGACAATCACCTCTTTTGCCTGGCTGGTTCTACCGTTTGATGCACCCCAGGATGCAGTTTACTCTCTCAGCTGCCAGGGTGCACTGCTGGCTCCTAATGAAGCTGCATAATTTATGACATTTATAAAATCTGTAACACTTGCTTTGTTGATTCATAAAAACACATAAGACAATAAAAACAAACTTATGTATGTCTGTAGCACAGAAAAAGATAAAGTCCCAATTTTCCTTAGCACAATGGCAAATCATAATCTACAAAATATCTTGTAATTCTCAGATTTAGTTTTGAGATACATAAATGCCCCAAATAGTATCATATGCCAAAAGTAAAATAAAGGCAATTTATACCAAAAGCACGAGTTCATTGTGCAGTGCTTTTCAGCCTTCAGGTTTTCCTCACTAACAATCAGCCTCAACTAAAAATAAAAACTCATTTATCTTTTAACCATTTCAGGCATTCTGTAAACACTTTTCCTAACTGCTACATATCATTACAGTTCTCCGCTTTCAGAGAAGCTGTTGAAAATATTGTAGACATTCCAAAAGTTTTCTAGACGTTCATTTGCTTTTCCATCTTCCCAAATCCTCAAGAACTTTGCAGCAACTCCAAGTAATGCCCAAGCCTTTCTTTTGCTCAGGTGTCTGTGACACAACACAAGTCGGTTCTTCAGGTACAAAAGGTTACTCCAGCAGCATCCAGAACTGTCTGGAATCAAATACTTCTTGGCTTACTTGAGTACAAGTACAAATTTCTGAATTTGCCTACCACACCTTTCCTGAAGAGCCTGCAACACTACTAATAGACCTTTTGTAATTGTGTTTTCCGGGGCTTTGGAAACATAGGTCTCTTCTACAAAGCATTTGACTGCAGTGGGGTCAAACAGTAAGATGTCTCTCTGTTAACCTCTACACAGCATGGAGAATCCATCTCTTTTCACCTGTGCATTAACAACATTTCTTAGCAGGCGTCTTCCTTGTGAGAGTGGAAATCACATTTTGCTCTTCTGAGAGGTAGCAGAGAGAAGTGATGAACATTGGGATGGTGAAGACTGTGAAGCCTCTTAGTTCATGAAGCAATCCTGCTCGTGCCATGCCATGCCAGCTGCTGGGAACACTGCCCACACTGCAATGAAAGGGTCCATCTAGCTCTGATGCTCCATCACCACTCCTTTCTCACACCATCTTTACCTTTTTGCTGACTGAAGACACATGGTTGTCCATTAAAAGCAATTCTCCCAGATGAATGGTCCACAAAGGAAACTATCTTGTTTTAGACCTCTGTAGTTCGTTGTTGTGCAGGCAACAGAAATACTCTGCAATTTGCAAATCCGCCTGCCTGTGCAGTTTCCATGTAGTTTGTGCCAGTGCCTTGTGAGTTGTACTAAGCACCATACTCTTCAGTTGTCCTCAACAGAAGGGTTTGTTGGGTTTGTTGATCTGTGCCCTTCCCAGACTTGTTCTCACATCTGCAATTCCCAGCAGGTATTCAGAAAAGTAACTCAGATTTTTAAAAGGTCAGCAAACCAGGAATATGATAATTTAAGTGGAAACCTGTGTGTATAAAACAGTTAAAGAAAACACATTAGGCTGCAATAATGAAATGCCTGAATGCACCAAGTGAGGCAAGTAAGATTAAACTTGTATCACAACACATCAAACAAACCAACAACACTGATGTAATGTCATGCACATATTACCTCAGAATGAAAGTGATGCCTCTCTCTAGATTCTGACTGGTTACATGGCCAGCATCCCAAGGAAAGAATCCAAGAATCCCGATTGTTTTCTTTCCACTTTTACACTGGAAGTGGTAGTATGACCACTACAAATGAGTAGATACAGCTGCCCTGCTAACTGCGCCAGAACGCATATAGTCACTTAAATGGGAAGACCAAAGAAAGAATAAAACTCACATAAACCAAACCATTAAAACCCACTATGAACTGAACCTGAGATAATCAAACTCCTTTCATATTTGTTTATAAGAAGAGGTATCTCAAAAACGCATTCTCATTTAAAAGTCATAAACACACTGTATCTGATATAAAAAGAATAAAAAAAAAACCACACAGAGCATCAGCATGTGAAAGAAATGTTGCAATTGTGTCAAATACTGCTTTTTATATTTTATTAACAAGCAAGCATCCCTGGAACTAGGTCCATATAAAAATACTTCATTAACCAATCAGAATACAAGGGAGTTACATAAATTTATTTTTATGCAACATTGATTAGTTTTGAAAATTCCCATTTTTAATGTTTTAATTTCATCTTTTATTTAAAAAAAGATCACTAAAAGGACACAACCCACAAAAATACAATCTGTATCTGCTCTATATTTACAGATAACTGGTCACTATTAAGGCACAGATTTAAAACTAACATTTTTATGTAGCATGTCAAATATTTGTGCATAATACAACACTAACAACATGGTACAATGTACTGTCATATTCCCTTTGTGGAATCAAAACAAGTGAGAAATTTTTTCCTTCCAGTGTGTTCCTTTTTGTGTGAAGCCCTATTGAAAAATAATGTTGTTAATGGGAAATTCATCACTTTGGTGTAGATGATATAAGCACTGCTCAGCAAAAGACCACATCAACTTAATACTGTAATAAAATCAGTTTCCAAGTATAGTACCGTCTAGATATATAGTATGTACTTCTGAAAGACTAAAAAAATCTAAGAGCATAAAGGTTTGTCGATGCTTTTAAGTTTAGGCAAAATAAGCAAGAAGGGGTTGTAAAAAATCTGTACAGTGTTGCTGAGTATTTAATTAAAAATATTTTATAAAATTAACATGACTGAATACAATTTGATTTGCAAACACTGATATTGCAAATGCAAACATTTAAATGAGAGCTTACCTGTAAGCATGCAAGTAGACCATGTTAATGAAGCTAACTGCATGCTTAGAAGTAAGAACTAGTGTAAATAGTCTTAGAAATAGAAGTTGTGGCTTCCACAAGGATTTCCATGAAGCCTCTCTTGCCTGTGTAACACATGCACACAAATATCTAAGATACGTGGATAGGGACTTCTGGCATTTGAGATAGTAGCTTTGTTGTGAACAACTGTGCGCGTACAAGATACAGTTTTATCCATCCGGATCTGCAGTACAACTTTAAAACCAGAGGAATCTAACTGCTACTTGATCTACAGGGGAAGTCACCCAGCTATACACCATTAAGTAGATATGGCTGAAATGAGCACTGAGCAGTTATTTTGTTGCTAACTGCAACAAGACTTTGTATCACTCCTTGATCATACATGCCCTCAAGTAATAGTTTTTTAAAAATTCCCTTTGTGTGTGCAAATTTCTATATACATAATTTTGCATTCGAACCTCAAAAGAATTTTCCATGGAAAGTGTCAAAACTATTTCTCACCCATTTTTGCATAAAAACCAACTACTGTAAATGTTATTCTAATGCCTTCTGTTAAGAGCACTTGACAGTGGTTTATGTCCATTTCAAAAGGCTTGTACGCTGAACATAAATAATACATTACAGTAGAGGTAATTCACAATAATTCTTACGGGAATGCTTTTCAGAAACTTAATGCTTGAAAACTTCATATTGCATTGCAGAAAGAGGCACTTTATGAATTCCTTCATTATATAAGAACCCTTCATAAACCCATAACAAGACACATGTAAAGACAGAGGAATAATATTGCCGAATTATTTGGACTTTCACAGTATAAGAACGCAATAGTTAGCTCTAGCCACTTATAATATGGACTCTTTCTGTTGAACATAACTTGTTTCAGAAATAGTTCATCTCCAGAGTTTCAAACACTTCTGCAGCTGAAAATTACAAATCTAGATTGAACAAAACAGATGCTATTACACCTATTTTATGTAGGTCGCTTAATTGCTGCATGCATAGTCATGTAGTAACATGTGTCATTTATTACATGGCAACAGTGCTGTCTTGTCAAATTAGATTAGTTGTCTGTTTAATCAAACTGACAGCCCAGAGCTCTAGTTTGATGAATGCCTTTCATTCTCTACCATAAATCTGCAGTAGATCAGTTTAATCTTATCTATTGTAGGTGTATAGAATCTACAAATAAAAGTCTGATATAAATAAGTGTCTTTCGGTGGCAGGGTACTAAAAATAGCCCTTTGCTTTGAGACAATCATTAAAACCAGTTTTAGCATAACGGGCCGCAGTTAACTATGATGACTGCAAAGGGTTAATATTGCAAGGGCCATTTTGGTCTTTCATTGCATCTGTTACAATGAGTGAGTATTGCAAACAGAGTTAGACTGCTTCATAAGAGCATAATAGTACTGGTCCACTACCAAGTGGCTTGATTTTGGAACAATCTCTTCAGATAAGTAGTGGGGAGACAGAGAGAGGGAAAAGTCTGCATAAGAACCAGTTTCTAGTACCATTATAGTGAGATGTGACCTAAAGTAGAGACACCTGAAAAAAAAAAATTTTGATTAGTGCCAATATAAAAATTGATATGGAAATGAAAGAGAGAAATTTCCACAGGACAAGAAATCAGAACATGTAAAGTGCAGAAAGACCTCAATAATTATTTTAAGCAGTACCAGAAAAAAATCCATCTTGATAAAACCAAAAATCTATGCTCTCTGGCATCCCAGCTCTTCATTCCTCCTTCATCCAACAAGGTAAAAATTCAGTGCATACATTAGAGTTATAGGTAATAAAATACTAAACAGAGAACCCTATATTATTATTATTATTGCAAATTCTGTCCAATCTACACGAGTAAAACGTAACCCACATTTGGTGTTTTGAAAGACAACAGACAAAATGTGTTCTCTCTTTTTTTTGGCACAGTATTGTGCAGACAAAATGCTTTGGTCCTTGACACCCAAACTCCCAAAGTGCAGAGGGTGGTGTGCAGTGAAGGCTGTCCACAGGATTGCCATGTCCATCTTTACAGGTGACTGAGTCTCAACGTGCTGCTACCAGCGACCGCTGACACTAGCAATGTCCGAATGATACTGACGTGGCAGTCTTCCACTAGCTCCCCCTTCCAGGAACGAGGCACGTAAGTTTGATGGGTCAAAGAGCTTTCTTCGGTTTTTATTCAGTTCTGTACAGGTCACAAAAAAAAAATCATAGAATCACTAGGTTGGAAAAGACCCACTGGATCATTAAGTCCAACCATTCCTATCCATCACTAAACCATGCCCCTCAGCACCTCATCCACCTGTCCTTTAAATACCTCCAGGGAAGGTGACTCAACCCCCTCCCTGGGCAGCCTGTTCCAGTGCCCAGTGACCCCTTCTGTGAATTTTTTTTTCCTAATGTTCAGCCTAAACCTCCCCTGGTGCAGCTTGAGGCCATTCTCTCTTGTCCCGTCACCTGTCTCTCATCAGAAATTAATTTTAATACTGTGATCTAAACCAAAAGCAAAACTTCTATTTACACAAAATATCTTAGACAGAACAGTTTGACCTGCAAAATGTCTGTGAAGTACTCATTCAATTTAACAGTTAACAGAGCGCCAAGTTAAGACTCAGAGGCTGCTTGAGAGGCAGGCATCTATTTGGTGCAATTCTTATTTGGCACTTGCAGAATGTGGAGATGATAATATTTTGCAGTATTGATTTAGATCAAGTTGGCATAGCTTTAAAAAGGTTCTGTTACAATACCCGAAGGCTGCAATCTTCCTGAAGGTGCACGCACACAGAGTGTACGACTGTGGCAAAACAATGCAACGTAAACCAAGAGGGTAGGAAAGCTTATTAGCATCTTGGTAATTTCTCAATGCACAATTCTTTAGTTTAAATGCAACACTGAAGCAATATTTTAACAAGGACTTTCAGAAAAAACAGATTCTCAGCTCTCATTCAAACATGCACCCTAAGCTGGTATTAACAATTGCTCATCCAAAATGTTTTACCTTTCCTCACTTTTTTATTATTGTAAAAAAAAAATATCATAGATGCAAATCACTGAAAGATTACACATATTTTCATGACCTCCACTGAACTAAGCACACGGAGTTTTTAACCTCTTTATGCTACCAATGTTAAATTCATAAAGCACATTCACTAATGGCATCAGCAGAAGAGATGAAATTAGGAGAAAAGTGATCTAGTGTTTCAATTAAGCACCTGAAAAAGCCTCTTCTTCTGATACAGATCCATTGCCTAGACAAAGATGACACAGCACTCCTATGTAACAGAAAATGTCATACTATTTATTCTAGTTAGGAAAAAAATAATTAGGCATTATATATTATAATACCTTCATCTTTCTGCATGTATGGTACAGCATAAGCTTTTAAAGTGAACTGGAAAAATTACAAGAGTTATATGTTCCTTTTCAAACCTACATATTTTGCAGATTGGTCTTAGGGAAAAAAACAAAAAAGCAATCAAAAAACCCAAACCAAACGCTGCCAAAAATCAGGCATTTTTTCCTAGTAGAATGTTTGCTCTGCTAGCCAATAAAGTAGAGAACAGGAATCAAAAGCCTGAAGATGTCCATTCTGCCTGGTATGCTGTCCTGTTCAGACTCTGCAGAGCCTGTAATCTCAGAGCTTCTTGGACCCACAGTTTTGGAGCATAAACCAAAGGTCACAATCTACTGTGAAACAAACTTCGCACCAAGCCTCAACTTTAGAAGGGGATACAGGACTATACAAATCTTATTTACTAATGTCAAAGCTCTAAGCCCTGGGTTCATGTGCATTTTGATGAGGGGGGCAAGCCAATATGACCACTGTGAATTAGATTCTTGATTCTCAGTCTTTCTGAGATCCTTTGTCAACTACAAACACACGACTAAAGTGAGGATGCCAACAATACACACAAGCTACAAATTATAATCTGTATTATCTACCTGAGATTGCAAGCAGCATTTTTCTTCTGGCACCAAAAGTGGTAATTCCCAACTCTTTCAAATCTTGATCAGTAAGAGTAAGGAATGTTTGCAGATCAATCTAGAGCAAAAATAAATAGGAAAATTACAAAAAATAAGTCTCCTCCCAAAACCATTAAGCCATATATGTAGTCCAGAATAGCTTCACAGTTTTTCTTCCTCCTGCACTTTACAGTTACTCCACCAACCTATTCTTGGCATGTAAACAGCAGCCATTGCTTTCCAATGGCTTCTTCACACAGTTGCTCAATATACTACTCTATTTTTGACAGATAACTAATGAGCAAGCAGTTTTAGAAAAGCATAGAGATTAATTTTATTTATTTGTGACTTTGAGATTATTTACCATAATTGTTACAATGCACTTGGGAATTGCCAGGTTTATATGTCGGTAGGTACAGTAGGTGCTTCAGACTGTAGTAGGTTATCTGAGGATGATTGCTCAACTACTGCATTTGAGTTAAAGTGCTGAGTACTTCATAGCATTCCGAAGTGTGTGCCACCATCTACATTCGTGGCTTTTTGCTCCCAATACAATTCACAGAAATGTAGTGGAAAATCATTTAGCTTTCACTCTAGCTAAATCACTTGGCTCATTACACTCCATCAGCAACTCGTAAGGTAAGAAACACTGAACTTTGGTGGCACAGTGAAATCCATCACCAGAAAAACCTTTCCAAAGATAACCAAGCTGACTCTGCCTATGTAGTACTCTATGGGTATGAAATACTACCACTTGGACTAAACTGAGATTAGTTGGTGTGGAAGTGGAAAGTTCACACAGATGACAGACAGGGAGATAAAGGAAGTCAACCGGCACACAGAGGAAGAGGCAAGGGATGAATATATGCACTGGCTGAGACAAGATGTTATTTCTGAATGCAGACCGGATTTCCATTACCTACATACGAAATTCACCAAAAGCTATTAAATTCTACTTAGTGTAGGAGCCAAGGTTCAAAACTTTCTTAAATATCCCCTCCCTCTCAAATATAGTTTAATTCTTTATTAAGTATAAATGAAAGACACAGGGCAAAATAGTACTCACACCTATGGTGGCTACCTGGAAACTGAAAGATGAATAATACAGCTTTGAAAGAACAGGGTGTCAAAACCCTGTCACAAAGTGAGACTTCTCAGTGGCTTTGATCAAGAGAGAACAACTACCGCTGGAAAACATACTACAGACACAAAGGTGTATTTCAAAGCCATACTAACCTCTTGCTGTTGGAATACATCTGTGTATTTGCCCAAACCAAGTTTGCTGAAAAGCTCAGGAAGATCAGATCCCTTAAACAAACTGTTCAGGCTACAGCCATTGCTTCCCGTCAGCGAGGAAATGCAGTCCATGTAATTACTGCTACTGAGATAGTGTTCAGCTGAAAGGCAAGAAGAGCACTTTTTAGTCATGTCACAGAAATGCACAATTTTCTGTCATATCAACACTGTTTACAACTAGACCATTTAACAAAATATTTTAAATCTTTCATTATGCAGCAGAAAAAGTCTCTAAGTTGTCTGCGAGAATGAAGAGCATAAAGCCAGTTTTTTGTTAATTAAGTTCCAGCGTTTGTTTTCTATAGAAAGAATAAAATCTCATTATGTGAAATGTCACATGGATAGAAATCAGGAACTCATACAAGGGCAAGAACTGCAAGATCCTTTTGCTTCTCCTCCAGTTAAGCCCTCTCCTCTTTTCTCTGGCGAATATTTTGGAAAATACTATTTCACACAAATGCAAGCAGCCCTTTTTGGTCTGGACGGGGAGAAAACCATGCTGGAGCCATTCCTAGTAAAGGAACTACTCAGTAGTGACACGATTTGGTTATTATTTTAGTACAATACAGACAAAATAAATACAGAAATACAACAGTTCTATAAAAGTCTAAAACTGGAAATACACTCCCTACACAATTTGAAATTACATTCTTAAATGGTGTATTAAAAAAAACAACCCCAAACACGTTTGTAGGGAGAGCTTCTTAAAAAAAACCAAGAAAAACTGATTTAGCAGTGCAATCCTTTTGCTCCTTGTATGCATCCTGATAGCGTGTAACCAAATAGTTTATAATTACTTTTCCTCATGCTGTGTGAGAAAAGGATAACTCCCAGGGAGCACATCAGGCATTTGTGTAAATGGGGCCACTGAGAGTGCTTCCTCCCTTGTTACAAACACAGGAAAATAACAGTGAATGCATAAGAGGATTGCAGAAGGTAAAGGGTACTTTCCTTGCTGAGTAAAATTACAATTGCCCTTTGGCCAATAGCACGTGAAAAGCACTATTTTCCACAACAGGCTATGCTACTTTTCCTATTTTCTGGCCACGGACTAGTTAGAAGCATTTGGGATCAGATTTACACAGTTGGAGTATTCCTAAAAACCTTTTTGAAAAGAGTTTTAGAATACAGTAAATTGTTCAAAGTTGAAAATGTGAACACGAAGTTTGACAAATGAAGCAACACCTAACTTGATTTTTCTACACTACAAAAGGTGGTGCTTCAACGTCTTCACTATCAGAGTATGGTAACATTAAAAAGACCCAAAGAGAAATTCATGATCCTACACTCAGGGCGGACGATGCAAGGTCCTGTACTGAAAACTGAGTATTACAAATACTTCTTACTTCAAAAGAAAGAAGAAATCCACCACTACTATACAAGTGTGTCAATGAAGACTTACGTGTTAGTACTCCAGCACCTATACATTAAGGTAAATACATTTGTCCAGCCAACTCACAGCTATTTCTTTAGTCCCTCCTCCACATATTTCATTCTCTGGGAAAGCTGCAGCTGCTATAGAACTGTTCCTCCCACAGTGTATTCATGTTTCTAATTTACTTCTAAGGAATATGAAAATACATTTTTAATCCTTATTTATTTGGATTAAACTAGAGCTTCCATTTTTGTCCAATTACCTTGGAAACATCAATGGCTTGATAAACTTCTCATCTCTCTTGAGTAAGTACTTAGAATATGGTATGTGGCCATTTACAACTGAAGTAATGTGCTTTTTAAAATCATGAATAATTACAAGTATACCAACCATGAGTATTTTCTCTAATTGAAGTTATGCTTCCTTAGGATGCCCAGCTTCTGCTATCTATGTACTTTGCAGTTAATCCAGTATTTAGCTTTTATTCACCTTTTTAAGAAAAATGCAACAGAAAAAGCAGAAACAGCCATGGTGGTTATTTCCCCGTAATGCAGCTAGTTAGTATGGATCAGTATTCTCTACCTCCACTTGTCACTTTTCAGAAATGCAATATATTAAGTAATTAAAAAAAACACAACCAAAACTAAGTTTCAAGGAGTTCAACTGAAGTAAAATTTTAATTGGCAATTTTCAAACATTGTTTAAAAAGTAACTGCAACATTTCTAGCCTGTATCCACAGAAACCAGTGTTTAAAATCATGTGCCAGGCCACACCAGACATGCACAGCCTTCTATCATCACAGAGAACTGTGCTTTAAAATTTACCATTAACACAGATTATGACATCTCCATCAGGGAGCAAGTAACCCAATAAAGACGTTGCTGTTGTTGCTGCAATGATAACAGAGTAGAACGATGGTAGTCTAGAAATAAGTTTTTATGTAAGTCTGTTTTCAGCATACCTTGAAAAAAAACCTTCCAAGACTGCAAAAAGCTTTCATCAAGAATGTCTCGCATTTTTTGAATGTTCTTAAACTTTTCCTTTTGGACCATTATTCATATATCATGTTACACAATCTTGCATATGCTTTCACTTTTCAATTTGTGAAAGTTTACAGAGGTGGGAGATTTAAATCCCTAGTGATGTCAGGAAACATTTAAAATAAAGATTCATTTATATCCCTATACATATCGAAAATATCAGATATAAAGAAATTATTAACCTGATTTATTTTGCTTCCGTTTGGGACTGCCAATTGAGGAGACAAATTCATTATGAGCTGTAGGTCCAAGCCCATTATGATCTCTCCAGTTGTCAGATTCACTGCCACTTCCCAGGTGCTCCCGACTGTTGGACCGAGACAGAGACATCGATGAACCCTGCAAATCACAAGAAAATTTGGGCAGAAAACAGAAGTTTCATTGTGACTCAAATATTCTTTTTTGAAGCAGCTCAGTTAAGGAAAAAAACAGCTTTAAAACACTGCTTGCAAACAGTCTTTTGAGAGTTGACCAACAGACAAAAATAATTGTAAACTGGACAGAAAAACAACAGGTGTGCTTAAAACATATGCAGTTTACAGATTTTAAGCAGAAGTTATTTTAAAACCATGCTTCAAAATAAATAGCTCTGTATTTCCAAGTTTGCTTCCAAAACATTCCATGGTTTCAAATTCCTACACAAATTCTAGACAAAGCAGTTTATTCACTACATTCCTCCAAGGGAAAACAACAGAACATGACATTTATCTGAAGATATGTGGATCAAGTACACAATAATTGGCAATTTTGTGCATAATACAACATCAATAATTCTGCAATAATTTGTGAATTTGCAGATATACTTTTTTCAATAAAAAGATTTTCATATTCCTGTAAAGTATTGTGAATTCTCCTCACTGTGGGTCAGAATGCTCCAAAGCTAGGCAGCAGTATTCCCTGAAAGCAGCAGTTAACTACAGAATTGGGTTGAGACGTAGCCCATAGAAGATGGACATTACTGACACCACACACTTACATGAATTAAAAATTCTTGAATCAAATGAACTATTTAATTCCATAGACTTCAATCACTCGAAAACCATAAATTAAATTAAGAGGCAGTAGTCTTCTCTGCTATTTGGAAAAATTGACACCACTGAAAGGCTTCTTGTCATTGGCATAATCAGGAAGGTGTGAGCTATGGTTAGTATTGCTACAACAAATGAAGAAATGCAGGAATTTACTACAAATCTTACAGAAAAGCAAGAGATAGGGCCTCTACATTATGTTAAACAGTAATGATGGCTAAAAGTTGTGAAGTAAAAGAGATGTCATCTGCTGTTTCTGGAAAACTCAACACACAGCAAAAATATCAGTGCGATGAAATATATTTGGTGAGGTAATTTTACAAATTAACTTCCAAGACCTTAGACTGTAATACCAATACTACATCTACCCAAAGACTTCAGACCATGAGCCTCATCAGATGTGCACACACACACAGGAAGAGTGGCAGGACTTCCTCTAATACCAATGATATTGAAGACTACTAAACAGAAAAAAGATACAAGGAATACAAGATGTTTAGCTTCCCCAGATGCTTCCACAATAACTCATACCAAATAACGGAAACTGGAGTCCTAAGATGCTAACATTTCACTGCAGAGCGCTAAGCCTGCGGTTTGCACACAGGCAGACTCCAAGGCACTAAGATAAATTGTTTTTGATTAGAATGACATGCCTAGTCAGAGGCTTTTAGTACTGCATGATGTTTTGGGGGAAATCTCCACTCCAGCTCCATCAGGATAGAAATGTAGGTAAAAAATTAAATTTCACAGATTTTGGTTGTAGCTTTTTTTTGATCCCTACAGTTACAGCTTCAAGCTCATTACGTGTATCCAAATCTATTACACATAGTTGAATGACAAGAAGTTCACACGTCAAGTGAGGAACAACAAGGCACATTTACCATGGTTGAATACTTCTTTTGCATTAAAAGACACTCATATCCTAGAGAAAAGCTGCATGAAGTCCCATTCCGGAAGGAACACACCATTTTATCTAAGTAGGACAGGAATAAAGTGAATAGTGCAAATAGAGCAAGCTCTTCTGTTCTACAGCTTTCTCAACAGAAAATAAGATGAGCTGCAGCCATTTCTTGTTTTAATATTCTGTTCCATCATGTAATGATTTACATTATACATTATCACACATTGTTTTAGTTGGGTTAAAGAATTTCTACCACTTGTGAACAACTATTGAGACATTCGGTCCTGTGAGTTGTTTTAAGTTGCTTTAAACATACATTTTCAGGAGTAAACTTCTATGAAGCAGACATAATTTTGAGAGTCAGGCTGAATATATTCCATAGACCTTAATATTTAGAGAAGATAATTTTTTAACAGTAAAAAAATATTTAGAACCCTAAGAGGAAAGCAAAAAATGTATCTGCCAGACTTCTTTTTACAAAAAAAGTTATAAACATTTCTCAAGAGAAACTCTATCATTCATTAAAACCAAATTTCCATTCCAGTATAGGGGTTTTTTTTATACCTCATATGTAGTTGTCATAGATGGCTTGTATGATACATGATTTGCTCTTCTTAGTTCCTTGATAGTTTCTGCAGGCATAGATTTAGAAAACCCTAAACCACTCCATGTATTTGTTGGAGTTCTCACTTCTGTAACAACTGGTTTTTTTAACATAGCTGAAAAAAAAATACAGACAAATTAGTAAATCTCAACCTTAGTAAAAGTACTGGGACGATAACCCCATACACTAACAGACTTCAACCTATCAAACAGTAAATTCTGAATACCCCCTCCTGCTACACAACTCAAATTCTACCCTTCCTTAAGGCAGTTAACTGTCAGAAGATAGTTAAACCCATAGGGTTGCAAAAAAAAAAAAAAGCCAAAAGAATAATATCTGTTTCAAAAAGAGAGGTTTCTGGTTTTCTTTTGTTGTGAGGGTATCTGGTTTCTGTTTAACAGGGTCAAAGATACGGTCAAGTCCCTTATCAATTTTGTAACATAATTAATCCCTGAAATAAGGATCAACTTTGCCAATATGACAAACATCCTTATTTTATTTGGAGGCAAATTAAGCTTTAGCTACTACAGCCATGAGGCCTCTGAAAACAAAACGGATCATTTACATATGGAAATATTAACACAGAGAATATCCCATCTGCAAAGTTGTTTATGTGATATTTTATGCCACATTGCCATTAAGAAATTTTTGGAAAGTGAAAACTAATATACAAATGTTTCACCATCGGCTTTAAATTTGATTAAAAAAATCAATTAGAAAACAAACTTAAAAAAATTCTTGCAGCAGTGTACTAACAAATTTTCAGAAGCCACTGGTTAGCCACATACCTTTGGTTGCTAGGAGCTTCTTCTGTTCGTAGTCAAATGCCTAAAAAAATAAACACACAGAAGATAGCTTTATTGCCATTCTAGCACTCAGCTCTTTATAAAAACAAAGGTTTTGATACTGGTCAGTGACTACATCTAGGAATCTAGAAGAAAACTGAATAACTGCACAATCATTTGCCAGTAGACTGATTAGAGCCTTAGTTAAAGCGTTCACTCACACACTGACAACCAAGATTTTAAATAACTGATATGCACAGTTTCTATTCCTTAATCACCTGTTCTTTGCAGTTAAAACATTCATCAATGATACAAAAAGATAATATACAACTTAGCAACAAAGTTATTTTTAATACTATTCTTTTAAGTTTAGCTCTTTTCCATGCACTCATCTTCCGAAAGGACATTAATCTAAATTTTGAGAGAATTAAGAAAAAAACAAAATACAACCTATGACAATGAAAGGTTTGACGTTTAAATATCCCTGGTTAAATGAGTTACACTTCTTTCAACAAGGATTAGCAAGTCTAAGCATACACACAAATCTACAAAAAAGCCGTATTTATCCTGAAGCGTCAAATTCACTGCTAGAAATAACTAGAGCTCTGATAAGAAAAAGGGCTGCAAAACGCTAACTGTTACAACTGCTTGACAAAGGGCTATTTTTTCTCACTGGGGAGATTTGCAATAACGTGGAAGTAGTTTATAATATAGCAGTAGGCTGTAGTTTACTGAATAGGAACTGTACAAGAAACAAAAAGTATGTGTGTACAGACTATATTTATAAAGCAAAACCAGTGTAGTTACTCCAGTAAATTGCCCTGTATATGAATCTGAAGTTAAAGCAAAAAATTCTGTTGACGCTGCTTATAAAAAGTTGCAAGATATCTTTTGCGTACATAACTCTCTTCTCAAAGCAACAATATTTTTTTTTTTTTGCACACAAATGATGCTTGCCTAGACTAATTCAGCCATCCAATTCATTCTGTAGTTCAATTTTTCTTATTCAACAGAAGCATAAGGGCTTTTTTGTGTTCAAGACATTGAGCTAACAATGCACTCTTCAGCTGAAAGAGTTAATGACTTTGCTGCTTTTACTGCAATGATAACAGCAAGTCAGTTTGCTAGTCAACAGTCATCTGCTTTGCAATTATCAAATTTTGTAATAGATTTGGGTTTATTCAGAGAAATGTACCCGTATATTTACATATGACGGCTGTGGAGCTAGACGTGCTCTTTCAGAGTTCTGCTGGGCAGCTGCTGCTCGCTCTGCTGCACGTTCACTTCCAGGAGCCTTTTTATCAGCCACAGGACTTTCAGAAGCACTTAACTCTGCATCCGAGAGCAACCTCTCTGCAGCACTGTGGGATCAAAGTCAGTATTAATTCCAGTTTTTTTTCCACAGAGGTGAACATTCAATGCCATTTTCATAACTAAGCTTTACCCAGAGAAGTTTAGCAACAAAATTCAAGAAATGCCAATACACAAACATCTCTGTTTTCAGCAATACTTCTAAAATCTCAGCTTTCTTTCTCCTGTTTCTCTGTCAGTGAAACAAAGCATGTATTGCTGCTTCCTATATTACCAAGTATGAGCTCAAATCTGAATCTATAACCTATGGCTATCTGTTACCTGGAATTATCACATGTAATCCTTGCAGAGTGTAACTTTATACGATTTAGCAGATTGATAGTACCAGGATAAGGAGAAATGCATAATGGGGACTTAGAAAGTTAATATGGGTCCTACTTGCTTTTAAAGTTTCAATAATTGCTGTCCTACATGCCAAAACAATCTCTTAACATGATCATTTCTTTGTAAAAATAAGCCACGTACTCTAGAACAGTACGAACTGTTACAACAAAGTGACTGTAGCTTAGATGCTGTGATGACCCCTGAAAAAAGCCTCAAGGAAACTGTGAGCACTATATCCTCAACAAAAAGAACAAGATATACAAACAACTGAGACTGGTTAGCAGGAAGCTTTAGATTTCTAAATTATGAGAGCAGAATTAATAAAATACATATTACAGCTTTAACAGTGTAAATAAATGAGGTAGGGGAAAATATGCATCTCAAAAGAGTGATGATAAACAGTTCCCAAAAGGAATAGTGCAAACACTAAAAGTAGATCAGACAAAACATTGCGTTAAGCACGAAACCTAAGTTGCCAAGACATATTATGACTCAAAAGAGCCTTTCCCCACTGCTGGCTCATTAGAAAAACCAAATAAACAAAAAAAATCATTGAGACAAGTGTTTGAGAACATGCTGTTATGCCCTGAGTATCATTTTTCTAAGAAGAAAACAGCTTCAGATACACACAAGTAAAAAGGTTGTCAGTAAGGAATTCTTCTCAAAGCAATCAATAAAGAAAAAAGTGCAAAAATGCATCCTTTAGAAATAGGTAATGACAGTTCCTCTGAAAAAACACCCAATTCTTTTGTGGGAGAAAGCAGCATATTTTTTTTTTCAAACCATAGAAAGATACTTAGTACATACGTAGAAAAAGCATTCAAAGTTTCCAGTTATCATACAAACTCCTAGTTTGGTATATTAAAGCCCAAATATCCTTTGGTATATTGAAGCCCAAAATAATTTTAAAAAATCAAGACAGTTTAAATAAGCTTTAAATATCTTACAATTGAACCACACCTTCTACCTCCCAAAACATGTGAAGACTTTTGTATGTTCAAAAATTCCATTAATCTGCATTTGTACATTTAACTTACTGTAAGTGAGAGTTTTTGGTGCCTTGCAGTAATTCAACCGTTTGCCTCTTAGCACAGGCCTGTTTGGAAGAGTTCATCATTTGCTTCAGATCACTAGTGTTTGCTGAATGGGACGGACTTCTTGGCATGCCGACTTCTACAAAAGCATCATTGCAACCTACAAGAGCAATAAAGAGAATAGTTAAACAAAAACACTCTTGTCTTTTAGTGAACTTACTGAAAAAATGAAAACTATAGAACAAAACCTGCCCTTCCTCCTCACAGAATCGCTCTAGTCTTCAGGGATAGCAACTTGGTCAAGGTTAAGAAGTCAGAAATTTAAGTTCAAACGCATATGAAAAGGTGTTAGTATTCACATATATAGTAGATACAAAAAGTGTCTCTAAAGTAAACTATTTTAAGTAATATTCATTAATATTAAATTTGAAGACTGAGACTTAGATGTGACTAAGTATTTCAAACAAATATGATTTTATATGCAGTTGTAATAAACCTTGCCAAGTGTTCAGATAACTTTTGCTGAAATAAAAGCTCCCCACTAGATATTCAAATATCTTTAGAATGTGTTTTTACAAATATTTGTCACCTTAATTAGGTAATGTACTTTTAATTCAAATCAGCATTTCAAATAACCACAAATCTTAATATAAGAGCATCTCCTTGTTGATCAATATTCACAAGGGAATCAAAGCCTTTATGCATATTTATTCAAATTTAAAGTGGAACTGGCTTTCCCTTCCTCCAAGAATGGCAGGAACAGTTCAGTAGTTCCTTTAGCTTCTAAGGGGTACATCACTAAAATGTCGTTATAAAACAACATTTAAAATAATCTGTTTGTCAGTTCCATTCAGGTTTGATCTACAAAATTTTCTGCAATAACCTTCTCAAAGGCATTAATTCTTTCCTTTCATTAAAAGTCAAAACATAACTTTGTTTAAACCAGCAGAGATTGCTTCAAGCAATGAAGCTAAGCTGCTGTAAAACATGCATTTTCATAGGTTATTTCCCTCTGCGCCTAGGGAAATAAATAAAAGTTACAAGAGTATTTATGTTGACTTAAGGTGCTTCTATCAACAGTACAGCTCAGACAGTTCAGCTTGTATTTACTTTCTTTGACAACAAATCTGGGAGATTCAGCAATATTTTCCTTCAACATGCCTGCAACACAAATACATGAGCAATAAATTTACATTTTGGTTTCATTAGAAAACACAGACTGTACAAACACTACCAGACAAAAGAATGAAATGTCAAAATCTTACCTTCTGTACTATTTGATTTGGCAGCTACTTGTTCTGAGGCACCATGAGTACCTGTTTGTCTTACCGAATCACTGTGGTTTGTGCTCAACACATTTTCTCCTAGTGATGTGGCAGACAGTGCAGCATACTTGATATTTGAGGTCTGAAATGATTGTGAAAAATCACTGAAGTGATTGTCATGCTTAAGGAAATATTGAAAGAATTTCCTTTTTCTGTCTGTACAGGGGAACAAGCAATTCATTCCTGATCTAGGAGAACAAAATGATTTGAATGTTCCATTTTTCAGTCTGAGTAATATTTTGAAAACACCACTATTCTATTTCTAAACTTAGCAGCTTTAAGAATCTACTAATTTAGCTTTCAGCTTTACTTAGCAGAGGTCTATGACAAACAGATCTGATTCTCTAGAGATCATTTCACTTACCTTTACATGACCATTTAAAGAAGGCGAGCCTTTTTTACTCTCCGATTGCATGCCATTAACATGGACTTCAACAGGAGTCAAGCCTGGTGGTGGAGATGGAGTGTTTTGACTATAATTAGGTACTCCAGACAACAGAATACTAGTTAAGGTTGCTTGAGCAGTAGATGGTATCATTAGGTGTGGAATAGCAGAAAAACCTGTAATAAAATTTGGTTGCGTTCTGATTAAGTTTCTCATTTAACTTTTTCAGGCATTGTAGTACCTTACATAAAGCTCTACCTTGATGTAACTTCGATACATCACTAAAGTTTCCACTAGAACAGCTTGCCACAAATTTAATGCTTTATCTAACCATTACTTTGTAGGTTAATGGTTTTCTATATACAGCAGATTAAAACATTGCATGTGACAGCATGTCATAACTTTATATAAAGTTATAACTTTAGATTTGAGTACAATTTATACAATTTATTATTAAGGTTCTAAAGAATGAGTTATCCTGGACTTTTCAATAGTCTTACTAATAATTTACTATTACATAGTTCAATTAACTCAGATTTAGCTTCTACCAACCTGTGGCATTTGTGTTAGCAATAGATGTTGCCCATAACGTGGGACTCGGTGTGCCTGAACTTGGACTCTGCAAGGGACTCACAGAGCTATTAAGGGCATTCAACAGAGAGTTTGGAGCAGTTGAGGTGTTGACTGACAGGGCTGTTGGACCTAAAAGGCCTGCAAAAGATAATGCAAGTGAATATTTTGATAAGACTTACAGAAACCCTTTTCCCACAAAAGTAGCGATTAAAAATAAACTCCTGCTAAACTGCACCAGTATGTATTTCAAAAATTTAAACAGAGCACATTAAGAATGCTTGCTCTGAAACTAGGAATCATATATCCAGAAGAACTGGAGAACCTTTTATGTCCTTCTACTGGACTCTAACTACTGCCATAACAAAGTCTGTGCTGGCAGCTTTTCAGACTCACCTGCCCCTCCACTGCTTCCGTCAGTTTGTATCAGAGAAGCATCTCTAGAGAAGAGGAAAGCAACTGCACCTCATAACCTTGCTTTCATTTCAGACAATAACCTTTCTCTCAGCTCATATGAATGACTCACCACTTCCAACTAAGAACTACTTAGTTTTTTTTTCACCTTCAATACTGACTCATCCCCCAATTCCATTGTCTATTTATTTCCCAAAGCATTCCCTCAAACCAGCCCTTCACGTATGAGTATTCACAAGGCAGTCAAGCACTACACCAACCCCAACAAGTAGGCATGAGAAGAATGGTAACAAAAGCAGCGTTAAAAACCACAGTCAAATGGCACAAACACTTACTCCTTTGTGACCCCCCCCAAGAAAGCATGTGACATAGAACTACACAGCACTCCTGGATGGCAAGTTACAAGGGAGCCTGGTGGTTACATGGGAACTGCGAGTTTCAAGAACCAGTGTTAATATTTATCACTAAATCCTTCTGAGACTGTTTGATTTTCTATACACTTCTGATGATAAGGTATTTGCCAAGCTTGAAAATAAACTAGTAATTCCAGTCTGGACTACATGCTTCTTCTATGGAATTACATTAAGACACAAAACTTACATATTTCTGTCCTAAATTTCATCCTGATAATTAAGATCTAAACTATTAGGACATGCACCCTTCAATTACAGCGAGATATAGCCAGAACTGAAACGTGGCATTAGCTATGTTACAATTCATGGTATTGTCAACAGGCTTAAATAGCTACCCAAACTCAGTACAGCCTGAGACATCACAATACTGTGAAAGAAAAACTTCATTTGAAAAGGTTCTTCTGCAGGTTGTAAAAGCAATGTCCTACTTCACCTATACTTCCTTCCCTTTCACTTTCAGCTGAGTGGTCTGCGAGCTCCAGGAGAAAGTTCTACAGAGATGAGTCACACAGCTGATTACAAAAGCCTTGAAAAGTTTTACAGTAACAACCCCTTGAAAGGGCAGATACTTCTGGAATTCTCTAATGCTTTAATGTAATTCCTTAAGCAAAACACACATCTGGTGCTTTTTTTCTCATGCAAGTGAATTAAGATTTAAACAAACATATCTATAACAATAAATAAAGATATATTTAGAACAGAACGCATACCAAGCCCAGTGAGTCCTAGTCCTGCTGAGGACAAGATATCCAACCCAGGACAAGACAGACCAACAGGGCACGAGACAGTAGAGGGATTTGACGCTACGGTAACTCCGCTACTTTCAAGTCCCAAGAGACATTTCCGTGCCTCATACATATTTAAGGCATTTCGTTCAACGCTTTTTACAATCACAGACTGTAGAGAAAGAAAACAAAAAAACAACAAAAAATAAAACCAATGAAAACCACAACTATACAACATGGATCTGCAACACACAACTCTTCTTAATACTACCTCATGGCTATTAGTAACAAAGCAGTGTGAAACAGCATGAGATAATGTCCATTAGCAGCTACTCAAACTCACTGGCCTCAGTTGTACATTTAGGGATTCTGTGCATTTGACAATGAGAATACTGCAAGTCCTTTCCGTCTAAGAAAACCAATTATTATTGTTCCTTGGTGCTATTCGGTGGATTAAATCCTAAGTGCCCCAAGATTTAGAGAAGACAACCCATAATTAAAATCTGGTCTTGGCACATATCATAGCTTTATACCTCAAAGTGGACAAAAAAGTTGTTCATACTAAATCCAGCTATTAAATTCATAGCTGTCTGAGAATAAGGTAACAAATGGCTGGAAAATAAAATTACAAAACCCATCATTTGTTTCTTGTACATTCTCTACACGTATTGATTTTATAAACACCTATCCACAGAAGGCTGCTTATTGATATAACGGAATGGTCATTTAATGATTTGAAATTTTTGCCTGTTACGGCATTCAATATAACAATGCAGATAACTAGGAGTCTCCTATCCACACTTGTCTGAATATTTCACAATTAGCATTTCCCATGTGAGGTATTTTGTAATCTGTTTTTTGTGGTTCCTTTCAACATCTTGTGTAGAACACAATCAGACTTCTCTCAGTCATATTTGTTTTTTCAGGTTTCTTTTTGTTTAATTCTGATTGCTAAAGAACTCTGCAGTGATGTGGGGGACCTGCAATTTAAGCTTAATGTCTTTAAAAACAAATCCAGAGTAGTTCTAGTCAGATACAATTTATCTCCTCATAGTTTATTTTTTTTATCAGCATCTCCCATACAAAAGCTAATCTCTATATTGTTAATTGTTTAATAAAAAAGTCAAATTACCATAAAAGAGAGCTTTTGTAACATATAAATTGATATATCAAGTAGAAGATATATATTCCCTTAACAAGCTCATGAATCCGTTAAGCTAGGGAGGAGGAGCAGACATGTCAACTCATCAGCTCTGTCAAGTTGTGATGAAAACCTAAAAAGAATAGATTAGCTTTTCACCAACCTTGCTTGGTTGCTTTGGCTTCGGTTTAATGCTTATAAAGACATCTAACTGTTCCATTAGCTGTGTTATAAACTGTGGTTCTACTTCAATTTCTTCCTTCATATCAAACATGAGCACAAGAGGAAGGCAACCCTGAGAAGACAAAATGCAAAAATTAATAGGACTTATAATCTACCCTTTTCCCATGAAAATGTTAGCAATAAACTGAAATACAGAGACTGTAACTTGTACATCACAACAAAGCCAGTTCAGAACAAACATCTGGTGGTATAACAGTGAAATGATTTGTTGAATATATGACGTTCCAATCAGCACGTACGCACCCCGCATCAGCTATTTATAGAGACCCAGAGGTGTTTGGATGATTCAGATTTGGAAACTACTATTACCTATTAAATCAGAACAAGATATTGTCAGAAACTGATAGCAGGACTCTCACATTAAACTACAGTTGAGAAAAGGAATCAATTTTGAAAAAAATTCTCTGTAAGTGACAATTACCTAAGTCTTAATTTTTACTTTTCTCTTTCCTTGTCCTACATCAGCTATGGATGACATCTCTGAAACACTTGAAATAAGGCAACTTTAAGTGAAAAGGTAAAGCACTCCTAATAAAAGCCCAAACCCAAGAAACAAACTCAGCAGTCACAGAATGCCTAGAAATTATTAGACCGCTACTTCTCATAAAGTAACAAAAATAGAGGGCACAATCTTGGTAAAAAACAAATCATACTTTTTGTGAATTTAGATTCACAATAAAATAAGCATAATCATATGTCTCAGGGAAAAAAGCCACAATAAAATCTATTCAAGAAAGTGATCTTGCTTAATGAGTTCCCAGCTTTTGCTTCAGAATGAAAAGCAGCAAATTGGTATATTTATTCTTCAGATCAGTAGTTCAGTATAATTTTATACTTAAATAGTACTTCTCAACAGTACCACCTACAGCAACACTATACTTTCCAAACCTACATTAAAGTAATTTTAAGTTACCGAAATTTAAAGCAAAGCATCTTAAGTATTTTGAAGGGAGACTGAACAAACACAGCTTACTTCACAAAGTGAATTTGCCTGAAAAGAACAATTATGAATCAAGTCTATTTAAAAATGAAAACTGGGGTTTGAAGGGGTCAATCGAGTCTGGCAAATCAACAAACGGCTGCAGAACTGCTTTGGCTACTTAGACCGTGGGACTTGACTTGAGAAACCTGGTCTACTGGTGGCTGATGGGGTCAGTCTATCTGTCAGAGAAGGGGAAGAGCATCTTTGGTCACAGGCTTGCCAACCTGGTGGAAAGGGCTTTAAACTGAAGTTGCCAAGGGAAAGCAACCTCAATCCACCCCACTCCTACCAGCTCGATGTCAATTCTAGCAATAGATGCAAGAGCCTGAAGAAGGGTCGTACGTCAGCAGCAGAGCACTTGAAGGGATATAACCATCAATATAACTGCATAAACAGAAAGGCACCATGTTTTTGTTTTCCACTGCACAGCTCGGCACAGCGCAATGTAGGAGAGATGGGGAGAGAGATGTCGACTTCTGGACATTTGAATTGGATTTGAGTCAAATTCTCCCATGTGTTGTTCTTAAGTATCCATATATATAAAAGTTTGTGTACCAGCATTAGTACTACAACAATGCTTGAAGGCTCCTGTAAGGCTTAAAGATCAATGCAACATGTACAAACAATAATAATATTTATTACCTGAGCTTTTTTTATAATAGGTCATATAGTTCTGAGGCTGTGGTATTAGAAAGAATGTTAGACTGCAGATTGAGTATTTCCTATGGTCCCCCAGATTCCTTAAAAACTTGCCTAAACTGGAGCCAAGGAATTTCTGCCACTTCCTTCCAAAAGAAACCTCCTTACCTTATAAACATGGAAAAAGAAGGTTGGCAAAGCAAACCAGACAACCCACCACCCAGGAACAAAACCCTCCAAAAATCTGTCTTCCACTCAGAAGCACACTGTTACCATAAATTTAAATTGCTTATGCAGCACTTGCATTACCAAGGTTATTTTTCAAATCATGATACCAGATATTATTTTAGATAACTACAAACACTTAACACTGACAAAAATAGAGCACTCAAATCAATCAGGTTTTTGCTATGTGAGTACTAATCCTTCCTTGCTAAGGCTAACTTGCTTTTCGCTCATAAATATATGCAGAATGAATATGGCATTTTTATCAAGCAAGTTTCACTGAAAGTATTTACCATGAGATATTGCCTGGCAAGACAGACAGACTCAATTGTGCCTTGGAGGTAGACAGTGGATTTCTTCTGTGGGTTACTAGGGTCAGGGAAGTGGATCTGAGCACCAGTCCTCTGCATGATATGTTTGATGTTACTGCCATTTCGACCCATCATAAAGAGATGATGCTGCGCTGCGATGTCTAGTTGTGTGCTCACAGGGATTGCAGAAGCCAGGCTCCCAGCTAGGTGTTCTAAAAGCATGGCTGTTCCTTCCTGCAGGGGAGATGCAGGAAACGAGTGAAACAGTGCTCACAGGCATAAAAAGACATTTTAGACGGTTTCATTTCATGCGTTCCACATTCAATATAAAGAAAATTCTGGTTTGTGTGAAAACCTGCCTGATTTGTCAAAGGTAACAGATGGACTAAGCTACTATCTTCATTTTATGACTAAATGCATTGTTTAATTGCTGTTGTAAAGTTGCAAGATTGTCAAGAAATTTGATCCAAACAAACTTTTGGTGCCTATATACAGCAACAAAAGTCAATAGACATTTATTTGGGTAGGCACACTTGCAAAAACATCTTTCAATTTTGACCAAAGATGTTCTTACTGGCTTGAGATATATACATCCAAGACTGTTATCGGACTGTCACGTAGTTAAAAAGGAAGCTTTTTAATTTTTAACTTCAATAGGCTCATGGCAGCTCCTTTACTTGACTGTCAAATTCACATCTCCCATGCTGGTTTTGCAAGACCAGTTTTATTGACTGCTAGCTTAACTTTCAACATTAGGTATTTGAGTGCATGTTGAGAAGATCAAAGCATGAAGAAGTTATGGGGGCGGATGGGGCTGGGTTTTTTTTTGTTTGTTTGTTTGTCTTTAATTTTGTGGGGGTGTTGTTTTTTTCTTTTTAAAGTAAAAGATGGGCAAGCTTAGCACATCTTCTAGAACCACTGGAAACCCAAACAGATGTACAAGGGACAAAATCCAGATTAAAAACTTAGCACAATCAATGCTAAATTGTACATTTAAAACTATTTCCTATGCATTTTACATTTCATTTATATCAGTTAAGTTTAAAAAAGCCCAAGCCCTCAAGCTTCAAAAGTGATTATACAATAATAAAGTGTATTGATGAGGCAGGATATAATATTAACATAGTTCTTAAGTATCTAAATTATGAATATATTTATGACATGCAGAAATCTACTTCAAAAAACACATACCTTCACAGCACTAGTATTATTTTGTGACCCTCTGACAATGACTGTAGCACCATACATACGGGAGCGTTGTTTAAAGGAAACTGAAATATTATATGTCTGAGATATATGTTGAATTGTGGGAGAATTAGGATCTGGGATTGGTTGAAGAATTCCAGCAATAGGCAATTCAAACATAAGTACCAATGGAAGCAGCTCCTATAACAACATTGAAGAGCACATATTGAAAACTGAAATCATACTCACTAAGACTACAATCATTATATTATTGAGTCATAATGTATTGGTCAACAATGATTAAACTGACATAATACATCCTCTGCTCAGGGTCCATTGATAAAAATACTATACCTTGAGCTGGAAAAAGGCACAGATTTTTCCAGGGACATGAAACGTACTTTATTTGCATAGGCTTTTTTGTTTGTGGTTTCTGACCCCTCCTTTCCAAATGGCAGGATATCTTGCAACTATGTAGGAAAAACAAGGCCAGGTACACATCCACAAACAGGTGAATGTTTGTACAATTTCCTAGAAAAGTCTTTTCCGTCACGGATTAATTGGAGCTCTGAAATCAGCTACAAAGCTACATAAACATCAGCTTCTTTTATGACTGTCAAGACCAAGTTCGTGTAAGTGACAGTGACCAAAGTGTTGTCACTTTGACAGCAACTGCAAAAAAGTTCTCGTAATTTATTAGATTTATAATTATCCATGCGGGAATACACATACAAATCAAATCTAGAAAGTAAAGTGCTATGAGAGGAGAACCAAATTCCATGAAATTATTTACGCAAATTGTATGCGAAGATGGTTAAAATTAAAAAGGCAATTGCCTTTCCTAAGTCATAGATTCACATACGATGCCTGAGCTTCTACAGGCCATCTTGCAGAGGGTAAGTTAAGATTAAACACAATATGTGATGCTTTATGTCTCGTGTGTCCTGTAGACTTCACATTCAAGGTCCACATATTGGGCTAATTAAGAATATGGCCAGAATGGAAACCACTGTTATTATGATACCCTTTGCATTTTACTTATATGGATACTCACATTTGTTCTTACATTTCTGCTGTCATAAGACAGAGCCAGAAAATCCTAGAGTTTTCAAAACTATATTTTATTTTTTTTTTACTTTCAGGTGTTTTCAAGGGAATACTATACTGAAATAGACTATTACCCGAATTCTAACTCTTGCAGACTCCACTCCAGCTGGCTGTCCTGCAATAGACACCTGGAAGAGGAAGAATATAGAAAACATAATATCACATTTTCAAATGAAGACTTTATTCAGGTGCTTGTGCTGTCTTTTCAAATTTTTTTTTCCGAAAATTAACACTTATCTTACACCTAGTGACAAGCTAAGTGTTCTCTAAACAGTAGCTGAACCTAAAACCAGTTTAAAAATAAATAATAACAATAAAAAAACCACCTATGAATATTATAGCATTTTAACATAAATAGGGTTAAACAACTAGAAAAAATGGATACATCAAACAATACAGTTGTTTCAATCAAATGATGGAATTACTACTGCACTTCTCAGCTCAGTGCTAATATTGAACAAAAGTAGGTTTTCTTGAACATTTTGAAATTACTACAGTTTGCTCAGCAGCCCCTAAAATGCAAAGAGCGAATTCTGAATACAGTGATGAAAGACTTGAAAGTAAACATTCTGGTAACATTAGCATTACAAAAGAGGTACAGTTCAGGTTCAATGACTTATTCTAATAAAGCTGAACTCTCATAATAGGACATTCATTTTTGCTAGCTATCCAATGAGTTCAGCTTTCAACTAAGTTACAACATAAGCCAAAACCATCAAGAAATTAATCAATAAGCTCAATAAGTCATGTGTTGAACAGGAAAAAATTTACAAAAGCAGTGCTTTCATACCGCTTCTCTACTATTCACAGTAAGTTGTTGACCTTGTATGCTCCAAATAATTTTAGTTTTAAAAAATTAAAAAGATTCATGAGCCATTACAAATTATTTCCATCTGGTTTTAAATAACTGTTGACTTAGGAAGTCCCATGCTTTCCACGTTGTGTAAATACCAATCCCCAATCTCCCTGAACATGATTCCACAACCCTCCCCAAAACGAGTTAAATACTAATCAGTACTTACTTGGTTGCTTTTCTCTGCTTGATTATTCCTGTTTGAGTCTGGAAAATGGATATGGCATCCCGTTTCCTCCATCACCTTTTTAATATTATTGCCACCTTTACCTATCACATGAGAATGTTCTGTATGTGAAACATCCATCTTCAGGGTTACCCGATTGCTCTGGAAATCAAGCACTCACGATTAGACCAATCCAGTTAACAAACTATACACATTTCTAGCTATACACTGGAAAATATTATTTCTATACAGTTCAGATACAGAAAATGCAGTTTAAGCAAATATTTTCTTGTAGCATGTTTACATACATGTGTATACAACAAATGCCAACATCCAGAAGGAATATATTGCAGGCATTGCTTCGGAGCTCTCTCTTTAACTGAGCAGATTTAAAAAGATCACTGTCACAAGATCAAGACATCATGGTGATATTCAAATTAAGTTCTTTCTTACTTTTGTGTCCAAGACAGACATGATTTTTTCTTTCGCTTCTTTAACATTCTCCTTTTTTCCAGAAACTTTAATATGGGGATCTATAAAAGAAAAAGAGACTGGTAAGAAAAATAAAGTATCGAAAATCCCCTCGTTGCTTAAATATATTTCAGTGATGGACTGTACCACCAACCTTTGGGATTCAGCTAAAAACCAAATCCATTGTCCCATCCCTTCAGCCCCACAATTTGGATTACCAGATGAGTCTATTATACATGATAACCAAACTTGAAATATAAAGAAGCCAAATGCTAAATGTACATCACAGCATTATAAAGATTATCTGCAATACAATTACATAGCTACACCATCATTTCTTCTCAATCAAATATTAAGAGGACAACTAAAAGCTTTTGGACAGCCTTATTCAAAATTAAGACAATGTCTAAGAAACTCACACCAATCTCGAACATACCCTCATCATCACTTCATTATATTTGTCTCCAGAACCATCCTCTGCACTTTCAACTTGACAATAATGGTGCCTCCACCACAAGTTCTCTGACTGAAGTTATTAATTCAAATGTAAATGACACTTTAAGAACTCAAATCTCTGAAGTGTCAAGTACATAAACCAAGATTTGTCAAGGTATATATCCAGAGGGAACACCAGCTGATGGCCCAGTGAGATCTAAAATATCAATTCTGCAATACAGTTCAGTTTGCATTTTAATTTTCCAGTCATTGTCCTTAAACAGCAGAAGATGCTGTGCTGAGCTATCAGGTAAGGTTCTGCATTCTGGAGCATACATCTGGTCAGAAAGTACAGAACTGATTATGGAACTAAAACAAGTGTCAATTACTCAAAAACGTGTGAAAATTACACATTAGATAGTTTAGTAGCACCATCTGGTGTCCAAAAGCATAAAGTGCCACAATGCAAATTTGTTGTCGAAACATTAGGTATAGGTTCAATTAAACCAAAACATAAAATACCCAACTACCATCCAAATTTCTAAGTATTAGAAACAAAGATATGATTTTACAGGTGATGACTTTGCCTTTTCCCAGTTCTTGATTCCTCTGCCCTTTTACAGCATACCAGTGCTACTTCTCCTGTGGTAGGATGAACTGTTCTAAAAAAAAAAAATTGTAAACCCTCTTCCAGCTAGTGAATTTAATTATGCTAGACAGATACATACATTTTAGGGTATGTAAAAGTAAATACATTCTCAATGGCATGAGAAAACATAGCCCTACCACAACATTTCTGCCTTTCTCATCATCTCAATGATTGAACTCACTACTAATGCCAAATAATACATCTTCAGTTTGAAAACTCGTTTCACCCAGTTGAAAATTTAAACTGTTTAAGCCATGCATAGATCCTCTTTTTGTTCCAACAATAAAACACCTCTGCAAAGGTTTTGAGCACATTCAGCTGGGGATACAGAAAAGCAGAAGTTCGGAATGCAGGATTCAATGCCAAGTTTCATGAAAGTCAAGAAAAATGCAGCATTCTGAGTTCTGAGAAGCATATATTTCATTTTTAAAAATGGAATATCTATAGTCACAAAAACATGGCGTGCACACAGAATCTACAGAAGCTCAAAAAAATCTGCTGCTTCAGACTTTTCACAATGGGGCAAAGCAAAAAAAAAAAAGAAATAAAAAGAAAAAACCACAACAAAATAGTCTTAAGGGAATTTTTTCTTTTCTTTTTTTAAGTTGACAGTAAGCCATGTGGTTCTAATGTGTTTAAGCTGAATGATATTTGAAATGGATGTCACAGGCAAAAATTCCCAGAAGCACATTCTAGCACACTATGTATGCTCCAAGTGCTCTTTAGAGGCAAGCAGGAAAAACACAAAACCAGACCACCACTCTTTGAGGGCTGATTTTCACATATTTGTAAACATTATATTTTAATACACATTTTGTTACAAATATGAAAAATATATGAAATCAAGCCTGGCATCCTATTGGTACCAAAGAAGATTACTACCACCCTGTAATATTATTTAGCCATGGTTGAAAATACATTTTAGAACACTTATTTTTTCCATTTCCCATCTCAGCTTCACTCATGTTTCTGTTGATACTGACAGCTTCAGCAAAAAAAAAAAAACCCTCACATATTTCTACAATAAAATCTTTCTTTGGTCTTTTTAGGGGAAAAACAGCTCAATTACTCACTTTAAAAACAAAAGCAAATTGGAATCCCCAAAGCAGAAAGTAATCCAGTGACACCAGTGACAATTCTAAAATATGCTATGAAATCTTTCAAAACTGGTCTTACGTACCTTCTCCTTACTTGGCACGGTGGTTGGTAACAGACATGAAACAGCTCATTTTTAATTTAAGAGAATCTTTGACAATCGCTCAATCTTTCCTTCAAGGAAATACGATTTAGATATGACATCCATACCAAATTTTGCATAAGAGGAGTCACTTTAACTCTTAGAACTGGCTTTGCAAGAGTTGAAAGTACATCGAAATTATGTATGATCTGCTGGGAAGTCAACAGGTATCCAAATAATACTGAATCAATCAACAAAAAGAACTTCAGGAATTATTTAACAACTCAGAGGGGCAAGCAGATCTTATAACCCAATTTTCTGCATATTACAGACCCTTACATTTCTTCAATGTACCTCTTTATGGAATTAACGAGCTTGTTTGCATTGCAGTCCCTCTGGAAAACATGGAAAAGGGGAAAACTCTAATAGTTCATCACTTTCAGCCTCCCAGATCTGTACCAGATTGTGACAAGTTTTGCACTTAAGCTCTTGTTCTACCCCCTCCTTGTCTCCATTAGCTACAGATGCTAATCAAATCACTTATCATTACACCAACTTGTTTTGGAGATTCACGCCTGTTTATTAAATTCTTCTGAGTCCAACCCTAAATGCCACATTTTGAGCAATTAAGAAAAATAAGATAGAGAAGCTGCCCATTTTCTCCTGGTTGAATTAATTGTCAAAGTAAAGACATCCCTGTTCCTGTTTTTAAATGCTACACCACAGGCCAGTCTACTGGGAGATACTCAAAGGTAACTCCTCTGAAATATCTTGGAAGCCCAGTGCAGATGAGGCTGCATTTGACCTCAAACGACTGTCTTCTAAATAGAGAAATCCTGTCACTAATTGAACAGCATTTACATTCAGTTCCAGCTTTCTGGTTAATCCAAATTATTTTGTGGAAAAGACTGAAACTGGATAGTATCTGAAAATTGTTTTCATGATCTCTATGTGAATAGACCGTGTAAGGTCTTTGTGCATCCATACAAGGGAGTAATTAGAACAGTTGACTTAAGATTTCTAAATGCTTTCTGAAGCTGTTGCCACCAATAAGTAACCAAATACATCAAAAATGGTTCCAGGCAATTTATTACTTCTTGGCACCACAAACTTAGGGTGTCTGGTACTAGCATATATCAAGTGATGTTTGTTTGCTATTATATTCACATTAGACTGGGCTGAACTTTACGTGCCACCTATTTTCCACACACAACCATTTGTTCCATTTTTACAGTTATGTCTTTTGTTTTAGAAAAAAATTACTACCTTGCCTTAGTACCAAGGCAAAAATGCTTGTTAGATAAAGCTCTAAAGTTTAGATTTGAAACATATGCTGGGCGTGACTGTAGCATTCTCAACAGACAAGGTCAAAAAACAAGAGAGAAGGGACTCTCAAGAGCATGAGGAGGACTGTCAGGCATGAAGGTATAGCAGGTGTAATTCATGTAGTTTTATCAGTAAAGATAAGCATAAAATCACCTCCCAGTCAGTACCTAGAATGAGTACGGGAATGAGATCTTCTCATTCACTGAACAAGAGCAACCGATTCCCACAGAAATGACTCTTACAGAGATCAGGGCCATAAAAATGCCATTTTTGTCAAGATGTCAACTGGATCAGATCATCGAGATGCTATGCCATATTTCAACCGTGAGGGACACTGGGTTTGGAACCTATTTTTTATTGAGGAAAAAAATAAAAAGTCCCATTCCCCTGTTGTTTCTAGTTCCGGGTTGTTTGTTTTTTTTTTTTTATGGGGGGTTGGTTTTGGTTTTTTAAGCTTCTGAACACAACTGCAAGGATACTTTAAATAAAAGTAGAATCAGAGCAAAGAGCAGATGTCTATCATAAATGAAGAAATGATATACTAAAGATCTAAAAACTATCTATGTGCACAGGACCAGCTCTTCAGAAGAAGTCTGTGTGCTAAAAGCATATAGGGCTCTAATGCTTTAAATACAAGTGTGGTATCACAAACTGTAAGAAGATTTTGACTCATAAGACACAATGTGATTAGTGTCTATCAAAACAACAACAAAAAAATTGTATGGTAATCTATCTTTTAATCAATTTTGATGAGCAGTATCTTTTTGCCTGAAGGACAGACAGGAAAGAAATTTAATTTTAACAAGTTCCCCTCACTCTCAAGAAAGGGGGAATATTTACCTAAAATAGAAAGCTACAGTTACACAACAGAAAATGCTGGAAATTTTTCTCATCAGTCTTCAGACTTCTGCCCTGAAGTGGTCTTTTATTGCTCCTATCCTCAAATTCCTCACTCCATACTTTGGCAGAGTTTCAGCCTCCTTGGTCTTTGTCCACAGCTATACCAGGAGCCTCCAGCCTTTTAGCTACTATTGTCTGCAACATTTCAGTAAACAAAATAAAATTCCTCCAAGGAAAAATACATTTGTGCCAGTTACACCAACTTTTGCCAGACAAGGACACTTCAAATAACTAGAACATTTAACTGTGCAGGCATCTCCTGCAAATCAGACGTTACATTTAACGTCCGTGCAACCTCTTCAGACCACAGGTATGCATCTAGCCTGTTTGCAGGATGAACAGACTTCACTTAAATTACAGAAACATCACTGTTCTAAAAATAGCTAGGCAACTGGGCAGCACCAGGGCAGATGGCAGTCATTACAATAAGTAGCTGATGAGGATCTGAATAGCGCATGAGTATTGCTGAACTTGAGCCATTCAAAGAAAAAACAAAAGACAAAAGAGACCTAACAATTTTAAGGACAAGTTCTGAAAATATCTGCCCCCAAAATTACTAGCAAAACCACACTAAGCTATACAAAAAGTTAAAAGAAAGAAAAAGCCAAATAAACATGTTAAGTTGGTATGTTCAACTGGAAGAGCGAGTACATTATTCACCCTACAAGATGAAACATAGGTCTATAAAACAAGCAAACCAATCAAAAAAGGCAAGTAGAACCTCCTGTTAGTTCAGAAAAAGGCATAACTGACTAGAAACAATTTATTTGATGCTTTTAAATAAATTAAGAAATACTGTATGTTCAGTCATTAGAGTGGATATTCACTGACCAAATTAGATGGAATGATGACAGCCAAGACAGACTTGAAATAGGCTCAATATTTTCCCATGGAGAAGGTAAAATTAAGGCTAAAAGCATGCAGAAAAGTGCTCACAATTAAAGGTATATGCAAGTAAATTGATTGAATATGAAAGGAAATTTGTCACTTGGACAGTGCTTGCTGTTGGCTTATCAGTTTAAAAGATTTCTCACCCTCTCTCCAACGCACCTCAGTGCACTTATTTCACCTGTGGTATCTAAAGCACAGAAGGAAGAAAGCTACTCATGTATTAAGGCAGAACATAATGAGCCATTTCCTACTACAGACTCCCCAGGTATCCTCAGACCTATTACTCAAGAGCACAGGGGTTTTTTGTTTTCTTTTGGGTTTTTTTTGTAGTTTAAATTAGACTGTATCATCACCATCTCTGAACGAGATTTCAACCAGCAAACTTGGGCATGATCAAAAGCCTAGCCAAAGCATCACACAAATCAACAGGGGCCACAAGCAATTAATAGTGTCTTTAGAGTAGACATATCCTGAGGCTCTGGGCATTCTAGGGGATCTATTTGCTGCGGACAAACAACTGATTACAAAATGTCCTTGGTAAACACTGGAGCCACCGCCTATATGCATGCACATACTTGAAAGACACTGTTTTCTCAGAGTTTTGACTCTTAGCTTTCTCCCATACTGGCACCTGACTCTAGATCATCTTGAGAAGAACTTTAATTCTAATAAGCATAGGAGAAGGAAGCTGAGAAAAAATAAATACTTGTTGCACTGCTTTTGCCACAGCTCCAGGGAAAGCAGTTTTCATGCAATCCTTTGCTCTTTTTACATTTTGGTTGCTCTTACGCAGTTACCTGAAGAACATTAAATATCAGAGCATGGCTTCTCAATCCTGCACCGTAACAACTGCATAATGGTGAAACCTACTATCACCTCCTTACTTCTCTCCACCATTTCTAAAAATACATGTATATACACACATACATACAGACACGTGTATACATTGAGATTCATGAAGGAGAGACTGGGTAAATACTGACCTTACACACACACAAAACAAAAGAAATGCTGTGCAACAGCTGGTAGAGCAAAGAATCTTGTTCCTCAAAGATTTCGTAGTGTAGGTCAAAAGAAAACTTTAAAATTTGTAACAGGCTACTTTAAATAAAACAGCTTCTTCAAGCGAAGCAACTGTTTGACACAGCCACACAAATGAAACAAAATAAAATTAGGAGAACTTCTATATCAAACACAGCCGAACCCCACATTAGGGTCTCCTAGCAGTCTTGAAATGTCCCAGAAGAACATATAAAATTCATGTTCAGAATGCCCAGAATTAAGTGAAAATTATCCAGAAACATCATATAAGCTTTAAGTAAAGTAGATTACCTGTACAACATATTATTTTTGGAGAAATAAACTACTGATGATTGGAATTCGGACCCAGTGACAGAAGAAATGAAGTTGAAAAGACTTCTCAAAGCATAAACAAAGAGCTAAGGACAAGGAAGAGATAACAGAACATATGACAATTTAAACAGAAAAGTGACTGGATTTGAGGGAGGAAGGGGAAGGCCAAGGTGGAGAAGAAGAAAACCTGAAAAGAAGAAATGAGAATGAATTAATTGCAATCACCCAGAGACTCCATTTCAGTTACACAATTTCAGTTTCTTACCACCATAATTAGCTTAAATTCTGGTTTTTAATTTTTTAGAAAAGGGTCATTAAGGTCATTTTATAAATGCATTCAGACACCAAAAACATGCCATGCTGCAATTCAGATACTTCTTGCGCAGCTGTTCTTCACCCTTTAGCCTAAGGAGCCATCCAAGGCAATACCTCAGCAGGACACAAAGTCTGTCCTGTCTTATTTTTTCAGCATGGAACCAATTAACTCACGGTTCATTATTTAATTCACTGTTGCCATTGTATCTCAAAGCACAAACAGAACCACAATGCCTGGGAAAGAAAAGAAATTAAGCAAAGGAAAAAAACCCTATAAGATCAACTTAAGAGAGGATTTAAAAAAACAACTCAACGTTCCTATTGAAAACAACACCCTTTTATCTTCACTGCACAGACTTATAGTCAAGGTTACAATTTTAACGCATAAGCTTCGAGGTAATTTTAGTTTCTTACATACTTGCAAAAAAATTATAGTGACTGTGTTTTGCTAAATAAAGAGCATCATAACATCTGACTCATGAGGCTAAATGCATGCCTCAGGCTCAATCTTCTTTGCAAATTCTCCCACATCTAAACACAAGGACACTTATTTTGCATCTTCTTGCTTCCCGATTACTGCCGTGCCTTTTAACATCTTATTGCTCTAACTGACTGCATTCCACGGAGAGTACTGGTTTTTATAAAGCCACTGGAAAGTATTAATTTTGTGGCTGGAACAGGAGGATGCAGCTAGTCTTAAGCCATGACTATTATGCTAGATACACCTGAGTGAACAAGACAGACAGAACTTGACAACCAGTATGAAATGTTATCAGAAAGATGGAAAAGAAAATTTCTCAAATACAAATTTGTCATGATCTTTCAGTGAAAAATGAAATTAACTGATGTATTAGTTTTTCATTTTTAGCCATTAGTAGATACATTGCAGTGTGCTCCACACTGTGCTTACATGTAAACCAAAGATTGATAGTTTCCTAATCTGTGATCCCCATCCTTCTATTTTACTCAATTTTGGGGAACACAAAAAGCAATTTATTGGAATCACTGCTGACATTTGTATCACAGATATTCAAAAGACAATTAATTTTCTAGAGGTGAGTTTTGTTATTGGTCTAATATTGGAGAAAGACAGATGGACAGAAGAGATGCACAGAAAATTCATCTGAGAATAGGGATGATTTCTTGATTTAAAAGGCAACACAAGACGTCTTTCAGGGGTGTTGTTAAGTATATCACAAAGAAATTACTCTTGGAGACCAAGAAAGTGACTAAGTGTTGTTCAATGCTACAAACCCTTCCCTGAAAAGAAAAGCACGAGCTAGGTTAGTGGGCTTCAGGAGATGAAAGTTTTCCCAGATCAGCTGCAAATTGCCTGTCACTCTAGAGAAAACCAGTCAATATCAAGTAATTCAAGTAATATCAAGTAATTAAAGTAATTTGATTACAATGATAAAAGTTTAAATTACTATATTCCAGAGCTTGAAATTTCAGTTTTTACACCAGTTATTACCAAGCACTCTCACTAGATGTCAAGCCCCTTGATAATTCCCTTTGTATGACAACTGTGTTTGCATTTTGGCTCTCCTTTTTCTGCCGAATCAAATTCCTGCTCTTCACAGCAAGTACAACAAGCCCTAGTCAAACCCAGAAAAGCCCAAAACTTCGTTCCTACTCTTCTTGCACCGTTGGAATCACTCTGCTATAAAGTACCACGTCCACCTGCTGGCTCCCTTGCTACTTAGAATTTGCGTCCTTAAATCATTCAGAAATGTGACCATAAATGTGTCTTTCTCTGAGCCGACACAAATTCACAAAACTCTCTGATCTGTCACCTACCCTGCACACAAAGAGGGGAGAACTAATTGTTCTGGCTGTTTTCTGAAATGGTAGCAATCTGGAAGCTCATTTAAATAAGTCCAGTAAATGAAGTATTTACTGCCAGCTGCCAGCACAAGGGATGCTGTGGATCTGTGTGTGTCTTAACTGTTCAGATCAAAGAGAATCATCATGATATCCTGCGGCCTAGTTTCGAACGGTCTGGGACAGTCTTCTGTTATTTACTTATTACAAAACAGGGAGGAGTCATCTATGCTTGGATCAGCTCCTCCAGGAACAAAAGAAATACACAGACTTGTGATCTAAGCACAACGGTTCTTTAATTTTTAAAGTACACAATTATAGGATTTGGGGGATTTTTTTTTCAGAATGAGTAACTGTTGGCTGTTTCTCAATTACAGAGAAAGTTAACAAAAAGCAGATGCAGCTCATAATACAGTGACTGCAATAGATGCTGTAGTTAATCTGGCGTTCCAAACAATAAACACAATGTCAGCAAGAGACTTGCTTTAAATTTTTAAGTCAACTATGTATTGAACACCTTAGAAACACATTACAGAAAATATTTACCATTTGCAAAGTTGTGTTAATATAAGTAATAGTTTAAAAATGGCAACAGGTAGTCTGAGGTACATTAGGAAGCTTAGAAGCAAATATTTGGAGAACTATCAAAAGTACAAAGACTCTTTCCTCAATATATTCATAAGCCAAATACAATAAAACATAGACAACGGCTGAATGTTTTCAGTTTTGTATTTCAGCCTGAGGAAGGATGCCTGAGGAGGCTATTTTGTATGCACGCACACATTTCTGATTGCAGAATATGCAAGTACTGTCAATCTTGGCAAATTACAGAAAAACTTAACACGATAGTAAAGTATATGAAAATTGGACCTTTAGGTAGAGAATATGCCTACTTAAAATAAGGGTGGAGTTGTTCTTTCTACAGTAAAAAAATAAAATAAAATTACAGCCCCTTTCCAGCATCTCCTATAAATCCATCATGTCCCATGAATTTAAACCAGAAAAACACACAGCAACAGCTGTGGACAAGCAACATAAGACAGCTGAAAACTGTCCCCACAGTTTAGCTGTCTAAACATATGTGGGATAACCCACATTTTCCATTAAGTGTAAAAGAGTCAAAGTCAAATTCTAGCTAACAAGCAGAGTAAAAAAATTAAAACCTGATAATTCAATCAAGAATAAATTTATGCTATATTCAAAAAGTTAACTTCAACTGATTTTACTGCGAAAAACTCCAAACAAAATTAAATAAATAATTTTTGTAAATACTTTTTTTGTTTACCATATGCTGCCATGCCAGTTTAGTTCTTGAATGTCAATGCTAGGCATAGGATTATGTCAATATCTTAATTAGCAGCTTTACATAGCTCATTGTCTAGATAAATTTTAGCCTGCCCATGCCAAAAAAGAAAGAGCTGTATCATTAGGGTGATGAGGCTGCACACAGCAGCCTTGGTTCAAAAGACACAACTTATCTAGCTAACCTGCCATCCACTAGGGAACTGGCTGAGATAGCACAATATTCACCACTTGGTTTCTAATATCTAGGCACTGCTAATAGCATAATAGTGGTTGTGAAATAATCCAACTACACATGGTTATGGCTGTGGCAGGAGAGGGAAACGGGAACTTAAGAAAAGCCAAAATATTCTGCAGAGGTCGTATTGCGAGGAATGCCCCCTCCAGCATCAATTCTCAGCGCAGTTGTGCACTCACATCTCTTCTCAGTCCGCAGATGAGAACACAACAGCAAATGACACCAGTTGCATGCACAGATTTAGGAACCTAAATTTAGGCACTGAAATACAAGCTAGCATGAGTACATTTTCAGCTGCTGCTGAAGCCAGTGATGACTGTGCTTCAAGTTTTATTTACTAAAATTACAAAAGATGAACAAGAAGAAAATATGCGAAAAAAATCCTTGTCATGTATTTGAGACAAGGGAAGAAGAAAAGTTAATAGCCAAGAACATCCTACTTTGTGGCAGTATTTAATATATCAGAGCACTGTTGATAGTTATTTAATCTGTCCTGATAAATCTTCACTAGTAGGGACCCTGAAGCATATGCAACTTAATACAATAATTAGCTGCCCTACAACAGAAATGTTTGGTTTTAATCCCATCTTAAGCTGACACTGATAAGAATCACCTTTTTCCTATTCCCACACAGCCTTCATTGTTATTTTCGTCACATACAACACAGGTTGGTTGGTTTTGTTTTTTTTTAATTCTACCCAATTCTTGTTTCCAAAGTATCTCCTTTGCTTTCCCCTGCATGAAGATTGTCACTGGTAACTGGTATGATTTCACTGGTAAAACCTCAGCAGTACTAAGTTACACAAAATAAATATTTGTTTTATTCACAAACAATGAGCCTGAATATATGTCCCAGTTTGGCTTATTCTGGGATATAGCATCACACTCCAGTGCCTGTTCAGTCTGTGGTACATGATGACATTCAGACCCCTTTCTTCAACACTGTGTGCCTCAGCTTTCCTCTCCAAGCAGCCTGAGTTACCCGTATAGAGATGTTACTAATTTTGCATCATTTCTCCTATTTGTTTTGAGTATTAATCATCTTCTCTGTCAGTTAGATGACAGTTACGTATTTTATGTATTTATACTATCCCATCAATTAATGAGCAATGAAAACACTGCCTCCTATGGGACAGTATATCAGAACATCTAACAAAGAAAGATGCTAAATCATTTTAGGAATGGGAAGTCACTGGAATTCCTTAGGTTTCAGGAAAATTTCCTTCAAGCAGAAAAGAAAACAACAAATACTACACGCAAACAGTCACATTCGGTGTTTTTTTCCCCTCCCAGAAAGTGTATACTCATTAGGAAAGTTTGGATTTCTATGAAGTGATCAAACATATATCAATAAGCAAGTCAATTCATGTTTCTAATTCTCCACATAACTGTACCTATAGGCAGAAAAGCTAACATGAGCTTAACTTCTGCCTGCACTCCATTAAAACAGAAACAGGAGATGAGAAATATACATGGGAATGTATAGCTTAGCATAACTCTACAAATTTATTGCTAAAAATCTTGGTGGGAAATGTTCGACATCTAAATATTTTGAGCAAGTTCCACAAAACAGCTTGCATTTTCTTGAATTCCAGTGTTTTCTCAGCTTACTTTCTTGGCCATCACTCTCCTCCAGTATTGTGAAACCAAGCAGTTTACATTATTCGACATTGCACTAGACACAAATCCAATAAGTTGGATGATAGCTGCACTCAAATTTAATCCTTTTTATTGCTGCCTTGTTTTATTTGCACACATTCTAATTCTGTTCTGTGATTTTTAGAGGAAAGTGCCAATATTCTCAACTCTCATGGATTAAAGTTTAATGTTTTGTTTTCCCAGTATTTTAAATCATACATATGTTTTGGTGCAAGACAAGACATCTGTTAAATGTTTAACAAACTGAAATTTCAGTCATCCAAACTGCATCTTTATGGACATAGCACAAAGATATTAGAGATGAGAACAGTGACATGTTACATACAATATGTAATCACTGGTGTAGGACAGTAATGAAAGTCTGCATCAGTACAGCCGTGTTTACCAGCTTTTCCCCAGGATATTCATCAAGTATGAACTTCAGAATTGTGTCTAATCTCATTTCCAAGACTAGAATATGTTTTGGAAGTCCATACTAGACACCTACAAACACTATATTTCTTCTCTCAACTTCTTGGTAGATACATTTTCACCTGGTCCTTGCCCCATATGTTCCTCTTTGACTCCCATCATATTTATATGACTTTTGCATTTACTCTTCATTATTTTGATCTTTCAAAAGCCTCGCTTCCTCAAAACTCCCACTCTAACCTCACTTTTCCTGTCATTCATTTGCTGAATCACATCTACCTCTTTGCAACTGTCTTTAGTCTCTTCATCAGTCTCATTTCCCCTCTGCATCTCTCTGTTCCCCAGATCCACTTCATTCCCAACTTTTTCCTATTCCCACAGCTTTCCTCCTATTAATAAGAGATGATTCGCCTTTTCCTTTCATAGGAGATGGTACAGGGAGTATGTTTCCAACAGTCCTCAGTGCCCAGACTTAGTTGAAAACACTGCCAGATGGTATCAGCCTCGCTAGTTAAACTAAACCACTTCAGCAGCTTCAGTTGCTGCCACACAGTCAAAACTACAGCCTATCAGAGTTCTTGAGGAGTATTTACCATAAAATAACAATTATTTTCTAACTGCTAAAAACTGGGGGCGGGTGGTAGGTGGGGTGGAAATCACACTATTTATGCCCCAGATTTTGTTTTCTTTAGATATAAACTTGCTTTACAGGAAATGTTAGACTTGCCAAATAATTGAAGAAGAAATTACTAGCAGTGTTTATACAAAGTTAAGTTTGTACAGATGAAAAGCTTAAAATTCTGAAAACCAGACTATAATTACTTTTCAGATATTACCTCCTACTGCTACTCCAGAAAAATCAAATGATTCAAATAGTAGTCTCCATAGGAAGTCATTACAGAGACTTTTTTTATCAATGACGGTTTTTCTATGCTTGCATTTGGTCTTTGGCACGGCTCAGTCTATATTTAGAATTTATGCTATAAAGAACATTTGAAACCAAAACAAAATAATCAGAATTTCATTTATAATACAAACATTTGCCAAGACAGGAGGATATTCACTTACGTTGTAAGTCCAGACAGTTTATTGGAGTTGCCTACGTTTGAAGAAGGAAATGCAGTAGCCAGCCCTACCTGCAAGTGCTACTATCAGCAGGAAAGCCAGGAGAATCAGGTGAGGCACTGGCTCTCTTCGGGGAAGAATGATCTTTGGATGGCAGTTACAGAAATACAGTGGTAACAAACTGGAAAGACTACAGAAACACTTTATTTGCTACAGAACATCAAACATTAGGTATTATTCTTTCAGCATATAACAATGCAGTGTTCTCCCCAGCAATGCCAGTGGGCATATGATTTGTTTTTATTATTATTTTTTAACTGTGACAAGATCCTGAAGCAGATTTCTGTGAAGCATGGTTTTAAAAGCTGTTTTGGGGTTCTGGCCTCCTCCTCTGAAGCCAATTTGTTCCAAATAAAAATTAATATTTGAACCATATCAGCACATCATTACTATTTACTATTTCCCAGATTATGCAGCATATCTGACTGAAATTTTATTACATGAAGCAACTACAGATAAAAGATACAATCACTTAACCCCCCTTGAAATCTAATTGTCAGTTCAAGAGACATTACAGGGCATCTTTTATCTCCTGATGTGACAATATGCAGAAATTGTTGTGTTGTGAAATTAACGTGTTACCAATATATGAGAATAATGTAAAAATAACTCTACTTATACACAGTTATCAGCTGGATAATTGATAACAAGATGAATCTTTTTTCTTGTTTTTAGTGAGGTCAAGCAAAGGCTGCAAAGGAATTTTGGTCCACGCATAAAGAGCTGACACAGAATACCCAAACCAACAGTTCCTGTTGTCATGGGCACCAACAAGGAAAAGGCATTTAAATGCCAACATTTTTAAGAAAACCTTTACTGGACTGGTATAAAGTCAGACCTACAACTTTATACCTTGGTAACCAAAATTAAATCACTTTTAAGAAAATTACTGCTGACAAAAGAGTACAAGGCCTCAATAAACCAGGGGGCCTGAATGCCCTCTTCATCGGCGTGTTAGGAACCAGGGCATGCCAGGCTTGAGGGCTGAGCTGCCTAGCAGGTAGCTAGGGAGGTAGAGGAACAGACCTTAAGCACGCAGTAAGGAAAGAGAGGTAAGACCACAAAATTGTGCTCTTTAGCAGCTGTGAAAACAGTTCTGTCTCTCCCGATTTCATTTCTAGCAAAAGTAATTACTAGTCTTGAATTTAGGAATACTTGGAAAGCTCACAACTGAGTGTAGCTTTGTTATTCATAACATACAGAATGAGGCTGTCCTAAAAGTATAGCTATCAAAAACTACTGTGACTACTGCTATTGTACGAAGTTGTCTCAAACTGATGTACTAGGATCTTATTTCCACTTAGAGATGGGAAAGACACGTGGATTAACTTCAAAACCTCATCTTATAGAACTTTTTTGCTGGCCTACATGTAACCAGGTGGAAACGTCCTCTCCTGAGGGAACAGGTCCCTACAGCACAGTCATCAAACCATCACCCCCACCCAACCCTGCCCGGCTGGTTAGTGACAGGGGACTATTTCCCTTGCCCTGTAAAGGTGGTGACCCACACGAACAAGGGAAAGCACCCAACAGCATTGCGAGAGCACAAAATAATCCTCACATCAGCAGCAGTAAACAGACCTGCTGGCTGGGTTTCAGCTGGCATACAGTACATTATCTGCTTTGTAATAAGCATCATGACATCAGACAATTTCAACTCATATTTACATTCATCTGCACTGAAGCCAACACTAAGACAACAGACATTAACACTTGATCACGAACAAATAAAAAAGTTACCTTTGTGTTTAAGCATATCTAAGCAATTCAAAGGCTTAGGTACTCTTTTCTGCATCGTTTCACATCCCTAGTTAAATATGACAAAACAGGCTGGTTTGTTCAGAAATGGACATCACTTCATATGTTTTCAGTTCCTTTCACAGTTAGGGTACAGCCTTGTTGGACAGTTGGCACAGTTTTGAAAAGCATCTTAGTGAATTAAAAGCTGTTCATCAGAAACAGTCATATACCACTGCAGATCTCCAAGGGCCCAATTAACTTATTCTTTGCCCTCCTCCTCACCCCCATTATTTTCCTAAGTAAAATTTAAGGTTCTAAGCCAATTAAGTTTCTATTCATAGCACTGAGTTTAAGGTAAGAAAATTACTGCTTGATAATATGGCATGTTTACCCTCTTCCATTCTATTTGTTCTGGGGCTGTTTGTTTGGGGTTTTTTTTGTGAGACTAGCAGAAGCTACAATTATTTTAAATTGAAAGAGCACACGGAGATAAAAGCAGGTCAAGAACAAAAAATTTGACCACAACTATGAAAAAATTACTATTACAGTACTTGTTTCATTAACTAGTCTGAAGTATTTGGTAATCCTGTAATGCCATGTGACCTTAGGTTGGGTTGACTTAGTATTTAAGACTGACATGCAAAATAAAACTCAGTGCATTACTGCATTTACAGAAACACAAACTATGAAATACTTTTACAGTAACGTAGAGCAGTCTTAAGCTTACAGGCTGATAAAGACAGATACATACTGGCAAGCATAAAAGCAATGCCAGCACATTAAAGTTTTGTTTCATATTATTTACAACATCATCTTTATGTTATCTCAGAAGTTATGTTTGGTTACGAATGAGACTGTAATTTTAGAAGTGAATGAAATTATAGGAGGATTTTTAGAACTTATACATGAAGACTTAACACAACTTACATGGGCATATTCTTTAAAAATGCACTTTTATATTCGAAGAACTAAGATGATACCAAGTGTAATTAAGAAATTCTGCCTTGTAAGAAAGTGTTTCTATCCAACTTAAACCATCTCTGTAATTATCAACCTTTAGTTAAAGAAGAAAACCACACCCACACGCTGATGTAGTAGCTCCAGTTTATATGTAGATGTCTCCTGCCCTGAGATTTAAGTCTCAATTTGCCAAGCAGATCATAGAATCACAGAATAACCAGGTTGGAAGAGACCCACCGGATCACCGAGTCCAACCATTCCTATCAAACACTAAACCATGTCCCTCAGCACCTCATCCACCCGTCCCTTAAACCCCTCCAGGGAAGGTGAATTAACCCTCTCCCTGGGCAGCCTGTTTCAGTGCCCAATGATGCTTTCTGTGAAAATATTTTTCCTAATGTCCAGCCTGAACCCCCCCGGTGGAGCTTGAGGCCATTCCCTCTTGTCCTGTCCCCTGTCACTTGGGAGAAGAGCCCAGCTCCCTCCTCTCTACAACCTCCTTTCAGGGAGTTGTAGAGAGCAATGAGGTCTCCCCTCAGCCTCCTCTTCTCCAGGCTAAACACGCCCAGCTCTCTCAGCCGTTCCTCATAAGGCCTGTTCTCCAGCCCCCTCACCAGCTTTGTTGCTCTTCTCTGGACTCGCTCCAGAGCCTCAACATCCTTCTTGTGGTGAGGGGCCCAGAACTGAACACAGGATTCGAGGAGCGGTCTCACCAGTGCCGAGTACAGAGGGAGAAGAACCTCCCTGGACCTGCTGGTCATGCCGTTTCTGATCCAAGCCAAGATGCCATTGGCCTTCTTGGCCACCTGGGCCACTGCTGGCTCATGTTCAGTCGCTGTCAACCAACACCCCCAGGTCCCTCTCCTCCAGGCAGCTTTCTAGACAGACTTCTCCTAGTCTGTAGCTGCACAGGGTTGTTGTGCCCCATGTCAGGACCCGGCACTTGGCCTTGTTAAACCTCATGCCATTGGACTCAGCCCAGTGGTCCAGCCTGTTCAGATCCCTTTGCAGAGCCTCCCGACCCTCCAGCAGATCGACACTTCCACCCAGCTTATTGTCATCTGCAAACTTGCTAAGGGTGCACTCAATGCCTTCATCCAGGTCATTGATAAAGACATTGAACAGGGCTGGACCCAGCACTGAGCCCTGGGGACCCCACTTGTCACTGGCCTCCAGCTGGATTTCACACCATTTCCCACCACTCTCTGGGCCCTCCAGCCAACCAGTTTTCCACCCAGGAGAGTGTGCGCCTGTCCAGGCCAGAGGTGACAGTTTCTGAAGACAGTATATAACAAATGCCAACAGTTTGATCTTTACTTCTTTGGACTACAGATGATCTGAAGCCTCCAGAACACAAGATTTTGGTATGGTCTGAAGGCTTCAGCACCCATGCAAAGCAGATTCAAGCATGCCAGTGCCAATTGTTCCATTACTACTGGACAGGACTCAGTCATTACTGAAGTACTTCAACTGTTTCACGTCCCTCTCTGAAACCTTACTATTATGGGACCTCTGTCCACCTGAACAAATGGATTGTGTAAAGATACTACTGAAAGATTTATATCTGTTTGTGTGTTTTCTGAACATGTATTTCAGAACACTTTAACCTTCATCACCCTTCATCACAAGAGCAAGACTGCAGCATCTGGTGTTCATTAAAGCCAGGAAATTCCTATTTTGTTCTTTATGAAATTGTTGAAAATTGATAACTGATTTTTTTTTTAATTCTAGCCTTTGCAAAGAGCTATTTTAGCAATTTCATACTACATGATGTATTTTAAATAGCAGATATTAAAAATTTTTCACATGCTAAATCCAGACACTAGCTTCTTGCAATTAAAAAAAATTCAGAAACTATTAATCAAGTTTGAGTTAATGAATTATCATGATACTCTCTATACAGTATTTTGCAATCACCAATTTCAAAGTTGTAATCCGTTTAACACAGAAAAGAAACAATTTGGCAGCTTACAGGTCATCTACTCTGAATGCTTCAGCTTCACCACAATATTTTTTTTCCCACAAAATCATAGAAAGATTCTGGGTCTTGTACAGAATTTAACCTTCAGATCCTTGCTGAACCTTATCACCCATGCCTTGTCTGCAAATTTCAATACCTATTTGTTGTAATTAGAAGAAAAAATATGTACTGTGCTCACTGATTTAGTACCAATGATCTCGAATTAAAAGCTAACGACAGCAGTGAGAACACTACTTTAAGTGCTAAATGTTTCATTATAGGCTGAAAATCATGACTAACAGCACAGCTAGAGATGTCTTCCTAGTGATTGTTTTTTCCCCAGTGCCTTGGGAGGAAAGCTGTGAATGACTGAAGGCCACAATATACATCAACACAATGAGAAGCTACTGAAACTTTAGGCAAATTATATTGGAGAGTTATTTGAAAATTCTGATATGACTTGATTATGACAGGGCACAGTGTATGGCTGGAGTACAAATTTGTCCATCTATAACTTCTTCTCCTTCACTGAACAACTGCTTATCAGGCTCTCTGTTCCCAGCCAAGCGGACAGGGAAAGATAGAGTGTTCTGAGTTCAAGCCCCTGGAAAGCTGGCCAGTTATTTGCTGCAGACTCTAGTCTCCACCACAAAACATTATTAAGTGAAGTTAGAGTATGTTAAACACTTAGAATATTTTCCCTATATAAACAGCTGCTGTAGCTGCATATTGAAAGTGACCAAATTGCAAACAGTTGATAGGAAACTTCAACAGAATATATAAACTACACTATTTCACAAGAAATAGGAACCACTAGGTTAAGGGGTCTTTGCACTTGTTTTTCTGCTTTCTTAAGTGTACATATATACACGTAACTTGCCAAAGCAAAGCTAGCCAGAGAGTCAAAGTCTTCACTCTAGAGCCACCCTGTAGTCCACAGCCATTTGAAACATTATTTTAATAATATATATTATTGCTAAAACGCCTAGTTTGCAGCCCGGCACTACCTAAAGTTTCTTTTTGGTATAAAGACTTTCCAGGATAATCATTCCCACTGCAGATGCAAGCATTATGCCCAGCTGTATTATGTGTGCCCTCTCCTCAATTTTTAGTTTTATTATCAGCTCATAACTTTTAGCTCCTTTATTTCCCCTGGCATTCAAATCCATTCCCTATAGTGACAGGGAATCACCACAAATCTAACATTATCTTCTCATTGAGATCACTAATAAAGAGGTTAAATAATCTTCATATAAAGGTGCATCTCTAAGTACCAATCCAGAATCCCAGCAGATACCTCTTCCCCTCTTTTCCTGGCCTTTCATCCGCACCTTTCATCTTCAGCACTATCCTCATTTAATTTTGAAAGAAAACAAGTGCAGGCACTGCTTTATTTCTTTTTTACCCTCAAAAGAAAAACAAATTCTCCTGCCTCAGTTTCCTGAGGAGTTTTAGCGGTGTATCAAGTCATAGCACCTCAGGCAGAAAGTACAAAGAACAACATGGGTAAGCACAGGTTTGCCCAGGGACCTTGTCACTCTCACATTACTATAAACACTAGTTCCACATATGTATATATACAGACACATGACACCTGCGTTTTTTCCAGTCTGAATTCCTTCCCTGCTTTTCCCCTTTCAAGAGAGACACTTTTTCCATGCAAGTGAGCGGAAAAAAAAAATTAGATCAATTTGTCCTTCAATACCATGTGGGAAAGTACCCAAGACTGACTCTCACCTTACATCATAGAAGTGTTACTAATCCTACACCTTTCATAAAGGGATTATTTTTCTTCCCATGAGGCCTCCTTCATTTACAAAGGTCATTAGCCAACATCTCCACCTATACATTTTAAATATAATGCACAGGGAAATTATTTGAACTCCACTGTCTTGATTTTTTTATCAGCCTGAACAGAAATCCATGCAATCTTGGAAATCACTCCCAACTTTATTTTTTATGCAGAAGAAGAATTAAGTATTACTTTCATTCGGTCACAGCTATGATTCTTCAAGAACAAAACTAGAAGGCTTCTTTCAAAAAGATGTTCCAGATTGTACACTCGGTTCACGTTAATGGGTTGTACTTTCCACAGAAACAATTTATGACACATAATATTGGCCATTCCTAAGAAACAGCTCTACTCAGGTTTCTTAAAGAAATCAAAAAAGCATGCAGACTGTCTCTGTCAGAGACCAATATATACTCATTGTGTTCAGCTGGGCTTGACCAAAACACATCTCTGCATGCCACAGAAACAAACAAAATCCCTTATAAAACACCCTCTCATCTACAACATAGCCAGAAAAACAAACTGGTTTTGGCTGCTGTAAAATAAAGAAACCTTCAGATTAGACACAGAACTATACACAAGAAAACTCACATTAAAGACATTAAGTACAACAGTATTAATAAAGTACTTGCAAAAGTGCAAGCTACTTAAAATGAGTTTGTACATCAAATGTGCAACGCTGAGATAACTTCGACAAGATATTCTTATAAAAGCAGCAGACTGAAATAAAAATATTTCAGGTGTCCAGTACTGATATGGTGACTACAGACAGATCTGTTCTTTGCTTTTTCTACTCTCACAACTTACCTCACTCCATAAAATGAAAAAAACAAATACCTTTTTTCGATTTTGCTCCAATCTTCAACTTCGACGGCCAAGCAATCTGTGTATTTGTTTCTTCCATAATCTGTTAAAAAGAAAACTTTTATGAAAAACTATGTTTTTATTGTTCTAATACAAAGGCAAAAGTTCACTTTTTGAAAATATTACGTTTACCATTTCTAAATCTGTTCAGTAGTATTACTTATAAATAGCACAAACCATCAATTAGTTTTCTGGTTTTCTTGATAAGAATTTTTGTCTGGTGGTAGGTAGAGCAGAGTTCTGATCGTTTTGAAGACTAGAAAAGAGCAAACCAAGATGCTCAACAGTTCCCTTGAAGTTCAAGTGACCACTACTTGCTACACCATGCTTTAGGGCCATCTCAAAGGGAATTTGAAAACTTTACCATTTGATAAAAATATTTTTAGTTATCTTAAAATGGCTTCTAAATGAAGGTTATCAAATTCAAATCAAGTCCTTTTAAGTCTCCATAAGTTGATACATCTGTTTGCCTTCAGAGGTTTGGGGTATTTTTGCCTTATGTTTATCTGAAAGCAACTTGTACTTGCAGGGTTATCCAGACTTCAAAAATTTTACTCCTTGGTTTAGCAGCTCAAAGAAGAAACTTGTCAGCATTTGCACACACACACACTCTTATATTTTGAAATCCGTGTAGTCATATGGCTCAATATAGATTCTTATTCTGTTGCCACCTTTTTGTTTTACTAAGTCCACTAGCATATTATACTGAAATTTAATGCTGACACAGACTTACAGTGCACCACTAACACATTTAGTATTAAAACACAGGAGAGGAACGGAATGACACTGAAGTCTTCACATAAATGAATTGCAATTCAGTTCTAAGAAATGCTGGTCACGTCTACTGAGACTAAAAGGACTGTTCTTCATATTGAGACCTCATCAGCAAGTACGACGAGATCATGCCTCTCATTACACTTGAGAGATGAGACTATCTGATCATAGTGAGTAAGGAGAGAATATCTCATCATCACGAATACCTGAAGAAGCAAGAAAGATCTGTCCATATTAGTCCACGACAACATGGTTGTAGAATACCATGAAAATGCATCTATTAAATATCACGCTAGGCTGCATCAGACAAGACATTGAGAGATGTTGATTATAGAAAGCCCTGATGAATTTTCACCTGGAATAACTTGTACTATTCTCCTAAAACATCGACAAGATTTTGTACAGCAAAAAGCAAAAGGGTCCTCACTCCTTTGAAAACCACAGTAGCTTATTATAAAAGTGATGAAGAGCAATCAGTTTGCTCAGTTTGACTAAGAGGTCCTAGAATCACAGAACAAGTTTGGAAGAAATGGACCTCTGGACACCATTTAAGTCCAACCTGATGCTCTAGTCCAAAGTTAGGTCAGGTTGTTCAGAGGCCTTGCCCATCAAGCTCTCATTACCTCAAAGAAAGAAGATTCCACAGCCTCTCTGCATACTTATTCCAGTACATAACCAACTTTAGTGAGCATTTTTTTCTCATATCTGGTTGATTTTTCCTTTGCTCAAACTTTGGGCACTGTTACCTGTGCACTCCTAGGAGGAGCTTGAAAGAATATTTGATTTCCTTAAAGAGGCAGAAAAGGAGAAACCTTTAAAAAAAAAAAGCAAAAAGAATATTTGTCCAATTTCCTCAGAAGGACTAAGAAAAAAAAAAAATTGAGCTCTTTTGATTGCTGATACAATAAACAGAAAGTGGACATCAACAAAAAAAAAATCAGCTCACCAAAATAGAGGGGGGGAGGAGGGATAACTAAGCAGAGTACTACATTTTAGAACTTGTAGTCATCTGCAAACAAAAAAAAAATAAATTTCAAAATAATTAGAAAAGCCACTTCCAAAAAGAATGTGAATGTATTAACAAAACAGCTCCAAACCAGTAAGTTTTCTGTAACAGCAGAATTCAGAACTAAGACAGACTTCTCTAACAGTTCTTAATTCTTATCTTCGACATCCAAATCCCGAGCACACCACAACAACTTCCAGATCAGAACACCATGTGGAAAAACTGAAAGTGTCAACCACACTTCAGTACACTAGTTTTTTTGGTTTCAGCAACTATTGGATAATAAGTTACAGCTGAAATAAGACATTTCCAGGAAAGTGAAATTCTATCAGCAACATACAGATACTTTTCATAATTTTCCAATCCAGACGAAGAAAAAAATAAAATAAAAAAAGTATTTCAAGGAATTCAGTTGTGCCTGAGAGAGCACTTTGGGCTAGGGTTATTCTTAACTGTGCAACAGGCAATGAAATACACAGAAGATAGGAAGGAATTACCTAAAAGGAGAAAGTAGATGCTAAAAAACAAAGGACGGTGCAGGCCTGAATTAAAGATGACACAACATAAAAGGAACCACAATAAAAGAGACAGAGAGAGAGAATGAATGCCATTCAAGACAAGCATTGCATCCGATCATTCCTTTACCCTTCCAATAAAGTTGGGAGATTTCTGTCTAAAAAAATTAAATCCTCATTTCTGATGCTAAACCAGAACAAAATGAAACCCCACAACTTCAGAGATGCACATATTCTGGGGACATAAGAGAAAGCTGCATATGATATCTTCAAAGCAAAAGAAGTCTGACTGCCAGCCACTGAGATTTGGCCACTTAATATTCTTAAGCTCTTCAGAGAATGCAATCCTAAAAATTACCACATTAAACCAAAAAGATTACTCAGTTTGGTCACTACAAAGATAAGTTTATATCTTGTCTTAGGCAGCTAGGTTTAAAAAAGTCTGGATTCAGTTAAATGAACCATAAAAATACTCAGTGTATGTGCTGGCTTTCAACTCCAAGCAGTAAACTTTATTATAAATTCCAACCTAATTGCAAAAATCATCTTTTCCACAATTTTGAAAACCATATTTTATTTAGGAAATAAATAAAATGGTTCTTGCTGCAGCACTTATTTTTTCAAGAGTGAAAATAATTTATCTTGCCCATAATATAATTTGGGAATTTTAACTGCCTAAAAAGTTTGCAAAGTTAAGTAAGTTCTGGTTTTATTTTTGTGAAATCAGGGTTTTCACATGAACCATTATTAAGAGTTTAAACTATGTAATTGCTTGCTTTCAAAACTATTTATTGTATTTATTTCATTATTTATGTACTGTATTTACTTTAACAGCAGGAGTGTCACAAAGCTCTAGAAAACAAGAAACAGCTTTTACCTTCAAGTTTAACATCTGTAGTAAACTTGACGTTGAAACTTACGTTACAGTAAAATTCTGCATAGTTTGGATCACTGCTGCATCAACTTTTAGTCCTTTTTTACCATTCTAACCCAGGCATTTTTAAGTGCCAGGATTTATTTATTTTTTTTTCCCCCCCGAAACAAATTTGGATTCATTCCATAAAAATCTCAAGTGCATGTTGCAAGGGAATAGTTTAATCAGTGAAAATGCAGTGTTATGCTACATAGCCTGAAAACAGCAGTACTGCTCTCAAATGAACAAAACAGAAAACACAACTCAGTTCACGAGCAATACAGCTATAATACTTGTATTTTAATTGTAGAAAACCTTTTTTTACAAAGCATTTAGAGGAAATTCTGCCTAGCAATGACTGAGAGTTCATGATCACTGCAGAACAGCACCTCTGCTTAGAATTTGCTTTTCATATGAAGAAAGTAACAGGATTTATACTAACTGGTACTCTCCTCACCTCGAGGGATCAATTGACCAAAGGGAGTAGACGTATTTGGCAGCAAGATTTAACCCCGTAGTAAATAATCTCATGCTTCTTCTCAAAATGAGGGGAACCAAAGCATTTCTATCTCCCCTTCCTCCAATTTCCTCAAGAGAAGCTCTAGTGTTTATGTAGCCAAAATATGTAAGCTGTTGTCAGTGGAATACATACAGAAGATGACACAAGATACTGGAAGATACGAACAAAACAAATAAGACCATGCCCTGACCCTGAAAAAAATTACTCCAGTCACAAATCACAGGGCTTTCAAGAAAAAAGCATCTAGCTGTAAGGCACCTGGAAGCAAAACTTTCAGCTTCCTTCTATTCCAGCTTGAAAAATTTATAGTCTTAACACTTTGGGGAGTTTTTACATTAAGAAAGCAAGAAAATATTTTTTCTTAGGTTATAATTTTTGTTTAGCTGATTTTGGATGGAACCTGGAACGCCCCGAATGCAACAAAACAACCAACCAAAACTCCCCCAAAGGCCAGAGGCATTTCAGAATTCAAAGGAAGTATTTTACAGGCAGTAGATGAAAAAGAACAACATATCAAACAGACGTTCCTTAATTTAAAACAAGCACACTAAATGAAGGTAGTATTCTTTATAGTTAGTGTTGTTAAGTGATCTATTTCTGATCTTTCCGCATTTGGGATTTGTGCATCTTGGCTATTTCTGCCTCAGTTCTTATTCACAGCGAACGGAAAAACAGGTAAGAGTGAAATTGTTAATATTAAAACAACAGAACAATGTGTACAGCTGGAACCAGAAGGTGTATTATACTTAATAGTTGGTTTTGGTGGTTGAGGGAGAGGAGAAGGCAGAAGAACAATGATAGGAAGGAAGAAGAAGAAGACACAAGAAGGAAATGTGTAAAATTACTGAAGAACTGATAGTGTGAATTCAGCCCCTAAAACAGGTGAGGCCAGAATAAGTGCTTGTGATGCCAGAACACATCAATGGTGCGCCTTCAAGGACTACTGGGTTTGGTGAGGAGATATAGAGCACACAAGAAGTCAAAAAAGAGTAGATGACAAAACCTAGCCTAAAGGTCAGTGCAAACTCGTAGCGCTCTCACAAGTCTGGCCTACATTCAGCATATAGCAATGGATTCCTATCCCAAGTCCTCTTGTGGTTGTTAGTCCTCTAGGTGGTCTTACACATGAAATTCAGAACTAGAATTCACTGTTCATATTACAACTACCAATCAAAGAGAAGGCATTACAGTACATCTGACCCCACAGAATCAGTGTTCTCTGTCTCCAGGTAGGGGTGAGGGGCTCTTTCAGAGCAGAGGCAGTGGCAGATGGCCCCAAGGCACCCATACATTCCAGACTAAAATGCTAATTTAGAGGCTGCAGTTTTTGCTTCTGCTTAGCAGAAAAACCTATCTGGTATGCAGAGTAAGATTTAAAACTGTAAAACATAGAAAACGCTTCAATGAGTTTGTTCTTAATTTAGGTTGTCAATACTGACAGCTTACATGCAAGTGTAAACTTCAAAATACACAACAAAATGAGGCATTTGGGAGGACAAAGATTGAGCCCCAGCTGAATAAGTTTCTGTACAGAAAGGGGCACCGTAAAGAGCACCTTCCCAAGTGCAAGGACACGCGTGCCTGTGTGTCTGGTAGGGCAGGAATACCTGATTTTCCTATTTGAAATTGCAGCCATCAGAAATGCCAAACAGTTATAGAAAAGTATCTGTATGCGACTGCTTGGCTAGTCCTTTTTCCCTAACTATATTCACCTTTGAAAAGGGTAATATTTAAATTATTTTAGAGACTATCATATGGAAAAATAAGTATGGATAAGGCTAATAATACTGAAATAGATATTTTTTTCACATTTCTGCTGCAAGTAATTTGTTTCAATATTGCAGGAATTCAATCATCCCATACTAACTTGTCCATCCTGGTTAAACTGATTTTTATTTTAAGTTAACTTTATTAAATGGCAAAATAACTTTAACCAAAAAATTAGAATGGCTAAATAATTTATGTTGGAAAAGACACTTAAGATAGACAAGTCCAACTGTAAACCTAACACTGCCAAGTTCGCCGTTAAACCATGTCCTTAAGCACTACATCTGCACATTTTTTTAAATACCGCCACAGGCTGACTTCCCCGGGCACCCAGTTCCAATACTTGCCCACCCTCTTGGTGAAGAAATTTTTCCTAATATCCAGTATAACCTGGCACAATTTGAGGCCATTGGCTCTCATCCTATCACCTGTTATTTGGGAGAAGAGACCAGCACTTACCTCATTACAACTTCCTTTCAGGTAGTTTTAGAGGGCAATAAGGTCTCCCCTCAGCCTCCTTTTCTCCAGGCTCAACAACCCATTCCCTCAGCTACTTATCATAAGACTTCAGCATCAGACCCTTCACCAAATTTGCTGCCCTTTTTTGCACATGCAAATTAAAATGTCTCTGAACTTTCCAACTAATATAGATTCAGATATAAAAATGCAAACGTGCCTGTTTCCCATCTGCATACTTCTACACAGCTTCATATAGTCAAACTAGCAAAATACTAGTATGCTTTCCTTAAACTTCTCAGTACCAATAATTTTGTGGTCTGCATGTGCAGACTTAGAGGCTTCCACAAAGAAGCAAGCAGGCTGTTTGCTGTCAAGGGCTATATCCTAGCCCAGATTAACTGCAAACCAATTTACCGTCTTCACTAGGGGTTCACAGCTATTCCTAATGACGTTATCAGGAATAGAGGCAGACACATGCAGGATGAGGTACTAAGGCTAAAATTAGAGCAGAAGATTAATACCATAGGCAACATATTCATTTATTCAAGGTTCTGATCAATAGGTATCAGCTGATAATACTTAAGAAAAAAAAATTTAACAGACTATATCTAAAGACAATAAAGGCAGTAGTATAAACAGTATCATCTTTGCCTCTCAGACTTCCTGGCTATGAATAAAAGCTCTCAGTCAGTAGAGAGAAAATTGGGGGAAGCTACCTATGTGTATATGTCTCTGGAATTTATATTATTTCATTTTCCACTAAGGCATTTTTAGCTTAGAAAGGAAGAGAACGCTTGCATGCACACACACTGCATCTTTTTTTAACCTTCACTTTACCTGATGTGAATTAGAAAATGTCATTCTTACAAGGGTCTTTGTTTAAGCAAGCAAACATTGCATTATTGTTACATACAACAAATGCACTAAGTGAGCCTTCTGCAACAATAATATTTACAGAACTTTGTACTTAATTTACAAATAGAGTAAATAAAACTAAACAAGAAAAAAACCTATCCATCAAATTCCCCTACCTACAGGGAAATGCTGAAGTGCTTCATTTACTTGACTTGAATGTTTTGTTCACCCTCAATGGAAACAGTAATCAAAAGTCACAGGTAATTCAGTCATTTTCTTAACATAAAAATAAGTCTAGTTAAAAATGTAGAGGGATTACCTAAGTAAGCAAAAAGCAGCTACAAGTGTGCGTACAGCATTGATGAATTATATGCAAGTAACAGAAGGAGGAATTTATCTAAGAAAAAGTATTATTTAACAGTGAAACCCCTACAGCACATTGTTAGAAATGCCAATGTGCAACCAACTCTTCTCTCCAGAAGCAGCAACTCTCCTCCCTACAAATCAGGAATTCTGTGTATTATTAATTTGTATCATTCTCATACTTCACCTCCTTTTTATTTTTTTTTTTAGAGAAAGTAAAGATTACAAGCATTTCTTAGGACCAAAATCCCTCCCTTACGAAAGGATTTAGCATTCAGAGTGAAAGGAATTAAGCACTTCAGTTAAGACTGTGGTCACAAATTGCTCCTTCTGTTTTGCTTTACAATGCAAGAGATATTGCACAAAATGTTAAATATAGCAATAAGATGGCACAAAATCGGACTTCATCAACTAAACCCCCGATTTACTTGGAACTTAAGACTGTGTTCGAAGCAGTGATATAGAGAGTCACTCAGTGTAATACTGCAGGATCAAAATCCCTACTGTTTCTGGCCAAGGAAATTATTCACAAGCTACTTAACAAGGACAGTTGCTGTTTTAAGACTTCTACCTGCAGTGGACACTTAGAGGATTAGGCCCAGAGACCATTTCTGTATTACAAGTAAAAATTCTCAAGATTGTCCCCATTATATCAAATGCAACACAGAAGATACCAAAGATAAAAAAAACCAACCCAACCTTGTAATTACTCCGTTCCTTTAACAGGATGATGGCTATACTAAGAGACATGATGAATGCAGTTTTTCCACAAGAATGAAGCCTTCTCACCACTTTGCTCTGCCTGAACTAAGCAAGAAGTTAAGTAAGCACTCTTGATTTACCTTTTTAGAGAAACAGATCCAACCTAAACAGTTGTAGTCTTTCCACTGGGTGTGGTTTTGGCAAAAGGGAGACGAACCTCTCCATCTCAAGATATCCTGTGAATGCTCACTGCCTTTTCTCAACTCTCTAATCCATACTACCCTCTCCAAGCAGTTACTTCCTCTTCCCAGGAAGCTAAATCAGAGGAAGCTCAATGTAAATGAGAAGCACATGCCAATGTTCCCATCACACCCTAGCATAGACAAGCATTTCAAGCAAATTCTGGAAATGTATGGCCTCAATATATCCCTGTCACATGCTGTAAGCCAAACTCTACATCAAGAGGTTACTTTAATGCTATTGCAGGTACTACTGATCTCTACCCAGAAAAAGCAAAAGGTATGGAACCAGTTTCTACAATTCAAATCTGCTCCTGTGGTTGAAACAGAGACAAAATCCATGATAATATATAATCAACATGAACTTACTATGTCTCACTGGAAAGATAAACAGCAGTGAAGAAACTAATAACTAACTAGTTGCCATCGGAAATGGGAATATAGCCTTAGGGAAACTATAGATATAAATATGCAGTTTGAGAGAAGTCATGGATGAAGACACATGGAAAGGCCTTCATCTTAGTGTCAGGTCAATGATTAATAGTTTTTATGCCTGAAAATGCCCTAAGCCATTCACATTTGAAGCCCTACAGACATGCTTCATGTTCAGAGATTAAAAAGGAATACCAACCAACTTTCAGCCTGACCTAATGCAGAGAGAAAAATGGATTTTTATTTATTTAACTTTATTTGTATCAGTATTTACTACCTATACTTAAGAAAACATTCACATATACAAAAAACCACTGTATCATTATGCAGAATACTTATGCGTGATTATAAGTTACAAGTTTTGCCCCAGAACAACGTAAAAAATATTTTTTAAAAGATATGAGTGAAAACACAGGATGTTGCAAAACAAGCTCTTTTACTGTCTTAGATAAACAAACAGGGCTTGAGGCAGCTTCCTTACTGCCTTTGCTGCCAGACCTTCCTAAACAAATAAAAGATAATATACAGTCCTTAATAAATTCTGCATACAGAAGGGTGATTAAAGATGCAATTAGATATAGCTATTTTTCACATCTTCCAATAACTGCAATTTCTTTGCTTCACTTCCAATATTTTAAAAATCTCTTACTGCTACTGCTTCCAATAACTATACTGAAAGAGCAACTCATTTTAAAGGATGGTTTCACCAAATATTGCTTCCCAAATGCCCTCAGTACCTTTTAAAGTTACTCATGTAATGAAATAAAAAGCTACAGATGAAATATGTTGCAAGTAAGGAGAGGGGAAAAAACCCACCTAGTCATCCTTTACACTCATAAGTTGCTAACAATGAACAGATGATATTTTAGTACACACATACAACATTTGCTCACTTCCATCTTCAGACTTCCAAGCATTATTAAACACTCATCAGGGAACAACAGAGTCTGCAGTCAAGAGAAGCAAGAGCATCTAAACACATTTTGCCTAACTCCAGTGGTATCCTAAAAAAACCTTAAGTGTCTGCAACTGTGCAAATGAATTTATTCCTATAAACACCATTTCTCTTTGATTAAAGAAAAAACAAAAACCATCACAGTAAAAAAACTCCCCACAAAACCTAAATAATCTCAAACATTCAGAAAAAATAAAACCCAGAAGTTAGAGCTAGTTGGTAGCATATTATGCTTTCCATAAAACCAAATTCTGCAAACGAACTGCTGAAAGCAGGAAAGGAAGAGCTGAGGAGCCCCTTCAGAAACACTCCAAAAGCCCATGACTAATGCATGAATTATGCGGAAATTAGCTGCTTCCCATCTGAGCTAGAGTTAAGCACTGGGCAGAGGACTACATTTGCATCACTTCCAGTCACTACCTCTGAACATGCAGCCCCACGTTAGCCCAAAAACTCCACCCAACTTCTACTAAACATACGACCTTCACCTCTTTCCCACCATACTGTTGACAGTCTCATGATTAAGGCTAGTTGTACACTCTAGCCCTGAGAAATTTCAGAAAGAAAGGTTATCATCAGCACTAAGATTTCCAAGCGTTTAAGAAAAAAAGACTCCTTGAAGCAAGAATTAGAAGCAGAGATGATGCATTAAATTCCATGTTGTCCACACAGCCAGCCCTCATCTGTTTTAGATTATTAATTCTTCAGGGCAGAGACCAACCACCTTCTTACATTTTATATAAGAGTGCCATGCATATCTATAGTGCTACATAAATTATATGTTCCTTGGAACAATGTCCTGGCTTTGTCTGGGAAGGGCCTTGCTTGCCTGTGAGGCGTGAACCAGATGTTACAGAACTCAATGGAAAAATTCCACCATCAACTGAAAATGGGCTTTGGCTCAAGAACAAGTAAAAATTTCATATTATGAATTACTCTCATGGAATAAATTAGGACAAAAATATATACAGCAAGGTCTACGAAGATCTTTAATATAAATAGCATGTAACACAACAGCAATCCAGTCCATATTTATTTAAGCTTACCTGCCACTGAACTGCAGATCAGAGAGCTCTAGAGAGAAAGCTATCACATTTACTTACTTCTTGCTAAATTATTAGCAACTCCCAGCTGTTTTGAAAAATTTGTATTATACAATATTATGTTTTCCTCCATTTGAGGCAGTGCTAAATCTTAGAAATATTAAAAGAAAGTATGCTGAAGTCTTCTGATTTTTTAAAAGTAACACTACTAAAACCCATTTCTCTACTTTTCACTTTAATTCAGGAACACACATCCCTTCCACCCAACAATAACTTCAGCATATTGAGAGTAAAGTTTATCAGAAAATACTATACATGGCATTATTTATGCAAATTACACCCTAAGTTCTTGATGTGCCTCTTACATGATGCACTTCCCCTTCCCATTCCAGTCAAAATCCTACCAATAACGCCCTGAAGAAAGTCTCATTTCAAAACTATTTAAAAAAATCATTTACTATGGCTTTGCATTTATATTAAGTTCCTGAAGTATCTTGCCGCCTTAGTTTGCAATGTGTTTCTAATGCTACAAATCACTTTCTTCCTCCCTACACAACCTGAAACACATGAAGAAAGTCTTCACTTTACCTCTAGAAACTGTCTTGTTCACTTCACATGAGAAAGGAAAAAGCTTAACTGATTAAAGGAAATTGCACAGACCAAGATGGTGAGTAAGCCATGAGCAACTGTCCAAAGATTTTTCTGAACAAAAGAAAACTTGCAAAGATGATTCTTTCCATCTGTTTTTATTAGTTGTAGTATAACGTGTATGTACTTGGAAATGACAGTCATCCACATTATAGAGCTGATGAGGCTGTAAGAAGAACGGCAGTCAGAAAAAAACAGCTTTAACCTATCGCAGCATCCACACTATGCCTATGTAATAATGAAGCACGAGTGTGATAATATACTAATTCCAGAATAGACACTACAGCTATCATCAATATGCATAAGTAGTTCACCCTTCTTTATATACTTGAGGTTCTAGCACAATTCACTCCCCTTGTTTGAAATTAAATTCAAACAAGTTTTGTTGGGGTTTTTTTGCTACTACATGACACCTTACAATTATTTAGTTAGTATCTACAGGAAATAATGAGGTACACAAGTACACATGTCAAATACATATAAGCCACTCAGAGGAAATATTTTGTCTACAACTTCAAGGATTATAAGCAGATTTACCCAAGCGTGAGAAAACACTGTGTTGTAAAACAAATGATGTGTAGAATGAAGTATGCGCTACTATGGCTCAGTGTTGTTGCAGCAAGTAAAAGAGCCCATACATTTTGATAAAATCCTAAAGAAGAATCATTGACACATTCTCCTCTGTGCACACTACTATTTGACAGTTAAGCACAAGCACCACATTCAAAGAAGAAACTCTCACTGTTGGTCAAGAGCAACATAATCTGAAGACTCCCATAAAAATACATTTTGGCAGCATACATACTCCTCCCCACCAGCCTTCACCAAAGCATCTGACAACCATGTAGAGGTTAAAGTATTCTTTCACACCTAAAAAGAGACCTTTTGGAAGTATCACTCAAATACAAAGAAAACACGGAAAATGGGGCAAGGTTTAACAGACAACCGGTCAAAAAGGAGCTTCAATGCATTTCAGTATACAGCACGAAAATTTACACTGTCTTCCCTATAGTACAGAAAGTGAAAATGAGTAGCTTATTTTAATTAGCATGCTATACATACATCTTTACACACTATTCTTGAAAAAAAACCATGTCGCTTTGCAAAAGTAATTTCAAAGTCATCACTCTTGACCATGTTTCTCTGTAGTTCATTTGCTGCAGAACTATTTTTTCCAGTCCTTCCATGCCTCTGTCTAACCACAAACTTTATTGAATCACTCTGTGGACTGTGCATTGCTTTCTTAAGAGCCCTTTGCATTTCTCAACCAAGTATTTATGCTTTCAATGATCATAGAATCATAGAATAACTAGGTTAGAAGAGACCCATCGGATCACTGAGTCCAACCAATATGATATCACAATAAATTTCATGTTAGTTTTTCAATAACAAGATATAGCATTTACTCATAGACATAAAAAAAAAAATCTTACGATCACCTCACAGCAACTTTTGGATTGACCTCCTGCTATTAAGCCAAATACTTTCATAATGCATATTTTGACATTTTCAGTTAAAGAAAAATGAAGTTGTTATGCACGAATGACAGCAGTGTACACCAGAGACCATACTTCTCATCACATGCCATGCACAGCTGATGGTTAGTAGGCATTAAATTACAAACATGTTTATAAGATTTGATCAATACAGTCGAAATGGCACATTAGGTTTATTTAGCTTATCTCATGAATGAGCAATAGACATAATTTTTTCCTCTAGTCAAATGATGTTATAGAATTAAAATATCTTTCTTACCTTCTGAAAAAAGTCTTCCCCACTTTTCCCTTTGCCCTCTGCAGCAGCTGTAACACAAAAGCAGGATCTGGTTACTAAATACACAGGAAAAAAAATACAGGTTTACATATAGAAATTATAAATGAGTACACACTACTGTGAAATCGTAACTCTTTTTCTCATTCAATAAACATTTGTCAACAACTAACACCCAGAATGACCTTTCACAAGACCCTTCCTAAGGATGGGTTCTAAGCAGATACTTGTATTTTCACACTAAAGCTCCAATATACTGAGACATGCTTTAGTTACAAAGTAAATATGGTTGTATAAGACTAATGATTTATTCACACTGCACACATGTAACGTCATGTAATTCTGCTACTAGGAGGATCAAAAGAAAGCTAAGAGGGCACAAGATCTGCTATATCAAGATTCTAAATTAAAACCAAAACAGGAATAAGCATTATGGTAAGCCAGGAGCTTGTTAAGAATATTTTGCCTTTATTCTGAAATTTTTTATATTGAAGTGAAATACGGAGTTACAGTTATGTGGTTTATTGAACTTGAGAAAGTGCCACAAAAATCTAAACAATTATTAGTGCTTTAAATATTCCTCTCAGTTTCCTGTTATCCAGTAAAATTTTGCAACATACTTTACACCAGCCAATCTTTATGAGCTTCTATATTCAAAGCAGCTGAAAGTAAAAAGGTAACCCTAGATACTTACACTGGAAATGGTGCCACTGTACAAACCAGAGGCATAAGCCCATTTGAACATTTGAGAACAATGTTCAAGATGATGTGAGGCTAAAACTGGCAGGGCTTGGTGACTGTGATCAAAGAGGAGCTTGTTAAGTTTGGGTACTTACAAGAAGTTATCATATAATTCATTGACTTCCAAGAGCAAGATCTGGATTACCCCCCACATGTATTTAAATGGATAATTGTATATTTACTTACTATAAAAGATTACACTTAAAATGGTATCACTACATATAGCTTATGTTGTAGCTTATCTATGTTGCAAACCAAGATGTAGCAACCAATTCAAAACACCAGAGGTCAAGCTAATTATTAAAAGGAGAATGTCCTTTTCCCCTAGAGAAATGGACACCTCGAAATGGAACTCCAAATGCAATAACAATTTTCTGAACGGTACTGGATTGCTAAAGAAACTCATTGTCACTTTGATTCTTCTGTATTTCTCACATACAAAAACACGACTTTCTTTAGTCAGCAGCCACTTCATAGATGCATGTTGTTCTACAAGTTTTCCATTAATTCAGTAATAGCTATGAAATATTTGGAAAATTAGTACCACCACACTATTTCAATTGAAACATGGGACCAGTGTGCTTTTAATCATAGGGTACAGGAGATAAATTGGAGATGAGAATATATATGACAGATGTGAGGCTGAAGCTGCAGTTTTGAGAACAGACAGATTCTGTTCCAGCTGCAAATAAATGATTTCTAAAGTGAACACAAACAAGCAATGGCTTAGATAATAGCAGTGATGCTCTGCAGGGCATTTAAAAAGAAAGCTGACAAAGCAAATTCCAAGCTTTTTATTGTAGATTTATTTTTAAGCTGAATCACTCTGGTGACCTGATTTACAGCTTGGCCCCACCAACACGTGTATGGCACAACAGATGGACTCCAACAAACACAGACAAAGTGTGGACGAAGAGAGGGAATAAGAATATCCTAAACTGGGTTCACAGAGGAAAAAAAAAAAAAGAGTATAGAGAATAGTAAAGTTGGAGGAAACAGCACTGTAAAAAAATCTTCTGTTAATCAGTTGTTTTAGTTGTTACATCATACTATATAGTCTTTCATTATAGCTTTTCAATATGTAAGATACATTTTATGATAACTCATTTGTCAGGTCTCAAAGTATCTATCAAAAGACAGAGAAATGAGCAAAAGAAGCATTCCAGAGTTATAAAATTTATGCACAAGTCATTACAAGTGGAAACTATTTACAACATTCACTACAATGAGCTGCAGTTCAGTAAGCCACTGAGGTTTACCTCAAATCACAGAATCACAGAGTCACTAGGTTGGAAAAGACCTTTGAGATCATCAAGCCCAACTGTATCTGTCCACGACTAAACCATATTCCTAAGCACTTCATCCACCCATCTTTTAAACACCTCCATGAATGGTGGCTCAATCATCTCCCTGGGCACCTGTTCCAGTGCCTGATAATCCTTTCGGTGAAGAAGTTTTTCCTAATGTCCAGTCTGAACCTCCCCTAGCGCAACTCGAGGACACTCCCTCTCACCCCATCACCTATCAGAGGGAGAAGAGACCAGTACCCACTTCTCTACAACCTCAGAAAAACTGAGATAAAAAGCAAGCTTTAATTTGTGTTTAGAAAAAGTCTGCTAGGTCATTACATCCTAACCTCCAGTTTTTTTCCTAAATAAATCATGAGAGTATTAACCTCGACTCTCAAAATAACAGTCAAAATAAACCTCATCTTTGAAATATTACATTGAGAAGCTCCCAAAATTTACATCTGATGGATGTACCCTGACAGATTATTTTAGTAATCTTAGCAATATTAAAATTTGAATATGAAACCAAGCTTCCTTCAGAAAGCCCTACGTTCTCAAGTTCTCAAACACACAAGAGAATAATAGGCCCTTCATGGGGGGCGAAGAGGGCCAGCAGTGCTGTACCTGTGCTGTACGGCAAGCACAGTACAGACCCGCAACATTCATTAAATTTGAAATAAGCCTTCAGTTTTTAATAGACAGGAGTTTTGCATCTTCTGACTTTGCAAACAGAATTAATGATGTCAAAACACCATATCAGTAACAAACAACATTAAGAAGTGACACTAATGCCTGCGTTTACTAAGTTATGAACCTTAATCTCTATTTAGGAAGCATTATGTCAATGAGTAAAGCTCAGTTATTTAATGGCTTGCTAAATTCCACTTCAACTAATGATTAAAAAACACTTATAAAACTTTCATCTCACAGACACAAGTCACTAGAGCCCCACTATCCTCAGTTGCTGTGGGAATGTTTTTATAGGAGAAGTAGTTACTTGTGGAAAACAGACATTTTTATAAGAACACTTTCAGCCACCAGAAGAAAAAGCCTCTGCTGCTCACTTCCACCTTGTGCTGCTCTCCTTTCCTTGATAGCACAGCTGTGCAGCCACAGCAGTGACCAGGTCTAGCTTTATAGTTGGCAGAAAAAGCAGGCTTTACTGCAATAGTCCCCCTGGTCTTCCCCAGCTGGAAGGGTGGATGGAAGGAGATCTTGGGGTTCGCTCAGCTGGCAGCTCTGGCATGTGCCAGCTGAAGGTGCACAGGCAACCAAAGCTTCAAGATGCAGTAGAAAACGAAATTATCTTTTTGTAAGTCTTCTCCAGAACTAGTCTCTTCCACCAGCAGGACCAGACACCACAAATATGACCCAAGGAGGAGAACAGCAGTTAACTTTAACAGTGTGTTTTTCAGCAGAAGTGCTACCAAGTCAATGAAAGTACTCCTTGAAGTCAACCAAATGTGTACAATGACAACTACTTAGTGTCTCTAATGAGAAAAAGGAAACCATCAGTGCTTTGACAGGATTTCCAGACAAGCTCTGGAAAGCCACACCTGGTTATCCACCTCAGGAGACCATTCCACCCTTCAGCCAATGGCCCCCATCCCCAGAGCAGATTTGAGAGAAGCCACAAACCAGATGGTAATTAATACAGCATACAAACTTCTGACTGCCAAATTTACCCATTTCTGCCAACCTCTGCTACTTGGGAAGTACTGTTTTCTTAGAAACGGTATTTATTTTATGGTATTGAATAATCACTCACCTGACCTTCACAAAAACTAGGTTTATTTTCACACAAAATGGTAACATTCGTGTCAGAAACAGAGACAAAAGACTATGTAAATGTGCATAATAAGCATTTTATATTTTAAGCTGTACTCTGTTTATTATAATTTCTTCCATACCATGAAATATTTTATATCAAGTTTTAGCTTTCAAAGATATATTGGATTGCCGAGGTTCTATCCAATACAAATATAAAACAGTTGAAACAGGTGTTAACTATTATGTTACCCATGAAGTACACCACTTGTCTACAAATCATAAAAAAGCCCAATTGTAATTTCTAAGTTCACATGGAAAAATTAATCTGAATTTCTACTTTGAATGTTATTTTAATTATAAAAGAAGTTACAATAGAGGCCATATTTTACATGAACTGAACCCAAGATAACTCTTGTTTACATGAATTACTGTAACTTTGTGTTGATCTCTCATCAGCTTTATCTCGTTGTCTAAACTCTTCTAATTGTTACTGAAAAAACAATGTAATATGTAGTTGTGAATTTGCCTTTTTGCTGATTAGTATTAAAGCTTCTTCCTCTGTCCACACTGAATGACTATTTATAAGAACATAAAAGCTTGTTCTGCTCTTTAGCTTTCAGCTATGATGAAAAGAAAAATCTATCATTCCTTGCATCAAAACACTCCTTAACAAGAGAGATAACTATATACTATTTTTACTTTAGCAAGACAAATCAACTTAACAGGATTTTGAGAAACTGTAAATAATATACCTGAACCTAAGTAATTCGATTATCCTTCACCTTTCCTATCCTCTGAATGAGAAAGAGCACAGAACACTTATTTTGAGATTATCCTTGCGTTAGACTTTTTCTGGAACTGCCACTGAAACATGAAGGCTACATGGCTGTGTTGTTTTTTAATTACTTTTATTTTTTAAATGAAAAGGACAGTTATTCATACTGAAAGCCTGAGCTATTGGTCAGAAGTTACCAAACTGGTTACTATACACAAAAAAAACCTCTCCAACCAGAGTTTTTCATTGAACTAGAAACCACCTGACAAAAAGATTATGTTTCCAGTGCACAGTCAGACACTAACCCATACATACTCTGAAAGCTTGCATATATCAAGCCAAAATAAAGAATTCCACCCCAATAAGCCACAGGGTTAAGCCAAATTGCTGAAAATATGCCTTTAGGAACAAAACGATAGAGCACACATTCTTAAAGAAAACACTGTCCTTAAGTTGAATTTACTGAAATCCAAACGAAACAAAACAATTTCCTATTCTTCTTGTAGTTACGAAGCTAGCCTCAACTGAAGTTTTCAGCTTAGAAACTAAGAAGTTTGAGAGACAACACAGTTGAAGTGAAAAGGCTTGGGAAAAAGGTATCAAGGCCTAAACAAAAAATAAATTTGCCTAAGAAATTTTTCAGTTGGCTTATCAATAACATAACTACATATTATTCTTTAGCATTTACTGTAATAAATTTTATGAAGCAACCTGTAACACCTATCAACAACCTTAGTGTTTCAGGGCCTCAAGTGGCTTCATAAGTATGACCACATTTTCCAGTCAACAAATGAAAAAAAGGCATTTAAACATTCTTTAATTCATATAAAAAGCAACCTTCAGGTTTTGAGGATGTTCACCATAGACATAGAATCTTTAGAAGATTTGCTTTTCAGTAATCTTTTTTTTCTCTGCATACTACATTAAAATTAAGATTGTTGGCAAATAACTAAAACCATCCTACAACAAAAATTCATAAAGCCTCATCCATCCATCATCTGTGATAAACAAAGAACAGCCCAGAGAAAAGGGGAAAGCTTAAACTATGCTTATTTCCACTACTTCTGCATACACTGCCAAGAAAGAATGCAAGAAAGAAAACCATATACACACTAAAGACCAAAGACACTGATTTTCAACAAAGATTCCTAGAGATTTCTTTCTAGTTTCCTTAAGGACTCCATGGATTTGGTGACTAATAGCATTGGGGCAGGAGGGAGAATTGAGTTACACTGAAGGCTACTTGCCTTGGCAGTTTTTTTCCCCCTATATCAATATTTTCAGAATTGCATAACTGTAAAAGTCCATCCAGAACCAATAATTTAGTACAAAACAACTGTAAATTTCAGATATATACCAACAGATTTTTCTAATTTCGTAAGACAAATTTATCTCTAGGGAAAAAGCTGTCTGCCAAGTTTCTGCACAAAGTCTGTTTATTTATTTATTTTTATAGCCAAGTCACAGCTTGAAAGCAGACTGTGAAGTTGGGGTTGTACTGGGAGCCCCTTTTTCCTTGTTAGAAATCTCTCCTTTCAAAGGCACACATGGGTCTAGCTCATCCACACAACCACAGAACATTTCCTTATGTGATGTGGAGTGCAGTCAAGTGCATGGCACAAGATTGAGGATTTTAATGAAGATAATGAAGCGAACACTTTGCTTCCTGCCAGCTATTCTTAAGAATGAAGCCAGGAAGATGGATTAGCTGTCAGCACTGTACTTACCTGATTAAAATTACTCTATTAGCTGCCTCAGACTGACACTTGTTTGCTATTAAAATCCCAAACACACTGACATCTCTATTACTTTGCTTTTCTTTCCTTGCATATGGAAATCCCAGTAAAAGAAATTTTCCCCTTAGTAGCTTGATTAGGTTTGTTATGATAGAGCAGCAGTCATAGATCAGGAAGAGGCAATAAAACAAAAATTATTACTTGTGGTCTATCCCAATACTGTGCAGTTCAATTCACCTTCCTTTTCCTTCATCCAAAATTTTACCAACTTCTTCAGTTTGATGATAGCATTTCTAGAGCCTGTTCTCACATTTCTATTTCTCACTGGTTTCAACCTAAATTTTGACAAAGCCTCTCTTCTTCTGAGAAGCCCCTTCCAAATTCTTAAGTTCCGTGATTGATATTAAATCAATGGCCCTGCTTCTGACAGCAAAGGGCTTCCTGGAAATTCCTCAGCTAATAAAAATTCAACTGAAGTCAGAAAAGGACTCACCCAACGCAAAAAAACCTTAAGCTCTTCCTTTAAGTATAAGGAGTTTCAAGCTAATGCAAAGATGCCGTTTCAAGTTTGTAAGCATTTGAACTGTTTTGTAAAAGGTTGAAAAAGATACCCATACAGAAAGTTCAGCCAGCTCCTAGGCTGTAGGAAAGGAGATAAGAATTTAAAGGAAGAAATAATTCAGCATAGAGCATCCCAGCTGGAGGACCACGGGTCATAAAAGATGCTGGGTATTTTTCTGAAATAAGAAAGACAGTTGGCATTTTATTGTAAGCATTCTTAAATTTAAATCTTAAAACTGATAATTTTAACTAATGCTTGTATTATCACCAGTACTTAAATAACTGTTGAAGTTCAGGATATGCTATACAAAATTAGAGAACATAATTGACGTGGGCAAACTGAGGTGTTCTTTGTTTTGTGAAGAGGCTTCTTTTCACGAACAGACGTAACTTCTGATAGTTTCCACCTAGAGAACCCTAGATTACTATCACCAGATGCAATATTTTTCTTCCATTTTAATCAGTGGATGAAGGCAGCTTTCCAGGATCTAAATACAGTAGTAGCCAAGTTTAACAACCTATTTCTAGTTAACAGAAAGTTATCTGTGCTACTGATAATCACTGATAATCAAAGAGATAATCTGATAATCACCGAGAAAGTATCAAACTGTCACAATGAGACAGCTTTAAGACCCATGGCTACTAACAGGAATGAAATCTGATTATTTTATCAAGTACATTCAGGTACTGTAGCTCGCCCCAATATTTCCCCCCAGTTCTGAGAAAACATTTTTCAAGAATATATTGGAGAAAAAGAAATATATTACTGAAAAGGGAGAATAATGACTCATTCTAACATTCACGAAACATTTTTCCTACCTAAACATGTAAGAACAAAGCATGCATGAGCCCAGTCTTCCTACGCTCCTTGGCAAAGCTGCCCTCCAGAAGATGCAAAGTGATGTCACGTGCCAAGAAATGTCACCTGCACTAAGACATGGTGAGGAAAGATGGGGTGGGTTAGCTCTTCTTATTTTATTCAAGGACTTAGTTGTCTGCCTTCCCTCAAACAGGCCTTTCTACATTTTGTTTTTTCAGGAAACGTTGCAACCTGTGGTCAAAGTGAGAGGCTGGCCAGAAACAAATTTCATGTTGTATTAATTTGTTCCAAATCCTTTGTATGCAACAAAAATGACAGAAGCAGTCAGTGGCCAGCCATGAAGTCAGCAAGAGTGCTCTCCCACATTAAACACAAGCTAGATAATATCTATTCCCCTGACCCACGATCCAAAGAAAGGTCATTTTGGAGAAGACAGCTGGAGAAGGGCTGCTGTGGTAGCTGTAGGAAAATCTCACCAATATCCCAAAGGACCCACTGCTCTTACAAAATACTCACCACAGCAATGAACATTTATTTACACCAGCAACTGACTATTCCATTACTATATGCTTACTCCCCAACACAAGAAAAGAGATCAAAATAATGTGGTAGGGTTAAGCCATTCCAGCCATACTTTCATCTTGCCTACCTCAGTTGACTCCCTTGTTGTTGGTGCATGAGCTGACATGCACTTAATTTATGCTGAATAGGGGCTGTAGTTCACCTATGAAGTATTTAGTGGGAGCAAAAGACGGAAGACAAGAACTCATCTTTTAGTCTCTAGTATTTTTCCTCTTCCCTGCATCTTAGCCACCAAAACCACTCTAGAATGGACAGGACAGTTAACTGAGGTCACCATACGCTGTCACACATCTGGAAATGAATCAAAACATTCATGTAAGTGTAAGAGGAGTAAGAGACATAATGCTTGGCATCTTTCTAAGAAGCTCTGCAGTGGGGCTGCCTTCTTAAGTCAGTTGATGCTGTGAAAACTTTAAAAAAAAAGAAACAAACAAAACACCCTTGAGATCCTCAGGAGGCAGAACCCCTCTTGCTGCCAGTGCCCGACAGATGCAACTCTGCCCCCGAGCAAGAGTATCCGTCTAACAGAACTTGCTGTTTACATGAGGAAAGAAAAATCATAGTATCAGACATGCCCCAGGGGCTGACAGAGGATAACTGCCAAATACCAAAAGCTCTGCTCTCAGCAGATTGATGGCCAGGATATTCTTTCTACCGATTTAGCATTCGAACTTCTCTCAATGCGCAACCACTTTTCTTGTCAGGTGTGTGTATACAGATACCATATGATTCATTACATGGGAGGGAAGAACATAGCAAGACTATAAAAAAATTAGAAACAAAAGCCCTACAGATTTGGATGAAAATGTACACAATATTTTTCTGATTGCCCCGCTTATTATGAGTCATTCACAGATGTGGAGTTACAGAAGAGAAGCCAACATTAAGTCAAAGACAAAGCTTTATACAGGAAACCAGTTTAAGTCTGTTGCAATGCAGGTTACATGCTGAGCTACAAGGAAAAGAAAGACTTTTCAAACAGTAACAAGACACCGCATATCTGGAACCATTATGCTGAACAAGATTCTGCAAATACATATGGACAAGCACAAAAAACATTTGGAATTAAGAGGTCCCTTTTCTAAAAGCCAACCAACCCGACATTCTCCAGCTTCCTGGACGCAACTACAATATTTGGACAACAAACCACAAACCCTTTTTCTATCCAAAAATCACTTTCTCTTCATTTCTGTCTCTTTATCAGAATAAAAAGCCAACAGCCTCAGAGTATTTAAAGGATACATGTTATGAATCCTTTTCCAGGCATCTGAGCTCCTATTTCCACACACCTACACAGCTGGAGCACCTCATACAAAAAAACCTCCACACTCACAAATACACATATTCAAGCTGCTTAGCTAATTTTTCCCCCTTTAATCTGAGCATTCTGAATGTCTGCCTTTTTCTATTTTGTGTTAATCACTTTGAAAACTGATAGAACACCTCAGATGTAAATTCGTTCCCAGTTACCATTCACAGATCTTTTTATACTTTTTACTTCACATCCTCAGCCTCCTTACAAAGTATTTAGTACTCAGGTCAAGTATTCAGTACCTGTTGCACTATGTGCAATTATCATCATGAAAATAAGCCTGTTAATTATAAAATAGATGTATTACTTCCCTGGAGGTGTTTAAAGGACGGGTGGATGAGGTGCTGAGAGGCATGGTTTAGTGATGGATGGGAATGGTTGGACTCGATGATCCAGTGGGTCCTTTCCAACTTAGCGATTCTATGATTCTATCTCATCATCCACTTTCCCATACATTATCTAGTCAAGAAATCCAAAGTATGTATCAGCACAAAACCATGGCAATGTAAATCACCCAACTCAAGTTTACTCACAATACCAAGATCTATCTGCTTTTAAGAAACTAAGGAAATGAAGTAATTGTTTAGGTAAGAAGATCAAAGCACAAACAGAAGTCTAGAGCCTTCTGGTAAAGGCGAAGAAGTTTTATTTTCACAGCTGTTATGTCCACATTTTCAACATCCATGTGATTTTTTTATTCTTATGAACTGTTCCCATATTAAAAAACGTAACTGCTATATACAGCTGACAAAGCATTAAATGATTATGTTTATGTGTATGCATATAAACAAGAACACACAAACATATACAAAGAGTGAAGAAAGAATGCCATGTTGTATAATTAGGATGTCTAGACGCAGTCTACAGCAAGATAAAAGCCTGCACTAGTTTACATTGCAGTGGTAAAATTTTGTCACGACCCTAGCATCAATACCAGCTCAAATCATGCCATGTTACTGCACTTGCTGTTAAGCATAATGTATTAGCTTTTACTTTAGTGCTGTGGACTGTTCAGTAGAAAAGAGCACAGCTATCTGATTTTAGAGAGATAGACAAAAAAAATTTAAACAATTATATTAATTTTCTCTTCTAACTTAAATTACTCCATTTGGGAAATCCTACTTGCTTCTTCACTAAGGCAACACAGTGGATACAAACAATACTGGAATGAGACATAGAAGATACATGCATCCATAAAAAAGGTGCTCTAAATTGGCACCAGGAGAAAGCCTTCTGGACAAAAAGGTGCAGCCCCACAAGAAATTCTGCACTTGTACTGGTAGAGTCTCTTTATTACCAACATGTTTTCAAATTAATCTTCTAAAAAACGTTTGCAGAGTGGTATCAAATCCTTGTGAACTTCAGTGGGCTATAATTACATTCTTTCACAAACTATTTCTCATCATTTTTTCATCAATAACTAGGAAATAAACTACAAATTATTTTCTCTGCTGTGAGTGAAGAGCTGAAAGACAGGGAGATAAGTCTTTTTCGTTGGGGGGAGAAACTAACCAGTTGCATACGATATTCAGGTTACTAACTACTGTCTCAGAATACACAAATATTCTTGTGAAGCTAACTGTAGGAGTGGCATATAAGTTGAAATTCTGCTTTTATGTAAGTACACAGCAAAGCATCATGCTTATTAACATTTCATTGTGAACTGCTCAGTTAAGTGCTTTACAGTCCTAAGTGCTATAAATCCATAAGCTTTTCCACATTGTCTCGGATCCAAGTACCTCCCAAGAATGCATGATAGTTCAAGTAGCTCATGCTGCGTATTACAGAGGGTCAAAGGAAAGATACTGTTAGTCACCTAAAGGTTAAAAAAACAAAACAAAACCAAACCTTATCTGGCAGAACATACAAAGATATATATCAAAATATCTCAAAGCTATCGAAACTTTTCCCTCAGAAAGACCACGCAGACATACTGGAACACATCACCAAGACTACCTATGGATGAGCAGTTTTAATTGCCTCATTCACCTTAAAGCACTGATCTAGGTAGTTCACCCATTTTCACATGGGGACTCCTCAAAATCTAGGTTGATTAAGAAGAAATAAAAATAGTCAAGGATGAAAATTTTGCAGTACTTGAACAAATAAAAATATATGAACATGCTATAGTAATAAAGATTACAAACAACTTTGTAAGTCAACCATCAAACTCCACGTGTATTTTAAGGCCATACTTCCATATACATAAACGTGCCCAAGTCAATTTCTCCTGGTTTCCAAATTATGTATTCTGGCTCCATGGGAGACGTACAGAAATACAAAGCTCCGCCACCCCAACCCATTTAATGGGCTAGTCTTTAGATAGTCAGATCTATAAAGCCTCGGACTCCTTGTGATCTCCACCCCACAGAGGCACAGTCTTACCGTAGGGGAGCTGAAATGCTCCCAAGAGACTGCGAAGTCTTGGCAACACTGTTAAACTGCTACACTTAAGATGTGAAAAAACTTAATTTTCACTTTTCAGTATTCAGGAAGCAATCCTGCAGAGGACCGAAACCTCTAAAGGGTTTGAGCAGTCAAAGCAAATACGCAAACTGCTATGGGTATCGGACTAGCTCTAAATAAACATCACTCATGAGCACGTGTAAAAAAAATTTGAAAGCCAGCCTTTGTGGACTGGTGAACCTTTCATACAATCTTTATTAAACTGTTCAAGGCATTTAAGAAACAGACAGGAAGTGGAGAGTTGTTTTTAAGTTATGTGGCCTACAAAAACAGACCCAAACATGCTACTGAAACCTTAAGAATCCTCCTTTTACATGCAATATCTAGCCCTCTCCTAGCTAATTTGTATTTTTATGGACACAAACTCATTTCTAAAACTGTTTTCAAGAAATATACAAGCCAGAGAAATTCTACAAAACTGCATTTACACAACCTTGTGATACAGCACAGGAAATGCTTAAGCTAAATAAATGACAACAAATAAACCAGGATACATTGTTTTGTGGTTAGACAACTATAATTCTGATTCAGGCAACTCATTTATCCAGGAACTTTAATTGCAGAACCACTCAAGGTTACCCTTTTCCACTTTTAAGACTCAAAAGTCCTGCTTAGAAGAACTGGTATGATACCAAAACCCTTTAAGTTCATGCAAAATAAACTGGAAAGAAACTTGTAAACTTAAAGGATATAAAATGTCAAGTGTGGGGAAGTGAAAAATTAAAACAAAGAATGTGCAATTTCTGCCAAAATCTAGAAAAACAAACGATAGAGTAAGGAATATTTGGCCTGCTTCTGTCTCCAGTTCCTGTGTGGGAGCTTTAGCTCAAAAAATACCGTATTTTTGCAAACAAAACTCATATTAAATAGCAAGACATTAGTGCAGCTGATTTAACATGATGCTTATTTTAGAAATATTTTTTTACCATTTCTGCTCAGTATTATTCAACTCAGAACCTTTCAGTAAAATTTCACGTCAATATGTTTTCTTGTGTGTTATGTCAAGCATCATCTCCTTTTTCAGTGTTCATACAGTAATAAAATAACTTGTACACAGGATAAATAAGTTAATCAAAACCTAATCTGTAGCAGAAAGTTTAATACATTGTAATGCACATTTATAAGCAACCTTGAACATGACTTAGTATTTCAAGTTGCCATTTTTAGGTGTTTGCTGATCAGCACAAAGCACATCTCAGTGATGAAATAGTAAGCATCATAGCAAGCACTTAGCAACATGATATCTAAGAGCAGAAACAGTGCCCCTAAAGTCTATATTCACATTTTCTTCTATAGGCATATGCAACAGTAAAGGAAAAAGCTTATAGAGCCTGAATCACTGTGGTAAGCACCTCTTTACTCACGCAGCATAACAACCTGCTTCTCTAAGAATTACTGAAAGACAGCCTACAATACACCACATGATAATTGACAAGGCTTGTGAGTCTTTCAAATTACAGCAGATTAAGTAACGGGGCGAGAAATACAAAAACTGTAATACTTTACCACTACACACAAGGTAATGTTACCACCCATCAGTATAAAGCACTAGGGACTGAACACTGTGTAATGTCACTCAACATGTACTTGCAAAATATCTCAGTTTTTATAAATATTGTCCATGCGTTTCATGCCTGCACAGAGCTCTTGCCTAAACAGTCACTTTCTAAGTGACGTGGCAACCTTGCTAATTAGGAAAGAATGCCTATCAGTCAAGTCTCCTTTAAAACCCTGGGGTTTGCCCTGTTACCTGCCAATTTGTGCTCTCTGGAGGAGTTATAATTAACTGACATAATTAATGCACACACTCACATCTAACTGTTAAAGCCGAGTTGACCTAGTACGACACTCCTAATTAAGATATGCTATAATGAAGGAGCATAACATCACTCAGTGAATAAACCAAAACCACAGACAGTTGTTGGACAAAAAAATGTCAACAAAGTGTTATCCAGAAACATGTAAAGATCAGATTGCAATGGCAGCAGATAATGTTAAGATTGTTAACTACAGGAAAGCATGTTTTTATTTAACAGGCATATAAGTATTGATAAAGTTACTTCAAAATAGACCAAGAAAAATACAGCCTATAGTAAGCCTGGCAAAAGGAAATTTATTATCCAAAAGCCTTTCAAAAAAGAAGCACAAATAGATGCAATCTGGGAACACTAAAATAGATGGTTCTTGAGAGTTATCCTAGCTAGGAATAAGAAAGGCATGCAACACAAGAAAAAGGACTCCTTTATTTATGGAGCCACATTTGCTCTTGAGAAGTACCTAACTGCATTCGATTTATAAAATATAAAAGACAAGTGTGCATATACATATAAATTATTTTCAGTGCAAGTATAGAAATAAGTTATTTTTAAGTTACAATAATCATACCTTCAGCTGATATGGGGAAAAACAACAACACTGTATGAATGCATAATTTCTAATTCAATAGTTTTGTTATAAACAGGCAAGTGTCTTTGAATGGCAAACTTTCCTAAAGAAATACAGTCCACTTGAGAGCAGGGTAAAGTAGCTCAAAGTCAACACTCTCAGACATAAGCACGTGCTCAGGCTTCTGTGAAGGAGACGTTACCCATCTATAAAAAAATTACTATATGTTTGTTTGCTTTGGCCATCAGTAGTTTCTTCAGCCAAAAAAGAAGCAGCTTAGCATTTTATGTTTAATAGAATAAACAACAAGCCAAAGTTTGAGTACTCAGTTTTGCTGGAGACTAAATTCACAATGGCACCTTTGCCACTTGACAGCTTAGGGGATCTCAGGTTTTTATTTCAGTGAAAGAACACCACACCACCACTATAGAGTACAGGTCAGTCAAAACTTCTTATGTGCTCAGCTTTGGCTACTGTCTCTTCTAAACACAATTTAGCATCTGATTTTTTTATTATTTTTTTTAATACCAACAATACATTGCTCTAGTTGCTAGACGGATCCAGTTAAAAATTGCTTTAGGTTTTCACTCTCGACTAAAGTCTGTATTAAGGCAGTAATAAATATAAATATATATATAAACAATGAATAGCAAGAATATAGAAAAACCATTAAAAAGCGTACAGTTTACCAAAGAGGTAGACACACTTGGCCTCACTCTCCCTCTGATGCCTATTTCAAGCCACATGATTTCAACCCCAACTTGCAAGGCATGCAGGCAAGTATCACAATCACAGAAAAGACTTAAAATTAACTCCTCCATTACTTCCTCCAGGCTTTATCAAGCCCTCTGTCCTGGTTTTGGCTTGGAAAGAGTTAATTTTCACCCTAGTAGCTGGTATAGTGCTATGTTTTGGATTTAGTATGAGAATTATGATGATAACACATTGATGCTTTCAGTTGTCCCTAAGTAGCGCTTATACTAAGTCAAGGACTTTTCAGCTTTCCGTGCTCTGCCAGCAGGGAGGTGCACAAGAAGCTAGGAGGGGGCATACACAGGACAATTGACCCAAGCTGGCCGAAGAGATATTCCACATCATACAGAGTCATGCTCAATATATAAACTGGGAAGTTGGCTGCGGGGGCAGATCGCTGCTTGGGGATGGGATAGGTACTAGTCATTAGGTTGAGAGCAGTCGCACTGTGCGTCACTTGTTTTGTATAGTCTATTATTTTTGTTATTACCTCCTTTTGGCTCTCCTATTAAACTGTCTTCGTCTCAACCCATAAGCTTTACTTTTCTTTCCCCCCTTCTCCAAAGGGGAGAGAAGTAAGGGAGCAGTGAGCAAGCAGCTGCATGGTGCTTGCTTGCCAGCTGGGGTTAAACCACAATACCCTCACAACAGAAGTCCTTCACCTTAGGTCCAATTTACACTTCTGGGAACTTTTACAAGCTAACTTTATCCTCTAATGCTTCTTCCTCTTATAATTCAAGAAAAAAAAAACCCAAACAAGAAACAAACAACCAAAACCCTTCACTGACCAGTCTCTTTCATTATGTCTTCTTAATATATTGCTATTTCAGCCTTCCTATTCACACAGTCACTCAGGACAGAGAAAGCCAGGTCAGTACTCTCACAGCTTTGCAAGGACTATGCAAAGCCCAGAGTATAAATGCCACCTTGCCATCCAGGGGAAGAGAAGACCAGAAAGTAGGGCTGTGTCACTAACGGAAAAAGGGAAATGTAAGGTTATGTACCTCATTTAAAATTACCAATCCTATGATTTTTACTATTTTTTTTTCCAAGACAGAAAGGAAAGCACAGATCATGGAGCCCTTGCATCAGAAAATGCCTACTACTAAGGAACAGAAAAATTTAACAAGCAATTACAGCCATTGCTATTCACCAAAGAAAAGACACAAAGTTCTGCAGCAAAAAATTGTCCACAGAAGATTCCCAACATTCTTCTTCCATTGTAATACTGATGCTGAGATGTTCAATAACGTGAACTACAGCTTCACGCAGTGCAAATCGGCTAACAGCAAAAGTGCAGTCTTCAATCAGTTAAAATGAATTACCTTTAAAACTAGGCAGAAAATTGAGGACTTGCTGCTCTAGTTCCTCAGTTGAATGTTTGGAAAGTTCGTTTTTCATGAGTCTTTAAGCAGAGTAAATAATATATCAAGGCTGCAAAATACTGCGCTTGAAGAGGAAAGCAGGATAATAATATCGTAAGTTATACTAGTAGAGCTTGCTTGCAAATGTATCATACTTCCACTTCCAGACATGAAGTATTTGCATAAGAAATAGCTCTTGCAAACTTTAAGGAGCCCTCCTTCAGTAATCTTACGCTGGAAAGGCATTGAGAAAGGGTAAGTACAGCTTACCACAGAGAACTCTGGCAGCAGAACAGATGCTCATCTCTGCTGTCACGCTGCTGATGCAATGGGCACTGCAGGAAGCAAGCACTTCAAGTTCAGAAATATCTTCCTGTAAGTGGAAGCAGTGGAAGTGCCCACTTAGAGTAAGAAGCATGCAACTACGTTATGCCTACTCCTGAAAAGCAGCACACACAGCCCTGCCCACACATGTTGTGTATCAAGCAAAGCCTCCTACTATTGACTTTATTTAACTGGGTCTTCCTAGAGTCACAAAAAAATCTGTAGGAATTCTCTCAGTTTCCCAGTCAGTGGAGACTCTGAACTGTTTTATCTCAAGTCTATTTTTGCAGTTAAAAAAAACCCACCCTGAAGTCAATATATGCACAAAAATGCAAACTCAAGATTCTGAATACTGAAATCCAGATATTCTAACAAAAAAATATCAACATACACAATTTATTCATTTGGCTACAATCTAAAGACAGTACATACCACCAACACTACTTAATTCTAGAGCACAAGAATTTACAGCAGTGCAACCATCAACTGCAGGCCACAGCATAAGTACAACACATCAGATGCAGCTCATTCTTCATACTTTATACATCTCCATTATCTGATAAAAACAATTTCTTCTGCCTGTTCTTGAGATAAACATGACAGTACCGTGTTCTCGACACTGTGCAAACAATGACTTTATCACTTATTCATGCATTTGAGCTTCTTCCCTCGTGCTGTTTTTACTAGTGCTACTTCAACGATTTCAGCTGTTTCTTTAAACCAGAATTTAGCTATTGTTCGCATTTTTTTTGGCACATTACTAAAAACTACTAAAATAATTAAGTTGCATGGAGACTAGTAGACTTTTCTGCAAGGACAAGCATGTATGTTTGTAAATTATTCTTTTTCCATAGACACCGCAAAGCTCCCAAAGCTGTCTTGACAGAGGACATAACACTGCAATGGCCAAAATAAAAGTTATAAAAGCTCAGGAGATTGTGAAATTCTCTGCAAATCTTAATCATGCATAGTAAAAAAAAAAAAATAATCTAGAATTAGAGGAGAAAGCTTGGATGGTCTACTCCATTTCGAGAGTTCATAAACCATTATTAAGACTGCCAAGAAAAGCAGCATTTCCTGTTTGCATTTTTTCTTTTATTTTGATTTTGGTTGAATTCAGGTTTCCTGTTACAGCCCAACTGACTTAAACCATAAAATACTTTTCAGCTCTAAGTTTCTACCCCAAAATCACGAGACAGCTTGGCTACTATGAACCCACAACCCTGGCAAAACCAATTTGCAGAAAATGATAGAAATAATTTCTCTAACTTGCTGAAAAATAATGACCAAACCTGACGGGTCGGAAGAAACATTTGTTCTAGAAAAAAACACAAGTTGGCTTCTGTTGCCTAAGCTGTCACAGAGAAATGTTTACCAGCTCTAACTGTGCCTGCATGAGGCCACGATCACAGATTAGAGGTTTCTCCAAAAAAGAAAACTGTGTTTGCATTGCCAGAGAAACATCAACAGGGAGAGAGCGCAGGCACTGATCTCTAATGTATTCAGTGTGGATGCTCAGTCAGCTGCCAACCTCTACTTTGCAGTAATTAACTAGTTCCTGCTAGAAAGCCACAAACCAGTCCGTATTTGAGCAAAAGCAGCCAGTAATACACTAGTTTGGGCCTGTGGTCCATCTGGAGGAGTAGCCGTCATTTACAGAAGTACTAAAGTCATCAGAGGACATTTGAAAAACTGAACTTGAAGTCACACAATAACTTGCCTAAAAAGTCGTTTTCATCCTAAACAAGCCTCTTCAATATTTTTTCTGTCCTCGAAAACGTTGGCATACTATCCACTTAAACTCAACAAGGTTTAAGTGACGAGCTACCTTTTTAGGTAGCTCTGTATTTCTGAACCTGAACTAAAGAGACAGAGCCCAAGCAAAGAATGTTTGGGAAAATTACGTCATTTGGAAATCACAAGAGACCACAATGAAAGATTTTTCTATTTTAGAATCAAAAAAGACTGTTATGTCTTAACTTTAGCTGACACTAACTAAACTCCTTTGCAGAATATACAATTACTTACACGTTAAGAATGCATTCTTAATCCTTTGATTCTTAAAATTATGTAAAAGGATAAATTACAACATAATGCTAAATACTATGAACTTAAGTGTTTCAGAAAAAGAACCTCAGTCTATAAATTTACCATTCCCATCACACTATCAGATGAAATTGGTCTGCCTTAAAAATATATACATTCTCTATATTATTTTAAAATAATTTGCAAGATATTAAGACAATCGGTAAAACAGCACAATACTAAAACCTTAAAAAGTGAATAGTGAGCTGCACTCAAAACCGGTTAGCTATAATCCTAAAATATCTAGCATTATCTAGAAGATTAGAAAACATATTTTATAGTTGTTGCTTTTCTCTTTAGAGTACAGCAATGCAAACCAATGACGACTGACCCACCACCAGCAGCTCTATACCATGGTCGTCCAAATTAAACCTTAAATATGGAAGTCAATATGCACTAAGGCATCTGAACTTACTTTACCACTGCGAAGAGAGAAGGCATTAGACCCAACTGTCTTACCACCACCTCCATTCCAGTAAAGCAGATCCAATCAACTGGAGTAGCTCTCTTCTGACACATACCAGGTCTCCCTACTCAACACATCATATGGAAAGAAGGCAAGCAGAAAAGTATTTACAGCAAAGCCTACACTAAATTACAATGGTTCACCAAAGCTCTGCACTTTCTGAAAGGGTAGGGTAGGAGAAGAGGGAAGAAAGCTGAATGTTTATCTGCCCCCTGTAGGTTCCCAGCTCCTCATGCCTGCCCTTGGCCTCCTCTAGCTCACACAAAGCAGCAACAGCACTGAGTCTGTGTACCAGCTGCAAACATCCCAGAGTGTGCTTCAATCGATTTTGATTCATCACACTGCTGGAAGGAGGCAGAACAGAGCTGATGAGTGGTTTCTCCTCCTCTCCTCTCATAAAACAGTATGAGCAGAAAGGGAGCGGATGAGAAGGTGAAGAGAAGCGCCAAGAGCAGCTCCTCTCGGAGCAGCATGTCTGGCCACCACACGACAAACGGAAAGATCTGTCCTGTACGCGTCCAAAGCTACTGGACTTTTATAACCCTCTTAGTCACGTCTCTGTTCGCCTCTTGGGTCCCAGGATTTCCCACTTCAAAAAATCTTTCCTATCTGCCTGAAAACTTGGCCTTTACCTCCCTCTGCTAGAACTCTGGTCTGGCTAACCTGCACAGTCTTTCCTTCAACTCAGCCACGCACATCTCCCACGCCTCATCTAGCCCAGCAGCATGCTCCCACTAGACCCAAGCCACTGCCGGGAGGATGAACATCCCTTTAATTTGCACAATGTAGAAGGAAGGCAGTGGGGTACAGAGATGCCAAAAGCATCCCGTAAGTCAGAGGGGAGCCGCAGAAAGGAGCTGGCAGCATGTGATGCCTGAACATGTATTAAAAGCAGCCTCAAACTCTCTGCTGGCTATTCGACCCAGAGTGGAAGGCGGCGCCAACACCAGCTCCGCACCAATACAGGAGATCCACCCTATTAAGATTCCTGTAAATATGTGTTTGATTTCACAGAAGGAAAAAAGTATACTTAATATTTTACATTTTAGTTGGTTCAAATTATATTCTCAGCTCAAAACACCACTAACAATATTCTGGCCCACATATAAATATAGAAAATGTAATTCCAAATTGCTCATTGCTCTCTACAACTACCTGAAAGGAGGTGGTGGAGAGGAGGGTGCTGGCCTCGTCTTCGAAGTGACAGGGGACAGGATGAGAGGGAATGGCCTCAAGCTCCACACCAGGGGAGGTTTAGGCTGAACATTAGGAAAAAATTTTTCACAGGAAGGGTCACTGAGCACTGGCAGAGGCTGCCCAGGGAGGTGGTTGAGTCACCTCCCCTGGAGGGGTTTAAGGGTCGGGTGGACGAGGTGCTGAGGGATGTGGTTTAGCGATTGATAGGAATGGTTGGACTCGATGATCCAGTGGGTCTCTTCTGACCTGGTGATTCTATGATCCTATGAAATACATATACCAATTTTAAAAAAACTTAATTCAGATACAATAGATCTGTATTAAAAGTTTGTGTCTCCGAGCATCTAAACCACCTAAAACTATATCGAGCACGGAACGGAATACTTTTTTGCACTCACTTCTCCCAAACATTTACAGGAACACAGAATATAATGTTTGGAAATATTTAAATATAAACAAAACTTTACAATAAGTCAACCCTACTTTTTTCACCGCTTAAGTGATTCCTCATGTTTCAAATACTGGAATGACTACTCTATTTCTGCCAAATATCTGAGCAATCTAAAGATGTTACTGAAGGCTGCTTAAAGCAAAAAAAAAAAAACCTTGAGTGTTGCTAAGCAACCCAGAAAATATCCTTACATGTTCAATTGTTTAATGCATTAAAAAATTTCACACATATTGAGAATGCATGTATTCTGGACTCTAATGATGGTAATGCCTTCCACACCAAGCAGGGAAAGAAAATTCTGCAGGATATGTTCATATTTCAAAAAGGAATTGCTTATAAAGGACTAAAGATTTCATCAAATTTATTCACTGTTTCTGCACATGGAATAGATTAGAAACAGATTCTCTCCTATCCACTACTATGCACACACTCCAGAAGTAGACTTACTAAGGAAAAACAGCGCTTAGGTTTGTTTTATAGAAGTAAAAAAAGTATTGAGATTCTTTTCCACTACATAAAACAATTTTTTAAAAAATATTCCATATTCTGACTCTTTAAATGACATTTGTTTATATGCAGTTAGAACAGTTAAAACAGCCTTGATTTAAAGCAATTTAATAATTCTCTGTCCTATAGCACTTCTCACCTGTGGATGCACTTAACACATCCAGAAAAATTTAGGCCAAGTGTTAGAATCTTAGAAGCAGACCACAATTAAATGAAGTATTTCCAAGTCCCAGTAAGGTCTAAGTGCATACGCACCCTTCATTTGAATTATATACAACTCTAAATACATGTTTGTTATTTAAATATATGTATTACACACAGAGATAGGATTTAAACACAGAATTTTTTTCCATTAAGTGATTAACCTTTCTCTTGTCATGGCTTTTCTAGTGCTCTCTATAGGAACTACCTTACAACACAGCTTCTGGTTTAACTGTACTGCAAAGAGTACACTGAATCCCAGTTTATATGCCCTCAAGCAACTAAATTATCTTACTATAAAGGATGTGGTGAATATCTTCAGAAGACATCAATCTGCTAAAGCTTCCCATAACATAAAAATGCATCACTTAATTGCTGTAATATTTATTTTGGAAATACGGATTTATTTTTTTTACATTTCTCAAGATGCTTAAGACTTAAATCACCAAACTCATATTCAACTGCCACAGATTTATTGCGGACACAGTCTGTACAGAACAGAGCCAATGAAAACAGATATAATCAAAGCCCTCCATTCACACAAAGTTATTGGCAATAGGGAAAAAGGCAAATTTAAAAGTTAGTTTAAACCACTGATTCAGAGTGGCAATACAGATCCTTAAAATCAGACTCATCACCACCAACAAGTAGAACTAAAAATTACATTATAAACAAAAAAAGGAGTGAAAATACATTTAAAATTGAAATAGCTGGTAACCTCACCACGAAACTTTAGAACATCAATGCTATTAAAATTTTTAAAACTTTAAGGAGATATAAATATAAAAAGCAAGATACTAATAGCATGGGTAGATCATACAGCAGACTGTATATGCAAGTATTACATTAAGAAAAATGTCACGCATGTATATCACATATGTTCAAAAAGGCTGAAGTGACACTTCTTAAAACTAGAACAAATCATTAGTATTACAAGTTTCTACCTCCGTTTTTCTTTTCAAAAGTGCTGTAATATTCTGGCACCCAGAGCAACAACATCCTGTGACATTGTAACTGTTACAGGCTATCTTTGCGAATTAAGAAGCTTTAGGGAAGGACTGAAAGACCAAAATAACTGACCATCCCACAGATTCTTAAGTAAAATGTTGGGCAGCCCCACAAGAGAAAAAAAAAAAATCATCAAAAAAGCCTATCTGTGGGACAGGGGGGAAATAATGCTATAAAAGTCACAGTACACAAATTCTTCAATACCTACATATAGCAAACCTCACAATAATCACACAACTACAATGATTACTGCTTACTTTTCCTCGAAAACAATTCTTACAAACCTGATTAATATCACATTTTTAGCAGAAAGGGAACCAAGACTCTGCAAAGCCTCCCAGGTCTGGCCCGCACAGAAGTTTAGCACAGGGAAAATGGATGGGTCAAGCTTCACTTGCATCTACACGTGTTCCCAACAAGCAAAAAGCCAGAAGAGGAATGTTTATAAACATTTTTTCAAAAAACTTTTGCCCTTGAAAGAAAAAAACCCTAAAGAATGAGCTCTCTTCTGTTTGTTCTCACTCACATGTGCAAGGGGGAGACTCCTAGGAAGGGCACATTGAGCCCTTCAAAACAAGTTTTTCTGTAGTTTATACAACAGAATCCAAGCAATAGAGATAATACGACTGTGCTCCAATCTAAGCTGCTCTAGGAAGATCTGCTTTCCCAAGTTGCTCAATAAGAATGCAAAACCGAGTAGGACACTGTAAAGATAGCACATCAATAAAGAACACCACTGGAACCATTGCTTGGTCACTGAACCTCCAGCTGGTTCATCCAGTTCCTGTAGGTGAACCCGAACCCTGATGCCCCAGTTTAAGCTCAAGCAGTTAAGAAGCACACACAAGTTAACCAGTATAATTAACCAGTAATCATCATTGTGCGATGATGATTTTAAGAGTTGCCTGAAGGCAGCGGAACAGCAGCACTCAATGCACTCCCACAGGAGACCTGTATCCCGATTTGTCCTGCCAGGCTGCAGGTCCCTGTCCTGCCAGGCTGCAGGTCCCCCTCCTGCCAGGGACCCTCTGGTCACGCTTCCCCTCACAAGGACGAGAATAGGCTAAAAGGTGCCTACTGAGACCTGCCCTGGAAACAGCAACTGCCCGTCCCAGTGCTGGGGGGACTCCCAGGCATGGGCTGTAGCTGAACCCACCTTAGCTGGACCCAGCCCACGCACACAGCAGACCCAGGGTCAACTGCCCAAACATTTTAATGATCATTAAAACCACAAAGGCAACTTAAATAACTTTTGACTGCTCCGTCAGTATTTTAAGTCAGATTGACATGACACTGAAGTATCAGTAATTGGGCATAAGACATCTGAAGTTTAAAAAAAGAATCTAAATTCTACCAGGACTTTTAAAATTGGGATGTACAGACCATTTTTACCCAGCAGGTGGTTCTCACTGCCTTGGGGAAGACAAATTGGCCCTATACTCAGTCACAATGGAGTACAGTTCAGGCTGTAAAGTGCCATTTTTAATATTAATATCTGATCAAGCATTTACCCTAAATTAGTCGATACATAGCACTAATACATATTATGCTCTAATATTACGGTCCTATAAGACTTAGCATTTTAACTAACAATTGAAAATGTAAAAATAATGTTAAGCTTCACTGTTAAGAAGCAGGTGACTGCTCTCCAAACCAGTCACTAGCAATCTTCTTTCAGTGCTGAACACTGCAAAACTGACAAGTCTCTAGATTGTACAAGTGTTTTTTTTTCCAGAAAGGGGACAAAAGTCATGAAATGAAACTTTGTCTCTTGTCCTGTCATAAGGCACATTGAGAAAAGCCTGGCTCCATCTGCTTGTATCCCCTGACACATACACAAAATTGATGTCTTCTCTTCTCAGGACTAAACTACACAGTCCCCAGTTTCTCAGCTTCCCCTCCTATATAAGATGCTCCAGTCCCTCAATAGCTTTGTTGCATTTTGCTGCACTTGTTCTAGTATGTCCATGTTTGTCTTGTACTGGGGAGCCCAGGTCTGGATGTAGCACTCCTGATGTCCCACCACAGCTGGGTTGCAAGCAAGGATCACCATTCTCAGCCTGCTGGCAATGCTCTTTCTCACAAAGCCCGGAATGCTGTTGGGTGGCCTTGTCACAATGCCACACTGCAAACTTGCTCTTGATCAGATTGTCCATTACGACCTGCAGGCCCTTTTCTGGGATGCTGCTCTCTAGCTTGGCAGACCCAAACCTATGATTCCATGTGAGATAATTCCTCCCCCCGGTGCAGAACTTCATGACTGCTCCTGATGGCCTGTTTTTCCAAATGGCTCTGAAGAGCTGCCCTTCCTCTTCACATCCCTGACCAGGTTCTCCCTGCTTGCAAATGCTAAGTCCAGCAGAGCCCTCCTACTGTCACCACCCTGATCACCTATGCTTGAAAATTGTCCTGAACGCACTTTAGAAGCCTCCTACATTGCTTGTACAGCTGTGCTGTTCCTCCAGTAGAGAGCAGGGTGGTTAAAATCCTCCACAGGGACCAAGGCTTAGAGACATGACACTTCTTCCAGCTGTTCGAAGGCCTCATTTGCTGCTACTTCTTAATCAGATGGTCTGTACCAGACATCTATAACACCAGATTGGTCTACCCAATAATCCTGGGGCCATGTACTCTCAACTGGTTCATCATCTGACCCAAGGGAGAGCTCTCAAAAAAACCCGAAGGGCAATACCTCCTCCTCAGCATGTCAGACTGTCCATACTAAAGAGCCTGTGTCCAATCACTGAAGGACTCCGGTCCCAAAAGCTGCCCCACCACACCTCTCCAATCTCAGTGAGATCATAGCCCTGTTTACTGCATGCAAATGTTTCCCCTGTCCGATATCCATGCTGCCCGTGTTAGTATTAGACAATTCAGGGAGGTACTCACTTGTGGTTCTCCCAGAAAAGGTATGAGGACTTCTGTAACTGTCCTGCAGGCACATGTCTATCGTGTGCTTTCCTGATTTCTGTGCCCTGGTTTCTATTATACGAGAGCTACACAGCCAAGACAATGACTAGGACAGACCAACGTTGCTACTTGCCCATCAACCTCTCTTCATGAGCCAACAGTGTGTGCAGGTGGCCAAGAAGGCCAATGGCATCTTGGCTTGTATCATAAACAGAGTGACCAGCAGGTCCAGGGAGGTTATTCTCCCTCTGTACTCGGCACGGGTGAGATCGCACCTCAAATACCGTGTTCAGTTCTGAGCCCATCGGTACAAGAAGGATGTTGAGGCTCTGGAGCGTGTTCGGAGAAGAGAAACAAAGCTGGGGAAGGGGCTGGAGAACAAGTCTTATGAGGAGCGGCTGAGGGAACTGGGGTTGTTTAGCCTGTAGAAGAAGAGGTTGAGGGGAGACCTCACTGCTCTCTACAACTGCCTGAAAGGAGGTTGAGAGAGGAGGGTGCTGGGCTCTTCTCCCAAGTGACAGGGGACAGGACGAGAGGGAATGGCCTCGAGCTGTGCCAGGGGAGGTTCACACTAGATATTAGAAAGAAATTTTTAACAGAAGGGGTCATCAGGCACTGGAACAAGCTGCCCAGGGAGGTGGTTGAGTTGCCATCCCTGGAGGTATTTAAAAGATGGGTAGATGAGGTGCTCAGGGACATGGTTTAGGGGCAGACAGGAACGGTTGGACTCAATGATCCAAGAGGTCTTTTCCAACCTGGTGATTCTATGATTCTGATTCATGAAGTCTGGTTTGCAGCAGAAAAATAGCTCCACATTGTAGCTCCACATATACAGTGACCTGGCAGAGGGCTGCTACCACACATGAGCGTTCCCTCACAATACCAATGAATCTTTAACAGGAAACAGGTTTTTTGAAAACTATGTATCCCTATTCCAGTAAAGGGGATAAAAATGCAGACAACTTTACATAAATCAGCTATAAAAACCACTGAAACATGAAGAGTTACACTGCCCCATTCAATACAGTCATACTGATCTGAACCAGAGACAAGACAGCCTCACCATAAACAAAAAAATATACTGAACAAAAGTTGCAGATATGTTCAGGGAATATTTTTAGTTGCTTATGTCAAAATAATTTTAAAAGCTACCAGTGATTAACAGGTAGCATCTTAAAGAAGAAATTCTTAAATCAAGCACTCATTTCTTCAGCTATAAAAAGGTACTCCAACTAATGTTTAGTCACATTAGTTTTCATGCTTAAAGTTCATCAGTCACTACTGGGTCTTCACAGTAAGAGGTATTACTGGAAAAAAATTAAAAAGCTATTAATTTTTCATCACAGAGGTCTGAAATGAAAGAAAACTAGCATGTTTGATTGCTTGACAGGCATAAAGCCAAGACCTTGAAATAAGTACTCAAAATAGGACATATTTTCCAATGGAGGTAAAGATTACAATATAACCAACAGGAATGTGCAAGCCAGCAATACTTAACTTAGCAGTTCATGCCAAACCATGATAGTCCGTTGTAGTACTTAAAAAACACTGAAACTTGAGAAAGTGGTATTATTACAATTGTTAACAACGGAATGCAAGAACATTTTTAAACTACAAGTCACACAAATTCATTTCATGTATTTATTTTTGTAGAAATAGACTATTCAGCACTTCAGGGATTTGACAGCCTGACAAAGAACTTAATATTTTTTCTGCTACATGCAAATTAAACACCAAATGTAAATGCTATTAAAAAAGTTCCAGTTTCCTTACAACTATGTCCTCGTCTAGGTTATGCTGATACATGGGAAGGAACAAAAAACCAATAAAAAACACGAAGAGAAACCTTACAATTTAGTAGGAAAAAAAACCCAGCATTTTCTTCCTCTAGGAAAAGGAACTGTGTTTAGGACCTACTAAAATAAAGAGTTTGAGAAGATATGAAGAGAGGCTGAGAGAGCTGGGGTTGATCAGCTTGGAGAAGACTCCAAGAAGAGTACAGGAGTATAAATCAACAACATTGAGTTCAGTTGTAAGGAAGGTACATGAATTACTGAAGGATCACTGCACATATAGTTTTATTATATGGATTTCTGCCATCATCACATGCCAAAAAAAAATTTAAAAATGTAGAAGAGAAGGAGTAATTCCTGATAAGACATTAAAACATAAAAATCCAACATATATTTAACACTGAGCTTGCCATCCCAACAGAGAAACCATCGCTGTCAGGACCATTCTATTTAAGTCACAATTGCCTATTAAGCAGCTAACTTGCACAAGATCTATTAATTCATGTCTTCAGGGCCCAACCTCTAATAAAACTATTGTTCATAGCAAAGGCTCAGCAGAGGCCCGTGTTTCTTAGAACATCTCCATCTTCTTTAACACACTGAAATACAAGCATTTTCCTTCCCTCCCAGTCCCCCTGAAACTCCACTTGCTCCACATCAATTTATCATTCTCTGTAGCTGAAACAAACTAGCAGAGAAGTCTAAAAGTATTAAGAGCATGTTTTCCTGCATAGTTATGCATTAAGTAGGGAAAATATACTTGTTTAAATACAAAGTTTCACCTGATGGATCAGCAAACAAAACGAATTGGTTATCATCTAAGCATCAGAACTAGGCATTGCATAAATGCAGTCTTAGGATGGGGCAACGGCCTCAAGGGTGACCTTTAGGCAAAGGAGTTAACAACTGATTTTCCATAGATTTACAGTTAATAATTTTCACTTAGATTAAATTGTGCAGAAAAGTTGCCCAAGTAGTTACATCACTTCCCTCTACGAAAAGCAGGACTTCTTTCTGGTGAAAAAATCACTAGTGGAGCACTTCAACTCCCCATGGCAGGCAAAGGGCATCAGAATCGAGAGCAGGACAAGGAGGACTCATCCAGCACTGCAATGGCAGGAGGGAGAGGTATGCATAGTAACCCAAATGAGCTGCTTGCACTGGCTGCTCACACTGAATTGCAAATAGAGTACTTTTACCCTTACTACAAAAAATTAGAAATCAAATCTACATTATGTAAGCTAAGGTTGACATGATCCCTCTGAGTTCTGACCAGCTGCAGGGCAGAGTATTTTCCAAAATCACCACTCGGTACCAACACAACCTGCTCTGAAAGACGAGCTCAACAGCAAACTGGGTGCTTGTGGTGCTGAGTATTCCAGTTCCCTGAGCACGCAGCTCTGTGCTTCGCTTCATGGGTTTGGTTATCAATAACCACAAGAAATGCTGAACTACCTCACGAGAGAAAAACCAAACACAAACACAAAACCTCCCACTGAATAGACTCTAAAAGCTGAATTCTAACAGGCAGAGAGAGTTGTTGTCTTAAAGAAAGAGCTGTACATAATAAGGCAACTACACCACTGCTAGATTCTTTTTAACAAACAGCTATGGGGATTTGTTTTCTATCCAAGTACTGTTGTGTGATGGTGCGTTATAAAGCCATGAAGTATTTAACTATGTGCTGTAGATACATCCCATCAAAATCCCAAATATCTGTTGAAGAATATGACATAGAAAAAAAGATTATCTGAAATCCAAACTGTTGAAATATCGTGTAGCCAAGAATAAGGTACACCATGCAAGGCAAAGGTGGTAGTGGCTTGTTTAGGCATTTTTTGGGTGTGGGGGGGTTATTGTTTGTTGGGTTTTGTTGCTTCTTGAGATATTTTTTTTCGATTGTTGGTATGTTTGGGTTTTTTTTAAGGTGCACAGTCAGCTTGTCTAAATGTATTGATGGCTGCAATATTAGGCATTAGGTTATACTTTTTTGGACAACTTTTCTAAGTTTAGTTTTTGCATTTTTTGTGATAGTACTCAGCTGCTATGGTAACAGGCACTCAAACATTCACTACATCATTCCATAGTATTAAGTCACCTGAACATCTACCAGAATTTAGTGCAGAGCAGCTGTAATTAATAGGGCTACTATGAAATATCATCTGTCCCTGCTGAGAATAGCTGGTCAGTGTTCCTGAAGTTTGCTTCCTGGAAAAAACAAAAGTTTATTCTAAAGAGACCTGTTCATCAACTAACTCTGATGAAGACATGCAGCATAAAATAGCTTATAACACACTGCACAGACTGAGATTTGTTTATGGAACATTATTCTGGTCGTCTATAAGGAGGCAATAACACAGTCATGCAAAATTGTTGGACACAACAAGAGCATAATGTTTTTTATGTTTGTGGTTTGCATTTTCCAACATTCCAAACACCTCAATTCTGACATCTCAATTCAAATTTGGCTTCAGATTCAGATACAGCTGCTGGCAAACCAGCCACATCAACTCTTCTTGGAAAGAGACCTACCCACCCGCCAGCTAAACAACTTACTCCAGCTGTGGATTCAATATCTGATGGTGAGGAATCCCACTCCCACACATGAGCGGTACAGTCTGCTGTGTCCAGGTCAGTCTCACTGAAGTCAGTATTGTCCCTCAAGAAACTAGCCAAAAAAGGTGAAGCACATGAAAGATGAAATGGCAGAAATGCATATAAAATTCAGCAATGCAATCACAGAATGTAACAGAAGCGCCGAGCCAAACACTGAGCTGCTTCATATTCTTTCTACCCAATTGTTTTTTTACATTTAATCATTAGTACAGTAAACAACAGATGGTGACTAGCAGAAAAATAAGGGATCCCAGAACAAGAATGAGAACATTTCCTGATAGGTTTCTTGAACAGATGCTGTTTCAAACTTGGCTTTAAAGACAACTGAACTAAAGACCACATATTCTCCCTTTCCCATAATGTAAGAAAGCTATAGTGAACACCAGAACAAATCATAAGCTTTTAAATAATTTTAAAAGTATCTCTCAGAAGTGCAAACATGCTCTCTAGCAGCTGGCAAAAGCAAAAGAACAGTCTTTAAGCATCCAATATGAACAAGAAGCCCTATTTACATCACCTTGATTTAAAAAAAAAACCCAAACAAAAAGGCATAAAAAATTACTAACTTCTGGAAATCAGAAATCTGGTCAGCACCACTTAAGACCACAGGAATGGTTCCCTTCCACAATGCAATTCCTGCACATTTTAAGAACTTCCAGTGAAGTATCTGGTATCAGAAACTATACAAAATACGACCCTATGAATTGTCCAACAAAAGTTAGTTTCTGGAGATGGCACACTGCCTCCTTTGCACTATTCCTTTCCTACTAAGGGGAGTTAAAATTTCAACTCCCAAAAGATAGCCACAGAAAAAGGGGCATGGGGAGAGTGGGAAGGGGAAGAGGTTAAAAAAATAAAATCAACTTTGGCTTATGATCACCAGTATAATTGAATTTCTGGGCATTGGTTGGATCTGGCTTCATGATACGCTTTGTGACACCCTGGCAGAGCTGCTGGATGCCTGAGGATTCTCCTACAAGAAAAGGATAACTAAAACTTCTCTTATAGGAAGTCAAGAGATGAGATAAAAACTCGTGAAGCGTGGAATGGAAACTGAATTAAAGTGATAATGCTTAACAAAGAGGTCATAGTTTTCTGACAGCAAGAGCTATCAAGCCAGCCTCATACTTTCAAGAAGTGGGTTTTCATTAACAATAAGCCAGAAAAGTTAGGTTTTCACACAAAATCAATTACAAAGCCCACTACATACTTCTCTTCACAAAACCCAATAATTATTCAGTGCAAATACTCCTCAAACCATCATCTGAAGCATGTGTATTCTAGACTGGACACAGAGCAACCTCTCATCAAAAAGCAGGTAGCATCCTGTTTGCTTTACTCCCCGTGCTCTATCAGCCACACACTTTTTACTACACTCTTACAAGAATAAGAAGACAATTTTAAGAGGAGAAAAAATAAAAGTCCCATGCTGACACTGGCTACCACTGGATGACACAACCTACACAGCATTCAGATTCTGCTCAGGAGCTGTGTTTACTCTCACATGCCTAGTACTTCAAGCGGTAGAAGGAACAACTGACTCCGTGTGGGATGAGATAATGGAAATTTATTTTGCTACTAGAGGAAAACGTTACGACAACCTTCAATCTCCTTACAGCACTTTGCAAGTTTTGACCCTTTCTCCTACCACTTCATACGCAGACACAGTTTTTCTTTGCAATACCCACGTTTTTGACTTTAAGATACTTCTGATGAACCCATATTTATAAATAGTGGTTGCTTATGAGACTTCTATTTCTCCAAATTCCTTTCTCTTTACTGCATTACATAATGAGATTTTTCTACTAGCACTAAAGTATTAACTGCTTAAAGATTAACTCACCCCCAGGAGAAGGAATCTCAATTAAAAAAATTCCAATCATTGTAGTCACCCAGTCAAACCGCAGCTCTTCAGGGACCAACAGGACCCACTCCGGTCGCTCCCGCACCCTGGAGCTCTGACAAGGGGTTTCCAGTAAGGGAATGAAATGCCTTCCAGAGTGAAATATTTGACACGGGTTTATTTGTTTTGAAAGTGTCAGTAAATACACGAGTTACCACGTTAAGTGTAACATTAGATGTTTACAAAACAGTCGTCCCTGGGACGAGGACCTTCTACTCACCATCGTCTGTCCTTGTTGATGCAAACACAGGTTAAGGTTTGACAGGGGAGGACCTGAAACTGACCTCGGTTCTCAGGGGCGGCCAGCGGGCGACACCCACGGGAATCGCTCCGCTCAGCAGCATCCTCGGTCGGTTTAAAGCTATTTATCTGCTTTTTTGAGCGACAAAACCAGCCCCTGCAGCTCTTAGGCTAGTTTGTCAAGAAGCGCCCACGTCGCTTCCACTGAGAGAAGTCAAAACACACCGGGACAACGTAGAACTGAAGAGAATCACAGAATCGCCAGGCTGGGAAAGACTCACTGGATCATTGAGTCCAGCCACTCTTATCTGTCCCTAAACCATCTCCCTGAGCACATCTTCTACCCGTCTCTTGAACACCTCCAGGGATGGGGACTCAACCACCTCCCTAGGCAGCTGTTCCAGTGCCCGACAGCCCTTTTTGTTAATTTTTTTTTCCTGATACCAAGCCTAAACCTCCCCTGGGGGAGCTTGAGGCCATTCCCTCTCGTCCTGTCCCCTGTCACTTGGGAGAAGAGCCCAGCTCCCTGCTCTCCACAACCTCCTTTCAGGTAGTTGGAGAGAGCAACGAGGTCTCCCCTCAGCCTCCTCCTCTCCAGACTAAAACCCCCCAGCTCCCTCAGCCGCCCCTCCAAGACCCGTTCTCCAGCCCGTTCCCCAGCTCCGCCGCTCCTCTCCGGCCACGCTCCAGCCCCTCGGCTCCCTTGTCGCAGCGAGGGGCCCGGCCCCGAGCCCCGAGCAGCCGCGGCAGCGCCTCAGCGCTCCGCTCGCCGTTCCTCGAAAGCCCCGCGGGGCCGGGGCGCCGCTCGCGCTCCCCTCACCTTGGAGCATGGCCTCCAGTTTCTTCCTGTCCACCCGGAATCGCTCCTCGCCCCACTCGGGGCCGCGGGCGGCCGCGTCCTCCTCGGAGCCGGGCGCGGGGGAGTCGGCGCTGCGCTCGCTGTTGGAGCCCGGCTCGGGCGGCGGCGGCGGCGGCGGCTGCTGCTGCTGCTGCGGGAAGGCTGCCCGCGGGTCCCGCCGCGCCGCCATGGCGCCCCCGGCCGCGCCGCAGCGCCGCCGCTCCGCGCCCCACGCCGCCTCCCCGCGGGTCGCTATCTGCCCCCACAGCCGCGCCGCCGGCTCATCGCCCGCCCCTGCCCCGCCGAGCGCGCGCGGCCCCGACCCGGCCCCGCCGTCCGCGGCTCGGCGGCGCCCCCAGCCCGCGCGCAGCCCGCACAGCAGCTCCGCCTCCATCGCCGCCGGGAGGGGCCGCCCGCAGCCCCGCGGGCAGCGCCGGGGGCGGGCGCGGAGAGCGGGGGACGGGCCCGGCGCCGCCCGGAGCCGCCCCCGCCCGGAGCCGCCCCCGCCGCGCGCCCGAGGGACCCGGGGGCGAGGGGTGAGGGGAGCCGGGGAGCGGAACCGCGGAGTCACAGAACGGGAGAGGCACAGAGAACCACAGAGTGAGACTCATAGGATCACAGAATTATAGCGTCAAAAGAGTCATAGAAACAATGAACCGTAGAATTAGATCCATAGAATCACGGAATTCTAGAATCAAAGAGTCACAGAGTCATACAAAAATAGAACTGTACAATTAGATTAATAAAATCAAAGGATTTTAGAATCGTAGAACTGTAGAATCGTGGAACCATAGAACTGTAGAACTTCAGAGTCGCAGAAACATAGATCTGTAAAATGAGATTCCTAGAATCACAGAATTATAGAGTCAGAGTCATAGAATCATAGAAACATAGAACCCTAGACTTAGATTCATGGAATCACAGAATTATAGAATCAAAGAGTCATAGACTCATAGAAACATAGAACTGTAGACTTAGATTCATAGAGTCACAGAATTATAGAACCATAGAACTGTAGAACCTTGGAGTCACAGATTCATAGATCTGTAGAATTCAATTCATAGAATCATGGACTTATAGAATCAAAGAGTCATAGAAACATAGAACCGTAGAATTAGATTCATAGAATCACGGAATTCTAGAATCAAAGAGTCACAGAGTCATAGAAACATTCAACCATAGAATTAGATTAATAAAATCAAAGGGTTATAGAATCGTAGAACCATAGAATCATGGAACTGTAGAATTGTAGAACTTCAGATTCACAGAAACATAGATCTGTAGAATTAGATTCCTAGAATCACAGAATTATAGAGTCAGAGTCATAGAATCATAGAAACATAGAACCCTAGACTTAGATTCATAGAATCACAGAATTATAGAATCAAAGAGTCATAGACTCATAGAAACATAGAACTGTAGACTTAGATTCATAGAGTCACAGAATTATAAAACCATAGAACTGTAGAACCTCAGAGTCACAGAATCATAGATCTGTAGAATTCGATTCATAGAATCACGGACTTATAGAATCAAAGAGTCATAGAAACACAGAACCGTAGAATTAGATTCATAGAGTCACGGAATTCTAGAATCAAAGAGTCACAGAGTCATAGAAACATACAACTGTAGAATTAGATTAATAAAATCAAAGGATTATAGAATCGTAGAATCATGGAACCGTAGAATTGTAGAATTTCAGCATCACAGAAACATAGATCTGTAGAATTAGATTCATAGAATCAGAGAATTATAGAGTCACAGATTCATAGAAATATAGAACTGTAAAGTTAGTTTCATAGAATCACAAAATTACAGAATCATAGAACTGTAGAATCATGGAACCATAGAACTGTAGAACCTCAGAGTCACAGAAACATAGATCTGTAGAATTAGATTCATAGAATCACAGAATTATAGAGTTATAGAAACATAGAACCATAGAATTAGATTAATAGAATCACAGAATTATAGAATCAAAGAGTCATAGAAACATAGAACCGTAGAATTAGATTTATAGAATCATAGAACCATCGAATTATAGACTTATTGATTCATAGAGTCACAGAATTGTAGAATCATAGAGCCATAGAATCATAGAACCACAGAATCATGGAACCATAGAACTGTAGAATTACATTAACAGAATCACGGAATTCTAGAATCAAAGACTCACAGAGTCATAGAAATATAGAACTGTAGAGTTAGATTCGTAGAACCGTAGAATCATGGAACCATAGAATTGTAGAACTTCGGATTCACAGAAACATAGATCTGTAGAATTAGATTCCTAGAATCAGAGAATTATAGAGTCAGAGTCATAGAATCACAGAAACATAGAATTGTAGAATTAGATACCTAGAATCACAGAATTATAGAATCAAAAAGTCATAGAGTCATAGAAACATAGAACCGTAGAATTAGATTCCTAGAATCACAGAATTATAGAATCAAAGAGTCACAGAATCATAGAAACATTCAACCGTAGAATTAGATTGATAAAATCACAGGATTATGAAATCCTAGAACCGTAGAACCATGGAACCATAGAATTGTACAATTAGATTCATAAAATCACAGAATTATACAATTGTAGAACTGTAGAATCATGGAACCATAGAACTGTAGAACCTCAGAGTCACAGAAACATAGATCTGTAGACTTAGATTCATAGAATCAAAGAGTCATAGTCATAGATAAAATGAACCATAGTATTAGATTCATAGAATTATTGATTCATAGAAGCATAGAATAATAGGCATAGAATTGTAGAGTCGTAGAAACATAGAACTGTAGCATTAGATTAATAGAATCACAGAATTATAGAATCAGAGTCATAGAGTCATAGAAACAGAGAACCGTAGAATTAGATTCATAGAATCATAGAACCATTGAATCGTAGAATTATTGATTCTTAGAGTCACAGAATTATAGAATCATAGAACCCTATAAGGTTCCAAAGAAGGGCACTTGGCATAAAAAGTTTGAGGAAAGCATATGAGTATTTTACTTACTTTGACATGAAGTTGTGTAGAAGCACGTGGATAGGAAACAAGAGTGTTTTACTTCCGATGCTTTTTTATACCTGAATCGAGATTATCTGGAAAGTTCAGAGACTCTTTGATTTGCATGTGCAAAGAAGGGCGACAAAGCTGGTGAGAAAGGGCTGGTGCACAACGTCTTATGAGGAACAGCTGAGATAACTGGGGCTGTTTAGTCTAGAGAAGAGGAGGCTGAAGGGAGACCTCATCACTCTCAAAAACTACTTGAGGCTGTAGTGAGGCAGGTGTCTCCATTTTTCTCAATAGTTTGCTTGTAGCATGATAATATTTTCAGAGTGCACAGAAGTGTGAGAAAAGACTGAAAATCTTTATCTTTGCAATTCAGAAGTTTATAGTTATCAAGCTTTCCTTGCATTTTATGAGTTCCTGCAATATAGCCACAGAAACCTTCTTTCTCATCAGTTAGCAGTGGTTGAACTCAGCAGCAATTTTTTTCAGCAGTCATGTAAACAATACAATAAATCAAAGACATCTTAAAAATAATTACATATACAGTCTTTATTCATTTAAAATAACTCTTTTGTGGTCTGGGTTTATAATAAGAAGTAAGCTCTAAGTTCTTTGATTTCCTATTTAAATCAATATAAATGGTCAAACCCTCCGCCCGGTTTTAGTGATTGGGAGTTATTGGTAGCATATACTCAGTAATATTTAATTTCTGTCGCATAAATGGTATTTGATTTCTCCAGTATCTTGAAGTGGGAGAATAAAATGTCTGTTACCCAGAAAACTTGAACCAAGTAGAAAACCACATTTCTAATGGCTAAAAGAAAACTAAATACGGGTACAATTGGGGGAAAATGAGTGGAAGTTGGCAGATAAAAGATCAGATGGCTAGAAAGAACATTGGCTGAAGTTGACTTTGGCATATATCATTTATATTGGCCATTTTTCTGTGGCCAGTAGCTTGATCAAGGGAAAGAATAACAAGATCTTTCTCATTTTGGCATACCATGTCTATTTTGCTGCATACTCTTACCCTTTTTTCACCCTGGTCTCTTTTCCTCACCTCACATGTATAATATCTGCAAATCTCAGGAAGAGCTTAACTGAATAGAAAAGTGTTTTATTCTCCCACTCAGCCTCTATGCAAAGTCTCTTGTGTAATATTCATTGGGGTGAAAGACATACTGTGGATTTAAAGGAGATTTGTGAATTTAAAGGAGTTTTATGAATTGGTTGATTGTAATAAGCTACATCTCTTTGGGACTGCATAAATCCCCCCAAATGAGAGCAGTAGAGGATCTCTCCTGTGAGGAATGTGATCTTGGGACCTTAGACAATCTCCATGCAGGAGCACCATTAGTTGGCTTCGGCTCTGCCTTAGGGCTGCTACCAAACCATGAACCTGGTAGCTGGCTACCTCTGCACTCCACGAGTGCAAGATCTAGAAGTTATCTATAGAAAAGTGACACAATTGTCCTGGTTTCAGCTGGGATAGAGTCAATTTTCTTCTCAGTAGCTGCACTTCTCAGTAGCTGCAGCATTTTAGGTTCAATGTGAGAATAGTGTTGATAACACCTATTGTTTATAGTTGTTACTAGCCTGTGACAGTGCTCAGCTAGGTAATGCTTGGCTGGGATAGAATTAACTTTCTTCTCAGCAGCTGCTGTTTCTCCAGATTTTGGTATGAAAAGAATGCTGAAAAATACACTGATGTTCATAGTTGTTCGGGAAACCAAGGACATTTCTCATGTTTTATGAGAAAGCAGGTGCAGAGTGTGCTGGGAGGAGCAGATCCAGGACAACTGACCCAAACTGGCCACAGTATTCTGTACTGTAAACTTCACACTCAGTATAAAGTGGGAAGGTTTCTGGGAACAGTTCTCCTTCTCTTGCTCCTTCTGCCCTGCTCTCAGCAGTCCCTTTCTCCTGGCACTGCTGTTCTTAGTGTCCCATTCCTGGTGCTCTGAATAGAGCTGTAATCCCTGCTGTGATCCCTGTACCTGCTGTGATCTTTGCATTCTCTGGAACTTCTGTGCTTGCTGTGTCCACCATCTGGACATCCCTGCTTGGAGCATACGTTAAGAGACCATTATCTGGGATGACTAGGTGTTGTTTTGTACATTTTGTGTATTTCATTATTGGTTTTATTATTGTTATTACTAATACTAATATTACTATTATACTTTAAAAAATATTATTCTATTAAAACAGTTTTTATTTCAGTCCACAAGTCTTCCTTCCCAATTCTTTTCCTTCCCCCGAAGTGGAGAAAGATGAGAAAGTGACTGCCTACAGTTTTGCAGACAGCTAAGGGCTAAGCTACAAAAGCTGTGTAACTTATCATTAATAGAGCATAGTCTGTATTCTACAGCTTCCATTTATTTATTATTCCTGATCTTGGATTTACTGCACACCGTTATGAAGAAAAGTGCTGTTATTGGTATTTTTCTGAGGTGGGAACCATGTGCAAAAAGACCATCTCAGAAAGCTGCCAAGTGAGAGTGGGGAAGGAGAAGGAGGCATACAGGATCTTTAATGATCTGTGGTATCTAGAAATGGGTTTCTAGTGAGAGCTTTAGTTGTTTGGGAGAGGTTTATTACCAGTTAAAATTAATGCTGGTTGTGTGTTTCAAAAAGCTTTATTGCATTCATCTATTCTGCGGAAGTAATAGCCCATAATATTTTGTCTTTCATGTTTCTATGCCATATTCCCCAAGTAGACCCCATTAAATCCAATTTCTTAGAATAATATAATGCAGCCTACTGTGTACTAAAGTGCTGTGCATTTAAGCCCCCCCAGCAAATAAATAAAAGGTCCTCCACAGCTGTTTGTTATAAAAACTTTTCTACCCCTAGAAATTCCCGAGATAAATTCTTTTTCTATTCATAAGAGCAGAGAGATTCTGAAACATGCTTTTAGCTATACTGAATTACAGGACCATAAAAAAGGATTGAAAGACATCTTTAAAAGGTCATCTATTTCATCTCCTAACTATGCTGAGTTCATTCCTGACAGATATTTGTTTATCCTCTCCTTTACTGTTCCTAATGATGAAGTCTCTGTGACCTCTCCAGGAAATTCCTGTGCTTCACTTACCATCAAGAAATATTTTTTCCCTTAATGAGTAACTTGAATTATTCTTGATGCAACTTAAAGCCATTAGTTCTTGTCCTGTCCACCATGGACACAGTGAATGCATTATTTCTTCTTTTTCTCAACCTCCACTGCTTGTTAAGACTTTTATCAGGCAGGGGTCAGCCCCTATGTGTTCTTTTTGTTTAGCTAGTCACTCCTCCTAAGTCTCTCATCCCATTCTCAGAGGTCATGTTTCTTGTTGATCTCCAACAAACTCTGTCCGCAGCAGTCCATGTCCTTGAAATAAAGCACAAAAAAGAGGGAGTACCCCAGCTGAGACCTTACCGGTGCTGAACAGACTGCATGATCTTATCAGGTGTCTCACAAACTGTACTCCTGTTTATTCATCTCAGTGTCATGCTTATCTTGACTCCATGGCATGGCTTGTGTTGACGAACCCTAGTCCCTAGGTCCTTTTCTGAAAAATTACTGTCTATCTAATTGTTCCTTATTGTGTGTTTGTGGTGTTGATTGCTCTTGCTCAGCATAATCTCCTGGTCTTGTCTTTGTGGAATTTCATCCTTTTTTTTTTTCCATAAAGACTGTTTTCCTAATTTTTTAAGATCTACTTGCACTAATGCCGTACTTCTGCTCTTTTATTTTTTATGCCTCTAAGAACCATACTTCTGGTTTCCTCACCCAAATTGTTAATGAAACATGGAACAGATATGGTTCTGGGAAAGAATAGCACAATCTTATTTGATACATCTTTCCATTTTGACAGTGAAACAATGATAATACTGTTCCGTGGAGATGCTCGTTCACCCATGCTTATGTGACTGACTGACAATTTTTAGTATCCTTTCTGGGAATGCTATAAGAAGCAGGATTTAAACTCTGCTGAGGTCCTGAAGTATGGACTCTACTGCCACTTCCCCATCTGTTGATGTTCCTGGTCTATTATAGCACCACATTTACTCTTGTCAGATCTATATTGGCTGTGTATAAATATTTTCATTAAATTACCTGTTCCAGTTACCTGTTCCAATTTGTGATACCTTTTTTTTTTTCCAGAATATTTCTGGGAGCTGAAGCTAAAATTTCTTGATTCCTTTCCTTCCTTTTTTTAAAGGAAGTCACTATATTTGGCCTTTTCCCATTTTCTAGCGCCTCACTGGTTACTAAAGAATTTTAAAGAAAGCCATTAATGGTTGTGAGAACGAGCAGGGGAATAAACACAGCCTTGGAAAACCTGACAGAAAACCAGACTATCTAAAAAATCCTAGCTGTAATAGTCTTACTGATCACACGCAAGGTGTTAACATTTGGTAACAGTCAATGTGCTGTGTAACACATACACTGTTATTTATTACAGCCATGCGGTGTTAAACATCTTAATCTCCAGTAGACTTCAACAGACAGACTTTGTGAATCTTGTCTTTGCTTAAACATTAGGGGAATTAGAAACAAATGTAGGAGACTCAGAAATCTAGGAATTTTCACTCTTGGAAATTGCAGTGGTAATTTCTGCCAAGAATGCAACTTGTTTCTTCTGGCTTTCAGAAGAAAAGTAACTAATTCGCAATCTAAATCTAGTTAAAAATCATCTATAAAGAGAAATTTATAAATTACCAATTGAAAGGAGTAATATTGATATTGTCTAATTTGTAAGGACAGTAGCTAATAAATAATAGCATGAATTATATTGTAGTTTTAGGTGTTACTGTAGAGAACCAAAAAGACTGAGAACATGAATACAGCACTGGGAATCAGCTTGTCATGTCAGTTAATACCCTGCGTTGCTGTCAAAGGAACAGCATTATTTATCTGTAAATAAAGAAAAGTTGTTTTGTAGTGTTTTTAGCAAATTAGAATCTACATACTAAATCCTAGCTATTATAACCATATTATTCTCTTAATTAGGAGGAAGGGGGAATGTGTTGCTCTCCTTTTTTTAGAAGCCACTGGAAAAACGTCTTCCTGGCTTAAGAAAAATTATTCCTGTTCTGAAACTTCCCTCTTGCCATTGTTTCACAGGTGCCACCTGGATTGGTGAGGCACTGTTGTCCTGTGTTCTTGGCTTGTTCTTCCTTGTGGAGCAACCCTGTCCTTGCTGCTGCTTGTTAGGAGCTTCCTCCTTATTACAGGAACGTCCCTGATCAGTTGCCTGTCCTGGATTTCTGAAAAGGAGCCCGATGCCCGAGTGGGTAAGTGTCAATACTGCAAACTTCAGTTGTCTAATTGTGAATGAAATGTTAGACGTGATGCTGTTGGAGCTACACTGAGGTTTAGATAAGGCTTTTCAGTAGCACAGCAATATGGACGAGGTATCAGGAGAAAAAGAAGCTCATAAACTGTAATCCAAACTCCAGGTAACTGTTTCTCCAATACCCTTCAATCTGTGTAGTCACTTATTCCTCCAGTATGGAATGCTACTATTTCAGAATTCCCAATGATTTATTGCCAAAGTAACACTGATATCTACTTTATGTGGGTGCAGGTAGCTGAACAAAACATAGAGAGAGAAAAGGCTTATCTGAACAAAAAAAAAAAAAAACCAAGGATTTTTATTTTATTTTCCCTTTGGAAATTGAATGATACATTTAATTTATCTAAAATATTTGTTAACTTGAACAGATCTCTTGAAAAAAACTTCTCTTAGTTTTCATAGTTTTCATTCAGTTCCAGTCCTCTTCTAATACTCTTAGTAACTTCGATATCTTTGGTTTTATGTGATTCCTGAAGAACTTTTTGTTTTGTTTTCAAAGACAAAATAATCATGTGACCTCTGGTAAAGGAAGAGAAACAAAGGGTCCATGAACTTGTAACTCATAACTTGGTATGAGAGCAAAGATTTTCTTGTACTTACGAAAAATCATGTCAGCATTCATTAAGAGACGGGGAGAGTGCCTTATTGTAAACACAAGGGAACTGATAGTTGAAATAATCTTTCTTTTGCGTGGTTTTTTTTTCTGCGCTGCAGAAGCTTAGTTTTGCTATAGCAATTCAGAACAGACAGACTTGTTGGACAATGTTTCTTGATATTTTCTATTCCCTATTTTTATAGCCATTACCATAAATTCAGCATAACTCCTCTCTGAATGCTAAATATAGCTATGTATAAAGCAGGAGCTGAGCTGTACAAATTGTAAGGATGCATGAAAGCAATCCTGTTTTCTTCTTTTTCACATCTTGTGCTTTATTGTATGCTGTGAAATTTGATCATTTTAACATCTAATTTAGGAATGAAAGAGGGAAACACTTCTTTTTCGGGGTGTTGGTCCTATCAAGGGCAGGGAGCTATTTTGTACTAAATTTTTGGTAGAACTAGTTTATTTTAATGCACATATTAAACGTGAGCCATGACTGGGAAAAGAGTAGCCTTGACTTTTTCAGTGTGTTTCTGTCTGAGGCAAATGCAGCCACCATCTAAATAGTCAGGGGAGGGGAACGGGAAGAGAAGGAGCAAGGTTGGCTTTGTGACTACATCTGGCTCCCGTGATACTAGAAATATGCACCGTTCCTGTTGGCACTAGTGGGAAGGTCACTAGAGGCTGGAGTACCGCATTTGCCAGTATGTTTGCCTTATACAGAGTTGGTTTGTGCAGTCATTCTTTTTTTCTCTTCTTTATCTAACGCTTCGGTGAAAGAGACACTGTGGAATGCCATTTGGTATCTTAGGCTTTCATGGAATCTTTCACAGTCCACTATCAACAAGAACCATTTCAGTAGGGGTAGCAGTCTTGAGGCAGAACAGTTGAAAAATGATACAAACCATCTTGCCTGGTCTCATCTGGACCAGACATCTTGAGCTACATCTGTTGAGAAGCTCGTGTTCTCAGTCTGGATTTATTTATTATGAATTGAGTTCTGTGTGGTCCAATAGGGGAAGAGATACATAGATACATAGAGAACCACCATAGCCATGAAGAGGCATCATCAGACTTTACATATTTGGGCATAAAGATTTCTTTCCACTCACTCCTTCAGTCTAAACTGAGGAATGAAATAGTGGAGTGATACAGCCATATTTCTAAAGACGTGGGAACCAGCTACTCATCTGCAAGTTCTTTATCAGAACTGTAATAGAACATAGAGCTTGAACCCTCAAGAACTTGTATGGCTTCAAAGAATCTATGCTGCTAGATGAACTTAGCTACTTTACGTTAGGTAAAAAATCTAATTGTTTCAACAAAAATACCTAGGATAGAACTAATATACCAGAGAAATGGTTCTAGCGCACAGTGGAATTAAAACCAGAAGTGGAAGAGGAGCATTGGCAGTTCCTGCTATCCTGAAGACTGCAGCCAAACCAGCAAAGATTTAAGGAAATGACTCATAGTACTCAGAAGAAAGAAAAACATCATAGTAATGGCAAGAAAAGCTAGGTTAATGTAACCAAACTGTTGAAGTCAAGTTTACTAGCCCACAGAGGCAGAGACAGGAAGCACCAAAATGACTAAATTACATTCCTGAAACAAGTCTGTAATAGTGTTTTATCAAGTTAGTGACTGTAAATGGCCAGGAACTTCAGTGGACACGAAGAAGTACATTTTGCTCTTGGACATTTTTACACAGGCATGTTGGAGTAAATGAACTTGCACACGTAATAGATGAAGATGTGATCCAGAGATCTTAGCGTAACAAATACTCTTTGGCAATCCCATGAAGCATGTTCTTTAGCTTGCTTAAGAAATGCTTGACTCTTGGTTTGCTAATATACTAATTTTTTAAATGTTACGTAAAAAAAATCCTGTGTTTTGATTGTTTATAGGATGTTTTTATTACTTTAAAAAAAAGATACACCTGAACACCATTATTAGCAAGATTAATTGTATAGGAATGCTTGCTGTCTTACTGTGTGAATGGACTGCAAACAGAAAAGCCAAACATTGGCTTCCACTGTTCTTACAAAGATTGCATATTGACATAGAATTCATCTGAAAAATAACTTAAGTCATAACTTAATATTTATTTCCAAATGCAAACAATTAATACAGCACCTCTGCTATGATAACTGGAGCTGCTGCTTTTCTCTTGTTCTGCATAATGCTTTTATTCCTATAGATGGGGATGATATGGGGCCAGAGTTAGATTTGACATGAAAGCACTAATGGACATGGCAACTAGGCTTTCCCCTGCAGCTACATATTACAATTGGCTGGTAGGAAATAAACCATCATCTTTTGTAAGGCTGACCACGCTCATATTGTTTTTCTGCTGAGCAGTTTTCTGGCAGCAGGCGAGACAGATCTGCTCATCAAGATGTTAAACTGGAGCTGCTGGGATTATTGTCTTTCTGCTTTAGTTGGTGTAATTGAGTATATTAAAAAAGTTCTCAGAAAACTGATGGAGTTAGGCAGTCAGATTAATTCAAAATAGAAATCAAGTACCTAGTTTCTTTCTATGGCCTGGAAATGTTTTATCTACTTGCTACCTTCTCCCATGTTTTAGTCTTTGTGCAAAGCTGCATATGATATTGGGATTGTAGCAGATTTGCTTTACAAGCGTTGTTTGAGGTGGTGAATGGCTAGGACTACCAGTTACAAGACACCATGGACCATTCAGGAGCTATGAAATGCAAGTAACTTTGCAAATGTATTCTTACATGAACAAATCTGCCTGGATTCTGAGCGAAAGCCATGGTGTTTGAACTGGTGCAGTCACCAGGATAGTTTCAGGTATGCAGGTATGTCTTATATAGTAATCTGAGGAGCACTGAGAGGCTTGGGTGGCTTCAAGGTATGTGTCTCTCGCAGCTACCAAAGTATCTAGCAATATTTTACCTCTCTGGATATATATTGCACTCTTGTATGTAGTTATAATATGCAGCTATGTGTGGATGAAATGCAAAATAATTAGTCTTCCATTCTTTTTTTGTCCCAGTCTGTGCACTTTTAAATGAGATGAATTGCTAACTTGACTTAGTTAACCCTAGGGGAAGGCCTTTTAATTATTAACTGAAATACTTGTGGGAGGTTTGCACGTTTTGCTCCAAGAATGTTATGCATTTTATACCAAAATGGGCTGAGTGTGTCTTATCTGACTCTGTCGGCATCTTTAAAATAAACAAATCTCTTGATATCCAGCACAAAACTACTGGCTGAGAGCATTGATCCAAATTAATCTTAAGAGGTGCAGCAGTGATTCCAACTGACAAGAGCAGTACCCTTCCATACAGCCCTCCTGCCCAAGTTACTGAAGTACAGTCTCAGGGGGTGATGTAAGAAAGCAGGGAGATGGGCACTTTCATTTATGAGTTGTAATATTGCAATACAAGGGCTTCTCCACAGATTCTGAGTACTAAATGCTCACTTAACTAATCTGTGCCATTTCTGAACTCATTTTGTAGCAGACTGAATAGTGCTGGAGTGGCAAAGGGCGTGTAGGTCTTAACGTGAGAGCAGATGAAAGATGTGTAATCATTTATATATAGAAACAATCCAGAAATACAGTACAACATTCTGCTGGTTGATGTACAATTAGTGCAGTCACTCTGAGCATTGATATAGAGAAACAGACTTCTTGAATCCTCTTTGAGAGAATGGTAGCCAAGGACTCTCCTGTAATAACATGTTCCTCAGGAGGGAGGGCAAGCAGAATTTAGAACCCTAGGGTAGGCGCTCTGTGGTACCACAGTATCACTGTTCGGCTAATACCATAAAAAACATGGGCTCAACTGTTCAGAAAAAGCTAAAGCTGATTGATTGCCCATACAAATCTTGGCATTCAGATAACTAGGTGATTCTAGACAATATATCCGATTATAAAGAAAGGCCATCATCCTTTTAAGTCTGGCTTTATGCAAATAGAGTCACCAAAATCAATGGACTTACTTATGTGGTTGAATTCATATCTGCTTTAGTGTGTTGCTGGAACGGAGTCACATACTTTTAAGGTATTGGTACATGAAACAATGCGCTTCAGGGAGAAAGTACAATCCCCAACAAAATTAATAGCATGAAAAGGAGGAGATAAAAATATGTATTTGGCTGTTGCCATAACACAAGCCTGAGAGAGCACAAGTTTGACAAATGGAGCATATAGTGCAGTGGGGACTAGTGTTTTGGCAGGTGGATTGTCGCTGACTTAGAAGTAGGTATTTTGATTCATGGCACAGTCTTCTGAATACTTTTTCCACATTTTAGTAGAAAAAAAAGGTGTATAAAAATCAGGTTGGAAAACCTGTTGACTACTAATATTTATTCGGGTGGTGAGGAAATACTGCCAGTTAGATACTATTAACATTCTGGTAAAAACTCATCTTTTTGCAACATGGAGCTGATAAAAGAATAGCTAATCATTGAAAAAAATGCCATGTGCTCATACCAGATTAAGTTTCACGAGGAACATTCCTGTGTCTTACAAATGAGCTGCCATGGCACTGTGATTCCTGAACTATGAGAAAATGTTTTCTTTGGTTTACAGGTGGGTTAATATTGGAAATTCCTATGAACATTGCCAGATATTATTTGCTCTGATAAGGAACAACAGTTTAGTTTTTATCTTGTGTTTGGGAGAAATACATCAGTCAGCTATACTCAGATAGCATGGAGATTATTTCAAAATGATCTTTAGGTTTTTTTTAATCTCCCTACTGTAGTTTGAGATGACTTCAGGCAGGTGCAAAATGTGGTTTTCCACCTCTTTTTTTAGTTCCTCGTGACACATTAATCAGACCAAAGTTTTGTTTTAAAAAGAATCTTTTTTTCTTTTAGCTCAGGTACTACTCTTAATACAATAAATGAGGAATTAGTTAAATCAGTGACTTTGTTTCATGGAAGTGAAAACTGAGCCAATAGGAAAATATTGCAGTTCTCAACTCTTAAAATATCTTTTGTCCATACAGTTACTTCAACGTTTAGCCTGTTTGAAGTATTTAGGGATAATTTTCCATGAAACTTGTTTACTTTGTTGGAATGGACCAATCTCACTCGTGATCAGCTTGTCTAGATGGAAATATTCATGGCGAGGACGTTCTTGGACTTTATGGGGCTTTTTCTCCTCACTTAACCAGTGGCATGATTTTTTTCAGGCTTTTTTCGTCGGCAAGTAGCCTGGTAGGGATGTTCCTGCGGCCTAATGTCCTAACTAAAAGGCTCTGCTCCCACTAGAGCAAAGCCAGAGGTTTGTGGTGTAGTAAGTGAATAGGATTGCACAACTTGACCCAAGGGGACCTTTGCCTGAGAGGTGACTGCAAGGTTGTGATGAATCAAAAGGCAAGCATCTCAGTAATTGGCTTTGCCTATGGATAATTGTCATTTAGTATGTTTTGCTACCACCCGTGGCTTAAATCTTAGAACAGTGGCAGTAGTTGGAAGCTAAATATAAAGTACCTAGCAGTGGCTTTCAACATGCTGAATTCAAATGTAAATGCAGCACCAAGTGACCTGTGGACCTTTATCGTCCTTGCAAGGTGAATGGTTGGTTAAAACAAAAATTAACCCAGAAAAATACTTAGCAAGGAGTATATGCTGTCATTGACCTGAATCAACACAATGACAGTGGGGAATTGACAGTTTATGTAGCTCATCTTAAGATGATATTTTAAAATATGAATATGAAATATTGTTTCACTTGCAAATGTGTTCCTGATGGTTTTTCTCCTTAGTGGTTCTAGGAATTCTGGTTCATTGTTATGAATAGATCATTATTTTTCCACCTTGTCGCCAAGTAGAATGCCTAGAGTTTCTATGGTTAACATATGGTATGAAAACACATTGTGTCCAGAATCAGTCTGGGTCTAAGTACTCCTGCGAGTGAGAACATGGGACTGGACTCAGTTGCTTAGTCAGATGTATCAGGAATGTGCATAATGTACTGGTGTTCTGACTCCTAGTTGTAGTCTCGTCTTTATCTGGCAGTACAAGAATGTTGCCTTAAAAAGCAATCTGCAATTAAAAATTTTTAAAAAATAATTGAAAATTATTTGGTACACTTTTTCTATCTTATGTAAGAAACGTGTTTGGTTTTTTTTTTTCTGGTCTGACAACTGATACAGATAAACTGTTGAAGGAGTTTTCTGTAACGCTGGAAAGCAAATGTACCCCTAACAGTTTATGATGGCTTGAAGTCAGCATTGGTAGAACGCCGAAAAATTCCTGCTTCCTGTTGAAAGCACATTCAGCACACTGGGACACATTTGTCTGGATGTGATATGTAGGCCTACTTTTTTTTTTTTTATTATTTACACTAAATTTTCAGTGATTCCTGTTACTTCAAACCACATACACCCACACAGCTATGGTTACTTGGAATCTGTCTTGACTGGAATATATCAGGAGTAATTGGGTTGGTATGCCATCTTTTGTTGATAATTGGAAACTCTTGGATCTGATACAAGAAGTTAACAAATTCCCTGTACTTTGCCATATGTTTTAGAAGTTCTTGCAACAGCAATTTTCAGGTCATTTGTCTAGCTGGAATTCGAGAAGAAACATATGGCTACTGCCTATGTCCTGCCTTACTGTTTTTAAGAGTATTATTTCATAAACAGAAAAGAGCTCATTAGCTGGTAAATTATTCATAGACCTACCTGGCATTGTACCAGATATGCATGGGGACTCTTGAAAGGGTCTTTTTAAATAGCATACATTTGGAATTGTCTGCACAGAGGTATATTTCTCTTTTCAGTAAGACAAACAAAACTCTGTGAAGCAATTCATCTCATTTAAGTCAAACCGTATGGTAATTTCGTATAAATACTTCTCATGTATGATTAAGAATAGAAAAAAACCTTGCTAATAAAGAAAGCTTAGTTTTAGCTGTGACTTGCATTCTGATGAGCTATGTAAAGCTGTCACTTATAGTCAAGTAATTGAAGTGCACATATGCATAGCAAAGATGACTGTTTTATTAATTTAGTGGCTGCATCTGATTTAAGATTATTCCAGATTTTAGTTCCAATGGTCTTTCACATTAATGTTAAAATATTCTCTGGTGCCACCTAATGGTGAAGTTAGTCAGTTACTTTAAGGTAAAAATAAACAATGGGTACCCACCACACTTATTATTGCACTGAGGTCTATCAGAATCGGTGCTGTGGGCTGAATGTGCATATAATAAAAAAATTGCCCCGACCTTTCACTGTTCCTTTAACAGTGAAATGTTTAGACTGGAAGCAAAAAGTACAGTAAACCCTGTACTGCTTTCTTCAGCTGCTTTATCTGGTTTTTAAAAGGTTTGGATACAAGCCTGAACAAAACCAAGTAGAACTTAAATCAAAGCTGCATTATGAAAATAACCCCTAATTTTGTAAAAGGCCAAATAAAAAACTTGATATGCTGTTCACTTTTATATACTGTTGGGGATAAAAAGTTCAGATAGGGATCCTAGGCTTGTTTCTAGATCTTTTTTTCTGTATTCTTACCACAATGCTGCAATTTGCTCATTCTCTGATTTCTAGCACGCAGAAAAATGCCTCTTTGAATGTGGGAAATATTGTATGGATGTACAGCAATAATGCCACTCAAAATTTGATCTTTCCATTATTTTTTAATCCTATTTGCTTACCTTTAAATACATTTTAGCAGTGGGGGAATGAGCATCCTTATAGTTTTAGATGTCATTGTGCCTTGCTATGACAATTTGTGTAGCTTTCTTGGAAAGAGTGTGTGTCACTGTTCTATTATGGGGAGAAAGTGTAGCTTCCTGCTCTAAATGAAGTAAATGTGACTATTTTGCTGAAGTCTGTAGAGAAGGAAACTGTAATGGGATGCGTGTGACTTTTTATCCATGTAAGAAGCTAGTGGGAGGGACAGTGTAGCCAAAGGATGTTGCAAAAGAACTGCTTAAATGAATTATTTCTCAATCCTCTGGAAAAGAATGTTCGGTATGTTTTGACTGATCAATTCTGCTATCACGCATTTTCTGAATACCTGGTTAAGATGGAATTAATAGAGTTGAGGCAAATAAACAGCAATACCCTAGAGAAAAGGAACAGTTTCATCCAAATAGCTGAAATATTAGGTTTGTTGCCAATTTATAAGAGTCAAAAGGCTGTTAAGTAATGTCATTGTCAGTTACTCTAGTAAGAAATGACTGTGCCCAACAAAACGTGAGCTGCTGGCTTCCACTGTAATATCTTGTTATGAACTACAGGTGTACAGTTTCTTGCACGGTCTGAATCATTTTTCAATTTAATCCTTAACTCCTTTTTTCCAGAGTAACTACCTTTGCAAACAAACTATTTGCATGAATAGGAGTTCTTAATCACTTTTAGAGAAGCTTTGTTTCAAAGTGAAGCTGTCTACCTTTTAGCCACGGAATAGTTGTATTTTGGGGTGACTTTGTAGCTAATTCAATTCTGTTTGGGGACAAAATATCTGCTTGTCTTCAGGTATTCTAGAAAATAGAGCATAAGTACATGAGAACATAATGGATAAAGTAGTTGCTACAGAAGTCACATTTTTTTCCTTTGCATAAGCATGACTAGCGAGGGAAATATTATGGGCCAAATTATTTGCAGATGTAACTGTTGTGGTTTCATTGAGTTACAGACAGACTTTAGAAGGTTTTGTCCCAATAGGAGATAATACATGCAAAGCACTTCTGATGAGCTAGCCAGTTTGTGGGTTTTCAGTCTGAGCTGAGAAGCTGGCACACTATGCTTTTGGAAATCTGGCTTTGAGGGCTGTGCCACATTACAAAACCAGAGGTTTGGGCCCACTTAGGAAACTAACAAATACAAATCTTCCAATATTTTTTTTAGGTCAACTCAATAATAAAATTGTGTTTCCTTCTGTGAGTTGTAGATAAAGAAAGGAATCCTTCTCTGTGGGTGGATGACTGCTGTCCTCAAAGGCACAGGTCATTGCCAGTAGCGCTTAATATTGGTTTCCTCTTTAGTTGGGATCCTTCTATATGGAAAAAAATGCCAAAGAATCCTCCAAGCTAAAACTTTCCATCGTTTACAGCAAGCATCCTGAGGCCTCCTGATTGTCATTGTAAGCAAACTATTCTTGCTTTATGGTCCTTCATGAATCTGCAGCTGACAATCTGTGCTCATGGGTATTGTCAACTCCAAATGTTTAAAAATCATGAAACTGGCCCTGACTCATGACACTGAGATACTGTTAAGCCAAATAGCTCATGCATGTTACTTTCTATGTATCAAGAATGGGAAAGGTGAAAGAAGGAATTAATACCCCCAATCACAGGGGTTCAGTTGGTGAAGTATTAGGAGATGAACCCTTGGCACTACTGCAGCGAATAGAGTTAGTTCTGCTTGTCCCACACCACTAATCCCTTAGTAGTGCCTAGAGCACAAAATATGCAGGGATGGCTTGCTATCTGTACGTACCACTGTGCAACTTCACATAAAGTTGTTTGGAGTATCGGTTTTTATGAAAATGAAGATGGATTCAGGAGGAAGCATTACAGATTCCGACCTATACATCTTGCAAATGTACTTAGTATATCATAGTGTTGTCAGTTATTTGCATGCAGAAGTGTTGCCTTTAAATATTTTTTTCAACCAGATGGCACTCATTCTCTACAGCTTTGAACCCTCCTTACCTCATTCATGAGGCCTAGGAAAGCAGTCAAGTTTCTAACTATGCTTTTCAGCCATTTCTGCGAGGTGTACCTGTGAAACTGCCCAGTGGGACATGGCAGGAAAGCTGCTTTTCTGCACTCCTGTAACTGATCTACTCACTCAAATAGCTGACCTTAAAATTTCTAGTTATGATGTCTGTGGCCTTAGAGACAGATCATGCCCTAAGCTCATAGTGGAAATGCATTTCACCTGTTTAAAGCTGTCACCAGGTTCGTCATCTTTAAATTGGATGTTTTTCTCAACAATGGTACCACCTCAGCTGTGTTGTATAGTACCACTTTGTGTGTTGCCAGGCTGGTTCTGACTTGGGCCTCTCAGAAGGAAGTGAAAAGCAGAAGAGCTAGGCTTTGACTATTTACTTCAAGTCCCTGTTTTGGTTCTGTGGGTTTTTTAATGTAGCTGATCTGTTAGATATTAGATCCAGGTCTTAGAGCACATTACTTTAACAGTGTGCTGTGTGTGGTTATTTTCAGAGGCCTCTAAAGGAGATTAAAAAATTGAGTATTTCCTTAGAGTCTTGGTCTCGGTACAGACAAAACACTGCATGGTGACTTCTGTTTGTGTGAGTCACGAGCTGCAGGAATACAAGGGGCTTAGTGGGTTTACAAGCGGGCACTGAATCTCAGAGGCAGAAATGAATCGGTAGCAAAGCTCAATCAAGCGCAATCTTCCTCCTGCTGGAAAGAGAATGAAAAAGTGATTGGTATCAGTTACCACTGTGGTGCTGGTGCCTGGAAAATGCTGCAGGAAGGGCTAGGACTGATGTGTCCAACTGGCATCACTCCTGAAGAGCCCTGCTGAAGGTTAATGTCATTCTGATGAAATCTGCCCAGGCAAAGATGCTTCCTGAGTCGTAGGCAACTTAGAAAAATGGGAGCTGGATGCAAAATGTGGATCCCGGTTGGGCCCTTTATTTCCTTTGAAGCTTCTAACAAACTCAAATTTTGTCTCCTTAGCTTTAGATTCTTCATGCTTCCGCTCCCATCCTGGCCTCCAAAGGTCTCCTTTCCTACTGGGCTGTGCTTTCAGAGCAGATTATCACAGGAGTCTGAAACATCCCTTTTCAGACTGAGCTCCCAAGTCACCTTCTTGGAGCCTCTCCTGTGTCACTGACACCAGCACTGTGGTGCCTACCTCCTCCATCTAGTCTCCTGTCTACCGGGGGAGGCTATCCTTATCCTCAAATGCCTTCATATTGAGGTGATGGAGCAATTGCAGAGGGCTTTCCTCGGAGCACAGGCATTGTAGGTCAGGGTATATACTTTTATGGGATGGTTTTAGTCCCTATAAGCAAATCCTCAAGTTTTTGACAGGGGCCACGAGATCAGTGACCAAATTTCCTGAAGAGCAAGCCCCTGACAAACTGGGGTCAGCCCCTGTTGGTGGGACATACAGCTCCTGTGGGAGGTAAATCACTGCGAAGTGTTGTCAGCGAGACGGGGGAAAAAATGTTCCAGAGAACCTACCTCAGGGAAAGGGAACTCCGGGAGTTGTCAGGAGGTGCTCGGGATCACAACTTGCCAGGCAGCACATGCCTGAGCTAACACTCCCCACTTTAACCTCATGAAATCCGCGACTGTTCTCGGCACTGTTGTTCTTGTATCCTTTCTGCCTTAATAATCTTCTCAGCAAGATAGTTGGCTTGTTAAATTTGCTGAAGCATTTGCTCCTGATAAGCTTTATCAAGGAAGCTCTATCCCTTCTCGTACAGCGTCGCTGCCCTCTGCTGCTCACAGGCCTGCTGGCAGGGCAGCTGCCTGCTGTGCTCCATTAGCCCCCGGCACCACTGGCTACTGGAGCCAGAGAGGCTTATGCCAGCAGTGGTTCTTAGCCCACTATCCTCTGTGCTCATCCTTGAGTTATCGTGTTTCTTTGCAGAAGAATGCAATGTAGGAGTGTGACGTACTCCTACAGGTCCAGGGAGGTTCTTCTCCCTCTGTACTCGGCACTGGTGAGACCGCTCCTCGAATCCTGTGTTCAGTTCTGGGCCCCTCACCACAAGAAGGATGTTGAGGCTCTGGAGAGAGTCCAGAGAAGAGCAACAAAGCTGGTGAGGGGGCTGGAGAACAGGCCTTATGAGGAGCGGCTGAGAGAGCTGGGGGTGTTTAGCCTGGAGAAGAGGAGGCTGAGGGGAGACCTCATTGCTCTCTACAACTACCTGAGAGGAGGTTGTGGAGAGGAGGGAGCTGGCCTCTTCTCCCAAGGGACAGGGGACAGGACGAGAGGGAATGGCCTCAAGCTCCACCACGGGAGGGTCAGGCTGAACATTAGGAAAAAAATTTTCACGGAAAGGGTCATTGGGCACTGGAACAGGCTGCCCAGGGAGGGGGTTGAGTCACCTTCCCTGGAGGGGTTTAATGGCCGGCTGGACGAGACGCTGAGGGACACGGTTTAGTGATTGATGGGAACGGTTGGACTCGATGATCTGGTGGGTCTTTTCCAACCTGGTGATTCTATGATTCTGTGATACTGTCTACCTCCTCTAATACATGTAATTGCTTTTTACAATCCCATTTCTTAATATTCCTTGACAGACTTGCCTGTTGTTTTGCTGGAAGCAGCACATTCATCCATCTATGCTTTGTTACACTGATTTCTTAATCAAACGTGTAGAAGAGGTAACACTAATGAGCAGCCGTATGTCTATTTTTCGCCTACATCCCCCAAGATACAATAATCTATTTTGGTTTGCCTGGGTTTGTTATTTTGCTGAATGAGTGCTCAGCTGCCAAGGCATCCGTTTTTTCTCTAAATGCCAGAGAGCTTCAGTTGCTCTAACAGCACCTGAAAGCCTTTGGCATTTTGGGGTCACTGGCTTGGACTTGCTGTCAGTGCTAATATTGTTTGACTTTTAAAATTGGGTTTTAAGCCTTGTGCAAAACTACGTGTGGCCAGGGTGTTTATCCTTCATGGTTTTGTGGGCAGATAGGGAAAAATTTTTAGAAGACTACCAGATCCACATTGAAGGCTATCTACATTTGCTAGGAAACTCAAGGTAAGAGGGAACCAATAAATGGTCTGTTAAATACGGGAGGAAAAAACGAATGGCAAAATAGATGATTGATAGATAGATAATGTCAGTTAATATTTAACTCGTAAAGGTCATCAGCCCTTGAACCCAGTGTCAGAAACCTCTATGCTGCTTTTAGGTAGCAGTATCTTTCAAGTGTATAACTTAAATGAGAACTATCACTGTCTTGAGTTACATTTCAAAGTTTTCATAGCATTTGTATGTAATATTGGAAAGTGATGCTGATCAGCCCCTTGCTGCACTGTTTTGCAGCTTACAGGCATACACAACAGCAAACTTAAAAGCCCATGCTTTATTTTACTGTTTCAGATACCTGCACCTCATTTCCAGAATGCAAGTGATCATTTGTGAGGCTGAGCCCATAAGGGAAGGGGATGTGTATGTGCAACCTATTTTCTTTTATTATGTGCACTCTCTGATTTTGGTATCCCTGACCTCCGCTTCCTGTGTGGAGGGATGGTTTGGCAATGGGAATAGTTCTGTAAAAATGCTGGGAAGAGATGCATGGCCTCAGGCTTTTATTTTAACTGTGACAGGACTTGAGATATGATAGCTGGAATCCCACAAAAACTGGAAACCACCACTGAACACTAGGAAAAATACTTCGGCCTGATAACACTAAGAGTTCGCTTTAGATGATTAAAAAAAGCAAAACAATGCTCTTGAAATGTTCTTCATAAAGATATATGTCTGCATGTCCTACGTGGCTCAGATTGAGTGGGGATGGGGAGCAGATGGGGAAGAGCTGATGACAGATTAGGGCAGGCTGGACTGAAGGAACTAAGCTTCTCTAGAAATTCAGCAAGACCACAGAAAGCATAAAGAAAAGAAAGAAGGTAAATGTAGCTAGAGAAATGTTTATGGTTGGGCTGCAGTATGCAAGCATAGTCAAATGGGCGGAGGAGAAGATGGGAAGACACCAAACACTTTTGAAAGGGAAGGGCTTCTGACTGTTGAAGACGGGGTGCTGTACATGTGAGCAGTTTGTAGGGGTAGGAAGAGCACCAGGGGTCTAATGCAGCACCTTTGGTTTTGTTGTGGATAAGCCTTTGACTCTTCACTCCCAGGACAGCAGTCAGTAAAGTGAAACCCAATTTAAAGATCAATGCACCCACAGGCTGCCTCCTAAGAAGGTTATGGTAGTGAGTGAGTTGAAAACATGTTTGCAGTCTGGCGCATACAGGCAGAAAAGAAAAATCAGCCAAGAGGAATGTTCCCTGCTCCTAGGATCTGTTACAGACCATGGCTGGTTGCACACATAAACAAAGTGGGCTGCTACCTGGAAGGCAGGTTGCCTGCCTGCATGTATTCAAGGTTATGAATTTTGACAGATCAACATGTTCTTCTCCATAGCCAAGCTGTCCCCTTTGTGCACAAGGGCTGTTGCTGATGGAAGGGCTGGGATGCGTGGGTGAGCTTCTCCTGCGAGTGAGAGATTGGCATCAGCAGCAGCAGTAGTTGCTTGTGCTACACACTGCACTGCAGGCACAGTAAGTTGTGGTCTCCAAAGGTCTCTGCTTGTCCCAGCTTCAGCCAGTATTCTGCATGTGGCAACAGTCAGAGGGAGGTGGAGTCAAGAGGGTATTGCTGGGGGGAGGAGGATCTCTTGTCTCTTCTCAAAATCTACCTGAAATATCTGCTGATCCGCAAACCTGCACTTCCTTCCCTCCAGATTGTGACTAGCTGTCAGTCAACTCAGTGCTGTGCTGAGCCTTTGCTTTTCTGTCACCTCTGACAGCTCAGCTCTCTTTCTGCCCTCTCACAGATTGTCCTTCTATCCCTTCCTCAGAACCCTTGGCTACAGCCCTAAACCAAGGTTTTGCTGAGAAGTTTAAAGCCAGTTCTGTTGTGAGAGATGCTCTTCAGTAGAGGCATTAGTATTGGGTAAGGTGCATTGTATCTTCCTCTTCCAAGTGACATTTCTGTGGCATTGGTGTAGAGGGGACAAAAGGGTTAATGCTCTGACAGGCTGAGGGCAGTGGATTAAGGGTGTGTTGTATCTGCAGTTAAAAGGGTCCTTCTTGTTTCTCCCCTATTATTATTACAATTGTTATTACAGTCACTTGTAGGGCATGTAAGTGAAGTTCATCCAGAATATAACCACCTGAAATTGAGGAGGAAGGCAGAAGAAAACGTTAAGATTTCCAGGTGGACATGACCTCGATTCTTCTTTGAGCTCAAGCTACTTTTGGCAGGAGCAAAATGAAGAGAAGGCTTCCCTTGGAAAGGAGGCAGTGCATCTGCCAGCCCCTGTAATTAGCCAAAAGGCCCGGAGTGTGGGGAGAAGGTCATAGAGCATGTGGCTTCTGCCATGGCACTGTTCAATCCAGAATAGTGCCTGCAGGAATGGAAAGCCCAGATATTGCAGCTGATCCCATGCGAAGGCCAGAACCCTTCTTCTGGGACTAATGAGTCCGCTGATGTACAGCGAGCATCGAACAGGGTGTGCAACACTGTGAAGTCTTTGGAGCAGGAAGCACAGAATTGCAGAATGCACAGAGGACTTATTCAGTCCTTACCAAATGCCTCCAAACATGCTTAGAGGGAATAATTATTCAAAGTAAATTAGAAGTTTGACAACTCTGAATTACAAGCGAACTACTGAGATATACAATAACAGAATGAATCATTTATAACTCTGCGTAGTGTAATTGTAGAGGAAAAAAAATACAGCAGGCAAGATTTCTCTGGCAACTTCTGGGTCAATGAATCTATGGTATCTCTTTATATGTAAATTCCAGACCTGCCAAGAGCCTACGTGCAAAATATTTTCTGCTGATAACTGAAATTGAGCATAAGGGCTTTTTTATAAAGACTTTATTTTTTATACTGTCTCTTGTGATCTAAAGAAGGTAATCATGGGAACAAGACAACAAAAAGTTTATCAGGATCTTTACTACAAATATTTTCCCTCTTTTATACTTAATAGGAAAACCACATTTAATTTTTCCTAAGCAAAACATTCATTGATATAGGTTGCGTTAAGGATAATAAAGAGTGAGTCTGTTACACTCAGGAGTCACACAGTGAGAGACATGGGCTTAGTATCAGAAACTATAGATAAAACCCTCCTTACCATGGCAAGATTCCTTACTTACTGCTTGCCTCAACGGACAGCAGCACAGCAGTGTATTTGTATACTCCCTAGAAAAGTGGGATGCAGAGCCAGTTCCTGGTCTGAATTTTGTCTGTTTCTAACCAAGCACAGTTCCTCTATAGAAAAGAAAGTCAAGCAAACATGCAGGTGGTAGGGGAAGGTGAATTTCAGCCTGCATCACTCAAGGTGTGATGCTTTGCACCAGTTCCACTGTCTTGGCTTTTTTTAAAATTTGCCTCCATCCCTGTTTGAACAGTGGGGAAGTTCAGTTTCTCAAGAACAGCTTAACTTGTGGGGTCTCTCAGTTCCTCGTTAGCAGATGGAGTTGCACAAAATGGAAAACTCTCTGGGACTTCCAAGAAGCACACATCATTATTTTAGAGGCATTTCCCATCACTTCTGTATTGGATTTCAGAAGCATTTTAGTTAATGAATGTGTTTCACCCAGGTGCCATTAGAGGTATTTTGTTTCCATGTTCATGGGTTAGTTTCACAGATCTGTTTTTGATATCCGAATGAGATAGATGAAGGGAAAAATTCCACCCTGTACAGGAGAGGAGATGCAAATGTAAACATAACAATCTGGACAGCTAAGACATGTCCTCCATCTCACAGCTTTAGATTTTTTTGTGAGTAAGTGTATTTTAAACTGCATGGGCTATGGCATGGATTGGCATTGGGTTTGATAACAGTCCATTCACTCACTTCAAAACATTTCTTTAAAAACCTTCAACATTTTTTTCTGGTCTTCACAACTTTGCTGTGATATCTGACAGGGATGCCAGATGGTCCAAAGAGATAAACGTCAAACAAGTAAAGCGTCCCCGAGTCCAGTCCTTTGATGGTCTCTGTGGTGACAGCCCGTTGGAGGTTCACATCAAAGAAGTATTTGCACAGCACTTTTTCTGACTTGTGCCGAGATTCGGGTCCAGAGCACCTGTCCACACTCCGCAGTTCTGTCCAGACCTGTTCTTCTTCAATCTTTTTCCTATATACACAGTACTTGCTCTCCTCTTGTGTTCCTAGCCAGGCAATGGTAACAGAGTTGCAGGTCCTCAGTTTACTGAAGGACTTAATTTTTAAGCTGTCTGGAAGAAGAGGGAATGAGGGCTTGTAGAAAGGGGGGGACACCTGTACTTTCACAGAAGAGTTAGTTTCCTCTGTGGACCTCAGCTGCACCAAATACGTGTCTAGAAACTTCCCCTTCAGTGAGAAGTACTTTAGCCCCGAGATGTTTTCCGACACCACTGTTTTACCGTTCTTTGTTATGTGAACCTGTACTTGTCCACGACACAACTGAAAGGCAAATTGTATTTTTTTGTGCCTTGCCTGGTACTGCAAGGTACTGAATTTCTGGGTTTTCCCATCTAGGACAACCTGAATCACTTTCCCATCTTTCAGCTCCATCACCTTAGGTTCAGGTTCATCCAGGGTTCTTGCAAACGTCCCGGTGTAAGCAGCACTGGCATTTGTGAGGAGATTGACAACAAAAACATCAAAATAATACTGAGTGCTGGGAGTGAGGCTGGGCACTGTGTAGGTGTTCTTGGTACCCATGCATATCTGCCTGACTTCCCCACTATTTGCTTTGCTGATGATGCTCAATTCACTGTTGGACAATATCATCACCTGCTGTGGTTCAAGAAGATATGGGGAGAGAGACAAAGCTAATGTAGGTGGCAGCTTCATTCCAGAGGATCTGATTGCTGTCTCAGCAGCACATAAACTCTTATAGTTGTGCTTTTCATTAACTAGAAGACAGTACTGGATGTTTTCTCTGTGTTGCAAGACAGAAGGACTGTGTTTCCAGGTCAGAGTCACTGTTGTATGCCCAATGCCAATAACATCTAAGCGTGGATCTGATGGAAGTTCTGGAAAGAGGTGCCCAGATGTTGTGTCAGTTGTTAAGTACACGGTAATGTGTGTGTCTCGCTCAGTGGATAAGAACTCAAGAATGTAAAGGGCAGAATGAGGAGACATACCCATGTAAGTCTCTACAGAATTTCCCTTAAAATTAAAAATTGTAGACACCATGCTTTGAGCCTTCTGAGATTTTGAGACCTCTTGTGTATTGTGAGCACCTGCAGGCAAAAAGCAGACTTGTAACTTCTGTTTAAAAGACTTAAAATAAAGCACATTGCATAGATTTTATTGTTCATATGTAAGGGAACATCCTATTTTATTCCTGAAAACAGTAATTATAACTAAAAATACTTTTTGCTACTGCTATTTTGTTAAAATAACATTTGAGTAGCTTTTATTTTGGCAATGCAGTTGTATAATTATGTTTTCAAAAAATATAATTATAAAACCACTGACTGTCTCCTATGAAGATGGAAAATATATTACTTCAGAGGAATATTATTTGAATTCCTCAGTCAGGTGTACCTGCCTGCCAGGTAAGAACTTATTAATGGCAGCTTTCAGATTTTAGTTTGAAAAATTAATTCAAAAAAATCATGAAAGAGAGTGTAATTTCCTCTTGGGCTGAAGGCAGCATAATGTCCATTGCCATGGCAGATGATATTCCTAGAAAAATAAAGGGCTACATCTTCTGCATATCACAGCAGGGAGCAAAATGACTAGTTCAAGTGGCGTAAGCCACAGAAAAAGAACTAAGGCAGCAGAGGGAAGTTAGAGCCTCTAAAAAGGACGTGGGAAGCTGATCTGTGTTTGTGGAGCCCCAACAACACCCAGTGTTGTTCCCAAATACTACCCTGTGGTTTTGACTTTTTGAGATGTAATCCTTAATTTACTTGAGTTGATAGCAAAACCCTGTGGGCTCCCATGTTTCATCCAGGGAGGCAGGGATGTCCTCTTCAGCCCATGGCAGTTTACAGGAGAGGGAAGCATGAGAGATGTAAGTTTGTGGAGGATTTTCGGTAACACAGCTGCTTATGCTTTCCCTGTCCTGGGCAGACTGAGGTTCTTACCTTGTGCTCCTTTTCCAAGGAAACTTGCTGAAGCCCTGTGCACAAGAACACTCCATTCGATGGGAACATCACAGGGGGTCACTGTTATTGTGAAAGGTGTAAGGGCTCTGCCTTCCTCCAAAACAAAGTAGTACCTGTAAATGTAGATTAAAAACAGAGGGTAAGTGTCAGGAAATACAAGTCTGCCTGAGACTCCTATAACAAGCCATTCTGATGCGGCTACTCCGCTATGGGTAGAAATGACAACTCCCTTTTGAGGTGCCTCAACACGAGGGGATGGTGAGTGTCTGAAATCCTCAGCTGAGAGAAGAACAAATGCTCTGGGTTTTTTTCTAGTTCGCAAATATTTGCTGGAAGCTTTATCTGCTTAACATAGGCAGTATTTTTCCCACAGAATTTTAACATATTTCAGATGAATATTGTATTTCAGTACTTATCTGGCTATTTTGTACGGTGGATGAAACAAACTGCCTTCCAAATAACCTCCTGCTGGCTAACTCTGAGGAATTTGGTTCTTTGTCCCAGAATTTCCTGACTAGAGTTCAACGAAAGCTCTTAAAACATATACTCTGTCGTACATCCTTGAATATCTAGGTCTTCCTGGGAGTCAGGTGAACTGGATGTAACAATAATTTTAACCAGTCTTGAAGATTATCAGCTTCATCTGGGCCAGTTTTAACTTACTTTTATGACAGAGGCTGCTGGGCATGAGCAGTACAAAGCAACATCAGTCTACTCAGTCAGGTTTTTGTTCCTGCTTATTTACAAGAAAGCCCAGCCTCCTGTCTTATTCCTTTGGTCTTCAGTTTATTTCTGTTGTTTTGGTATATATGGACTGCATGCAGCTGCAGAAGTGTTTGGACTTGAGTCAGTCACTCTGCAGTTACATGAAGGCCATTTGAGGGTTTTTTTGTTTGTTTGTGAGACAAACCTGACTAGTCATTATGGATAACTCATGTCAGACTAGAGGTCTGGCTCTCTTTCAGGATGTTGCTGTGCTAGAGTCAAGCTTCACTGGAAACAGCTCCACATTTTTGAGTTTTTTACTTTAAGCCAGAATTATCATCTCGTAGTTTCCTGTCTGGATGATTCTGGGGTTCATAATGCCCTTACCTGATTATCTAAACCAAAGGGGGTTTTGTTTCCTAATTGCAGTCTTGATGTTATGCCACAAGAGCACAGCAAAATTCACTCTTCTCTGAGGTTTCGATGTCCATTTGCCTTTAACAAAGCGAGTGCCTGGTTTTGCTCCTGTGAGCATTGCTGTGTTATATAATATGTACCATGTTGCAGTTTCTTTCTGTGCAATACATATCAGGACTGAACCATCTGGCTCGTTCTCTGCTCCATGACTGCTCTTCTCGGGTGTACGTCAAAATCTATACGTGTTAGTCACTGCCCAAGGTGGAGTCTGATTCAACCCCTTGAAGAGCATCTCTTCCCAAACAAGCCGATCAGTCTTTGCAAAGCAAGATGCAATTCCAGTTGTAATATCTAGATCACCTACATATCCAGATACGACATCAGACTTCGCAGGTATTTTGGGGCAGTAAAGAATCTGTGGAATTTCTGCATGCAGAGCACTTCTGATCTTAGCAAGCTTTAGTGCCATTAAACAAAACCACTTCCAGCCTGAAGGGCATTGGCAGAAGTTTTTCTGATAAGAAGTCTGTACAGATAGTCTATTGATTTTTTTTTTTTTTTGGTGTGTGTCATTTGCTAGGTAAATTATTGTATTTTACAGTGAATGTAGGATGGCCAATGTGTCTCTGGTTCTGAAGCCAGGCTGTTTATGTGACGTGACTGTTTGCAGTGGGAGCTAACCTGCTCTGTATCAGCTCTGCTGCTGCTCTGAGGAACACCACACAGAAAGGTGCTTGAAATGCATACGTGAAACTAAACTTCATCTCAGAGAGATGTTCCAGATTCTGGGCAATGAAATGACGCTTGAGTTTGACAGCAATGGGGCATTTCTCTGGAAAGTCAGTGGACGTTAACAAAGTTCTGCAGGTGCATAGCAATTCTTGGCTTGTATTGGTGCTGTGTAGCTATGAATGTCAAAGGGAAGTGTCTCAGAATAGGAGTGACTGATTTGCTCTTACCTTTTAGGTATATCCTTCAGCAGGTGGACTGTTGTTTCCTTACCATCAGTGAGTAGCAGGGAGTGGTAGAAATTGAAGAGATCAGTCTTGAAGTTCTGTTGGGAAGTGGTGGTGGGTGCTTTTATGGAATGACACAAGCAAGTCACTGCTAGGAGATGGAGAGGCAGATAAAGCCAGAAGCAGGACATCTTCAGTACTGTAAAGCAGGATGACAAAAAGTGAATGGAAACTGCTGTCTTGGGGGAGAAAATCAGAGATCCTCTCTTTCTGTGCCTTTCCTGATATTTATCATAATCACAGCAAGCCAGGCATTCAAACAGTGCCAGTCTCCTTTTTCCTAAATTGCTTAAAGTTCACAGAGAAATATTTCTCTGAAGATCTCTCTGAGATTTAATAATAGAAGCTGCTATCAAGTCTTTTATTATAGAAAAATGTAGTCAATGTAGCAGAAGTGCAATATCTCAAGAAAGTTCTAAAAAACCACTTTGCTGATAAAATGAGTGGAGAATTACAATTTAAATATTTTTCCTTGTTTATAAGTGTTCATTTGATAAATTTCACGGCTGGGTTGTTTGTAGTGGAACAGTCACTTTCAAACTGACAGGAGGCCACTATATCCCAAACAATGCTTCTGCCATCCATTTGTTGGAGAACAAAATTTTTGTGTCATCCATTATGATTATAGGTATGTGTACAAGAGGGGATCGTAAAAACTTATTCAGAGCAGTGTAGGATACTGTTTGATGAAGAGTGGAGGATCCTGGATAAGAATCCCTAAACTGATACTTAGATTTTGAGCAACTTGTGTATCTCATTTGGACAAAGGGGTTTCAGTACTGTAAAGCAGCTGGATAAGTTATGCTGATATTTTTGTATTGCCCATCCCTTTCACACCTGCATCACTTCAAACCCATCTCATCATTTGCTGCTCACTGAAACTGTAACAGCTGTATTGTATTCATAGTGACATAAGATTTAGAAAAAAAAATAATCATGTGTGCCCCTTCCTTTTGCCAGGAGGCTTTATTATCAGCTTCAGATCTATGAAAGAAATGCACACAAACAGTCCCCAAAACAATCTGTGCACATGCTGACATAATTATTCAGTTTCAGAAAGAAAGTACCAAAGTGGAAAGAGCGTAAAAGGGAGAAGGAAGGGCATAGACCTTTAATACAGGTGCCAGCTGTAGCACAGGGATTTGGAAAGCAGAGGGAGCTCTGTGAACAAAATCCCTTTTTTGAGGAAAAAGTAGTTTATCGCATCTTACAAGCAGCAAGGAGTAAAGATCCTGATTAAGTCTGATTATTGGCTACTGATAGAATGGAACATAAAAGACAAAGCCTCGATCCATTTTAGTTTTCACTAGTTTCTAAGATCAGCCCTTTCCTCGTGGTGCTTGCAAATGTGCAGATCTTATGCAGTCAAAATATCTACAATTCGGCAGACCTGCTGTCCACTACAATTAAAATGAATTTATAGAAGGACCACTTCCTTTATAAATCCATTTCAAACATGAATGTTTAAACAAAGTATTGAATATATCTGTAGATTTTTATGTACAAAATTTGTTTTCATCTGTGGTTCCCCAAGTAACACACATCTTTTAGCATCTGTGATATTATTATTGAAATTATTTCTGCCAGGTCCTGAATGTCCTGCTTAACATCCTAGTAAAGGTAGGATATTCTCTTCATCTTTAATATTTTTAGCACCTGGCCGTATGCAAGATTATATGATTATCTGAACAAGTTAAAAGAATAGTTAAGATTATTGTATCAATTCCGTTGTTAATGTTCTTATATCAGAGCTTTCCTCATAACTGAGTCACTTCTTTGCAACCTTGTTTTTCTTGTAGCCTAATGATAGTTTACGGATTCAAAATATAAGCCCAGATATTTTGTTTTACCTTTGACAATGGAATCTGAGTTGCTCCACACTTCGGAGAGGATTAAAAACACCCAAAAAGTCTTTCTGCTGCTTAAATGACAGGATCTTGCAAACTGTGCTGACAGCACAACAGCTGAGCGTTTCTTGTCCAGGAAAATAAACAAACCAAGCGACCCACCAACCTATAATCAGCTTATCCTGAAGAGAACATCATCCTAAAGGCTGATTTCACTCAATTACACAAACAGTATATTCTCAGACTCTTGGCAATATATTACACAAAAAATACTCTGCTTACCTATTTTGTTCCTGGCCAGATGATCTCCAGACCACTCGCTTTTTCTGATGAAAAAGCATAAAATAAAACAACATAGACTGTTCAGATCTCTGTAGACAGATGAAAACCAAAACGGCGCAACCAGTTTAACAGGACAGAACTGATTTTTCCATATGGCTCCTGAAGAGACATAGTAACTAAAAATGCTTGCAGTCCTTGAGAAAAGAGGGGAGGGGAAAAAGCCCTGAAAACCAGAGCGTTTTAATATTTTTTTAAGTTGGGTATTTTCAAAGGTTATTTCAAATTAGCGTAATTTTGAAATCTTCAAAGGTCCTGATTGTTGCTCTTTCAGTTCTAGAGTTCCTTCTGGAGGGCTGTGAAGCACATTTGAGTGTGCTGCCTCCAGACAGCAGGACTCTATTCCTGCACAGAGTGTCAGCCAGACTGTTAGAGCAGCCTAATCCCAGGATGGCTGGCCGGAGAGTGGGTCTTTGACAGAAATGCATGGAGAGGAGGAGGGGGAGAGATGGAGAGAGAGCAAACACTGTTAACCCTTGTTAGCCCTTAATACAATCCAGCCAGGAGCATGCTGATCTCCTCCAGAAAACTGGTTTTATGTTTGTAGCTTGATGGCCCTTCCATGGGGCATGTGATGGTCTTGCCTACAGCACTGCAGAAGTGTCGGATAGTTTCAGGTGTACCGTGTTTCTACTGTGGGGTTTTTGTTGTTTGTTTTTTTTTTTTTATGGCTCAACAGGTACTGACTGGCTCACAGAGGAGAAGGGAGAAAAGCTGTAAGGGTGAGGAACACTGCAGTTATTAAGCAGACTGGAATTAGCAGTCCTTTGAAGGCTGTCAGGAATCTGCTGGGTAGACCTGAGCAGGTTTCTTGGATTGCAGAGTCTGCGTAAGAAACTCCAGAAGCGTATGGGCTGGGGAAGTACTTCTGGTGTGAACGTATTGTGGCTGAGGAAGTAGGTGGGAAAATCATAGAATCACCAGGTTGGAAAAGACCTGGACAGGATTCTTGTGCTGCTTGTACTTCTTGGCCTCTTTGCCTGAGATGTCCGAAAAGGAGCCCTGGGGTTGTCCCAGAGGGGATGCCTACCCACCTTCATTGCATGAACTTCTAGGCAGGCAATTTGCAAGGGCAAAGCCAGAGCATAGCAGGGAAACAAGGCCTTTTATCTCTCTTAAAATCAAGTCTCTTGTTCAGTGTTAAAAGAGAGTGACTTGCAGTAACCCCTCACCATTGTCTCCCTGGATTTGAAGATGCATTATTTAAGCCTTCTCGAGACTGAAAGTTTGCATAGAAGACTGGCAGGTCAGGGAGAAGTATAAAGATTTCAACATATTCTACATAGCAGATCCCTTTGAAAATGTAAATTTGCTTATCAGTTGATGTAATTGAGAGAAATATTTAGTGTGTTTACTCTCATTGCAGAAGATGGCTGGAATAATCATGATGTTGTTCACCAAATGTTTGCTAAAATTTTATTTGCAGAGAAGTTTTTGCTTAACAACTAGAATTTTAAAAAAGGGCACTTTTTGGGCACTGTATGATCAATGTATTGGCACCGTGGAGTTAGGAAGGGACATTGTGAGGTGTTTGCTAGACAACTAGCAAAACTAGGGTAAAGAGAAAATAAGATCTTTCAGACAAATTGTAATTCTTGTGTGAAATTCACAACAGGTGATGTCTGGGTAACAAATGTGGGAACTAGTGAAAATATAAGTGCTTATCCAGAATGAAACCATTCCCCTGCTGGATGAGAAGCATGCCAAAAAGGTGCTGCAAAGTCCAGTATGTTTCCAGAGCAGTCCTGGAAGAGGAAGGTGTAGGTCAGATGATGTGCATAAAAAATGTACATTGAAAACAGGGCATGAGAGTAAAGGTAGTGGCCATAACATAAGTGCATGAAATATAGTGTGGTTCTGATGAGGTTTGGAGGGACTTACGGATGGAAGTAAGCAGGAAGAATTGTAAGGAAGTAACCAGTGTTGTTGAGTAGGAAGATCTTTGGGCAGGGTTCAGGAGCAGATGTTACTCATGTCTGGTAAAATCCCTAGTCAGTATGGACACAGTGGACATATTTGTTATACAAGGGATGGACTCATGGTCTCATCCTCCCCATCCTCACTGCCATCAAGACAAGCTGTTACCTCGACCTCAATTCAGCATCCAGGGAAGGCAATAGGAGTCTTTCCATTAACCATCATTTCAGCTGTGTTAAGCCAAATGCTTGAAGGAGCATTCTGTCTCCTACTGAGTAAAATATGAGCAAGGACAAAAGGTGAAAGAGAATGATAAGATGGTTTAAGTATGGATGGAATCCATGGATGTTCCTCTCACAACTATTTCTTGCATGCTTCCCACATGTGTGTGCTGGAGCAGTTTGCATATTCATAAATTGAGAGGTTCACTGAAGCAGTATCAAAGGAAAAAACAATATTCTCTATGGAGAAAGTTCATAGCTAAATTCATGACTTGTGTAGCCTGCCTGAATGCAGTGGAGTTACAACAGGGACAAATCAAACCCCTGATATGGAGCAAAATTGATCCACCAGACTTCTCACTAGAAAAATGTAGTCTGTAATGAGCAGGCTCTGCTGCACCTCAGAGCAGAGTCGGTGACTTCAGGCAGGCTGTTCAGAGATTCTGCTTTTGTACTGACCCTGCTGGCCATCAGCACTTTTCATGAATGCAAGAGATGAACATCTGTAACACCAGGGACTTGATTTATACTCTGTTACGTAGTAGCTCTGCTAGAAGATCAATAGTGCTAAAAACAAAGGCGCTTTGTTTTAAATATGAACAAGTAGTCAGGCTGTCAGGGATTTAGCTTGAAGCTCTCAAAGACACTTCAGATGTGTATTTGCTGGAACTAGAGTCCCAGTTTCCACATTCAGGTGAGGGATTCTGTAAGCTAGAGGAGTGTCCCACGATCCTAACGGCACTCCCTACCCACAGCATTTGGTTGCTCTTCCACAGAAAGCCTTGCAAAAGGATTCTCGGAATGTCTCTCGAGCCTGTGCAGCTGGCCACATGTTCCCCCATGCAACGCACCTCTGAGAACTGTACCTGGCAGGGGGAATGCAAAGAAATGACCACATATGTTCCTGTTGAGGTAATTCCCCTGCCCTAGCAACCCACTGCTGAGATGATCAGATCAGCTTCATCAGGAAACGTTATCAGTGTGAAGGACCAGGGGAGAGGCAGTGCCCCCCATTCGCACAACACATGGGAGGGTGGTGACAAGACTGCATGGTCTTCCCATCTGCTGCTCAGCTGGATCAGGCCCTGCCTGTAACCCCAGCAGTTACCCAAACAGACAACTTCCCTGTGCCCCCAGCCCTGCCCAGGGAGTTCTGTTGCATGAAACTCTGTAAGCACATAAAAAATGCATGGAGAAATAGAAATCTGATCTTTCAGGCACAAGACAACCAATATTCTCCTTGTCTTTTGCATGTGCGCACGTATATCCTATGAACAACTGAGTTGAAATCGTTAGTCTTTGGCTCCCAGCTACATATCTGCCTGGAAAATACCTTCTTAACCAATTAACACTTATAAACTATGTTCATAGACCTGAGTGGAAGTCTATGGATGCCTGGAAGTTATGGATCTCTGACATTTTCAAATGTGTTCCGTATTCCGTACCAGACCTGCAAGGAGGATTGTAGCATCCAAATACATTTTGCATTTTCCATGGCTACAGGTTACATTTTTCCTCTTGGCAAAAGAATCTAACTTCTAAATTGTCCTTGTGGCTACAAGGGAAGTGGGCTGCAAATTTCTGTAAAAATGCTTTCCTGGGTGGTGAAATTGTCCAAATCATTGCTTGACAACCACTGGAGCTACTATGTCCTTCAGAAGTTAACACAGTTCTGTTTAGTATTATTGCTCAAAAAAATTCTTACACACAGCTGGGCTACAGAAAGAATAACACTTTCCTTTGAAGCAGTGAAAGACGAGCCTAAGCAGAAGTCTGGCACTTAAAACCTATCAAGGGTACTGTAGTGGGGCAGCTGCTGCTTCCATTTCTTCCAGATTTTGTCAAATCCTGGTGATGCACAAGCACTCAAAGGACTGTCTGATAAGAAAAGCCCTAGTCTACTCCTATTCAGAGGTGTTAATAAGCCAGAGAGACTGGGAATTACTTATAAGTCAGAAGCAGACTTGGAATTTTCCTTCAGTGTGTACCCAGGGGAGTACACACTCCCCTGATTTGCAAGCTGGTGGGTTGTCCTGGCAGTACGTATTGATTTTGTAGCATAAAAAAACCAGTGGCCTTCCACATTTTGGATCTATAGCACCCATTATGGCATGTCTATGTTGTTAAGTTCTCTAGGGAATTACATATTGGTAATTGATGTACCTACTAAAACTGCAAATAAGTTTTTTGCTTGGCAGTCCCTCTCCAGGACAAGATGCTGGCACCTTTACACTTGGAAATAATCTTTTTCCGCTGCTGCTGAAACTAAAGATAGCATTGAAGGGACTTTTAGTAAGCAACAATCTAAAGATTATGGACACGTGATTATCCTTCACTATTTTCATATTCCATATTTTCAAGAATAATTGTAATCAGTCAGAGAAATACTAGATGTGATGTAGCGGAGATTTCCTGTGCAAAGCTCTGATCTTGCAGGCTGTGAGAGATTGCTTCTGAGGTTACTATATCCAACTTAATGGGAAAATTCCCTATTTTTATGGCTGAATTTTTTCCTCCACAAGTGTAAATTCAGTACAACAGAAAAATCTTCAAGTCCCTAGCCAGGAATCAGTATTAGATTAACAGCTTCTTTATGAATTAAAGAGCAAAACATATTGAAGGTCTTGAGCTGCTATTTTCATTTCCTTTTCCTTTCCACATACCTCTAGGCTTTCAGGATTTTAGGTTAAGTCCTGTTAAATAATGCCTTAGAAAACAACATTCCTTTCAAGCCATCAAAGCAGCATAACAGTTTGGGAAGGTATAGAATAATAAGGTGAGGTTTTCAGCTTAGCTAAAAGCTGCTGATTATCTTAGTTAAGAAAGTCACAGTATGGAAAGAGGTGGCATTGTCTTTAATCAGAGCTCCATTTTAATAGGGTAATCCTATATTTTGTTTTTAGCTAGTGTCGCCTGTTTTATATACTGAAGTACTAAAGTCATACTAATAGAACTAATCCACCCTGGAGCATCCAAGTGTTTCCTATGGCGGAGGTTCTCAAGTGCTGATTTAACTCCTTTCAGTTTCAAGTTGGAGAGGGTAAGGGAATGCTGAGCAGCCAGACTTGATCTTAAATCAAGCACGGGTCTGCCAAATTTCATGCATCTGGAGGGAGGCTCCCTGATCCTGAACTACTCCAGAAGTTTTTTAAAAACACTAAAAGGCCTTTTTTTCTTGTAGGTGCTGCTTTAATTTACAACATTTCACTTTCCTCTTGGGCTCCTAGGAGCCCTCCATCTTTCTCATACGCAGGGGAATTTGCAAGCAACCAAAATGTCCACCTACAGCGCTGAACAATTTTTCAGAAGGATGAGATTATCAGTTCTTGCTTTGTTCGTCCCCACTGGCTGCAGCAGTTAGCTCCCGGGAGCTTTAAACTATAAACTGCCTTTTACAGGATTGGAAAGCAGCCTGCATTAGTTTTCCTGCCCTGACCTCCAATGTGGTCACCAGCAGAGAAGGAGTTAATAACTGTCCTCTTTTCTGCCTTTGCTGGCTGGAATCACTGGTCTCCCATCTGGTCCAGGCTGTCCGTAGCTCTTCCCAGTGTTCTCTGGGGAAGGCACTACAATATCCAGGAATTTTAACAATCCTAAACAGATTGGGGGCCACATGTGGACTAAAATGATTAGATTATAAGAAATCCAATCACATTTGGTGCCCTTGCCTTATATTTTTAAGCATTTGGAATCAGGCTTTCTCTCAATTACAAGTATTTTACATGCAACAGAGATAAAGTTATTAGGTTTGTCTATCCGTCTTGTTCCCGGAGGAATAATATCCATTTTAATATTTGATTGCAGGAATTTAATGAATAAGTTAACATTATGTGTAATAAAACCTGCCACCGTTGTCATAAATCATCATAGCAACTCGCTGTTCATGATAGTCAGAGTTAGACTGCAGAGAAGAAGGAATGACAAACATGTTCATACATATGTATACAGAAGAGGAAAAGTAATCTCTGTGCTTTGCTCATTCCTCCTTGTTTAATGTAGTTTTTTCCATTCAGTTAAAAAGTTCTGGATAGTTCATTAGACCTTAACAATAAGGTTATTTCTGTGAAACAATTTTTTTAGTCAAAATTATTTGTTGAGCGAATCCTTCCACTCGTTAAGCGTAAGTATAGAAATCAACATAAAATCATGCAGCTTATTCTACATTCTCTGCACTCCTCTGTTTGATCCTTCATGACTCCAGTGCCTTGAGTCCTATGCCTGTTTCCATCTGTTCCTCAGCCTACCTGTCTCCTACTCCCCTCTGATTGTCTTCTAGCCCTCTCTGACCCATACATGGGATTTAGTAAATTCATTCCCAATGGGAAGGAATTCAAGTCCTTGCTCTGTTGCAGAGGGCCTTGCAAAATGACCGATGCAGCTTTTAGTACAGAGGCAAATCCAAAAGGTCACAAAATAGTGAAAGAGTCCCTTCGGGAAACCTCTTAGTGGAAATACGGAGCTATCTGATCTAGTTCTGCACATTTTCCTTCCCACAGACCAAAAGTTTTGCCTGGGGTGAGTTTCCCACTTAGAAGATTTGATTATAGAAATTGCCTTGCTCACTCTTCTCCTGTGTCTTGGATAAGGTGCAAAGTCCTCAAGCACACCCTGAAGGAAATAGGCTGCCTAAAGCAGGGATTGTTGTACCGGGACAGCCTAATATAAGACCGCTTTATCTTGTCTCTGGTACTGGTCTGCTGAAGGAATCTTAGCAGAAGGTGGAAAACCTTTGCTATATAATAGTAGTACACCTAAGACCAGTGATTAACTGCAGTGGCTGCGGCCGGCTAATGCATCAGGGGCTCTACAGAATTGCACTGTTGATTTTTTTTAAAAACCATGGCTGTTCTAAATTTACAAGCTATTTTATAGACTCATTAATTTTTCATGGAGGAAGAATAAATGATTGGCTGGAAAGGAACTCAGAATATGGGCTATTTACACTTAATTTATAAATTATGAACTTGAAAGCTGACGCTTTATGGTGTTTGGTATCATTTTATAATGAAATGGAATGAATCTCTCTACTTCTACACCTGATCTGGCATAGCATTAACGTCTATGCTTCCAGGCAGTTTCTAACAGCAGTGACTGAGCGCTGATCAGCCCTTGGGTGGAAGAGGCATTTCCTTTGCCATACTCTCAGCTCGTGTTCCTTGTCTTCCCTCTTTCCTGTGGCAGATGTTTGGCCCCTATTTTCTGCAGATCACAAGTTATCCGATAGCGTTCTGGCATGGTCTGCATAGAAACTATTTTCTATGTTCTGACTTCAGAACCATGTGGCTTCATATCCATCCCCAGGGAAGTGCAAATCAGGCTCATTGATCCTACCGTGACTCTACTGAATCATCCCATGAGGCTTCTGCAGCACAAGGGGGAACTAGGGAAAACTAAGGCAGCTCCAATGACAATTTGTTCTGGAGGATAATGTGAGATATCTGAGGCATGGTTAAGAGGTATTGCCCTCTTTGTGTCTCTGCTGTATTCAAGGGACCCTTAATCTCCATGGGCAAGTTCTTGGACTCTTAGATAGACATCTGGAAAGTCCTATGACAAGAGAAGAAGCAGTGATAGCATTGAAAAGGCAGGACCACAGAGGATTTGGGGAAAATCCACCCTTTACATGATGCTTTCTGGGACTGTATTTGCACTGAATCAGAGGCAAATGTATGCAAAGAACGTGCAGCCACAAGCTCATGTGGGAATAATTCTCTTTTCCCCCTTCACTGACACAGCTACTTATGTGTCAGACTCAATCTGAGTTAAAATACTGCTTCTGACATTAGATTAGCTCTGATGTTGTCCAACTTTTCAGATTTATTCCTGATGCTGGCTTCATTTATGTTACCTCTTGGCCAGTGGTCATTTCTTACTGAGTCTTATCTTTAGATTTCGGTATGAAATGAAATTTCCCCACCTTGTTAATGCTCCCTACTAGTGTACCTCTTCCCAGGAAGCTGCTCAGAATAAGACTGCTGCAGCACAGAGCCATCTGAGAAACCTGTCCCATGACTGATGTCCCGCACTGCCAGCCCCTCTCTCTGGAAGTCACAGAATCATAGAGTAGTTAGGGTTGGAAGGGGCCTTAAAGATCATCCAGTCCCAACCCCCCTGCCGTGGCAGGGACACCTCACTAGGTCATGCTGTCCAAGGCTCCATCCAACCTGGCCTTGAACAAAGTCCCTTGGCTCTTGCTGAGATACATGGCTGGCAGCATGGCCCTTTATGTCCATGTATCTCAAGATACTTGTACCCTGGAGATAGTTTGGAAAGACATCAAAATTTACATTAATCTATTGCCCTTGGCTTCTAGTTGTCCTACAAATTGCTCCCGTAATCAGCTCTAAGGTCAGTGGGGTTGCACAGCCAATTACACATGACTGCTTGTGTGGCCTTCAAGCCATCCTTTAAACTGTGCAGTGCTGCTTCTTTGTTCTTTGCTCCCATGTCCAGTTATCTTTTGGGAGTTCTGGTAATGCCAAGCTATTTCAGGCTGAAGTTTCCCAACAGGTCTGATAAACAAGTTGCAAAGAAGAGTGATCATCAGAAATCATTGAGCTTTCCTTTTCTATTTGTGAGCGTCTGTGAATTTAATTTAATGCCTGTGCTGTTCTTGCCCTACATGGAATTGCTCTTGGCTTGGGCTGGTCTTCAAATTTGTGTCTGCCTAATGTTAGGACTGACACTAAGAATAGCCTACCTAACGTTGTGATGTTGCCAGACCCTTGGCTTCTGTAAGTCTGGATTGCATGTCAATTTATGTTTTTTCATGCTTTCCTTGAGTGATGATTAGAAATCGTTTCTTGCTGGATTTCACTAGCCAGGAAACACATTATCCATCAGCACAGTCTACCCTGTGCAATAGGAAGCAAAGCCATGAGGTTTTGATGTTGCCTGCCCTGTATCTTTCATGCAGAGGGCTGTTCATGTTTCCGTGCTATCTCTTCACCAGGCTGTTGGGAACTAGTTTTTCTGGTTGCTGTGTTACTCATGAGTTGGAGAATGAGAGGGGAGCTGGAGGGCATCTGGCCCTTCCACATAGGAATAAACCAGATTTAATTGCTCTGAACACAAAGGATCGTGACCAGGCCAATGGTGGGATGTTCTTCTCAGAGGGGCTACCCTAGGATGAAGCTACAGCATGAGTTGGCTGTACAAGAAAGGCATGATTTCATGATACGATGGGACACAGGGTAAATAGCAGACAATTGTTGAACTTGTGGAAGCAAAAAGGAGCAGAGCTTCAGGAGGTGTTTAATTCTCAGACAACATATTTGGAGGAACCATAAGGCAGGGTCAGAAGATGTTTCTTCCTGAGACTGATTCCCTGCTTCTCTTCAAATTCAGTTAGGCACAGAACAATAGAGATGCTGCTCCAGATGGCAAGGGCAGTACAAGAGCAGTATCTACTCCTCGTGACAGGGAGAGCACCAGTGAGGAAGCGAAAGAAGCTGCCATCTGAGCAGCAAAGGGAAGGAGTTGGTGAATAGAGGTCCAAGAGGTCAGGCTGAGGAGGGATCGGGAACAGCCATGCCATTTTAGCTCCAGGTCATCGCCTCTAAAGGATGGGTACTGGTGGGTGGGGAACGAGCTCTTCTCTTATTTCCATTTTTACAATGCAGGTCTGTCAGGTTTTCTTGGCTGGAGCAGTATGTGTGAATGTGTGATCTGTTTTATTATCTTCCACAACTTGGTACTACATAGGTTAAAGAATCAAAACATGAGCCACCTCACCTGGCTCCTGGGGTGAGTTTGTCTGACATACAGTATCCCAGATTTCTACTTCTGATTTATGCTATTAAATCCCCTTCTCACAGGGGAAAAAGGGGAAGAGTTGGAGAAGTGGAACTTTTAACGAGGGACAAGAAACAGCTGAGAAACAAAGCACTGATAAATGTATACTCTGAGATAACTAAAGTAACTAAAACAGCTCCCAGCACTATTGTCAGGGAATTAATTCCTACAGGAATTAATCTCTTCATAATAGCTTCTGATGAGCGCCTTTATCATACTAGCTGAGTGATTGCACTGCTGTTAGCAGAGGATTTCCATTAATTAATTATTTTTTTTTCCCTCCAGTATACTCCTGACTCATTTATCTGATGGAAATAAAAATATCTGATAAAGCATCTTGGCTCAGAGAAAGATGCTAAAAGAGATTTGGGGGAGAAAGGTGGGGAAAGAAAGTTGTTTTCCCTCAAGGGACCCACTCAGAAGTAAAAAGCAGGTTGTCAAAGAAATGTAGTCAAAGGAATAATGTGTCTCTGCCATTGTATTTCAACTATAAGACCACAAGGAAATGAAATTAATCTTCATGTTTCCAAAATGCTGATCTGCTACATCCATAGAAGGAAGCTAAACTAGGCAACATACATTGCACTGATATGAAGGCATGAAATTTAACAGGCAGCTATGGAAAGTCAGCAGTCTAGATGGTAAGGACAAATGAGACATTGTTTGTGCCACGTTGGCTTTATTCCTGTGTTTTAGAAGCCCACACATGAGCTCTCTGAACTTTAGAGCATATGATTTAGCTCCGTTGTGCTCTTAAGAACAAGCCAACAAAGTCTTTTCACAGTTTTGTTGTTTGTTTGGGTTTTTTTTTTTTACATAAATCTCACACCTTTACAAAGTAAACCCTTCTTTCCATTCTTCATAACAACAGTAAAAGTGCTTGAGGGCCTCGATCTGCAAGCGCTAATCATGAATTATTAACAAAGCTTTTCCTGCCAGTGAAGTTATGCACAGAGGTGAGTGGTTAGGAAGCTGAGCCTTTAGCCCAGAGAACACGTGCTGGCTTAGGAAGGTGTTAAAAATGTGGTCGTAATTGCACAGTTATAAAAGCCAATTAAAAAATTATTAGTGGCACAAACAGCACAGCTTAACCAGAGGTGGGCCCCTTATCTCTGAGAAAGAAGCCCAACACAATTTCATCATCTCTACAGAGCTGCTTAAAGCACAAAAAAAGGCTGACAAATCTGGCAGTCTCACCACATATTTTCCACTTATTAAAATGAAATGCGTGTGACCATTTCTCCAAGCTATTCCAAGAGTATCTACCTATTAACTTTCCACATAACAGACTTCCCTGAGATTTTCCACATCTCAAGAAACCCTTTTCCATGTTGGCAGCTCTTGCAGGAGGATGTGAGACAGCAGCTACCTTCATTATTTGGAAAGCCTGGGGGACATAAATCCACACTGGGTGCCACGATGCAGAGGTGAGGTGCAGTATATTAATGCTCAGAGAAAGAGACTGCTATGATGTTTTCGTGAAAAAGACCTACCCCCTCTGAGCTCCACCAGTATAAACCACGCTGCAAAGAGGTTTTTGATAGCAAAGACCAGCTCAGTAGCCTTAACTCCCCTGCTAGTTCAGGGCCTGCACTCTGCTGAAGCGTCCAAACTTCTTCCAGATAAATAAGGAGGAAAAAGAGTGGAAGCTGGTAGGAAACAGTGTCAGAAGCTGCTCTTCTCTTGTAGGATAAGTTGAATAATAAATGTGGTTTGCAAGATGTGGTTTGCTAAGAGCCTTCTCTCAAAGTAGAGGATAAAACTCCTCTTCCTCCCAGAGGCACTTTGTAACGTCACCAACCTTGGCCAAGCTGCTGCAGATCTAGAGCTCAGTTCTTGTCAGGGTCTTTTAGCTGATATAGTCTAAGCACCTAGGAAGGATGTGCTCTTATTTTATTACACCAGCGACAATTTATATCAGCATTTAAATATTCAGAGGCAAAGGCTTGAAACTGCATGCTTTAAAGTACTTCTTTGAGAGATCCTCTGTCTGGTTAAAATTGGGTTTGACTTTTGTTGCTGATGATGTTTCATTTGGTAAAAAGAGAAAAAGACTTTCTCCTAGATGCCCTGCCCAGGTTTTATCTTCCATGGGCAACTGGATATGAAAACTGGGATGGCATAATGTTAGCTGGTCAAAACAGAAGAACGCAAGTCACATCTGGTACTTTGTTGGTTATGTTTCCTTTGAGTCCTTTCTCTTGCTCTTCCATTTTCCTAGTTTCTCTGTTTGTTCCCAGCCCAATTAATTTCATTTTATACCCATCACTGGGAGGCTTTGCACTGAGCTGAGCGTGATCTGGGCTGGCTGCATGCCTGGCACACAGGAACACACAGCCTTGGGCAGTCCCGACCATGATTCCATGTGATGCTGTTTGTGAAGATGACACTTCCCCATAAAGAACTGCTAGTGCATTTCTGCAATTTTTAGTTTTCTCCCTATTTCTAATTTGTCTCCACTGTTAACATTGTCATTCTGGGCAGGTGTGTATATTTGGTCTGCCTTTTCCATTCAGTGGGAAATACGATACTTCTGCTTTCTTATTAAAGCCAGCATCAGGCAGATTAAAGTTTGAGAAATGTTGCAAACCCTGGCAAAACCACAAACTGTTCTAGGTGCCAGAAATGAAAAACAACTAAATAAACATCTGGAAATAATCGTAATAGTTTCACAGCAATATAACTGCAGATCTTATAATATTCATAGCATGGCTGAAGCTGCTTGTATTTTCCCTATATTAAAGTACCAATTTATGAACCTTATGTAGAGAAGTTAAGATGCAGTTTAACAGGTTGTGCTGTCCCTGAAAATTTTACTGTCAAAAATATCTTAAAAAGCTGTTTGATGACTCTGGTGTGGCAACATTGCTTTTAATTCTGTTTGTTGGTAATGGACAGCAGACACCTGTGAGAGATATTGTATCAGTATCTCAATTGTACAGTATCTATGTAGTTTCTGAAGCACAGACTAGGCTTCTGTCTTTGATATTGAGAGTCCTCAGGCAGCAGGTTTCCCTACCACTTTTTTCAGGAGGTGATACAGTCAGACTTGGGTTTAACACTTTATCTCAGCCCCTGATGGGACTTTAAGACAGGCAGGAGATTACAGGGACTTGACTGATTGATGTACAAGCTTCAGGTGTAAGTGTAATACTCTGGCCTGAAGTGAGGAGAATTTTTTTGTGAGGAAGAAGGCCCAAGCTCTGGGTGCTCTGTAGGGTGAGCCCATGTATATGACCCTTTGTATTTTACTGGGAGACTCTTTGTATTTACCATGCACTTAAAGTGAAGTCTTAAATTTCTTTGCTGTGTTTTCAAACTAGTCCTCAGCTATTAGGTCTGTTTTCTGACCTCAGATAAGTGACCTGATCGCAAGTAAGATCCCTATTTTAGGCATGCCTGAGTTCGCATCACACAATAAATCTTAAATTCAGGCCTTAGGTTCCTAATGCTTCATTTTTCCTTCTGATTCACTTCCCTTTCAGTGTGCAGGAGAGGAATGGTTGAGTGTTTCCTGGGGTTCATGGAGCCCCTGGTGAGAAGCCAAAAGCCATTATTTTAGCTCAGGACAAGTTGATGGGCCTCTGGGAAGTTTTGGTGATAGATGGAGATGCAGACAGTCAGATGGGTACTTGTCCTCAGTAGTAACAGCTGACAGTAATGGCTGAGTTTTCTTTTTTGACACCATTCCACTTATGTTTTTAATACCATGAAGAAATATGACAAAATAATGTCTCTAAAAGAATGAATACAAGTATAAAGCCACAAGTGGAAGCACTGATCTACAAGGTGAATTATATTATCACTTAAAACTCAATTTAAGTTTGAAACTGCAAAATGCCAGTAGTGTAGCATCACTCTGAAGAGTTAATAGCACTTTTCAAAGTATTCAAACAAGAAACAAAATGCCACTATGTGAGAGGTTAAATTACAGGGCATCTCACGTTCCTGTTCTCTGGTAATGGAATATGGAGCTTTTCTATTCTAGGTAGCTTTGCGATCTACTAATGTGATTGAGACTTAAAACTGTCCTCTGTAAAATGGTGTAAGTCCTGTTCTCCAAGTGAGAGATCTCTCTCTCTCTCTGTTTCTCCCCAATATTCCTCTCATTATAATCAGGTTTGGGTACTTTTGTTCAGGAGAATATACAGATGCCTCACTAGCACAGTCAGAGGCTGCACAGAACCTGCTGCCATACCAGGAATAAGAAGGAGGTTGTACAAACTGGATGGAAATCTTTCTTACCATGAAACAACTGAAAAGAGAACCTCATTTAAACATTTTATTTTTAAAGCTGCCTTTTAAATACTAAGACTATTAAGTGAGTAAAATGTAAGGAAGCACACTGCTTACACTCTGTAGAGGTGAGACACTCTACAGAGCAGTTTCTTCCTCACAGCATGGGAGAAAAATCATCACTATCTTTCTATATCCACTGACATTATATTTGTCATGCCCTTACTTGCAGTGGCTGCTTCCTGTCTGGACACCGAATATCTGTCTGCAGAGCTGCCAATAAATAACTTTCATCAATATTCATTTAATTTTTAGAGTACAGAACAATCGCATTGCACCAGAAGATAAGGACAAGTCAGCTTGGTGTGTTTTGCTATTACCTCTCTATCAGTGCTGTTCTGAGGCACTACAACAAGCTCAAACCAGTACCATCTATAATACAGAAAGGCACACAAAGTCTTTGGATAGTTCAGTTTTCCTGCTGGATACCAAACTGCCATCTTTTGTAGAGAAGCTCATCCTAACTTGTGCAACTAATTGTGGCCCTGACCTGCCTCTCTGGGGCTGCACCCACTGCCTCTGCCCATGGGACCAGGAGCTCTAATTAAGCTCAGCCCTAGCATAAGTAACTAGTGTAAGTACCTTATGCGTGGGTGGAACAGATGCTTGCATTTGAAGAGGTGGCTTCCAGGTGTTGCTTTCCCCAGGAGGCTGCTTGGGGTTGAAATCTCCATGTCCCATCTAGAAACTAGAGCTGGCACGTACTGTTTGGGTTTCTGCATTCTGTAAGGTTGTTGTTTCAATCCCTCCAAGAAGACTTGTAGAGCAGAACAAGGTTTGCAATTGCAGCCTTGTTTGCGCTTGCAATCAACTAAGCACTATCCAGGAGCACTGCACACGTCTTCAGAGAGATGTTGATGGGAAGCAGGGGAAGATGAGGCTCTATAATGCGTTTCATGGCTAGGAGCTGCTACCTATGTATCTCAGCAGTTGTGGTCAACTTTCGGTCTCACTTCTCTGGATGGTAGAAAGGTGATGAATTGTATTTCTGTGGATTCAGTTTCTCATTGCTGGCCGCCTGTTATCTGGCAGGCTGCTAGATCCCAGTTTGACATCTGAGGAAAAATAGAGGAATTAAATAATTCTTTAGGCAAAGCAAGAAAACAAAAATCAAATATGCTGTTCAGCTGTTACTACTGCTGTGTTGGACTCTCTTCCAGCTCGGGCATGGTGAAGGCGTCCACCTCCAAGTGTGCGGGAGTAACTAGAACACCCACTTTGAATCTGCCTTTACAGCTGATTCCTGAAAGTCTTTCTGTTCAGCAACATCTCTGTGTGCACCTTGTGGGCCAGCCCAGAGGCTTGTGAATGCTGTTTGTTTCCTCTGTCACTGAAAACTCGGCATGTACGCACCGTGTTGCAGCACAGTGGGAACTAATCTGAAGTCTGCTGCTTGGCCTCTGTGCTTTAGCGTTTCTTGTCAGGGTCCAGAGGACATAAATAACAGGCACAAGGGCAATGACCTTGGCAAGCTGTTTTCCCAAAAGGCCTGGAGTCGGTCTCTGCTCTCTGACACTCACCAGTCCCAGTGGGATCAGCAGTGAAAAGTAGCAGTAAGGAAAAGTCTCACATGACAGATGCGCTGCCTCGGTCAGGGCAAAACAGCAGTTAGATTTTATATTCAACTTGCAAAATTACCTCAGCTGAAAGTAATTTTGCAGCAACTCTGCACAAACTCAGCAATCAGTAGTCCTGCAGGTGCATTTGAATTACTTGATAAATGCTCAGTAAGTCTATCTGGTTTTTTGGGTTTTTTGAGGAATCTTATTCGTAAATCACCCTTCTGTGTTGGTTGTGTGCTTCCTATTTTGAGTGTACTTTGTAATTGGGAGAAGAGGGCCAGTGTCTTGGATCTTCAGTGAAGGCAGATGCCCCTTTTGGTTGGTACCTTTGAAATTTTCTTGAAGTCAGATAGTGTTTCTGCATGAAGCTATTCAGTGTTGTTTGGTGGGAGGGAGGAAAATACTGCCACATATCAGCTGTGACTGTAATAACACCTCCGAGTAGGGACTTTTCCTTCCAGGCATGTTTAGACTGCTCCAGGATTTTTTTACAAACTTATAGCTGTTCTTTCTGGAAAAGCCTTTTGAACAACATAACGACATAGTCACGCAGGAATATTTTGCAATTCAAATGCCCTGGGATGGATATTCATATCAGAATACCCAAAGTCTGCCCAGCACTGTGGCACGTCCTGCTTCACTGGAGACTTGAGTCTCACTTTTGTGAAGCTCCCAGCTAACTCTAGTTGAATGATGAGGACTGAGACATTGATTGCAGGCACAGAAAATGGGCAGAGGTTATGGTCAATGGGCACAGGAAAACAGCAAAGAACTTTCTTAGATGTTCCACTGGTAATGTTGTTTTTCTCTACCAAACACAAAGCTTTCCTAAGCCCTGCTGTCCCATTGCTTTCTTTCACTTTATCAGCTTAGTTGCAGGCAGGTTAAAAAGGGAGCAGTTGGAACTTTTTTAATTCCTTAGTCTTTCTAGTTAGAAGTTCACTGAAGAAATTCATACCCTGAGCCACTGGAATTGCCTTTTACCTGCTATTCTATTCTCCCTTCACTGGCGACTTACTACAGACTGATTCCTTTAAGGCCTCTTCATCCCTGTTTGAGGCTCATTGCAACCCAATGGCTGTTCCTACCTACCTGCTCTGAGGTGGTCTCTAGGGTAGTTTTGGCTCTACCAATACCTTTATGAACAGACAATCCAAAATTCAAGTGAGAGATGGAAGATGGGTTTCCTTCTCTCACCATACACTGCAACCAGTTTGCTGAAGTTCCCTCTCATTCGGGGCAGGCGCAGATCTCTGCCTGGTACAACGCTGTGTCTCCTAGTCCACACGCTAACTGGCAGCTGTCGTTCACCTGTCCAGCCCTATGCTCCTTGTTCTGTGTTCACAAATAAATTGGATAGAGATAGAGTATGCTCATGGCCACTCTGTGAGCTCAAAGGGATGCCGCTATGTCAGATGATCTCTTATGAATTATTTGCCTGGCACAAATGGCAACATAGCAGCCACGAATGGATAAGTATGCCCTCTCCAGGAAAAATTTGGTTCCTTAATGGAGTTGCAAGGGAAGTCATCCATCCTTCTTAATGTTTAAAATAAAAATTGCCTGCTTGTTAGCTGCGATTTATTGTTTTTGCTTGGGTCCTACAAATGGAATGGATTCAGAAGGTTAAGCCCAGATGAGCTCATGCTGTTCAGCTGGATGATATTAGGACTTAATCCCTTTGCATGGTTCCATGTTCTGTAATACCTCTCAAGCCTGATGATTGCAGCTGTATTTTAAAAGCTTTTTTTTTTTTTTAAGATAATCTGCTGGAAATGTGAAGCTGGTAGTAATAGAAAATATTCTTTTATTTCCATAGAAAAGATACAGTATTCATTTCCATATTTAAACTTTTCTTTGAACTGGCTTGCAAAACAAATTCAGGATTGATGACAGGTTTCCAGTGATGACCTGCAAATTCAGATCTATTATTGAGATGTAACTGGTAATGTTTCCCAATGGCTGCAAGTAATTAAAGTTCTCCCTCACAATTTTAATAACCTGCTTGTTTCCTGGCTACTAAATAACTCTTCTGTTCCATGTGATTTAATTTTGCTTTATGTTGCAAGCACTTAAACTGGCTGGTTTCTGGGAGTCCATGGACTGCTACGTGTTTTAACTGTAGTTTATCAACCAGGCAATTTTATAGCCTTCTGGCTATGAGATAATTATATATATGTATAACAAATCTACCATGTAGACTGAAACTCCGAGTGTGTGCTTGGGTGACCTAGAGGTCCCAGCAGGGGTTATTTATTTGATTGCCATGCTAACAGAATGTGTAGAGATTTGCTATTTAAGTGAAATCCCCATACCAGGTTTCTGAGCCATCTACCAAACAGCTGATCCACTCATCCAGGTTAACCTTCTTGTTTCCATCTGTGTCACAGGACTCAGAGGATGGAAAGTGGATTGTAAATAACAGACTTGCTCTCTTAGAAGAATTGTGGGGACACTGTAATGCCCCAGATTTTTGCAACCTGTGCCAGTGCCTCACCGTGCTCATTGTGAAGGATTTCTCCGTAATTTCTAATATAAATCTCCCTCCCTCCAATTTAAAGCTATTTCAAGATGTATGTGATCTATAAGTCCAACAAGTAATTCTGCGGTCCTGACTTCTGATTTAGGAATGCTTAGTCTTGCCAGTGCCAGGAATGAAGCAGAAAGTGGCTGAAGAAGGCAACTGAGTGATGGTGGAGAAATGGATGGGATGAGGAAAAAGCACTCTTTTCTTATGGCATTCATACTTTTCTTTTCAAGAGGTGTTTCTTTTCCATACGTTTCCTTGATTTCTTTCCAACTCCTTCCTCTGCTCTCCTTTTCTGCTTCTCACCTGCTTAAATTCAAATAATAAGTAGTGCTAGAAAGCACTGGTTCTACTTTTTACCTGCAGAAATGTGTAGAAGAGATTAGAGTTTAGGGGACCTCAGTTCTAGGCTGGATTTTGTGTGACTAAAACAGATCAGCAGTACACAGATTTGGCCAAGAACATAATATTGTTAGAGAAAAATGGGTCTTAATGAATCTGGCTCAACAGGGCCAAAAGGAAGGTCATCTGTGCTAAACATGATACTTTGCCCTATTGTTTAATTGGAATAGTTCTTAAGGTTTAGTCTTTCGGTTCGTCCTCTCTGGTGTAGGCTAAAAAGCTTCCTAGTTGAGGCTGAACTAAGACTTGAAAAATATTTTAGTTCTCCACTGCCCCTCTGAATGACCTTGGGCAAATCTGATCTCAGTGCATCTGTGCAGCAGAAGCAGTTTGCCTCTCCCAGGAATAGGAGAGGTAACTCACTGATGTTTACAATGTCTGAGTGTTTCAGAAAAATGAGGAGCATACAGATACCTACAGATAAAGAAGACTTCTAGAGCTGTAAATTGGAAATACCGTCCTTATTTAGTATATGATAGCTAATAACTTGTGAATTGCTTTAAATGAGCATGGCTGAAGTCTGCTTACTTTTCATATAAAGTGTTAGTAATACGAGCTGTGAGCTCAAATATTTGCCAGAAAGGTTATCCATAATAGCATACTAGCCAGGTTTTTTTAGGCTTTTCTGTGAAGCACCTGCACATCACCACCCTAACAAGCAACCAGCTTGTTCTTCATAACTCACACTATAACTTACATTGCCCCAAAGCTAAATATTGGCTCATAAATATTGGCTCAGTGAGACTGAGCATCCAATCCCTAAACTTTAAGTTTCTATACTATGCTGGCAGGATGAGTAGCCAGACTCTAGTTCACCAGCATTGTGCACCTAACTGGGTGGCTGTGTAAAAGCCTCTAGGAAATATGAAATATGTAGCTGAAGGGTCCCCGATGTAGTATTTTTAGTTAAACTTGGAGATCCAGAAGATACTGCTGCCTGCTGGGCACTCAACTTAGAGAAGGATGGAGGAGTTCTCCAGAGATGCAACCTTCACGAGGTAAATTGTCATCCCCTGGGCACCATGTTAATGCACTTAGAAATTAAACGCATTGCATTTAAGACAAATGAAAACAGAAGCACATCTGGAAAAGGAAGCAGAACTTTCTGCCTGCCCAATTTATAGAAATGATGTGTTGTTGTTCAACAGGAGGGGATTGTTACTCCTAAGATTTAGTGGAAAAAAGCTTCAGCACACTGTGCCAGGGGAAGGTGTAGATAATGAAACTTTTTCAGCTCTTGCTGGCCACATTTGTAGGTTTTTCTATGATCTGAGATCTGGACTGTGCACTGCAGTGTTCCCAGAAGGGGAGGAATAAACTTAGACAATCAAAGCATTTTTTGTAATACTGGAAGTTTAGCTACATTCTATGTATTTTTAAAAACGTGAGAAAGCAGGAGTGATACAAAGGCTCAGAGCTGTAAGACTTACTTCAACCATGGTGCATTTTGGCTGGAGGGGTAGTTAAATGGTTTTTAGAAATTCCTTCTGTACCTTTGTTCAGATAATGTCTTCTTCAAAGGAAATTATTTTCCCCTATTTTGCTGAACCTCAAGTACACCAACAAACCAGTGGACAAAGGTGTACTTTGCTTATGATCTCTAAAGAAGTATTAAAATACTAAACTATTATGGATTAGAGCAACGTTCTGGTTTTCACACAGGTTAAAACACAAACTGATGAAAAGCTTTTTAGTTAAATTTCAGCACAAAGCTAGACTAATTATGACATACCTCAAGGTTTTGTTAAGACCCAGGTTAAATTACACAATATGCAAGGAACAGTGTTTTGAGGTTAAATGAGATGGAGATGATGGAGTTTTCAGATTTCAGTGCATTCTAATAGCAAATTAAATATAGAATTGATGTCTAGGGGTAAATAGTTAAAAAAAAGAATGACTCTCTGTAGCTGGCAAAGGCTGTGACAAGACCTCCACCTTGCTGCTTGCTGGAGTTTCTTTCTGCAGACAGAGACTTGTTTCAGGCGCGTTACTGGCTTGGGCAGCCTGGCAGAGCAGCTCAGGGGTCCCTGCGGATGCTTCCAGAGCCTTCTCCTTCCCAAGGTGCCACTTAAGAGCTCAGTTCGTTCAGCCAGTGGTTGCTTTGGACTTCAACAGCTGTTAAGGTTGTGACTTTGCTACAAAATGCCCATCTGGCACTGGTTTACAGCATGGTTCACAGGATTATAAATGAAACCAAAGCCAGGTCTTTGGGATTTTACCCTGAAAATGAGGACATGGTTAAAAGCTACTGTCTGATGGGGCTAGACCGTGGTGCAACATATTTGGTAGCGACATGCTTCCCTGATGTGGTTATGAAGAAGCAGTAAGCAAGGTTGGTCTTTTTTGTGTTAAATCCCTCTATGACATCTTTCTCTTCTCCTTTCCCTGTCTCTGTGCTGATTGTTAACTCTTGGTGAACTGTTTTGTCCTTGCTTTTAATCTCTGTAGAAAAAAGGAATCATATATCATCCTACTGAGTAGTCAGAGGTTTCCTTGGAGTGTTTTGATTGCATGCTGCATCCTGATCTGGGTGTTGCTGCTTTTTGTGAGCCTGCAAAACCTTTTCCATAAACAGGAAAGAAAATGCAAGAGGACATCTCTGAACTTTACTTTCACCTGTTTGGGCTGAGGATGGTAATTTCAAGAGGAAAGCAGATGCTTCTGCAGGATCGGCTGCCAGGGCCAGCAGTGAAGGTTGCACTGGAGCCCTGGATCAGGAGTGGAGCCTGATAAACGTGTCGCTCTGCTTGGTTGGTGGCTCTCTCATGAGCCAAGCCAGTCATCCTACCAGTTTGTAGGGTGAAGTAAAGCCTGAGATAGAGGAATTAATACAATCTGCATGAATGGATTAAAAGCAGCAGTGAACTTTGAGCAGAGCGCAGGCTGACAGCAATTGCTCAGAGCTTACCTTGATCATATTTTTGTGATACATTTAAGCCTGTTGGATTAGGGATAAATATTTATTCTGCTCCTAATCAGCTGTGCATAGAGGTGACTATTCCTGCCATCTGATGGCAAAACCTGGAATAGACATACCCTGTTGAGTCACCTCGGGTGCCAGCAGGCACAAGTGCACCCTGCCTGCTTGCTTGGTGATCATGACTGTAGCTGTAGCCAGTAGAGTTCATGGCAGGAAATCTTCATATGTTGTAGCTAGGGAAAAATTTCTCACTTAAAACTTTCACTGTAGAAAGGGAGAAGAAGGGCAGATCAGGTTATAATGTGGTTCACGTACGTTGCTCCTTGAGTAGGGAAAACGAAGCAGACAAATACCTAACGCTTTCACTATTCCTTCCAGGTGACTAAGCAGCAATTTTATTTTTAACACTAGTTAATGCCAAGAAAGTGAATTGAGCTGATGATAAATGTCAGAGCTCTTGTGCCACTTCCTGCATTGCAAAAATGTGCTTAGGTTTTGAGAGATGCATTGCATTGCGTGGTATTGATTTTTCTACTTCAGGCTGAGTGTGCTTTCTCCCTGGTGACAGATTAGGTCATCTCTGCTGAAGGTCACTGATGGTTTTTGGCATCTTTTTCATTATGAAGGCTGGGGGGTTGGCTTCCCTGCCTGTGCTTGTCTTGGCCAGCAGAGGGTACTAAATGAAAGGTTAATATTGAAAAAAGTTTTCTTTTACTGTCAGGCTGAACTCAAAGTTGATGGCAAAAGCTGCAGTTCTGATCAGTGAAAGGCCTATAACAGACAAAAAAACAATTAAAATGCTTATATCCTTAAATTGACTTTCTATGCTAATTTGCTTTGGTTGAAAATTAAAATATTGCATTTAAAACTTGCCAGTCATGTAAATAACTGCCATTTTTATTGGGTATTCAGTTAGCAATGCCTGTTGGTCCGTGTCCTTGATGACATATTTTGTAGAAATGAATAAATCCTAATAATGATGCTTTTAGTAAAAAACAAAGCCAGAAGAGCAGTTATGAAGTGATTTCAGTGTTAAAAAAAAATTATTTTGAAGAATGTAAAGCATCCAAAGCTAGTGCTTGAAAGCATCAACAGAAAGTATTTATCCTCAAAGATTAACATGGAATTTTCACCCACTATTTTTATCCTCTTGCCACTTCACTTTCTCTTATGTCACAGCTCATGTAATCCATCTCTCATTGCCAGATGTTGTCTGTGCTGCACTGGGAGGGGTGTTAGACCCCTTACTCTGCCTCTTTTCAGACAGGTTTTTTGCATGGGCTTGGATAAAGATCATGCTCTGCGTTTGCTCTCTTGTTGCTGTTAACAAGCCTTAGACGTGGCCTCACTGTGTTAGTCACTGTCTCAACATGTAAATGCTTTCGAGGTCCCTGCCTGGAAGGTGCTGAACTCTCGGAGTGGCACAGAGTCTCTCCCTGCTCACGTTGCATGGAACATACCACAGGTTTGGGTCACTTGCTGGAGTTAGCTGCACTCCTTGCCAGCTTCTTGTAGCAGGAATTCACCCTCTACTCGCTGAGACGTTATCAGAGTGGATGGGCTGCCCCTGAGAAGAGCTGCTGTGCTTCTACGCCACTGCCACTGTGTCCCTCTGAGCATCCTCATTGTGCACGGCTGTTGCATCAAGCAGCTGGGACAACATCTGGAGTGCTCTGATAGTGGAGGTGGAACACAAGGCTGCAGGGAACAGATCTGTCCATTTCGAATAATTTCGTAACATCCCCATGGATTTTAGTTTGTTCCTTTCTGCAAAACAAGGTTAATATTTTAATATTTCACTGCAAAGTGGTGACCTGCGTTCATATTTTCAGGAAAATATGTTATTGCTATTTTGTTTACTTCTCCAGTCCAACCTTGTGTTCCCATCCAGGAGGAACTACATGTGGAAAAGTGAGATACAACTGTTACCAGGAAAACAAAATAGGACTTAGAGAATACATTGTTAGGAAAAAAAGCAGGTTAGGAAGATACCATGATGGCATTTTTCAGCTTGAATTCTATAAGAATGTTATGTTACATCTGGAAAATGCTTTCCTCCAACTAATGTCAGAATATTCTTAGATATATTTCACGTATAAATATGAAATATTTCACATTTAACATCTATCCTTTCGTATTCATTTTTAATACATATAATACCAATATGAATAGTAAGACTGAAAATCATAGAATCACCAGGTTGGAAAAGACCCATCAGATCATCGAGTCCAACCACAGCAAGCATTTATCAGGAAAAGCAATTTAAGATTGAAATCAAATGTGCAGAAATTCAGAATTGAAGCTCAAAGCCAAGATGGACCTTGTCATTCCTCATAGGACTTGCAATATTTCTTCTCTGTTGCATATTATTTTTCAAACAATGTACTATCAGTAGTGTATGGAGGGTGTTTAATTATGAATATGTGTATGCATCTAGAGAAATACAGTACGGGGTGCAGGGGGGAGCCACAAGCATTGCACACATTGTTCTGAGCCTCAGCAAGCTGCAACCAAATGTGGAAAATTAAAATCTTTAAGGATTTTTTTTTCCAAAGAAAGATGAAACTCCCTCTTGACAATGTGACGTGCATCTGCTAGCAGGTAACATAAAATGTGAATGTTCTTTAGAATCCTACCCACGACCCCTTCCTCTGGGGTCTCATGTCACTTCTGCCCCAGCCAGTCAGAAATGTAAGACCTCTAGCCCTGTGGGTAAGGTTGCCAGAGAGAAAATGCTGAATGTAAGGATATTCTTCTGCTCAGTGGAGTGAGTTTACAAGTGCAAATATATATATATAAATGTATATATACATAACAGTCTTAGCTAGTTGCAAAATTGTGAGAGGATCAAGGGGAACAAAGGAGTCTTGCAGCCCAGATGAAACCAGCTCCATTGCTGGATTTTGAATTGAAAACGAATCCGACAGCCAGATGCCTGTTTTCATCTCACTGCGCTGGAACTGGAATAAAGCCCACAGAATTGCCACCAAAATACTTTCTTTGAAAGCTCCTTGTTAATGCCTTTCCAACCACAGGGAATGAAGGCAGCAAACGTGAAAATCTGGTGCCATCTAAAGGCCGATTGAATTTTCACCTTTCAAAGGCTGCGCTTGACTTTGAGACTCAATCACAATTTCAGAGAGCAAACTCTTGAATTTACATTGCTTCCCACAGACACAGAAAGGTGGGTGCAACCAGTTGTAAGGGGGACTTTGAGAAAGCATCCAAGGAAATATTTTTTCTAGCCCCTCAGCTCAGCGTAAGATGCCCTGTGTAGCACCCACCACTGTAGCAGGAGTGTGCTTGAAGGATTAAACATCTACATGGGTAACACCAGAGCTGGGCTGCACAAACACGGCTGGAAGCAGAAGCTGCAATTAGGTTTGCCCTCCAGTTCTCATCATTAGGCTTTGTTTTGTTTACTTACAAGTCAATCAAACTTGACTGAAACTTTCCGTGCTGGTCCAACTGAAAACTGCTCAGGCATATTTGGATATACGGCTGGCACACATAAAATGTAAAGCGAATGTAATCAAACACTTCCAGAGAATAAGGCTGTAGGAAAACACAGATTTCTCCCCATTACATTGTGGCATTTTTTTTCTTTTAGAAGTCTAAATTGCTGCCTGTAAAAGAAGTAAGCAGGTGAACACCCAGACCACAATACAGACTTCAGTTTGCCCATACCCCAACAAAAGTGGGGTAGAAAGATGCACAACTTTATAAATTGTTTGCTTTCCTTTATAGGGTTCTTAGTTGGTAGCTGGCATGTAATTCCCCTTAGAAGACGCTGCTGCTCCTTTCCATTGCTCTTCCTTGGATTAAGCATCCTCATGGTAATTAGTTCCTATAATGTCAATGACCTGCTTTGAAACTCCTCTTTCCAAGCGCTCCTACTTTCCAAGATTTAAACCTTCATAAATGCTTCGCCTGCTATGAACATGTACTTTATTTACAAAGTCTGGCCTGCAGAATCTCAGATCCTTCTTGTAACGCTGTGAAGGAGTAAGGTCTCAGTGAAAATGAAGGATCTGCTCTGGTTTGGACCTCTTAGGAATAGAGTTCAAAGTGTAAAACTGTGCATCTACACAGATGCACTTAGTCTTACAGTGTAAGCTCCTCCGTGTTGATGTAGTATTGTTCACTTTCACGCAGCACAGACTGTGAATGCTGGAGAAAAAAAAGGCAGTAAGAAAATTATTTGAATCTTGGTTAAGATTAATTGAAGATGCTGAACTAAAACTATGCTCCCACACAGGAACCGAGTTCATGAGACTGTCACTGGACTTGGAGGGCTAGATTTTTACTTCCTTGTAAACAGAAACAAAAGGCTGATTTGTGGTAGAGCAATGAAAATAAACATTTGCTGAAATCCTTAAAGACATCGCACAGAGCTGATACAGCTATAAAAACATAGCACTGCAACTTCTGCAGGCTGAGAGACTTCGAGGTTACCATATGCTGGCAGGGCACGACACAGATGTCTTCAAGTAACTTTGCATTCAAAACCCCCCCTACAAAAAACCCTTTGTTTTCATTACCAAAATGAAAAAAAAAAAAAGAGTGATTTCCCACAGGCTATTTCCCTGCTCTGTACTTAACACAGCACTTCAGCCACCCAAGTCCTGCATCTCAGGCTGTTATATATAAACTCACGCTGCAGAGCAGAAGAGAGACCCAGAAGACAGGGAACCATGCCCTGGGAGAGGAAGGTCAACTGGTGTTCAAAGCCACTGCCTGACAACGCTGCACATTTTACGATGGGCCTGTGCTCTTTCATCTCCAGGATCCGTGACAGAGAAAGCAACTGTTCTTCAATAAGATTGGACTATTTTCTTACATAGCTTTCAGAAGAAGCCACCTTCAGAATAAATTCTTGAGAAGTTACGTGCATAATCGAAGCATCTTTTCTACAAGCAAGAGATGCAAGAGCACTGTATGAACAAAAAGCCTGCTATACAAAATCCATCTATTTAAAATACTGTTTATTTGTGATTTAACATTAATTAGCATTACATCTATGAGCAATTTCAGATAACATTTATATATTTTCCACAGGACACAAGAGTTGGCTGGCTCATTCTTTATGCCAAAGCAAGTAAATAGAGGCATTAGCAAAAGGTGCAAATAGTTCACGGTTGCATTTTAAAAAATATTTATGCACATTGCATTCATTTAGATATATTTTTAAAAAAGTTATGAAAAGCGTAGTTCACAGGTTACTTTTTCTACACATGTTGTGATACAACACAAATAATGTAGAACATAAAAAACAAAATAAGCAACTGAAAGTTTCCACTATGATTAAAAACACTGATTCCAGTATTTAGTGATAGCTAGAAAATTGTTTCCAGGATCCATTCCAACATCGCGTTATCTCACTTACACGGCCAAAGCTAACCAGCCCCAAAACATGCTATAATCAACATTTTGCATGCCAAACCACTCTCCAGCCATATTTAACAATTATATATTGTATACTATTTCAACCGGCAATTTGGGAATCACATGGATCTTTAAAATGTACTTCCTATTGCGATGACCGATTTACAGACAGTTTGACACAGCGAAGAAACCCCTATGTTAACGTCTATGTTTAGTTTGTATTTACAATACAGTAAAAGTACTAAAATGACAATATCAGTAAAAATGAGCAAGCGGCAGTACCGCCCTTACCCATGCATGGCACGAGGCTCTGATTTGCTCTGGGTTCATCCAAAGGACAACACAGATTCACGAGACCCTTTTACAATTCAAATGAAAGTGAAGAAAAAAAAAACCCAGAGTGTTGCACTCTGTATGAATCCATACAAATCATTTAAAACGTCTAATATGGAAATGTCACTTTGCTGATTTAATAAAAATATCCCATAATCCATATCATATATTTAAAAAAAATAATCACCAAACTTTTACTTTCTTTGTCTCCTCCTATTTTCTTACTATTTCACTTTCCCTTTTATCAGTTTTGTTTCCTTCATTTGGTTAGGTTAAGAGATTATTTTTCTTCATTCATTAGCAATACCATGAGAGAAAAAGAAACCCCACGAGTAATTTTTAAACATGAATCCAGTTCAATTTTAAATGCTTTTATCTTTTAATTTCTACGTCTCTGGATTCTTGAATTATATTTAAGTATACTCTAAACCAAGCATTCTTAAATACACTCTACTATTAAATGCTTGGTTCACATGCTTACAATACCTTTATACTGAATGGTATACAAACATTTGAACATATAAAATCTTCTTTTGCTTTCCCAGTTAAACTAAATTATCAATGTTAAGTGTATAAAATCCCCCCTCTTGAAAAATAAGGGTTCCCCCCCCAACTGATAGAATAAAAAAGAAGTCTTCAAAAATTATATTTCACTAAAATGAAATATTTGGCAAAAAAGTTACTGAAGAATGGAATTCTGTAGACATTTTGTTTAATTCCAAATAAACTTTCTCTTACACAGTTTTTCCCCTAATATGTGCCAGTGTATAATATTTCTATATGATCTAATCTTAAAAAAGATTTGAAGGTGTGCTGTTAATATGCACCCACTCGAACAGGGGCACAGAAACAAAATATATGGTCAAAATCACAATACAAAAATGTATGATCTGGTTACCAAATGAGACAGCAGTTTTAAAAAGTTGTATGATCACTCAACAGTAACTTTAGTGAAGGCTTTAGCCATACTGAAAAGTTTAAGGTCTGCAAAATACTCCAAGCAGAACTCGCTGCTGCATACTGTGATGGTATCGATCTTGCTGTGCTGGTAACTGAGCACCTGCCAGTGTAGTTCTACATCAAACTAATAAATGTGTCCAAACCTTATAGCAATTTTGGACGCAGTTAAGTGAGAGATGAATAAATTTTCAATTTTTAAAAGGTTTTTTTTTATTTTTTGTTCGTTTGGTTGTTTTGTTTAAAGCAAAACTTCTTCCAGTTCCTTTTTATGTTATAAGTCCAGTTACTGCACACCCCTAACACTACGCTGTTAATGGTCAACTAAAATGTTTAAAATGTGCAATGTCTCCTCACAACAGAACTGCACTTATGCTTCTACTTTCTCCTTCTTTTTACTCTTTTTCAGGAAAGATGGAGTGCGGAATTTCTTCTTCTTCTTTGATGGGGATTTGGAAGGTGACCCTTCAGGGGACAGGGCCTCTTCTATCTTCTCAGAGCTTTTAATGGTAATCTCCACGCTCTCCACAGTACTGGTGGTTAACTGACTGACCCTCTTGGTGAGATCTTCCACATCATGTGCATCATCTTTGCCATTTACCACCACAACTGGCAACTCCACAGATATTAAGTTAGCATTCTGGCCATAGAGATCTTCATGATTTTCTGGAAGAACAGACAATTTCATGATTATTTATGTACACTACCATGCAAAAAAAAAGTATTGAAAATATCTGCAAGTCTGGACTGTGACCGAAAGAACAAAACCAAAGGGTTTAGATGCGGGATTTTCCCCCCCTTTATCTACACTCTTACTTGTTGTAAGCACAAAATACTGTGAAAATGTCATTAAAGGAAAACAAGCTGAAAAAGCCAACCTTATCTCTGCCAGGTGTGTATAAAGCTCAAGCTGGAGGCAACATATGCAGATACAGTCCACACAGCATGTATGTATATAGTCTCCAGCACACTTGGAATTACGCTTTACTGCAAGGGACCGATTTATGAAAATGCAGCCATTCTGTACAGAAGTCTTTGGAGAAATAGACTTGCAAAAATGCCTTCTTAGACTTTGCTGGCAAAGTCTCAGGCAAACCCTAAAATATTAACACTTTCAGTAAAGTAAAAATATAGTATCTATTTCCTGCACCTTATTAATATCCAGGTTTCAGCACGCCCTGTGTTGTTTTGTGAGAATTAGGTATTAGAGAAAATTGGGGAAAACGGCTTTCTAGAAAGAGTTCCACACCCAGACTTGGTAAAAGAGGGTTCTTTTTGGCTCAGTTGACTTCATGCAAGGGTAAGAACACAGTAGAAGAGTGGATGCCTCAAGTTATGAGAGCCATTGGCATTGTACAGAAAGTGCATGGAATACCTTCTAATTTTTCTGGGATATTTTGCGGGGATTGAGTTTGTGACTGAATTTGTGACACAGATGAACCTTCATCTGAGAATAATTCCTGTTCAGCATCTGCAGGACAAGATTTGAATTAGTAGCCATGCAAAGATAAAAATAAGCAAGAACGTCAGTACTAGTGCTACAAGATTTACAGCTCTGCTAGCCTTGCGTTGCTCATGCTGACAACATCAAGAAGCTACAATACACAGTTTAAGCCCTATAGAATTATAGATTTATACATTTTATCTGCCAACAATCATCACATATTAGTTATTTAATAGAAAGCGTTAAAAAGGGCAGCAGGGTTGCATTCAAAGTAGTACACTCCATAGCGTTACCTAGCCATGAGTCTGTGTTATAGTCAGTTAATACGCTGTGCCCTGAATGTGATGTTCAGCAAAAATGTTTCATTACACAGTATAAGCAAAGAAGAATGCATAGTGTTACTGATAAAAAAATTAATAATTCCATATGCATAGTAGCATTGGAAGCAAAAAAAGTGAAAGTAGGCGAGTCTTGCACATTTAGAAAATACAAGAAAAAGTAAAGAAGCCAAGGCCAAACATCTCAGTAAACTTTTGCTCAGCTGGGCACAGACCCAAGCAACTTGATCTAACTTTGGTATCAATTTTGAGGAGAAGGCTGGACTAAGATGACCTTTATGGGCTCTTCCAACCTAAGTTATTCTATAATTCTGACCAAAAAGTCATTACGTTAAAGTGTGTTTCTGTCAACCCCACTTCTGTGCAAACCTTTCTTTGCTTTAATTTTAGTACTAATCAAAGTGAAAAAAATAATAAAAAATTTGACTGCCTCAAGGAATGATGAGTGCTAAAGTAATTGTCAACAGCATACGCTAGTAATTAACATGTATGTATTGTTTACGGTAGATATTTTCAAACTAAAAATGAGCTTATTATTCAAATGCAAACACCAACATTTAAAAAACCACCACTCACCTTCCAATCCTTGCTGCTTGCGCTCAATTGTTTTCTTGTACTCTTCCAGTTCCTTTTCTGTGAGATGGCTGAACGGGTTGGGTGGTGCTGGCGGCGCATGCTCATCTTCTTCAAACTGCATTGGCTGAGAAAATTTAACAGTTAAAAAAAAAGAGAAGCAAGCACGGTGTACATGGGTCACGGTTTTTGTCCAAAGTTTGGTGGCACCGGACTAGCAGGGAATACAGGAGAAAAACATAGATGCATCCAGATAAAAATTACCCCATTTAATAGGCATTCACACAGTAACAAATAGCAACTACCGAGCTGTAAATCACCATCCTTTTGCAGCAGCACAATCATTATATGAGGGGAGGGTTGTATCAAGGGAGACAGCTTCAGAATAGAGACCTGCCTCAACTGACTATTCAGGGATTAATATACTTTTCAGAGAAATGAAAGTCCTTTAACAGTAGGGATTCAAAAACAAGTTTTCCCATATTTCCTGCAAATGCCCCAAGTTCTAGGAATTTTTTTGTAAGAAACTAATCGTGCTCATATTCCAGGAATCTAATTGGAAGAGTCCTTCCGAGATGAATGTTACAATGACAAAATTAAAATGATTCTCATATTGAAAAAAACCTCATTTGGACGATATTCTTTTTGCCTGGCATAAATAAGCAGACTCAATGTTATCTCAAAAGAATAGTGGAAACCAAAATCAGGAAATAGATGTACATGGACAGTTTGAAACTCTTTAGAACTATAGAGTTCCAATTACAATTCATCACAGTTTTTTAGATCACCCTATTAGGAATATCCTACTACTTCAAGTAAGTATATTCTATTCAAGAAAAGATTAGTGCGGACAGGTAAGAAACTGGAAACCTTCCCAGTAAGAACCCTGTTTCTAATGAAAGCTGCCTCCTGCATGGTCCCATCCCATCTTTTAAACTCATGTTTTTTCTGGGCCTCAATCATTTCCTTTAGCAGTGGTTCCCCTGACTAATGAAAAGATTATTTTTGGCACCGGGCATTGCGAAATTCATCACTCTTCAGCTTAAATAGTCTTAGCCAGGGATCCTACTTCATCAATATCAATGACAGGCAAACTTACCACGCATATCTCCATTGGAAACTAACATTTTAAACCTCTGAAATGAAACATGAATAAAAAATATCACATATTCAAAACTGGCATTAAAATAATCAGTTTTAACAAGGCATTTTGAAAGAAAGTGGTCCAAAGTGATGTTTGAAAGACAGGCAGCGAAATAACCCAAATATTTGTAAATCAATCAATAATGTCCTACTTACTGGACTTGGCTTTTTATCCACGACAATCCCAGCAAGCAGCTGAGACTGTGGTCCTGCTGTCTTCAGGTCATATCGGTTTTGCTCCCTTATCTACATGGAGAAAATAAACTGCGTTAGAAACAGATACTTGATTAACAAATCCTATGCCCATTACTTTTGCAAAGCCAGTAATGCTGCCAGCAGTGAAAGGCCGAGGATCAAGCTGTACACTGCTTCACCTAAAAATGTATATATGTCCTTCCACCTCTGAATACACTGCATGTGTTGTTTAGCCCTTTGAGTACTTCTGAATATCCATCCCAGTCCCAGCTCCTGCACTTCAAGCAAGCCAATATTTAGGAAATAAGCTCCAAAGTCTGTCTCTGAACCAACCCATGAATGACCCATGTTAAGCTACTGGAGAGATGTCCGTGGTCACGATGGTTGGTAAAGTTTTTCCTGCTGTGAATAATTCACTATTATCTCCAAACCAACAGCCCTGTAGCTTCAGCTTGTCAGTGCTTAAAAGACAGACAGGTCAGATATAAATACAAATACAGAACATATAAAAAAATTCTACAGCAGAAAAATAGGAATATACTATCTAACGAGACAGTGACATGCATGAATTTTAAAATCATTATATGGCACTTGTATTATTAATCTCCAGCTGATTAGAGGGTACCTTTCCAGTTCTAACAAAAGGATTTGCTCCTTCTGACTCCATTTCAGTTCCCATGAACACTGATACAGTGCTTCCCAAAAAAGAAAAAAATACATAATCAAATAGAAAGTGTCCTGAATATCTGTTAATACAGTTGTGCCTAGGGTGGAGTATTTGGTCAGTCGACAGTCGGCATCTTATCTCACTGACTTTCCCTTCCAGCACATATTTGTGCTTACAGAGAAGTCCAATAATAATCTCTCATTTTCTTTATTTATGGCCAACAGTAAATGGAAAACCGTAGCAACTCCAGCTTAATAAGTGCTAGGCAAATTAATAGAGAACAGAGTAAGAGTACAGTTTGAGCCTGAATCATGCTGTAGATGATGCACAGCGATTCAATTCATGTTGATACTTTATCATCCACTGATACTTAATTATCCACTGAACATAATGCTAAACAGCAGCAACTACCATTTCCAATCTATCATTTCCAGAGTTAATATTCATCTTTCTTAAAACTATTGCATTCAAAATTTATATATCTATGCACGCACATATTTCACGTGTACCTACAGACCATACGTATCATGCATGTAAATACATGCTTTTTAGTGCCAAAAATCACATACAATGTAAGAAACTTCTTAGTAAAATCAGAACATGTTATTTTACTGTTGTGTTGAATCAATACTTGAACATATGATTTTATTTGGAAATGTTAAAATAAAATTATAATTATATTTGGAAATGTTAAAATTTTAATTTCATTACACTTCTTTTACCTTATTTCTCTTTTCCAACACTTCACTTGGGTTTGTGTTCAGAGGAACAAATTGATTTGGATCTTCAATTTTGATTGGCGTTCCTCCACTCGTCTTGGAGGAGTCATCAGCTTTCATCCACTTGAACAGAAAAAAAAAATTAAAAAATGACAGCCACAACATAATTGCAACATCTTAGTAGTTTGTGTGTTTGCCCAAGAGGATGTAAGTTGCCTTGAACATGTATCATCAAGATTACTTTTTTAAATACTCAAACATATTCCTGAAAAATGCAGTATTGTCTACTAATTAAGTCATATTTAGAAAGGCTCACGCTTCCTGGTAACTGGCACATAGATCCATCAGCTCCAGAACCCTCGTTCATGGAATCAACTTCCACCTCTCTTAACCGACGTCTGTAGTTTTTTTCCTTTGTAAACAGGGTTCTAAATCAGTTGCTGAGGGTGCTTCTTCCAAATTTAAAATTACAAACTCCCTGGCTTGCCAGCAGGAGGAGCTGTTGCTTTTACAGTTGTACTGTGCAACTGGGAGGAGAGAACTATTTCTCTAGGCTGGAAGCATCTTGGTGAGCCAAAGGAGGAGGAAAAATCTCGATTATCATTAAAAGCAGTACTGTGAATAGACTTTTTGAAGTCTGTTTTCAGTAGGGTCACAGTCAGGAACAACACAGAGATGAATTAGAGCTCGTGCATCCCATCCCTCGTGCAGAAAAGAGAACAGCCCAGGGGTGATTTAAACCCTTACTATGTTTGGTGGATCATCAATAGCGCAAAAAGATGTGGTAGAAAAACTGTCTTCTACTTTGGGAATCAGAAGAGCTAGTAACAAAAGGGAACTCATTGCTTAATTTTATGATAAACTGCTACTCTTCCAAACAACCACCTCCCCTTCCCCAAACAGAGACGCCTCTTAGTAGTAATGTCATTAAGTTTCCCCAACTGTATTTTTATTTGCTTGATAAATTTATTTGCTAATCCTGTTAAAGATTTCATGATATAAATTGTGAGTAGTTCACTTTCTCTCAAGTAGCACAAAAAGTAAGTAACTGCCTAAAATATCGACCTACCGTGATCTTAGTCCTGGGACTGGCTTCCCCGTTCCAGGACTCCTCAGGCACATTAACTTTCAAGTATGTGTTCGGAGAGTTCAGCCACCTTGTCTTTTCTCTCTGTTGCCTCTGCGCCAGGAATTTCAGGGGGGAAAGTGGGACTGTATCATCTTCAAAGGAAAAGGCAGTCACAGTGGCTGGGATCTCAACGTCACTTTTATGTCTGGGTTTTTCCCTGACCAACGGTTGCCTATAGGCATAGCCAGTTCTGTATCCCTACAGAGGGGGGACAAAAAAAAAGTGTTTTAAATAAGTTTAAAAATAATAATAAAAAATAAAATCGGAAAAAGGTATCCAAAGAAGTCATGGAAGTTTTGTGCTGTCCTATATGCACTGAACAGATCCACCGAACTCTTTAGGGAACAGGCTAGTGTGGTTGTCCATCATTCATTCATACTAGGAACATCAAGAGACCCATTTAAAATACAGTACGGCAACAGCTGCATATGACCCCACTCACACTTCACCTTCCTCCCACTTTCATGTGATCACCAAATGACTCCCTGCTCAGGTTATGACCGAGTCAGCTACCATGAGGATATTTATTTGTCTTGCACAACGGCACTTCCCAGTTCGTGGCACTCCCTCATTCCTTGCTCTATTTGTAGTAAAGGCTGTTCCAGAATTCTTACTGCAGTCTTCGAACAGATCACTATCATCTCATTTCCTAATATTAGCGTTAATAACAACACGTAGAGGGAATCTCCTACGTTTATTTACTAGGCAGTGACTAAAATATATTTTTACTATTAAGCTACTATAAAGAGCAAATAGGTTCATGAGATAAGTTGGGCAAAATTTAACTTCAAAACATTCTAAGTTCTTATCAAGACAGGATACTATTATTAGATACAGTGACATAATAAAAACTAAACCAAGCAGAAGAGATTTCATACACAATAGAAGCTCCTCCATCTTCATTTTCAAACTCGCAAAGGAACCAAAAAAATAGTTTGCTTTACAGAAGCTAATCCTGCATTTAAAGGCTGAAAGAAAATAGACGGACAACATCACCATCAACATGCTCTCACCAGGTTGTCCAGCATGCGCATGAGGGCTTCAAATTCTTGCTCCCCAACTTTCCATTTTTGCTGTGAAGCCATATTAACTCCACCTCCTCCGGTCGCTGCCACAGCGTGTGTGGAAGGCTTGAACTTCTGCAGATCCAGTAGTAGGAGATTGTCTATCCCACCTGCTCCAGCTAATGCATGAACCTAGAAACATCAACGAGTATCTCATTTGTGGAAAAGTTTTACATTCTCTGCTTTTCTGAATTCACAGGAGAAACATACTTAAAACACACGCTGCAGTTATCACTCAGGCTAAACTTCTACTGTGCAAAAATGTATTAAAATGTACAGTACATGATTCTTATGGAAAGGATGACAATATCTGCCAATAATTGCATTTTGAAGGAGAGTAGACTCAAACACTAGGTTTCAGAGTGCCTTTCTGCAACACAAGACTAAAAATTTTTCATTTTTTAATCTGTTTCAAAATGAATGAGTGATTGAATTCAAGATGAAAAACGTGGCAAGGGAGAAAAGGAAAGGAGTGGGAGACTTCCATCTGCAGTTCTTAACACCTGCCTGGGATGACAGGATTGCTGGAGAAGGAGTTAAAAGCAAAGTGAGGAAGTTTCCGTGGATGAGCTAAAGAGTTATGGAAGGTAAAGACACATTCAGTGGTCTCTCTCCACAGCTTACAGATAATAACCAGATGCCTACCTAAATAGTTAAAGTTAGACAAAATGGAAACAACTGATTATGGAACTCAATATATTTTTGAATGCACTACCGTCTGCCATTTCTCCAAAGGCCTTTTGTTTATTTGGTTTTATAAATCTTTGTGATCATGAGGAGAAGCACCTTCCCTCATCGCAACATTCACCTTCCATAAACGACCTGGATGTCAAGAAATTTTAATTCACACTTCCACATGCAGCAAGTGCCACTGAATCTATTATCCAACAGATTGCCTGCATGACGCTTACTCTTCACAGCATGGAACAAAGCCTCTACCGTTCAGAGTGTAACACCACCAGTACTCATTCCAGGGAGAGCAACACAGAATTTATGCTGCTCCTTCTATATTGTCCTAATTATTCAAATTTCTCTGACTTCGACCTGGCAATTGATTACTGGATCCACAACCCCAAATGCTTTGTTATGTTAGAGATTTCCCATCTGGGATGTAATCTGTAAGTCAGCAGCCTAAGCATTTGGAATTAAATACAGATAAATTTTCTCTCACCTGTGTTTCACAGGCCAGTTGCACATTGAAAATATAGTGGAATGCTTCTTCCAGCGTCTCTCCCAGTGCTACCACACCATGGTTTCTCAAGACTAATACCTAGTAAATGAAGACACTAATGTTAAATGGTAGAAACTGGCGCAGAACATGAAAATTGGTTATGAAGAGCGTGAATGAGGTTGAATACCTTGCAACTGGGTCCAAGAACTTTCTGAAGCTGAATTCTCTCTTCCTGCTCATCAAGAGATCCCTGGTAGTTGTAATAAGCAACATCTCCCAGAATCAGAGCCTCCTGTGATATGGGAAGGATGCCACACTTCATGGATGAAACCTGTTTCGAGAAAATGAAGTACTACTAATTAGGAAAAAAAAGACATACTTATAACCCACAGTTCTGCCACCCAAGCCTTAGCAGGATGTACTTTGTATCTTTGCTAGGAGACAAAGAAATTCTTCATTGTGAAAGCTTAGAAACAATGCCTCCCCCGCCTCAAGTCTAATTTGCAGTAGGGTGACAGAGCAGCTGCTACCCAGCCTTGGGAGAGATTCATTATAGGACAAGATAAATTATCCAAACTAAGTTAACTTTTGTGATTTTTCATAGAATTATAGAATGGTTTGAGTTGGAAGGGACCTTAATGATACCCAGTTCCAACCCCTGCACCATGGGCAGGGACACGCTCCACGGGATCAGGTTGCCCAAAGCCTCATCCAACCTGGTCTCGAACACTTCCAGGGATGGGGCAGCCGCTTCCTCTCTGGGCAACCCATTCCAATGCCTCACCACCCTCACAGTAAAAAATTTCTTCCTAATATCTCATCTAAATCTCCCCTCTTTCAGCTTAAAACCATTACTCCTTGTCCTGTCACTGCACTCCCTGGTAAAGAGCCCCTCACCAGCTTTCCTGTAGGCCCCCTTTAATGTGCTGGAATTTTAGCCACGTTTAATTCTCAGCATAAGCCTACTTAATGGTTTTTCCATCTTCCCCACATTTGTAACTTAAAAAAGCTAGTATAAATGTAGTTATCCATTCTTCATCACTGTAGGGTTAATGTTAAAAACAAAACTGCCACGAACAGTGATTCAGATCAGAAATGTGCTCTAAGATCATAAAGTAAACCTGTTTTCTTTTTGTCTTTATGCTAGAAGGAAGACTTACAGCTGCTGTTGCAGGGGTGTGTATGTGTATTACACATCTGACATCAGGGCGCGTGGAGTAGATGGCAACATGTGGACTGAATCCTGCGCTGTCAATACTTAGAGTTGTACTTCCCTGGTCAACTACATCTCCTAGGATATTCACTTTAACCTGGAAAATCAAACAAATGAACAACATTCAAAAAGCTTGTGACAACTGCCATTATATACAAACTACTCTCCTTTTCTTACTTGGCAAGAAATTTACCCTCACATATGTAGGGCTCAGAGCATGAAAAATGTAGAAAAGCAGCCATGAATCTGTGCATCAATAAATCATCCTGCTGTTCAGGTACTTGATAATTGTTGGAAGTCCAGCCATGGAAGAAATAAAGATAAGACCCAGATACAACATATATTCCTCTTTGGTATAGCTGACCTTTCCTCGTTTCTGACTTTCAAAAATGAATTTCTTTAACATTTTTTTACATTTCAAATATGAAGAAAATTCTGCCTCTGAGAAATTTCCAGTAAGAAAATTAAGTCCATAGGGAATTTTCAATTGCATGAGGACATTTAAATAATAATTTAAACAAAATAATTGAATAATTTTAACAAAAACTAACACAACCTTCTTCTCATGTTTGTATTTTGGTTCTGTGTCTGCTAGTGTAATGCTATTGATCTCAGTCTGCTACCCTTTCCAGCTGCAAGTAGTTTCTCTACAGATATGAACTGACATGAAGAACATACAGCAGGTACTTCACGAAAAGGTGTGTGATTTAGCAGCTACCATTGCCTATAGGCTTATCTGTAGTGTCACCTAGCTCTGTTGCTAGACCTCGGGAAGATTTTTCAACCTTATTTCCCCACCTATAAAGATAAAAGCTAATTCTACCAATACTACTCCTACAGAATCCTTTCATATGCATCACCACATTGTCAGGTTATAAAAAGGTTGCTGTTATATTGAGACTATTTGATGAGCTTCATCAGACAGGAGAACAAAACTTTACTGCTCCACACTGAAGCTGAAGACAAAGCAACAGAAAGCAAAGCTAAACCCAAAAAGAAATGCTGAGGACAAGGGATGCTAGAAACTTAAACACTTAATCAGCTTTTCATGTGGTAGGTAAACATTAAAAAACAAATCACAGCATGATTGTAGTTTACAAGTTCATTTTAGCAGCCACAAAAGTCTGATCAGCCAACAGGCTGATCTTTGCTGATTATTACAGCAGGTGAATCACGTACCAAATTGGAAGCTGAAGCTTCAGAAAAGGACAGACCTCTTGGAATGATTAGAATATGGTCATGTTCTTTGCTTACTCTTACCTGCAAAGGAGGAAGAAAACGGATTACTGATCTATTTCTGAATTTATATTATTCAGAGGGAAAATTAATTTGAATAAATAGGTAAGATTCCAAATAAAACCTTTTATTATCCAAAATACTTACTGTGATATAGGCATTTGGCAGATGTGCCCACCCAAACAAGTCAGCCAATCTATATAAACTGGCTAACTTGCAACGAGTAAGTTTTTCTCCTTTAACAAATGAGGAGGTATCTATTCCAGGTAGATCATTGATGGGTGTAATCATCCCATGGCCTGAAAAACAGATTAAAAAAGATGATGGCCAGTCGGACAATTAGATAACTTCTAGCTATTTCATGATCTTCCAGAAGCAGTGTATTTTAATTGTTAGCATAGCAGTACTCCCAGAATTTAAGTCTTCATCACTTTTTCAAACATGACAGAGGTGGAGTACAGGTTTCCTTTCAAGTGCCACTTGGATTGTGAGCTCTGTCCTAATTCAAAGTTCCTATACAGGACTTGAACTACACTTTAATACATTTGCCAATAATGAAGTATTTTTACATGTTGCACTGAAAATTACAGGATTTATATAAATAGGCACACCTGCTGGATTTCTAACAAAAATATAACTAATCTAAAGAGATCTCCCAGTCTAAGCACTTTAATTTAGTTGTAATGAAGAAATTAGGATTAGTGCAAGAGTTCTCAAACCACTAGACAGAGGGGATCACCTCTTAACAGAGAAAACACAAAGATCCATTTATCTCTTTGACTTGCGACTACGCAAACATACACTTCTGCCCTTCATGAGCAGTTGGACTGCAGTCTCATTGACCAGCCAGAGACACAGAGACAAGATTATTTGGGCTCTCTGCTGTTCCCTTGGACTGGTTTATTAAAATCAACTCTGAAAAGCCATTTTGGAACCAACTTCAGTTAACCTTTTATTAGCAAATTCTAGAATAACTGAGTATAAGGACTCCAAACATTTTGGATATCATTATATAAGTCAAAGAATTTGAGAAAAAGAAGCCTAAAAAGTTAAAACTACCACCTCTACTACTTCACAGGTGAAGCAAGCTCTGACAGAACTTTCACTCAAAGAAAGAGGAGATCCCAGCATTGCTAAGCCTCAGTGATCTTAAAAAAAAGGAAGAGAAAAAGTGCAATTTTATGCATAATTCACTTACTGAGTGAAGATGCAGAAAAACCTGAAAAAGAGCTTGCTGTAATGTAGTCAGCAATCTGCTGTAATGCAAGCAGTCCAGTGGGGTTATTGCCCTTCTTCATCTGTTCTTGAATAAGGCATTCCAGATCCTCTCTAAACGCCTGTAGAAACATTTGAGAATCATCAGGGAAACCTGGCATTGATAGAAACAAGACTATTATGGGTGGGGCTGGTATCTTTGCCTGTTATTAATGTTACATGACACTTCCCCTTAGACCTTGTTTTTAGCTGCTTATAACTTTGTCAAACTTTAACTATCTCACCTAAACGTCGCATGCTAAGTATTGGCAACCTGGTGGGTGGGAGGAAGGAGTTTGGTCACAAAGGGTTAACTGTTTCCCAAACCAAGACAAGATAAAATGTATTTTTGTAAATGATAACAAAAAACCACTTTTATCAATAATGAGTTATCCATAGTTTGGAAGAGGTACTTGAAATTCGATCCAGATGTGTTGCTTTTCATGCTGGATATTCTTTTAATTCTGTGATCCCTCTGAAAATCCATCCAAATTTGATAAAGTTACAAACAACCGGAAAACTGGATTTCATCCATACTCAAGTAATATCACAGGCATGCAAAAAATTGAAGGAAGGTTGACATGCCATCTTCTCTGTATTTCTTCCCTTCTCCCAAAGCAAAATCCCCTTTCCTCTTCTCCTGTATAAAATGTCCGCAACCCCAAGAGAAATTCATGAAAAAGGATTCACGGTATCAAATCTAATACACAAAGCACTGTGGACAAAGTCTGTTCCTTCTAGATGACAGACAGATTAACCACTATCTACAACACACACGTGTTCTAGGCCTACTTCAGCCCTGACATTTCTAGACTAAGTAAATTCTGTTCCTTCAAATTTTCCTTAGAGGTTATATTTTCTAACTCTCTCATTATTTCTTGGCAGCTCATTCCAGCTTTTGTCTCAACGAGCAAAACATAAAGCTGCATACAACACGAGCTGAGGTGTACTGCAAATGCTCTTGCTGGTTCATTCCAGAAAGACATTTGGTGTCTTTACCACATAGCTGACTCTAATTATAACTCCGGGCTATTCCCAGTAGGTAATTGCTCCCTTCAGTTTGCCTTTCTTAGCGAAGTACTTGCTCTCAACTTAAAAAAAGAAAGTAGTTATGTATGGTAAATGTAATTTCTCACTGAATTTTATTTCAGTCCTCCAAAACACTTGATTTGTTTGGTTAAATCCACCAATCTCATGGCATAATTTGCTCATCAACAGCTTTGACTCTAAAAGAGAGAGTGATACCAGACGGATATGGGAGGTGGATCAGCACTGGGAGCCTGTTAAGGGAAAATCATGGGAGGTAATTCTGGAGAAGTAATTGCCAGAAAGACAAACAAGAATCTGTGGAAAGCAGCAAGTGGTTGGAGAAAACATCCTGACTTTCATTCTTCATCTATCAGTGGACAACTGTGAAACTCACTCCCTTCAACCTGGTTCGGCTCCAAGGATGGCCATCATCATCATTATGACTCCATTTTCCAATGGCAACGTGGGTATCACCCTTACTGACACAATAACAAGAACCATTCCTAGCCTGGGACTCACTAGAAAAGAAATCCACTATTTTTTTCTCTTCACATGCCTCAGCACATGGCCCCGTGCCTTTTCTGCACGGTACTCATACTCTGTTGAAATTATTATTTATCTGATAAGATTTTCTCTGGGCAGGTAATTACTGTGAATCCAAGTGCTTCACAATCATTAACTCACTGATTCCCAAAACACGCCTTTAGGATGCGTCACTTCCACAGAACAGAAGCGCGGAGGTTGAGGTCGGATGATTCCACCAGTTGGGACATTAATTTTGGGAGTTCCAGAGCCTCATTTGCAGAGCACTGAGCACTAAGTAGCTTTCTACATACTCAAAGCACAACTCTCAGTGAAAATCCGAGTGCAGCACTGAATGTTCTAACATGCACAGCCACACCAAGGGGCATACACAGAAAATCACAATCTGAAAGACCAGGAAACAGATGATTCAGCACCGTCTCTGACAGACCAGTTTAAATCCTTGAGGCTGACTTGCACCTGAACCAGAGCACTTCTCACGACAACAAAAGGGGTTTTGAATGAAATTCAGATTTATACAATCCCCTGTAGAAGACAATGATTTTTCACATAACTGGAAGAAAACATTTTGGTGGTAAAACACCTCACAGTGCATAGAAAAAGAAGGCAAGGTCCATGTTCTATTATGTTCTACCAATCTGCTTGAAAGTGCAAAAAATGTAAAATAACAACAGAGGTTCTTTCTTGTCCCTTAGCACATCATAACCCTCACATTACAGAAGGTGTTCCCCTACACCCTAAAAATCCCCAACACACACAAAACACTTTCAAGCACCAGCTATCCCAGTGCCAGCTCACCTTTCTGTTAATGGTTCACCATAAGGCTATAGTTTTATGGCACTTTCTTCTGCTACTGTGATCTATTAAAATTAGAGAGACAACGGCCAGCCAATATTTTTCATCAGCAAGCTACACTAACACTTATTTTCAAATTCTGTCATTCCAAGTTATTCAATTACTTCTGAAATATTCCCGAAAGAGGATGCCTACAAGAAAGTTCTGCAAGGCTGAAATGCTCTTTCACTCTTGTTTACATTCTGTATATAAGAAAACTGCACATTTGTAGTCTCCTGGGGGCCACATGGAAGACAGAACTCACAAAATTTATGGACCTGCTTCTCTGGGCGGAGGTGGAGGAAAACAGTTATCTGTATTGCACTAAATCACTCCAATTTCTATCCAACAACGACGCCAAAAAAGATCTGCAAAAGCATTTACAGTAAAGTCTTATTAGTCATATTCAGACCATTTTTGTTAAACTTGTACGGGTAATGTAACTTCTATAGCAGATAAAAGGTAATGTAATGTATTTTGGGTAATTTTTGACAGAAATTTCTTTTTTCTTGTTGTATTTTTAATTCTTCTGCTTTCTGTTCATGCTGGTTTGATTCTTCAGAGCTTAGTTTTGCTCTTTGATGCTAACAGTAGTATGTTATACACTTGCTGAGCCTACTACAGATGAGGATTTAGTGTTGTATCAATAATGCTGTTAAACCAAACAACCAGCTTTCCTTAAAAATCATTTCAGGAATAATACAAAATAGGTAAAAGCCAGGGCAAGTAGCAAGTATGGAGGTTTGGAAATGAGCTGTAAAACAGAAGTGAGGATATGGATGAAATGCATAAAACTAAAGTATGCCATTTATCCACATGCCAATGCACAACAATATTTTCTAGCAAACTGCAGCCTTCAACGTGCCATGCATGACTCGCATACATTCCTCCGTGCATAATTACGGCTATTTCAATACCTTTCATTCACTGCTACAGACCTCTTAAAATTCAGATTTGTATGTCCTCAAGATAACCATCCCACATGTGCTAACACAACCTTCCTCCGTGTCTCGTAATTCCCAATGAGATCATGTGAAGTGCATCACATTCTTCTGGGGAACAATTTACCGTAAATACTAGCTATTAAATGAATGATATTTATTGAAGCTTTCACTGTACAGCACTTAGTTCTGACAAACCACTACCATAATTTTGGTATCTGCTTCTGAAACCTTAACTGTAGCCTCGAGTCCAGGCTGTTTGGTTTTGCTTTCATTCACAAGACTGCAACATATATATATCTCGCATTACACTGCAACTGCCCACAAGTGACCAAGTAAAACTTGCAGCTGAGAGAGATGTTGCCAGAAAGATGGCAAACACTCTGTTCTGGCAAAACCCAGACATTTTTGAAGTGGAAAGGTCACTAGTAATTGCAGATGTAGTATTTGACAAGAAAATGCTGATAAAGGAAAAACTGTACTGTCAGATGAATGAAAAATTATGTTAGTCAGCTTTATGCTCAGTATATCTCAACAAAGAGAATGTTTCAGCTCTGGGATTCAAATAGTTCTTTGGGCACATGTGGAGGTTTTGCTTGTTTGTGTTAAAATACTAGACTTAAGATCATAGAATCATAGAATCAAAGAATCACTAGGTTGGAAAGGACCCACTGGATCATCGAGTCCAACCATTCCCATCAGTCACTAAACTATATCCCCATGATGCCGTTCAAAGGCTTTAGCACTGCATATAATTCCACTATTAGTGTTGATCCTTCTACCATATAAACCACACAATGATGATACAATAAGGGCAGTGATTTTTTACAGTGGGGTACTGAGTCCCAAAGCAAGAAGCACGGCACCTCCTGGCTGCCCATCGACATCGCTGCACAACTTCTGGACTCGGCCAACCTGCCTGTTCCTGCACCAGTGCAATGGCAAGGTCACTGCCTGGATAACTCACTCCATCGTTTCCCGTTTGCAGAAGCATCCAGCAGCCAAGCACCAACGCGTCCCCTTGTTTGTGCTGGAACAGCACTCCAAGCATCCTGCTAAAAGTTTGCATAGAAAATAGTCCACGGTATGAAAACCGGGCCCGTGACAGCTACTAGAATGGAGGTAAAGCCACACTTCAGACAAAATGCCAAGCAGAGCTTTTATTCGCATGGCAGCAGCCACCTAAGCAAATAGCTTGACTTCCACATGCAGCAGGCTGCAACCTCCCCTTCTACTACTGCTAACTGGGGTTGTTCTCTTCAAAACTGCAGCAAGCTGAACTACACCAAGTTACACCAGAGCTGGAGCAAATATCCCCTGCACCTCCAAGACTGTCAAGTGTTGCCCTAACTGCCCTGAGCTGGTGGCACCTGCTGCTCTGCTTCCATTTTGCCACCTTCTGAACATCACACCACTACCTTGCACTGAGACATGAATTTCTCCATGAGTCACCAGAAAAAAAAACCCACACAGGGCAGCTCAGCCTTTTCCTAAAACTGTTCCTAGAACTCTACTGTTTCTAGATGTTTTAACTGTTTCTAAAATTCCCGCCGGCTCTTTGACACCAGCTTAGAAAGCTTGAAGAACAGATAACAGCTTTTCTTGAGAGTCATTAGTTGCAGCATTCAGTCAATGTCTTTCTAATACAAAATCACTACTCCAGAAATATTTGCCATCAACTTCCAAATACACGTCATAAGCTCAAGCAGTTTAGATGCAAAAATCTTTCAATTTAGACATCCAAAGGCTCTCTGAAACTGAAGAGTAAAGTTAAAAGCCTCAGTTCTGACTCATTTACTTCTGTTTTCTTGCGCAGGACAGTCTTAAGTGTGAGCTAACAGTGTAAACTGGGGCTTTTAAGAATCAAAGCAACATTTGCATGTACCATAATTGGTATTTTTCCATCAACATAAGCAGAAGAACTAGAATAACCAACTTGCTAGAATAACCAATTATACATATATATATAGCACAGAACAATAATGTTGCTAGGAAATTTTAGTGTTAACATCTGAGTATGTAAAGAAGTATGCAGGCTCCAGAGTATTTTGTCTATCTTTTATGCTGGTTTTTTGTCTGTTGACCATTGATTTCTCCATGTAGTCCTTATCCACACGAAAGAAGTAGAAATAAAATAATAAGAAAAAAATTTTCCTTGTAAATAGCGAAAACAGTTGCATACAGGTCGTCTGCAAATACTCCACACCATCACAAGCCTTTAGGAGAAAAAAGCACGTGCCCACATCAATACTAATTACAGTAAAGTCCACACAGTTTGATATGTCCATCTACAGGAAAGTAGTTACAGAAAACATGTGAGATCCCTGCATTTAACAGCAGTGTTGCTGTTAGCCTAAGAGCTGTGGAATAACACAAGAAATCTCTTCGCCCAATTTCACTTTTGCCCATTTTTGATCAGAGTTTATATATCTTAAATCCATTTTTTTAAAAAGAGTCTAATTCAAATTGCCTACGTATAAATGCACACACAAAAAGTCTCTAAGCCACATCACAACCACTGAAAAAACGTTTCAAAACTTAACTGGTATTTTGTTCTCGAGAGCGAAGAGATGTTAATTTTAATTCCTGTGCTTCAAACGCCGCTGCCCACGGAGAGGAAAACCTTCTCTGAGACAGCCGATACAGCTTCGCAACAGTCTGTTTCAAGACTAAAGTTGAGATACAAACAACCGGTGCCCTAAGTGGAAAAGGGTGGAGCTGGCCACAAAAAAACCGCCAGCAAGTAAAGGCTGGTGGGGAGAAGATAAGAGTCAAAAAACGTGTTTGCTAGCGCCATGAAAAAAAAAAAAAAGCAGCATCTGGATTAAGACAGAAAGAAATAAGATCAGTATTAAACATGGGGAATTAGGCAAAGTTAGAATAATCTCTTCACTTGCAGTGAAGCACGTGGGTATCTGGGCTGGATGCAGCAACTTCACTGACAGTAAGCTGGTCCCATACAGAGCTCAGCCTGCACTTGTTTTTCCAGCTCCTCTAACCAGCTTCACGATCACTTCCTTTTGTGAGCCAAAGCAGTGTGTCTACTCCCACAATAAGCAACCTAGAGATACCCTATGATCAAGGCAAAACCTGAAGCACCAAACTTCTTTGCAAAGTTCATCTTCAGCACACCCAGCTCCTGAAGTCCCAGCGCTCACACAGTCACCGTGTTCTGTCAGAGTAAAGCCATGTGATGCGTCTTGCTGGATGAAATCCACGCACCGAATCTTAAAATGTTAGTGGTCTTACATGTTTATGAGCATAATCAACCAGTTTTTCACTAAGTGCATGAGCAGGGCAGGTGGGAGCACACATGGTGGCAACGCACCAGGATAGATGATGCGCAGAGCTCTGGATGCAGCCAGGGATTATCTAGGCACTGTTAAGAGCTTGTACTAAATCAAAGGATTGAAAAAAAAAAAAAGACTTAAAAATGAATATAGCTAAGTAACTCATTTTAATTGTTCTTCATTATTTGTACTGCAATGGAAATCAGACCAACATGATGCCTTTATTGGACCGAATTTACAATACTAGTGAATGAAAGAAAAATGGTGGATTTTGTTACAATGCTTTTTATTTCATATCCCCTTGCCACCTACCTAAGGAATTAATTCAGATTGGAGTGTTACTTACAATTAATAACTTCAAACATACAGAGGAGCATAGGAAAGTCATCAGGCAAAAGAGGACGGATCTGAGTTTTCCAATGATTTGAGTAATCTGAAGAACATGGAGCCAAAAGTACAAGATCTCCAGATACCCTATAACAGGACAAATGCCCAAACCCGAGCAGTTAACAACCCGAAGGAAGATTAGAAATTTGGATGAAAAAAAAGAATTAATTTGGAAACTGTTGGTATTTATACCTAATGAAAACCACAGTTCAAACTAAATGGAAAGCTGCAATATAAGAATAAGAGAGGAGGTAAAGGTAACTTTCATTTTTAAGATAAGAAAGCAAGGAATAGCACAAAATTCTATGCACCAGAAGATGGATATGAATTGAGTTTGCACTGCCACAGCTATAAAAATGGAATTTATACAATGGGATTTCTTGGTGTCCTCATAGAGACCTAGTGGATGGCCTTGACTGAACACAGCACATCCTGAGCACATATTCCCCCTCACTCAAAATGCTGAACTTGCCTGGCCGCTGCTCTGCCCTGGGCTCACTGGGATATTGTCACAGCTCTGGGAGGATATTTAAAAGGCATTTTCTGACATGCCTTAAACAATGTGCAAAGTTGAGCTTATCTGCCCTGGTGAATGAAATGCTGCACAGGTTGTATAATGAAAGGTTGTATTAAAAAAAGTCATTGGGATGAGAGGAGGGTCAGGACTCCCCAGCAGGAAGTCATAAAGGAGTCAGAGAAGATCAAACCCAGATGAGGGAGCTACGATGCTAAAGACTTGCCCAGTAGGGAGATCCCCAGGAGATATACAGGGTTGTGAGCATTTGTGGCCAAAGGGTGATGCTCCTGAAGGGTCTGAAAGGCTTTGAACTTTGTGGGGAGAAAGTTGAAACACGAGGAACTGAAAGCACTTTGATAATTTAAAAATATAAACTGCTCCAAAAGGGAGTGGTGTTGGGAAAAAATGGGATGTTCACTCAAAATAAAGTAAGCCAGACAACTGCAAAAGCCAGGAAAAAAATAAATCAAACCATCCTTAGTCTCTGTCCTGATGGCTTGAAAATAACATAGCCAGAAAAAAATTCAAGTGTGGGTGGGTTTGCTTGGTTTTGAGGAGAAAAATCTGGCCACATGCTTTGCATGTTAAGGCAGATCAATCTCTGAATAGAAGAGTTGTTAAGCTAAACTGTTATCTCCCCAGCTTTCAGGGTAAGTCCAGCTAGCATGGAAGGCAGCGGTGAGTGTGCATATACAAAGCAGGAAGGAAGAGAGGCACAAGAGAGAAGTACATTTTTACCCTCAGTATAAAACAACTCTCATTTTGCAATCCAGATGGCCAGACCTGAACCAGTGTCCTCGTGCAACAACAGCGCTGAGCCAGAATTGCCCCAAACACCCTGCAGAGCCACGATGGATTGGAAAGGGCTCCCTACACCCAACATGAAATTGAAGCAAAGCATGATGAGATCCTGCCAGCAAAGCACTCAACTTAAACCCAAACAAGCTCCAAATAACTGTTTCATATATAAAATTAGCAAATACACGTACAATGTCTTGACAGGCTACACAAAATGTTCACTGGTAAATTCAACACACAAACAGGACATTTAAATTTCGATAACCAAGTATTTTTCTGTTTATATAGTTCAGCTGTTCAACTCATCAGTTTATACACAAACCTGACTACTCCAACTTTTTCTTATATCAGTAAAAATAATAAAGTATGTGACTATGTGAGATACATTTCATGCATAAAAATGCATCCCCTTCCATTTTCACTCTGACTGGTAGCTCTTCTACAAATACAGTGACATAAACTGGATGCGAGCTATTCCTCAATGCACTTTAAGGAGTGATCCTAATTTCCCATACGGTTACACATATAGTCCTGTTAGCTAAAGCCTGTAATTAGCCTTCCTGCTGGTTAGATAATTGTTTCATATGGTCTTACTTCACTGGAGGCAGCATGACATTGCTGCCTGTTTGCAGAAACATCCAACACCCTCCCTGGTCGCTTAGGGAGGGCTGTGGGGAGTTTTTCCCATCTGTATGTTCATACAGCTCCTTGATGAACTGACTGTTCAGTCTTCACACACAAGAACTCAGTCTTCACGCACCACAACTGCGCAAACACTGCTTTTTTTTTTTTTTTTTTAATAAAAAAAGTGTTTTCGAAGCTTTGGGTTGTCATGGTGAGGGCACCAGAGAAACGCCAGAAGGAAATGAAGGCCAGGAAGACTTGCATACCATAACTGAAAAAAAGGGTTTTGATGATACAGCAAATACATGTTTACTCTTTGAAAGAGGTAGTTACTCTGTGTAACAAGCAATAAATGATTGTTTAGCATATAAGAAGACAAAATTGCCTTTAATTTCAGAGTTAAGCTGGAAAATCTAAAATAACCCTCCATCTTTTCAGATTTTGGATATATTATAGGTCAAGTACCTCAGACCCTGAGTAAAGCAATAAAATTAGTCCACTGCCTAAATGTAGCACCTTTCCTTTAAAAATAATGACACAGTACCTGAACCTTCTGAAATAAACTTAGTTTTATTGCTAAAGATTGGCCAGCAGTACCTCTGGATGCTATCAGGCTGCTCAGACCTCACTCATCTTAATTTCTTCCCACCTTTCTAACAGACATACAACAACATAGAAGCAGGTCCTGTCAGATTCTCCAGGACATCATGGGTTACATGCAGCATTAAGCAAATATGTCTCTGAATTTGTTGATAATGTCAGGACATTCTTTGCAGGCAGTGCTCATAAAAGTCCTGTAATTTGCTTAGGATTTATTGTGAACAGACTCTAAAGCATTAGAGATAATGAGAATTGCTTTTCAGTAGCTTTTAAATTATTTAATTCAGGAAAGGGAAATTGCACATCAGAGAGGAGTAGTCAGATTGCACATCAACATTTGCATCAAACAGGACATCACAGAGATGCAGCAGTTTGATGTCTGAAGATGTCTGGTCAGGGCTTTAGCCCTTACAATAATATGTACTGCACAAAATATATTCTCTAATTTATTTTCTTGCTAAAGGATTTTGATTTTCCTACTTGAAAGAAAGAAAAAACATTGTTAATAAAACAGATTAAATCAGTACCTGAGCTTCCTAGTATATGACACTGATTAACCCTTTAGTTTTGCTCCATAATCCTTTGCTCAGAGAAAATACATGTTCAAACAAGCTCATTTCAAGTCCATACATGCTTGTGTATTTTTAAGAAAGGTATTATCCTTGCTAAATACATCTCATAGTTACTAAAACTTGCCAGAAGATGAGCCAATGACTATTTCTCTGATCTGTATACGTGTATCCAGACAGGGTGAAGATATATACGCATATATCTAACGCTAGGTGAAGTTTTACCAGCAAACAAGCTCTTTAAAATGTGTCTGATAACCTCTCTTCCTCTTCTTCCAAACACCTTCAAACTAATTCCTCCTTGTCTACTGGATTAAACCAAAGAAGCAGCAAAGCTCTTTGCAAACTTCTAATGCGACATAATTCTGCAGCTATTAAAAAAAAAAAAAAAGTTATGCACGATACTTGTTAATTCAATCCTGAAGCTGTGTTACGCAGACTGGTAACAGGAAAAATGCTTTCTGGCTGTTTTGTTACAAATATTACTTTCAGGAGGAGATAAGGTAATTGTTTTCAGTCCTGACTCTTGAAGAACACTGTGGCACATCACAGCTGGACCTTGGATGAAATAATGCAGTTTCTATCCCCAAATCACTTATGAAATTTGCTTGAGGCACATTAAGTCACGGATATTGTATTAAAAATGCTTTTATTTCCTTACATGAGAAATCATAGCACAGTTCCTCTAAATTTTCTATCGTAAGAAACGAGACAATAAAAAGAGATACTTAAGAGGGAACTGGTAGCTCAGACACCTCTTCATGCCTGATCACATACTCGGCTCCCACGCCCCCAATTCTCCCTTGCAGATGCCAGGAGCCGAGCAGGCAGCAGACCTCTGGCTTATTTGGACAACTGTTCCTTACACAACAAAACCTCCCAACTTATTGGCAGCTCCAGTCACTTTCCAAAAAGTGCTGGGCTCAGCTTCTCTTGCAGGAGGAGGCTAACTGCAGCCCAGCAGCTCTTTTGTCTTCCAACCTTCTGTTAAAACAGTTACCTAGACTCAGGGGTTGCCCCTCTTCATCCCCCTTCCCAAAATCTGCACGCTGACACTGCCTATTAAAAAAAAAAAACACAGAGGCTGTGGAAGAGAAACATTTGTTAAGTTTGGCAGACTTGGCAAAAGGAATGTTAAGGAAATAGTTATGCTTATCAGATTCAATACTGCTATTGAAAGGACCGAAGAAATAACGCACATACAATCTCAAACAAGGTCTCCCTAAGTTAGTTTTATCTGTTAGGCTAAAGATCTAGTTTTTTCTGTGAGTCCTGACCTCTCATAATGTGAATATTTTCACAGGAAACAGCAGACTCCGATCAGATTTTACAACTGTTTAACATAAAATTATCATGATTAAAGCATTATGCAATACCTCCTTAGAGTATTTTCTTTACAAAAGGGCTTGGCTGCAAACCCCAAGCCTGCACAAATTGACTTAAAAGTAATAAATTCCTTGGTCAACAGGTTCACGTTATACTAAGAGCAACACACAGATCCAAGAGGCACCCCATGACAACACTTTAGCAAACAATCCTGTTATTCATGGATGGCTATAATAGGGTGATTACTAACAGCTGTTTGCAATCTCATTACATAGGGAAAAGCTTCAAAAAAATTGCAGAAGAAGCACCCCAACTTACTGAGGAACTGAAAAAAGAAGGATCTGTAAAGCTGCTACTGCCTTCCCAGTCCCGTTATCCTCATTACTCACATCCCACCACAGCACCCCGCAAAGGCTCACTCTCACACAGTCCTTACTCACTCCCTATACATTTCAAATACTCAAGGCAACAGTATTATTTTCCAATTTATTCATCATATTAAACCCAAAAAAATGTATCTATTAAAATATAAATTAAAAATAATTTGAGGGTGGTCTAATAGATGAAATAGTTCTGTATGTAGCCTACACAAGTACTAAACTTACACAACCAGTAGATGAGTGCTAATATGGCTCACTATGGGTACGGTCACCCCCAAGGACATGAAAAGAACACATAGTCTAGCTTTTAAACAAACTTAACCCAATTAAAAATGTTAATCAAAGCATTCCTGATACAAATGGTAAGTTAATATTCAAACCAAGAAAGGAGAACACCACGTAATGCCCTAATTTGTTCCTACTTGACCAGTGACTCCTTCACTCTCTTCCCTGCCCCTAAGTTTTAATTAAGTGCCCTGCAGACAGCCAGATCTTTTTGTGGTACTGCAATGAAGCATAAGAATGTAAATACGTCAGAAAAAAAACCAACCAAACCAATAAAGGCTGCTTGTTCACAGACAAAAAACTAAGCAAACAAAACGCTGGATAATCTGTTCAGTGAGTCTTCTTAGAAGATGGTCCAGAGTTATTCTAGCCAGCTGTGTGTCTCAAAAAGTTAATAAAGAAAACAATACTTTTTCATTCTCATCCCCCCCTTAATCCCACTCACAGGGCTCTGCAGTATCTGAGTGACCCTCTTCCTTTGCTCCATCATATTGAAGTCTTGTCTCAGGTCAGGGGACATGTTTCTCTCCCGAATATACTCCGGGTCATTCTCATTGATGCGATCGAAGTACCGCTCTTTCTGAGGCATCGTGGCCAGGGGAGGAGTAGTGATCACCACCTGACTGGCATCAGTACTCATGCTTCAATGCTGCAGATGGTAGCCCTCACCTGAAACAAATAAAAAAAGAGAGAGGAATGATTGACCATCAAAAGGAGAGCATTGAATACAAATTCCAAGTCTGGACACAAACAATGTTCTTTTTCATCTTTGGAGAACATCATCTAAAATGAAAGGAGAATGAATGAATAATTAACATAATCAGAAAACTAAGGAAAAATTCTAGGAAAGTGTTTAAAAAATATTCATGAGTTCTCAGACAGTGCATAAACATCTCTGTTCAAGTTCAAATAAAAAACCAACAGCATACGCCTAAACAGCATAATGTATTTTAGACAAAATTTCCTCTATCGTTTTACATTGCATTCATCACCCTCTCAAGGTTTTTATATAGTTCTCCTTCCTGACACGTCCAGCCAAACACACTCAGAAGACGGAGCCTCTGTTTAACATCCACTCAGAGCTCATCTCCCAACTCGAATGAAGATATTCCTCAATTACAGCATTTCTGAAGTACCTCATAACCCAGCTTAACGATGAGACATTAGGCTGTTCAAAATCCACCAGGGGAGTCTGCAGAGCGCCGGCTGGTGCCTGTGCTTTCAGGAGACACTCAGAGACGCAGAGGGAACAGCAGAAAAGGTTATATGGTTATGTGCTGGGTTGCACAGGATTGAGGCTGCAACTGCTCCAGAGCTGAGCTTTAGCTTTTCTCCTCATGTGTGCAATTCTATGCAAAGATTCTCACTGAAGCTCATCAGGGAAAACCAAACTTTCACGTCTTGGTAGAAAGCTATGCATAAAACCTCATTTAAAAAACTGATAAGCATTTGTAAACACAAGCAGAACTGGATCAAAAAAAGCAGACACTTGAATTTTCATACAAAGAATCAGGCTCAAAAGTGCACTAAGGAACACTGTTCCTCAAATGGGTACCAAGGAGGGACGCTTTCTCAGGTCTGAGGAACAAAGTGAAACAAGATTCGTAGGAAGAGATAGTGTATTATGAAAATACATTTTAACATGCAAAAAATCTACATTCAATAATATATTTAATACAAAAATATTTGCATGCAAATGTATTTGGTATGTAAATGATTCACTTCTTCAGACGAAAAAAGCCACACAAAGGCATAAGCGTTGTTGAGCAGTATTAAACAGCCTGATTTGACATTATGATACGAGTCGTTTAAAGTGTCCTTGCTCCACAGCACAGTTCACCCATCCCTTGTTTGAGTCAGTGCAACTCTTGTTTGAGGTGTTCTGTGAACAGTGAACTAACGTGGAGCAGCACGTGAAGTGCTCCAGCTATAACCTTGCCCATTTTCCAGATGAAACCACTGGGAGCCCTGTTAAAACCAGCTCCAACAGCGCAAACCCTCCTCCTGCAGGCGATAAGCCCTTTCAGTCCTTGCGCTGCACCCTCTGCTGCACAGCCACACCACAAACCAAGCTGGCAGGAGGATGCAGTTCGATTTTCAGCCAGTTTCCCACACTGACACCCAAACGGCTTTGCTGGTGCACTGCAAAGGACAGCACAAGGACAAAATCCTGTGGCACTGCAGCCTGCTACCAAGTACAAAACCCCAGCCAGAAGACAAGTCAGACACCACCTACAGAGCTAGGAAAGCATTAGCAGATAAGGTATAAGAAAAAAACACCTCCATGGTTTCCTTATATATTGCAGATTGTGATAATATTTGGGATTAAGATGAACTTGTGTTTACAATGAACAATCTTCTAAAAAACAGTCACTACAGGTTGTAATTTTTTTGTTCTTTATGGCCTCTTTTTTTTTTTATGAAACATGATCTCAGAAGCAACTTATCCAGCTGCACCCACAGAGCTTCCAGGAGGTACGTGGCATGTTGGATGAATGTACCACGTTATGGGATGTAATATTTGAATCCTGGAGACAAGCTCCATGACCTCTGATGGCTTTGTTACAGAGGCTGTTGAAGGATACTGTGAATTTTGCATTTGCTGCTCAGGTGCAGTGTGAGTTCATTCAGCGTTTGCTGACTGACCACCAGGAGGCTGCTACTTGTGAGCAATTTGGGGATGCTGGAGAGAAGACAATGGGCTGGCTTCAAGGAAGTAGGAGTTTGGGGAAAATCCAGGAGAAGTATAAAAGGAGGTTAAGTTTTGCTAAAGAACAAACTATCTTTTCCAGCTAGGAGCAATGAAGCAGAAGGATAAACCTTCCTGTGACAGCATGTGGGGAGATGATCACAGCTTAGCATCCCTCTGTTCAGGTTAGAAGAGATACCCTTACAAATGTAACCACGTATTTATTATGTGCCCTCTGTTTCATGTACACCCCCACCCCCCCCCACTCGCAGACACCCAAAATAGCAGGGTTTAAGAAGCAAAAGAAAAAGCACCACAAGAAGTCACAAGACCAAGAGCTCACCCTCCAAATGCCACAAGGTATGAAAAGTTTGAGACGAGACCCACACTGTTCTCCATCAGTGTCAGCATAAATACCTCATCTGAGTCAGAACAGGCACCTGCTGGTAACTGGAAACAGTCTAGAAATGCAGATGGCAAGAACCTTGCTTGAATCGGTGACCAACTGTGACTGTTACCTCTTCCCAGGAGCTGCCTTATCCAAATGTTTTCCCTAAAATGCTCCTGATAACCCCAAGTGGTAAACTGTTGCTCAACTGCTGATCCACTCAGTTCGCTGGACCAACTGCACGCATGTCTGAGCTTCAAAACAAATTTTACTGTTATTATTATAGTTTTATAAGATATTAGTTCAAGTCCACTACTTTGCAATTCGTTCCTACAGTGACAGAAAAGCCCATTCATCTGTAAAAGACACAAATGCGGCTGGCAATAACTAAAATTCACAAAAGAGATTTTTCTAATTGCTTCAGACTTAATTTTTCCCTCTTTTCTTTCATTTGTTACCTCTAGCCATTAAAATTGCAACATTAAAGTCCTTGTACTACAACCCCCCCTCCTTTACTGAACATAATATGGGTATAGGGCCCAGTTGTTCTTATTAGGTCTGGTTCAATGCCTGCTCTGTCGGGCCCAGGCGGACGTTCATATAGCCCCTACTGTTTGGTTGGAAAAAAAATTCAAACAAATCAGCCATTCTTTTATTATTTATTTGCATCTTGCACCCTTTTTAAAAAAAAAGAAAGAAAAAAAAAAGGACACTTATTAAAAATTTGCTCATCTTTTAGGGATCCAAAAATCTGTACTTATTTCTCAGCCCACAACTGACAACAACATAAAGTAAACGTTTACAGAAAATCCAGATCTCGAAAGCTATGAATAGTGATACAGGATTCTTTCCCTCTCTATGTTTTTTTGATAAGATTCTTTTGTCTAAAAGGAAAATCAGCTTTGCTGCAAGGCTACTTTTGGCTCCCACCCCTTCCAATGACAGTCATGAGAGCTATCACCTTCCTCAGTGGAACCAGCTCATGTTTCTTACGCATGCTGTACATCTGGCGTTGGGGAGATCTGTTGTTACAGAGCCTGAGGCACAGGTGGAAATGAGAGACTGTATCCCCCTACAGTAACCAGGCACTAAATCCTCACTGTCCGAAGGGACTAACGTACACAGAGGAATCAAACCTAAACTAGGATCTGATTTTGCCCTGGTGAGATCTATCCCCCTTGCTCAGTTAAGACAGGCAATTTAGCTCACATTTTGGCCCAACAGGCATATGCTCTCGTGCCAAAAAGTGATTCAAAGTATACAGAAGAACAGTTTTCCCAGCTATGGTTCAACTATTCCATTGGGGTGAAAAAGAAACTACAAAAAGCAAGTCAGCATACATGAGTTTTTTTAATACAGCATCCGCACTTCAGCTGAAAATACTTTTCCGGACCTGTGAAACAAAGAAGCTCAAAAGCTCTTGCTACAGGGTAACTTGTTAATCTAACTCAGCTTCCCCCTGTCTAGATATGCACTCCTGTTCCTGCAGAACTAAACTCTGATAGTGCTACAAAAGAAAACAGGTCATGTCCTCCTGTGCTTTGATGCTTTATATAGCTCATGGGTTTGGCCTCTATATTCCGTTCCATATTTTATAACTGCAACTGGGCTACAAGGAGAAAGTAGAACCTTCCCCTCTTCACTTAGAAATAAGTTTTATTTACCAACAATCCCGTTTATTCTAGGACCTTCAACTGTTGATTTCAGGCTGCAACCTTAAGTCCCCATCTGATACTTTGTAAAGTCTAAGTAACATGCTGTGCTGCTTTTGTTGGAATAACTGTTTTCAAAGTTAGATCACAAAAGCAGCACAAAAATAATGAGGTCAGAGAAACAAGGAGTGAAGAGGGGAGGGGGAGCAAAGAGACCAAAGGCAGGAAATATTTACCTTGCCAAAGAAATCTCAGAAAGCACTGACTTGACATATTTATATCTTTAATAATGTACAGGATGTATAACAGAAATAAATGCCACCATAAAAGACAGACAGAGCAAAAGAAAAGGGATAAAATCATTAGATCACCTAGCAACGAATCATTAACCTACCTTTTACACTGATTTTTTTTTTTATGGCTAGTTTCAGGCATTCCCATTTTCTCTACGCAGCACAATCCATCTGTCTGAGAGTTTCCAGCACTGCAAAACAGCAGTGTGCACACCGCATCGTTAACCAGTACGACTGATTTCAGGTCTGAGCACTCAAGCTAGACTGTGCAATCCGAGCATGTATTTTTTGAGGAGTACATTGTGTTATTCTGCTATTGTTATTTATTGCTTGCTTGTTTGCAAGGAACAATCTGCTCTTTTTCCCCCTCCTTCCAGTATCTTGTCTGCCAGAAGACTTACTGGAAGCAAACTAGGTGTTCTCTTGATGTTGGCTCCAGCCTCCTATGAAACAGGCAGGTTCCAGGCTGAATCAAAGCCTTGGCTTTAGTCAACACTGTCAGCTACATAAGTTAGCTGGCAGAAAAAAAAAAACAACCAAGCTTAAAGAATATGAAAGAATGGTTAAGAGGAATAGGAAAACATGTAGGAGACTACAGAGACTAGAGTTTCCATCACTATCTTCTGGCATTAGAAAGTCAACTGTCCACGCTCTCTCCCATAAATTTTAGTAGTGATTTCTACATCAACAGAGTAATTGCACCTGATCTAAGAAAAAAACAATTATTTGGATAAACACCTCAAAATTCAATTCAGTTTTTTGTTTTCCTAATCAGGACACCAAATACTACAAATATCTGACAATGCATTGACAGATTCTTATTTATTTTTTTTTTTACCATTACAGTGGGTTTGGATTTCATTTATCAGTCCCACCCTACCCACTGATGAGTAAGATGTATGTGCAGACATCAGCAATTTGTAGATGCAATTTGTGGGACTGAAAAAAATTCTGCTACATTAGATAGGCAGCATTTGTTCAGAATTATATTAACTGATATAACTAATATACAATGATTCTGTGCACTAGCACTCAAGTCAAACCATCAAATTGAATCCTTAAATTGTCACAAGATAGCATTTGCATTAAATAAAGCTGTCTCACCTCTTCTCAGCCTTCCCAGACCATTCAATCTTCCTCCCTGTATCACCTCTTCAGATTCATGTTAACAGATGTTTGTAAGGTCAGATCGCAAAATGGGGAGGAGAAACTACTCCTTGGCTGAGTTTAAGTTTTACTTTTGTCTGTTTTTTAACTTTGAGGGTTTTTTAGTTGTTTTATTTTCAACTGTGTCAGTTACCCAGCCAGTTAACTGTGTATCTACACAAACATTCATTCAGAAACAAAACCAGTGATGATACAGGGGTGTCTTGTACTGCTTCTTCCTGTAGCGATGCAGACAAACGATTTGTCATGCTACAGCCCAAGCTGGTTACAAATCAAATATCCTAATCCAGTGCTGCATATTTAATGTAAATATTTCTGCTTTAAATGGAGCAGGCTAATGAAATAATCATCATCTCCCTTCAGACACCATATTAAAGAGACTATATGGCAGCAGCATAGAAGTTCTTATTCCTTTGGAAAAATAAGTGTTGTTTTGGTCTTCCTGTGTTAAATCTAAAGCACTATTTTTTCCCAATACATAGTGTAATATTAAAGTCAACAGAAATACTCAAGCTGTGCAACTTGTACTTTACACAGTGTAAACTGGAACTGAGCCAACTACTATCAAAAATTGAGTTAAGATATTGAGTTGCTGACAGGCATCCAAAATACGAGGGCTATATGTTTACCTTTAACTGAAGGTGTGACATTTTTCCTCTTTTAAAGAAGGCTCCTTATAATGTACCCAGCTTGTCACAGGTACAGTCTGCACTTCCAAATTTACAAGCCAGCCCACCAACATTTTGTAGCATAAGCACTTGTGTTAAGTCTCACAAATGAACTTGTATGCTTAACCCTGCAGACCCAAAATACTTTAATCATTCACACTCTGGCATCCCCTCAATGCTGCGTGACAGTTTTTAATGATGGAGATAATTCTTGATAAATGAGTAATCCAATTACGATCATGCAATGACAGGATGACAGAAGACAAAAACAGCATCAAAAGGACAACTTCCAGTTCAGATCCAAGGTCCATCTCACCCCGTACTGAACTTCTGCTGAGGAAAGGCTGTGTGTAACCAGGCTGTTCCCAAGCGTTGCATTGAGTGACCCTGAAGCAGTAACCAAAGGGGCTTCCTGGCTTCATTCCATAAAACAACGTTTTCTTGTTTTACTAGCAAATTGTTGAGGTTGTTCAGACAATAATAACATTTTGATACCACACTGTTCTTTATACAAAACATTCAAAACGGAACAAATCCAGTCACACAAACAAACTGGTTATAAAGATGTAACAGAGGAATGAAGCAGTGAAATGATGCACTCCTGCACTGCACCAGGGAGGGGCGGCTACACCACAAGAAACACAAGAAAGCACTGAAATGTCAGAATGGAAAGAGGAAATTCATGTCACGTGCTGATTATTCACTATATGCCTCTCTCTGCTGCACAGTTTGCCACAGCAGTAATAGACAACAGTATGATAGGAGTGAATATGAATGACTAATTTGCAACTTTAAATAGACACAATAGATTGTGCCACTAAGCCTTCACTTTAAGAGGTCAGTCACCCACAGATACACATCAGTTTGTTTTTTCCCTTTCCCTAAATTTGTTCCTTCAAAAGAAAATTTTCTTTTTAGCATTTATATTTCCTCCTTTTGTATATTTGATACTTTTAACAATACCTGATTCACTGCAATTTATCAGAGACAGTTTTAAAGCTCAATCATATTTTGCTCCTATGCGTTTTATTTACATATGTAAGTGTAGGCATATGAGGTCTGACAAAAAAAAAAGGTGCCTGTAACTTTATTTAATGAATTAAGAAAATCAGCTACAATCACCTTCAAAATACTTCCCTTCTGAGTTAACACACAGCTGCACAGGATGCCACCAACATCCAAAGCAATTCTGCAGATCATCTACTGACAGGCTGTTGAGATTCTCCATTGTTTTTGCTTCAACTTCTTCTTACTATGAGTAAGAAAACGTCTGTATTTGAACACGTGTCCACTTGTACTGAGTGAAGTGATTAAGTTAAGTCTTATCTTACTATGACAGGTTAGAACACGTTCTATAACCATCTCTTTGTCTCTCCACTTCCAGTCTCGGTTTCCGAGCTATAGGGTTAGTCTCAGGTTTTTTGTGTCAGACCTTGTGCGTTTTGAAACAATGCTAAGTTGCACTTTGGAGGGCTGATAGTTGTCACCTGTGCTCCTGTATTTAGGGGAAGAGATCCTATGAAACGCTAGGGAGTCTGTGGATGTGGGCTACTGCTAAGGCAATTTTTTATAAAATCACCTCTTAAATAAATACACCAGAACACCAAATAAATTAAATTAACTGTTAAACCATAAATGGTTGCTGTACTTATTAGCCTGTCAGTCATACTTTACATCCAGTGTTCCTCTGCTTTTCTTTCAACTTCTGTGTTATACTGAAGTTCATGAAAAAGCACAGTAAAAATGAGCTTTACGATGAGAATGTACATTTCTCTTGGTTTAGCTGGTTTTCTAGAGCAGTATTCAATTAAAATGTCATACACAGGATCCCTCAAAAATATCTAAACACAGAGCTTAAATAACCTGCTTCTACCCAAAGGCAAGACTGGTGTCCGGGAAGAGCGTAGCAGAAAGCTAAGGGGATGTACAGGAGCTGCCTGGGAAACGAAAACCTCTCCCTGTGACATATGCAAAAAGCTGCTCTCACACAAAGCACAGATGCACTGAATTACAACAACAGAAATGAAGTTTTTTCCCCCCCTTCTACATTTTTCTGCTTGTTCCCACTTGGCTCCAGGATAAAAATTCGCCTGCTACTCACAGCAAACCCTCTCCCACCTCCACTGCTCCAGAGGATTTGGTAAGAAACAGAGCAGCCTGAATTGCTGCAGATTTTTAAGTTGCAATCTTTCTGAAGCTCTATTCCTTCACAGCGTTTCGGACTTCTACAGAGAAGGAGGATCTGAAGGCAGAAGGCCTCTGGCAGAGGAGCCAGCCAGCTCATGGGCAGCGGGAGCGCTCAACCTGCAACAATTCAATCGGGTCTCATCTGGAAGTGATTTCTTTGGTGAGGTCAAACGAAGATAAAAGCACTGGCTCTTTCCTACTGCCACCTCAAAGCCTAGGCATTACAGAGAATAAACATCCAAACTTGCATCCAAACTAAATCACTTCTAAAAGTATACTAAGAACATATGAATTAAAACAATCTCTGAACAGATGATGAAAACACATGAGCACGTGGGTGACTGCAGCGTGCCAGCAGGTCACTGGACCACAGGAAGGTCCCAGCACTCCAGAGCAGCTCATTTTGCAGAGCTGGCTTGGGGGCCAGTGCAGCCCTGATGGGCTCTCCCATACTCGGAAGTGCATTTGGCTGTTGCTGACCCTGTTTTGTTATCCCCCCTTTCAGAGATGACAGCATTTACCCACCCGTGTCAAATCCATTTGGATGCTTGGAATAAAAGTCATAAATGTTATTAGCAAATATTTACATATTTCAAAGAATCCATCAGCGATCTTGGCACTTTCTGGGTATTAGCATCCTGGTTTTTTACACATTCCTGATACTAATGGATACCCTGCAGAATTAGTGCCACTATGGGATACACGTAAACTATATTTGCAGAGCAAAAATCAAGATTATTTGTGTTTGACCTTACTTAAGTCAGGGCATCTCCCAAAATAATATCAGTGAGCTTTAACCTATAATGCATACATCAGTTTTATTTTAAAACCAGAAATAAAGACATAAGACCTAAATACCAGTTTTCAATAGGAATAACTGTTTGCCTTTTTTGATTTTAAAGATTCTGATGAAATGCAAATGCTGCAGCATCAAAGCAGCTTCAACTTTTGGTTCTCATGACCCAGCTCTTATTCATGCAATAAAGAGGCAGAGCAGATCACAATGAGGCAGCAGGGAAGGACAGGGTATTTTGAATTTATGTAGTTGAAGGGATAACTGGGATGCTGGTAATGAAAAAGAAAGGTAGTATTTTCTGAAATAGTGGAACTTTTAGGCAATAAAAAGCTTTTTTTTAAAAAAAAAAATATTTCTCTGCTTATCTACATAATCACTTGTGGCTAAGTTACTCAAAAATATTTCACGAGTCAGTAGACAAGAGGGAGCTAAATTAAATGATTATGCTCTGTTAGTACTTATCCGTATTAAGCCGTTGAAGTACCCAAACACAAAACCCCCATATACACACAAGCAATGCCTGAAAAATCTCCCTAAATCCTTTGAAGAAGATGTAACCTAGGCTCCTCTACAAATTAAACGAAGAACTTATCTGTGAGAAAACCATGTAACTGGAAAAGCTGATTTCAGTTGAAACCTTTCATATTTTGGAACACTCTTCCTTCCCTCTCTTGCAATGCAAAGCCTTCAGCGACCTCTTGGTTGGGCTTATTCTGAACTGCACTGATACTGAGGGACAGTAACTTCACTCTTTATGCAGACCTACATAGAATTATAGAAGAGAAGTACCAAGTTTGTTATGTAAATATTTTTTTTAAAAAATCCCATTGATTTACAGCAGCCTGGAAAGAGCTATTTGGAGTGACAGGGGCTACTCCTGGCAACCTGCAAGAGCCCTCCTTGGTGGCTGGTAAAACGCGTGACACTAGATAGCAGGGAAAACTCTTTATCGATCCAAGGGCACATCAAGGCCTTCCTAATTTATGACAGTTTAATTATCCAGAGAAATGTCATGGCCAAAGCAGCTGCCTCCTGGGTTTTGCTGGAGGGTCAGAGGCTGTGATGGTGGGCAACCCAGATGATGGACACGAGGCAACTGCTGGATTTTACAAATGTTTACATGAACAACCGATCTCCCGTGTGGCAGCATGCAGCCAAACCTTTTTATAGCCCAAACCCCTGCAGTTCCTCCTCTTCCCATCAAATCCTGACCTTTACCACCACCAGCAGCTCCGTCTAGACCCCATTTAAGACCACTGCCACGCATTGATCATACAGCACTGCAGCTCAACACCCGACCTCAGTTGTAAGTGAGGAATGGGAAACTAGGCCAACAGCTAATCTCAGTGGGGACATTTGTAACTAGAGGCTTGAAGAAAAGATGAAATTGTTCCAGGCCTTCGATCATAAAATCTTCAGGACAAATTGTATCTTTATTTATAATATGCACCACGCCCTGCACGATCCCCCCCCGAGTTCATCTTGGGATCTCTGAATCATTCTAACATAAATTTTAAATAAGAAGCAATAACATAAGTCACACTAACATACCAATATCAGCTTGGCCGTGTCAAAATAAATTGGCTAGCTTCTCAAAAAAGGAATTTTAACATTGTACTGGCCTGCACATATGCTCTCACATTAAACGGAAAACAACAGCATTTAAAAGAAAGCTGATTTATGATGGTTACAGTCAAAAACTAAGAATGTTTTAGGTAAAAGAACACAATTGGATATATTGATTTCACTTATGAAAAAGAAGCATAGTGGGGCCATTATGGTTGTCTTAAGGTTTTTAATTGTAATTTAAAAATAGTAATTTTAAGGATCAATAAAAGCGTGAGACCAATGATACCTGCCAAGCCCAGGCCTGACCGTGCAGTGGGTACATTGACAGTGATGGCCATAAGAGGGATGGAAAAAAACCCTAGGCATCTCAAGAAAAAAAGCAACACTTTTACTCTAGTAAACACTCTCAAAAAGCAAGCCACAAACTGATGTGTAGAGGGAAGGCTGTTGGCACTTTAACAACTTATATCAGCCATAGGATGGCACAGGGGACAAAAACCCGTAAACCACTATTCTCCAATTACACCAACAGTGTCTTTTCTCATCATCTCAAAAGGATCTTGCTTTTTTCTCCATTACCAGAACTACTTTGCCTTAATGTATGGGACAATTTCTCCCCTTCTTGGTCCATTTGCAAATTTCAAGAATATTCTGAAGCCAACAAATGTATTAAATGGATCTGTCTCTTAGATAAAATTATTTCAATATAACGTATTATGACAAAAATTCATAACAAACAAGTTGCTTTGAGTTTCCAAAGTTTGTTTGTAAACATGGCCTGAAATTGGTATTTGCCTGTCTGCTATTAAACCCATTTACGTTTAATACTGAGTGCAAGTATCGGACTTGTTACCCATGGGCTGGAGTTCAGAGTCTGAGTGCACAGAGGTGTGGGGGCAAACTTTTATCTCAATTTTATCATTATGAATCAAAAGCAACCAATTTCAAAATCAATCAACAATTGCTGTAAAAATGACATTGCGTGAGCTTTGGTGATGCTTATTTTTGAACATTTCAATAACTCACGGAAATCATCTCAGGTAAACAAGGTATTTCAGTGCATGCCATAAAAAAATTACTGATTATACAAAAAAAATGTCTGAGGCTACACAGATTACATCTGCTTGAGCAGTGATGGGAAATCACATCTTTTCTGGGGCTTTCAGTTATCTTGTTCACTTATGTTTGGGGTTTTTTTGAAACATCTGTAAAAACCTAACACTGTTCAAGAAATTAAAGATCTCTGTATTAATGTAAGAACACATCAAAAAATATCACGAAACTTGATTAATCTAGTGCTGAATAACATGCGATTAGATGCTGGCCAAAGTCTCATTGATGACAGCTTCCACAGACGTGCTGGAATGCTGCTGAGGACAACAGTGACCCAGGGAAGCCAGAGCTCTGCCTTAGCCACAGAAGGGACACAGACACACCACATCTTTTTTTGGAACTCATTTTCTAATCCAGAAAGGAAAAAAGTAATCTGCAGCACAAGTCTGATCTGAGGAGCCTGGTCTCCGTGGTTTCAGGATCAGCAGTGGATGCTGCTTTTAGAGTTGGGCAGCATTTAGATTTTTATTTGGTTGGTTCTGGGTTTTGTTAAGATGTATTGTTCCAATTTGCTAATTTATTGCATTATTACGTGCAGGGACATAGCTGGCTTTCTATTTCTTTATCTTAATTTTTATTGAGTGATGAAAACAAGCCGTTAAGATGCCATTTGAGATTGCTGTGGGTTTTTTGGTTTTGTATTTTAAATTCTCTGGCAAATTGCTACGGGATTTTCATTCCTGCCTTCCTCACCACTATCATGTTCTTTCCCTGTGACAATTATCAAAACTGGTCAGAGTTTGTACTGCAAAGCAGTCAGGAAGAAGTGATGAAAAGCAAGCAAAGTTGTGTGATATCTGAATAGACTTCTTGAGACTCCTGGCTTCAAACTGGGAAAGGTGGAATTCGTAATGAAGAACACTCCTATCTGGTGCACAACTCCTGTCCCTCTCAGAGTGCAGTTACACAATTACGCTGTAAGAAAGCTGAAGAGAGGTTTTTGTTATATCTATCTGATGTTAATTTTCTCTATCCTATGTTCATTTTCATGTTACATTCAAAATGCTGTTTGTAACTGGGTGATACTGGACTAGAAGACATTTCTCTTTTAAAACAAAGTGCCTATGGTGAATGCACTTCCTGAAACATCAACAAACAAATTTCTGTTTTGAAATTTAAATTTTTAATATAAATTTAAAACTAGCATGAACTCTCAAAGAACACTAAAGGGTAGCTGGTGTTAAAACTGTACCTACAAATAGCATAGGTTCATATTTCTGAGAGAGATGAGCATCTGAAATTCCCCAAGTGCCAGTGAATGATGACCTGGAAGTCACACTACCTGAGCAATAAAAGCACTTAAACAGAACTGGGACTTGTACTGGTAGGGGGCAGAATAGCTTGAATTTTTTTCTTTTATGCCCTGTTCTCCATTTCCAATTGTGTCATTTTTGCTAATGAAAAGATAAATCAATTCTAATCACGATAATCAAGAGATCCATGATAAATAAAAATACATTTTCATTGCTATTCCTGCAGCTCATTTGATGCCTCAGTACAGCCATGACAAATGCACAGTCAAAAAAAAAAACCAAAACAAAATTGTAGCATAGGCTCAGTGTATCAGTTAAGAAATATAGCTGCTCTGAAACATTTAAAGAGAATACAAGGGCCTCTACAATAGTATAACCTTTGGCTCTGGCTGTTAGCATCACAGTTTACATGGTTTCCATGGAAACCCTCTGCAAACATATGAATGTGCTTGTTGCATTAGATGTCGAACAGAAAATCCTTTGTGGCAACTCTGGAGGGCCATGGCCAGTGCCAACCTCCCAGCGGAATAATGCCCTTCACTATGCCTTGCCCAGCAGGCTCATGACACACTCGCTCACATGGCACAGCTGCTGCCATTGCTTGTTTTTCCTCAACCGACTAAAAAAAAAAAAAAAAAGAAAATACCAAACATGAACATCATAACTATTAAACCCTTCTTCCCGCATGGAGAAGCTACTTTGTCCCCATCAAACTGATGGTCAAGTCTCCAGTACTGGACCCTCAGATACAGCCCATGCGCTGCCGAGTGAGGACACTGACTTGGGAGGCTTCCAGCAGGCTTGCAGTCAGGGTGCTGGGGAATACATTTACATAATGAATAGGCAGCTACCCAGAAAGGGAAAATCCACAATTATTCATTATTACACATTTTGAGAAAAATACATTAAAAAATACACATAAAATTCTCAGCATGTGACAGGTACCCCAGTCCAGAAGAGAAATCTAGTTTCATCACCTTGTTGGTTTTCATCATGAAGAGGTCAACTGATTTACAAATAACTCATGTACAGGACAGGCTCCTCCTCCAGCCACAGAGGCAGGGAAATTCTACCCAAGACATTCTGAAATGTCATCAGGAGGTCTGGTTTGGTTCTTTGTTTTGGTTTTTTTTTGTTGTTGTTGTTAAAGTCCTGTGTGTGCAAGTGAAAGCTGAGGGAGTGAGAAACTCGTTTCCGTTTTACAAAGGAAGAGCTACTGGCAAGCATCTGAACGTTGTGTCCCATCTGACCTTCCTCAAAATGCACGTCCACTCTGCAGCTCTACATATTGTACCAGCGCTGAAATAAAAGTGTTTCTAACAAAAACATACTTTTACAACTAATAGCATGCATAGCTGGAGTATACCTTGTTTGTAGATGAAGGCATTCCCCTATATTCTTATTCCTCTGAAACAACAAATTCCTAGTACAACAAGTTTGTCCTTAATATCCGAGATGTCAATGGCATAAATTATCTAACTGCTGACATACGTGCACAGTCTTGGGAAGGTAGATGACCCCAAAGGTTACATTCAAGATAAAATCAGGTCTGCGGACTCTGCATGGGAGGTGAAAGCCTGTCTGTCCCATTCCACGTAGAACAGAAGAAACACGAACCTTTTAGCATTTCCAGCCACCCCAACAAAAATCAACGATGCAATAGTTTTGATTTTAAAGCTGCAGAATAAAGGAAATCAGTTATTTTACTAGGAAGGGGAAAACAAACCAAACAACCCTACATGCCTTTACTTTGTCAACGCTCTGTTTGCCTGTTCATTTCTGACCCTTTCCCTGATGGGAAGCCCTCTGCGTTCCCCCATGACCACCCTCACCTCACACCCACCACCAGTCCAAGACCCCTACGCCAGCTGTGAAATTAGCTCTGAGGGCAGCCAGCCTGTACAACAACGTAATGAGGGGGTCTAGGACCATTGCAGCCTGCCTTGTTCTAATTCTCTAACAGCTTATTGTTCTCTAGAGGTTCCCTCTGCGAGATAAAATGAAAGCCAGGGCTTCCTGCAGTGAATTCCCACCCTGCCTCACAGGACGCTGGCCAACGGCTTGTTGGCCAAGGGCTCAACCTCACAGCGGGCAGCCTGCCCCAGGACTCATCAGGGAGATGGTGGGCTTGCTAGCAGGTGGTTTGCAGGAACATCTGCTCAGTGGAGTGGTGGTGAGGCTCTTGCCCATCACTGCCTGCCAGCCCTCCCCCAAAGATCCGTGCAAAACCATGCGTACTGCCCTCTGTGTGGCTATCACTATAAAGATACTACTGCACTGAGAGTCCCACAGCTAAAATTTGGCTCCTACCTGATCAATGTTTATGATCAGCTCTCTGCCTGAAATTGTAGGAGGACTGAAAACACAATGGGTGCTCCTGAGCTGCAGTAAGATTCCACGGAGAGAAAGGAAAGCCACGGCTTGGGCTCAGGACAGAGCTGCCTGACAGCAGAGCTGGAGCAGCCCCAGCATCACGTCCAGCAGGTCGCAAGTAATAATAACGTTTTGCTTACTGGGATGGGAAAAAAAGACACAACAGACAAATGAATCCACAAATACAGGAAATTATAAGATTGAGGAGTTGCTCGTTTTACATTTTCACCACATCCTCTTGTCCAGTAAAGAAGTGCACTGAACATCATTAACGTCCCACTAATGAGACACCCGACTGCCCAGAACACAGCAATAATGAACATGAGCTCTGTTTCCACCAAATCTACCAGAAAGATTTGTAAGGGTCTGCTTTCCCACCGACACAAACACATGACTCCCATTAGACTTAATGAAGGACAAGTGCATTCAGTGGGAGAGAAATTTCTCAAGGTTGCATAACTCAGCTGTGGAATACGGTGAAGACAGTACAGACCGCTAAGAGAAGTCAGCTATCCCAAAGCTACTCTAACAGGCCAAGTTTTTTGATAATTTTCCCATTAGCTTGTTCAACTCTTGTTGCAGTTAGGACTTTCTAACTTTAGGCCAGTGAAAATGCTCAGAACTTCTCTTATGGCAAAATTAGGGAAAAGCAAAGCAGATAGTGCGATGCTTAGCTCCTATTTTTAGGCTGAAAAACACATAACTTCAGATATGCAGTTTCTTTATCTTAATGCATTGTCCTGCGTGCTATTCTTGACTCTGCAGTACACAAATTCTTACTTCTGTAACAATGCAAATTTGTTGACAGGATGATAGGTTAAAGTTTATCTTCCAGGCTGCTTCCCTTGCACCAGTCAGAAAAATCTAGTTATGTCAATTTATGTCCCTTTCAGTGCTCAGTGAGGCGAGGAAGCTGAGCAGAGTGCCAGAATGCGGAAACAATGCAAAAAACTAATGCCAGAACTGAGTCTCTGGCTCCCAGGCTAAGCTCTACGTGCCCTCACAAAACTGAGATTCATAGTGCATATCTCAAAACCGCAGCTAAGAAAAACCTTAATTGGAGGTGTTGAAAATATTATTAACCTACTAAAAGTAGTTACAAGCCTTTTCTTCATCTTTTCTTCCCAGTTCAAGTCTATGTACTTTAAAATGCTCTAGTGCTTTGCCTTTTTTACTGATGGGGTTTTTTTATGGTTTGGTTTTTTGGGTTGTTTTGTTTTGGACACTAAAATCTTCATGAGCAATTTAAAAACAGTTGGTCCTATTTATCATAAAAAAAAAAAAAAAAATCTATCTGATGTGATCTAAGACAGTCAACATTATTATGGTACCCATTAATGAAGGCTGCCTCATGTATTCTTCTGTAGCTTTAAATAAGAACAGACTTTTTCATCTCTCAAAACTGATAGAAGAGGATAACTAGCCTGCTACTACTTATACACATGATATAAGTACATCAGCACATATACTCACAGGAGTTTAACTACTTTGAAACAATAAATGGAGATAGGGAACTAGAACGCAATAATTCCTATAACTGTGACAAGTGCTGTGCTGCATTTTAGAGCCGCATGTTAAAACCTATCTTGCAAAATTATTAATTATTCCTACTCAGCTGTAAAAAAAACAAAACAAAACAAAAAGACACCAAACAAACAACCTACCCTCAAAACAAAGCCAAACATATTTCATTTACTGCACCATGACAGAATTAGCCCTGTGCCTGATGTGGTTGCACTCACTTTAGCTACCAGCATATACTCAAAATCTACAGACCAGTCCCGTCAAGGCTAGCATCCTTCTTGACTTAAGTGGAAGTAAAATCAGATTACATATTCCTCAAAAAAAAAAAAAAATCCCATAATATGCAGAAAAAACAAGGCAAACAGAGTAACTCATTTACAGATTACATGGATATTAACACCACCGGAAAAGCCCATTCAAACACAGAAATTCTCACTCACCAGTCATGTCATGACATTGAAGATAAAAATCACGCAAGTCTGAAACAGAAGACAATCAAAATACAAGACAACTTTCTGCACCATCCATCCCCAACCATTCTGTCAAATACACAACACAGATAGCACAAAGCATCTTTATGACAGGAATAAAAGGCTCTTTAAATGCTTCTTTTATTTTTTATTGAATGAACCCACTCTTACACCAAGTTCATGCAATGATGTTTCGAGATTTAGCACTGCCAAATCATGTATTTGATTTGTCAACTAAGGCTTATAAATCACATGCAGATCAATTTCAAATATTTATTAATTACACATAATTACTTTACATTGCAGGTCAGGTGGTTGATTAAGACACTGAACCTATTAGTATATTGAATTATGTAGCATCAAGGAAGATTAAACTGTTATAGGTGCTTCACTGTAACTGACCAAACGCTTCTCAGCTCTAAGTCAGCATCTGGCAAAACCCATGGGATTTAAGAACCAAAGCCACAGACTCCTCCCAGCCACAGCATCAGTATTTTGCGTGGCTGGCTCTTCTCACATAATTAGTAATCTTTACTAGCAGTGCTCCTCCCTCCGAGGAAGCACATTGCACCACACCTCCTGATTGTTTTAGACATACATATACACAAAGCCCAGAGCTGAAAGAAATATCATCTCATGTGGCGAGTCCAGAGCAATCTTGTCCTAAATATTTTTTTGGTTTATTCATGAGAAAAGGGTGGAGGAAGAAACCACAGCTACAAGATTCATGAGCACAAACTCATTAATAGGTTTGCAAAGCAAATCATGCCACCAACCTGTCACGTAACCCATAGGAAAAACGCAGCTGTGGACTCTGTGGATCAAGCTACTCACTGCTGGATAAAATTAAATTGCCCAGTTACTGTATTAGCTCTTAAAAAATTGCTTGGGATTTTTGCCACTTATAATTTCTCAGTCAGACAGGCACTACATTAAAATGAATTAGGGTGTCACGCAAAACCACAACAGAAAGCAACCAGTTTCCAAGCTTCAACAGCTTCTTGCACTACAGGGCGGTCCACAGCACTGCTGCCATGCACTGTTTAGTGCCTCGAAATGGACACTGGCCATAAAAACAACTACAGCCCTATCCTTTCTTAAATATTTACCTAGGAGATACACTAGAGTACAAAACCCAGAACTGTGTTCCTGATATACAGACCTTTCTGCCAAAACACAAACTGACAAAAAGATCTTTTCTAGGGAAAACACTCCAGGAAGCTTTTACACTTTGGTTTTAAAGTACAGATCTGCCTTTTTTCCCCTCCCCCAGAACACCACCCACTCTTCCAAACAAATAAGGAACCCGATGTTGCACAGGAATTTTAATTGTTTCCATAACTTCTGTTACCTGCCAAAAAAGTACTTAGTGTGACATACACAGGGCAGGCTGCCTATGATCCTTGAGCATTTAAAATAAAATACGAACATACATATCGATACACACATACCTACCAACACATGTAGAATATAAGACTTGCATAATAGTTAACTTTGGCATAGGTATAAAAACTCGAAGCCTTTGAAAGAGGCAGCCTTTCTTCTTTGAAGAGCGAGCCACAGATCAAGCATACTTGACTCTGGCTCAGATTTACAACTGAGTTACTACAGCTGAACTTCTTGCGTGCCCTGTGAGCCAGGCTTGGTTTGGTGTCTCCCTGTGCCCTGCTGGCCATGACAGATGCAAGTTTGAAGCAGAAATCCCTTGCGTGAAAGGCTAAACTTGGATGCTCTCCTTTGTATTAGTTGCAAGTACGGTCACACAGACCTCTGAAGCAGTCTCTACAAGAATTCAGCTGCTGCGGGTGCTGGGACTGAAAGCCTGGCTTCTTTCAAGAGTTGTGTAACTATTCTTTATTTATTTATTTTAAACATCTTGGTCTGTCAACCCTTCCTCACTCCACACAGTATTTCTTACCACAAATAATGGCTTTGGTTTCAGTGAGACCTTTGAAATACTCATCTTGTGGTAGAAGTAATTGCACAACACAAGCTGGTGGGGACATCTTCAACATATTTCTGCAACTTCGTTTATTTAGTTGTTAGGAACAGGTCTTAAAACAACAAAGACATTCTCTAGTATTATTTAAATAAATAATCCATTCTATGTATCAGACTATTTATTTTTTTATATATATATATGATTATATATATAGTAATTGCATTTTATATATAGGTATCAGTAAAATCCCCAGCATAGTTTTAGTTATTTCGGCAAAAGAGCTTATAGCTGTTCCCTTGACTAAGTTGCATGGCAGCGTAAGCCTGCCGGTAGGGGAGTCCTAACAGTTTCCATAAAACAATTTAATAAACAAGGGGAAAAATATTTGTGGGACTTACAGGGTGGATGCTAGCAAAATATTGTCTTCAACAATAGATACTAAATATTTTTTCCACTGGTTTTTAAAACCAAATCCAGCACACTGCAGCTTCTGACACCATCGGTGTTCAGAATCTACTTTTGACAGCATTTTTTGATTTGCGATGGGTGGTTTGTTTTTGCATTGTTATGGGCTGGGTGAAGCCTAGCGGCAGACAGACAGCCCTGTTGATAACATGTATTTTCCAACCCCATGATAAATTTCCCATAGCTGCTGGCCTGGAATATGACTTTCAGCAACTTGGCTGTTTCACATTTGGCTAAAGCATCATCAGCCCATTTGATACAATAGCTCCAAGACTACAGATGGAAGACACTCATTTTCAGAAGTGATTACTTCCAACACTCAACTTGAGATTCTTATTTTCAGAGAATGCTGACTGTTGCTCTCAAAAAGCCAAATCTCACCTAACAGATTTTTCAAGCTGGAAATCCAAAGTCAGAAATTACTTTTGGAAGGTGCAGCTGGAATTTGAACACCATCATCAACAGTGTTGTTCCATCTTAGGAGAGAGGTTTTATTTTGCATGTGAATCCTAATAAGCACACATATTTCAATGTTTGTGCATCACTATCACAGGTCTGTGTTGTTTCCAAAGCCTAAAACGCTTGCCTTTTGCAGCTGCAAAGGAAATTACAAGAGAAGAAAAACACAGCTAGTGTGTATCAGCAATTAATTCCATCCACAACTGCCCAGCTGTTTGCACACAGAGGAACTGGCCTGTTTCCTCTTTGAGCTTTTGCCACTGAAAGCTGATACGGTGCTTTCAGAGACATGAGCTGTTGGTAACACGTTAGGAATGTGCACGAGATCGCACAGAGCTGCAGAAGAAGAAATGAAATCCAGACCAGTGCACTGCATGTCTGTGTTACAAGGATAAAGCTATCTGGGGGACAGAATGGTGGGAGGGGAGAAAGGGAATGGGGAGCTGCCAGCAAAGCCAGGCTCAGCGTGCAGCAGAGACACGACTGTCACTGGCAGGAACAAGGTGGGATGGCCTCAAACCCACGTGTCTGTTATCAGCTCTGCCAAGCTGTTTTTGCATTGGCTGATGCCAAACAGGTAGATCCAGGGGCGCTTCACAAAAGCTGTAACTTTCACTTGGGATCAGTTCTTTCACACTGAGGTTGCTAGAGACTTGGCTTCATCTGTTCTAGCACAAGACTTATCACTAACTAATTATTACTTATTGGTAATTATCACTTACTGAAAAGTAATCTTTCCAATGCTTGCAGCCTTGAAGCTCCGGAACTTGAGGCAGAATTCAGCCCTTTAGGATCTTTTCTATGAGTAAAATCCTCTCACGCCACCTTTGGCACTTCAGGAAAGGCACAGAGTATATAAAAGGTGAATGTTATCTCTAACATCTACAAACCCTGCCCTACCAAGTGCCTGGAAATTTCATCTCACTTTGCAATAAATTCACCAGTCCACATGCACAGGTTATCTTTTCCCTCTAATATATTTAAAAGATTCCAGATCATCTATACCAATTCCATTTTGCTGGGTAAAGCCACGAACAAGCATCTTCTAATATATTTTACTGACACTTTTTTCTTCAGCTCCATCGCCACCAGTTAAAAAGAGCTCCTTTGATCTTCAGTAACAGCAGGTCACCTTTTGATTTGCTGGACCACTCAGCCAGGGGCAACATCTCAAACTGCATAGGCATTCAGAAGAATAACACTAATGAGGAAATACTTGCACTTGACAAATTCAAGACCAGTACCTAAGGTAAGAAGTAACTATCAAAGGGCTATTTCTTTTACAAAAAGGCATGCTGAAGTATCGTCTTGTGTATTTTGATGAATAAATTTGGTCTGTTAAAACTACAGGCTCTATGCATGAAAAGAAAAACATTCTGCAGAAATAAGACTGTGATATTGTGTTAATACAGTAGTAAGAACAATATTCTTTTAGCAAATTAGATCGATGAAATATTTAAACATTAGCTTTTTAAGTATGGATCTTTAAAGTTTAGACCTGTGCTTCTGGAAGACTGGTTTCATCTCTGAAACACCTACACAAGCACATGACCTTATCACTAGGAAAAGAAAAGAGCAGAGGGCTTTCAGTAATTTACAGTTTCCAAAGGAAAGTAAATCCAAAACCTATGGTTGACTGGAACGTATGAATTTGTATGAATGGCTTAAAATACCTTCTCTTTTTACCCCCTTGAAACCAATGACTCAATAATGGGTAAACAGAAGAAGCACTTTTTTTTCAAAATCAGAAGTATAGCACACATCAGACTGTGAGTAATCACACTTTATTGTTGCAGATATAGTTCCACTGCTGCTCGAAAGCAAGAACAGAATTCATCGTCCCTCCTGTAATTTCACTTTTAACTGCTCCGTAACAGGCAAATCTGCTGGGGGATGTTTTCTTACACTGCTTACTGCCTGTCTCAGCAAAACCCGACCTTCTCACATACTAGAAGCATACATACAAAGTTTCTGTATGTGATGAATCCAGTTTTATGCTGAGGAAGAGGCCCCAGGGGGGTGGGGAAAAAGGAGGTGGAAGCAAGGGCACACGGCAACAGTTGCACTGAGCAATCCCACGACCAAGGCACACAGGCCAGCTCTCCAAGACTGTTGGTCTTTCCACATAAAGCACTGCTACACAAATTAACAACAACGTAACTTACTTATATATTACTTAATATATCACTTATCCTCAATATTGGGCAATACAAGGCAAAACTTAAACAACAAACCACAAGTTTTAATCTAAAAATCCCGGAAGGATTAAAGCTTTTATTAGACCTATTCAAAATTTAGGATATATAAGTAAACCAAGGGATGGTGACAATACTGTACTCGCCTTAAGAAATCACGTAGCTTCAAAATTACTCTTACTCCACAAATACTTATTAGAATAGGTATTAAAACAGTAGCTATTGATTTCAAAATTGTTTCTCATGCTCAGTTTTCAGCAATATTCTAGGAAAAGCCTGTGAAGATATTGACAGATGTTAGAAGTGACAGAGTAAATTGCACTGCATGGGTAAAATTCAGCTGAGCTCTAAAACCAGGAATCATTCAAGGGAATATTACAGGTTTATGTATGCCACGTGGCCAACTAAATACAACCGTTTGCTCACTAGTCTCTTCTTTTTAGTTTTCCATCTCCAGGTCAAAATTCTTTCTTATGCAGCAAACTTAGCCAGGATCTATGCATTGCATAAAAGCATGGAAGATGTGTCACAGAAATAAACATCACAGTTGTTCTGCTCATAAGGATACACCAGTCGAATTGACACGTGATGCTTCAAGCTGGAGATAAACGTAAGTGACTATGACTAAAATGCAGATGCGCAGAGGGCTCCAAGCCTGCATACCACTTATACCTCAAAACAGACTTAAAACCTCACCACTACTCATCTATAACTGGTGCATAGCTCTCAGATTTGCCAGGCAGTGAAGAATTTCACCTTAAAAGAATGCAGAAAGGCGTTTCGAAAATCCCTAGTTTTCCCATTCAGCCACATGAGGAAGTTGCATTTGATCATGCTGAGAAAGTCCACATGGATGAATAGGCAACAATTACCAGATACATTGGGATAATTACTGAAATATGGAAGGTGCTTGATAGTGACTAGACATGCTTAGATTACACAATGGTTAAGGATAAAGGGCACCCAAATGAACTTTCAAGAGGAGTTCATACATACTTTATCATTAAATAATTTATGAGTCAATTGGGATGGTTTAAGATTTTCTCTCTCTGGAATTTGAATCAGGAACAAAGTTGCTCAATGTCTAAAAGTTCCCAGTCTGAAAGGAAAATTCCTAAGTCCTAAAGTAATAGTTTTCATTTATCACTCCTATTATGTATGAACTACTGAAATGTAATGTCTTCACATTCAGTATTTATGTTTATTAATTCATCAGGTCCTAGACTGTGATTCTTTTTCCTTAACTTTAGATGTATACATAACATTCGAATTCATTGTCTAATTAAAGTGTCTCTCTACAAAGAGGGGAGTAATTTTCTAGACTTTGTCGGCTGCACTGTAGACTTACAGCGATTACAGAGGCACACAATTCAGAAGGAGGCATCTCAAGTTATGCAAGACGCATGCTGCTCTAAGTGCCTAGCAAGCTACAAGTCCAAGGAAACACATGGAGATCACTTAACTATTTTAAATACCAAGTGGAAAAAAAAGGCAAGTGGTGAACTTAAACAAGAGCCTGCTCATTAAATTCTTCCAATTCACACAGCATGACAGGTAGTACATTTTTCTATGCATCTTACTAACTTCAGAGGCAAAGGGGTTTTTTACATTGCACCAGACAACAAGCCACATTACATACTAATTTTCTGCATTGCAATACAATGCAGTATAAAATTAGTATCTAGCAATAGCAAGCAAATACCAAGATCCAGCAACAGCAGTGTGAGTGTAGACTAAAATATGCTGTGAGAAAATGTCACCAGGCACAAACAAGCTTTCAGAATACCAAGTGCAAGAGCTGCTAACATAACAAACTTAAGTGAAAATACATGTGTGATTCTTTTAAAACTAAGTAAACGAAAAGGTCAACATGCAGGGAATAGAGTAAAAGGAAAAGTGAGTGGAGAGGGAGTGGGGGAAATACAGTGGATTTAAGTTTTATTGGGTATGTGATGAAAAAACAAAATTTACGTGATCAGGAACATTTATATATATACATAGAGACTACTACAAGGCAAACAAGTTTAAGAAAAAAAGGTGTTTAACAAGTTCCATAAAAGATTTTTAACGCAATAATAATGCTTTGCCTCCTGCTCCCAGTAAATGCTTGAAGGTAACATATGTCTCAATAACTGTCTTCTGTATTTTATTATGGCTGTGCAGAAAGAAAAATAAGCCAAAAACATTAGCAAATCCATTATAAAACTCACACTTCTGGACATCAACATGGTACTAAAGTCTTTACATTTTGATGCTAGCATGACATGTAAATAAGCTAAGTACTTGTTTAAACTAGAAATCCTTTAACAGTCCACGTTTAAAATTGAGTTAAAGCAGCAAACACCACATTGCATCCATCAGCTCATTGAAAGTGCCTTGCTATACTCACTGCAGCGCTGTTTCCTGCAGTGAAATGTTTAATGTATTACACCGATATGTATTTGGTAAAAGCTAATTCCGGCTCACCTCCTTATACGATGGTAGATGATCTGGGGGTGAATTACCATGATTCACAGCAAACATGCAACATAAGTTACGGTGAACATGAACGGATTTTTGAATACTTTTCTAAATCATGCAAGTTCACCTACCTACAAACGCATGCTCTCTTCCATATGTTATTTTGCACACGTTGTATCAATGGTGCAAAGTTGGTGTTCTATGCTTTAAAGAGAATAGCGTAAATTTACCTACAGTGTATGTCCCCAAAGCCTGAAGGACAAACCTGGTCAAAGAAAACATTTCCATGGAAGTAAGCTGACCTCCTTGGTAACCCTTCATCATTTAATGATTCCTTGGTACAGAAATGGTGTATGGGTGACAGATGCAGGAGAAGGCCTTTCAGCTGGCTTAGGAAATCCGTTTCCTTTTAAAGCTATTTCAATATCATTAAGCTTTTCAAATTCGTACACAAATCAGTACTAAGGGTTCCCCCACCACCACCCCCAGTTACTTGTCTTTTCAAACATTCACAAGTCATCAGCAACTTCACACATAATTGTTTAAATGCGTATTCTTCCTGCTTAGGATGATAGGTAGCTGAAAAAAAACCCTCACAGCACACATTCTTATTGCTTTGTGCAACTGTTCACTCCTTCAAGGGAGACCTCACTGAAACAAGCCTATCGGACAGTTCTGTCTTTAAGTGAGATATTTTTCTCTTTTGCAGAAAAAGAGACGTCATAAAACGCACACTCCTCTTTCAGTTCACAAATCCATACACTTATGATGAACTAGTATGAAAAAAAAATGCTTAATTCCAATACAAACTTACTACACTAAAGAAACAAACTTTATTCAGTCTACACGCAAACACCTTTAAAGAGGCTGTACCTGTGGAATAACTCACATGAAGCCACTATTAGACCAAAGAATCTTTTTTTCCTGAACCAGTGTATCTGATGCTAGGATGACACTATACCTTATTATTTTGTATCTTCTTACCATTGTTATCAGCAATGTTATAAAAGATCACATGCATCCAGTCTGACATGTGCCAATCAAGTCTAAAAATAGGAAAAAGTTCAAGCTTGGCCAATTTCATAGAAGTCTACTTACTGACCATGCCAAACTAAGCTTTATCTACATCTTGTGGTCAGAACTTGACCAAAACTGACCAAACATTTACATCTAAATTACTGTACGTTTGCAGTCACAGATCTTCACTACATACAGGTCATTTAGTGTGTTTGACAGTACACTTAATTTCAGACTACCATTTCTTATGATCCAATTATTTATTGACATCCATCTAATTGAACAGAAAGTTACATTGTGGTATAGTATACTGTTTCTGATTATTAAGTAACCATATTTTTCACAAAATTATGCGATTATAGATCAGATGATTTGGGGGGGGGGGGGGGGGGGGTTGCATTCAATACCACCGGCAATTTCATTTCAAATTCTGCAAGCTGAAGAGGACAAAGAAGAAGAGACCAAATTAACCGCATGCTCCACCACAAGGCAGAAGCCCATCTATTCGAAATGTACATGTGCATTTTTTTCCAAATCAGGAGATAAATCATGCATGCCCACATTTGCCAGTTTTATGGTCTTTGTTCCCAATGAAACACCCCAACTTGCCTGTACAGATCTGCTGCTCTGCGATACCCTGACTGTTTCTGGAATGCGTTTAAATATATTCAAATTGCATTTGCCTGTGTTCCTGCCTCTGATCCTGCAGCAGTTTTTAAGTAGCAGATCACAGTTGCCAAATCACCATTATCACATGCAATTACCTTAAGATCTCTCGGGCAAATATTGCCTACTCCTGGCAACTTGCTACGTTTCTTTTTTTCTTGAGGTTCTAAAAATCTTTTCTACCAACATTTCAATTTGAGACCAATTCTCCAAATATCACCAATGGAGCAAAGCTCCTGCATTAAAATATCTCAGGAAAGTCAACTTGGATACAAATGATTCAGCTTTCACTCCGCACCTTATCTTCACCGAGCACTTCTTTTAGAATTCAGTCATCTATCAGCTCTCCAGTTTGTCTGGCAGGATGCCCATTTCTCATGGACTTGAAATGATTAAATTCAAATGATTTATTGAAGACTGTCACATCTTTAGCAAATTGTTTCTCAGAATATCTTTTGGTCACACTTATACTTTAAAATTTAATTTGTGAGGCGGATTTTTTTTTTCTATTTCCTTTGGAGAAAACTTCAACTTCTGAAAGATGGCTCCTTGTTTCTAAGAGATTCCTTAACTCTGCTGTAAAAGCCTCCTTACCTCTTGAAAATAAGAAGTAACAACAACAAAAGTTGGAAGTCTTAGACATGGTATATATTTTATCCAACTTCTCATTCACAGACTTTGAAGAGCCACTTTACCACCTGCAAGTATCAACTTCCTTATAACAAGCATTTTCATTCAGCATTCAGTTCCCCAGCTCAGATGTTACCAGTGAACTTTCAGTTCAACTGTGCAAACATAACCACGGTCCAAACTTCTACTTACTGGGAGCAAGGCAAGAATCAGCTTTGCTATCTCAAACCCTATAAGCCAACATATGACAGCAACACTGATGCTTTCTGAAGTCTCTGCTGTCTACAGGCCTGTGATAGGTACCTTTGAGGGAAGTTACCTCTTTCTGTACCTTCACAATAATGGGTTACTGCTGCAGACATCAAGGTGATTTGTTCAGTGTACTGAACAAGGATTGGAACACTTGTGAGCTACAATATTTTCCATAATATCATCATGTATTACATAATTATTTTTAAGAAATACATATTCAAAGAATGCAAAAAAAAATAATTTGTTTTGTTGCCATCAAGTTTCAACATTTGGGGGCTTGACTGCTTTAGCTTATTAGAAGTATATCCTGGTTAGAGCTAGAACAAGAACCAATTCTCCTCTAACTTTTCAGTTAAACCTTTTCTAAGAGACTGCATTTTCCTGAAGAACATGTTTTTCAGCCAGTTTCTGCTTCTAGGAGCAATAAAGCTTGACATCCATAGTTATTGCTAGGTAAAAGGATGAATGGAAAGAAACTTTTTTTATAGTTATTTCTATAGAAACTAGGGTCAGTGGAGAGCCATTAGTCACATGGAATAAAAAAAAAGTTGCACCTACAGGGAGGAATGCACAGGATAGGTGACACAAAACTGACCAATGAAATATTCCATTCCAAATACATCATAGTCAGTATAAAGGTGAGGGATCATGAGGGTCAAGCCCTCTTCTTCTACAGCTGGTGCCCTGAAAGGATGTCTATTCCCCTGCCTCTGATCCCAATCCATGTGTTCCTGAATCCAGCTCCTACCTGCCAAGTCCAGTCTGGGACGTTGCTAGTGGCTGCCCTGAAGAATCATGATCACCACCAGGGAAGTTAGATTTCTGAGTTTGTATATATTTTATTGTTTTCTCCTTAGCATTATCTTTCATTTTTATTGTTACTGTTTCGTTAAAGCCGGTTTAGGTTTTTTTTCCAAACCATAAGTCTGTCTCCCTTATTCCTTTCCCCTTCCCCTGCGGGGATGGAACTGGGACTACACTGCCCAGTGTTAGCTACTGGTTGGGGAGGGCTAAACAAGGACAAAGCTTTGACTCAATCTTAAGTTACAGCCTGTGCCAAGTATAAATGGTCTACTGCCACCTCTACAATTAAAGATTGTTAGCTGAGAATAAATAGACTCGATTCAGTGATGATCGGCCATTGATTTCTGTAACTGTATTGATTCTAATTTTGAAACATGGATAATCCAAACTTAAAATTAGGAGAACTAATTATAGGTTACTAGAATCATATGTACAGACAAACTTCAAACTGAACCATTTGACGTGAAACCCTACATGTCTTTCGCTACTTTTAAGAGTAGACACCAGACAGAAACAGCAACTGTTCATCACTGAAATCAGCTCCTGAGCACAGACAGAGCATAAAGAAATCAGACTTGCACTTATACTACATTAGAGTTGTTTGGGTTCTTTTACCTCTAACCCTCTTCAACCAAGACTCTCCTCAGCCTAAAGACGACACAACACAGATCAAATTTCCCCGTAGTCCCCACTGATAACTAGCAGAGATGGTAGTGTTGGAAAGCTCAGTTAACGGCATAAGACTTTTAGAAAGAATAGAAATAAGAGAGTGTTAGCTGCAAATAACTCAACTGGCATTGTTTTAATCTAACATGTCAAGGTACACAGCTAAGCCAAATCTTAAAACTAGTTTCACGCGTAACATAACTATCTGTGAAGAGTCACTGGTCACTAGCAGACAGAGAAACCCCTCATGTTATTACAACTGAACTGCTGAGAAGTAAATCAAGCTTTAGCAGAGCTGAAATAAGCTGTATGTTTGCAAAACTGACTTTCTAAATATCAACAGTTGCTAAGGAGGACATCCTTATTGAATGCTGTTGAACAAGTGAAGAAGTTAAAAAAAATCCAGAAAACACAGGCTGTTGTTGAAATTACTAAATTAGCATTGAGTGGAAAAGACTTAAGGCTTATAGCTACTTCGGAAAAAGTTCAATTTTTGAACACTTATTCTTCATTCACTCCACTCGGCTTGTGAATAAAGCCAAACCAAACTAGGTTGGATAAAAACCCCAAAATCTCCACCATAAAGTCACAGTGATGAACTGATACACATCTGGCTCCATTTTTTTATACTTAGAAAGCTGCAGCATTTTTAAACCATCAAGCACAGGCTTAGTCTTAAGCTGAGAAGCAGTTTCAAAAACAAGCTACAATGCGGTAGGGATAGCATGACGCTTCTAAACTCATTTTGTTAAAAGTTATAATGCTAGCCAAATAGAATGATTTTGTCTTTTGGAAGCAATATTTAGTTATATGCTAGATCTGTTCTCTTGCAGTTACAAGTTCATTGATTTAAAATATGCCAGTCTGCAATTATGAATCAGCATTTTCAGCTTGAATTCCAGCATTACATACAAAGAACTGAAAATCTGTTCACTGTAACACAAGCTACTGAATAATTATATCAATACTTTTTTTTTCCAGAGCTGTTCTTCATTAATTCATAATTAACAGGATTTGATAACGCAATCTGTACTACTAACTTGTAACAACCTGCTCATTGTGTCAACTGCAAAAGGACAAGTTTTTTGTTTAATGAACTCCAGAGCTCCAGCACCTCTACCCCACGCTCAGCAGCACCCACCCCTTAGAATTCCTTCTGGTGATGCCCACCAAGCTCCTCTGACCCCTGCTGCAATCACAACTTTACATGAATGCTTTCCTTTTTCTTCTCCTGCCTTGCATGGAACTGCTTTATCGCACAGACCAAGGAATTTGACAGGGTATGAGATACAGAAACTTATCTGCTGCCAACAAACTGCTTCCATGACAGGCGCATCGGAAATGGAAAACAGCAAAGAGCACTCTAACACTCTTCAACACATTCAGGGCTCTCATTGGGGAAAACAAAACAGGGGCAGCACTAACAATTCAGGATGTTAACATAGTGAAAATAATGCCTTTAAAAAGATACGCTGGCTGGGAAAGCCTGAAAGTCTTTTTCCTATATCCACAAAGAAGCAGTATCTACAGAAAGGCTGTAAAATCCAGGGAATAGCAGCATGACTGAGGAAGCAGGATCTTTGCTTCAAGCACCCTATGCACATTTTAGAAGGCTGCATGAATTTGGATAAGCTTTCCTTACTACTATGGATCATAGAAACAGTAGCAATTCTGAAAGTATGCTAGGGTGATGTTTCCCTGTTGTACTCTAAAAGTTTCCTCATCCTTAGCTATGCAGGTCTCCTCCTCCAGCCTTCCATCACAGTGAGAGAAGCACTGCAAGCGCTCAAGCTTATTCTCATCACGCCAGAGAAACCTTGGGTTCGGCTTCTTTTGAGACAATACAAGCATCAGCTTGGTGCTGAGGATACAGAGAGGCAGGTTCCATTTTGTAACAGCTATCTATGTCGAAAATTGTGGTTTTTAAAATAATAATTAAAACTAAAACACAACCAACAATGACACAACCCTTCCACACGTGCAATAAAGTAACAGGAACCACATGCAAAGTAAGTGCTTTTTCAGGCAACAACTGTAGAAGCATTGAATAGGATCTCCTTTTCCCTTTTAATATTCTCTTTGATTCCTTTAGCTTGGACAATATATTTTCTACATTGTATGTCATTTGTTTACAAGTATCTGGGCAGAGCTCCAGTGCTTTGATATAACTGGTCACAGCAAACAGTGCAGTTCAGTGCGAGCTCTACCACCAGCAGGGAAAGCTGGAAAGGCAGACGAGATACAGCACGGTTGTCACGTCCACTACAGAACAGGGCTGAGACCAGCCAGGGAAATTGGAACTGAGTTCCAGAAAGTTTCTTTACTTCAACCAGAAAGGAAAAGTTCAACAAATTAAGGACTCCGGAAAAATACAATCAGCTTCAGAATGAATGGTGTCAGCTTTTTCCAACCCAAATGAGAAAAGCACAGAATGGAGATATGGTATGAACACATATTACTCTCTGCAGCTATAAATATTTAAGGAGAAGATCAAGTCAAAAACTCAAGACTATTCTGCATGGAAACTTCTCCTGCTAGGCACAAAAAAAGCTACAAACTGGTTCACTGTATAGAACAAAGTATCAGACTACATGATTTTATGAAATGTGCATGAGCCCAACCGTGTGTTTAATTCTGTTTGTTATCAGACTGCAAGACCAATATCTCTTTACAAATACTTGCTGGAAAAAGGCATTTAAAGCAGAAATGCACCTGAATCACATTCTGTTCCACCCTCACATAGACACAAGTACCTAGAATCACTGGCATTTGAAGAGCCCCACCTGGGTGGCATAAATGGCCACAATTAAAGAGCTGACCAGAGAAAGAAAGTTCACTCTCACCATAGGGCTCAGAGGAGACAAATTCAAGTTCAACAGGAAGATCCCAAGCCTGTAAGACCCTAAAGTATGGTCAGGCCTGGTAACTGATGGAAGGCAGACGGTGTTTCCATGTTTGCATAAGGTGCCATATGTCCAGAAGTAAACACTTATCAAAGTTTCTGCTGCTTAAGCCTGGGAAGCGGTGCTCCTAAACAGATTTTTAGCCAATATTAGTCCCAGTTACCCCTGAACTAGAGGGGTGATGGCTTGCTGAAAAAGGAGATCTCTACTTGGTGATGGCAAAATACACATACACGTTGAAAGATGCACTGAGGGAGGTGGGGCATTCACGTACATGCTTAAAATAGTCCTGCAAATAACATCTAGACTCTCTCTAGACCTAGAAAATCCAGGGACTCAAAAGCACCAACATCAGCCTGGTTAGAAATGTGACCTTCACCAGTGCTGCTGCAGTCATTCTGCAAAACAGATACGACCCTCACTGCGTGTGCACACACACACGTGGGACCAAGACACAAGGGACTGATGCTTTAAGTAGAGCAAAGACAGAAATTTTGATCAACTCTACATTAGTAATAAGCAAAAATACTTTCCTAACTGTCCTACTCTGCCCTACCTTCATGTCTTCCTCAGTACTAAGTGTACAGGGATTTTAAAGGTCTAATTTTTACAGCAAATTGAGTAATTCTAAGTAGGGCATAGAAAAGTGCCTCATACGAGAGAAAAACATTAACAACTGCTCTCAAAAAGCAATAAATAAAAATTAAAAAATCAACTTTACAAACTTTCTGCATCTGATACTAGAATTTTCTGAGATGGTTTCAGATTCCCAATAGGCCCTTGAATATTTTAATACTTCGCAGTCTGACCACTCCTCACACAAATGAGGTGGGACAGCAGAAGCTGAAGAAAGAGCAGCTTGCCAGCTAGGAGCCAGCACCGAATTTCATTGAACCAGGTTAAATGGTTGGGGCTAATGCTGCCATGCTCTCTGTATTTCAGGAAAGGGCTGGATTTTTTAATTATTAATAAGAAAAAACAATTCAGGTGATAAATTTGAACATAGATTTTGATTCATCTTCTATATTACTATATTTTTGTATCATTTGCTTTTAGCCTGTTCCTCAGACAGAGCAGAAAATAAAAAGGCTGTAGTTTCACCATGTTCTCCCATCATGACAATGTGATTCACCAGACTGGAGTTATTGAATAAGCTCATAAACCCCCAGGTTACACTTTTGCTCATCTGCAGTCTTGCCTTTCAAGTCATCTCTCCTCTTATTAAAAGGAGTAGAGGCTGTCCTTTGGCATACTCTGCCTTTGAAGATGAAGCCCCAGCTATTTTATGGAAAAGATCTCTCAGTTCATACCTTCGCTGAACTGCATAGCACATTTAAACAATTACACAAGACAGTGGATTTTGATTCCAGGCTCCTCTTACTCAGTCTCAAGTTCTAAAAATAATATTTTTCTTTCTGCTAGGGCACCCCTGAAATAAACGTTCCAAACAATGATGGTCCAAAGGCATTAAAGAAAAAAGTTACAGCTTAAACAGTGACACAGAGTATGAATAAAGAACCTCTTCCCATACGGAAAAGTTTTAAAAATTTGACATTACTTTGCAATATGCGTTAATCAGAAGGATGGTAGTGATTTCTGACTGTTTCAGATAGAAGAGAATCAAAATTCTTGGGACATATTACACAAAAGATTAATTGCAAAAAAGGAATAACGATCCTATAGTTTCTTTTAAAACTTAACTATTAACAGTGTTTTCTTAAATGGCTGGGAAAGTCTGCAGTTTGGAGCTAGCCACATGTTACTTATCAATGCTTCAAATGCAGGGTAAGAAAGGCCATGTCTGGTTCCTTTTGCAACAGGGAAAAATGTCTTTTGAAGTCTGAGGGACTGATGGGGGAGAAAGTGTCAGGGAAAGAATCTGACAGGTTTTGCACAGTGAGGAGCAAAAAAAGTCTAGAGTAAAATCTCTTGTCTAAATTGGGCAAAGACACAGAAACCTCTCCTTGAGCACTGGAGACGCCAGATAAAAAGTCTGAGACTCCCTTGTATCTTTTTTCCAACCACGTGAATTCTTTTTTTACGCTTTTAGCCAGCTTCCCATCTTACCAGGAGCCTGCAGAAAAGGGCAGATCAGCACTGAAGAGAACACAGCCACACTAGGGCTCTATGTACAGCGGACAGTCTCACAAGCTCGCAGGAAAACAACTAGTATTTTAAGCATCCCAAGAAACCCATTCTTGAAATGAAAGGCATTATCAATGAACACAGCACTGTTTTACTCTAGTACAGTGTTTTCCTTCTATATTTTCAATTCTATGCAAATAACTAACCTGAGAAGTTCCGCATTGCCTGCAATGTAAGTACCTACTAGCAGGTCAAGAACTATACATATTTCATTTTTACCAACACTGTAGCTTGCCCTGCCCTTTCTTTTACATTCCCACATTCTTGAAGACACCAACCAAAAAGAAAACACCCATTATTTTTGGTCCTCAATCACAAAGATACTGCTTGATACAACCAGTCTCTAAACGCTGTATTAAAAGTAAAAACTTGAGATTAATTCTATATAAACTATACTCTTACCTGTAGCCAACTGCTTTTTGCACATGTTGCATGAGCAACTTACACAGCTAAAAATATGCAAACTTAGTATTAACTTGACAGGGCAGAAAGCTCCAGAGTTCACATCAACACCCCCAAGCAACAATTTAATGCACTCTTAGTGGAAGAAGGCAGCTCAGAACTATTCAATTTGAAGTGCACAGAAACATGAAGCAAACTTTTATTAATAAAAGCCACTGTCTTTACATTTTGACCAAGTGATAATGTTTTGACTGCTTCCTTGCTAGCTTCTGCCTCATAGCGTTGCATTTGCAAGGCACGAATAGGATTTCACATGTAAAATTCATGGCAAACAACAGAGAAAAATTTTCTCCAACTCAAGAAAATTCCCTCAAAAGAATCCCAGCCAGGTGTTTGCAACAAGATTATTTTAACATGGTCTTTTTAGTTACCTAACAGCCTAACAGCCAGGAAAGCATAAGTTGTAACACTTCATCTTACTTTAATCAAGGACTGGAAGCTGTAGAAAATGTGAGTAGAAAAGAAAAAATACTTCAGATAAGAGAGATTAGGCACTAGGATCCCTAAAAGTCTGCACTGCAAGAATGTTTGCTGCCTATTATTATAAAAATGAAGGCAAGGTATAACACAGTAATACTTGTAAGACATAGCAGACAGAAGTGTCTGTCAAAGGTATGAAAAACAGTTCCTCACTTGTAAAAAAATAGGTTACTGCTCATGTTTTGTTGTCTTCATACTCCTCCTTTTGCTTGTTTAGGAACTGTACACATAAGGGTTAAAGTAACATGCTTAAGACTGCTAATTACTGCAGCCAATGCCAAAGCTGCAAGCAACTCATTCATTTATCATTGATGATTCTTATCATCAGCCGATCAGTGCACCTGGTTGCACAAATAGGTCATGTCCACCTTACTGTGGCTGGAACTCCTCAATAATCTTATAGATAAGAAGGTCCATTACATGTGTAAAGCAAATATTATGCAGCGTTGTTCAAACTCTTGCACACACACCAAAGCAAAGGTACAATTTTATCCCACTAAAGTATTTTGCTCAACATTAACGAATTTAAAGTTATTGTGGGTTTTTTTTCCTCTGGTTTTAAATAAAACCACTATAAAGTGACAGCTTGCTGATCCATTTCCCCTCCTTCCCCTTAAAATCATGACACTAAGTGATGAGCAAGAACACAGGCAAGAATTCAAGCAGTAAAATATTTTAAGTACCTTGATTTTTTCCACAGCTCTCCTTGCTCCAGTAATGTAGTTGACCTGTAAAACAGAAGAGAGATTACTGACTCCTGGTAGGCTTTTCAGCATTACTGGAATATATCGTACACTTAAGAAACTATTAACACATCATCTAGTTTCTTCAACTCTTTTTCAGAGTATTTAATTGAATTACATTTTACTTCATTATCATATAACGCCTCAAAGGGAAGTCTCATTTAAGACATCCTAGTGGGGAATTTCACCATTTCGCCTCATGCATAGTGGGCTACAAATCAGAAAGCAAAATCCAGTGTACCTGCTGCATTTTAAAAGCGGAGCATAACAGCCACAATCCACAATTCCTCTCCTAGCCCAGCAGCAGCTGAGTTCCAGAGCAGCCACGATGCTGTCAGGCAGGCTCCGGTTTGGTGGGGAGCCGGGAAAAGGAACACAAAGCTGCTCTTTGAAGGTTGACAACTGCTGGCGCACAAAGTTCATAAGGAAACAACTGCCTCGCTCTGACCGTTTCCCACCACTGAGCAGCTATGGTTTTTCCTCTTCCTTCATCTTCTAACATGAAAGTAAAGTAAGTAAATAAAATAGTAATTGTTTACTTCTACCATCTTTTGTCTTCTCAGTCTTTGAGCACAAGTTATCTTCAATCAAACCTGACAAATCTGTTTCCACCACCTTCCCTTTTCCCTCAACCACTCCCCCAAGGAAAAGCAGTTATTTCCTTGGGGACAGAGACCAGACTCCTTTATTTCATACAGGCACACAAAGCTTATGCTACATTTTTCTAAGAGCTATACATTGAGAATTAGACATTTAACATATCATGAAAACACTAAGCTCAGGCTACCATCAGACACAGGCACTACTCCTCGTGAACCTGTTAACCCATTTTTTACTCAACAGGTTCCAGTAGCCTCTTTCAACCATTACCAGTCTTATTTTGTTACTCTTTCATGACTTCATTATAGTTCCCTCAAGTATTACTGTTTAGGTCTTCTCAGTACATTGTTTTACAAACACTTCACCAGTTTCAACTTTTCAGCAGGCTGGCTATCCCATTCCCCATCATGGCTAAAGGCTGGATTATTCAATGAATTTCAGTGGTAAAGAATTGACTTCCAAAAAACCAGCACACACAAAAAGAAGGCAAGTAGATTATACCAAATTTATGCAAGACATTCTTGTCACAAGATACGGTGAAGCAAAAATCAAAACCTTCATGAGAATCATGGTTAAAATAAGATGCTATTGCACGTATGCTCAAATTGCCTATTTTCCCTGAATCGCTTTTTTAGAGGTCAGTTCCTTGCTCACTTGAAAACTAAATGTTGCCATAAATACGACTTTCTTTTCAGCAAGTTCATATTTAGGAATGAATAATACATTTATACTCAGTATTAACAAAGGTAAGTAGCTACAAATCTATTTCATCTACCTTTAGGTCTGACAGGAATACAGATTAAGAGGACAGAATCAGGCCTTCCCAGGTCCTCTGCGTGGAGCTTGGGCATATTTGCTTATTTTGCTGTGTGGCCAACTACTCCCTGCAATAGCACACAAATCAATGGCAGCGACCAGCAAAAGAGAAAGAACTATATTGGCATCAAAATGCCTTGTTAGAGCAGGAGCCCTCTACAGCATCAGGAATTTAAACACTTCAACATGACTGTTTATTCTTGGCATGAGTACAGTTTATTTTTCATCTGCTTCACGCTGCTAGAGATAAGGGAATGCTATTTCTACGCAAGTTCCCAATACATTATTTTAAGCACAGCCGTCACCTGCAAGAAAAGATTCCCCTCGCGCAGGCTAGCAGCTGCTGTTTCTAGAGGGCACTAGCAGACCACTCTCAGGCTTGAAAATATATTCTTCTTCCCAGTTTGTCAGCTCTGGGCCCAAAAGCATTGCTGGCAGAATGCAGAGGTGCTCACAACACCACGTATCCTCCCCCCTAAGTGGCACCGTGCCCCTCACTCCCACGTGGGCCAGGGTAGCCTCACACACTGACCATCAGCTGTCTCGGCTATAACTACCTGAAAGGAGGTTGTAGAGAGGAGGGTGCTGGCCTCTTCTCCCAAGTGACAGGGGACAGGACAAGAGGGAATGGCCTCAAGCTCCACCAGGGGAGGTGCAGGCTGGACATTAGGAAAAAATTCTTCACAGAAAGGGTCATTGGGTACTGGAACAGGCTGCCCAGGGAGGTGGTTGATTCACCTTCCCTGGAGGTGTTTAAGGCATGGGTGGATGAGGTGCTAAGGGGCATTGTTTAGTGTTTGATAGGAATGGTTGGACTCTATGATCCGGTGGGTTTCTTCCAACCTGGTTATTCTATGATTCTATGGCTGTGCCCACACAGCTCTCAGAAAAATGGAGACAGTGAAGGAAACAGCCGTCAGGAGTCCTGACACTCTGAACAACGTATATTTTAGAGCAGATTTATTTCCTGCCGTTGTCACAAACTCTGTGCTACAGTCACTTTCTTCTTCTTTATATCCTTTCTCCTCACTACCACTTAATGCTTTTCCACAAGCTCTTCTTCCCTCCTGAATTTAAAATTCTCATTATCAAAACAGGAAATTAGGAAGAGATGGATTTTAACTCAAGACATGACAGCAGGAAGACAAATATTGAATATGAGCGGCTTCAAAAAAAAAAAAGTGGAATACATCTGAATTATTGCATATGTCAAAAATCAGACATTACACAAATCCTAACAGGATATTGAAATGTGAATACTAATTAAATGTTAAATGAGGGCTTTGGCCTGTAGAACAAAAGGATTTGTGTGTCAGAGATACTGCTTCTCTTCTTGAGAATTAAACTGCAAAACCCACTTGGTTATTTGAGAGCTCTCTCTCCCCTGCTCAGAGAAGCAACATTTTAGAACTGCATGCAGAAACTACGGGTAATAACAATGATGGTCAGTCGTGGAACTGATGGGATATCCCAAAGAAACGCTCCCTAGCATGAAAATATAATCTTCCGCTACACATGTTATAATGACTGACCACTGTATATTAGAAAGGTAAATTTCTCTTTTGAATCCAAACCTTGGGTATAAAAAGCAAAGCCCTAGTAAATATTTAAAAGAATTTTGAGTTCCAAACTGAAGAGTTGGCAACTAATTTCTTTTCTCAACAAACAAAACCATCAAAAGATTGTGCAACTCTAAGAGCCCTTAAGGAAACAATTGGGAATTTTTCATAACATGGTATTTCCTTATACCACTGACCACAGGAATGCAAACAGTTCCACCAAACAGAGATTTCTTCATTGGAAACAACTGACAATCTAACCGTGTTTCCATCTTTTCCAGTCTCAGTGCTCAGCATACAAAACAGATGATATAATAGGATACAGGCATGTTGTACCAGGGCCCCACAAGATATCTTTACTAAGACTCAGCACCTGAAAGGCTTTACAAGAATGTTTCCTGAGGGTTAGAGGGAGAGACAAAGAACTTATGTTTAATTATCAAGCATCTTTGTCTAATCAAAATTTATTTTTCTACTGCAATTTCTACTTACTTGTTGGATTTTCCCAAAATACTGCTAGTATCCCTCTCAACAAGAAACAGACCCCGAGCCCCAACCATAAACTCTGAGTCCTGCAGCATTCCCTAAGAGTAAAAGAGGCAATGCTAGCAAGAAGCACTCACACCAAAACATCGCTTGTTACTCAACTTTACAAGTGGAATAAAAAGCAGTACTACTGGTAGTACATCCCCTGCACTTTATAAAATATCTGCCATGTTAATCTAAAGAATAATTTCCTCACCAACTTCTCCATTTGGGATTATTATTTGAGCAATGCCAACTGACACAATAAATCCTCCCAAATGAAGCTAGAAACATCTGCATATTGGTATGTGCAGTAGAACTCTTAATACTCATGGTCTACTACCCTTCAGACCTTGCATGAGGAGACCAAGTACGAGAGATATCCCAAGGAAAAGGCAAGACAGGCCTTATAAAAGGCCCCTTCCAAGCCAAAACATTCTATAATTCTATAAAGGGCTTAATTTTCTTGACACCTAATTAACAAGCCACTATCATGGAGAAAGCTATTTACTCTCTGTGCCCAACTTGATGTTGCAAAGAGAATTAAAAAAAAAAAAATGATGACATGAACATCAGCAACGGTAAAAACAGAGAGCATCACCAGGATTCAGGAAGGCATCAGGAAAGCTACAAGGTACTAATCATCTGCACCCTGACAAATATCTGTCATTGCAAATTTGCAACTCAATTAAGTCAATATTTTAACCAGGGCTACAATGTACTTAATTCTCTCCACTGCAGCTGAGGAGAAGTAAAGGGAACAATTCGTAAGAACAGGACAAAACTGAAATGTGCTACAAAGAGACCTAATTGTTTTCAGAAGACAAAACCAAAACAAACAAAACCCACGAAAGACAAAGTCTAACAAGTCAGGAATTTTGGATGGTAGAGAAGACATACAAATGCCTTAACTTCGGATAGAGATGTTAAAAGACTTGCCTTGTGTGGGAGGTTATTTACAACAGGGATTATTACCCTGGTAGTCAAGGAAACCACTCTTACAATTACAAGGTTTCAAATTCTGGAATTCCCCATTTAGTGGGATCTTTCTGTGTTCCCTTCACACTCTTCAAAAACGAGAATGGGAAGTGGCTTTGCTGTCCCACGTGCGTACAAACAGGACCACAAAGCTTTGACAACAAACTCATCTCAATGGCATTGCGGAGGAAGAGGTCACCATCATAAATGAAACATGTCTACACTACTGCTGTTCATCTTCTGAGATGATAAATGATAAAATAGCTATTACAAGATTCCCATAATATTTTCACATACAACACCATTTACCAGGAGTCACTGAACAGGAAGCTAAAAATTTCAAGTGAGGCTTTATTCAAACCCTCAAAGCGCTGGCCTTTCATCACAGCACACTCTTGGGCTTGGAAAATTCAACTTTTCTAAAAAGTTCCAAACATTTGAACCCTCTCCTCCTTTTCACATGATGCTGAACTGATCTAAACAAATTGCACAAAGAAGCAGATTGGTTTAATTACAAACAGTACAGCAAAATGTATTTGTACAGTTCTTATCTTAACCAGATAACAAAAAAACCCACATCAATCTCAGTCTGTGCTGAGATTTAGTAGAATACTCAACAATTACTTTCAGTTTTATTATGGGCCGTGTCCTAGAGAAAAAAATGCATCAAAAGCTTTTCAATTTAATCTTAATGCTGATGCCAGAGAGATCTACTCAAACTCTGCAGACTATAAAGCAAGGCAGTAGTTAGAGCACACCACATATTTCCACAATTAGAAATATAGAAACATAGAAATATCAAGCTATGCCAGCAACGATTTGCTGGTTTTCATTAAAATGCACAGTTCTTTTTATTTTTTTTCCTACAGTCGCTATACCCAGATGCACGTTCAGAAGGGCAAGAAACTACTGGGCAGTGTCTGTGTAACATTCATACTCAAGCTGAACCAGCACTATAATCAGTGGAAGCTTTGATGTTGATAAGGCAGCATAGATCGATTTTTAAAAAGTTACAAATTAAAGCTATTTAAGAATATCTGAAAAGCTTCAGTTATGACTTCAAGCTGACATGAATACATGAGAAAATGAAGACAGGAATTCACAATTACATTATGGTTTATAGTTTATAAAAGTACTTGTTATTCCATTTTACCTTTGTCATCTGATAAAGCCTGCTACTAAAGCCTCAACGCTCAGCAATTCAGTGTTGAATATAGCTGCTGTCTGGTATCTTCTCTAATTACTGTTTCTCAGCAAGACTATAAAATACTCTATCTAAAACTACGTACTGCATCATTAAATTTCCAGATAAGTATAGTCCAAGCAGTGGGAAAAGGCAGTTTCAGAAATCATCTGAATGGCCTTTAGGATCCAGATGTTGAGTACAACTCTGCAACATGCACCCTAACTGGCCTCGGGAAAATAATTTCAGCACTACACAGTTCTGCTCCCCTTGCTTCCTTAAAATAAGGTGAAGTCCCAGCATTAGTCACACTGTACTCATTCATATTTGTTAACACATCAGATCTCAACACAAACTAATTTCTTCCAGTATTAGTTTATGGATAAAGCCATAGCTGGATTCATGACATCACTATTGCTGCAAAACTAATAATGAACAGTGCACAAACAGATCTTTAAGATTTTTTCCTCTACCAATTACCAAACCTCTTATTTATTGACAGAAATTATGTTTGGAAGTTAAGATTATGATTTGTTTACAAACTGACTAACTCCACTGGTGAAAGAAAGCCAGACTTCTATCAATATTCTCCCTGCTTTATTCTGATATTATAAACAGAAACTTCGCTTATTCATATTCTTTAACTTAATCACTATCATGAGAGGCTAAATCCAGCCCCTAGACATGAGAAATAATAGAATCTCACTATATGTTTGGGTTTTTTTAAACTCTATATCTATCTGTCTCACTTCTTCACTTCTGACTTCTGCGAAGCTTAACTCATCCAACCTACACCCCAACCCCTGGGAGCATCTTGTACTTTCCAGGCATCTGGACTGTATTTATTTCACTGAGAAGAAACTTAAATTCGTTCATGAAGAAAGAAAATCCTCTTAGCATCCTCTGTCCCGTCTGTATAGTTATTTTCCAAGTTCTTATTTTCTCAAAAATAAATTATTGTGCCCTCTGTGGAGCTTGCACAGTTTTCTTTCTGACCTCTACTGGGGTCATAACTTCTTCATTTCCTATTCTCTAGTGTGGCTTCTTTACTTCTAAAATAGTGAAGTAACTATTTTTCCCCTCATTTTTCAACTTCTCTTCACAAAAGGCTTTACAAACAGCATGACAGTTCATGTACTATGGATTAGGACAGTAGCAATTTTATCGAAGTGTTTATTTAGACAGTAAAAGTGTAAGTTTTGCAAATGAAATGAGGTATTGACAAGCTAAGATCAGAGACAAATGTTAAAAGCAAAACAGACAAACATCTATGTTTGAAATCATGCTCATTTTGACAGTGTCCCTCCCTCTCACTTGCAGCTCACTGCTAGCACAGGACTGTTCTATCTCTGTTCCTCCAGATTTCATGAGAATCTCCATGCTGAGATTCCCTCCCAACACCCCAGATACAAGGAAGACTCGCAGAAAAAGTGCAAACTGCAGAAGAGAAGAAACTGCCTTAAACCAGTTTTTACTTTCAACAACATATTGTTAAACCCCACCTCCTTTTTATCTGAGCTGCTGTATAATGTTTCCCTTTAAGTTAATTTTATAGCCCTATGTTGTAAGGCAGACTATCTCTTTCGATCAAAGGTGGTCAACTATACCTTATCATTAAAAGCTATTTTGCAGCTTTATTGTACTCCACTTGACACGCACCAGAAATCCGCATCAAGTTTCAGTGGAAGCCAGATTGGCCCCTTTGTTACATAGAAAATTAATTAAAGCAATGAGCAATGCCTGACATACAGTTAACTTTTTAATTAGGAATTGAAGGTTCCTGATACTTTGCAATGCTTGACCCAAACATCTATTTAATTTCAAAATTTAATTCAATTTAATGAGCCAATTTAATATCTATGATAAAGCGAAAATACCAAAGTAGAAGTACATAGTAGCATAGAAAACAGGCACCAGACGAAAAATACCTTTCTATAGGGATAATTGCTTAAAGAGAACTACTTGCTGTTGTTTATTTTCAGGTTGAAGTTCTGAATTTAATTCAAAGAACCAACCCTTCAGAGGCACAATGATTTTTAATGACCACATTGAGTATCTTCTTTTTTCAACAATTCTTCTGGAATACCAAGAAGTACAAGCTTAATCAGAGACTCAGGGGGCTGCATACCGCAATCACAGAAAATTCAATAGAGTAGGTAGTAACAGCACAGAGATAACCATGAATTAAAAAGTCTAATTGAACATGCCTAGGTGAAAAAAATAACTATAGAAATAACTCATCCAAGTACCACCACATATATTATAGAAGAATGCAAAATAGATTTTGCATAAAGCCCTGGGGCCACACAAATACTTGGACCGGAATAATTAAGAGGACAAAGCTGGGGCAGAAACACCTGCCAACGTTTATCTCTTCCACAACTATGAAATGGGACTTAATGCAACATTAAAGAAAGCAAACAGTAGTTGCCAGTTTCTAGACTGATTCAACATTATCCCTTCCCAGTTTTTTGCCTGCTCATCTCCAAAACCCACAAAGGACTATCAGAATAAATAAACATTTTGTCATTAAAATTAGCGTAAGTATAGTGAAGATACAACATATCTCTGCTTCAGGGAGGCACTGCCAGATTATTTATCAGAAACAAAACCCCAGGAAACACGTTACCAGTTGAGCAAAACTCCACCAGCAAGGAGGGGCTTTTTTCCGCCTCTTATGTGATTTCAAGCTGTTCAAATTTTCCCCCAGAATTCATAATGGTTTTTTTCTTTCAGAAGTGAATACACAGGCAATAATCAATTAGGCAACTGAACATCCTTTTCTTGAGACACAAGCTGAACGTTTTATGCAAGCTACTAAAAATAAGTTCTGCTTCCAGCAATGAGAAACTCCTCGCAGCTTAATCAAAGGAATAACTATCACAGCCTAATGGGCTCTGTTCTCTAGAACAACCGAACTGGAGAACGGGAGTTTCACTGCAGAGAAAAGAAAATTCTGCAAAGAAACGAGGACTGACATATTTGTACTTACCGTGCATCAATTCGATTCTACACATTCTAACAGAGAGAATGTAAAGCTACTTGATTCTCAGTCCACAGTCAAGGTATGAAATTAGTTTCTAAGGAAACAGAGCAGCATTCAAGAGGAACAAAATTTCTGGGTTTGTGCTGCTTTTGCAGCTGATGCTGTTTGCTACAGAAGGCACATGAAGCAAAATCCCACCAAGCTGATTAAGGAATTGAATCTTTAGCATCCTGAACTAACAATTTAACCAGCAACCTCAATGGCGAGGCACACCCCTCTATTCAGGGGGGGAGGGCACAAGTGTAAGCAGGATACATATGCTCTCACCACCACTACCAGCCTACTTCTCTCAACAACAGTGCAGGAACATTACAAATAACCTATCCTACAATCGCACTTAATTAAGTGCAATTTGCACTTAACATAGCTTGCTCATTCATGCATGCTGCTGTTCCCCTATGACATTTTCAAAATCTGACTGCCTACACCTCGTGCTGAGGAAGCAAACATTTGTTTCATTCCGAGAACTCAAAGGAGGCAGGTAAGTTGTACATATTTTCAAGATTTTCCACACCATGACCCCCAAGTAGGTTTCCCTGCTATGATGAGTGCTGGACTTCAGAGAGGGTCCCCCAAGCCTCCCCATCAATGGAGTTGCTGACATAGGGCTGCTTCGTATGCTCTTCCCAACCAGTGCTGCACCACACCAGCAGGGATCACTCAGGATGCAGACAGACCCAAAGAGGAGTTTCCCTGGTGTAGCTGCCCAAGATTAGTTCCTCCAGGCCAAAATAATAAGAATTCTTTGGAGAATTTAAAACCTCAGAAGTACGTGGTTCACTTCCGAAACTCTGAAATGAAACATTCCTTCTACCAACCAGCCACATAACACACTGCCTGGCAATGACGGTTGCACGCATGCACGTATCTGCAAGAGGCAAAACAAGTCTTGTTAGCCATCATTCTCATAGAATCAGTTTCTCTCTGGGTACACACAGGGTTTTAAAGAAAAAAAAAATGTTACCTTAAATTCATATTTCCAAATAAATCTCTTTTACATTCAGTAAAAGCTGGACCATGAACTGAGATAAAATCTTTCTAAAGCAGTTTCAATACAGGTGTTCAAATCAGGCTAATTTCAGCTCCAGAGAGCATGCTCCTTAGTTTGCGTAACTGCTCCCTTGGCTTGGGCAGGAACTACTCTTTATGCACAGCTGCCTGCTTTTCAACAGCAGAACAACAACGCACCTCGAAACATCAGTGTTAAGAACCTACTTCCAAAAGCGTTTGCCCAAAGGCAACAATCCAGGCCTGAAATCCCAAATACGTTACCACAGGCCAGGATATTGCACTACTATGCTATTCCCCTGCAGGCTGCACATCAATGCTCATCTCTTTCAATAGAACCTAATTTTGGCACAAAAGCTTCAGCATAAATCCTTCTCACCAACCGCCCAAATTAATTATGCAAATGCTGTATGAAAGTGCATAGACCACTATTACTTCCAATTTTTAAAACCCTGCACTGATTCTCTGAAAGGAAAAGAAAGAAAATGCCTAATTATACACATTGAATAATCCCGATAATGGCCTGTCACATGCATCACTCTGAATGCCGATCAGAATGGTTTTAGCTGTAAACACAATATGGAAACATCAAATAACTTTGATCTCATCTTTGGCAAGAACAAGCTTCTTCAAGATACCGTTCTGTATTCAAAGGGATGTATATATTTAGCATTTCTTTTCCTGTTGAGTTTCAAAGCCCTTCCTTACAAAATCTACCCTATAAGATATTCGAATAGAGATGAATAATCATATTTCCCCAAACAGAAGAATGCTGCTGCTCATTGCCTTCCTAAAACACTAGCAGCAACAATACTTTGTTTACTACATTACTGTCGTTCAAACAAAGCATGCTATAAAGCCAGATTTCAGCGAAACATGTTTTAACACATTTCAAGGCAATGTTATTAAGGGGAGATTATGCTTTTAATGAAACAGTTCCACAACTCAAGAAAGTTCAGCTATGAGTTAGAAAAGAACAAATACAGAATTTCAGTTGCTACATGATGACAGTAGCTACTTCAGGTATAAATGTCTATCTGTTGTATGGCCCAGTAATATTTGCTTCCCCAGTCCCCCAGCTTTGTGTTTTATGTGTAAGTGGCAATCTACTAAATTTCATGTTAAGATTATATTAGTTTTAAGGTATGAAGAAATTCCATAAAAACAACAATACAGGAAAATAAATGTCCAACTTCTTAACTGACAGGTAACTGGGGAGGATTTAGGGATCAGACCAATACTGCTGCTGCACAGTTTTGCCTTATTAGATTGCAGTGTTGAGACAAAAGACAGATCCTGTTAGATATTGCTGCAGTAGCTACTATAACGAAGTTTACTAATACGATTCTTGTTTGTCATTTACCATAGAGATTCCAGTTTTCCAAAGAGGAAAATTAAAATCCAGGACCATTAAAACTATATATAAGTGTCACAGTCATTTTACTGAAGATGTAAACAAGAACGCTATCCAAGTTTACTTACACTCAGAAGACAAATCCCTACTTAGATGAGTGCTTGGACCATGCGAAGCTTCAGAAGATCGCTCAATTACTTGAAATTATTTTGCCTCCAAATGCAAAAGGAAAATTTAACATTTTGGCTCTGGAAAAGACTCCATTTCATAACAAACAGGTCAAGCTTTCTCAAAATTAGAAGTTTCAGGGTATAAGAACATGACCAGTTAACCTTTCTTTCCCCTTCAAAAATCAAGGGATCTTTTCCTTTTTCTAAGTTGGGACAGATCATTATTTGCAGCTTAGACAGACTACTTCCACAGGCTCCTCCAGCACACTTCTACCCAAAGGGCTTTCCTAGAAGATTGTTTTTCCACCTTCAAAACTAGAAGTTGAAATTATACTCCTATGTACAGTTAGAAGAGTACAAATGTAAATTATTACTATGCTAAAAGGATGGTATTTAGTTTTATGCATTCCTCTCTCAAGAAAGGATGGATGAGACCTCATTTGGTTTCGCTTTCCCCCTACCAGCTCTCGCAAAGCTAAATAAACTATGCTATCTGCCTCTTCACCTCTCAGTAGCTGCTCTTTTAATAAGATCCTCAGCTTTGGGTAAGGGCATTTATTGTTCACACTTTGATCCCTTCAACAAAAAAAAAAATACTTTACAGGAAAAAAAAAACATGCACTGATCAAAGAGAGCACTACACAAAGTGATGCAAAGCTGCACGAGACGCATGTTGAAGGCCAGCAGAATTGGTCCAAGTCCAGCTCTAAAAATACAATAGTACTACAGCAGTGCAAGTTTTCCTGAGTATGCGCACATCAGGTAATTCTTGCACATTCCTACTGATCTTCAACATATTTGCTTCCACTGCTAAAACTGCTAAACTCAAGAACCAAAATGACACTTTCACATCCTGCTTGGACAACACTGCCATGTTGGTGACTTGCACATCAAATTCAGCTAGGAAAAAAAAGCAAAACTAGGATAGAATTAACTGACATCTTTAACTTGAGTCCAGGTGTTGAATGTTTTAATGATTCAAGTCTAATCTTGAGGTTTTAGCTAAGCTTTCCTTTTTACCCTTTTACAGTAATATTTCCCTATTCAGGTCGGGTTTAGAAATGTAAATGGAGACTTGTTACCTAGTTAAACAGAAATCCTATTGAGTGTAACATTTTATTAAGTCAAGACACTACTTAACACACCATCCATGTTCTCCCCTCCCTGTATTCTCAGCCATCCACTCCTTCCTCATTTACCATTCCATTCAACAAGCTGTTATTTCTTGTTCCATATCTGTTCGGCAAAATGCCAAACTTTAGGATTTTCTATGAAAACTGCTTGACAAATACCTTAGGAATTGCAAATTGTAATACCATAACATCTCATGAACTTTCTCCAGAGTCTGCATCAATTTATAAGCTTCCTAGCAAAGTGCAGTCATGTACTCAAGTTTCCTGTTTTAATATTCCCTCTCCTCCTTTTTTTTATGCAAGATTATTCTCATCCTTAGAAACAGGAAGTCATTAAGTTCAAAATGTTTATACTAAATGAAAACGTACGCATTGCCATGACTATTGGGTGGTCTCAATCTGAATCCACTTTCTGGCCAGCAAGTACTTTCCTTGGAGAAATTATCAAAGCACAGAGACCAAGGAATGGAAAGGTATAAACAAAGAGCTATTATAATTAGATTTTAGGATTTTTTTCATGTTGATTTTTTTTTAAAGACTTCAACAGACTGACAAAAACCTCCTAAACATCTGTTTTTAAATAACTGTTTTCCCCAAATTATATTAGAAATTGGCTAACATTGTACATTTCTTGGGACGAGGTCAGCAACGTGCATTAGTGCAGCACCTTTGTTGTAGTAATTACCATATTTATTTATGCCAGAGAGTGGTTGAAGAGGAGAATTCATAGCCCACTGGCATCTTTCACTAATAACCTTCAGAATACTGTCTGCAGCTGCCTGTGATCAGCGTCTCCAACGTGCCAACTTCTGGTCATGCTGTCCTTATTCATAAACTCCTAAATGATTTCAAGTTTCCTGTTAAAATTGATAAGCATTAAAAAAAGTAACTTAAGTTTAGTACTTTGATAATAATACATTAATGGGTGGCCCACAAAGACTTCCTATACACGGAACACCTGACTGTAACTCTTCTCAGAGTAGGAGAAAAATCTGCCACATGTGATTACAGTTTATTGTCACACTGATCCCAATTTACTACAGCTTGTCTTTTGCAGATATAAATTAGATTCCAGGAGAAATCAAATTCCAGCACATCAGCACAAACTTTGAATTGCTTTTTCACTATCATCTGTGCTTGTTACAGGAAATGCGCTCCTTCCCACTTCAAGATTTTAACCATTAAATCATATTTGGAAAAGGTGAAGAACTTTCTTCTCAGAGGAATGCTGCACAGCAGTTCCTCAGAAATCACGAGCACTTTCGGGAAACTTGAATGCTCCTCCAGCACGCCCACTTGCTTCCCGTGAACAGGCAGTGTTCAGAATTATCTGGAGACGTCTCCCAAAGTGGTGAGAACGTGGTTTTTTGTGCACTTTGATGCTCTACGAGTTACCAAGAACAGAGCATGAAGCCAAGTAACAGTATAACATGCAAATGGACAAACAACAAATAATAGCTGCTAAGACTAATAATAGACCTACCAAAACACATCTTGAACATATCAAAAAGAGACCAACAGGAACTTACACATTCTGGCACTTCCACATGAGACTCTTCACTTTTGTTTGGACCCACAGATCAATATGAATGTCAGGAATTAATAAAGCTAGCAGTACAGATCAGCTCTCCAGAGAGCAGCCGCATCTGTTCAGCAATGCCAGGCTGCCAGCTGGATGGAGTCCCAAAGGCCTTTAAAGGGTCATCATGCATAGCGAAGGCTCGTACTCAGCTAAAAACCTTTTAGCCTAGCATCTAAAAAGGTAATAGGTATTCTGTTAATTACATTAAGTAATTAAGTCATGTTTAGCTCTGTTAATTAGGATGCCTAATTTTAAAAGCTCTAATAACCACAGTATTTAAATTCCTGTTTTGTTCTGGTATTGTAATGAAAAATCTGTTCTAAACCACCGCCATTCTCATTACTGAGTCAAAAAAAAAATTATGCTGGTAACACATAAGCTAAACAGTTGAAAAGTAAAGAGGCAAAGAAAGTATGACTTGTTGAGTACTGCATACTCTAAGCAACTTTGATGTATGAACAATTGATTAAAAAATCCAAAATGAAGGACAGCCTGGATCTCAGATAAGACTGATAACCACCCAAGGACATTTTATCTAGGTACAAATTGTTAAAGTGTCCTTTCCTTGTGCAAATTTGATCAGAGTCTTAAGGGCATGAATTAACCCTACAGTAGATGACATGTGCCTCCTTCCCCAGTGCATCCCTCAATGACACATGAGGTCTTGCAGGGCATAAAAGCTCCCGACAAGTTCTTGACACATAAAAAGCTATTTCTGAAATAACTGCCTGCTGGCCTATATGGAACTTGCTCCTTCCAAATACCTCAAAATCAGCAGTACAGCACCATACACGCTCAGATAAACACTGATTTTTCCACATGTGGGAAAGACAGGGCTGACACCCTTAAATACCTCGGGGGGCATGTGCTGAGGAGATGTGTTGTTTAGGGTTACAATAGCCTCTGCACAGTTTCCCCTGCTCTGAGGGCATCACCCAATCCTCTTTTTATTACAGGAAATCATGCCTCTGATGTTAGCAAAATATTTCCAGTTCTTATCTTTCATATGTTTCCCAAGGTGAATGTGAATGGTGAGTCCAGGCTGCACCTCTTCACAAGCCCCACAGAGTGAGCTCATTTTGTAAGCTCAGAAGTCACTTTTAAAAGCATAATTAAGATGCTGAAATTAGTTTGAACAGTTCCTGCAAATGGCTGTGCTGTGCAGTCTGTTTTATTACAAGCAAATCATTGTTCCCAAATTTTACTCATAGGAGCGAGCAGTGCCAGGGGTTTGCTGCTAGCCCTAAAAGGCATCGCATTTGTGAAGGTTTGTCACTGCACAGCACTGCTCTTTCTGCCCCTACACGATGCCTCAAAGCAGTACCAGAGTTGCAGGGTCACTACCTGTGAAGTCACTTGGAATTATGAGCCCCCATTCAACTAGAAATGCAGGTACTGATTTTTCATCCCTTTAAGCAGGGCTTATTAACCACACTGCATAGCACCCCAGACCAGCCATCTGGAAATGCAGACGTGATCTGATCACCTTCGTAATCTGCTGCAATGTTTTTCACATGAAGACATATTTCATCTTGTGGTGCTATATAAATAAACAAAGTATTATAAACAATCATTTTTATCTGACTGGGGTTATGTCATATGGTTTGCTTTCTTCATGAAAGAAAACACACATATAAAATGCAACCAGATGCTGTTGGCAGAGAATTGATTTAATATGGACTCATTTCTAAAAACATGATTACAGATGTGGCCTACATCTTGAACCCAATGTTTAGGGGAAAAGTCTATGTATTATCATTTCACTCCTCTATTTTCTCTAAGCATCTTCTCTCACAAAAACATTTCCTACAACTAAAACCACTACATACACTCCCATTTCATACCTCCACCCCCAGAACTATTCAAGCCTACCCGTATCAAAAGAAAAGCTGAACATGTTACTGAAGAAAGTTTCGTAGCAGTTTATTGTTACCCCAGCTGCGAGAAGGCAATGCTGCAGGTTAGAACTGTCTAAACTGAGCCTTTAACAAACAATGCTTACCTAGGACTGCATCCGACCTGTAATTTGATTTTCAAACTACTAAAATGGTTACTACAATTATACTCACAGAAGTGAAGAAACTTAAGACATTTTATTTAGTGTTTCAATTTTAAGAAATTTTTAAAACACCAACTGATATATACCGAAGTTTTTGATCACTAATGACGTCCTTCAAATCTCTTACCAATTCCTAGAACTCTCAGTAAAGCAACTCAAATACATGATAAAGATTTAACTGGTCTGCTCTAGCATAGCTTGAGCATAAATGGTAGTTTAAGTGTGATAAAACCCCAATCTACAAAATGAATAGAAATAACAATTAAGTTTCAAATTCAAAATGAGTAAACTCTAAATAACAGCTTGGCTCTTTCATGCTTGCCGATTTATAAAATCTTATCAACTTACCTCAAGTAAGTTTCAATAAACTCTAACCCTTTTCAAAACAAGACAGAAACAGCAGAGAAACACTAACTGCATTATTCCACATCTAAACACAGAAGACTTGCACAGTAGTTTATATCCAGGCATTTAAGTATTTAAGAAAAGTCCTCTTAACAACCCACTCCTGGACTAGATCAGACAAGTTTATATTCACATTAACAGAAAATAAAACGTTTAAGAAAAAATATTTCTATATGAAATCATATTGCTTTCACTTCATATTCATGATGGTTAATGATGTAATTGCCTTGGCAATGTATTTGTCGAAGGAATTAAAGTACTGGGTAGTTAGCCAGTGACATCACTTAAAATCCACAGCTGAAAAGAAAACAACACCCTTACCCAAATTATCTTTTGGTTAGAGCTTTGAAACATAAAACTAAATAATTTTTTCAGTGTGCATCACCACTTATGAGCATCTACTTTTTTTTTTTTTTCTTAAAGCTCAGGTATTTGATTAATCTGGATGCCTAGATTATCTTTTCCAAGCAAGGTATTAAAAAGGTCTGATGAAATGATGAAAAAAACCTGAAGAATAAAAATGGAAGCAGGGAAAAGAAACATTTTCACCTCAGAAATACAGTGTCAGATGACATGAATGGAGCTTCAATGTTAAAATCCTCTTAGGACCAACCAATTTCTAATCCACTGTATTTGCTTCTGGAGGCAAGAAGATCAGACATTGATTTTTTCACTAATATTTAAAGTGTCCCAAGCAACCTTCAAGAACTTTAAACATTGATTACATCTGAATTGAGCATAATTTTCAACAGGGTTAAATATACATATATAATTGTACAAACACTCTCTTTAGCAGTGGAATAAGATTGATTTTGAGCGCAGTTAGACCTAATGGCTTGTTCAGAGAGGAAACTTTAGTGAGGATGGATAAACAAAGCAATCTGAGCCTGCTCCGTGAGGATAATTATTTCAGTGAGAGTGGCTGATGAAGCATCTGAGTGCCAGGGCTCAGCTATGCTCTCACCCGGGCATTTCCAGCTACTTGGGTTAGGACGGGTGATGCAGGAGAGCAGCTCTGCTCAGATGCCATCTACCTACACAGTGCCCAAAAATTACTTCCAAACTTCAACTGCTACAACCTCACTTAAGAGGATCAGCCCTGCTGGGAAAGTGCTCTTATTTATAACAGAAGCCTTGCTAGGAAAGCTTCTTCAAACATAAAGGAAGCTCCAGTCTGAAAATATATTTATTTGACTGATTCAGAAGCTCACCTATGGATGGGGGCAGGGAGAGGAGAAAGGAGAAACAAATGAGGATGCATGTTCATTTGTTTATTTTCTTAAGAAGGAAGACAAACAAACTGAACTGCCTGAAAACCCCAAACACACAGGTGGTTTCTGGACACATTATATCAATGGCAAAACCTTCATTCATTCACTAGGTGCCAACTATTTCACATGAAGGGTTTCACTGTCCCCAGAAGGGGGGAACAGCAGCAGCAGTTCCATCAGTAAGGCATAAAATATCTTAAAAGGAGAAAGATACATGCTGCAGCATTTACACAGCTTGTATTAAAAAGTTAAAAAAAAAAAAATAAATCTCACATTCCAAGACTTTCCAGAGGTTAAGCCATTATGCAGGAGGGATATTTACATATGACAGCAGTCGGAATACTGAACTTGGAACTAAACAGAGAATTGTTATCCATGCACGTAGCTGAGAGAACCCACAGATCCGGGCCCTGCCATACAAAGAATCTGCATGCAGACTCAATAACCTAAGTGCGCTATTCACACTACTCTACCAGGGCACCTTAATTAGCCAGCCGTGCCCGAGCTGGGTTTGCCTTGTTTTAAGGCTTCCAGCATCCATAGAGAGTTCTCCAAAAAGCCGTCCAAAGCAGGAATGTGATTAAGGGGAAAGCCTCAGCTGGCTGAGCCCAGTGATGTGAATACCTCCAGCCTTTCCCCTCCCTTACAGACCCCAGCAAAGAAAGATGCTGTGGCTCAAGAGTCTTGGTAGCTGTGGATCCGAGTTCAGTGCAAACTCCTCACCATGAGACACTACAAGGAAATCACTGCTTCTCCCAATCAAGACAGTTCTACTTTTCTAACAACCTCCTCAATTTATCACAGATGCTGAAGAGAGCACTAATTAATTAGAAAGCTGCAAAGCTGCACAAGTCCATGCAGGTTCAGTTTATCACAAAGAACAAACAGCTAAAGGATCAGATCCTCATACACTAAGTACTGTCACTCAAATTTCTCAGGAAACTTAATTTCACACAACTACAAGATAAGTAAGTAATTTGAAGATATTAGCTGTAACCTTTTATTTTTTTCACACCAAGTTACACAACCTTGCATCCCTCAAAATTCACTGGCTCCTGTAGCTTGGCTATGATTTTACAATGCAACCATACTCGTCTTGCCCCTGGTCAGGAGTGGACATTGCAATAAGTTTCTAGATCATCAAATCCTACTTTTACAAATGCTTTAATAATTTAGGCACTTCAGGGCAAACTTTTTTCTTTCTTACGTAATACCCATTGCTGCAATCCACAGAAATATTTCCAAATGTTTTTCCTCAGGGCACTGTGTAGGTTTACCCTTCCCGTCAGCTTTCTTTTTTCTTCAAGAAGAATCCTACTGTACCATGAGCATATTACGGTACAGAAAGAGACTAAAAATACAGTGTTCATTAAATTTCACCATAGTGCATAGTGCTAATGTACAGCAAGTGCTAATCTCAAATCACATACAGCTTTTTGCTCTATGAAGAACCCATTTTTTATCTTCCAGAGTGATATATGATTAGCCACCCCAGGGGCTTTCATTTTTACCAGAGACGCAGTGGCTTCTAACATGGATAGTAAATAAGAATAGGAAAGGAGTTAAAGTTATGCAGTTGATGCTGAATAAGAGCGAGAGCATTACTAAAGTCTCTCCTAGATATTTTTGAATAAAGAAGTGGGTAAGGTATGTTGAAGAGTGTGCAGAAATAGATGAAGGGAGGAAATGCTTGTGTGTATCAGTTATGATTCATCTGCTGCCCCCCATTTCACCAATGCACAAAGACATAACAGTTCCTGAGAAGAACAAGGAGGTAAAAATACCCCCAAAACATTCTAAAAATAATTAAAATGATGGCTATAGTTCTGACTTCAGCAGCTTTGCTGTGGTATCTATTAGTCTCAGCTTTGACATTTACAAACTATGTTTTTTCCTCCTCCTCTCTGTCTGAGAAGTAACTGCAGGGAAGTGCAGCACTGCATGCTCTCTACCCTACAAGCCCAATGTTCTGGCACAGCAAAGGCAGCGAGAAACAGATTCAGCATTATTCCTCTTCTGCAAGTGCTCAGCATCAGAAAAAGAAAACCACAGGCACCCTCTGCCTTCTTGCTTCACATTGTATTTCTGGCTCAGAGACACAGACATTTATTTATAGAATCTCTTGGCAAATTTGCTTGCACCCTGAAGTATGTTATGATGATTCTATTCCTATGTTAGCATATTACAATTAATAACATTTTATAACTGTAGAAGGTGAAGGATACCATTAACAGCTAGCAGGCAAGCTGCAGCAGGTCAGAGGCAGCAGCAAGGAAAGTCAGGTACTCACTGTGCCAGAAAGCAGCACTGCTTCTCACCGAGCACGAGCTGAATGCTTGGAACAAGGTTGTAGGAACCTCAGGCACAGCCAGGTCTATTACACTGGCTTCAGTTAAAGTCCTTTCAGCAAACCTGGATGTCTCCCATCAAATTTATGGCTCTAATGGCCTTTGAATCAAGGAGACTTCCCAAGTAAGCCAGAATTCAGGATAGATGCATGAAGATAGGATACAGCGATTGAAGTATTGCCCAAATCCTCTGCTATTGGTCTTTCACTCACTTCAAGCACTCAAACTGCCTCAGTTTTAAACTCTGCTGAAAGCAAAATGAACAAATGCCAATAAAAAATTTGATGGAAAATCCAACATGGGCCAAATCTGGCATTGTTTGTTCCAGTTACCTAGAATCATTATGTCCGGTCCTTGGATGCTCTTTATTATACCCTCATTTTCCCTGAATGAAGAAACCTCTGTAACAAAAAACCCTGAGGAGCCATATCTTAACAAAGACAGCATCCGTACTTGATACGGCAACCGTATGAATGAAGCCAGTAATCCAAGTATGGCAAGGGTATAAAAAAAACCCAATGGACAAAGTTAAAAACTACATTTAAATAAATCTTCTTTTTATGAGTAAGCTTAATACCCTTCCTTTTGGTACAAGAATGCAATGCTGTCTTCCTTGCCAAGAAACAAAAAAGGACAGAAAACCCACACAGAACAAGAACCCTAAGTAACGGAATAAACACCAGATATACATAGTATTTTCAAAAAGAGTTGGGTTTTTTTCACATATGGCCTATATCTCATTAATCAAGACTTCTTAAGAATACCAGTGTTTGAAATGAGCGTTCAGAAAGGCAGCAGAAGTCAGAGATAAACCAGGACTAAGGTGAGATGAGACAATTGCATGGGAATTACTAACAAGATCCACAAATATTTTACTATTATGAGGAAGCAACAGCCTACACGTGTGCAAGCATCGCAGTCACACACAGGCTGACCCCAGGCTGGTAAAGCACACACACCACCTTTATCCTACAGAAGTCACATGGCTGAGAACCCAAAACTAGTGAGCTTAGATGAGGACATCTCTGCACCCAACCCCAGGTACCACTGTTTCAATGATGTAAACAAAAGCAGGGGGTCGCTACTCCTGTTTGTGTATTTAAAAGGTACCCAGTACAACAAGCTCTCTTTGAAGCCATTTGGCTGATCACATTTAAAATCCAGGGGCTCTGTTTTGGTTCATCTTACACCAAAACAGTACCAAGAGAAAACAAGTTCACAGTGGGGCAATATGTGCAGCAGGCAAAGTAATTTTCAGAAGCTCTTCTGTTGAAGTCAGTATCAGGTCGTCCAACATGCTGATACAGCCAGAGCTGTTATTTTTAAACACAGCCATAGTCTATTTAACTAAAGCATCTTTACTCTGACTGAGCCAGTATTACTTTGCTAATACTCCTTAAGTATCTACACCGAAGCCTGCATATCACGTCAAACAAAGCAAATACAAATTTTTGAAAACAATGGTTCATTGCAGCTGGGAAAAGAGAGAAAAGGGGAAAGAGGTGCCCAGGAAAAACCAGGAGTACCCAGCCCTGAAGACCATAAAGCGCTGTCTGCAGGACAGCTATTTATGCTGTGCACTTGTATCATTCACCACCTGCACAGAGACTAACTGGAACACTTTCAATCAACTTTATTAGGAACCATCTTTCTGCTGTTGGAAACTCAGCATTACAATTCTAAAACTATTCTTCTGCCAAATTTGTTGGTAGCAACACCATGTTTTTCTTACACATCATTTAACTGATGAGAATCTGAATGGAAAAAGGAGAGGCAATACCATTTTCAAAGGCACATAAGAGACTGAAAGTTAATAGTTACACAGTATTTTTGGAGGCAGGCTGAGCTGTGCTAAACAACTTATTTGTATACAATTTCCTCAATGTAATTCTAACTTCTTCATATATAAAGTTGTCTTGCAAATATATGTATGCTCACTACTAGAACCAAGTGCAACCTCATCCCTTCCTCTCAGAGAAATAATTTGTTCTGTGCATTCCTGAACATACACACAGTGGTTTACCTGACAAAATGAGGTTTTCCTATGACAATATTTAGCCTCTGTTTCTTATACATAACTATGAAACAGAATAAAAACAATAAGGGCAGCAAAGGTACACACTGTTCAATAGCAAAAGCCTTTTTATTTTACAACAGAAATTTAATCGTGTATCTTGCGCTACGCACAGACACTGCAAACTCTACAGACAAGGGAAGGCTGTTCCAGAAAGCAACCCAAATCACCCGACACCTCCACACTACGTGGGACTGTCACTGGCAGCCTCACAGAGCTAGGATACGGGTGCAGGATACGGGAGCCAAAGAGCAGCTCAGCAGAACATGTTGAGATTATTTTAATTAAAACCACTTGGAAATCTAAGTAGTTTCTCCAAAGCATTACATTTACCCCAAAAAGTCTCTTTAAACATGACTGTTTCCACTCAGATTTTGAGGGGGGAGGGCAGAGGTACCTCATAACCTAGTGGCTGCCGTGTCAGATAACTTTCTCATTCTTATTTTCCTACAAACAAGTCCCCTCATAGAAGTTCAACTTGCCAACGCTTTCCACTTACATTTTCACACCCCACAGGTTTTTGCAGATGCCTTCAACACCTCACATCCACTCTAGTGGTCACTCAACTCTTTTGAGTTAATTCAATTTATTATGGAGAGCTAAAGTAAATAGGGGGAAGAAGAGGTATTCTGCTGCAATAAATGACTTGCACAAGGTCAGTGAGCAGCAGGGCTTACACAAGAGAGGATGAGGCAGGACCACATCGCCAGGATGTCCTCTTTGCTTTGGTTGTACCATACAACCCAAATGATTTAATCAGGTGGAAATGGGGGTCCTAGAGAGGAGTGACTGTATTAAAGAGGTGATTATATTTATTGGAACAATGACAGGCAGACTTCTTATTTGACTGGGTTCTTAAATAGGATTACAGAGCTTTAATCTGTTTCTTTAAGTTGGTTTTGAAAAGAGAGAGTAACCCAACAAAAGTTTAGAGAGAAGGTGGAATGACCTTGGAGGGAGTACACTACATTAAGCTACGTCAAACATAATAGTTTCCCCAGCAGAAATATATGCTAGCACACATTCTTCAAGTTAACTAATAAACAGGAGAGTACTAAAAGTAACTTACACTATGAGTTTGCACATTGTAACCAGTAATTCTGCCCATTTAATTTCATCTTTGAACTATCAGCTATATTGACAAGTAACAGTGGCAGCAGTGTATTACAAAAGGAGTAAACAAAAAAAAAAACATCTTTCTTCAAAGAGAGTTTTATAGCTGACTGCCAGCAGGGTGTGGACTGAAGCTAAAAACTTTGAATTAGGTCCCTGTGAAATCTGAAACCAAAATACAGCAAAGGTCACCTCCCTGTGAAGAACCCTCTTGTCTGTATGCATACTATAAGCAAAGCTCTGTTAGCTCTGCCTCGGTAATAATGTAATTTGACTTACCCCCTGGGAATGGCGACAACATCAGGTTTCTACTACAAAGAAATTTACTGCACGCAGTACCTGTTACCATACATTTGCAGCATGTTTGATAGTAGCCAGACACTAGTGTTACAAGGTGTACCTCAAGCTATTTTGTCTTGATGGAGGCGAACCTAGGTTATAAATATGATGCTGTTAATCTTACTCTGACCATCAGCCAATTGTTTTTAGTCATGATTTCACATACAGTAGAGTTTTACGCAACATACTAGCCAATATTAATAGAAAAGGAAGCGATACATCAGATTTATTAAAGTTCTTACTATTTTCCACCCTAAAGGACTAAAGGAGAGAATTTCGACCCTTTTCAACAAAGAAACAGATATTTTCCAGTGGAGAGACGGGATCTCCTAACACAGGCACTGGGACAATAAGACTACCATACTTTATTCTTTCCTGGAGGCTCCCTGTGAAACAGTTCACAGGCTCAAGCTTAGAGACAACAGCCACGTAGCAACTGAGGTTCTTGAGAAGGTTTGCCCATATGCACATTGCTCTGCAGATACGTACGGGATAGGCAGTTTGTTTTTCCAGCTACATGAAATGAACAGGCAGCCAAAGCTGCTGGCCCTGGAACCAATGGGTGAGCTTGGGCTACTATTCTCCTTGCCTATGGACCAGAGTACTCCTCCCTCCTGCATCCGTAGGACTGAAATATCAACCACCTTTGCTGGAGGACACTTCTCTGATATAGAAGACATCCTACCACACTTTATCATCTCCACTGGCCCACTTCAGGTCCATCACTGAGAGATGGTGTCTTGATTCAGGTAATTAGAGACTTTCAGACTTAAGATATTTCAAAGGGCACAGGATCCCACCTGACCATACCTTAAAAGTCACTTGATTTGATTAGAAGCACTGACATACAGTAACATTCAAATTAGGAACAGGAAGAAAGAACATTTTCTGCTGATCAGAGAGCAAAAATTTCCATTTTGAATGGCAGGGCGACTGAGAAGAACTAAGCAGTCTTTGAAAACTAGCCCTTGACCATGAGTTGTCTTGGGGCATGTAAAATTAGGGACACTGCTGTTTAAAAACATCTAAGTTTGTGCAAATGCACACAAAGAGCATAGCGTGTATGCAACAAACATTAAAAGAGGAAGCAGTACTTCAGTTTCCCCTAGGCTCACAGGAAAATACTTGATGTGAAAAGGGAACCCACACCATCCCTCTGCCACCTAAGGGGAAATTATCCAGGCACCTATAAAAATACCTCCTGATGTCTTACAGCTTGAATGCTTTATATAGTTAAACTGAGTTGTCTTGAGTTCACGTGCTGTACGTTATGTGATATGTTTTAACTAGGAAGCTACCTGGAACCATTTCAAACTCAGTTTTTTTTAAACTAACCTGTTTTGAGTACAGTCACTAATGCTAGAGCTACACAGATGTCTTCAATCTCTTTGCAAGCTGCAAAACTATTTAAACAAAGCTGGAAACAGGGTAAAAAATGGAGGGGGGAACCTGACTGCCAGACCACTGGGCTTGGTTTCTGGTTGTTTTTATTTATGTGAAAACCCCACAAATTTCAATGTACTAGCAAGTTTTTCTGCCCATTTCTTATTTTTTTCTACTCAGCATCAGACCCACGATTTCAATCAGGTTGATAAGGAACAAGTTAAACATATCAAGAGTGTTTTGCTGGCTACACAAATATTTTGCTTTATAAAATATTGTACAAGCCATAGTTAAAGCATGTATCAACTTCATTTTTCTTCCTCAGCTGCTCAGGATTAAATCTCCGCAATAGAAATGCTTATGAAAATTTGACTTAGCGATCTACTTTGGACAACTTGTCTTAGAGGACGGAGTTTTTTGTTCCAAATCACACACACAGAGGTATCCGCCAAGCTCTCCAACTGTGTCACTCCTGTCCTTAAGCCATTTAACACAGAACACACGTGTCCTTTGAATGCCAAGTCAGCTACGCATCAAAGACAAACATCTCTGGATAGCCAATCCGTAACAATCAGCACGTCAGTAAGAAATCTTATTTGCATTTGGTATTATAACCATTGATGGGAGAGGAAAAAAAGAAAAGAAAAAAAAAGAAGAATCAACACATACCCACCAATTCTTTCACAACCTCAATAATTTGGGGAATAAGAAAGTCACACAACCTTTGGCATGAAAATACAGTTTGCTCTAAGAAACAACAGCTTCCATTTAGTAAATGAATTAAAGACCACAAACATATTTGCTTTTTTTTTTTTGTATTTAATACAACACCTCATATACAATAAAGATCTGAAACAGGATGATGGGCTTGTTCTGGGCACTATTGATATTTAATCATGATAACAGAAGCATCTATTTGACTAATTATTTGTTTATTATGGCATTAATACTACAGCAGCATTAAGATTGTATTCAGTTAACATGGCAGTGCCAGGTATTAGTTTTATGCACAGCTTCCTGCACCCCAAATTTCATCATCATCACAGAAATTGCAGATAGTACAGCTGAAAACAAATATAAGAGAAAACTTACCCTCCATAGGCCAATACCCAATAAGGTATATATCATGCAATACCCAAATAAGGTTTGAATGTTCTAAGTGTTAAGTTTTTTGGTGTGGTTTAGGATGCACAGCAAATGCAGCAGGTTGTCTGGTGTGCTGCAATAATTAGTATATTAAAAGAGAACTAGCTTAAATTGTGTTTTACTCCCGTTTTAGCATTAACCAGGAGCCTCGAGAAATTACTGTGCAATTCATTAGCACTCCTAAAATTGGGCATGCATCTGAGTCAGGAAAACACAAAGGCACTTGCGAGGTCACTACTTTTGTGTCATTGTATTCAGTTCTAGACAGAGCTGGATGCATTGCCTAATACTGTCCACTGTTTCTGTCCCACAATCCTAATTTCATCGAATTTTTCATACATAAGGCTGAAAGCTGCCTCTGCTAAGTGTCTGCTAGATCTGAAGCACCCGAGCCAAAGCACTTTTCTTCCTGACACAAGGGCTCCTAACTATGCTTTCCAATGCTACAGTTTAATTTTCATTTTTAAATCCAGGGTATTTTCTTTGGAAAGCACTCCCCAGTTTTCAAATACTTGACTTGGTGGCCTTACTGGTGCTTTTTATAAATACGGAGGGGTTTTGTACATAAAACCATAAAGACTAACATGTCATACAGGTTGCTAAGGAAGTACTGGATTGTATAAAACAACTTATGTTAATATCAGCAATCTTTCTGAACCCAGCCAACTTAATTTCTAGATCAATGAAAGCTATAATTTGGATCACACAGAGTTTCAGCACCAAATCACTGCCACAGTATTCTGTCAAGACTTCTAGAGCTGTCAAAAAAGCATTCCTCCACCAAAACCCAGCCCACATTTGGAGCGGAAAACAAAAATATATATTTCAAACTCTATTCTTCCTTTCTGTTTTTTACTGTACTAGAATAAGTCAAGCAACCTTTATCCTATTATTAAGCTATCCTATTATTAAGCTATCCTATTTTGCACTCTCTTTACCATCCACAAGGACATGCACAGGAACACTTGACTGGGTGGTAAGCACCCTGCTTCCAGAACTGACATCCACCACGTATCTACAAATACAAGACGCAGATCCAGCTGGCTTCTAAACTATAATGTATTTAGCATAATAGCTATGCACGATATAGAATCACAGAATGGTTTGAGTTGGAAGATCATTTAATTCCACCCCCCACCAGCCACAGGCAGGGACACCTCCCATTAGATCAGGCTGCTCAAGGTCCATCCAACCTGGCCTTGAACACCTGCAGGGATGGGGCAGCCACAACTCCCCTGGGAAACCTGTTCTAGTGCTTCATCACAAAGACTTTCCTCGTTATGTCTCGTCTAAACCTGCCCCTCTGCAGTTTATAGCCATTCCCCCTTGTCCTATCACTACGTGCCTTTATAAAAAGTCCCTTCCCAGCTTTCTTTTACCCGAATGCATAGGAATGCTTGTTTTCTACCAAAAAAAACTAAAACCAAACACATCATGTAACAATTAAAGGCATGCAACAATATGAAAAATTCTTGGGACCAATTATTACAGGTAGAGGTGAAGATAACAAGCAGAGATTTTCAAGAAGCAATTCTACAGAATCCTAATTCTTCGGCCAACACAGCAGACAGTTCAGCTTTTGGCTAAGTACCAGCTACCATTAACACCAACACTGTGCTAGGGACTCGCTCAGGGCAGCAGAGCAGCAATAAGCACAGCAGCAAGTTGCCATCAGCTCTACGGTATTCAAGATTGCCGTGTACTTCAGCTGGAGAAGTAACTTCAGGAGGCACTGACTGCACAAGGGAAAAGGGATTTACCAGCTGTTAGCTGCTGCAGGTCAAGAAAACACAACGTGAAAAGCTACAAAGCAAGCTGGAGCTCTCACACCACCTTGCGATTTACTGATCTTCACATCAACCTGTTAATTCGCATGAAAACTACCTGCTGCTTTGATGTCACTGGGATTTTATCACATTAAACAATACAGGGCAAGAATAGAGCTTCTTCCTAGCCAAGACCAAACCAGTTTAAGACAATGGAACAATGAGTGAGACCATTTTACTATTTTCCTAATTAGCACTTTTTGACTGCATCCTTGACAAGCAGAATTGTCATTCCTACCACAAGACATTTTACATTTCGTGGGCTCCCAGAATGCTAACGAAATAGATGCCTACATCTCATTTACCAAACTCTGAAGATCAAGGCAGGGGGGAAACAACCAAGAACCATCACACTTAAACCGAGTTTTGGAGCTCACAAGCCTTCTTTGACTAACTTCTCAATGAATCCAAGAAAAATCTCAGTTTTTTAATAGTAAAGATTTTCCAGTTTACCAGTTATTTTGAAGTGACACCTCTCCTATGGTCTAGATTAAGAACACGCAATAACTAAAGATACTTCGTTATCTAACCAAATACATTAAAATTGGTTTATCTTAATAATCCAGACCACAAATTATCCACAAAATAGCTATGTACTTGCTAGGACAACATGAAAAGAAACGCCTCAAAATCTCCTTTGCAATGATGCACTATGTCTTGTGTTATCTCCAATACATAAAAGAAGCAAAAGTGTTTCCCCATAGCCAAGTGACTCAAAGTTAATGTAGGAAGCAGACTAGACTGTAGCAAACAGATGTAACATTAACACACAATGAATAAGTTACTGCTTGTTCCCTAAGGGTCAAGTAGCTTTTATTCATTTTCATCTGCCAAAAAAAACTACACAAAAGACAACTAACCCCCCAAGAACCCTACTAGAAGCCACACCACCATCTACCACCATCTGTCATACAGCAACCAGCTTTTCAAAACATAGCTTGAGGAAAAGCCTGTGATGCAATGTTAATAAATAATATAGATTGACTTGGAAGAATGCAATACCAAAACAATGCCTGACTCAGTTTTTTTAAACAGCACCACTACAAAATTGCAAAACTGATTTACAAGGGAAATAATAGCCAGAGGTTGCTATGGCTGCTAATGTCACAGGACATTTGCTAAAGAAACAAGACATTTTATCCAGTTTTTAAAAAAGCTAGCAAAGGCATTTTTATGCACCAGCTCAAAGTGACACAAGTATTCTTCTGTATTAGAATTGTTTTGTTAAAGCATTTTCATTCCAACACCATCCAGTGTTGCAAGGACATTTGTTGCAGTTTTAACATGCAACAACGATTTTAAGGAGTCAAAAACTAGCAACCTTCTGTTTTCTTTCAGCAGTATTTTTCACCTGTAAAACATACCACTTATTGTCTTAAAGCATTTTTCGGTTTTTATCTCTTTCATGTTAATTTCTGATAATTTCCAGACCAAATAGCACCTTCTGCCAGGTCACTTGGCCTGTAACAAGTTGAGCTGAACAAAAGCAGGCAGCCTCATGTGCAATGTCACCCCTAACATCACATGCAACAGGGACAGTTCCAGCACAGCTACACTGAACCCAGCTCGGCTCATCCAGCCCTGTCAAACAACCAACACTCATTTCATAACCAGCAAAGGGTCAATAGAAGAGTCTCAGTACGCCTCGCTGACCAACAGTAAAGCATCCCCATTCACTCAGATCGTTCAAGCTCACTCTCTCCACAAGCAATGCAAAGTCTCCATTGTGAGAGGCACCACCTGAACCTTCTCTTTGGATTAGATGACCCCAGCGTACACAACAGCCTAACAGCACCACCCCAAAATCATCACTTCCTTAAACAAAAATGTCAGCTGCCTCAATCCTCAGGCAAGAATCAAGGATAACGACTGATTTAACCAAGAGTCCATTAAATCCTCAGATATTCTACAGCGTAGCAGCACTCCATCTATTGGTCAAGAATTAAGGACAAGCTTAATGATCATCATGCACTAACCTCGATCGTTAAACACTCAGCCTGTAAATAGCCCACTCCTTCCTTCCTGCTTTGGGCTTCACATTCTCCCAGCAAAAATTAAATAAAGGTAACGATGCCTTCCAAAAAATGTGTGTATCACTAGAAGCGTTAGTGTGAAAATTTCTAAAGCTAGAACTGGCATACACTATTAATCACAGAATTATAATTTTGTTTCACTGATGAGCACACGCCCTCCTTACTCAAAGTAGGACTGACCAGTGTCTCTGATAACAGCCAAAGAGCCCACAACATTCCCCGAGTTCAAACTTTCTTTCCGTGTAAATACTGGATGCCACCAAGGAGGCTTGAACGAGGAGTTCACACAGTTTTCAGGCAGACCAATTGCGTGACGGGGTGTGCAGACCAGAGAACTCCCTGGTACAAGAGACACGCCGGTAATCCTTGGCAGGAAGGTGAAGGGGAGGCTTTCACAGCAGATCTGCTGCCAAAGCAGCTACGCACAGAACCACCTCAGCTCGTCCCGCTCCCCCCAAAGCCCCCTCCATCCCTTTCCAGCAGATCACACGCAGCCACATGCCTGCCACACCTGTACTTTACTTCAATCACCAGCAACTGGACCAGGAGGTAGATGAAACAGCCTCAAGGTGCCCCTGGCACACCAAAGCCCTTTTTTAAAGGCTGAGATCACATTGATCAGTTTCACTCCTCTGGTACCAAAGCTGATTTAAGCAACATCTTCTCCCGTGCATTTGCTAATTCATCAATTTCACACATTTGTGCTCCTATATCCATCAGTCAACTATTTTCTGCCCAGACAGTCATTGCCATTAATTTTATCTATTTGCTTTAAAACTTATCTCCTCCACATAGCAGCACCACACAAATGAGACAACCCTACACATTTTTTCCTCCGCTTGCTCTCTCATCACTACCCTCCAGACACGGGTCCAGGACCTTTGGATGAAAACCAGCCAGTTCAGCCTCAACTCATCTGCAATGTAATGATGCTGAGAAGACAGAAGCAACCCACCTCCGCGACCAGCTGCGGTGGTTGCTGCTTTTGAGGCACGTTCTGCCCTCCTTACAGAGCCAGTCCAAGGCTTCCCTGCTAAGATCACATCGTCCAGCCACGCTGCCCCAAAGTCCGGTTGATAAATCTGCTCTGAATTCCTAAATAAGCTTTTTAACATGAGACAAAAATCGACCAGAACCGAGGAATAAACTCCCAAAAGGCCCACCACGACCCTCACCTCTGGAACGTCAGGTTTAAGGCACCCATCGTGAATTTTTGCAATGCTGATACAAACAGAAAATGAAAAGAAATTGAGTGTGAGCAAAACAGGGCGCTGGAGCCCAGGAGCACGCAGCTGATGCTCCTCATGCCCTGACCAGGATCCCCTCTCTCCACACTTGGACAGCAGCGACAGCCAAGCTAGAGCCGTGTGCGAACACACACACGCAAAAAAAACCCTAAATAAACGTTTTTCGAACTTTCCCGAGACCCGCAGAGAAGTCCCAAGCCTTGCAGGGGCCCAAGGATGGTCCGTGATAATAATAATTACTCTCACGGGTTTCATTTGGTTAGCAGAGCTCCTGAGGAGAGGCGCAGGATTTAAAGCCCTGTCCTTTCGCAGCTCGGCGACGAGGCAAAAGGGAAAAATAATTAAAAAAAAAAAGACAGCACTGCAGCATCTCCCCCAGCCGGAGAGGGAGAAGCTTCATCCCACGGCGCCCGCATCCCCATCCCTCCCTCAGCCGCCAAGCTCGGAGGAGGGGGGGGGGGGGGGCTGGCAAACCGCTCCAGGCCTCCATCCAGCGGGGAGAAGAGCCTCCCTTCCCTTCATTTTTCCCTTTCCCCCACCCCACCGCGTTACCTCCGCGGGGCCCTCCGCGTCTTTGTGCTCCTCAGTCCATCCCTCCCGGCCGCCGGCGGGAGCCCCAGCGCCAGGGCAGGCGGGGAAGGGGGCGGCGCACTATGTGGCAGGAAGGGACACCTGGGCTCCTCCCCCCCGCGCCCGCCCGCCCTCTGCGGCTCACTATTTGGCAACGCCGCCATTCCCCCTCAGCCCCCTCAGCCAAGTTGGAAGGCGGGGGAGGGTGAGGGGGGGCGGTGGCCACCGCCCCCCCTCACCCTCCCCCGCCTTCCAACTTGGCCCAAGGGGGCCCTACCACCCTCTCATTGTTGTCCCAGGCCCTTATACCTGCAGGAAAGCATCCCCAGTGAGCGTTTATACCTCAGGAGCCATGAGGGGAGGCCCTCTGCGGTGCCCAGTGTGGATACACGAGGTCTACGTTGAAACAATAAATAAAAAAAAATCCCCCCCCCACCCCCCAAAAACCAAACTGAGATGATATTTTGAGAGATTCAGGCAGCCTTCAGCAGCAGAAGGCTTCTCCAGATGGTTCCTGCTGCTGAGGAGAAGGCTCTCGCCTTCTCGCGAAATGCAAGTCTCATTTTGGCAAAAACTGCTTTTTTTTTTTTTCTCTCTCTCTTTTTTTTTTTTTTTTTTTTTTTTTGGCTTTCTGTCATTGTTCTGCTTGGCGGCTGAAATCATCTCTGTCAGGGTTCCCCACCCAAAGTTACTGGCTTGTGGGTTTCAGGGCTGCTTTGGTGACATCTGAGCGGTTCTGACCAGCTGTTTGAATCATAGAATCATAGAATCACCAGGTTGGAAAAGACCCACCGGATCATCGAGTCCAACCATTTCCATCAATCACTAAATCATGCCCCTCAGCACCTCATCCACCCATCCCTTAAACCCCTCCAGGGAAGGTGACTCAACCCCCTCCCTGGGCAGCCTCTGCCAGTGCCCAATGACCCTTTCCATGAAAAATCTTTTCCTAATCTTCAGCCTGAACCTCCCCTGGTGGAGCTTGAGGCCATTTCCTCTCGTCCTGTCCCCTGTCACTTGGGAGAAGAGCCCAGCTCCCTCCTCTCCACACCCTCCTTTCAGGTAGTTGTAGAGAGCAATGAGGTCTCCCCTCAGCCTCCTCTTCTCCAGGCTAAACACCCCCAAAGTTTGAAGTTGCAGAAGCGCTGGGTGATAGCTGTCTTTTACATGCAAAAAGAGGGCTTGTGTTTTAATTATGTTTCTAATGATTTCTAAAACTCGGAAGTTGTCTAAGAAATGCTTGAAAGACTTAAAAGTTCCCTTTGAAATCAGCAATATTACTTACAGGTGTAAAATCACTCACACAACTGGCTTCCTGTTAGTTCGGCGACAAAACCTTTTAATTCTGTGTACTGCGTGGTTTTAAAAAGCTCCTTGGGGACTGCGATCACAGGGAAATGAGCAGGGCTGGAGCAAGGGCAGGGTGAAGACATCATGTGCCCAGGGCCATCTTCTGGTGGAGCCACCAAAGAGGCTCCAGACTTGCTGGCTGCTGCCACCAAATCAGTATTGGAGATGCATGTTCCTCACAGAAAGACGAGCAAGGCTCCTCAGTAGAAAAGACTAGAGAGGTCTTAGGAGAATAAAATGCTTGAGGCACTAAACTATCCACCCAGGGGGTGTTTGATTTGGATAGGGAGAGGATGCAGAACATGTTTTGACTTTGCAAATTTATACCCAGTGCTGAGATGGCTCCATCTGAGCAGACCAGCACTATGGAATCTCTAGGTACTACCCACTAATAATGGGATGAGGTGGCTGCATCTGTTATTTAACACAAAACCTCTAACTATCTGGTGGTTGTAGGAAATTGAAACTTACCTTGGGCACAAGAAGAATATATACTTACATGTGGAGTGCTATGAAGGTTAAAGCAACTGACTTTCTCTGACTTGTGTATTTATTCAGCAGAAAGCTTATGGAATTAATAAGGCTGTTCCTTGCATGTTCATCCCCTCTTTTTTTTTTTTCCTTTTAGAAAAAAGTACAGCTGTATAATGTTATAATAAACTTTCAAATTTAAAAGGCCAAGAAATGACAAACTGTAGGTGTGGCTTTGAAAGCGAGGGTGGTAACTGCAATGAAATTAGCGGAGTGGGACTTCAGCGCTCTGGCCCAGACAACTCCTTAACTAGATGTGGTGCTGGCACAAGAGCAATTGGGTATGAACTGGCCAGCCACAAATGTAAGGTGGAAATTGGAGGAGGGTTGTTAACCATTGGAGCATTGGGAAGGAAAATATCTCACTGCTTTTCAGATTAAATTTATTAAAGTCATTGTATGATGCATTGTCTGCAACAGCAGTGGACAGACTTGATGTATTAGGATCTTGATTTGATTGCTGAGGTGTTGCACGACATCAATCACAGACGTTGAGATTTGAATTTCAGGCGCAGCAGTTGCTTATCCCAGCAGAATGCTTTCAGGCATGTAAAGATGCCTCCTGTGTTTATTGTAGGGTGAGTTTTCTTATCCTAGGCACTTTAGATGAGTTTACTTTAGTCCTGGAAGTATTACAGAGATGACAGGTCCTCATAGTTCAAGCCATAAATGGATTAATTACAAGCAGGATCAAGAAGAATCTTCCCTGCACAGGAGAGACTTTTCCCACTAGTTGTGGAGGTTTTATTTCCTGCTTTGAAACAACTGCCAGGTGCTGCTGGAGAGTCTCTGGCTTCAGCCAGTTCTAGTTAGGCGGGTCTCTGTGATGGGGATGATGCAGCAAATGGAGATCTCTGCCTGTGCTGCCTGCCTGTGGGCTTTTGAGGTGCCTGGGGGCTGCTGTGTAGACATCCTTCTGTGGAACAGGAGAGGTAATATCTAGTGCAGGGAGGACAGAATAATAGCCAGGGCTGTTCTTCTGGGATCAGACTGTAACTTAGTATTAGAAGAACCCCACTTAATGGTTGAAACCAAACCTAGAGTAAGCTAACACAGCACTGCATTTTTGGAGAGTGGGTCCTCAGAAATACACACTGCTCTGTTACTCTCTCCGCACTTCACAGCATTTCTCCCTGTCTGCTGTGTCAAGGAAACCCTCTCTCTGTACATTTCCTGCTAAATACATGGCAAAAAAAATTCCACACAACAGGTAAAGCATTTCCTTTCTGGTGACCCAATCTGGTAGAAATACGTTGCCACTTTACATGGTACTGAAGCCTTCTCACCTTCTGTAAAGCCATGTGTCTAATCACTGGACCTAGCTGAGCTACTTATTAGAAACTTGGCCAAACCACAAACATGTTTCCTTGCTTTATGCCAAACTCTGAGAAAGGAGAAGGGAGTGGCATGGAGCTCATGTTAATGAGTTCTTCATTCCCCACAGAGAGATAATCAGAGCACTGCTCAGAGATTCATCAACTTTTTTTTTTATTAGCACTTTAATGACCTACATGTTGGGGTTTTTTTTAAGGAGTTCCTTCAGTTAAGAACTAGATAATTCCTCACGCAGCTGTGGTTTAGGAAGCAGCTCAAGGGATGGGCATGCCAAATTACTTTGGCTCTAGTTAAAAAAAATATATATATACCACAAGTTTTCCTGGGTGCCTCCCTTTTCAATCAAGGGCATTATGTCCTCAATCTGTTCCTTCTGGGTTATCTGTGGGGGGATTCATTTCTTTTGCAATCTTTGCAGCTTTGGGAGCTGTACAGCAATAAAAAGCCAAACACTGGTGGGTACTGCATGTTCCTCACAGACAAAGGACTGTAACAACTCCCTGACCCGGGTCACTCTGGCAAGCAGGCTCCCTCCGAGGCGACGAAAGGCTTTTCCAGGCACCAGCACTGACCCTACAGACCGCTTCAGTTCAGCTGCCCATATGAGGAGCAACATTTCTAAATGCTGAGGACTGGAGCCTTTTCCATACTGCTGCTGCTGCTGCTGCTGCAGGTGAACATCCAGCCAAGGGATCCCCCCATGGATCCTGCAGCCTGGCGTATGCAGAGGGAGACCCTGCCACTGCCATCTATACATTACAGAGAGATCCAACAGTGAGAGAATGCTCTCACAGGCTTGGTGGACACTGCTCAGAAATTATCCGAAGTTCAGTATTTGTGGCTTTTTTCCCCATAAGGAACCTCCATGAGGGTAGTTCCACAATGACAGCTGTTCCAGAGTCCCTTTGGTTTAATAGGGAGAGAGCTGCTGGACTTTTGCTGTCACTTCGGAGGGCCTTCAGCTGGAAACTGCTGCACAATCTCTTCCCATGCCTCCCCCGCTCCCCAGTGGCCAGATTTCCTTCTGGTCTTCTGGAGACAGCTCTGAGAAGATATGCATTAAAGACAGGGATGTAGTCAAATACTGCAGGATAACTGGGCTTATGAGAGTATTATAAAGGAATACTATTTACGTTTTCCTGAATCGAACCCCAAGTGTTTCCTGTCAGACCTCAGTACAATGGGACACAAATGTACAGTTCATTACGTTCACATTTCCTCCAAACTGCCATCTCTTTCCTTCAAACGCAGAGGACAGGAAAAGATGCTTTCTGCCCCCACTCACATCTCTTGATTGACTTTATCTCATTTGAAAAGGCACTAGACACATGCAGCATTAACTGTCTTTAGCAGTTGCCTCCCTTCTAGTGCCGACTGCTTGAGGATGGGAGAGGTTGTAAATATGGAGGAATTCCTTTGAAATCAAAGAGAGCTTCACTGGGGAAACATCAGCATAAATAGAAGCAAAATAAGGTCTGTGGGGAACAAAACTATAAGGCTGGGGAAAAAAAAGTTGAGATTCACAGCGTTAGTCCAGAAGAATCGTAGTTCATATCATATAAAAAACCCATAGTTCTCATTTCCTCCTTATCCCTTCAGGACAGGAAAGAACATCCTGCTCTTCTAATATGAGCAAAATACAAGTTATTTTTGGAAGCAAAACTCATGTTCAGAGCACATTTTTAAAAAGACATCTCTAATCTCATTCTGATGATGCATGTGGAGCACAGCACATCCTTTTGCATCAAGAAACCCATGTGTGTTGGCTCAGCACCATCTGCACTGAGTCAAAAGGTTCACGTACGTTGAACAACAAGGTGGGGACTCTTCAGCACATTAACTGTGACTGAAAGCTAAATTGCCACCTCTGACTGCGGGATGTGCTGTCGCCAGACCCTTACCTGGTGGGAAGCCCAGTACAACTGCTCTGGGAGAGGAGTGTGGAAGTAGGAGAGCGGAAGGTCATGGTCTGGGGGATGTGGGTGTTGACTCAGGAGCTCTGAAAAAGGCTTTCAGTACCTATCCTCCACTCTGGGGTTAGCATCCACTTTCTTCTTCGCTATCTCAAGACAAATCAGATACAGAACAAAGCTAGAGTCCCCCCCGCCGTCAGTGGTGATGGATCTTTGCATGCTGAGTTTATTGTTCTTTCTCTGGACCTGCAGAGGGCCATGTGGCATAATTTCCTGGACAAAACATCTGAAGTTTAGAGCATCAGGTCAAATGCAGGGCCTTTTGGTCAAACTGTTGCATTAGTTATTTGATGAATCACTTGAAAGGACAGAACAGATATTAAATCAACTTCAAAGTTGTTGTTGTGCTTAAATGATATTAATTAATGAATAATGTTTGATTTTGGATTCTGCATAGGTAACTATCACTCACAAAGCTTCTTTTGAAGCAAATAAGATTGAAAAACATATGTTAGTGCAATCTCTAATGATAAGGATAAATAAACTGTAAAGGAGTTAATCATTTACCCATTCAAGATTAACACATTGCTAATATACTATAAAAACAGTTCCGCTTTCCCTTTAAAAACCATTCATAAAGTGTAAGATTTTAGCTCCTCTCAGCGTCAAGGGCCCCAAATACCTAAGCAGACTCTTGGGAATGACCTCATCTGTAGTTTCTGAGTGTATTCCCAGGGATGCCTAATGCTAGGAACAGCCAGCCAGCTCAAAAGCTGGGGGGCAGGCGCTCACTGCCCCAGTGCAGCGGGGCTCCCAAAGGGCAGAACAGGCCAGCAGCTTCTCTGTGGAGCTCTCTGGCGTGCTCGCCTGCAGCGTGCATCGCATGCTCAGCACAGTGTCCTTCTGTCACTGCAGCCATTGAAAGCACGCTTGAAAAATCTGTCCAGAGCTATTTCTGTGAAGTCAGTGGATTACTCACATACTTAGGGCACTGATTTCCCTGGCAAGACAAACTGTATTCAGTGATTTTCATACTACAGGACGTGAGATTGCTTCTGCTGACTGTCTCGGTTTGTTCTCAAACAGGAAGCAGAGAAGGGCAGTGAGACTTACGATCAAGCCTGTGCAAATAGGCGCTGGAAACTCAAACCAAATCATTTGCAGAGTTATGTGGATAGTGTGCAAGAGAAAGACTTTTGCTTGTCTTTGTCCAGAAAATCCTTCAGAATGTGTTTTAATGTGCTCCAAGTCTGTCTCTTTTGCTCATGATGACTTACCCTAAATTGCAAAGTTAGTAGTTTTAACCAGAGGATCTCAATTCTCAGGGGTCCACAGGGGAAAGATAAATGAATCTGCACAGCAGACTTCAGTGCCACAGCCATTTTGCTAAAGGAGATAAGGAAACTGTGGAGGAGTAAAAACACAAATTCCTTTTAACAATAGTAATGCATAATTCTGCATGCCATCTCTAATATACTAGAAAATAATACACAGATCCACTATCTAAGCAGAGTTCCAAATGTGTGTGTTACACAGCAGGAGAAGCAGCTCAAAGTGCTGTGCAGAGAACAGACTTTGAAATGTCTAATGATAGATGGTGGAAAGACGTCAGACATCGACAGAGTTCCTTAGGCTTCACCAGAGTGAGAGATACATCAGCACAAATTGAGTCTCCGGCTCCCTGTAGCTCTGCAAATCATTAAAAAAAAAGGCATTAATGTCATTAGCAAAACCAACAAACGTGCCTATACTTATTACTTGTTTGTAATAAGATTTGGCTAGTGTATAATTAGCATGCTGCAGAAGTCTTTTACGACCTCTGAGAATAGTCTCTCTGCCGTGCTTAAGTTCACCAGAGAATTCCCGTGCTTTCCATATATCTACAACTTCCCCAACGGTTTCTGGCCTTTCAAGAGGGACTGACAATAGCATATGCAATGTGATATAAATCCATGTGAACTAAATATACATATACATACACACACACATACATGCATTAGTTTTTATTTGATTATTTATTCTACAAGGATAGTCTTTGATCAGAGATTCTTGTGTCCCAAAAGGCAACAAAATTCTTCTGCCAAGCAGGACAGTGAGTTATGTTGTGGATTTGTGGTACGTACGCACAGGTTTATCCATGAACTGGCTTGAACACACCTCATTGTATATGGTTGCTTGAGCTGGTTCTCTGTCCTTCTGCTGGGATGCTTTTTCTCAAGCCTTAAGCATGGCTGTAATGAATTATTTAAACATGTACCTAACTAAGGACATGCACAGCCCAGGGGAGGCTAGAATGGGATGCATCTTTGAGTAGCTGCGGAAGTGGGGTCCTGATTTGGATCCCAGTGTCAAAAATATGAGTTGTGTGATGGCAAATGGCACTGAACAAGTTTGAAATTTGTGCCATCACTCCACAGAAGGCTGATGAAACTTTAGTCTGTGGTATACGCTTGGATGGTGCTGAATGAGAAAATGGCAGACAAATGTTCAGCTGACATTAAATCAGATGAGATTGGTGGTGTTGGAGTTGGCCCTCTGTCAAACTAAACTGAAGCTATGGATCTGGCATCCTGCTTGGCTTTCAGGGAGGAAACCAGCTCCAGACCTCACAGCTCTGCTCCATTTTTCTACAACTGGGGGGGCTTTTCAAAGCTGTGGAACATATACATGAGACCCGGCTGTTTCACTTCCTTTTCCAACGCCAGAGGTGTAAAGAGACCAGCATGCAGCCAAGAAACAGGGTCGTGAGTCACCTGGGAGTTTCTGATCATCTGTCTGATAATCTTACTCAGATTGAATACTCCAGCCTCTGAGGCTGAGGCCAGTTGCTGCTGCTGGGGGCAGCTCTTAGGGAAATGGTTCAATTAACGGTGTCCTCTGAAGCTCAGCTCAGTGATACAAGTGCTTTTTGAAAGCCATCACTGAGGGACCTGTTTCACGATCTGCATTCTGTTACTCACACCAGTTCTGTGCCCCCCACGCTTTGCAAGAACTGCCTCTGGTTTACAAAATGTGTGACTTGGACCTTGCCTCTCTGCCCTGCGAGCGAGCGCTTGGGACAGCAATGTGCTGGGGCTGCAGGAGTGGCTCCTCTCCATCTCATGGACGAACAATACAAACCTTTCACTTGTGATGTTGTTATCAATGATTCACATGAGATGGCAAAAATACTTTCCATGCTGTGTAACCAGCTTCCTAGCAGAGAGATCCAGCTGCAGATATGATAGTCATGCTCTAGTGCTTTCAAGGATTATCAGTGTGATTTCAGCTACAAATGGAAAGATAACGCTGAATGTTAAAAATACCCTAAACCAACAGATATAATAAAGTGAGGCTGTAGTTCTGTTGTTGCTACAAACTTTATGTATGAACATAGGCAAACCTTCATGAGAAAACATCAAATTTGTATCCCCACATATAAGAGTTCAAGTTTTCAGATGTCCTGACAGACTTTGTATAATTCTCTTTCAAATCCCAGTGCAGAAGGTGTTGCCAGGATTCATAAACTCTCTTCCACCTGGGTTTGCATTTTCCCAACCCTTGACTGAAGTCTCCTGAGACACTGATTTCTCTAATTGGATCTGACACTTAGTGCTTCTGTTTTGAAGCCCGCTATCAGGCAGGCAACACCAGACAGCTTCACTTGCAGAGTCCTTCTGGTTTGTGGGGAAGATTTGTTTCTCTCAAAGTCAAACTGGTGATGCAAGACTAATGAACTGCTGTGAACACTCTGCTTTATCAGAGGAAATACTTGGAGGCTGAAGTCTTGGTCCCTAACAAGTCTTTGCGAGGATATTAACATGTCTTGCCAAGACCTAGTAATTCCCTTGCAGCCAATGCAACATTCCTCGGAGGCCATAAGGCAAGACTGGAAAAGGGGATCATGTGGCTCAGTCCAGGCTGAATTAGTTACTCCAGAGGAGCACACTGAGCATGTGACTTCTTTGCAGACACAGATCTAAGGTAACAACCCCCATCAGATTTTGATGAATCTGTTTGAGACATTCGTTGCCAAGATATCTCATGTAAGAAAGAGAGGAATAGATTTTCAAAAAATAAATTAAAATCAGCCCATACAATGTGATCTTCTTAGGAAAACAAGTATCCTTGATGATTAGGGTTAAAAAAAAGGGAACTGGGGAAGAGGATATTGCACAGCTATGGTTTGTCTGCTCTCCTGTGAGAAAAGTTCCAGGAGAAGAAAAACAGAAAAATGCTAATCATATACCCTGCAATGTAACTGTTTATGCAGAATACTACCCTTTTGGGAGCTGCCTACAATAGGTTAAACCTGACTTTCAGAAGATGAACAGCAGGTTTTCAATTATGGCATTTGAGACCTTCAGAGTGGGCATTTTGAGAGGATAGGATAGTGAAGACGGCCCTTTTAAGACATGCTTTTTGTTCAGCAACAGGACGAGCCCTAAGACTGGTACACTTGCAAGCACTCAAGGTATGTACAGTAAAGGGCAGCACAAAGATCCTCCTGAACAGGCTCCAGGAGTGGTGGTTTGTCATTTGGACTGAGGGGGAGCTAATTAGCTATGCGAGTAGCCTTGCTATATGCTCATTTTGTTACCCCTGTTCCACATGCTATTGCCGTGCGATTTCTCCAGCTTGAAGGGCAATGGAAATTTTACCAGCAGCTTCAGTGAAAACAGGCCAGCAGGCACTGTTTTGCATCTCCTACGCTAAGAATCTTTACTTGGTTCACCACTCATTGTTCTGACACTCATCTCATTTATTCACTTTTTACATCAATATCCATTCCTCTAAAGCTTATGTTCAGCCTTAAGCGTCAGCATATGTTAATAGTATTAATCATTCTGGAAATAGCTCTGTGTACTCTGCTGTCAGTAGCTATCTTTAAGACACACTGTCCCGGCACCACATTGCTTCTCTGCTCTCCGGGGGCAGCTCTCAAGCAGCTAAAGAGGTGCACAGCAGAGAAGAGGGGTAGGAGGCAGAAGAAAGCAGAAGGGGATGCCTTTTGGTTGTGCCCCGTGTTTTGGAGTGTGCCAAGGTGCACTTAGCTGCAGTGCGATTCAGCCGTGGTTTCCTTTCGGGCGGCGTGAGCTTCCTCTATGCATCCCATCTGTCCTGGAGGAGACATCACACAACATGCTCAGCGTGGTAAGATGGTCTAGCAACCTTCCAAGAAGGGCCCTATTGTCACAGGCATCAAGGGCAGATGGGACCTCCAGATAGGACAGCCAGGCCTTGGAAATGCTCTGGGATCCTGCAGATCAAATAAGTGTTGATGTCGCTGTGTGACCTGACCATATGGTTTTGTCTTTTCAATAGCGAGACTTCTGTGTATGCATCTCTTCAGAAAAAGGAAGGATATTCTGGAAGACTTTGAAACCTTCTCCTGGTTATATTAAGAAGTAACACCATGTGTGGAATCACCAGCAGAGAAATTCAACTAAGACTAAAAATAGAGCTTCCTTTTGCTTTCTTATTCAAAAATACGCTCATGCCTCATTCTAGGATTCTCACGCTTTTTTATCTGATGGACAGTCTTCAGATAAATGCATCCCCTGAGGCAGTGTTACGTTCCCTTCACAATTGCCTGAACCATGTTTTCCTTTTCTTTCTGATCATACAATACCTCACAGCTAGCCATGACGACTGTGGAAAAATGCCAGAAACAGTAGTAAGGTTGCAAGTAACATATTGCTAGCTTCTTTGAATATAATTTAGCTGCTGAAAAACAAGTGATGGTTACAAGCATGTGACCAGTCACCTGCCTGCTTCTGGCTCCTGTCTTAAGAACTTCAAATTAGTACAAAAATAAATCACAGTAAATAAAAGCTTTAATTTTCTGGAGGTCACTGAAGATGACTCTGCCCCTGTTTGTACACACAAAAATTTCCAGTACAACTGGCAAATCACTTCCTATGTCTTGGTTTCCCATTTTTAAACAGTACAAAGTACTCACAGACTTGGCTTTTCCACAATCCACAGCAGGTGCCAGGACAACAAACTCCCCCATAGGGCACTTGGTGGTCTCAGGCATACTACTGTACATTGCTGCTGTACTGTAAGAGGCATGTGATTAAATAGTCCTTGAATAGGAAAACATGAGGTCATTTTCAGCTATCGATAGTCTATGAAAATGTAAAATGCATGGGATGTAAGTAGGAGTGAATCAGAATACTGGTCTGTTAATTGTTGAAGAAATAGTATGCTTTTACTCACAAATCAATAGACAAGTCAACAGGTTCATCTGAGATTGTTGTGTATCAGTTTGAGGCACTTCAGTAGTACTGGCATTTTAGCACCCTAGTATCCGATAGCACATGTCAAACTATTGTATTGGTAGTCAAAATTAAGTTAATTACCTGACTTCTTTGGCACCAATCAGCTATTTTGTCTCTGTGATCCTTGGGATAGTACTCAGAGCATACTGTCAACATTAACAGTGAATCATAATCAGGAGAGAATTATCAGCTCTCAGCCTCATCTCTTTTCCAGCTCTCATTTTGCCATGAAGCATAGAATCATAGAATCATGGCATCACCAGGTTGGAAAAGACCTCTTGGACCATTGAGTCCAACCATTCCTCTCTGCCGCTAAATGCATGCTTAAAAATGCTAGAAATGAACATAAAATTGCATGTTAACTGAGCTACTTCATGGCTTTTACTACAGCAGCAACAATAACCACTTCACTGAACAAATTAACTGAGGAAACAATTTTTGCTGTCAACACAATTGGGGGAAAAAAGAAAGTTCCCATTCAACTTACAGCAGTACTGCCCAAGTTAAACAAATGTTAAAATTGAGAATTTTGAGATTTTTTTTTAATCCTTTCCAAAATCTGGCATATTTCTTGCATTACAGGCTATGACATCCTATCCAGCCACTGATAACTGAAAGCTTTCCTTTACCTGTTGCTTGACACTAACCCACTGCTCCTCCTCTAGATCCTCTCCTCCATCTCCATTCTCCCCTTTCCCTTCTTCTGCTGTTGCGCTATTTAAGTTAGTGTAACTTTCAAAAGTTCCCTTTTAATCAGATTGAGCCTGCTGGCACGAGCTGTCAGCAGAATTCATTTCTCTAGGCTCTTTCCTTATGTTGCATTGCCTTGGCAACAAGATTTAGCAGCAAGGCAACAGCCTTGAACTTGTCAGAGTCTGTTGCAACGCGCCGAGCACGTATTACTCTCCAGCACCTCGGGTTGCTATGACAACTACTAACAATAAAACTCATCTCCCAGCTTTAAATACGGGAACTTTTACAGTCTGTTTCCTGGCAGAGCTGCAGCAATATTATGAGAATCCTGGCTGTGCTTGTTTTGACTTCTTCATCCTTTTTGCACATGATAGCAGCCTCCAGGAGTGAGGTGCCAAGGCACAGGAAGGAGCTTGGCAATGGGCAGCACAGAGAGTGGTGCTGGGTGAATAAAAGGCTGAGTGACCACAGGGACAGCGTGGGGCTCAGAGCTCCAGCAGCAGACCCCAAACACTCTGGACTGCAGGATGCGCCCAGTGATGCTCAGTGCCTGCCTGCCCCAAGCCTTAAGCTGCAGCATTTTGCTCCAGCAAAATACACCCTGCATGACAAAATACACTCTGCTCCTCCTGGGGAGGAGACCACAGCCATCAGAGAGGCACTTTGGGTCTCTGTCAGCACAAGTGTTTTCTCCCACTCTTGCTAATACTCAGCTGGCATTGTTGACGAGAAAAAAGAAGCAGTGCTAGTGTGGAGAGATGTGCAAGGCATTGATAAATATCTCCATTTTATCCAATTCTGCTCAGCACAGAGCATCGTGACACAGATGTCACAAATCGGGTCTGAATCACTGGTGTTAGGTATTAAAAATACTCTGCAGAGACAAGGCTTTCGGTGCCAGAGGAGGCCTTTAATTTATAAGGAACATTTTCAGTCAATGGAAATGCGGGGTGAGGATGTAAATTGAGCCAGTGTAACATCAGGAACTATGGAATTTTCTCAGCAGCTCACCCACTGCCCTGTCACACCTCCTTCCTGTGGCTTCATTCATGAGGACAGTGAAAAGCACTCGTCCTTTTCCTGTATGTCACAGCCGTGGATATCTCGTGCAGACTTAACATCATTCTCACTTTTCCATTGCATGGGTCATATTTCTTCCAAGGGACATTTTTCATAACCAGTGAATCAAACAATAGGAAGGCTTGTTTAAGAATAACTCAGGATACAGCACATTTTAAGCACGGTGAGGGATGCAAACAGGAACAGGAAAGAAGCAGCAGATCTTTCCTCCTTTATGAGTGAAGCACAGCTTCTGCAGCCAGGAAGCACTTGGGCTGATACTGCACTTAGTGAGATGTGAGAGGAGGCAGAGCTCTGCCTGAGCAAAGAACTGTTTGTTTAGACAGATTTTAAAATGTAAAAGTGGTGCTTTCCATTTTCCGCAGTTGCTGCCAGCCAAAGGACAGTGGTTGCAGGTGGCAGGAACCGAGGGTTTAAACCAGGGGTATTTGGCTGGAGGTCTGATCTCACACTGCTTTCCAGTGACTGCACCCTGCGGGGCCGGAGGCTGCGATCCCTCAGAGACCCTAAGCACACTGCCCAGACCCCCAGGTCTTTTGGAGAATACTCCAAAGAGGTCCCTCATGGGCAATGATTTCCTGCTGATGGTAACAGAATTAGTGCATGGCAGAAAAGTTGTAGTCAAGGAGCATCCCTGGTCATGCCCTGTCTTTCTATAGGAACCCTTTTCACTGCTTCATTTGCTTTTTCAGGCTCATAGTTTCTCCTGTACAGACTTTTGAGTAAACATTGACCATACTGACAGCTGGGGACACCCCAGCCCCAAACTTCCCTCGAGCTCCTCACATTTCATGTTTCATTTGGAAAAAAAAAACCATCAGCCCAGTTTTTCTGTCTCCTAATCTAGAGTTTTGCTTTCACAGATAAACATAACGCATCAAACATCACGAGCCTTTGTTTTAAGGAAAGCAGCTCATTTGAAAAGCCCAGTTCTGCGCTTTGATCTCTGGTGGCAGTGCCCAAAGACCTGAGATATCATAGACGGGGTCTCAGATGGTCCCAGACATCTCATGGACACGAGCTACAGATCCTTAGGCATGGAAGTTATAAATTGTGGCCAGGCACTGAACTAAAGCAATCAAGCAGCCTCAGATTTTGGTTTAATATGCAAGGCACATGCCAGCATCCAGGTTTGTGCCTGAGTGCTGATTGCAACCTGGGACTGCTGCACAGCAACTCTGTAAGGCCAGCTACAGGACCTGGGCTACATTTTTAAGGTTTACCAGTTCTTTGTGGGACATCTGTAGAATGTTTAATCCTAACTTTTCCGCTTTGTCCTGTTATCTGAGACAGACAGGAACCCAATACTTTGTGTCTGGACTCCTGCACCCACTGGAATAAACATCTGCTTCTTGTACTGTGAGTCGTTTAATATATTGCACAGCACGGGATGCCAAATTGTTTCAACACGTTCAGGCCCAAGGGATTTTTCGGCAGGTGAGTGGGCCTCACTCACAAAGGCAGTGACTTAGGTGGGAGTCAGGGCTTATAAAATGTGGCCCTTATATATATTTACAAATAAATCTCTACTACACTGCAAATGTTAGTTGGAGACAAAGTCTATGTCTGGTCTATCACTGGCAATCCCAGATGCATATCAAAGGTGTGGCAATGCGAAATGAAATACGTACCTGGTTGGTGACTGGCTTCCTAAGGAAATGAGGTTGTTTGCATTGCCCATATCCATTTGTCCATCAACATTTCTGAAGAGACTCTTGAACCCCTTAAGCAGCCCCAGGCAAGACTGGTAGCAGGGTCAATAGTGGGGAGAGACTCAGGTTAGCATTGCTCGGAGCAGAATTGCCACTAATCCAAGCCCTGGCAGGATTCAGAATCGGTTGGAAGAGACCTTTAAGATCATTGAGTCCAACCATAAGACTAACACTGCCAACTCCACCTCTAAACCATCTCCTCAAGCACCACATCTGCTTGTCTTTTAAATACCTCCAGAAATGGTCATCCCATCACTTCCCTGGGCAGCCTGTTCCAATGCTTGAAAACCCTTTCGGTGAAGATATTTTTCCTAATATCCAATCTAAACCTCCCATGGTGCAACTTGAGGCCATTTCCTCTTGTTCTGTTGCTTCTTGCTCAGAAGAACACACTAACCCCACCTCCTTTCAGCTAATTGTAGAAAGCAATAAGGTCTCCCCTCTGCCTCCACTTTTCCAGGCTAAACAATCCCAGTTCCCTCAGCCACTCCACACAGGACTTTTGCTCCAGACATTTCACCAGCTTCACTGCCCTTCTCTGGAGATGCTCTAGTGTCTCAATGTCTTTCAGGTAATGCAGGGCCCAAAACTGAACACAGTGTTTGAGGTGCAGCCTCAGTAGTGCTGGGTACCAGGGGAAAATCATTTCCCTAGTCCTGCTGGCCACACTATTTCTGATGTAAGCCAGGATGTTGTTGGCCTTTTTGGTTGCCTGGGCACATTGCTGACTTATATTCAGCCAGCTGTCAGCCAACACCCCCAGGTCCTTTTCCACCAGGCAGCTTTCCAGCCACTTTCCAGCTCCTGGTCACCCCCTGAGTGGACAGGAAGAGGAGTGGGACCTAACAGTGTAAGTGGAGGCATCATATGAACTGAATAAAAGCCTTTGTTGTACAATAAGCATGATTTTTCATATTTCAGTATGGGATATATCCGTAAATATATCCAGTTCATTAGGACATACTTCCCTAGCAACATGGAATTTCATGCAAGCTGAACAAATGATGTTGTAAAGCACTTAACAGGGCATGAGTGACCATCATGGTCTTTTTTGTATGCATTAGATCTAGATTTTCCCATGAGCAGACAAGGGAAAACTAAGAGGTCTTGGAAATTGCCGTGAGGCTCACATTTCACTTGCAAAGAGGCGAGTGCAGGTGAGCAGGGATGTGTGTGCATTGTTTGGTATGGAAACAGAGCCAGCCAGAAAACTCAGCAAACATTTCATTTTCATCCTTGTTGTTAAAGGTTTACAAGTCAAGTCCTGACATCTGGTATTTAGCTGAAAAGAGCAGACTTGGAAGTACAAGGATATCTACCTGGACTGCTGCTGCCTCCCTTTCCTTTCCAGTTGCAGCTGCTGGGAACCACCCAACCATGATCAACTTCCAGTGCTGGCTGGATAAATTGTCCTCCCAACAAAAAGTAAGATAAGATCTCTAGATATGTTTGTTCCTTCTCTCCCTGCTATCTTTTTCCCCCAAACACATAATTTGTTGTTGCTGTTTCTAGTTTCATTGTTTCCAAACATACAAAAATTATTTTAAATGTGATCCAAAAGTACTTGTGTCACATGTTTGAAACCTCCATTTAACTCAGAGCTGAATGCTTAAAATAAAAGCAATTTTCTGCTGAATTGTTCTCAGGCTCTTCCATGCCTTGGCACATTACAGAGGTGCTGTTATATACTACCAAAACACCGGCATTAATTGTTGTTAGGTAATTTTCTGGGGTGGAAATAGGAAGAAAACCGTACTTAAAATACTTGCTCTCTCCACGTGGACACAGGCATGCCTTCAGGCTGGAAGGATGTGACCTTGCTGAGCCATGAGGCATGACCGTGGCCACACTCACTGCGGGGCTTTTGTGAGTAAAACAACTGGCATGTGACGGTTTGCAGGACAGCCCCTGCAAAATACAAATACAACTGAGTCAGTTCTTATCCAGGCAATCCCAGTGCTGTCACACAGATGGAAAGGGCTGGTTGGCCATGTTTGCAACTTCGCAAAAGCATATTTTTGCCCTACTCCTGGGAAAGTGGTCTCCATCCCTACCTATAACCCCACAGAGGTCTCCTAAGATATTCCCTGGCTTGCAAGTGGTGGCAGGGATGCTGTGAGATCATGGCAATGGCCCAGTCCTTGTGGTGGGAAAGTGGGACTGACATCATCTTTTCACTTTGCTGGTGTCCAGGAGATGCCCCAAGCCGCTGGGGGCATGCTGGAGGTGATCCAAAATGTGGTGATCCAAAAGCCAGGCTCACAGCAAGATCTGAGTTGTAGCTTTCCCTGCCCTTGGAGAGAGCCGTGCAGATGCTCAGCCGTCTGCCACAGATCCCCGCATCCTATTGCTGTCTCCCACAGCACCAAAGGCACTTTGTAGGGAAAAGGGATGTGTCCTGGTTGCAGACGGGTCACCGCATCAGCCTTCAATGCTGTGGTCCTACCAATGTGGGCAAACAGCTTCCACCACGAAAAGGCTGGAGGCTTGCGTTACGGGCAGGGGCATCCTGGGGGATTAGACTGCAAAACAGGAGTCTAAACTTCACAGGTACCAGGAAGAGGTGAGTGAATGAAACGAATGTTACAACCATAATAAAGATAGCATGGGTATAGGAGGGTTGATAAGATAACAGGTGTTGTTTTGTGGCTTATTTCCTGGCCTTGATCACTTGATATGGATCAAGGTTACAACAGAGTTAATGTTTCTGTCACTTGGCAAAGTAGGTCTTCGGCAATTTTGGTTGCTACTTGTCAGGTCTTCTTCCCTTGCCCCTGTCTTTTGTAATCTAATGCAAATACAGCACTATAAGAACATAAAAGCCCCATTAAGACAGTTTAATTAAAAGCAAGGTATATTGAAGCACTTTCATAAAACATCTTTGCAGCAGAACTTGCACCGCTTTAGTTGAGATCGAAAAGCTGCTTAGAAAGGACAGTTTCATCTCTTTAAGCATTTCAGATTATACACCATAGACAGCACCACCTGACTAATTAATTATTGAAGTATTTTACATTATCTACATTGTCAAGCTCATTAGGGCCACGTCAAAGCTTCCCACAGACCCCAAATGCCCAGGAAACATGCACCAAACATTTTACTGGAAAGCTCATTCCACTTTCTCTTATTTAACTTATTAGTCATGTATTATTCAAATGAAATAAATAGTGCTGTCCTCTGTTCTTATCCGGGCAAAGCCTTCAGCAGCAACTGGATCATTCAGCCTGGGTATCCACCAGCCTCCACATGGGCCATGTCTCAGCACCAATCTACCAGATTCTAGAAGGAAGAGAAGGAAATTAAGTTTAAATTGCAGTGCTCTACAAGCCAAAACCAGTTAGAAGTCACCTCTTAGTACAGAGGCCTTCACAATGTGGCTCTGCAATACCTGGTACTCAATAGCAACGAAGAAGATCTTGCAGAATCAATGTTTTTCCTTCTATTTTCTTCCTCCTTTGGCAGATTTTTGGGAGAGGGGAATGCAGACTTTTTTTTAACCTTTATTAAATCACGATCTTGATCAAAAGGCAGAATGGGAACACATTTTGGTCACCAAACAACATAGTAAGGTGTTTTCAGTGATTGCTTAGTTTATTTCATTTTAAATTACAGGGAAGCACCAATACCGCATTGATAACCTGTCCACAGCAGTGCCTGCTATTTCTGCCCTGAGCTGGGACTGAAGTAGAGGAATGCAATCTAATTCAATCCTCCTGGTTTGCTCCCTTCTCTCCATGGGGTTATAGGGCAGCTAGAGGAGGTAGAACAGATCTACAATCATGCTGTAGCTGCTCTCTTTGAACTAGTTCCTCACAGGCAGGATGTCATCTCAGACCTGGAGGAATTAATGAAGCAAGTTTGATGGAGATGGTGAGCTTTCCCGTGCCCTGTCCTTCCCCTGCTACACTGGGTTCTGTAAGCAGCCTTCTTATTTCATGCTGTGGCCACTCCCCAAGTCATACTCCCACACAGGAGATATATTTTCTTTCCTCCCTGCATTGGATTGCTGCTGATCCCACAGTCCGTTAGCTAACCCGAACAGATTTAATAACGATTCGCTGGCACAAAAAAAATAACCAACCAAACAATTTAACTGGCACAGATGTCAAGATTACCTTGTGTTTAAACCACTGTCTTAAATTAAGCCAAACTGAAAGCAGGAAGGGAAGAGGCCAGACACTCTTAGCCCCTGGGAAGCCAGCGTGGAGCACGTGGACCAGACCAACGAGTGGTCAGTCGCCTGTTCCCTTGGGTACAACGTGCACAAGCAGGGAAACACGGGGGAGGAAAAGGCATTCTTGTGGAGCAGCACTACTTGGAGAGCTGGAAAGGCACGTGTTGACCATTTGAAACGTGTTGGGCTTGTCCATCCCCCTTCCTTGGGCTGGTGCAGAGCTCCGGCAGGTGCAGCTCTTCACAACTCTCTATTAAGAGCTGCAGCCAAATGCAAAAATCTGACCCCAAATTATTATGAGTCAGAGGAGGCTGAAAGGACCATTTCACAAGCCTGACTGGATTCAGCTGCAGAGTTCACCATCGACAGATGATCACAGCGATCGTTGTGTCAATGTTGCAGCGCTCTTAAAATGTCCTGACATGTGCTTTAGTACAAGCATTGCTGGATGCTGGCTGGTTTCCAAGAAATGAATCTTCTCAGCGAATACTCTGTGGGGTGAGCATAACGTGGTCTGTAATACAAAAGCAAACATGAGTGTAGTTTACCCTGAGGGAAGTACTGATGTGATGATCTAAATGGGTTTTTCCAGCCCAGACTGCCAAGACCGTATGGGTCCCTCGTGAGCAGGGATAGTAGATGGAATGACAATCCTTGGGAAATAGCAAATAGCTTCACCCAAGGAAATTAACAGGGAAAGAAAACTCTTCCTACTCTAACAGTTGTGGTCACCAGCCTCCCCCTTTCCTCTCTCTCAGTCCTCCTCAGGGACAGCCTGCAGCTCCATCTCCATCCAATAGTCATTGGATCACAATGCTGGGATGCTGGTTGCTGGACAGACCTTTTATTATCTTCTGTTGCATTACAAGTTATGCTGTGCTGATTTATGCCCCAGATTTTACTCCAGAACCATTTGAGAAAGGATTCCACAGCAGAGAGCTGCACAGGGTGGCAGAATCACAGAAACGTTAAGGTTGGAAAGGACCTCTAAGATCAAGTCCAGCCATCAGCCCAATACTGCTGTGCTCACTAAGCCATGTCCCGAGGCACCAAATCTACACGTTTCTTTGAACACCTCCAGAGATGGTGAGTCCATCACTTCCCTGGGCAGCCTATTCCAGTGCTTTACCACTCTTTCAGTGAAGAAATTTTTCCTAATATCCCATCTAAATCTCCCCTGGCACAACTTGAGGCCATTTCCTCTCATCCTATCACTTGTAACAGGGGAGAACAGACCAGCACCCGCCCCACTACAACCTCCTTTCAGGCAGTTGTAGAGAGCAATAAAGTCCCCGCTCAGCCTCCTCTCCTCCAGGCTAAACAAGCCCAGTTCCCTCAGCCACTCCTCTAAACACTTGTTCTCCAGACCCTTCAGCCCTTCTCTGGACATGCTTCAGGTGCCCAATGTCTTTCTTGTAGCATCTTTCTCCCAAAACTAAGCATGGGATTCAGTGTGCAGCCTTGCAAGCGTCAAGTGCCGGGCCACGATCCTGCTGGCCACACTATTTCTGATACAAGCCAGGATGCTGCTGGCCTTCTTGGCCACCCGGGCACAGTGCTGGCTCATGTTCATCTCTCCCAGACAGCAGGTTCGGAGGTATGAGAGCAACGCAGTGCAGAAGCGAGCACAGACGAGGCTTCAGCAACAGGCGACCTGCTCCGCTCCTGTTTTTCCCCTCTGCAAAGCACTCGCAGCTCGCTCTACTGGGGTGCCACGGCAGGTTCCCGACCCTGCTGCCCACAGGTTCCTGCTCCTGTTCCCAGTCCCAGTCCTCGTCCCCATCCTTGTTCCTGTCCCGTTCCCAGCCCTCATCCACTCCTGTCCTGGTTCCATTCACGCTCCTGGCCCTCTTCCCTGGTCCCCATCCTCGTCCCTGACCCTCTCCTGGCCCTCGTCCTTGTTCCATTCCCAGTTCCAGTCCCGTCCCTGTCCTTGTCTCGGTGTAGGTCTCGGTCCCAGCCCTTGTGCCCAGTCCCGCTCACATTCCCATCCCATTCCTGGTCCCCATTCCCATCCTGGTCCCCATTCCCGTCCCCATTCCTATTCCGGTCCTGGTCCCGATCCCGGTCCCTGTCCCCATTCCCATTCCCAACCTCATCCCCACCCTGGTCCCCATCCCCATTCCCGTCCCAGTCCTGGTTCCCATCCTCATTCCCTTCCCCATCCCCATCCCCATCCCCATCCCCATCCCCGCTCCGGTCCCGGTCCCCGTCCCTGTCCCGGTCCCCATTCCCATTCCCATTCCCAGTCCCGACCCCGTCCCCGTCCCCGTCCCCGTCCCTCTCCCCGCTCCCGCTCCGCCCCCCCCGCCGCGCGCGGCCCGTGACGTCACGGCGCGGGGCCCACGTGACCCGTGACGCGGCGGGCGGGCGGCAGGTGAGGCGCGGCGGGCGGGGGCCGCGGGTGCGCGGGGGCCGAGGCCGGGGACGGGCCCCGCTCTGCCTTCCCTCGGCCTCCGGGCCCCGCCGCGTGTCCGGGCCCAGGCGGCCCGCTCGGCCCTGCCCGGGGCCGCTTTGGTTTGGGGCGGGCCGGGCTGGGGGTCTCGGTGAATTCGGGGTGGGGACGAGCGGCGGGCAAGCTAGGGCTCGGGCTGAGGCCCGGCCCGGCCTGGGGGCTGAGGCAGCGTCGCTGTTTACTGGCGGTGCAAGCTTAGGTGGTCGTTTCAATCAAGTTTATTCATAAAAACGACGAGGAAGTTACCAGAAGGATGAGTGTATTCCAAGCAAACAGGACATAATTGGGAGCAGCCCTGCGGAGAAGGAGTTGGGGTGCTGGTCGATGAGAACCTCGACGTGGCCAGCAGGGCGAGGGAGGGGATTCAGCCCCTCTATTCCTCTCTTGTGAGACCTCATATTGTGTCCAGTTCTAGAATCCTCAACATGAGAAGGATGTGGAGCTGTTGGAATGAGTCCGGAGGAGGGCTACAAAGATGATGACAGGGCTGGAGTACCTCCCATGTGAGGTCCGGCTGAGGGCTTGTTCAGCTGGAGAGGAGAGGGCTCCAAAGAGATCTTATAGTGACCTTCCAGTACCTGAAAGGGGCTGCAAGAAAGCTGGAGAGAGACTGTTCACAAAGGCTTGTAGTGATGGGACTAGGGGCAATGGGTATGAACTGGAGAGGGGCAGATTTAGACTAGACGTAAGGAAGAATTTCTTCACCATGAGAGTGATGAGGCACTGACACAAGTTTCTGAGGGAAGTTGTAGCTGCCCCATCCCTGAAGGTGTTCAAGGTCAGGTTGAATGGGGCCTTGGGCAGCCTGATCTAGTGGGAGGCGTCCCTGCCCATGGCAGGGGCATTGGAACTAGATGATCTTTAAGATCACTTCCAACCCAAACTGTTCTATGATTCTAGGATAATCAATTTGAACAAATTTATTAAAGAGAAAATGACAAGGAAATTATCAGAAGGTTGAGTGTATCCCAAGCAAACAAGTCATAATTAATTTGAATGAATTTATTCATAAAAAATGATGAGGAAATTATCAGAAGGACGAGTGTATTCGAAGCAAACGGGACATAAACACTTGGTGGTCTAACACAGCAGCTACAGGCAGACCCAGATGTAGCCTGACCTCCTGGCCTTGCCTCCCTTCCCCGCCATGGCACTGACGCACGCCCTGACAATGTGGGCCTCTTGGCTCCTCTTGCCATTGCTGGCGCTTGGGGTTGCAGCAGCCCATCACTCTGCACATGTGGGAGGCAGGAGGGCATGTCTGCTTCCTCCAGCAGCATTTTTGCAGTCACTTTTTGGCCTGTGTGTCTGATGGAGATGCTATCCAGGCAGGATCTGGCCTGGGCATTTTGAGAACTGGCTCCTGTGGTCTGAGTAAGGTGTAGATAGAATCATAGAATGGTTTGGGTTGGAAGGGACCTTATAGGTCATCTAGTTCCAACCCTCCTGCCATGATATGGGAGGTTATGTATGTCTAGACAGCAGCAGGTTTTGGGATCCCACGTCAGCTGCCATCGTGCTGCAGTGATATTTGCATGTTAATTCTGCTGTGTCTTAGTTTCCTCATCTATAAAATGGGGCATACCCTCCGACAGAATGATTGCAAAAACAAATTGGCATGAAACAGCATACTCTTGCAAGATTTAATCGTTAAGTCTTGACTAGCAAGTGCCTGGCCCTTGAGGTTCCCTGCTGCCCTGTGGTTCATCCTCAGTGCATCTCTAATCTCACCAGTGGAACGTACAGTTAATGCATTTTCAGCTCTTTGCTGGGGGATGTGAATGTTTTATGGGGGGCAAAGTTTCTTAGCCACTTCAGTTTTGCCCTTTGATTTCTCAGGCACAGTGGAGCTTATGAAGGCCAAGCGAAAAGCTGAATGGTATTTTGTGTGAGCAGAGGCAAGAGGCTTCCAGACGAGAGGAACTACGAAGGCAGGTAACGTGGCAGTTAGGGCAGGGGGTGGAGCGGTTTCTTGCACTGCTAAATGCACTACCTTCATTTCATCTGTGGTTTGTTTTAGTCACTGGAGTGATTAAATAATGATAGAGAAACTGCTTTAGCTTTGTAGAGGCTTATAATCATGGTCAAAAAAGGAAAAGTCACCTGATAAAAATTATAGGGGGACTAGAGTAAATTACTGAAATATCTGTGAGAAAATAGCTTCTCTTTCACTGGAAATTGAAGACAATTATGTTGGGAAGTTTGTGGAGGATTATTTTAAAGTGATTTCTTATACTGTAGGGGTTATCTAAAATAGATATCCCCTTTCATATGGGTTTTATTGGTAATCTAGATTAGATATATCTTTAATATTGGAAGCAAATCTTTCAACAGTGAGAATACTTTTTAAAGGATTTTTTTTTTGTCCTTGAGAGAATCTCTTGATCGGTAAGAAAACCATGGCTTGTCAGCAAGAAGCATTATTAAAAGGCAGAGCCTTGTCATTGCTTGCCTACTTAAATGAGTTTCAGGCTCCTGGAGAAAGCACAGGTCAAGAAAGGAAGCTGTGTCCTTATGTGTTTGTAAAAAGAGATTCTTTTCTGCTGTCCAGTCACTATGTTGTTGCTCTGTCTCCATTGTGTTTTTCCTTTGTCTAAACATAAATCAGCAGCAATGTTATAAAATGTTTACAGAGGGCAGGCAGAAACAATCATGGTATAATAAAGTTCGGTGTAGCTTGCAGACGTTATATAAAACTATGAAATTTGTCCTGGGAACAAATCTGAGGTGTAATCTAATCCTGGTGAAGGCACTAGAGTCGGGATACCAAATGTATGGTGCCTTTTGAGTTTGATTTACTTGTTGTGGTCTGGGTTCTAAAACACAATGTACCTGTGGGTGGATGGTTGGTCACATGCAAGCTTGCTGAGCTCTAAACTTCCTTTGAGAAGATGTTGAGGTTTTTGCACCTGAATGCATCAGATCTTGCTTCAGTTCTTGACTTGGTCACGGTGCTGCTGTGCGATCTTGGTCAAATCATATCTTGCAATGTTTTGTGAAATGGAGGCAGCTTTTCTGTCTTCCCATTTAGGTGGAAAATGTCACAGGGCAGGGACTGTGCCTTATTGTGTTTTGGCATAAGACCATAATGTTTCTTAGGACTCCTGGTAATTGCTGAGGTGTAAATAGAATAAGTGCCTGGATAAGCAAAAAATGTTTGAAACTTGCATACTATTTGCTTATCCTGTCTATTATTTGTTTATGGAGGTGGCTATGAAATGAGCTGTGAAATGAACCGGTCAGAATAAATTACTGTATAGCGTGGCATTCAGGCAGCACACAGCCTACCCACCTTGCCTCGGAAAGTGACACAATTAAAGTTGTAAGATCCCAGCATGTTCTCAAAAATGTGAAAGGAATAGATAGAGAAATGGGAAGGGGATTATCCCACTGTGGGCACCCTTTGGAGATGTGGGTGAAGAAAAGATGGAGAGAACCTCTGAAGAGGTTCAGGTTACTTGATTGTCATAGGATTCTGGGCCAGACCTCCCCCACAGCTTGAACATTCTCTGCAGTCAGCTGGTGCCTTCCACTTCAGCCTTCACTCGTGCCAGCACAGCGACATGGCCTGATGCATCACTGTATGTGATGCTCATATTTAGCCCTGGCTATTGATGGTTTATGGGTATCAAATTGAGAGGCTTGTGTTCACTGCAGTGACAAAGATGGAGGGTGATCGGCCTGTGCCCTTGTTTTTCCCTCTGATCTGCTGTCGTCTGTCAAGCCTTTGCCCCACCCTGCCTGCCTGATACCAGCTGAGATCCACAAAGCATTTGCCAAAAGTTCTTTTAGGCCTCCCTAGTTGTCTCCTGGTAGTCATTCGTGAGAGCTCAGCAGGCTGTTCTTCTCATTATAGTTGTGTTCTTGCTAGGTGAACTAGCATGCAGTTTGGAGGTAAGTGAGGCCAGTGAACACATCCCTGTGTATGCTCTTGGGAGCAGATGTCTTTCATCTGAGTTAATATGGTCAGCAATCCACACTGGACTATAGTGAAACTTTTGAAAATTGCATTAACTGGTTTATTTGTTCTACTGGTTCCTGATGTGCATGCCTTGCTCTCCCAGCAGCCTGTGCTCCTGTGGCATGTAAGCCACAGTATCTCTGCCTCCAGGGTGAAAAGACTGAAAGTTTCTCTCTGTGCATGTGGTGGGTAGGGTTACTTCTGATCTATGGGAACTGGGGGGTCATCATTAGCACATGCCAAGACCTTTCCTGGCTATCACAGGGCGTGTCTGAGGTGCCCCAGTTCCTGGTGCTGCCCTCGTGCAAGAAGCATTGGCAAGTGTGATCAGTTTTTGTGTATCACCAATGGGCATGCATGTCCTTCACCAGGTGGGAAACATCCTTTACAGGAAAGACCAGCTTTGACTTTTCTGACCTCAACCTGATCCCTCATTCTCAAGGAACATGAATGAAGTGACAGGACAGGAGAAGTTCTGGGCTGAGAGAGGTGATGTTGGTACAGTTGTCCTGCAGGGAAGTTTCCTGGGATCGTGGCTTCCAGGGTGTACGTGAGTGGCCTGGGACAGCTGGAGAATTTCTGAAGTTTTGTGCTTTGTTTTATTTGCAGGTAGGAAAATGAGTCCAAAAATTACAACAGAGCTGCTGAAGCAACTGCGGCAGGTCATGAAGAGTCCCAAATATGTCCAGGAACCCGTCCAAGCCTACATAGTGCCCTCTGGAGATGCCCACCAGGTATGGATGGATGTTTTATCAGAATGATTGCACTTTCCTTCCCTGCAAAAAATAAAAGCCAGGGGATTAACAAAGCCATCCTTCATTCACTAACTTTAGTGGTTCTAGCATAAAAGCTTAGGTAACCTGAGAAACATCGTATTGGAAAAAGTTTCTGGAGTCCACTCAGGAGACTGAGGTTTTTATGTTCTTGTAACAAATCAGTGTGGATATTCCACCAGCAGCTTCTCGTCAGATTTTCTCTGAGGAGCTCATGCTGCAAAACAGGGGACTTGCCAGAGCACTTGCTGACCCCATCCCGGCTGTGGGGAAGAAGGGGAGGAAAAGGCATTATCTGGGTGTTAGATTCCCCATTAACACATCCTAATCAACACATACTCTTAAGAAAGGGGGTGAAGAATTAGTTGCAGAGCTTTCCCTTTGCTAGATCCAGTTCTTGCTGGAATTGCCTTATGCTAAAGCCCTTCAGATCCCACACAGTGAAGCCATTGGAAAGGCAGGGATAGAACAGGCCGCAATGACACTTCCCTTCCAGTGCTGCTCTGCATCAGTTTGTTCTGTGCTTGGAAAAAAGGGGGGAAGTCTGGGCCCAGGGTGGTAACCTATGGTGGTAACTGTTGTGTGCTTCTACTGCTGTTAAGATTTTTGTAGTCTGTGACATGAATTTTGAGTTGCTGAACTGCTGTTCACCTCCCCTGCCTGCTCATATGCTAGTTTCACTCTTCTGTTCACTCTGTTAGGAGACCCGAGAACTGCAAAGGGTTTTTCCCTCCTCAGCCATTTTCAGGAAACAAAAGACCTGAAGCTTTCCTGGCTCACACCCAAAGCTCCCTTTTACGCTAGGGTGCACGAGAGCAAAATGCAACTGAATAGGAACCTTTGCCCTTGACTTGGCACAGAGCTGAGCTGGGTCCAGACTTGCCTGTGCCCTGGGACCGTGTGTGCAGCATTGTGTTTCCTCTTAGGGAGATCCAAACTTGGGCAGGTAGAGGGAAGGCAATTTCTGCAGCTGCTGTTGTCTTCTGCATTCCTGCCTCAAGCTGCCTCCATCCATATATAACTCCGGTTTCATTTCACTAGATGTTAAATGCTGTCATGTGAGTTGAAGAATGTGACCCTCAGGTCTTCTGGGTTTTTCTCTTGCTTTCTTTTCCTTGACAGAGTGCAGTTAAGCGGAGAACTCCATGTTGCTATTTCCTGCTGGGTGAGTTGGTCAGGTTTCTCTGCAGAGCAAACCTATCTGAACAGAAATGATTACTAAAAGCTGCTGATTCTGGCGCCTCCTGACTAGCTAGTGCAGGGGGTTGTCTACGAGGTTTGGGAACTGGTGCAGTTTTAGGCATTGGACACCTGTTGATCCAAGAACAGGCTTACTGATTCCAGGTAAACTGTGATGAGATGAGATTTGCAGCCTCCCCATGTTTCAAGCAAGTGTTTGTTTCCTGTACGCAAATAAGAACTATACAGCTCTGCAGTCACATTTTGCTCTTAGGCAGTTCCCTCCATGACTCAAAAAACTGTGGTTTAATGATACCTATGCTTTTGGTGGCTTGAGCCATTTCCTCCCCACAGCCCAATCTACTTATTGCTGTCCTTGCCTCTCACAGCTGTTCCTGAGGCTGTCCTGGGATCCGCATCAGAGAACTTGACAATGAAGAGGGCTTTACCCTGCTAACACAGGGTTTAGATCGAGGGAAACTTTATTCTCTTCTAGATTGCAAAGGAGCTGCTGAATTTGACTGATGCTGATACACTCCAGTACTGCAACTTGCTGAGTAATTTCTCTTTGTAACACTGGAAATGTTTGAGCTCTGAGTTCTATGATTCTTTTCATATTGGTTTTCTTGCCAAGGCTAGAAGGTTTAGGTTATAATACTGACACCAGTTGTATCCTTTGCTTTCCATGCTTAGTTGTGTAAGGAGCTGAAAGACTTGCAGAGCTCAAACACAACTGGTTCTGACTCTGTCTTAACCAAGGCTACTAATGCCTTGGATTTGTGGCTCTTGCAGCCAGCCCTAAATGATGGCTGCTTTAATTTTTGAAACTTTTAATTCTGGTTGTAAGAAAACAGAAGAAACAAACTCTTTCCCTGGGGACCTGGGTGGTCCAAAGGCTGTTGAGAAACAAGGGCAGTCCCAGCCAACAGTGGGCTGGAGTCCATGCAAAGAACTCTGCTTTCTTTCATGAGCGTTGGGTGGATCCTGCGTCTGGAGTTGTCAAAGGATCATGAAGGTATGAAATACCATGCTTTGGGGAATGAGGCACCCCAGTCCTTTGTGGTTTGATAAGAAATGTCTGTCTGAACTTTTGGAGTGTTGCAGTGGTAAATGCAGGATCCATTTTTATGTTGAGTCATGCAGTTTACATTGAATCTGATGTTTGCCCATATAGGAATATTCAGAGATTGGAGGAGCTTTCTTAATGGGAGAGAATGATGTTTGGATTAGAGCTTGAGTTTGGAGCCAGTCGCAGCTTAACTGGGCTTGGCTTGCACCCCCAGGCCTTAACTTAGTGAAAACAAATTTGGTCAGATCTGGCTGGTCTTCCACATCACCTGTCCAACTCTGGGCCCCTGTTTGAGTTGGCGGAGATGCGTCTTTGGCTGGCTCCTTTGACACACACTTGTTCTGAGCTGAGGAATCAGTGGTGTTATAAAGAAACAGACAGCTTGTGCATAGGTTGCAGTGACCTGTTCCAGATCTTACCAATGCAGTTAGGTTTTTGGCAGTGAATACTGACCTCCTTCCAAGTACACAGCAGTGTTTGTTTTTTGATGGCATCAGTGTCTTAGCTCTAAGGGCAGAGCGCTGCACTTTTCATTGCGGATTTTGGTTGACATTAGTGTAGAAGAAGCATTAACATGTTAATGGCCCAACCATGCAGACTGGTGATAAGCACCACTGATTTTTTTGGGATTCTTCCTGCCATAGCTGAGGGTTTCTGTGATGCAGACCCTAGTTTTGCTCCATGTCAAGGACTGATGGGGGTGATTGAAAGCAGGTGTGAAAGGCATGAGGAGGGTCAGGTTCAAAGCTGTTGGAGCTGCAAGACAAGCCCAATGAAAATATCTTCTTCTGACTGTAGTATGGATTGTACTTTGTGTGGCGTATGCAGGTGTTCCCCTTGTAATTTTAGCTCGTGCAAAACATGGGCTCATCTTTGCACAGTGGGGGTTGCAGCATGGAACAGAACAGTTGGATATGCAAGAATTCAGACTGACAGATGAATGAACCATCTTCCCCTCCAGATCCCTCGTGGTCACTTTTAAAGCCCACCTGCCTCATTGTTAACTCTTAAAACATAAGAGTGGTTGGATAAAATAGGTGATTTCTTGGGAGTGTATGCCAGGGTGCGAAAGCTATTCAGTTTGATCCTCTTTTGTGCCATGGGTTTTGCTGTCCCAGGGCTTAGTTTCAAAATGTTAGAGGTGAAGGGTTGGTATCTGTTGCCTAGGACATCTCCCAGGATTGGAAAGACATAGCTGTTCTGGAGGGTTGTTGACTGGGGGGGTGATTGGAAGCATAAATAAAGAATTGGTTCCAGGTGCTGTGATTTGTGCTTTTTGATCACTTCTGTGCTTTGAACCCTCTGCCTTCTTTATAACAGAGAAGAGTAACAGGTTGGAGGGGAGTATTTTCTAATGATCGTGTGATTTTAAAAATAGCCCTGTTCAGAGACAAAGAAATGCAGTATCCATCACAGTGGAACTAAAACCACCTGACAATTGGGCTGTGATTTCTCAGCTCAGCCCCCAAAGTTTTTCTTTGGCCACAGTACAGCTTGGGGCAGAGAACATAATGGTCAGAGGAACAGTCTTTGGTTTCAGACCATTTGTAAGGTACAAATCCAGAGGGTTTGCAACTCAAACATCAGTGCTGTCAGCCTGGATTAAGTTGATTTGCTGAGTTGTGGTCATTAACTAACAAGACTACTCAGCAGTTCTGACCTGCAAATTTGCCAGAATGGGATTCCATAAAAATGGTGCGTGGGGCATTTCAGGATACGCTTGTTCTTTTAATTTTGGGAGCTCCTGTGGATGTCAGGTATCTGTGCATTTTCAGGCTGTTCTATAATGCTGCTGACAGATGTGTCCACAAACACAGGTTGTGATGGGTTTGGGATTAGAATTTCATTTTGGTTCCCCTCTTACTCGCCAGACCACGATCTGGTGGCTTCTTGTGTCGTCAGGTTTTGAGTAGGCAAGAAGAAGTGAGAGCATCAGCATTATGAAAGGTCCTAAGGCTTACAGTTTTCACAGTTTTACCACCTTGATGATTTTCTTTCAATTTCATTGTTGTGGAAAGGGAAGTCTTAAAGGAATTGTTATGAATGCAGTGAGGAGACTTCACTGGAGATAGCAAGTTTTACAGATTTGATGTGCTGATTACTCTGGTCTCCAAGATTAAGGGGTGCTCCTGTTTTCTTTTCCTTTCACATTGCAGCTTCAAAGGCAGCTTTTGTTTGTTGCCCAAAGGGGAGGCTGAGTGTGAAATAAACATCTGCAAACTCTGAAGCACTTCAGTGTTTACAGAACTTTGTGGGAGAAAAGTGCTGGAGCTTAAAAAAAACCCCAACCCAGTTGGACATAAATACAGTATAATCGCAGATGATTAAATGTTCCAGTGGAGTCGAGCCTGGATTTTTTAACTCATTTCTTTCTCTCCTGTGGTGTCCTTTAGGAGAAAATACTTAACAAAGTATTTGTCATCAGCTGATCTTTTTACTCTCCTGCTGCTATAAATAATTGCTGCCTCTTTTGTTTTCTAGAGTGAGTACATTGCACCCTGTGATTGCAGACGGGCGTTCATCTCTGGATTTGATGGCTCTGCAGGTACTTTTCCAGAACTTAGATTCTTGCTAGTGTACATAATTCCTCTTTAAAGAAATAGTCTCATTCATGACATAGAGGTGGGATGGAAAAGGAAACCTAGCTGGCATGTTTGGACTGTTTTATTCCCATTTCAGCATCTGCAGAATTATATCTTGGCTACCCGCTGGAATTATGTAATATCAGTGCAATAACAAGTTTTCAGAAAACGTTTGACCCCTGAATGAACCCCTTGTAAAGTAAAATCCTGTTAACTGTTTACTGTGGTGCTTGTAACCTATGGTCATTTCTTTTGATGTGCGGCCAGTATGAACAGATTTTCACATTGCTCATTTGGGTTGGGTGAATAGTGCATAGGCTTTAGCTAGCCTTTCTGTTTAAACAGAACCAGGGCCAGAAACACTGCATTTGGAAACTGAACGCTGTGGAAAAGTTTGCTTGTCTTGCTGAGACAGGATGTTTTCTTGGCTGTTGGATAGGTCCGTGTTTCAAGAGACCTAGTTTTTACCCTGGCTGTACCCTAATCTCTGCAATTTACTCTGTGGTGTGGTTGTTGGAAAGTCATTTTAGTCTGTTGAGGTCTTCCTTCGCCTGCCTCCAGTTGTAAATCGGATTAATAAATACTACTACCTATGTGTTTGGAGGGTCCATTCATCAGTTCCTATGAACTACTCTGGGACCTCACGTGGAAGGCGATAAAGCCAGGGCTGTGGGCTGCTGTTAATGGATAACATCAATCCTCTGTTCATTTCACGCCTTCTGCATGGCCTCTTCAAAACCTTCCTCTCTATTTTTGGCCCTTGTTATTTAGTTGGAAGGTCTGTGTTCCCAGCCTAGCACTCAGTGAATCAGTGAGGTTTCATGCAGCCACTCACTTTGAGTTTCTTGCTTCGTCTTTACAGGCGGAAGCAGCTTAAAATGGGGTTTCTGTTGGAAGGGTTTGGTTAGATAACAATTAATTCATATTTGGAAACTCTGCTCTGCTAATCTGAGCTTTGCTTCTGGTGACAATGCACGGTCAAGATGCAGAGACTCTGAAGACTTGGATTCAGTTTCTGTTTGTGTCATGTTTTTTTTTATTGCCAAGGGCAAGGAAGCTTGAATACCTTGCTGAGATGTCACTGTCTGCTTGTGTCCCTTCATCTGGAGACAGTGGAGCGGGACAGGCACTGAAGCTAGCAGAATTTTGTGTATTTCCTACTTAGCCATCTCTGGTAGACCTGTAGCATTTGGAAAAGGGGTGCAGATGACAGCTGGGAGTGATACCCACATCCGCTAGCCTAGTAACAACTCTTTCTTGTGGATGGCCGGAGCCCAGGCTTCCTCCCCATAAGAAGATGGGATGGAATCTGAGTATGCGTTATTGTGACGACTGCCAAGCGGAGACTACAGTCTCTGTTACTGGAGGTTTGGAAAGTCTCATTTACCCAGTTTCGTTGGCTGGCTGAGATATGTTTGAGTTCATCTGAGGCAATTAATTAAGCAGCATCCTTGTTCATGCTATCTCTGAATGGATTTGGAGGTACAGGGGAAACAGTGAATATCTCCACTGAAACTGGACTGACTTTGGACAGTGAGCAGAGCTGCCTTTTGGGGAACTGAGGTGCATTTCAAACATTCTCCCTGCTGTCTGAGTCTCTGCATGGTGGCTGCCCACCTCTAAATCACCCATCTTTCTGCCTTCCTTCCTAGGTACTGCCATAGTAACTGAACAGCATGCAGCGATGTGGACTGATGGACGCTACTTCCTGCAAGCTGCACATCAAATGGATAACAACTGGACACTCATGAAACTGGGTACACAAGAGGCTGGGATACTGCTCTGCTGATAAATTGAGAACAGTTATGGGCTATCTGGTCACTTAACGCATGTTACAGCTTGGGCTGTCTGGATACCCCATCATGCAGGGGCTTAGGGACATCTTGGATGCACTGCTTCTTCTGGTTTAGAGTCCTGTGACTTCTTGCTCATGGGTTTAGACATTCATTAGTAGTTGTATCTGTGCATTAGCTTGTACATTTTGGGTAGTATGGGAACGTTTCAGTATGACTGCTTCTTTGAAACTCTCTTTTTTTTGAATCCATAAAGGTCTGAAAGATACACCAACTCAGGAGGATTGGCTAGTAAGTGTCCTCCCAGAAGGCTCGAAGGTGGGAGTGGACCCTTTCATTATTCCAGCTGGTTGGTTTTACTTTATTTTATAATTCTGGGTTGGGCTACTACGTTTTGCTTCCTTGTTTCTCTGGCTAAGCTGTTGTGTAATGGTGTCTAGCTAACCGTGTTTCAGCCCAGATGGGGTGGTGGGTTCAACTGTTGTGCAAAACAGGTTGAATTTTGGTTTTAGGCATGTATCGCAAGGCTCAGTGGCAGTGCATTGACTCCAAAACACAAGGGATGAGAATACACTCTGGGCTTGCGGTGACCTTATCTGAAAAACAGAGACCTGATCCGCCTCCTTTTGTCTGTGCTGTGGCTTGTCACGAGCTCTTCTCTACAAAGTTGCTGAGTGTCTTGGTTGGCATGTGAGCCGAAACACCTAGACAAAACTCACACTGCTAATTCTGCTTGATGGTCTTGGCATCTCTGCATCTCTCCCTGTAGGAAGCATGTTCCTGGAGAGGTACCATTTATATCAGACGAATGAATATTCATCTACTTGTACTTCAGAACATGAGGCCCCAATCCAAAGGTCACTGAGGCAAGGGGAGGCATTTACTTGATTCAGATGGGCTAAGGATCAGTTTTGTGGTTGTGTGGAAGCCCATCTCTTATCTCATCTTGTTAGATCTAGCATGGTTCTGCACTGGGATAGAGGACACCCTTATGGCAGCCGCAGGGGTCACTTGTCCAGTGACTTCTGTCTCTCAGCTGGACCAAGCATGAGGCTCCAGAGCTGCAAGATTCTCTGCCAGCTGCTGGTTGTTGTGGCTGTGTTTGTGGAACTGTAATTACAATAGCTTTTGCATTGTATTTTTAAAAGAATGGTAAGAAGGAGAGGCTGAAAGGAAAGGAGAAGACTCGGATTTGTTGAGTTAGTGTGCGTTCTTTAAAGCCATCACTCGTGACTCTTTTCCCTTTGACAGACCAATGGAAGAGGATGTCCAAAGCCTTGAGAAGTGCTGGCCATGACCTTGTGCCTGTCAAAGAAAACTTGATTGATACAATCTGGACAGACCGTCCTCAGCGCCCCTGCAAGCCTCTCATCACCCTCGACCTGAGTTACACAGGTGAGAAGCTTAACTCCCAGTAGACAAGGACTGTTTCTGCTGCCCTGTCTCCTCTTACAAAGTAAGAGGAAAACACTACTGCAGCACAGTAAGATGTGGTATGAATAGGTCAGGTAGGTGATTAGACCTCAGCTAATGACCCGCTTATCCTCAAAACCTGAAATAACCATTTACTAGAAGCTAGATAACTTCAAAACAAATCTATGGATGTCTGGAGGGCATCTTGTTCGAGAGAGTTCATATCAGTTATTGGGAAGGAGAGAGGAGCACAAGCAGAGTGTGTTTTGGGTACCTCCAAAATCCAATACATTGATCTGTGTTTATGTCATTATCCCCAGCAAATCTGGTGAGTGTAGCTTTCCACATTGTGTTTTTCAGGGGTCAACTGGAGAGACAAAATTGTAGCCCTCCGTTCAAAAATGGCTGAGAGGAAAGTCCCATGGTTTGTGGTAACAGCCTTGGATGAAGTAGCATGTAAGTATTTGCATCTTGTTTCTCAGTTATTCCTACAAAATAAATGCCCTTCTGGCCTTGAAAAGAAGAGCTCTGCACCGGTGAGGGGCACTTGTGACAGCCAACATGTTTCTTAGAAGTCAGTTAACTTGTTTCAAGTGCAATGGCAGTAACAGGTCACAAACAGTGAGCCTATATTTGTACACAGTCCCTTATTACACCAGTGCAGTTCCTGAGTACATTTGTGGCCCAGGAAATGCAGCTAATCACCACCTTTGAAAAACAGCCCAGGCAAGGAGAAGGAAGGTTATATATAAAGCCTGAGGCAGTTTGTAGGAAAAGAAGACTTGTGAGATTTTTTTGGCAGTAAAGTATCCTGATGCTGCCTCACCCTGTGGAAAGATGGAGACTGTGGAGGCTGGGCGATAAACAAAGCAATGCAACATATGGCTTAGTATACATAAAGCAAGGGTGGGGTGCACAGCATTCACAGTAATCTTCCTAATTATCACGACCTTTTAAATCACCCTCTACCTCTCCAGTGTCTGGCAAATGCCTTACTTAAAACAAGTAAGTCCAGGCTCAGCTTGTATTTCCAGATCATTTCAAACCAGGGTCTCAGGGTTCCACTAGCGAGTCCTCTCTGTGTTTGGGGCCCCAGGATGACTAGGTCTCTACCAGCTGGCTCCCAGCCCAGTGTGTAGAAAGGGAGAACAGCCAGAAACTGCAGTGTTTTCCCCAGGACTGTTGTTACTAGTGCTGTGTATCCTCTGTGCAAAGATCACCAGTGAACAGACTGGTGCAGTGGGAACATGGCACTGGCAGGATGTGAGTACTGCTAATGTCTCTGCCCTGTGTTAGATCTGAAAAGGTAGAAATGAAGGTGGTGGGTTCCTAGCTCCAGCATTGCTAGCGCAAAGCCTCTGGTGTTGGGTGAAGCCAGCTTGCTGGGATCTGTGTGCTCTTCTGGATCTGGGACACTGTGCAAAGAGCTTGTTTTATGCAAAAAAGTACTTTTGAGAGTGCTGAATATGACTCCTCCCTAGGGAGGAGTGAGCAGAGATTGCGTGTCTCACCTTTTCAGGCACATCTCCAATTAAATTAATGATAAATTGGTGCCCTGAGGTAGTTTCAGATCAAATGTCTCCAGCAAAGCCAAGCTTGGTTATGAATCAAGGGTTTTAAGATGGACCAGAGGAGGTCATGAGAGAAGCTGATTGCTGGGTGCCTGGTTGATTTCCTGTCCTGAGGTGGGGAGTAGTTGTCTTTGGTTTTATCTAATTCAATTCACTGCGTTAAACTCCAGATAAGTTTCTGAGGACAGAAAACGAGCCACAGAGGCGGCTGTTGCCTCCTTACTGCATTGGGAGTCGGCTGAGCGAGGAAGTTTGTATCCATGCAGTAAAGAGTTCTTTGTGGCTCTTTCCTGCTTTCAAGTGACCTACTCCTTCCCTGGGGAGAATCAAACTCTATTTTTACTTCTGTAGCAGAATTGTACAGCTCGGTGAATACAGTGCTGGGTTGTGATTTAGGACATGTTGGTTCTTTTCCCAGCTGTCCTGCTGGCTGGCCTTATTGGCTTGAGTAACTCATTTCAGCTAATTGGATACCCTGGGGTTTTTATTCGACCCTAAAATCAGGAGTTTGGAGATGCTGAACGTTTACTTCCTCTTGAATTTGCCTGGAGTTGTGCAGAATAAAATCTTTGGGAAAAAACCCCTAAGACTATGCAGTCTGAATCTGAGATGTTGGGGGCACCCAAATCAGAGGCCTTTGGGGAGCATTTTAGTCTTGCCTCTTGTGTCTCCCTCTTCCCTCAAGTGTCAAAAGGAGTGGAATGAAATGATTAGTTGTAACTTTGAAGTCTTCTGGCTGTTGAGAGCGAAGCTTTTATTGCATTACACAGACCAGAAATGGCAAATATTACTTCTTTTTACATATATTCTTAGCTTGTTTGCCTGTACTCAACTTTCTCCCAAGCCAGGCCTCCTTTAGAAGTTAAACCCCGATTTCCTTGCCCGATGGGTGTTTAAACTGTAGTTCTGGTGCCATCTCCTGGCAAAAATTTAGGATTGCCGCAAAAACAGCGGGATGTGGGATAGCTGAGTGGGAGCTGGATCCACAGCTTGCACCCTTGACAACTCATTGCTTGACTGTGTTTTGCTGAGATTATTTTTGGCTTCCTGTAGTGTTGCAAAAGATGAACCAGGACTGTGATTCTTGGCATTCTTATTTTCCAGGGCTTTTCAACCTCCGAGGCTCTGATGTTGAGTACAATCCCGTGTTTTTTGCATACGCCATCGTAGGAATGAACACAATCAGGTGCTTGTATTATCTTCTTCTGTCCCCCAAGATGCGCTTTTCTTTTGGAGAACTGTTCTAGCAAAGCATTTCTCTTTTTCAAATGCCTACACTCGTGCACACTTTAATGTCTCTTCTGAGCACTTTTGTCTTCAATGATCATTACATTCCCCCTCTGATCAGAGCTAGAGAGGCAGCCAAGAGCTCTGCTGCGCTCCTCGGCATCTCAGCTGACTTTCTGGGTGACCTTTGGCAGGATGGCTGACCCCTCTGTCTGCTTCCCTGAGATAAAATGGAGGCCCCTCAGAGCCCTGGGTGAAATGCAAGTAAGAGCCAACAGGGCATTGAAAAACCCTTCTCTGATGTCATTGATAAATCACTTCAAAACTGCATGGACTGTATAGAAAAGTTTCAGGGCTGGTGTATGACAGAAGGCTTATTCCCTGCAAGTGCCCTGTTATAATGAGCCTCAACAAGCACAAGTCTTAGAGTCATCTCCAAGCTGCTAGCTCAGTGCATCTGAGGTAAAGCCTGTCTGGGTGAATACAGGTTGTATGGGAAGGTTGGGCTAGACTTTCCAATTCAGTGAAAGCAAGAACAGTGTGGTACTTAGAACAACAGTAGCTTTTCTATTTCCGGATGTTGCCCTTAAAAAAGAATAGCCATTATTTACCTCTATTACTCTCTCCTTCTTGAAATGCAGGCATAGGACGCAACCATTTTGAATGTATTATAAAACAAATATGCCATCAGCTCCTTTTCTCTCAGCAAGGTGGTACATCTTGATTTCAAAGCAGGATTTAAACTGCGCAAAGGCCAGTGGTTAAATCATTATAAAACAAAGTATAGCACATAATTAATGAACTCCTTTTCTCTGAAATGTCATGGGAATGGTTTCTCCTTCCCTCCTGTACTCCAACCAATATCAGATATTGTCTCACCTATCTGTTCTGTCTGAATTGTTTCTCAGGCTCTTCATTGATGGTGGCCGGATGATGGACCCAGCTGTAAGGGAGCACTTACAGCTTGACTCCACTCTGGAACCTGAGTTTAAAATCCAGGTGATGCCCTATGGATCTATCCTGTCAGAGCTGCAGGCTGTTGGTGCAAGCCTCTCACCCAAGGAGAAAGTGTGGATCAGTGATAAAGCCAGCTATGCTCTAACTGAGGCCATTCCCAAGGTCAGTGGCTGTTGCAAGGGAAAATACTTTTCTTCTCTTTCAGGTGGTCAGGAATGGTGTTAATGAGGGCAGCTTCCACTTTGGAAAGCATGATGCAGGCTAGAGCTTGTGCAGAAGAGATCCAGCCATGCTGAAGTTTCAAGGAGTTGTTTATCCTGAGGTTGCTCACGCTGGAGCTGCCCTTCCAACTTGCTAAGCTGATTTACCTAAAGAATTGTCAGCTTAAGATAAGACAAGTACAGCGAGAGAGGGAGCAGGGTGAACTCAGGTCACTGTGCCTGTGGCTGGAGCATGAACCTCATGGACCAGCAGTAAGAGCTCAAAACTTGCAGAAACTGAAGCTGGAAAGTTGGACAGGACTTTCAGGAGGGGGCATTGGGCTTGATCAGAGTGTTTGAAGATGGTTCCCCTTATTTATTTTGGTAGCTTGAGATTATCAGGTAATATGTGACATTGAAGACAGGAGGAACGGGGTGACAGGTATATCTTCCCTGTTTCACGTACTGCATCATTGTGCTGCATGTGTATGTATGATACAGCACAGCTAACTTGTGAGGCCTGAAGGCTCTTTCTGTATACAGGGATTTTAAGAGTGGTCTCAGCTTTGTGGATCCCCAAAGACAAAATCCCAAGAGCAGGGTCTGTTTGTCATGGTTTAATACCAGTACAAATCTCTGCTTAAACTCTCCAGCTCTCATGGCCAAAGTAGAAGTTAGCTCTGTTGCCCATGCAGTTTGAAAACCAACGTGACATATACATGAGCAAGATAGACAGTTTTTTGTGTCTGCCCATCTTCTGACACCATCAATCCATTTTTAGGTGCAAATGGCCTCCTAATACAGAATACTGGCATTTTGTCCACTCTGCTTCATTCAGGATAGCAGAAAGCATAGAGCCTGTGGAGCATTCAGGATAAATTGTTACTGCCCTTTCGTCTTCAGAGTACAATATCTCTTGCTGTAGTTGGAGTCAATGGACTAACCCCAGTCTGGGTGAGTTCATGTAGGTGATTTACACTGAACAGCAGGTCTGGCCTAGATGAAGGAACATAATGAGTTGTAGTGACATTATTTACCCCATTAGCACTGGATGTTTTGGCTCATACTGAGTCATTACAGTGCTACATACCCTCTGTACCCAGTGTGAGAGTCCCTGCCTCAAGGAGCTCAGTGCAATAGAAAGCAGGAGAGGAAGGACTGAAATGTTTTGATTAAAAACCACTTACAGAGTCACTGAAAGAGCCAAAGGTTTCCCAGTTCCTCATGCTGGATGATTTTCTCCTGCTCTTCATTGCTTTATTCCAGCTGAGCAACTGGCTTGGGGTACTTAGCAGAACCCCAATGCTACATCTACTCTCTGTCTCCATCAAAGGCAAATATTGACACTGGCAACGATCCAGTTCATTATTAAACATAGGTCTGCAAACCCTTTATAGATTTGCCTGCAGCTGTGTGTAAATATACTTTTCACAGCAGATTAATAGAACCTGCCAGTATCTCTAAAAGGCAAGCCAGTCTAAGAATCTGACTGTCGAGAAGTTGTGTCCTGACTCTAATTAAAGGACTTCCTTGACTTTCTTGAGGCCAGTTTAGTACTTTAGTTTCTGCATGATTTCTTATAACCGTCTTGCTATTTTAAAGAATTTGGAAACTGTAAGCCTATAGTATAGGATTTTTGTGAAATTGGTCTTTGCTGAGTATAACAGGCCTTTCCCATGAATATGTATGTCGGTGCATTGAGAATAGGAACACAGCATGATGTTTGGGCTGTGCTTGTGTAGGTGCTTATCCCATCTCCTGATGTATAATGGATAGAGCAGAGAACTGTGGAGCAAAAGAGTCAACGCTCAGTACCTGGGCTGGGTGCTCTTTGCTTCCTGCTACTTGAGGGTGACAGGCAGGTAAGAAGTCATGGTGACTCTTTAGGTCTGTTTGTACAGCCTAAGTTCTACCTTAGCCCCTGGGATTGGTATTTCTTACTGACTGTCTCTGGGCCTTGAGTGTACACCAGCAACAGGAAACCCATGGTTCACATGTTGAGATATATATATATATGGTATTTAGGATAACCAAATCTTCACCCTACTTCAGGACAAGCTGTTGACCCTTTAGTTCTTTGGATTTCTGTGTGTCTGTTCTTCATTCAGTCAGGGACTGTTTCTCCTTTTTATTCCTCAGTGCACTTAGCTGACTACTGGCAATGAGTATCTCACAGCGCTGAAGGTTGAGAGAGACTGCCAAAGTACAAGTTGTAGTCAGGCCGAGTTATTAAACCTGTAGGATTATGTAGTCTATCTAATCCGCAAGTAATCCCTGTCCTTCTGCTGCAGGCTTACCGATACCTCACCCCATATACCCCCATCTGCATTGCAAAAGCTGTGAAGAATGCGTCAGAAACAGAAGGCATGAGAAGAGCACATGTAAGTGAAGCCTCGAGAGCCTCCTCGCACATGGCAAGAGGTTTGCTTTGCATTTAAGGAAAGAAATTATATTTTCTTTCGGTTTTAGTGTTTTGGATTAAAAACCAAATAAGAATTTGTATGGCAGGATAAAATTGGTTTTCTGTTAGACATCTACTGCTGTTGAAGCAGTTTTTTTGCTTGTTTAGCATTCCCTTGGAGTGAAGAACAACATACGTAATAGTGTGACAAACCAACCTTGCTCTGTTGGAAGGCCGTGCATGCTTGAGAAGTGTTGTTTAGAGCATGAGCCCTCAAAGGGAAGTTCTTTCCCCTTTGTTGGTTTTATTGTCTTTCTCAGTGGAGTGTTCAAATTACTATCACGTGAATAAACAGCCTAAAGAACACAGAAATTCTTTGACACATGGTGCAAAACACAGGCCAAGATGTTGAAAAGCACCCAGTGTCCTCAAAGCACTCTGTTTCATCATCATGACACTCTAGAAATGAGGCTGATTTTCCAGAAAACTTTATGTTTTCAAGCAAAGAAGCTGCCTGTGAAACAGGTTCATGGTGGGGCTGAAGTTTTCTCTTGAGTATTTCCTGTTAATTTTCAAGCGGCAGTTTTCACATGAAAAGAAATGTGCCATTTAAGACAGGGCTGGCAGTTCTGGACTTGTCCCATTATTTCCTGCTAACTTCTTGGAAACTGCTACTTTCCATTTCAGTGCTTTTTTTTCCCTGTTAATTAAGAGGAAGTAAAAATACTTTTACTGAGCAGAGATGCTTTGCCACCTGAGGACAAAATTTTGCTTTGCTCTTAAACACTTGTCTCCTACTTCTTGCCCCTGCATGCAGCAAACGTAGAAAAAAAAAAAGGAAGAAAAATGAGGGTCATCAAGTGAGAGAGAAGCCAGAAGCTGTGTGGCAGAGACTGTGTGGTGCCGGTGTGCCTGCAGGGCTTGTTCCCCTGTCTCGACACTAGACGTGTCATGTGATTACCTTCCATGATCTGAAATTGCAGGGTCTTGTGTGGTGTAAAGCCGGTGTTTGCTGAATATTTGGTAATTCTTCACAGTAAGATACTCCTTAGCAGTAGTAACATTTTATTAGCATTTATTTAATTGGTTTATTAACATTTATTTAATCGTCCGGGTGCATTTCCAGTGCTGGAAAGATCTCTTAGGTCATCTCTTAGTTTGTGTTTCTGAAACTTACAGATATAATTCTTCTGCATCAAAAACTGTTTATACTGAGGCTTGGTAAATATTTTTTCTTCTCTATTCCATTTTCTTGTGCCTGCTTTAATGTAGATCAAAGATGCTGTGGCCCTGTGTGAGCTCTTCAACTGGCTGGAGAAAGAGGTAGCATATTAATTTTTTTTTAACTTGGAGATTTTATTGCTAGTTAAAATTCTTTAGCATAAACTTTATGATAGTCTTTGTAGTGCCTTTACTAAAAGTAGGGAAACAGCTGGGGTTTTCTCTGTTTCTTAGAGGGTGTTTCAGTCATGCTTTCATCCAAGGGCGAGTGAATTTTTTTGGAAACATACTCCCATTAATTTTACAGAGATCAAAGCCAGAGCAGGTGAGAAATGACCTGAGCAGGCTTAATATAGTATTAATGCTGTATTCTATTGCTTTGGTAGTGTAAATAATGAAATAATATCCAGTTTGGTGCAATCCTTTGGAATTATTCTCATAATAATCAGTATTGCCTGGCAGTATGGACAGATTTGGCATTTATGAATGGAGAAGTGCAGTTATGCCCATGTGCAGTGGAAATGGGCTAAAGTCAAATTGCTTTGTACTTCTAAACCAGAAAAAAACACGAGTGTAGGTGCAGAATGCCAGGTTTTACACAGCAACTTACTGAACTGTGCTCCTTCTGTGCTACTGTATGTCTGAGTCCACTGACTTTACCTATTGAGGTGACTTGATGACTTCCAGAAGGTTCCTTTTTACATAGCTAAGTACCTCAGGAAGTCTGCTTCAAGGGTAATGAAGTGTAGCTGCTGCTCCCCTTTGCCTGTTGTGCAATCCTGGGAAAGTTAGGTCACAGATTTTAATTTATCAAATACCTAAAGTAAAATTGACATCCTTTGTTTTTCTTTGTAATCATGTCTGATTTAAAAGCATAAAAATTCTGTTAAAACCGTGGGCTGTTGAGGGGGAACTATTTAAGCTTTAGTGTAACCTATCTGTGAAGATATGTTGCCTTGTGAGATGTTACCTCTGAAGGTTATCTCAGTGAAGTTAATACCACTTTAAGTGCTTCTTAGTCAGGGTTCGGCAGTCTTGCTGTGACCGTCTCTGCTTCCTGCTTCTCACATGCCCTGCACAATATTACTAGGTTTCTGTTTGTTGTCACTGAGGGATGACGACAGGGAAAAGGCCACTTCAAGTCTGAGTTTCGCAGTGTGCAGGCAAGGCCTGGTGTTTAAGCCTATAGCATTTTATTTGCTTGTTGGTGGACTAATTCAACCTACATTTTTCCCCATTAGGTTCCAAAGGGAACAGTGACAGAAATAATTGCTGCAGACAAAGCAGAGGAGTTTCGCAGGTAAAAAAGTAAATCCCCTGTGAGGATATTTTCTGGGTGGTGTTTTTATCCTTTGTTTTTATTTCATTCTTTAGAAATCCAGCTCACTTGCAGATATATTTTACCTGAGGACAAACCATTACTGCAGGATTTCTTTGAACACTTGAAAGAGTTGGGGAAGAATTGGGTCTCTTGGGAGATATGAGTCCCAACCCACTGGATCCTATCAGCTTGCCTTTTGAGATAGCAATGAGGAGTGCTGAAGGTTAGGACACACAAATATAAGACAGTTTCCTTACCACAGAAGAGTTGCTGTAAGGGTTAGATTTCCTCCTCTTCTGATGGGGAGTTTGTATAGAGGGATACTCCTGTGTATGCATCACCAAGACCTCTGAAAATGCCTTTGATAAAATAAATAACCCAAGAAGAAATTGTTGAGGAAATTTCTTCCCTGGGTGGTCTGGGTGGTGAGTTTTCTGCTTCAAAGGAAAGAGCAGAGGTGGCAAGCAGTTTTCTATGTGGTTGGAAACACACAATTCTCCCACTTGAGTGTGCTTGCTCAGATGCCTTTCAAAGCTAAGAGGAAAGCTGAGGTGTTGTGAAATTGAGGATGTGTCATTCCAGGTGCCCAGTTTGTACCTGTCACTTGTGCTGTAGTGATCACAATCTTCTCTTTCAGCCAGCAGAAAGACTTTGTTGAATTGAGCTTTGCTACCATATCAAGCACTGGTCCGAATGGAGCCATCATTCACTACAAGTAAGAGAAACACAGCTGCTTCATTCACTGTTCAGCAAACAGTTGGAATGAGCTGTCTGGCTTCTTTGTGGAGTCACAGCAGGGTATTCCAGGGAGCTGTAGTCACTGTTGATTGCCATCTTGTTTTATTGCACTAAAGCCCACACTTAATAAATAAAGATCTCTACCTGCTGGCATGATGTGTGTATTATGATGCTGATCTGCTCAAGGGCACTAGAAAAGGACCATTTTGAGGGTGTAAGTCTGAGAAAGATGAGTCTGAAGTGCAAACTATTCTGAAATATGTCCAGGAACTGATGTTGAGGGTTTTGCTGGAAGCAAGGAGGCTATTCTGTGCTGTAGTGCTGTTTACAGTAGACAAATACACTCTTCAGTATGATTCCTGGCTCAGCATGCGTTGGATTTCTGTCACTGCTACGAGAAATCAGAGCTGACACGTCCAAGCTTGCGCTTATGTGATTTCTAGACTGTAGATGTGGGGTGTTGATCTTAAAACTGTGGAACAAAAAACGTTGTGTTTGACCGTACAGGCCAGTTCCAGAGACCAACAGAACGCTGTCTGTGAACGAGATCTACCTCCTGGACTCAGGAGCACAGTACAAGTGAGTGGGGTGAATGGTGCTGAACTGCTGTGTTTTCTGCTCCCGGTGACCACCTGCACGCTCAGCTCACGGTGCCTGTGACGGGCTCAGCAATGTGTAGTTTGGAGCACCGTGTCATTTCATAGCGTGCCTGTTCAATGTATCCCCTCTGGAGGGAGCTTGTGGGATTCTGAGTACAGCCAAGTGCATGAATCGATGGGAGCTCTAGCTGCTGGTGCGCATTTCTGTCTGTTGCAGCTCTGCTCACCTGTTCCATTGGTGTTAGAGCTGCAGGGAGCAAGCCTGACTGGCCTGGTTTAGCTTTGGGCTGCTTACACGGCAGCCTGCACAGCTGAGTGAGGCAGCTGCCCTGCCAGGATCTGCCCCAGGTGCAGATTTGACTGATATTGAGGTCAGAAAAAGGTGGGACAAAGGAGCAGGACAGCACTGCCCTGTGGTGTTCTCTGCCTTTCCAGAGAGTGACTTAGAGGGAGAGTTTCTCATCCCTGTGGCCACTTGTGTCTCAGTTATGTTTCTGGAAAGGCGTCATGTCTGTTGACTCACTCAGTGCTGTTTCGATAGTGCCATTCAGTGGCCTCAGTCTCTGCAGCTGTTTACTGTGGAACTTTGACTCCGTGGAAGATGAAAGAAGTGATGTTTCTAACCAGTGTAAATAGATGAGAAGTGGCTTGTTCAGAAAGATGCAGGGCAGGCCTGGCTGCTCCTTTGAGGCAAGCTTTGTCTTAGAGTTATGCTGTTTTGTTATGTCAGTCAGGAAGAGCTTTGAAAAAGAACCATACAGACATCCTTTGATAAGATTTTTACAAGGAGATCTTTTTCCTCCCCTCTGATGGCCTAATTAACAATTTCCTTAGTGCTACTATGAAAAGCAGCCCTTTGAATACAATATAAGCTGGACATCAATGGCACTTACCACAGCATTGTGACAGGGATGCTCTGCTTGTTGCTGCTGAGAAGTTAAACCGTGAGTTCTTTGTGACCATGGCCTGTGTGTGCTGGGGAAAAGCGTAGGCACAGGACTGAGCATTTCAAAGAGAACTCATTATTTCAAGAGCCTCTGTGTTTTTGACAGCAGGCTCAAAACGGTATTTGTAGGAGGAACTTGCAGCCGGTTTCTGATGTCTCAGGCTAAATCCTATCCAAATGCTCTATAACTTTAGAGATCTTAGCACAAGACATCCTAAGGATGAAAGGAACACTATACCCCTTTACTTTTCCCTTTCTTCAGCCAGTAGCTGTCATTTGTGCATAAGCATGTATTTTTAAGCTTCTAAGGAATCACCTTTCATACAGAAAGACTGAATTTGGTCTTCTTGGTTCTGTTTTCAATGGATAGGTGCTAGTTCCTAAACCCCAAATTTGCAGCATATTTATGAGCAGTTTAGATTCTAATCTGCAAAGAGCATTGGCATGCTTGTGGGTGAAAGGTAACATTTTTAATTGTAAATTGTCATTGATGCATCTGGGATGTGTATTCAGGAATTTTTGAGTTTAGGAACAGTTATGTCATCAGTCTTGTGTAGCACAGAGCAGATACTTTACACAAGTGTCTGTTTGGTTGGTTTGCTGCAGTGTGACTGGGTTTTCTGTACATTCTAACTTTGATCTTTCTTTTCCCCCCATCCTTTTGCTCCCTGCATCTTTGTTTGACTCTGAAGAGATGGTACGACAGACGTGACCAGGACAATGCATTTTGGCACACCGTCAGCCTATGAAAAGGTAAGTGGCATCTCAGCATGATTTATGATCTGACCCTTATTATTAGAAATACTTAAACGAATTAGTCATGTGCTATGTAGTCAAAGGGCTCTATCAAGTATCATTTATTTAATGTGACAACGTTTTGATAAAGACTGAAAAGGAGGCTTTCAGACTTCCAAAATATAAACTATGTGATTTAGAGAATGACACCTTTCTATGTTAACATGCACACCTCTTATCTGCAAAGTGACATGTCTTCTCTAAGAAGTAATGCATTCAGCAGACTGAGGATAAACATTACTGGATTGCCCAGTGTGGGAGTTAGGAGGGTTTAATTTAGTGCAAAGCTCAGTGTCTAATACAAGGCCGCAGTAGTGGTTTGTGTTTCAGTATGCCATATTAAAAACTAGTCTCAGACTTATCTGAGAAGATGCATGTGGGAAATGCAGCAATGTAATTTTGTTTATTTTAAATTGTTTCTTTAATTAAAAATAATTTCATCATTATAGTTCATTAAGTGATGAATATGTGCTATAGGATATGCTCAGGAAGCACAAGCAGCCGCAAAGAAGATCAGTCATGTAGGTCAGGTGAATCCTGCTGATAAACCTGCAGACTGAGTTTGTGACACTCTTTCCATAATTAGCAAAGAAAAATCTTCAGAGTGATTTCAACTCTTCCTGCTCATGGTTTGCTTTGGCATTGCCAGCCATAGGAGAGCAGGAGCTAGTCTTTCCAGATCCTCTGCGACTTGCTACAAGATGCAGTCTTCCATTCCTGAGGAATACAAAGTTTTGCCTCTCCCTGTTTACTTATGACACACATCTCTTTGACAGGAATGCTTCACGTATGTCCTGAAGGGACATATAGCTGTGAGTGCAGCCATCTTTCCAAATGGAACCAAAGGTAGGTTGGCAAGTTGGAGTGTTTTGACCATGGCAGAGACGTCTGAAGAACCATTAAGTGGTCTGAGAACAACATTATGGCTGACAGGTTGCCATGTGTTAGGCAGGTGTTGATGTAACTGTCTTGTTTTCATCACAACATTTTGGATTCTGGATTATTGATGCCTTCTCTCTCTGCGTCAACCACTGCTGAAAATTCTGAGGGGAGAAGTCTGACACTCTAACACATCTGTAACCTTCCTGTGCCTGAAGGTTTGTCTTTATGCTTTACTTGTAGCCCTATCAAAGCAAGAGGTCACTTTCCAGCTTCAAAGGACTGGGTAACTCTTCCAGTTAATGTGGCATCCCTTTTATCAGTGAGCATCATGGCAAAATTACATAGAAGGGAGCTGTTTTGATTTTGTGCAGGAGAAGTTGTGACATATGTTCATCCCTGGTGAATTTGTTGCAGAGCTATTTTGTCCCTGATAAGATTCCTTATGCTAAGATGCCTTTCACAAAGATACCTCTTTTTATAGTTTTCTCCAGTTTGCATTCTTGGGTAGATGAGGAAAAGCAGCTGTATAGTGGTACAAGAAACCCCAGCTGAAATTGGAGAATGTCTGAACTTTGATGTGTGGGCTTGGTGTTTACATGCAGGCAACAGAAATTCTCTGCATTCTGGTTGAAACGCTCTAAAATAACTGGCCATCCAGGCAAGAAGTCTGACTGGTTAGTTCACCAAATACAATTGGCAGATATCCTACTTTGAGTTCACTTGGTGCAGCTACCTTTAAGAAAGGTACTGAATTCTTTGTGGGACATTTAACCACTCTCTTTAGTTGAGAAAGGGCTTGAATGTCAGACTTGCCAAATTTGCCCTGTAATGTCTAGCAATCCAATGACTTGCTTTCCTTGATAATGGATTTTTTTTGAGGGGATGTTTGTGGCTTCTTTTTGGTTGACTGGGTTTTTTTGACGTATTTTCCAGGTTTGAGCCTTTAATGTGATTATCAGCATCTCTGAGGGAGCCTGTCTTGATCAAATTCTCTCTCTGTGTCTGTCTCTTCCCTTCGTCTACAGGTCACCTTCTAGATTCCTTTGCCCGCTCTGCCTTGTGGGACTGTGGTTTGGATTACCTGCACGGGACAGGACATGGAGTTGGCTCTTTCCTAAATGTACATGAGGGTCCTTGTGGCATTAGCTACAAAACCTTTGCAGACGAGCCATTGGAGGCTGGCATGATCGTCTCTGATGGTATTTAGTGTTAATGATTCTCTTTGATTACTGGGAGAGGGACCAAGCTCCTTAAGATGCGGAGGCAATAAATTGACAATGGCATAAAGGAAAGGTGGGATCATAAGCTCTGGTCTCGCCTCTCCAGGTTATTTTAATTGTCATTTAAGCTCTCTAGGTAAAGACCCTCATTTTAGCTCTTTCACCTTCTGTGAATCATCTTTGCAATTGGGTGCTGCGGACCTGTTTCATGCTCTCTGCAGTGCAGGTCTTAGCAGAGCTGAGTTTGGCGTGAGCAGAGCATGCTCTGGCAATGCTGCCTCCCATTCTGCAGTGGAAGAGCTGACTACAGTACAGGGTGGATGCCAACGTGAAGGAGCTGATCCTGTCTTTGCTATGGGCTGTTTGAGGCAGCTGTTAAATCTTTTCATGCCTTATTCTTCCAGTAGTAAAAAGTAGTAAAAATAGCCTGCTGGGGTTTGGTAAGAGACTTACAGTCCTTTAGGGCTGCAAAGTCCTCTTGGGGAGTCAGGGGAGCACTCTCAAAAATAAATGTTTTGGGAAAGGGCTTATCCACCTGCCTTTCATAAAGACATTAGTATTTTCAAAGTTTCTGGTATTTGGAACACATGTACTCTGTGCTCTCTCTTGACTTGGAAGGAGACTGTGTGAGCTTGAGGGCTGTCTCTCTTATTTCTCCTCTCTTTGAGAATGTTTGCTATCACCTTGCTCGGGGCTTCTGTGCAGATTAAGTAGAGTCAGAAATTTGTTTGCCTCTGTGGACGCCTGATGTCAAGATTGCTTAGTGATTTCAGTGGACTGAAGCTAAGAAGGCAAAGTTTTGCCATAGGGAATAAGTATTTGCAAAGAGGAGCTATGTGGCTTGGTTAATTACTGTCTGTTTCCGCAGAGCCTGGGTATTATGAAGACGGGTCCTTTGGGATCCGAATAGAAAATGTCGTCCTTGTGATCCCTGCCGAAACCAAGGTGAATGACCTGCTCAAGATGCACCTTTCTCCATGACTCACTGGTTGTAGAACTTGAAGTACTGGAACTTGAGGTGGGACCATGCTGCAGACAGTTGAATCCTACTCAAGACTCCTGGTCACCAAAACCCTGCTTTGGTGAAGACTGATTCTGTCTCCCTTGCTAATGGGGGCTCAGAGACAGTTCCGCTTATGCAGAATTTCCATAGGTTGAAATGCGTATGTGAGACTTGTTTTAAAATGTTTTCTGTCTGGATGTCAAAGATCAGAAGTATCTTTATTCATAGAATTACAGAATCATAGAACCATTTAAGTTGAAAAAGACCCTTAAGAACACCAAGTAAAATTTTAACCTAGCACTGCAAGCTCCACCAGTAGACCCTAAGTGCTACATTTATGTGTTTTTTGAATACCTCCAGGGATAGTGACTCAATACTTCCCTGGGCAGCTGGTTTCAATGCTTTAAAACCCTTTCAGTGAAGAAATTTTTCCACAATATCCAGTCTAAACCTCCACGGCACAACTTGAGACCATTTCCTCTTTTCCTGTTACTTTAGACTGGGGAGAACAGACCCACACTCACCTCACTGCAGCCTCCTTTCAGATAGTTGTAGAGGGTGATAAGGTCTCCCCTCAGCCTCCTTTTCTCCAGACTGAACAACCCCAGTTCCCTCAGCTGCTCCTCATAAGACTTGTGCTCCAGACCCTTCACCAGCTTCATTGCCCTTCTTTGCACACGCTCCAGCAGCTCGATGTCTTTTGTGTAGTAGAGCACAAAACTGAACGCTATTCGCGGTGCAGCCTCACCAGTGCTGAGTACAGAGGGGCAATCACTGCTTTAGTCCTGCTGGCCACACTGTTTCTGATACAAGCCAGCATACTACTGGCCACTTGGGCACACTGCTGGCTCATATTTAGCCAACTATAAGCCAATTCACCTCCTTTGAGTCATTACTGTAGAGGTGGTTGATTGTCTCAAGCTGGGTTTTTCATCTTTAATCGGGAGTCCTTGGTGGCAGTAGAAACAAGATTACAGACAGATTTTGACGTTGTAATTGCCAGTCTGGCTGAGTTATGCTTTTAGAAAAGCCAAACTGCAAATCACTGTATAGTCATCAAGCTGAGTCCTGTACAATTGTGACCCGGGGCATAGTTTTTAAGAAGTGACCACTGAAAGAAATAATTAAGGTTTATATTGAGACTGTTTGCTTGAGCTAAAAGAAAAATGCTATTGCAAGTTGCTACCCTCTCATCTGAATGTTACATGGGTTATTCTGTAGTGATGTGAACCGAGGAGTAAGTGTGATCTGGGTAGATCTGTTTCTAAAGATTTACAACCCCATTTGTCTTTCCACTGCAGTACAATTTCAAAAACAGAGGGAGCCTGACTTTTGAACCCTTAACCCTGGTCCCAATCCAGACAAAAATGATTGATGTTAATTTGCTGACACAAAAAGAGGTAAGTGAAACAGTAGATATGCATTGCCTTCTTTGCACTAGAACCAGCTTGTTACGTTCTGTTTACAAGAACCAGTAGCCTCTGTTCCATTTCATAGATCTAGAGAGCAATCCTGAGCAATCTGACTTAATTTTAAACTTGATCCAGCTTTGAGTGGGAGGGTGGACTTAGATGACCTCTCCAGAGGTCTTTCCAATCTCAATTACTCTATGATGAAGGCAGCGAGGACCCCTCTGATGATGTTGATTCGGTGGTTCCCTTGATATTATCTTTACTGTTGTTATCTCTTGTAATGGCACCAACTCTTCCTAGTTTATACTGACCGTCGCACCCTCTCCCTTTCTGTAGTGTAACTGGGTGAACGACTATCATCAGAAGTGCAGGGAAATAATTGGAGCAGAACTGGAGAGACAAGGTCGGCATGAAGCTCTTCAGTGGCTCATCCGAGAGACAGAGCCTCTCATCAGAGTTCAGTAGCACCACCATTGTCTGCACTGTGAAAAACATCTGGACCGCTCGGAGTCACAGTAATCTACATCTTGACCCTTGATGCCACTGGGAGAATGTTCTTTAATAAACCTTTGGAAGTCAGGAGGGGATTTCGTGTAGTGTTTCTCTCCCTGCGACCTGGCTGGGTAATGTGGGGGTAAGGAGGGTTATTGCCTGAACAATGTTTTGGGGGAGGGATTGAGAATAGCAAGCAAACAGTAAGCATGTTGCCTTTGAAACGAGGGTCTTATTGAAATGGTGGTTCTAAGAGGCAAATACCAGAATATTTTATACTGTCTGGTTTTTCACTTTGAAAACTCAGTATTTTTGCATACTTGGGTTCCAGTTGCTGAGATGCTACCCACCCAACAGTACTGATTACTGAATAAAAGATTCCAACCTGCTGTTTGCTCCTTCTGCCTTCTCTTGCAGTCAGCGATATGTTGGGTTTGGCAGCTTGAAGAAGGGCAAGAACCAGGTTATTCCACCTTTCTGTGTGCGTCCAACTCCGACAGTGAAGAAATATGGATAGGGCTGCCCTGAGCTAGGTGCTGGGCAGCTGTTCTGGAGAGGCCTGATGGCAGCAGTCGGATCTGCCTGTGCTTTGTGTCAGATTGTGGTAGGGATGTACTGATGCTCAGCAGAGGTTTATGTGTGCAGAGCACCGAGGCCAGAACCACTTCTGTCTGTTGTTAGGACATACTGAGTACTTATATAACCCTTGGCAGCGCAGGATGTATGAGCAGTATCTTGGAATTACAGCTCTTCCTGGACGCAGGGCAATTATTAAGTTAAAAAAAAAGAATACAATGGACAAAAGGCCTCTGCAGCTTTAGTTTGAAATCGGCGCGGCGTTGGCTACCAGAAGCCATGCTTTGGATTGCCAGGCAGTGCACAAAGACATCTAGTGGTCAAGTGAGCTACTAGGAGGTAGACACAGAGATTCCCACCTGGGAGAGGGAGGTCTCTGCTCTGTGCTCTTCTGAAGAATCACTGTGTGCAAAGCATTGTCCATAGCGTTACACAATGCGGTAAGAATATGTTTACTAAAAGATGAAGTTGTAACATTTACACTGGAAGTGTTTTGGTCAAACTCAAGCAATTCACATTCTCGATATGTTAATGTTCTGTGTAATTGGAAATTATTTTATACAGGATTTCTTTACCCATCTCCCCAAGAAATTCTGAGAGGGAAATACTAATTTCTGCTAAATGACATGAAACAAGTATTTCTCTCCAGTTCTGGAAGCTGGAAGCAATATTCTGTAGCCAAACTGGAAAAGACTGGGAAAAGAAAGGAGGTTGCCTGGCCTCCTAGCTACTTGATCAAAGAAGGTGATAAAAGTGCAATAAATGCTTCAAAAGGTCATTTTCACCCCCCAGCCTCTGCAGACACATATATGTATTTAAATATCAAAGCAGTTTCCCCCTCCTCACCAGCACCTGGAAGGACTGGCTTTCATCTCAAACTGTATCCATGGGAAACCCGGCTCACACACTACCCAGTCTGCTTTGTCTCATGACTAAAAAAGATGGGGGAAAACATTTCTACCGAAGGTGCCTGTTCCCTCTGTAGGTTCTGGCTTTGCAACACGATCAAAAGACATGCAAGGGATCTCTGAACAGCTGGTGCTGTGGCAAATCAGGGGGTTCCCAGCACAACTGATGTTTGCGCAGTGAGGCTGAATGATTGTGGAGTCGTCAGGCAAAAGCTGCAGCCTCCCCAGGCTGGATGGGAGACCTGTGAGGGTGGAAGGCAGCTGCTCTCCAGCGGGATGGTGGAGATCGGAGCAGGTGATGCTGCTGGTCAGCATGGACTCATCAGGGGGCTGCACCGCTAACCGCAGATGTTCAGAAGAACCGTGTCCTGGATGTCCTGGCAAAGACTCAGACTGGGTAGGTTTCACTTCAAACCCCAGGGCAAGTGTTTCCCATGGGGAGAGAAGAGGAGGATTTCTACAAAAAGGTGAAAGCAGCAGCTAACAGACAACTTCTGTCCTCTTAACCCAAACCCACTGTGCCTGCCTCAGGCACCTCAGTGTTGGGTGGGGATATGACACTGAACGCGATTTGCTAGCTTTGAATAGCCTTATTAGACCTTTTCCTCACCTTGATTCCCTTTTTGCAGTCAGATGCCAAGCCGAATTTATTCCCACCCAGATCCCAGAAATTCATGGCTCTTCCCTATCCCAAAGTCTCCCCTCCAATACACAAGGACAGGGGTGAGTCAATCCAGACTTGTCTTCTCAAGGCACCAGCCCATGGAGCCTCAGCAGATACCTCCTGCCCTTTGCTCCCCAGCTCATCCCACCTCACCCCTGTGGGCTTTTGTTCTTGAATTTTGGCACTTCAGCAGGGGGAGATGGGCTGTTTGGCAGGGCAGGGCTGGCTGACATACTTTTCTAACTCTAAGGCATTTGTCTCTCTCCCTATCTGCTCCTTGAAAACACAACTACATTTTATACCATTTTTTGTCTCAGGTTCAGGTTTCCAGTAGAAATTAAACTTGACTTTTTTTTTTTAATCTCTTCTTCCAGGTTTTGGTTTATTCTGTCAATTCTTATTTTCCCTGGGTCATCTCTCCATTCCGGTCTTCTGATGGAAGGAGAAAATTAAGGAAGAGAGGAGCAAGGAAGCGAATGAATGGAAACCAAGTTTCTGTCAGGTTTGGAGTTTATTTTTGTGTGAGTGCCATCCACAGAAATTACCATAAAATTGTGCTTCTCAAGGGAAAATTGTGAAAATTGGTTTCTTTTTTTTTTTTTTTTTTAGAAATACTTTCTTTCCGTAGAGACTTTTGTTGTTCTTGTGGGAAGGAAGGGGCATTTTAAATAACAACATGCCTAATGTTCCATTTTTATTTTGGTTTACAGTATTTTTAACCCAGTGAGTGCTTCACAGTTCATAGATGATGCTGCAGAGCATATTTCAGGTCCTTATACAGTCTCTCTTAGTGGGTATTTGCTGGGGTAAGCCTGTCCGGTCCCTTAACTTCATCCAACCCAGAGGCTTGGCGAGTAGTGGTACCTCACCACCATCACCACCAGCACCCCTCTTCAGCAAATACAAGCCATTCTCAAAGTCCCTATAGCCACCCTGATTAATGTCACCAGAACACTTCTTTCACTGTTCCCTGCTCAGCTGTTTGGTGATGTTTGTGCTAGAGAACTCCAGCTATGCTGTTACTGTATGTGGGGGCTCTAAAATTCTTTGTTACCCACGGAATAAATACGTTACAGCAGGAGATAGACCCTGTTTTTCAGTGTGGAAAGTCCACATTGGCCTTACTGTTCAATCACGAATCATTATACGTGCACTGGCAATGTGCCTGCTGGTGTGCAAGGGTTTTGAGGCAAATATAAGATTTCTCCTTGAGCAGAAGGATTAATATTCATTCACCAGCAGCAACAAATGCTCCTTCCCCCTATAAGCCAAGAGACTGCTTGGCTTCTTCACAGTCACCCCTCCTTCCTCAGTTTGAGGGTATTACCTTAAGTGTGCCTGGCAGCAGAAAAATTCAGTTGTTTTTAAACTTAAATGGCTCATAACTCACCTGGAATGGAAACCCCACTACTGTACGCATGACTATTAAACCCATCACTTTCCTTGACAGCTGTTGGAGCAAGTTTTCATTTACCCCGGCCCAGCTTTAGAAAGAAAAAGGAAACATCTGAGAATATCATTGCTGAGGACCTCCTCAGCAAACCCATCAAACCATCCTGATGTTCAGGCTGCACAAAGTTCTTTGCCCCAGGGGCTGGAGTGTGTTGTGAGGCACAAATGCTTATTCCTCTGGTTCTTTCAGCAGGCAGCAACAATGCAAGCAAAGTGGCTGGAGCAGCCAAATATTACATCTGCTCTGTGGATCAGGAGATAACATCTTCTTTCCTTTGTTACTTCATCTCTTCTCCGTCCTGTGGTGCTTTGAGGGGTCTCCTCTGGGTGCTGCGTGGCTGAGGACAGCATGGAAGACACCTGCATTTTGCTCGTGAGAGACTGAACGAGGCTCCTCAGTCATTCAGACTCTAAAACAGGTGCTTGTTGGCACCTGGTACCCAGGGAGGACCTGCCTTTGCCCAGCACCTTTTTGCACTCAGTGCAGGTGAGTTGACTGCTGGATTATTACCATTTATTTTTGCTGACTTGCAATATTTCACAGCTCGTTCCGAGTCATCCGTCTTCCATCTGAAGAAGAAACTGCAGGCCTGGGCATCTGGCAGAGGTGTCTGGAGATCAGGAGTTAAATTAGTTGCCTGGTGTCACTGCCCTCAGCTTGTTTTACATGATTAGGACAAAACTCCCCATGGCTTTGGATGTAATAAGGAAAAAAAATGAAACAAGAGCCTCTGGAGGGTAGAAATATGAACTGGGTTAGTGCTTAATTAAGTTGCCTATTAACAGTTGTGTAGTGGCCTGGAAGAATTTTAATGTACCAATTAAAGCAAGAAGCTATCTCCTCAGCTTTCCACCACCTCTGGGGACACTGTCAAGAACGTGGAGTTTGCAGATCAAGTACTGTTTACTTTGCTCCTTCCAGCTTGTTAAAGTTGTTCTAAATTTGGGATGTGGTGGATGGCCACAGACTCGTTTGCCTCTGTGAGGCAGGAGTGTCAGCTGTCTGATGAAGATTAGCATGGGAAAGAAACCATAATGCATCTGACCCCATAAAATCTTGCTGTTTCTTACAGTTTGGACTCCTTCACGGTGTCTCTTAGAGGAGGGGAAGGTTTCATGGGAGAGAGCTCAGGAGCTTGTCCAGGACACAGAGAAAGGCAGCCAGATCAAATCGGCCCTCAGCAAGACTGCAGGGTGGCAGGTTTTCTGCAGACACCCTGGCATTTTGGATGGGAAACAAACAGCTTCCCAGCCACAGCCCTTTTCAGGGGGACAGGAACACTGGCAGAAGGGTCTGAAGGAGATTGATGTTGAACAACCCTGCTGATGGAGGGCTTGTTCTGCATCTGACTAGGAGAAGTCTGTCTAGAAAGCTGCCTGGAGGAGAGGGACCTGGGTGTGTTGGTTGACAACCGACTGAATATGAGCCAGCAGTGGCCCAGGTGGCCAAGAAGGCCAATGGCATCTTGGCTTGTATCAGAAATGGCGTGACCAGCAGGTCCAGGGAGGTTATCCTCCCTCTGTACTCGGCACTGGTGAGACCGCTCCTCGAATACTGTGTTCAGTTCTGGGCCCCTCACCACAAGAAGGATGTTGAGGCTCTGGAGAGAGTCCAGAGAAGAGCAACAAAGCTGGTGAAAGGGCTGGAGAACAGGCCTTATGAGGAACGGCTGAGAGAGCTGGGGGTGTTTAGCCTGGAGAAGAGGAGGCTGAGGGGAGACCTCATTGCTCTCTACAACTACCTGAAAGGAGGTTGTGGAGAGGAGGGAGCTGGCCTCTTCTCCCAAGTGACAGGGGACAGGACAAGAGGGAATGGCCTCAAGCTCCGCCAGGGGAGGTTTAGGCTAGACGTTAGGAAAAAATTCTTTACAGAAAGGGTCATTGGGCACTGGAACAGGCTGCCCAGGGAGGTGGTTGAGTCACCTTCCCTGGAGGTGTTTAAGGCATGGGTGGATGAGGTGCTGAGGGATATGGTTTAGTGTTTGATGGGAACGGTTGGACTCGATGATCCGGTGGGTCTCTTCCAACCTGGTTGTTCTGTGATTCTGTGATTCTGTGATCTTATCTCTTCTGCTGGAGCGAAAGCTGCAGGTAAGCAGCTAGGAGAGGCAATAGCAAGATTTGGATACTGGGGTCAGAAAAATATCAAGACAGGGATCTGAACTCTTCTAACAAGCCATCAAACTGATTGAGAAGAGACCCCGCATCACCTCACTCCCAGCCGAGTGCTTGATCCAAGGATGGATGTTAATGTATATAGTACTGACGGTGATCTTGACCACAAATACACAAGAAGCAGACAGAGACGGCAGAGAGCAGGGTGAGTATTATAATACCAATGGACAGAGAGAAACCCTTTTTTTTATAATTTAAATTGCCTATGTTTTACTGGCCTGAGGGCTGGTGAAGGCTGTAGGGGAGTTTCATTCCTCAGGGCTGCCCATCACCAGCTCTCCTGGGAGCACAGGCTTCTGATGTGCTTGCTACCTGGTTCACGTGATGCGCTGCCTGTGGAGCAATTTCCACACTCAGCTGGCATTTGAAGAAAAAAAAAATCCAATCCCATCCTTCATCCATTTTTCATGTACCTGCCAGTGGCTTGCTCTGGCTCCTAGCATCACAGGAGCCTTTTGCCCACAGAGCCTGAAGGTGGGTGCCCTCCCATGTGTGTTCTTTGCTCTGAGCCCTTCCTTGCAGCAGACGCTGGGACAGTTTGTATGGGCCAGTAGCCAGATAAGCGCAGAGTCTGGCTCCTCCATGGAGATCTGCATTGGACTAATCCTGCTTATAAAGCTCCTGGGCCAGCATGTTTGAAACCCCTCCCAAAATGGACCGTTAGCCAACTGGAGAGGGTCTACCATGAGCCTTTGATATCCCCTCATCGCTCCAGTGTCCTGTCACCCAGCCTTAGCGAGGCATCTCCAGAGCTGGAGCCCTCACTTACTGCGTGCTGTCCCTTTGTGCATCCTCCCTCCCATGCAGATGCGTCTCTCCCCTCTGCAGTGGCAGGGGAATTGGTGAGTGTCTTTTGTTTCCATTTGCATTTGGAGCACATCTTCTGATAAACCCCACCACGTTCCTCTTGAGGTTTGAATAGAAAATGAGCTAGGGAATTTCAGACAATGGCAGCATTAGTTTGGAGTGCCATGGTCTTCTAGGAGGCGGGTTTAAGGACCTTAGAACAGTTGTGAGAATATCTGTGCTCTAATCCAAACAGGCAGCTCAGTAAGTGCAAAGCTGAAGAAAGTGTCCCCTTCCCCTTGTCTGCTATTAATATTTAGGGCCAGGCTTCAATTATTCATTCCTTTAGGGTGTGCTCTCATCATCTTGGTGCTACAGGATTAGCCGGTGCACATTCCCTGAGCACTCAGAAAAGACCTTTTCATAATATTTGTGAAATTTCTTATCTGTGAAGCCTTTTACAAGCAAAATATATGCTTATGCCATCAGTCAGGAAAAGCAAATCTTCCACACCTGCAACTTCTTTAGGACCACAGAGAGTTTAGCTTTAGTATGGGTACAGAAGCTGGACTGGCTAGAGATGAGATAACCCAGCAGGGCTTGTTTAGAACTTGGGTCCATTATTTCTTTTTTTCATACAAAACAAGGAGATCTCTAATGGTATTAGACAGACCCCAACCAGCTCCAATACACACCCATGACTCTTGCCACAAGCAGCTTGTTTGTCTGAGCTGTGGACAAAACAAAGTGAGCTGTGATTAAATACTCCAGGTTATTGACATCTGTGCTGTAAATACCTGGCTTGTTAATAACCCACCTTCCTGCTGGCTCGCAAAGCCTGACAGTCAGTTTGCTGAAATAAAGATAATGAGAGTGAACTTCTCTGAGCACAGTTTGATCAAGGCAGGGTCTGGGAAGAATTCTATTTTATTAGCCAAAATATTCTTTTTATTTAATTAAGTAAAGTCAACCATAGAATTAGCATTCCCTTTCTCCCTTCAGGAGCCTGAGTGCCTGTGGGAGCTCAACACAGCAGCAACCACTGCAATTTCAGAGTTGGTTAAAACAAGGGACAAAGGGGAAATTTTCTTTTTTCTGCCTTTTGGAAACACTTTGTAGGGTTGCTCTGTCCTGAGGTAAGATGATAAGGGCATGGTAAGACCATGAAAAGTTTTGGTAGCCAAAAACCTGGCATAATTGTTGAGCCAAAAGAGTGACAACCATCAAACCATTGAGTTTTCATTGCTTTAAAAATGTTTAGAAAATGTAAATACTGGCTATTTTCACCATGAGAGTGGTGAGACACTGGCCCAGGTTGCCCAGGGAAGTCGTGGCTGTTCCATCCCTGGAGGTGATCAAGGCCAGGTTGGATGGAGTCTATGAGCAACCTGATCTAGCGGGAGGTGTCCCTGCCCATGGCAGGGGGGTTGGAACTAGATGATCTTTAAGCTCCTTTCCAACCCAAACTATTATATGATTCTATGAGTCTATCCTAATTAAATTTAAAAGACTAGATTAATTTTTAAGGCCAAAAAAAATGTTGAAATTGGGACTTTTGCTTTTAGAACTTGTTGGAACAAGGCAGTCTGGCAATTTTTGAAACTGTATTCAAATATATTTTTGATAGAAACCTGATGAAACCTGGCCCTAATCCCCCGTGCAGATTGAATTTTGAATAACTTGATTTTTTTCAGATGAGAAACAAACCATAAAAAAACCCCTTGAAGTCAAACATTTTGATGAAAAATTCCTGCTGCAGTGATTGCATTACAACTGAGAAACAGGAGTAGCAGCTAAGATGCATCGAAGTGTGTGTTCTTTCAAACAGAGATAATACCTTGTGTTTGCTTTCTCTAGTTGGCAGAGAGAGACAAGTAACCCCAGAAATGATGTAGCATACTTATGAGTTGAAGTGTCCTTTTGGGGTTATGGCCTTCTCCATCGATTTGACAGGCAGGCAAGGCTTCTCTCTCAGCCACCTCAGGCACATGGTTACAGGTAGGTGGAATAAATAGTGCAGTGTTCAAGTGACAAGTGTCAGGGACACCATGCAAACCTCTTCTTTACTTCAGATCCCACTTAGGATCTTCACTGACCTCCTCTGGGCATGATGTTGTGTTAGCGAGTCTGAAGGGCTTGGTGAAGGGGCTGGAGAACAGGTCTTACGAGGAACGGCTGAGAGAGCTGGGGGTGTTTAGCCTGGAGAAGAGGAGGCTGAGGGAAGACCTCATTGCTCTCTACAACTACCTGAAAGGAGGTTGTAGAGAGGAGGGAGCTGGGCTCTTCTCCCAAGGTACAGGGGGCAGGACGAGAGGGAATGGCCTCAAGCTCCACCAGGTGAGGTTCAGGCTGGACATTAGGGAAAAAATTTTCGTGGAAGGGGTCATGGGGCACTGGCAGAGGCTGCCCAGGGAGGGGGTTGAGTCACCTTCCCTGGAGGGGTTTAAGGGATGGGTGGATGAGGCGCTGAGGGACATGGTTTAGTGTTTGATAGGAATGGTTGGACTCGATGATTTGATGGGTCTTTTCCAACCTGGTGATTTTATGATTCTATGATTTACAAAGTTCTCAGCTATTCAGATTTTAAAAATGTTTCAAATCCGGACCAACAGGACTCGGCATCTCTGAATCAGAGTTTGAACCCAGCTGGGCAGAAATGCTGAGCCAGGTGAGCAGTTTGATGAGCCACGTTTGTGGCGATCAGACTGGGCATGGTTGGTGATGCTGAGACCTGCTGTGGCATCTGCAGGCGGGCAGCACCGTGTGCCGGTACAGACCAGGGAGCAAACCGCATCCCTCCTGTGCTATCCACAGCTGAGCTGTTTAAACACACAGGTTTCTTCTAACCTCTTGTCTAGACGTTGGCAAGGCAGTTTAACAGGGCTCACCACCTGGGGCAGACACACCAGGTGCTGCTACCATCTTTGGATTCCCCAAAGGGGAATGTGAACGAGGGTTTCCACTTGACAAAGCCATTAACCCTGGGCATAGATGCTTTTGCATTTTCTTTGCTAAAATCCATGGGTGACAGTACCCGCGTGCCTTGCGGTGCACTGGATGTGATAGAGATGTCTCGTGGAGTTAAGTGCTCCCTGCTGCTCGTTAGTCAGGTGGCATTGCCCTGCTCCTGCTGCAAAGCAGAGGTGACAGGAGGCAGGTGCACGAGCCATTGCTTCAAAAATAACCCCTCTCCACAAGTGTACTGTTTAAAGACACATTTTATTAGTAGCACAGGAGCACAGTTAGCTGTTTCTGTAACACCCCATTGTGTGTTTGCCCCACAGCAACCACTGAGTCAGCAGCACAAGCTCCTTCCTGAGCAGGAGGCAACAGGTAAGACTGTGGCTATTTTAGTATATCTGGCCCATTATGAAGCCCAGGCTGAGATGTAACATCTCCTGCAAAGAGCTCCCCTGAAAGCATTGTTAGCTGTGGTAGCATGAGCAGCCTGATGGAGTGATACCCACCCAGCTCCCTTGTCCTTCCCTGCAGGGTCTTTCCACCAAAAGCTGCAAACCGTTTTATATTAAAGGCTTAGTATAGCTACAAGGAATCATAGGCAGGACTCGGTTTTAATTGTTAGATATCAACAGAGACAGCTTTTTTTGTGTGCTGCCTTTTACTCCTGCAGCCCTGGTTATAATTTCTTACCAACCCTGGATTCTGCAAGCGACCCCAGCCAAGCACCAAGGAGCTGCTGGCGGGAAAGAGTGAGCACCATGGGCCCTGAGACAGAAGTGGAGAGCAGGAAAGTTAACTGGCTGTAAAAGCTGACAAACAGAAATTAATGTTGCTTTTAACTATCTACTTTCAGTAAAAAGAAACCCTGAATTCTACCAAGCTTAGGTGTAAAATCACATGGATCTTGCTTTAATCATTAGCTGAGCACATTGCACTTTGTGCTGCTGTCTCGGGGAGGATGGTGTAATGCCTGTCCAGCTCATTAAACGTGATGTAGGCTGAAAACCAGAGATTGTGTGAATCCAGCACTCTAACAAGGGATGCTGGCATTGTCAAAATGGGAGTGGCTCCCATGGAACAGCATTGTCCATGAATAGCCCGCTCCTATCAATGTGGTCCTGCCACTCCCGTCCTGAAATAGAAGACGAGCTCCAGGCCAGATCTTACCTGCTCTCCTTCACCTGTAATCTTCCTCCTAAGCAGTGTGAGCTGTGTAAAAAGAGCTAGAGCACCCTTTTCTCCTGAGCCTAACCGTATGAGGTTGTCTTGCAACATGTGTGATCACAGGCTGTTGTGCATGATCTGGATAATTGGCAAAGCTCTTGAAGACGTGGGAGATTTTTCTACAGAGGTAGAATGTTGAGCTAACATTACAGAGGAGGCTTTGTGTAGAAGGCATTCTGACTCCATTTATTCAGTTCTTTGTGTACATGAGGGCCATTGCTCACTTGATCGCAAGTCACATAGTTGTTGCAGGTTGAAATATCTGGGACACAGTTAGACCTACAGAAGGGAAGAAGGGTGGGTTCCCAAAGTTGGGAGGAATAATTGTAAAAATCCAGGAAAGTTCCACATGCTGAATCAAGAGAAGACATTCAATAGCACCAGGAAGGCAGCAGAGTCACAACTAACAGCCGGTAGATATGGTTCCCACCACCTTTAATAAATAAAGCAAGTAAGCTTGATGCTGTCATGGTCAAGCATTTAAAAGTGCATTTCATAATCACAGAAGTTTTAATACAAGCCTTCCCACCATTAATAACAGCCTGCCTAGCATTAAAAATTAAGCTGCAGATGCATGATATGCCAGTGTTCAAACATCAGCAAATTTAGTTTTAATCTGCTGCAGAGCTAGCAGTAGTCACTGTAAGGTTGATATTGTTTTGCATTCAGTGCATTTATTAATATGAGAAAATCGGCATGCATTAACTTAAAGTGATTAATTGAGGAGCAAATGCAAAGGCTGGATAGAAGAACATAAACCCTCTGTTGCAGAACTGAAGATGATTTCCCTGATTTTGCCACATCCCAACAAGACTTCTGTGCCCAGGGTCACAGAACATGGTCTGAAGCAAAAGTCCTGGAACCAATGAAGAATCCAGGATGGTTTTGCAGCTGGCATTCTGCTACCTGGGTGGCAGAAACCCAACAAGAAGAAAGACCTATAGGTGGCAGTGGGCAGTGAGTTGGACATGAGATCCTGGCCAAGTGGGTCAGTGTAGTCCAGACTTCATGCACAAGAAGCCTGAAACAAGTTCTACCCAAAGAAAGAGCAGGGGAGCTTTTTATATGGCCAAGTCACTATGACCTGCTCCTGCTTTGTGCATTGTATATTGAATAAGACTTTCAGCTACCCATGACGCTTTCACACCATTTAACAGTGTGAAAGTGCTTTTAAAAGAGAGGAAGCAGCCCAGAGAGAAGAGCCTTTCCACAGGCTTCCTGACTTACCTGAGAATAGTCAAGGGACCGAAGCGAGCTCTGCCCTAGTGAATGGGACAGGAGCAGGTTCAAACCAAACACAAACTGTTTTGCAATTAGCACCTGTCTCCCAGGCTAAGGATGACTTTTGGGAACATGTCAACCATAAGAATCCTCCGTCTCACCGGGGAGCTTCCACAACCCTGCAATAAAGAAGCCGCTGTAGTGATTTGCTCTCCCTTTTTAAGAACAAAACATTGGCTTAGTCTGAAATATACACATCCCAGCTGGCAATTAAAACTAGATCATTAAGACAATAGAAACAGTGAGTGTACGGGGAAACATGAAAAAATGACTCTGATATGCATTCACATTTTATGCATTTATTGGAACAAAACATGAAGTCTATAATATTAAATCAGAATGTCAAGGAGATAGCTTATTCTAATTTAATTAAAGGCAGCATCCTGGTGCACATGGATAAGGAACCAAGTTAATATTGTGCACCACCCACTGATTTTGCCTGCTATGAATATGCTGATTCTGGGACATCCTGATGTGCTCATGGCTCTATTAGTTTTTCTGGACTGGTTGAGTATTCCCCCCCCACTCTACCAAAAGCAGACACAGTTAAATTTTATGCTTTTCAGTCCTAAAGCTGATGAACTGTGCATAAGTGGCATCTCAGGGCACCAGCTCATCCATCTGTGCTACAGAGTTGGGAGTCCTTTGCTTCCTGTGGCAGGAGAAAGAGAGAGGTTTCTCCAGAAAACCTGAATTGAAGCGCTATGAACACTCCTCCATCCATCCTTTCCCTAAGTATGAAACAGGACTGAACTCTTCTGCAAAACAAACCAACTTGTTAATTGCATTTGAGGCCTCAGAAAGGTACCTAAGCCTTCAGCTTCACACTTCGTATGTTTATACCCTAATTTTGTTTTGGGCGTATTCCCTTCTTTCATGTGTGTGGGAAAATCATCTCCCAAGAGATGAACGTGAGTTTGAAAAGTTTGTGTGAGTTTTGAGACATCTGAAGGGGATATGGGGCAAGTGCTTTGCTTGCCCCAGAGTCTGAGGCAGAAAAGAGCTTATGGCTGAAATTGGAAAATGTGTTAAAGTTCCTCAAAGGTTCTTGGCAGCAGCAGAGCTGCCAGGCAGCTTCTGAAATATTAAGTACTCGCTGCTTCACCTTTGATGTGGCAGTGCTTGTGAAACAAACTTCAGGTCTGAGAAGAGCGGGTATAGTCAACTAAAACATTGTTGGGTAAAATCTGCTATCAGTCCATAATATTGATTTCACACTTAGATCTTCAAATCTTCTTGCAAGAAAGTGTTTGGATGCTTTTTGTCCCTGTATATCAGGCAAGGAGCCTGGGTCCATTGCAGATGCAGCAAAGAAGTTTGGGGCTGAACCTGTATCCTAATTTGAACCCATCAGAATCAAAGTCTGTCTGCTTCAGTGGGTTACGGGCTGTCTGCTGCAAAGTGGTTGGTGGTTAAAGGTGCTGAGAAAGCAGAGAGTTTCATTACTAATTGTGAGAATTGTGGAGGGAAATGTATCTCTGAGGGTACGGGGATTGCCTTGCTAGGGAATCAGGCTGTCATTATAAGCAGGACTGGATGCAGTTTTAGTTTGAAGAAAGTAAAACAGGAGTAAACTGAAGCATCAAGTTTCTGCTTAATGCTCTTTTTTCCTTGCAGAGGAAGCTCTGAGCACAGCACACGGAACAGGCAACAGAGCTCCAAGACTGCAGTGCTACCTTCTGCTGGTGAGTAGTAAGAGCAAAGTATTTGTTGGATGGCACTTGTAGTTCCTCACTACAGGAGGTTAAAAAAGGTATTTGGACTGTGTGAGTTCCTCTGCAATGAAAACTGTCTGTAGGCACAGAGGTTTGTGTTCTGCAGCAGACTAAGACACTTGGTCACAAGGCCAGCTCTTCCCATTAGCTGTGAACATCTGGAAAATAGTTACCATGAAGCAGAGCTTTCCAGTCCCACACAAGGGACCAGCTGTCAGTGAGGAAGAGGGAGCATTGCCACCATCCGTGATATTCATACAGGACCTTGCTAGAGTGTGTCAGTACTGAAACACAAGCCAGTCTGCCTGTGTGGGGTGTGTGGGAGATGCTTCAACAGAGTTTGCTGGGCCACCACCCTCACTGGTTTATAAAACACCTCCCTGCTGCCTTGTAGCACCGGCAGAAGCCTAGGACACTGTCCTCTGAAAGGGTGCAGCTGGAAACATCTGTATTCTGCATATATGAGGATGAAGAGGCAGACTCTTCATCCATTAAGGCTGAGCTGCTCAGATGATAAACACGTACTAATGAGAGCTGGGAAACTAAGATGTCAAACTAGGCATAAAATCTGTGATGCTTAGGAACTGAATTTGCACTTAGTTCTGCTTCCTGATAAAGGGTATGAATGAGGCAAGTTAATAACTTACCTGCCCGAGGAGGATGTAATGTCAGAGGAGTTGGAACAACTTCTCTCACCCCTTGAAATTTCCTGCTGGCTACCAGATATTCTTTTATCATCACACTTTAAAGTGAAAACACTCTACATTTTTCTCTATGACTGTACTGCAGAACATGACTTGGGAATGACCTGGACTGGAAGGTCTGACAGATTGCTTTTTCTAAAGGCTCTTTAGGGGAAAAAGCAGACATGACCCTCTGTTAAATTACACCTGTGTTGAAGTAATGCTTTGCCACCATTACTGACAGCATCACACCTGGCTGAATGAGTGTGAATTAGAGGACTGGGACCAGCATTGCATTATTTTCCACTTAGCAGAGTCGCTGGTCTCCCATGAGCCCAGGGGGCTCCTGAAAAACCTCTTTGGATCTCACAGTCTTCCTCCAGGTTTGCCAGGCCCTTAGAGACGTGAATCAGCCTTTTCTTCGATATAGTGATTTGGGGTACTTGCAATGTAAATAGTGGCTGCATTTCAATTTCTAAAGAAGATTTCATTAGTTTGGACTACATCAGTGAAAAGGTGCTGCAGGAGATTTGTGAGAAAGGTATTTGAAGCCAATTCATTTGGTACAAGCTGCTGAACTGTAGTGTTTAGAAAAAATCACTTCTGGTCCATCCTCTGCCCACTGCGCTAAGATGATCTATCCTTCCTCTGTTCTTCCTTCTCTCCCCAAACTGCTGCATGTGTGGGAGTTGGGCTGTGCAACTGTGTCCCTGCTTTCTGTGTCGGTGGGAGGGACGATTGATTCATCCCTTAAGCCTGGGGAGGAGTAATATTTCTTGTTCATAAAAGCTCAGACTCCATTAAAAGACAGATTATAAGGCAATCTGAAGAGCCTGAGTGTAGGCAGAGTCATGTTTTATCTCTGGGATGTGACCTGCTGACCCTCTCCCTGCCCTGAGGGGGAGAGGGAAGGATGCTGTGGGGTTGCACTGTAACCTGCTCTGCTCTAGGGACCATGATCCTACATCCCTTGGCACGGGGTTTATTAGCACCGACTGAGTTCGATGCCACCTGTCCCAAAAGGAATGTTTTCCTGCAGACTTTTAAGATCAGGTTGGACGGGGCTTTAAGCAACCTGATTGAATTGAAGCTGTACCTCCTCTTTGCAGAGGGGTTGGACTGAATGACCCTTAAGGATCTCTGCCAACTCAACAGTTAGAATCATAGAATCGCCAAGTTGGAAAAGACCCACTGGATCATCGGGTCCAACCATTCCCATCAATCACTAACCCATGTCCCTCAGCACCTTGTCCACCCGTCCCTTAAACCCCTCCAGGGAAGGCGACTCAACCCCCTCCCTGGGCAGCCTCTGCCAGTGCCCAATGAACCTTTTCTGTGAAAATTTTTTTCCTAATGTCCAGCCTAGAGGTTCTATGGTTCTGTGATTCTAGGAATCCTGCACCACCCCTGGCTCTATTCCGCAGGGATGCTGGGATGCAGCCAGTCGCTCTGGGCTCCCACTGGCTGCTGCTGCATCCCGAGGAGGATGCTAAGAGGTCCGACGGGGACAAACCTGCTAGCTGGACGGTTCATTTTCGTCTCTGCTCCCAGCCACCGCCTCTTCCCATCAGCAGAGGGACCCCTCGGACCGGCCATGGGATCTCCCAGTACAGCTCAGCCGGGGAACTGGTGACAAGTCGGGGAGAGCCTGGCTGGGTGCAAGCCGGGCTGCCTGCGCTGCTCAGCAAACCCTGTAAGCTCGGGCTTAATAGTAATAAAAAAGAAGGTGACATGAGCGAGTGGAAAAGAGCAGACTTGGCATGGAGATGTAAAGCTGGATTCACCTCCTTTCCTTTGGCCGGTGTGTGGCCATTAGGAAAATGTGCTGATAATTACGCAGTGATGCAATGCGCCTGCGAGCTTTGCAGGGACCCAGCATAAATCACCTGCTCTCTACCATGGCAACTTAGCGTGGAAAAGAGCTACAGCTAAAGGAAAAATACCCCCAGAAACAGAGGGGGGAAAATGAAGAAGAAAATCATAGAATCATAGAATCACCAGGTTGGAAAAGACCCATCAGATCATCAAGTCCAACCATTCCTATCAAATACTAAACCTCTCGTCCTGTCCCCTGTCACTTGGGAGAAGAGGCCAGCTCCCTCCTCTCCACAACCTCCTCTCAGGTAGTTGTAGAGAGCAATGAGGTCTCCCCTCAGCCTCCTCTTCTCCAGGCTAAACACCCCCAGCTCTCTCAGCCGTTCCTCATAAGGCCTGTTCTCCAGCCCCCTCACCAGCTTCGTTGCTCTTCTCTGGACTCGCTCCAGAGCCTCAACATCCTTCTTGTGGTGAGGGGCCCAGAACTGAACACAGGATTCAAGACTTTCCCACCACCTGTGGTTCACTTGACATTTTTACTACTGACAAGTATTTGAAATGATGAAGGTAGAGGAGCTTTGATAAAACTGAGGCTTGTTGCTACCAAACTTGTACTGTAATAGTCCTGTTCATGATTTTGTGGGCATTAAGGCACAAATAAGAGGTAACTATGTGTGGTTTTAGGTGAAAGAAGGAGTTTGGTGTCTTTTCTTGTGCCTCTACATGTGCTGGTGCTTTAGTATTAGAGGGTGAGCATCACTCCCCCTTCCACTCTGCCCCTCTAAAAAGAACAAAATGCCCCATGGAATTTTCTCGACAGAGTCACAAGGTTAATAAATTAGTAATAGGAAAAAAGCAGAGCAACCAAAGGGTATTTGCTACATCCTAAGAAAGTGCTGGGCTCCCCTATGCTAAAAGCTACAGTTATTAATGTAACATACAACTCAGTTGGTTTGAAACCTTAGTGAAGTCAGCTGTAACATTTTTTCACCCTTATCCGTGCTAAAATTTGGATTAGGGCCTTGCAGAGAAGGGTTTTCCTCAAAGTGAGTGCAGCTCCTGGGTTTGAAGGAGGACACGAACTCCCTGGCCTCAGTTCCCTTGCTTGAAGGGAACAACACTTTGGAGGGGAGTTTGCTGAGCATCTGTGCTTGCAGGGCAGAATGAGAGCTCCCTGGGTACCACTGTGAGTTCTGCATTTGAAAAAGCTTCAGAAAGTTCTTTCTGCTGTCCTTTAGAAACTGCCAGCTGGAGGGGGCAGACTTTTTAGTGCATTGATCAAGATTATTTTTGGAAATCAAACATTTTCTCTATTTGTCATGCCTCTTTTTTTTTTTTTTTTGCAAAGGATTTCTTTCTTTTCTTAATTACCAAATGCAGTGCTGCATCTAGGAGATGCCAAATACAGGTAGAAGACCTTGAGCTGGAAGCTTTATGCTCATTTGAAGTGCAAGGACGGGTCCCTACGCTGGGTGCTTGAGTCATCTGTATTCATTGCTACACAAATCCTTCCTGCAAAGCCTGCTGTGCACCTTTGGTACAGCTGCGTGACTAGTTCTTAAGTAATCATTTATTTGGGTTATGTCACCTCTGGCTGTGCTGTTTGTTGGTCCATAATGGTAAGTTCTGAAGGGAGCAAGTTGAAATAATCTGATCAGCATTTCTTGAAGAAGGATACGATCCCTTCCCCTTTTCTCCTTGTCCCCAGCAGAGCACAAAAAGCAGATGGTGTGTGTGTGTGAAGAGATGGGAATGTAATCAAGGAGATGAGAGGTGTCTGAAGGGTGATTGCCGTGTGAAGGGTAGACTTGGGAGGAAACATGGTTCAAGCTGCCTGCTGTAGAACAGGAAAGTCCTAGAGCACTCTTTGAAGTTGTGGTGGTTACCATAAAACTATATCTCATGGTGGGATGCTTTGTGGCTGGAGAACACACACGCTTCCATGTCTGAGGCCATGTCATGGCCACACTGTGCTAAGTTATAAGCAGCACAAACATTTTTAGTTCTGAAATATCTAGGTCGTGATCCTCCAGAGTTCTCTAGTGCTGATCCCTCATGAGCCTTGGAGGCCTGGAGGGTTGTAGTTGAGGTTAGTTGTGTCTTTTGTGTTACAAGCTAGTGTGTTGTGAAGGTCACAGCACAGCCAACTGCTCTTTAAGGATGCTGGCAAGACTGACAGCTATGAAGAATGTCATGTCTGGAGCAAGATCTCATCCCAGCAACTCCCATGGGGTGGAGAACCTGCCTTCTCAATAGTTGGCTCTTGAACATAATGCTTCAACTTTCATGTACTGTGCATCTCCAGTGGAAAGAACATTTTCAGTACAAATTCCTCCTGCTTTTTCACTTCATGTCTTTTTTTCCTCGTATAAGTCAACCCAAGAACCTGGCAGCTTGAAGATGAGGGTGCCAGCACTCCCTGAGGCTTGTTCCTTGCTCTGGTCTGTATCCCGAGATGTGGTTTGAGTTGTTGGCATAAGTCAGGGAAAATTCAGCCCATTGCAGGAGCGGTTGCTCTGACATTTTTTAGATCACCACATCAGGACCTATTGGTGCGAGAGTAACCTACATTCTTCCTTGTGTCCGATTAAAGCCTTTTTGATAGGAACTCTGTGTTTGGCATGAATATGGATGATTTGATCTTTGCAAACTAGAAAAATATCTATTCATCCAGTGGTATTAAAGGATAACTCCTGTGGGACAGCTCTGGGGTCACTACATCTTTTAAAGCGTAAGTTAAAAATAAAGAATTTTTTTATTCAATTCTCACTTCCTTTGGCAATAATACTCATCATTTGCATTTTGGTATAGTGGTGAAGAATTTCTAAGTTACAATTTAATTTGGAAAGTCAGAGGTAATGCTTCTAAAGAAACTGATTCCCACAGAATGAAGAGAAGAGTGGTCATGCTTTTTCCTCCAATACAAGACGAAGAGGTCAAAACTAGGCATTCCAGACAAGCATGAACATATGTTCCAATCCATTGGTCAGTTGTCCTGGGGCCATTGTACTTAAGACAACTTTGCTAACTGTCAGTCAACCTTCTTAACGCTGCTGCAGTGCAGGAAAAAAAATCTAGTTCAAATGAGGACCAGGATCTGGATGTCTGGTTCCAGGAGCATTTTTAAGGAGATGCAAATGTTTCTTGAGGCTATTTTTTCACATTCTAGTTCAAACTGCTGTCTAATCCTGTCTAGCATCTGGTGCTTCAGAGAAAGGAAAGGAAGAATGAAATGAAACCTCCCTGTAGACCCAGAACATTCAAGTAAACTGCAGTTTTTCTTGTCTTAAACAAGATTAGCAATCATTAAAAAAACAACTCACAGAACAACAGTGCTGGGTTATGGTAATTTCCATGAAGTTATCAATATGTCCTTAGGCTTGAAGTATTTGTTTTCAATGCCTTCTATTAAACACCAACTCAAAAGGGTCATCATGGGGTTGCTGACATTATGTGAGTTGGTTACTTCTCCCAGCTGATGTTGCTACCTATTTTTGGCTTTGCCCTTTGGCTTCCCTTTGGCGCTTGAACTGTATTATCCGCTAGCAATATGAATTGGTGCACAGGACTGACAGTCTTACAGACACTCAGGCAAGCTGGAGATGTGCCGAGTAAGTAATCAAAGCTACTAATGAGGCTGCATAACGCTGGGGGCTTGCAGGGAACTTGCAATGCAGTCATGAGCATCTCTGCTGTTCGAGGGGAAGAAGAAAAACAATGTTTGTTACAGCAGAGAGGAAATCGGACTAGAATATTTTAAGTTAAGTGAGTAGCAGCTATGATGTTTTATAGATTTTCTTTCACGTGGTTGAACGTGGTCATTATTTATGATGACATTGTTGGAGCTGCAATGGTATAAGGAGAAGGGCAAAAAGATTTTTTGTAAGAAAAGCAATAGCTTTTAGTTGTAACAAAAGTTATTGCCACTACCTAAAAAACCTTTTTAATTATTGCCATGCAAGTGTCTACATCTGAGGAGTGAGCATGCAAGTTGCAAGTGGATCATCTTAGGGCGATCCTTGGCTATAGGAGCAGTTCTTCATGGCATTTGAAAGCCATATGCTTATCTTGTCCAGGAAATTCCATTTGTTAAATCAAGGATTATATCAGCTGGGACTTGTGGCAGCCTGTTGCCTACCAGACCCGCTAAGGAAGCTGCTGCTTCAGGTTTAGCAGGAGGGAGGAAAGAAGGGAGAGGCAGAGCTCACATGCAGTGTTGGGAGCAAACTTCAGCATTTCTCAGCAGCCCTCGCCACTGGTACCTGCTGCCTGTCTTTCCAGATGTGACAATACACTTTATGAAGGGAAAACATCAAATCTTACTATCACAAACTGCCTCGGAGGGTGTGTTTCCTCACCTGGCCAGCCAGCTAATCTCTGCCATGCTCAGTTTTGTGCAATCTTGCTGTAGGTCATCACCAGGCGAGGAGGAGTGAGTAGGAAGCTTGTCCTTTTCTGGCCTGTGCTGTAACATGTATTTTTAGCCTCTTGGTTTCTCTCTCCCCAAGAACTAAAGGGGAGGGTGGAAAATCTGATTTGGTAGAGGTAACTGCAACAGTTTGTCAGGTAAAAGCCTGTGGGGTCTAAGAGAGAGCAGGAACACTTCCCCAGTTCTCTGCTGGAACTTCTCATCACATTGTGAGTATTTCTGAGAATCCTTTCATCCTCCATGATCTTTCTAAATATTGAGTTTGGAATTTTTAGCCCCCTCTCAAAAAAAAAGAAGGTGTGCAATATTGTTCCTTTAGTCAATCTCTTTAATTTTGCAAAGTTTTTTTTGAGTCACAAGGGCCATCATCCCTCCTCACCCACCCTGCTGGGAGCTGGGACTGCTAAATCCAGCTTGGTGTCTCCATGTATTCGCAGCGAGTGGAGGATGCGGCACATGAGGCAGTATCCTTAGTCTCTTGTAGTCCTAGTCTCAGGGGACCTGGATACCATTATTTTGTGACTGATCCAGGACACATTGCCTTTGGGAATACCTTGCACAGCCCAGAAAGGTGACACGGAGCTATCAATCACTTTAAAATCCTCAGGCATCTTATGCAGAACTCAATTCATTATGCTTCAGTTTCATTAGTCAGCAGTCACCATTTTTTTTTTTCAATTGTGAGGTTTAAGGGATTATTGTGAGTTGTTGCCCTAAGGTATCAATATCTGCATTGCTTCTAAAATGGGGAAATGATCCAGGTAAGAAGGCAGTACAGCAGCTGCACTCAGGATGGCGAGGAGCTGGGAACGTGACCCTTTCTTTCAGTCTCCCCAGCAGAACTGAAAGGAAAATGTGCCCTTGCGTGGAAAATTCAACTCATTCCACAAGCTTTTCACTTTGTCTCTCAATGGGTCTATTAAAGCTTCATGGTCTTTCCTGCCACACTGGCAAATAAAGATCTTTATCTTCCCTTCCTTTGATTAACGCTGTTGTTATAAACAGACGATGCAGCACAAGCAAGGGAAACTAATATGCTTCCCCCACCCGAGCCGAGGTCCTCGTAAATGAATCAATTAATTTGAACCAGTGCACCCCTGTGCTTTAAAAGGTGCAAAGCTGGCACGTAGCTAAAATTCTGTTGAGATTTCAGTGCTGGGGGAAGGAAACTGGTCTCAGATATGGCAAGGCACCCCTGCTCATGTGGGCTCCACACGTGCACTCGAGCATGGGCTTGCTGAAGCTCTTTAGGACTGCAGATCCCTTTCCCAGTTTAAGAGATTTTCTTGGCCTCTTAGTTCTACAAAAAAGGCGCTCATAGCAGGCATTTAAATTTTTATGAACTGCTTGCTTTATTATCTTAATAAATCCTTGTTTGGTTTGCAGAATGCATCCCCATTGAAGTTGAGAGTTTATATGAAAATTAAAACGGCACTATATCTTCTTAATTAGACAAATGTATAGATAAAAAGAAACAAATGTCAGCTGGCAGTGGAATTCAGCTTTGCTGGGAGGGCTTTTTTAATTTCTCTGTCAAGATGCTTGTAGAGGTTAATGCTGGTGCTGCAGGCGTTCAAAGGGACAGCAAAACTGTCCCTTATCAGTAGGCAAAATGCAAGCACATCCCATTCTTCTGTGTTGTTCATCTCAGCCTTGCTGAATTATTTACTTCCAAAAATAAGTTGCATAATTATTATCACATAAAAATTAAGCATTTTCTTTTTCACAGGTGAACAGCCAAGGCTGAGCCCATGAAATCTTTGCTCTGGAGTATTTTTTAAGGTATGCTAATTTGTAGGATTAATTGGAGGAAAATTGGTGGGACAACGTTGAACAATGGATTATTTTTACTCAGATTGTATTTGACTTTCAGAAGCAAGACGTTTCAGAAGCAGGTCATTATTATTTCTTACATTTCCTAAAGACTGTAGCTGTAAACCAAGGACAATCATCTGATGGCCTCTACAAGACAGCTATTCTGTTTTTCAAAGGATACAAAGAAAATTTTAGCTGAATAGTTTTGTCCTAGCTCAGACATAGCTGCAGTGTGGACCTCAGGCTGCGTTGCCACTCTTAGGTACACAGGGAAGAATTTCTGTTTCTTGTCATGAAATATAATGGGACAATATACTGGATTTTCAACTCAGCTCTTGCACTTGCTGACTTTGATGTCCAGGGTTTTGCTAATGGGTTTTGTTCCATGTAACAGGTTGGGATGATTGCTGCTCTGCAGCAGGTTCAGTGCTGCAGGAAGGCTCCTGGCTATAGGGCTCCTCATTTTTCCTCTTGTGTTGAGGTGGATGTAGACTTGGCAGGAGGCATCAGCCTGGAGATCTTCTACCAAAGTGTTTCAAGGTAGATCCTATTTCTTTTGTGAACGTGTCACTGCTGGCTGCAGCAGCTACTTTCCCTCTCCTCTTTTCTCAAGCAGGCCTGTACATATAAGAAATTGCCTCCTTTGACTTTGCAAGGAGAACACTGGTTCATAACCTTGTCATGCTTTGTAATGAGTGAGACCTGGCAAAGAGATAGGGGTAGAAAGCAGAGGCAGAAACATGCAATACAGAGTTTAAAGATGCCTTCTTGAAGCAGATCAGATACTTTCTATTTACTCTAGAGATTAATACACTATTACCAATGCATTCTGCTTAAAAAGTTTTTCATCTTGACTTCCCATATTCCTTTTAAAACTTTCTGAATTAAGGATTTTTTTCAGCTTTTACAGTGAACAGGAGGAGACTTTCACACTCATTGAACAGAAACCAGACCATCAAAGCAAAATCCTAGGTCAGGGTGATCTTTTTTTCTGTAGGAAATTGCAGATGCAAAATATAAAGCAGTGCTGATACTGGCAGAGTAGGAGGAGACTCCAAACTTCACAGTGCCACGAGGAGCACTGGTGAATTACCAGCCTCTCTGTAAGTGGGACCAATTGCACAAGGGCTGTGAATCTGTGGGCACATCTCATTAATCTGGCAGTGTCTGGGTGCCCCTTGCTTTGCTGATGAGTTCAGTCACTGCTGAGTGAGTGAGCAGGAGCTGCATTAGCACAGCATGGCTAGGAGCCCTATAGCCAGGAGCCTTTCTGCAGCACTGAACCTGCTGCAGAGCAGCAATCGTCCACTAGTTTTTTTGGTGTGTATTTGGGTAACACCATAAATGTATTCGAGGCCATTTTTCAGGAAAACAGCCCAGCTCAAATTTTGAAGCACTGAGTTGCAAATTCTTGAGAGATGTGTTGGGGATGGTTGGGAACTGAACTTATTTGCTGCCTGGGTTACTTGACATTCATCTCCCCTGGGAAAGGCAAGATGGGACCAGCAGGCTTCCTAGGTAGAACAGCCTTTTGGGGTGAATTCTTCTGCCAGGCACACAGCAGCAGCCGGCATTAGTTATGTTGTAAGTGTATCTTCCAAATACAGGAATCAATTCTGAATATTTTATGGCTTTAATTATACCACCCCGCATGTGATGCAGAGAATTGGTTATTAGGCTGCCGGATGCTAATTTCCTTCTAGGATGAGAAGGTTTTTCCTCGTGCTTTTCCTGCTTTGGATAGCAAAATATTAGATCCAAGAAGGTGAAAGTTCATGGCAGTTAGTCTAGAAGCTAGAGCTGGCAGAGAAAAAAGTCCGATAAGACTCAATAGCTGGGCTATCAGCAGCATATGGATTTAAAAGGGCGGGGAGGGAGTATTTGTCAGAACATCATTCATATCTGCTGTCAGATAGAGTCTTCTGCAGTTTGATCAAAGGGTCTTTGGAGTAATTGGATTTTAGTCAAAGCCCAGGATACATGGATAGGTATTCAGGAGTGTGTAATTCAGGCCAGAGGTATCGTCTGGCTTTTCCAAGTCTGGTTTAAAGTAAGAGATCAAACTGAGTACTGTGCTATACCACTAGAATCATAAAATCGTAGAATAACCAGGTTGGAAGAGACCCACTGGATCATCGAGTCCAACCATTCCTATCAATCACTAAACCATGTCCCTCAGCACCTTGTCCACCCATGCCTTAAACCCCTCCAGGGAAGGTGACTCAACCCCCTCCCTGGGCAGCCTGTTCCAGTGCCCAATGACCCTCTCTGTGAAAATTTTTTTCCTAATGTTCAGCCTGAACCTCCCCTGGCGGAGCTTCACCAGCTTCACTGCTCTTCCCTGGACTCGCTCCAGAGCCTCAACATCCTTCTTGTGGTGAGGGGCCCAGAACTAGACTCACCCTTAGCAAACACAGTCAAAGCCTGGGTGTTGATGTTAAGCATTTGGCTTAGTTTCTAGCAGTCAAACAGCAGTGATTTTATTGCTCTCACAGACAGGGTCTGGACTATCTCTTCATGCTTTCTAAGCTCACATGCAGGCAAGTGAGTCTATGCCGGGTGGCCTGAGAGTGTTGAAAAGTCAGGTTTAAGGAAACAACCAAGACACTATAAGCACAAATCAGAGCCTTGATGAAGAGTTTGGCATTTCCCACCTAAGCCATCTGTCTGCTTCCCCCCGGTATATTTTACCAGTCAGTATTGATCTTCCCAAGTAATTTATTTGGACAGTCTGCATGGTGACATGATACAAGAGATGCTGTCTACTCCAGCAGAGTAACGAGTTCAGATATTTTTGAATACAGATGCACGAAGTCATTGCCCTCAGGTTGTCAGGCGTTGGCCTGTCATCATATCAGTTCTCATAAATGAAACAGGATTGAGTGGACTTTGTCTTAGGGGATGTGTTTGGTGATTGAAGGAACCATATAATCTCTGCTGAGACTGATATTAAAACGTTTCCATATGTCTTTGGGCAATCCTGGGGTAGGGGATCAAACAGATAATGGTACATGCTCTTCACCGATGTATGAGTGCTTGAGCTGCTCTCATCTCTAAAACAGGTAATGCTGCTGTGCCATCTTGTTTAGAAGATCCATGTGCTGCCCCAGCAGAGGCTGCATTTCAGAGGATGCTGCTTTCAGCCATGAGTTGCTCTTGGCTGAGTTAAAAGGAACTGGTTATGGCTAGAAAATAGCTCTCCTCAGTTCCATCATTTATCAATGACAGAAAATGCTCACAGTGCACTTATCTTCTTTGGGACTGGATTTATAGTCTGATAAAGTCGATGGCAGCCTCTTCATTGACTGAAGAGGGTTAGTTTCTTAGTTATCACATAGCACAGAGTATGTATACTGCCTTTGCAAGTAATGGAGAAAGAGTACATGTTACACCAAATTATACTCTCCCAAATGGTCTCCATTTGTTTTATAGCACAATTTCCCATAACTGTGCTGTCCTAGGAAGCATGTGTCTTAGCACAGGAAGTCTATTGTGTTATGATGCAGAAAAGATAGTTCTCTTCTTCAAATAACTTTCAAATACACCTTTCAAATGTGTTTTTGCTCTTCCTTCAGTCCAGCTGAAGGCTTAATGCATGCCTGCCTTTGGCAGATCTGCCTTTTTTAACACTTGTCTGGCTTCTTTTGTGACTGTTGTTTGTGGGGCAAGGAAATGAACCTTTTCTTACATCCTGTCCTATCTGAAGTGCAGGGGTCCTTTTCTTTCCCATTAGACCTCTGTGTCCTCATGGATCTCCATGAACACTGAGAAATTCTGTGTGTAAATCAGGCATTTCTCATTCACCTCTTAAAAATCCTCACCTTTTTCTTCTTCGAAATTGCATTTGTTCAGGAATTCTTGACACTTAAGCATGAATTTGCTGTGCATGTGGAAGACGAGTTGAATGAATCTCTAACAACTCCCAGTCTGAGGTTCTCATCATGATTACAGCATTGGTGTGGGAAGAGACTACAAAGAGTGTTAGCAGAAACCTAGGAAGTTTTCTGAGAAGGAGTCTAGAGTAATCTCTTCCACCCATTCTTCATCTTGCCTCCACTGGGCTTGCTACTTTGGTGTCTGTGGGGAAGATGTGGTTATTATTTCTTGTGAAGAGGAAACCAAGGCAAGAGGGTAATCTGGTAACATTATTAATTCCCAGAACTGTGTTATTTCTCTTGTTTGTAGAATAAAAGATTGTTTCTCCCTAGAACTCTTCCCCCCATTCATTGATCTGTTATGGTACAGCCAGGGGAGAGGTACAGCTACATTTGCATTACTATAGGTTACCTTCTCATATTTTGAAGATTTTTCCATTCCTGCAGAAAAGATCATCTCCATCTATGTTTATCTTTAATCTCATCTCATTGCCTATACTCACTTATGTGATTCCATTGTGTCCTGTATGCTTATCTTGGAGAAATTTCGAAAAGCACAGAAAGATCTGTGTAATGAGAAACTGTGCTCTCAGAGGTATGTAGCAGGTAGGAAAGAAATAATGATTGCAAGATACTTGGATGCTGTTGCTATAGGGGTCAGAATTAAGGTTAATTAAATATCTTCATTGTGCATTCTCTTCACCTTAAAGTGTCTCAGGCCCTTCTAAGAGAACCATTAACTCTGAACAGCTGAGGTTTCTAATGAATATGTTTCTTGATTTTGCTTGCAACAGGTTTGCTCTTAACTTACCTACATGTACACTTCACGTATTTTGTGTTGAAATTGTGCTTTCCCAAATCAGTATTACTAACTGGTAAATTTTTAATCAGATATGGCATGTAAATATTACTGATTTTAAAGACAATGCCATCAAAGTGAATGTAATCAATTTTTTTTTCAGTCTTTCTACAAACATAATGTGAATAAAATAGGTCAAAAATTACATGCAGCTGAGTAATGTGGCTCCTAGTGAACTAGGCAATTAAACCATGTGAATATGAATGACTTGGTTATATGCAAAAATCTATGTTTTAGCATTTCATACATTATACAAGATTTAAGATTAAAAAAGAACATTTTTGCATGTAGATAAAGATCTGAAAATAATCAAATCTCTTGCTTATAACCTACATGTTAGTGTGAGAGATTTAAATGGATATTAATTATGAGCATTTGCAATTCATTCTTCCTATATATTTGAGCATTTCTTTTCAATGTGCTTTATTCTCAGCTTGCTTGAAAACCACTGTTTCGCTGCCATGGAAATGAGAAATTGTAAGACTTAATGGAATGATGAATCTCCATTGCTTGAAGACTTTCAATCAAGGCTGTCTGTCTTGGAGAGTTATTGTTCTTATTGCAGGAGGAATTAGAGGAGGTAGTGACCTATGTCTTTTTTTAAGGCCCTTTTCTGGGCTTAATATGATGATGCAAATAGCTTTTTTTATACTCAATCTCAGCTCTTCCTGATGGTGCTGAATGTATCTTGAGAAGGCCTATAGAATCATAAAATAGTTTGGGTTGGAAAGGATCTTTAAAAGCCATCTAGTCCAGCCCCCTAGCAATGAGCAGGATCATCTTCAACTTGGTCATCTTGCTCAGAGCCCCATCCAGCCTGACCTTGAATGTTTCCAGGGAGGGGCTTCTACCACCTCTCTGGGCAACCTGTTCCAGTGCCTCACTGCTGTTTTTTGACTGTTCACATTGTACCGTTGCTTGCATGGAAAAAGATTTAAGGTTTCTTCAGGTCATGACTCATTTCACCTACACCATGTGGTACTAAAATTCTAACTCTAATGTGTACAGTCCAGATGATGTTTAGCAGCAGAAGGGAAATGTGCAGTGGCATAAATTTGTAGCTGAACAGCTTCTTGGGAATCAGTCACAGTACTTGGAATAATGACTCACACTTCACATGTAACATACGTGAAGCGGTGGACTGTCCACCTCATATTAATAAACAGCTGGAGATGAAGAGGGCAAGCAGTATGGGTTAAATCACATGATTTAAAAGCTAAGTTGGATGTCTGGGTTGTTCTTAAATTTTTCTTGCACCAGTTCACAGATTCCTAGCTTAGAAGAGACCTAAACTCACTAGAGGTCTTACGTGCCTTACCACTGCCTGTTGTTCATCTAGCAAAATCTCACAAATCTCTTTGTTTTTACAAAGGAAATGTTCAGTTCTACTCCTGTTGAAGTGATCTATCAGCTCTGTGGTATAATATACAACAGTACAGATCTGAGACCATTAGTTAAAGACATAAAGATTCACGCCCAAAGTTGTAAACATAAATTTTTGTGAATTATTTTTTATTGAAGTATGCTCAGTGAATTTACATATAGATTAAACCCTAAATATACCAAATGTCAGCCTGTTTACATCCTGATGCCTTCGCATCACTGCTGTGTATGGATTGGGTTCAGAGCCAGTGTTCTCCTTATTGCCTCTAACTAAAAGATTACAGTAGCAAGGGTTAAAAGAGATCCTTACATGCTGGGGAAGGGTTCGAGTTTTTGGACTCTGGTATGAACTTGTCAGAATTTTAATGTATGTTGTCTGAAAAGTTAATGAGCCTCCTGTCTGGAGACATATAACTGATTACAGGCACAATTATTTATCCTACTTGAACAGCTCGGTCCTTTGTTCATACTCAGTTCTATGAAAACAACAGCAGCAGCAACCTCTTCTTGTTGGGAGGAGGTAATCTTTGCACTGAAGGCTGTTATTCCATGGACTGGTACCCCATACAGGCAAATGCATAATTTATTTTTGTCTTTGACTTATTTTCCTTCTAAATTTCATTCTTGGGCATTTTAAATGCCTCCTCCCTCAAGGTGTTCCTTTGGTGGTTTGTGGTTCTTCAGGATGGCTCTATAGATAATATTGATATCCTTGTCTTCACTGATGAGGCAGTATAATCTAATAGCTGAGGTACCTGAGGGGTCAGAACAGTGGGATAATGTAGACTGATCACTTCTAACTAAAACATGATGGCAGTGAAGGAGAAGATAAAAGTTTATGGAGCAAAAGAAGGCAGAAGGTGCATTTGAAATGTTTGGTTAGTGATGTAACACAGAAAGAATATGTCCACAAAGCCTTACCAACAGAGCCTGGCTGCCAAGGCAAAGGATTTGAAATCTGTCCTATGGACTCACTCTTTCCTGGTGCAATTCCCTTCTTTCATCTGTCTGCCTTTGTTTGGAAAAAAAGAAATAGGTTATAGTCTGCTTAACAAATAAATATTGTGCACAGCACCTGGGTCCTTGAATTCAGTGCTGTGCAGTCGCTCTGTTGAGGCTGAGCAGAGGTAATCACTGCACCCTGACGACCAGGAATGCTTTGCTGCTGATTTTGGAAACCAGGGGGAATGGAGGAGTTTCCTAAAAATGGAATAAGTAATTTGTGAATGTCGGTTGATATGTTTATTCCTCCATCAGTTTGAGGGCTCAGTTTTCAGGGACAATTTATTTTATAGAGTACCTACCATAACATTTCTCTTCCTCTCCCTTTTGCTTTATTCCCATGAGCCAGCCTGCTTGGTGTGACTAGGGTCCTCTGAAGTTCAATGTGAACAGAACAAAATCACTTCTGTAGTGAGGTGGGCAAGGCTTATGTCAGCCCGCTCTGCTGGAAGAGACCAAGACCACTGAATGCTGAATGAGATGCTGTGGTTAGCATCTGCTTTTAAGTCACACAGTAAAAATTAAAAGATCTGTGTCAGTGATGTAGCAGGATCTAAACCCTGATGAGGCAACGGATGCAGCCACAGGATAATGAAGGCATTAGGATCTCCATCCTACTTTGCAGGAATATGAAAATGGCTTTTGACTTGCTGAAGACTCAAGGAAACAATTCTGTGCAGGCAATAACTGCTTGCAAAGAGATGCAAAATGTTTTTCTTGGTTAGCTAAGACATCTACCTGAGATGGTATCTATCGGTGCCTAACTCTCGCAGGCAGCCAGAGAAATGTCCCCAGGCCTTCAAGGCAGCCGTGAAATGAAAACTTTGTCCCAACAGATGATACATTCCACTCATTAGTTACAGCCCGGTGGCCACTGTCAAACACATATTAATTATTCCCCTATATTTTCCCTTTTTAGCACCTGCAAGAAGCTTTTCCTCCTCCATGCGCAGCTTTTTATTGACCACTAGTTTGTTATTGATTTCTGTATTCAATAAAGAGTGTGGTAAATGGGACATTAAATGGAAAGCTCTCACTTTTAGAAATGCAAGGGAAAATAGGACACTATGATATGGTCTGAGGAAGAAATGGAGGTTGAGGACCACAGTCCAGCTACTCTTTTCTTCAGCAGGAGGGACACCCAACAGCTATGGGGAGGGAAAGGGCTGGGGCTCCCATAGTACCCCCAATGCTGTGGTGTTGGTAGCACTGACCTGGGGGAAATGTCCAGCTCCCTCTGGTGCATCTTTTTCCCCTGGAGACAGTGTGAAGGGAGAGAAAGAGGCCACAGCACTTAGTCTCAAGAAATGCCTGTGCTTAAACCAATGTCTGCACAAAAGCAGAAGGAAAAGTGGGGTTTGTGCTCTGGGAATTCCACAGGCTCTGCAGTCCCAGCACATTTTGCATCACCATCACCCCACCCTCCAAAAGCTCACATCATTTCTCTGTCTTTCCTCAATGAACAGGGACCTTGAGTCTCTTGGGCCATTTGTCATTTTTTATGAACACACCAATTCACTTAAAATTCTTGCACACTATCTTCCTCCCGGCTCTTGCTCGGTCCATTTAGTTGATTGCCACATACTCCTGTTAGTGCTCTGTTGGGCTGCTGATGTATGTTTTGTAACTCTTCATAGTAGACTAGTTGTAAAAAAAATACGATGTTAAGAATTTTTGACACAGGAAACTGAAAAGCCTCAGATACATATTTCAGGGTGAAGCCCTGTTCTTAGTCTCCAGCCCTATCACTGACCTCACATGGTAGGATTGACAATAGAAATTTTGATCCGTATCCCTGCATTAAAGTTAGTTACATGAGATTGAGTGGTTTTTTTTGTTTGTTTTTCCTAAGTTAATTATGGTTTGGCAGCCGTGCTTTGTGATGATTGGAGCATCTCTGCATATAATAGATGTACTCAGGTAATTACCTTGTCTGTTTAAAAAGGCCTCATGGACAAATAAATTTCTCCGTCTCATTTTTTTCCCCTTTCTGAGTGGACAGGGAGGGAGAAGGGCACTGAACGAACACTGCATGGATTCTGAAGGAGCCTGACATATATCGCACCTGGACATACGCACACACAGAGGAGCAGATCTGGCTCTCTCTCCTGTGCCAGGGCAGTGTGATCAGACCTGGAATTCCCACCCTGCAGCGTCTTTGTGCTATGACTGCACTAATAGCAGATTCTTTAGTGGGTTACACTTGGTGTTTTCATGATATGAACCTGTCAGGCTCCATTTCTTTCCCACATATACCATGCTGTTTTACAGCTTTCTGATGCCTTGAGTGAGAAAAAGTTTCCCCTAGCTTTCAGCTCCAGCTGGAGGACTAGTTAATCTCTCCTTCAAGCTGGAGGCTTGGCTGGCAGCTCTCTGCTGATGCAGGGGCAGCCCTGTGCTGGGGTGGGGGATGAGCCCAATAGCAGCAAAAAATACTCTTGGCTGCTGCTTGACCCTGTGTTGGCAGAGAGACGAACACGAGGGTCTGGGTCTGCAGACACTAAATAGGGTCAAGCTGCAGGCTGCTCCTGCTGAAATGATTGCTCTGTTGGTGGTGCAGGGCAATTGCTGCAGCTCAGATTTAAAAGCAAGTGAGTTCCTTACTGCCCTGGGATGAGCAAATGCCTCATTGGCCAAGGGTTTGTTTGAAAGGATTGACCTCACTGGCAGGGGCTCAGGTCTGGTCACATTCCTATTGTTGTAGTAAAAGGCACTGCTGAATGAGAGCAATAGTTGTTCACAGCATGATTACTACAGCATCTTGTGTGTCTTACATGAGGCATCATACATGTAAATTGCTAAGGGAGTAAAGCAAGCCCAACATTTTCTGCCAACTAATACATTATGGCCTTTTTGACCTACAATATTGATCCAAAATTTTACACGTAAGCCTAGGAGGAATAGTTTGCAATGTGTTCTTTCCTCGTGATTAAATTTCTAGTTTGGAAATTTCTTTAGGGGAAAAGGAATAATTATGTGAGGTCACTTATCAAAAAGAGTTCATGCATATGATTAATTTATTGCACTTCAGCAAATTACCATGGGTGAGCCAGGAGATGGACACAGTTTCTGTGTCCCTAGCTCTAAGTATAGATATGAGGCTAGGCTAACATGTATTTACATAATAACATATTGATATAGGATGAACTTTCAAAACAATACTTAAAAAGCCAGAAATTTTCATGGAATTACTTATATTTTTGCCAAACCTGTGCTGTTACTGTACTATTAGTCTATTACAGAGCTCAAATTGTAACCTAAAGGTGGTAGTGCTGTTGTTTAAGTTAACCTTCCCTGAAAGATGCTTTTCAAGCCATATCTTATTAGCAGATGATGTTTTGCCCCTGGCTGTCAAACATTTCATCCTTGGCTTCATGAACTCTCTGTCCAGAGAAATCCTTAGTCATTTATAGAGTGAAATCTTTGCTTCAATTAAGTTAATTCCCCTAAATGCTACCAGGTCTCAATACTCTTCTCAGGGTCGAATATTTAAGAATTATTTCTCATTTCGCTAACTTTGTTTTGGTAATTCTTCTTTCTTATGCATTGTATGCACTGAAATGCCTCAGGTCTTATTGTGGCAGGGTCATTCTGGGAAAGTTCTGCAGTGAATGAGCGGAGAGGAGACATCATTATTATAGTCCTGCTGAATTTATAGAGGTGTTGGATCTCTTCCTAACCTTGTGTCCAACTCAACTGACTTCAAGGAATTCATGGGGTTCTTTGATTTTAGGTGTTCACTCATTGTTTCCCAGACCTTCTTTTAGATGTGGTTTCTTTGCAGAAGGGATATTTTAGTGTATGTACACACACATGTCCACACGCACGTACATATGCACACAAATGCACACAGCTTTTCAACACATATTTTGTTTCATACTGACTGGAAAAATGTCGGGTTAAGATGAAAATGCCAGTCTCTCTCATACCTGGCACAGATACCTGATTGATACATGCTTTTACACCACGTCCTTTAAAAACTTACACTTTTTATACACATGATGAATACTCTGTTTATCTCGTCACGTGCAAACAGTTCACCAGACCTGTCTTGTGACCTGTGAGAACATCGCCCAACCCCTGATAAACCATCAGCATTGTCCTCTCATCATGCTTGCCCCACTTGATCTCCTCCAGCCAGGGCAGCCCTCAGAGCTGCCAGAATGGTTAGGAGCTGCTGTGCAGTTCTTACTTCATGGACTTAGAGCCATAGTGATGGCTGGGAATGGTTGTGCATTTCTAGCAGATTTTTTCTTTGTCCTTTGAAGTGTTATTTTATTGCCCTTATGACTAAATACCCCCTAGTACTGGGAGATGACCCAAAAAATTTAAATTCTAATAAGCAAAACAGAGAACATGAAACATGGTTGTGCATCTTTTGCAGATGGTAAATCTACTGATATCAAGGTTGAGTGACCTTTCCACGGAGTGACCTTTCCACGGAGTAAGCCGAGGTATCCAGAGTCTAGAAGGGATTTTTAATCATCTTTCCTGGCCTGTTTACAGTCTGATTTGTCCCCAGAGGTAAGAAACTTTTGCTTGTATACTATGCATCTCAGGGCAAATTTCTTCTTGTTGTCTCTCTATAAAGGGAAAGATTTACACTCAAGGGCTTCCCTTGTATAGGGAAGAGGCAGCTTGGATGGGAAGAGTAATTTCAGACTTGGATTTTTTGTATCATCCTCCCTGACTTTCTCATACAAGAAAAGGAAGTAAACCTCTCTACTCTGCAAGGTTTGCTTCTCCATTATAAGCATTAGAAAAGCAGCAGTATTGTGTCCTTATAAACTAGCGAGGCTTCATCTGCTGGACCTGCCTGAAGCCCTGCAGAGATGGAAGCTCTGGCCAGAGAATCCCACTGCCTTTGCCATCAGGGCTCATAAGTTACACTCTGTCTTGCTCTTATTGCTGTAGTCATCTTGCCTGTGCAAAAGTACTTCTGCTTTTCAGTAGGGAAGTACTTATCGCTGCTTTAAGACAAGATGTTGTGCTTGTACTGAAATGTCATCAATGAAACATGAATCAGAAGAGATCTCTTAGAGAGATTAACCTGTAATTGTCCACTTCACCTATTTCAAACAACCATTACTGGATATGATAAAAGCCAATTGAGGCTCTTCTGTCACCTTTGCTCCTATTGATATGTCCCCTTCAACAACCAGTGGAGTAAAGTGAGACATCTTCATTCACTAACAAGCAAGAGGGTGGAGGAGGCTCTGGACTCAGAGAGGCTGTACCTTTTCAAGCAGGACTGTAAAATGTGGGTCACCTTCTTTTGAGCTTCTCCGAGCATGACCCAAGCGGGAATCAATTTGACTTATTGTAAGGACTTTTTTTGCTGGCCCTCTGACAGCGCTCCTACTGTTTTTTATCGTGAAACAAGTTTACAGCCTTTCTGAGTTTGTCAGGGTTAAGACAAGACACCCAGTGGGAAGGTGTTAGGATTAGATTCCGACTGGTGAAATAAGCTTCCATGTCCTGCAGTGTCAGAAATGACTGGCATAAAAAGTGCTGCTTGGGGCCTTCAGCCCTTCTCTTTGGGCTGAAAGGCCAAGAAAAAGCGTGAAGACATGTCTGTATTTAGCAGGCTGAGATGAATTAGAGACAGGGTTGAGCCATGTCATGGTAAAGATTCTGAAAGACTTTAGCCAGGGCAGTTACTGCTTCTAAGTCAAGATTGCTCAGATGACAGTGGCCTTTTCTGCTGTCGAAAACGAATCCTTCCTTTTGTATTGTGTTTCTTTTTTTATGAAGCAAAAGCCAGGTCAATTAATTGGAGAAGGCTGGCAACCTACTGGGAAATCTGCAAAGCTAAAAACAATGTTAAAAGAATGCTAAGATAAATTGCTGAATTTGCACTCATTAACATGTAACAAAAATGCTTAACTATGAGTTTAAGCACAATAAGCTTAAGGGACTTGTTAAATAACGTAAACTCCAGGAGATCACAAGCACGCTGTCTCTGAAACAAGGATGTCTGTGAAGATACAAAGTAGACAATATTATTAAAGTTCATTTCTTGCTTATTCAAGCTTGTATTGTAATAGTATTTCTTTAAATGAAAAAGAGCAAGATGTGCAAACCTCATGAAGGTTTGAAAGCCAAGTGCAAGGTTCTGTACCTGGCATGGGACAACCCCAAGCATAAATACAGGCTGGGAGAAGGGTGCATTGAGAGTAACCCTGAAGAGAAGGAGTTGGTGGTGCTGCTGGATGAGAAGCTCAACATGAGCTGGCAATGAGCACTTGTAGCTTGGAAAGCCCACCGTACCCTGGGCTGCATTCACAGAAGTGTGACCAGCAGGCTGAGGGAGGGGATTTTTCCCCTCTGCTCTGTTCTGCTCTTGTGAGACCCCACCTGGAGCACTGCATTCAGTTCTGGCATCCTCAGCACAGGAAGAACACAGGTCTGTTAGAGTGAGTCCAGAGGACGCAATAAAAATGGTGAGAAGGCTGGAGCACCTCACCTATGAGGACAGGCTGATAGAGCTGGTGTTCTTCAACCTAGAGATGAGAAGGCTCCAGGGAGACCTTATATAGCCTTCCAATACTTAAAGGAAGCCTACAGGAAAGCTGGGGAGGGGGTCTTTATCAGGGAGTGCAGTGACAGGACAAAGGGATTTCAGTTTTAAGCTGAAAGAGAGGAGATTTAGATGAGATATTAGAAAGAAATTTTTTACTGTAGGGGCAGTGAGGCACTGGAGCAGGTTGCCCAGAGAAGCTGTGGATGCTCCATCCCTGGAGATGTTCAAGGCCAGGTTGGATGCAACTTTGAGCAACCTAATGGAGTGGAAAGTTTCCCTGCCCATGGCAGTGAAGTTGGAACTTGATTATCTTTAAGGTCCCTTCCAACCCAAACCACTCTATGATTTCAGGAGCTTTTGGCTTATGTTTTTCACACTTCAGATGCTAAACATCGATTTTCCAAAGTAAAATTTTGCCTTTGGAAGCAAAGTGTGTGAACAAAGAGAGAGAGAAACCCACAGTTAGTATTTGCAAAATATGTGTTGAGGACAATACAGAGCTAATGACAGGCTTGATCGTTTTCAATTTCCAGTGCAATTTTCCAAATTGAGGAAATATGAATAGCTCAGCGATGTTTGAAGTTCTTGCATTATTACATTACTATTTCACCTAAAGCAAAACCAAGACTTTTATAAGCCTATTCTATCCCTTTTCTCAACAAACAGGAAAAACAGACAGGTCCAAGGTCTGCACTTATGAGCAGACACAGAGCAGCAAGGCTTGAAATTAGGTGGCTCTATTAGCATAAGGTTGTATTATTGGGCAATATGCCCAATCTTTTTCCCCTTTTTCCACAGGAAAGGATGCTCATTTCTCTTATAGCCTCATCTCTACCACTTAGACTATGATATATGATCTCATCACGAAGGAGGACATCTTCCGGAAGTCCCCATCAGAATCTCTTCACTGTGATAGATTATGTTTCTGATAGTGAAGATATTGCATAACAGGTATGTGCTTGTTAAAATAAATAAAACATTTATGGAGTAATATTTATAGGTTTGCAATTTGATCTTATTTCAGTTACCTGTGGTACAGGAACAACCCTCTGCCCTCTATGTTATGCACAAGGAGTGAAGACATCCCTGCTTATGATCAGAAGAGACATTTGTCTTTTTTATTTCCCAATAAGCTCATAAAATAGCAAATATTTTGGTCTGCTTACTATATCTCTATGTAAAGACTTGTGTACATGTTTGGTTTTAGAACTGAGTGAGTAAGTGGAAACAAATAATTTTCTTAACATGTTTTCCTTCAGCTGAATACAAGAAATGCAGTGTAATTAGGAAAGCAGCTATGTGCTTTCACTGCAAGCAGCCTTTGAGGATGATTGATATAAAAGTCCCAACAAGTAATTTCCAAAGCAAAGGTCCTTCTTTATTAAAAATAACAGAGAAGGAACGTATTTTCTATTCTAATTCCATTAAAAAATACTTAAAACTATGTTTAATTTATTTTCTGACAAAAGCACCAGGCATGGAGGAGTGGTAAGCATCTTTTCCAAACCAATTAAAAGTTTGGTGCAAGAATCTCTTGCATCAAAGAAAAGAGAATCACTCTGTAGTGAAATTGCAGATAGGCTGGGACTGATGTGGTTCAGGAAAAGATCTGAATCTACTGCACAGCAAACAACCTGCCAGCCCCACATAAGAGATGTTCAGATGTGTATAGCAGGGATGTGACACTTGTTTCAGAATACCACTTCATTCTGGTTAAACACGACTAGAGAAACACATCCTAAAATACTAAATGAATTACAGAACTGAGGAAGAATAGATTTGAAAAGAAGTAACCTTCAATCATTGGTGCCTAATGGCACAACAAAGCCAGATATTTTTTTTTTGCAGCTCTTCTATGCTCCAGTGGAATGTTTTACACTGGGAATTAAAACTCTCCATCCCCCACCAACAGATATCTACAATTCTTTGATAGCAGGGACACTATCCTGTTTGGCTGCCAGAAGATGCTACGGGAACTATTGGCTGTGTGGTCTTATCAAGGCATTTAGTGTGGAGCTCTGCTGTAAGTACACAGGCTAAATGTGGTTGCTAATTCTGTGTCTCTTCTTGCTGTAAGCTCTCTCCATGTTGCCTGCACCTGGTCATCATCCTTTTCATCTAAATGATATCAGTTTATTATAACAGGAAAACAAGAATATTCATATATTTAGGAAGTAGCTTAGCACTGAATATGTTTTCTACATCTCATTGAAAGTTAATGGCCATGGATTCCATTGTCTGAAAAATTTATTTGAAGTGATGATTATGTTAATGTCTCTCGGGGTGCATTTATCATTCATGTTTCTGAAGTGAGTCCTGTGGAAAACAAAGGTTGACATATTTGTTTCCCTGTTCAATTAGCAGCATTAGCTGCTCTTAAAATATTAATCTGCCAAGCTAAGTTGCAAAAGAATTTGTGGAAAGAGGACAGCCCAAGGCTACAGGGAAGCAGGAATGCAAGATCTCTTTGCAACGGTGCTATAATCCAGAATGAAAGCATTTTTAAACGTAAGTATGCTACAGTTCCTTGATACCTTCTGTCCTGGGATTACAAAGCATCTCACAAGACTCAAACCAGTGCTCATGTTCTCCTTAATGTTACAAGGCCACATAGAAACAAATGATTGATTCCAGATGGTCGGGAGGATCAGAGCAACTGCAGAGAGTAAAGTCAGGTCTCTTTCTTCATCAAACTGACTTTTCTTACATTGCCTGCTCTATTTATTACTTAAAAATTGGCCCATTCCCTCATTTCACCCTCCCCTGTTCTTTATTCCTTCCACACATGGGACTTTCTGGCCAGCTAACTCGCTAGAGAATGTTCAGGGACCATGGCCCCTCCATGTGGCTGCTGACAGCTGGGGCATCAAATACAAAGTTTGCTACTCAGGGGGTTTGTGCCACTTTGAAAATCAGATTGCTTATTAATCAGACCAAATTTGGAAACACGTTGATGATATTAACACTGCTATAAATGGTTTTCATCATTTTAGGCATTGCTTGAATGTGTCCTGTGAGCCTTGAATAGGTTCTAGATGTGTTGAAAGCGATGTCTCAATGCTGACCCAGATGGTCCCTCTGTCTCCTTATATTCCTCCATCTTTTGTGTGTTGTCTTACCAACGAAAGCACTGAGGGCAAGAAATATTTTTTGGTTCTGTATTCGTTAATGACCAATAAGGGCATGGCTTATGAATGAGCTCTCAAGGCACTGCTGTAATAACATCAGTGATAAATAACAATAATTATGATAATAACGGAGATGGCATCTATTAGTAGAGATGCTAATAGAGTTCTAACAAGAATCACAACTGGGTGATGCTTTTTAATCAGAATTAATGACGTGTGTTGAAATACATTATAGCAGGATGCCGTTGATTCAGCAGCTGGGTATCTAACAGAATCTCAGACTTTTTCTAAGTAAGTCCAGGCCAAAGGTAGCTAGCCAGAATATAGGTAAGTGTTTAACCATTTTCCCTTGGGGAAACATTTGTTTGTTCATTTATTTATGATTTGAGTGTTAGATTGGTGATGTGAATGTATTATGTGCTGTTAGGGCCATTGGAAGATTCTAATGTATGTGCTGCTTTTCCAAATTTACATGCATCTATCAAGTATGAAATTCTCGGGCGTGTTACCACAGTGTCATGGTCCTGTTAAAACACTGAAACATAGGTTGCCCTTAAAGCACCACTTACAGAAGCCATGCACTAAGCAGATAACAATCGGAATCTTCTACATCAAAACGGTCACCTCTAATTACTAAAAAGCAGCAGTAATGAATACAAAATCCTATTTTAGTACAAGCTGATCTCCAGCTCGTCACTTAGTACAAGGCTAAGGAGATAGGAGAGGCTTTCACTTTTCTAAAATCAGGGGATGATGCTCACCGGGATGCATGGTGCTAGAAAGTTTGAACAAGAAGTTCATGGTTGAAAAGCAGTCATTGCTGAAATAATTGGCTTCAGCAGTTACCAGGAGTTTCTTGAAAGTTAAGGATTTTGGGGGACTGAGGGCAGCCCAAAAGCAATGATGAAGTGTCTTTCTCTGTTGGACACATCTGCAGAGTTTGTCTGGAAAGGTCTTAGAGCAACAGAAAATGTCTTGGAAAAAGAGAGGACTATATCACAGCCGTATGAGAGTCAAGATTTTATGTGTTTTCTTCACCGCTCACTTACTCTAGTAGCCTATCAGCATCACACTTCACTGTTGTGTGGTGACATTAAATAGCAGTATTGGCATCAGTGGAAGGTGATAGAGAAGTGACTGCCTGTGATTGATTCATTCTTCCCCCCTCAGGGGTCTGTCTCCTGGTCTTGAGTGCATAACACAAGGACGAAGCAACAACTGCTCCTCCTCTCCTTTGCCAGCTGGGCTATCCATGCAGTAGCCTCTGGTCTTTGTTAGAATTTCCCTCTCAGTATGGAGGCTGTGTCATTGGTGGATTGCAATGCCTCTCTGCTGTGCCTCTGCTAATGAGCAATCATGAGTTTCTTCATGTAAATCTCCTTACATCCCTCCTTAATGATAGTGAGTTTGTTATGATCATTGTTCTTCTGACATCCCATCTATTATGGCACCATTTATTTAGCAAGGGCTTTTTTTTTTAAAAAAAAAAAAAGAAAATAATTATTCCATTCTGTTCTTGTTCCAGATGGCTTCTATAATTAGTTTATTACTTTTGCAGATGTTGTATGAAAACTTCAGGATGTGAGCCAACAATGGGTAGATAAAGCTAATGAAAGTGAGTTTTCAGCTGATTGTTCACCATGTGGAGATAAATATATTCTGCATATCAACTAAGTGCAATGCAGAATGCAAGGCATGTATCTGGAGCATTTGATTCCAAATGGTATATGTTGTATTAAAGCCTATGTCTTTAGGTCATGTTCTCGTCCCTTGCTTCTATGGGCAGGAGGCAGGGAAAGGCCAGTGTCTTTCCTATCCAAAAGCCTAGGGTGTCATCACAAAGAATAAGACTTCAGAGTCCCATTTCCAGTCCCTAAATGCTAACTGGTTTTCATCTTTACCTGGATCCTTTCTCTCCCTGCTCCAATACCCAGAAAGGGTAATGTCCCTGTTTAGTTTTCATGTCTCCTTTCTTATACTTCACTGGTTTTTACAGCAGCTGCACCACAGAAACAGACCTCCTGCCCTCCGTTCACATGGTAATGAGGTGATCACATATTTACTAATTTTCTAGGATGGCAGTTATTTCATTAAGGGCAATTATTCATTCCCCTTATGGATTTAGATTGCGATTTCAAAAAAAAAAGGGGAAAAAAAGAGACTTGAGAGAGCCTCCCTTGCATTGGAAAACAGCGCTTCCCTCGGAAGAACGTCAGTACCCATTTATAAGCCTTCTTGGATAGGTTTCAATGTTAATATCCTTGGCCGAAAATGCTTGGTGATTAATAGCATTGACTGGCTAGTTAAATACACGATCAACCTGGGAGCAGTCATGCTTCTCAAGTAACAACAGTAATTGACAGAATGTTCAGCAAATAAAACCAGCTTAATGCTGTACTAATATATAATTAAAATACCTGTAACTCTTTCCCCCACTGGGGATACAACGCCGCCACAGAAATGCCAAGCGTTTCGGTTTAAAAAAAGGTATCAGGTTTAAAAAGCCTGATTTTTCTTTTTGAAGCCTGCCTCCCCCTCTACCCTGAAAATAGCCACAGTGGTAATTTTGTATTCAGAGGTGCCAGTGAACACAAGACCGTTTCAGTTTACAGTTGCTCCCACGCATTGTGCCTGCAAACAGGAGGCAATGTATATTTAAAGAGCTGCTCATTGGCATCCTTCCTTTCTGCCTGAAATGTATTCTACCTACAGCTCAGGGATGTAAATTATTTACTGCCAAACAAAAAAGTGAGGGTGTTCAGTGACGACACACTTGTGGTGTAAGTGAGAAAATTCGTCTTCTTGTGTGCAGCTTCTCCCCCTCCTGCTGAGCACTGTGGAGGATTCTGTGTAGCCTCTCAGTGCCCTGTAGTGCAGGGAACCTCCTGCTTGTGTGCAAGATATCCACTTCACATTCTTCAGACCTATTATCCTGCATTTAATCCGTCCCCAAACCCTCTTCAGGCTCATCCTAGAAGGGTTTCACTGGCAGTACACATTCTTAATATAGCGCATGTCTTGAGACTCAAATGTTCTCCAGATCTTTCACTGTCCAGGAAATCAGAAGCAGAGAGGAGACGTTAACCCTCTATCTGTGCATTACACTGGGCTGCCAGACACAGTGGAAAAACAAAGCAGTTGATAATCTCCTTTCCCTTTCCACTGGCAACACATCTTCAGTTATAACAGAATTACGATGTGCAGTTCTAGCTTTGCTGGCACTGCAGCAGTTGTTAATCAATATGTGCTCTCCATCGAACTATTTGTTTAATCCAGATATGTTATTAACTTCCTTTCCATCAATCCAGCGAGGGCCAGAGCTGTTTGGAAGTAGGTATATGTTCATTGATTTGCAGAGGGTATAGTAAAAAAATTAAAACTTTATAAAATATTAGGTCAGGTTCATGCCAGTTTGATTCTTCTGCAGCTGGTGGCTAAAGCCCAGCCCTTCACATAGAAAAGCACTAAATGAATGCTCAGTTTTGGAGCTCTGTTAGAATAAGGAAAAAAAGTAGAAAATAAAGTAAATACTGCTATGAATTAAGTTATCTTATTGGACAAAACCGTGACTGGATTGAAAGCAATGATAAGGCAGGGTTATCAATAGCAGTGTTATGCAGTGTGGAAGTAGGCAGAGGAAACAGGAGCAAGAAATGGGAGTATTAGAAATCTAAATGCTGTGCAAAAATATAGTAAAGCATGAGTCCACTCCTAAAGACCTTCAAGTCTTTGGATAGAAAAAGAAGGATTTTTCTCATATTTTTTCATATTGGGACACATGATTAGGATGAAGTGACTTAATAGAAGTTATACTAAGAGTCTGTAGGATGCGTATGACTTATCTCCAAGTCTTGAGAACTGTATTTTTTTAAGAGGTTGGCCACATTTTTCTCTGGAGGGAAAACAGGCTCAAAAAGAAATATCTCAGCTCCTTAAATGGAGAGCACTGGGAGGACAGGGACAGATACAATGAAGATAAATTTCTGGAATAATGGGAAGTGATAAATTTGATTGATTTTTATACAGTGATCAGCTCAGTAAAACTTCAGATTTCTGCTACATCTTTACCTTGCACAGAAATATTTTATTTTTATATATATATATATGTTCACAAATATTTTAAATCAAATCAAAACTACATTTCTCCCTCATTTTATAGCAATTCTTATCTCAAAACAACTTCTTTCCTTCGTTTTTGTAACATCATTGTCTGGCTACTGCTGCTTGGATGCTTTGTGCAGCTCGGTTGCAGAGCTGGCATCTGTTGTGATGCATCTATTCTTATAAGTAGACCTATCTCGAGTAGCAGGCTGTGCATTTTTCTCATATGGTTGTTCATGTTATTTTCCACTTTTTTTTTTGACTTTTTAAGCTACCAGAAGGCAAAAAAATTTAAGTCAAGAAGAAAGTTTGTAGTCAATTTGCAGAAAGTCAGATTATTGTGAATGTGCTGGTTTGGGTGGGGAGAGGGTCAAAGGACCTATTGCTGCAGACTCAGGTGTCAGAGAGATGTTGAAACGCTATTCTTCTCAGGAAATTTTTCTTCATGATCCAAATTAAAATCAGTAGGGCAGAAAAACCATAGTAGGGCATCACACTAAGAGTGTGTTGCAGCAATTCGTTTCATGAGTACAGGCTGCAGCTGAGCTTGTTTAGTCTTTTCTGCTGTGGATCTATTACTTCCTAACTCGTGCCCCAGTCTGGAGCCATTGCCATTAAATAGCTCTCTGGAGTTGTTTTATTGACAATCTTCTCAGGCTGACAAATCTTTCATGCACTTGAACTGGTCTGACACACTGATCTGTTCATTTTTATCCACCTTCTAGATCAGATCTTAGTGAAAATTAATTCTTCAGCATTTTCAGGTGCTGGTAGTTGAGACTTTTCACCTGCCACTATCATCCAGCTGAGGAATCATCCTAGACTAATCTCCTGCAAGCATCTATAAAAGAGTGTAAGCTGAAGAACAAATTAAAAATGTGTTGGGAGGTGAAAATAGCAGGGGTCATTGCTGTCACTCACCTTCGAGTCTGAACAAGCTGTGGAAGTTTAACCTGAAAATTCTCCTGTTGACTCAATATCACCTCATTGATGAAATCCGGTGTTTGATACTAAAGGGTAGGTGCCAAGAAATCTTTTTCAATATCATTCTAGGCTCAGTAAACAACACTGCAAAACATCTGATTTGCTAGCATTAACTGTACAGGTCGCTACCTCTTTTAGACAGACACTTCACTAAGATCCTTAGGATTCTTTACTTGCATTGAGAGTTCTTCAAGAGTTGATTATAAGGCAGGTCCACAGCAAGTCATTAGCAATTTCAGTCTTGAATTATCTTAATGGTTGAATCACTTTTAATAGTAGAGAAGGGGCTTTGCTAACAGGTTAGGTCAAGGCTGATCCTAAACCTTGAGGAAAACAGCGCTCACGCCTGAATTTCATGGCTTCAATATTGACTTTATGGACCATATGACAGCCCCTATGATGCATCGTTCTCTCTTTTGCATCGGACTTGTTCTACAGTTAATGGCTTAATGCTTTTGAGTTGGCACTTTTAGTACAGGGGATTGTATTTCTCTTCACACAGCTCATGAGCAGATAATCAGAGCACTGAAAAATACAATTTTTCTTCTGTAGGTATTATCTTTCTAAGGGAAAAATACTGTAGCATGTCGAACAGCTTTTAGGGTTATTGTCTTTTAATATGATATGGAGTCTTGTTAAGTGTGAGCTACATATCCAGTGGACTATTTTTTTTTCTTTGAATGATTAACTTGAATGAAAACCCTGCAAAACTCAGGAACAAATGTATGTTCAAGTGTATATATACCTATGTGTGACAAATAGTCTGTGGAACCACCCAAAAGTCTAAGGCCCAAGACACTCCAGATAAAACCTGGATGTCCTGATATTGCCTTGGCTCAAACTGCACCGATTCTCTGCATCATCTGTGATTAAAATCTCAGAATCAGACCATAATCCAACATCTGTAACTATTATAAAAGGTGGTTAAAGATGCTTTCAGCATCATGACTATAGGATCTCCATAAGAGCTTCTGCTCAGATTGCAGAGTTGAACCTTTCTACCAGGGAAAAGTCAGCAAACCAAAGTGACACAAATCTAAAGAGAAACCAAGGATAGAAATACCGATATTATTTACTACTGAACTGAATTCACCATATGAGATGAATGAGCAAACGGATGGACCTTAAGAAAAGGAGCCAGGTACTGGTATTTGAGAATTTTATATTTGGGTGAGGCTGTTTTAAGAGCTAGGAGAGGGATTCGTTCATGTACCAATTAAAAGCTAAGGTTCGAATATTTGTTAGTGTTATGTATAATTACTTTTCCAATGATATCAGGAAATTATTTAAATGCAAATTAAACTATGCTGCCAGAAGGTAGCTGTGTAGTGCTGAATAAAGCTGTTTTAGAAAAGAATGTAATTTTAGGAAAATTACCTCCCTGTCCTGAGAAAAAGAACAATGACTGTAGAGTTAGTGGTACCAATAATGTACCGCTAAGATCAGCTAAACATTGTTATTCTCCATGACTTAGACTTCTATAGAATTCTCCTAAAATGACTAACAATGGTTTCCTAAGTCTGAAAGGAGACTTTTGAAGTGAAACAATTTCCCTAGCCTTCTTGTAAAACAAAGCATTCCATTTAATACCAGCTGGTTGCGAGGGTGTGTGGAAAATTGAGAAGGTTATAAAGCTTGAAGTCCTGTCTTTTTGGTTCCCCAAAATTTGTGGATCCACATGCCATTTTAATTTAATAGCAACCACGCAGGTCCCATACTGTGACTCTCTGAGCTGCTTTGCGAAAGCTTCAGGAGATCCTTCAAAAGTAAGCAAAAGAAAAAAAACACACCTGAAAAAAAAGAAAATAAATTAACTCAGATTAATGTAGAGAGAATACTACAGTGTGCTAGAGGTAGAGAAGTAATTTTTTTGGCTTTTATGAGAAGACTGAACTCTATTGCTCCTCCCTTTCTATCTGACAGACTTTCCCTCAGAACTGTTGAAGGCTAAACTACAACGGCAAGACCATCGTGCTTGTTTGAGAAGTCCAGGAATTTAAAGTTTCTGCTCTGTATTCAGAACTTCCTTCACTTTCCCTGGGAGGTTAAAAAGAGAAAAAAGAATGTTTTGTTATAAAATGACACATTTATGGGATCAAGACTAAGCAATTCTGGTTGGCTGGTTCAGTTTGCTTTTGTACCAACTTGCAGTGACTGTGTCTGGGTAACTCTTAGTGTTACAAAGTGGGGATTACTCATACGAATTGCCTTGTGAAATAAAGAACTAAACAAGCAGGCAGAAATGGTACCAGCATATGTGGAGAGGTGATGGTGTTAGCTCTTGCTGTGTTGGGCTTTCTGTCAACCCACCTGAGACAGAGCTGGGAATCAGGTTTCCAACTGTTCAGCATCCATTATCAAGGGAAAATTTGGAAAAAATCTTTAAAACCTCTTGGGATACCAGTCCATTTCAATTTATAAAAAAAAAAAAAAAAAGTAATATTTTAACTACAAGCACTTTTCCTGAGGAATGCTGGAAATTGCTAAACCCACAGCTCTTTTGATGATGCTCTGAAAATGGGGATGCAGTGATAAAACCAAATGAAGCCTTCCTTGCAGGCTGTCCCACAGAATGTAGAGCCCAATGATCTTCCAGGACAGCCAGTGATTTAACACTGCATCTAGCACACTTGTGCTCAATGTTTAGGAGTCTGTCACAGGTACAGGGTATGGGCAGCAAGCCCAGTTCCCAGTTGCATCAAATATCTGAGAAGAGCTGAGGTACAGGCCCTAGGAAAGGGAGATTCAGCTAATCGTAGGGGTAACATGAAGCAGGAAGATGCAAAGCAAGGGAAAATCAGAGTTAGAGACCTTCTTGCTTAGGACTAGCATTTCTACCCCCTTTGAGGCAGCAGTCAGGTGAATGAAGACAGAGAGGTAAAAGGGGAGTAATTTTTTATGCTGATAGCACCCAGCATAGAACCTCTTGCACACTGGATATGTGTTTCCTTGTGCAAATATCTATGGCCAAGTGTTTCTCTGAGGTGCATTGTAAAACACAAAATTGAAAGACATTTCCCACACCTCCTAAGTAGCCTGCTATGATACCCATTGAAAGCCAAATGCCAGTAGCAATCAGTTCCTGGCTAGGAATATTTCAAATAACTCTGTACCCACAAAAAAAGTTTCCCTGTTGCTTGCAGTGCCAGTCACTTCCAAAAGCAAGAGAATATCTAAGATGAGATGTTTGCCTTGAAACCTGAGGTGTAATTGTGCTTTTCATCAGTGTGAGAAGGTTCTTGGACCAATCTGCCTTCTCTCTTCTTATTATTTCCCCCTTTCTACCAGCCTGCACCTGTGTCTCCCTGGCACATGAATACCCAGAGAGTGTGGGAAAGCAGCTAGTTTTGTGTTTGGAAAACCTTCCAGCCCTTACTTCTGCGGCTTCTGAGAGCACTTGAAGGCTCATTGCATTAAGAATGTGTTTATGGAGGGAACTAAAACCTGTTGTAAAGAAGCAAAGCAATAGCTGTTGTTCAGGTTAGAGCAGCCAGGTGTATACCACACACAAAGAGCACTTACTGGAGACAAAAGCTTAAACTGTTATGTTGCATATGTATCAGCTTTGGTACTCTGAGACCTCTTTATGTCACCATGGCAGTGGAAAGGAGTTTTAAACCGTTATTTCACCTAAAGAGCCTCCTTGAATAGTCTGCAAGTGCATGAATGCTTATTCATAATAGAAATTAAACTGCCTAACAGTCAGGGTTTTGCTTTTCAGAGCCTATGAGAAGTAGAGGGTGAGACAGAGCCTCTCCAAGGGAACGTGAATTTACTGCAAGGGTCTGGGGAGGCTCTTGAGGAACCGTGGGGCAGTGTTTTCACATAAGCATTGTTGTTCCCTCTTGTTCCCGAAGGACTGCACTAAAAATGAGACCTTCTTACCCTACTCTCTGAGAAGGGTTATGTGGGAAATTAAAGGCTCTAATGTGAGGGAGTGGGATCACTCAGAAAAAACCTGTCAGCAATTTAGCCAGGGGAGCACAGATGCAGGAATCAAGCTCCTTCTGAAATGATGACTTCTATTGACAAAGCAGCTCCTTGTTGGAGATTTTTGGCAGCTTGGATGTCAAAATTGATGTTTTCACAAGATTTTTGTTGTTTTGGCTTCTGACTCTGGCCTGAAAGAGTTGGCAGAGGAAGGTCATGTTTACCTAGCAATATATAATTTCTATTACTGGAATCGGAGAGGGAGTCTTTTGATATCGAATATGGAACGCACTGCAAAGTCTGACAAGTTGTCACAGTGGAGAAAGGGACCCTGTCTTTTATTTAGCACTTCAAAAAAATTGCAGCAGCAGTTGGGTGGCATGGGGAGAGACAGGAGATGTATGCTTCTCGAACAGAGGGGTAGATGGAACATTTCAAAGGTATGCTCAAGGGTGTTACAGCTGAGCTGAAATCTTTCTGCCTATGCAACTATGATGCTTTGGTACATCCAAGGTCCTCTTCGACCCCCATCTGTGAGATTCTTGCTTTGCTTTTACACTGGTTATGCATCTGGGTTTAGGCTGCTCATTTAAGAGAGAGTAGAAAAGCTGCCGCACCAGCCTAACCATGGAATAATTTGTATCAAGAGAGAAGCTATGATTCAGCTTTCTTGGCATCTTCTTTCTTTTCAAGTAACAAGAAATAGAAGATAAGGAAGTTCAGACGGTCCTTTGCCCTGAACCAGGCATAGTAAGTAAGTGATGTTGATCCACTCACCACCGATAACGTGTGGAGCTCAGGTCTCGGATAGTATCCACACTGTATAAGACATTTGATGAAAATATTGTTACTACTGCTTAAACAGTAAAAATATTCTTTAATGACCTTCATATTTGAGATGGAAAAAGGAAAAAAAAATTCAGAGCAGTGAAATAAGTCCTCTTAAAAGCTTAATTAAAATATGAAACCTTTGATTTCAGGCAATTAAATGAGACATTTTCTGACTTTAAATTAAGTGCTCTGATACTCTCTAAACTGAATATGCTTATGGCTGGAGCTGTCTTCAAGATTATAATAGTCTGGATTAGTAGCTTCAGATGTGTACCTCAAAGCAAAGCTGACTGCAGAATAGGGGCAGAGATTGCTTCCCAAACACTAATGAGAGCTGAAAATGCTCTGCTGGTGGCTGTCAGCTTTTGTGGCTGCTTATGAAGCTGAAGGACGTAGGTTAAAAACCTCTGGAAAATTTGGAGATGAAAATTTAAATGATGGTATTTCTCTGGCATTAGATGGCCAAATATAGGTGCCCATAAACTGTCCACTACATGTTTGGGGGCAAACTGAAAAAATGCTTTTTTTCCCAGCTGAGTCATTAATCTATTCTGCCTAAGGCATCCCTCAACAGTTGGATCAGAGCAGAGGGAGAAGATGGGCTTGGTTGTCAGCCAGATCTCAGCTTTGGAAAGTAGCTTTTACCTGCCTAAATTCACTCTAATTGTACATGGTTGGAGCTTTTGCTTTTACACCCTGCAGTAAAATATTGAACAGCAGCATGCTAGGCAATTAAATAGCTGTCATGCCTTCTCCCAGACCTAGCAGCACTTTGGGGATATATATGACACATGATTTGTACAATCAGTTAGTAAAAACTTTGTAAAGCACTTTGGGATTAATTTGAATGAAAGGTACCACCATAAATGTAAGATCATTCTCATTATCATTAATATTCTTTTATGAGGGACCTTATCAAAAGCATTTTGAAAACCCAAGTAAATTATATCTACCAGGTCACCTTTATGTACTATTTTATTAACTTTTCAGATGACGAATTGCTTTGAAAGAACAATATTTCCTTATGGAGACTGAAGTGGGTTTACTCACTGTTGCCATTTATTTGCCTCCGTTATGGTGACATTACAGGTTACAGCTGAGGTTGAGGTCCTTGAAACTGAGCAAACATGGATTGAGAGACAGGTGACATTTTGGAAAACTTAAAATTTAAATAAGTGGGCTAGTTTTGTCCATGCCTTCATGTCCTGTGTGGCACCAGCTAGAATCATAGAATCATAGAATCACCAGGTTGGAAAAGACCCACCGGATCATCGAGTCCAACCATTCCTATCAATCACTAAACCATGTCCCTCAGCACCTCATCCACCCGTCCCTTAAACACCTCCAGGGAAGGGGACTCAACCCCCTCCCTGGGGAGCCTCTGCCAGTGCCCAATGACCCTTTCTGTGAAAAATTTTTTCCTAATGTCCAGCCTAAACCTCCCCTGGTGGAGCTTGAGGCCATTCCCTCTCGTCCTGTCCCCTGTACCTTGGGAGAAGAGCCCAGCTCCCTCCTCTCCACAACCTCCTTTCAGGTAGTTGTAGAGAGCAATGAGGTCTCCCCTCAGCCTCCTCTTCTCCAGGCTAAACACCCCCAGCTCTCTCAGCTATTCCTCATAAGGCCTGTTCTCCAGCCCCCTCACCAGCTTTGTTGCTCTTCTCTGGACTCGCTCCAGAGCCTCAACATCCTTCTTGTGGTGAGGGGCCCAGAACTGAACACAGGATTCAACGAGCGGAAGGTGGTTCCCAGGGATGGGGAATCATCTCCCAGCCAGGGTGTCTCTACCACTTTTGGAGTGTGATCCAGCCCTGGAGATCGTGTTCCCATTCCCGCAGGGCTGGTGCTGGCTGTGGTTGGTGCCCATGGCTCTGCCTAGATGGACAGTGTCTGCAAGAATCACAGGGCACTGCTCCTGCATTAGCTCGCATGGAATTTTCCATTCCTGTTACTGTGCGATAAGAGCCAGCACTGAGTCCCTTCCTTCATTTTCAGGGGGGCATTTCACCCTGTAAGGTGAGCAGGTCACCTTGTTTGACAGGTTCACTATTGTGTCATTGTTTTACGCCATGGCCTGGGCTAGGAACTAGCTGGTCAGGGTGATTTACTGCCCTGGTGAAACGGTGGCCACATAACACCTTCCTCAATGTCCTGACCAACTTCCACTGAGTTAGAGTAAATCACTGTTGAAGTCACTCTCTGATTTCCCACAGAAAGCAGTACAGACAACGAATGTCTTTAGTTACTCCCATACAAATAACTCAGACCAAGGGGTTTTTGCTTTTTTTTTTCTCCTTCAACATCCTTTGATTTTCAGCCTTCCCCCCCTCTTCCCACAAAACCATGGGCTTCTGCAGAGGAAATGCCTGACTTTGTACATCTGATAGCGAGTTGCTACAAAGAATTGTGTCCTCGAGTAGATAAATATATTTCTGTTAATTAGGTATAATATACCTGTCATGTAGCAGCAGCACTTTCTAAGTTTCACTCATTATATGCCTGGTTAGAGGTTTAATTTTTTCTTCTCTTCTGTATCAGAAATAACTTGCATTTTGTTTTATAGTCCTAGGTCTCTACGTCCATTTTCTTTCTAGCTTGTCTACATTTACTCTAGTCTCTGTTCTGTACTTTAGTCAGATATCCCTTTTAATTTTTAAAAGGATGTTTATTTTGAAATAAACATCAGCCATGAAGATTTTATCCTTCCTGTTCTTTTTCAGCTCAAAGGTCCAACCACCGTCTGTCTCTCTAGAACAGGTTCTTAAATAACCTCTGAACTGATTACATTAGCCAAACTCACCCTTGGTAAAACTCCTGGGGCTGCTGGAGGAATTACTCTAGGAACAAATTTGCTGTAAGTTGTTAAAGAGTTTCACTTTGCCCTTGAGCCTACTGTTAATCATTTTTCTCATAGTTTTAAAATCTGGCCTTTTAAAGTTCACCCTCATGGCATTACCCCTAGGAGAAAAACCTTCTATTATGATATCAAACCTAATTGCACAGTGATTATGATTACCCAGTGGATTTCTTACTCTCACCTTCCTTAACTCCTCTGCATAATTTAGCACGGAGCTGAGATTCAGTTCTTCAAACAAAGGACTCCCCTGAAAAGTAGTCTTTAAATAATGTCAGTTAATTGGCTTTCCAGACCACAGGATTTTCAGCTGATAGGCAGAAGAGGCATTGAAGTCACAGCTCTTCAGCTACCGAGTTAGTGCCCCAAAGGATTCACTCACTTCATCCCAGTGGTGGTCCTAAGAGGTGTCCAGGGATCACAGAATCACAGAATAACCAGGTTGGAAGAGACCCACCGGATCACCGAGTCCAACCGTTCCTACCAAACACTAAACCATGTCCCTCAGCACCTCGTCCACCCGTGCCTTAAACACCTCCAGGGAAGGTGAATCAACCACCTCCCTGGGCAGCCTGTTCCAGTGCCCAATGACCCTTTCTGTAAAGAATTTTTTCCTAACGTCTAGCCTAAACCTCCCCTGGCGGAGCTTGAGGCCATTCCCTCTTGTCCTGTCTCCTGTCACTTGGGAGAAGAGACCAGCTCCCTCCTCTCTACAACGTCCTTTCAGGTAGTTGTAGAGAGCAATGAGGTCTCCCCTCAGCCTCCTCTTCTCCAGGCTAAATGATGATCTGGTACTGTCCCCAGTGGTCCCTGTAGCTTTCCCAGGTGGCTTTGAAATCTGCAGAATGGTGACATGGAGAGAAAGGAGCCCCTCCAAACCCAGAAAAAACAGAAGATTTGGAAATGAAAAATCTCTGTGTGGCAGAGGATAAGAGAAAGGAGGGAGGCAGTGGGTTCAGTGCACTTTTGGAATGGCTGTTTGGGGGCTGCTGTTCTTGCAGCTCATAGGTGATATACATCAATAAATAAATACACACCGCACCAAAGCCTCATGGAGCCTGTGCACACCCTCCTATTTTTCCTATGACCCTCTATAACAACTGTGGTGGCAGCCCAGATGAATTTTTTTTCTGGTTTCTGTGAACTAAGAACAAATGGAGCAATCTGGAGAGAGCATGTTGCTAATTTCAGAATGTAATAGCTCCTGGTGACTACACTGGATCATTACGAAAATGTTTACCCTTCAAGGGCTGCTGGAAATTCAGTGGAAATATTAAGGACTGAGTACATGACAGGGGTAAATATTATGGTTTTTCTTAGATTTCTGAGTTGCAGTACTTTAGCTGAGGATCAGGCACCCCTTTTACAGATAAGAGTTAGCAGAAAATGCAATTCATGTAACAAAAAAAAAATAATGCTCATTTTCTTTTGAGAAAACAGAGTAGCTGTAAAAAAATAAAGGAAATAAGAACTGACTCATAAAAATTAATTTATCACAGGAGAAATTTTCTTTATTGGAGGTAAAGTGGGATAGGATTCTAACTGTGATAAAAGCAAATGAATATTTTCTGTTTGCCCTAATGACTGCTAATACACAGATTCATCTTAATGCATTTGGAAAAAAATTAAGTAAAATAAAAATAAAGCTCAATGGCTTGTTCCAAATGGATTCCCAGCATTGGCAGAAAAAGACATACCAAGCACTAACCATGCCTTTCCTAAATGCCATACGAGTGTATTCCAATGGTGCTGAAAACAACATAATGGGCTATTGCCTTTCAGCTTCACAATTGTGGCTACGCGGTGTTGTTGGGAAATCTCCTGCTTTATGAGTGGGACGTGCTGAGCTGGTGCTGATATCAAGCCAAGCAGTAGCTGTGCTTGAATTGATGCCAATCCCACATTTTCCTGCCTTTCACCTGTCCCTGATATGAAGTCCTCCCTGCTGATGGTTCATAATTCCCTCAGAGATGTAAGATGGCATGACAAGCTAAAGCACTCACAGAAATATTTGGAAGCTGCAAGCCTTTATTTTTACATGGAGCTGACATGTCCCTTGAATGTCATCTCTGTTGTCTCTGGCTGACAGTTCGATATCGCCCTGGTCATTTTCTTCAGCTGCTGTTTGCAGCACTTTGCTTTTAGGAGGTGGTCATGCAAGGATTCTTATTTGTTCAGACGCTCACATCAACCACTCAGTGGCCATTCAAGCTTTCTCTGTGCTCCTTTTCCTTTCAAATGATTTCTTCTCCAACATGCACCCAATGCATTTACACAAGAACCTTAGGCACAAATCAGCTGGGATTTGATCCCTGATATATGAGGAAAACACACTCTCGTCTTCTGGGATTTGTATTGTTGAATGCAATGCAAAAAACATACGAATAAAAATCACAGAGTCGTTTAAGTCCAGAATGAAAAAAGTTCCTGCTGATTTAATGGGCCTAAAGGCCTTGCCTCCCTGCAGGGCATCTTCTTATTAGCACTGAATGCAAAGAGAAACCCAGCCTGCATCATCCGATTAAGTCTTCGTTCCACTGTGCGCAAAGCAGCTCTGCCACCAGTATCTATAAGTGCAGGGTGATATTAAAGGACATAAATAGTGGACAGGCACCCATGATAAGATGCATTATATGCTACCCATACTGCCAGGCTGCTCTGGGCTCCATATAGGATGGGTGTCACTCTTGGGCAGGGGTTTAACTGGGTCTGTGACCAGGTGGTACTGACAAACTAAAGCTAAAGTGCTCCTTGCAAAACTTCCTTTCCTGAAGTAAGTCCAGCCAAACCTGTACATACTTATAAAATCAATTTTATAAGACCTTTCTTAAGGACTTAAGAGTGTATCCAGCCTCTGCAGTTGGGGATAATTTGTACAATCAGTGGAGCAAAGGGCAGAACTGTGTCTGAACTAGGAATCCAAAGGCAATATTAACTAACGTGTCTCCATAAAAAATTCATGGGGAATTTCATCTTGGGCAAAAAATAATGAATAACTATGTTGATTAAGTATTAAAAGTTCATTTTATTTTTAGAAGTACTTAGAAAATTGAAAACATCTGGGAACATTATACAATTCTTTTTGCATAACATCTTTCATTTACATTTCATTGATGCTATCAGTTTAACCCTGACCTGTATGAAGGCAATGCACAGGACCCAATCCTATTTCTTGCTGGGCTGCAAAACCTGGTTGACTTCAGACACTTCTCTCTCTGTGGAAAAAACAGTCTGCGTATGAATCATGGTTTATAGCAGAGTACAGTGCCCAAGCCCTTCTGCACATCTGACTCGCAGCATCCTACTAGCAAAGTATGACAAGTTTGAGATGTGAGTTGTCTTAAACTGAGTGTTTTGATTGATCTATTAAAATGTTGGATCACTGGGAATTTTCCCCAGGACGTCCTATAGGACAAGCTATATATGCCATTAAGTCACACATAGCAGTGTGTCCAAGTGTCCCAGAAGTCTAAACAGCATCCTGGCTTGTATTAGACATAGTGTGGCCAGTAGGACTAGGGAAGTGATCGTCTCCCTGTGGTGAATACTCATTGAATCCTTGGTTCAGTTTTGAGCCCCTCGCTACAAGAAGGACATCGAGCTGCTGAAGCATGTGCAAAGGAGGGCAACAAAGCTGTTGAAGGGTCTGGAGAACAAGTCTTAGAGGAGTGGCTGAGGAAACTGAAGCTATTTAGTCTGGAGAAAAGGAGGCTGAAGAGAGATCTCATAGCTGCTTACAAGTACCTGAAAGGAGGCTGTACTGAGGTGTGTGCTGGTCTCTTCTCCCGAGTAACAAGTGATAGGATGAGAGGAAATCACCTCAAGTTGCATCAGGGGGTGTTTAGATTGGATATTAGGAAAAAAATTCTTCACCAAAAAGGTTGTCAAGCATTGGAACAGGCTGCCCAGGGAGGTGGTTGAGTCACCATCTCTGTTTAAAAGATGTGTAAATTTAGTGCTTAGCAACATGTTTTAGAGGTGGCTCGGCAATGCTAGGCTAAGGGCTGCAATGACCTTAAGGGCCTTTTCCAACCTAAATAATTGTACAAATCTATTATTTTATGTTTATAATCACAAGCAAGAAGTTTCCAGAGAAAACTTAGATCCTCAAAGACCATTTAATAGGTAATTCCAGAGGCTGGCATCTGGAAGATGGAAACTTAAGTACTTTTAAGGATCTACTGGCACTCATACAGTGAGAAACCAAGGTCTGTTGATATTTAACTGCAGGATATTTTACTTAGGATGTGCTGTGATCTTATTTTTTTCATTTTTCTTTAAGGAGGTGATACACAGAGCCATTAGGAGTATTAACAGCCCTCAAGGGCACAGTTAGAGTTGTGTATTCCCTGGGGGAGTAACTCCTCCAGAGAGCAGGCAGGGTGGGCAGGGCACTCCAAAGCAGAGAGGCTCCTCAGGAGATCTGTGGCAGAAGGTGGATCAAAAGGACAGCAACTTTTTGGATAACCTCCCACCTTGAGTAAACATTTTTGCTTTGGCCCAGATCCCTGAGATTTCCATCAGGTACAAATACATGAGAGAATAATTTGTTCATCCATCATTAAAAGGCTCATGCACAGGCATTACAGCATCTCTCTACATGGGGATGAGTCCCTGTGGTAAGGGGACTCTATTCTACATCCCACAGAGTGATCACCTTTCAAGGACAAGGCTTGTCATTCCCTCACATGCAGAGAAGCTGCCAGCAGGAGGGACCTGCTTTCACTTGTATGTGTTTTGTGGCATGTTGGCTCATGTAGGATTTACCAGATGTCTCTCTGCAGAGCAGGCTGCTTTGGTTCTTCAGTATGTGCCTAAATGGAGGAATGAGTCATACACCTGCACATGCTCCAATTTCAAGGACAAGGTGCCCTGTGAAGATGGGAGGGTTCCTTTCTTGCCTGGAGAATATCAGATCATCACAGGCAGAATATCAGAGGAATGGGGAAGAGACGATGCATGGAGTTTGCTTTATAACCTGCTTTCTTCTTAGTCTCTCTGGCGGGTCAACTAAACCTTGTCTAATCTTGCATTGAAAAGTTTTGCCAGTGCTTGCCTCCTTGTTTTTTTTTTTTCTTTTTTTCTTTCCCCATTTTAGCTTCCCTTGCCACTTGCTCAGCTAACAGGAGTTATTGCACCCCTTAAGTACTTGCAAAAATATGTTTCTCTGGCTGATTTCCAAGCAAAGGAAAGTAGATGCGATGAAACGAGAACTATCTGAATCTGAGCCGAGGCTTCCTAGAAGGCGTAATTGCTGTGGGGACAGTTCAGCTGGCCACAATAATGACAAGCATTATTGCTCATCTCTTCATTAACATCTGTGGGATGACCCTGCAGAGCTGGCTGGGATGCGCAGAGTACCTGGAAATACTATATACATGGACAGTGGCCTTTGCAACGTGTCTCGGGAGCTGAGGGCAGCAGTGTGGTGTGGGATCCATCATGACCAGCAAGTGCTGAGCAACGTCTGAAGCTTATGGTTACAGATGAGTTGGATAGGTAATGGGATCTGGTCTTTCTCACTGCCGTCAAGGACTCTGATTGATTTGTCCAGCTTGCCATGCTGAAGTCATTAATCTTAATGACACTTGCTGCAGACCAGCCTTTGGCACACCAGAGTAATTCTTTCTGCATCTGTCAACAGACAGGTCAGACAGCAAGATTTTCACTGTTCGTGAAAGATGTGAACTGAATTTCTAAGAAAGGTCTGATAGATGACCAGTAAGGAGAACAGATAAGGAGATAACCCGTCTTTGGTACAGACTAGAGGCAAACAACTTGTTTCTTGTAGTGAAAGGGAAGCAATGGATGGACTGTGTTTCCAAAAGGCCATATTGTTCCCACGACAAGTCCTAGACTAATGCCTCTATTGTTGTTATGATAAGGAATCCCACAGGAAGGTATTCAGCAGGACAACAATCTGGTAGACACAAAGCATCAGTGCATGTCTTGCTCCCTGCTACTCAACACAGTTAGTAAACCTCCTCCTAGCATGGAGTCACTGTTCCAGGACAGAGGTGTCTTTTTGTGATGAAACTCCTAATTTGGAACTGTAGCATGATATTAAATTGTAATGGTCACTTCTCAGTGACCTGATATTTTCCTTGAATGTGACATTAGATACTTGGACCTTTTGAGTGTTCAGACAACGCATAATCACAGCAGGAATGACCTTAAGGAGGAATGGCTTCTACAGAAGAAAGTATAAGAGGCTTCCTATGAGCTGTTTCTACCAGTGACCCCTTGTTTTTTGTCATTTCTTGCCATGCGCTGAGTCAATACTAAACAAAATGAAATATGAGTCAATAACTTTTGGAACCCAGGCAACAAATGCTATCAGGCTGGGACATGGAAGGGAAAGGATAAATGTGTTGGATGAAGTTTAATATTAATCCTCTGCATAAAGGTTAAATGTTTAGTTTCTGTCTACTGATAATCTACCTATTTTTTTTTATTTATGAGGGCTATAACTCTGGAGGGATGAAAGTTCAAGTGATTGACCACAAATCGTAGTACAGTCCACTGCTAGCAAGGTTAGAGTTAATAGATTGTTGATCACTGTAATGGTAAATGGCAAACTAATTTTTTTCCCATCAACTCTCTTATTGGGTAGTTGCTTCCTGGGTGCCTAAGACATAACAGAGCTTTGCACTGAATTAGCTTGAAGAGTTGGATACTGTGTACATATAGTATATCCAGCCCAGGATACTTCCAGAGGCCTCTGGGACTCCAGTAACGATGCTATTTTTCAGGCATGTTTCAAGGACTGGTAAAACCTTTGTTGAGAGCTGGGAAAGGTTTGCAAACACTGAGATAAGATAACTGCATCTCTCTGTACCATCATCCACCAACACTTGTTTACACTTGACTAATTTTCCAATTATACAGAATGTTTTCAGTGTTGTGAGGGGCTGTCCCTGGTAGAGAGGTTGCTGGTAGTCTTGTTACACTTGGGATGTCTGAATATGTGGTGGAAAGCAGCTTTTGATGCACCAGCTGCTGAAATTTTGCACCTATGAAGAGGATATAAGGTACTGAGTAAATTTTTTTTTCTGTGCACTTCTAAGAACTGAGTGACTGAATCCCCTCCTACTTTATCACTACAAGAACCCCTTGGATATTAATAATACCCTTGACTTGTCCTGCTGAGTTTGTATGGCACAATATTATTTACAGCTTTCAGTTTTTCGGATGAGGAACCTTAAGCTTGTTGGAGCATGCAGGAGGCAGGTTGCTCAGAAGGGGGAGAGAGGGTTACCTGGTGCCACACAATGTAGTCACCCTGTGACAAAGCATCAGGCTCTTTTTTTGGGACTTCAGGATTTAGGTGGACACTTGCCACACTCTTGTCCTATTACATTGAGCTGGGTACCAAAGATAGAATTGGTTTCCAGCTTCCATCATCCACTGAATGTAAGATCAAAGCCTGTAAGAGTGGTGTAGAATAAGATAATTTATTCCTTATGCTGAGGTGTCAATATCCAATTTTGATTTGCAGGAGCTTATTCTCTGCTGACTGGATGCATTAACACTGTACCTACACACAGTACACTCAGGAGCTTGCTGTGCCATCCATACCAGTGGATGGATATGAGATATATTAAAGGCAAGAAGCACAGTAAGTCAACAACTTGACTGGTTGCTTTGCTCAGCCAAAGCTCAGAAAGAAATGTTTTTTTCATCCTTGAAGAATTTCTGAGATTGGAACAATTTTTTTCCTATTGTAAGATGGAATGAAAAAATCAAAATCTTGATGTGTTTTTTTTTTTTCCCAGCAATCCAATATAACTGTATGTAAATACATAAAGAGATAATTTCAAACACTTCATTTTGAGGTCTTGACATTTTCTAGCCTTTAATTTTTCTGAACTACAATTTTCAATGCAATGAAACTTCATCCCCTTTCTCTTTCCTCCAATTCTTCAAATTACATATTGTTGGGGACTTCCTGCTTGGCTCTGTTAATGAGATGTTAATTAGTAACCTCAAACTTGACCAGCAGACAGAAAGCAGCAATGGTGGTTTGTTGGGATGGGTTTAGTTTCCCTCTCCCTTCTGTAGATGTCATGATGCTGCAGTTGAGCCATCCTGGTGCAATGATGTGAAATGCTGATGAAAACCCATTTCTGAATGAGCTGATGGATATGGTGTTGAGAAAAATAGCTCTGGCTGCTGGTTTGCATCACAGTTCCCCCTCTGGAGAGATTTTTCTGGGAGCTGTCAGCAACCACTGGCTTGTGCCCCTTTGTCACAGAGGGACATAGAGAATATAGAATGAATATAGAAGACACTTATGTGTGAGGGGTGGAGAAGCAAAGCAAATTATGACCTTCTGCCCATACGGCTCCTTCTTCCTCCTGTGGAACTGGGTATCACCATGGTTTGTTCTGAGGATAAAAGAGGAGGTACCATTTATTACAGGACCAGCCTTCTTTTGGCAGCATGTAATTTTACTGATGTAAACAAGTGTCTCATAGACATAGACATACACAAAATTTTTGTTCATGCTTATATTTGTGTTCATACACATACAGAAAAGAAAAGCCAATGTGACGTTTTCTAAAGACAAAAGGCATTTGTTTGTTCACTCGGAAATAAGAAGGAATCAATACGTTTGTGTAGGGGAAATGGATTATCCTTAAACATTCTGCACAAGACAAAAAAATTTTTATTTAGTGTTGATGTGAGTGTTTTCTAAAGTTCAGCCCAATCAGACTAGATTGGCTGTAGCCAATACCATGAAACACTATCTTCAACCTTTCAGAGATGTGTTTATATTTTTTTGCCTGTTACTGGCTGAAAAGCAAATTTACTGTGCAGAAGTGGGTAGGTGCATGCAATGTTTCTGAATAAAGATGAATACTTCTTGTTGCAGGTTCCATTTAAATCTCCCCTTTGGAGAGTTCTTTCCTGGTTGCTCTGTTTCCCATACTGCAGGCTCCTAGACAATAAAATTCCACTCTATTCTCATGCAGGGACAATGTAAGATTTTTGGACCTAATATTTTTCGTTCTTCTAAACCCTACATGCAGTAACTCTGTTAGTAGACAGCAAGTGTTGATTCAGATCTTAATTCAAACAACAGTGAAGCTGAGCGTGAGATGTGCTTGAGATTGCAGGCAACCTGGCTTTTCTGTCCAAGATTAATTTTTGAGATTGAAACAGTTTGCCAGAGTAGTTTTGAATAAAGAAGTAAAGTCCTGAGCATTTTAGTGAACTGATAAAATCAATTATTTCTTCAAGGCAACTGGAAAATTTCATAATTCAATTTTTTTTCTTCTTGATTTCTGCCCCCCCCAAGTAATTAAATTTATGAAGGAACTGTATTTTAGCACCTCTCAAGTGAAAAAAAAGGATTTATATCAAAATCAGGGCTGTGAAATTATCACATTTCTCATAACTGAGCAGTAGATGTGCTGCAAATGGCCCTTTCCTGACATTCTTTGCAATTTTGACAAATTCACCAGGCATACAGAGCTGCGTGTGCATGGATTAGCACATTTATAGAAGTGATGATGTTGTACGTGAAATCAGTACCTTGTACAAATCCTTATTTTTATTTCTGAAATGCATGCAAAGGTGCTGCACAACAGTATAATTTGGCCACAGCAGACGGAGTGTTTGCTTCTATAACATATATCGAGACAATTTCCTCATGGCAAAGATAGGAGGGAGCTGAAACAGCAGTGAAATCAATTCTGTAATTAATAAAAAGCCTAATACTTTGTTCCTTTCCCCAGTCCCAATAGTTTTGTTGTTTGCTTTGTTTGAATTGAGGCTACAAGAAGGAAACTCAAAAGGAAATTTTTTTTTTATGAAGTGTCCAAAACTAATATCACTGGCTTGACACAGCAGCAGCGGCAACATAAAAAGTGAAGTAATGCTTAGCTATGGAGTTTTGTTTTCAGACAGATAATCAAGAGGGAACTTGAAGAGATGTTCAATTACAAGGAAACCTGATAGTTTGAACAGCAACCTGGTATAACGTGTCCCCACTGCGGTTGAAGGCACACGAGATTGGAAATTGCTGATGGGGAGGAGGGATGGTTGTTGGAGGATGGTGGCTTCAGCAGCAGACGTCAACATTCCTGCTTCTGTCTGGCCACAGCATTTAATGGCAGAGCCCAGCGGGGTGAGGGGGGAAGGATGGAGTGTGTTGGGACCCATCACTATTGGGTGCTTGCCCTTCTCTAGAGCTTGCTCAGTGTCACCTTTGCTCATGCTGTGTGGCCCCAGTTCTGTCACAGGGGCTCGGGCAGCATTTTCCGAGGACTTCACAGAAAATCTGAAAGCTGCGTGAAGCAGCAGAGGTGCCTCCAAATGAACAACACAGGGGTATCAGGTGAAAGTGCCCAGATGTATCATTAGATGCCAGCAGAGGTGAGGTGCTGCATGGCACCTGACACAGGTGTTTAATCTAGAAATCTCTTATTGCTGACACTCAGTGTGCTTTCATGTCTTTACAGACAGACTGCATTTATTTGAGGGAAGTAATAGGACAACAACAGTAGGAATCTTTGTTTTTCATCTGCTGATGTTCATGCACCTGAAGTAAAGAGCTGCTGCAGCTATGACCTGCTTCTGTCACCTGACTTGGGAAGAGCAGTCAGGATGATACGGCAGCAGCATCTTGGGAACAGCCCAAAGACAAGGTCTTCCTGCAGTCTCCCATGTACTCCAGTGTGTTGCCTGGAAGCACTGTGGAAACACTCTATTTCTAGGGAAGAAACTCAAGAACAAACTCAATCAAAGACGTCTGCGCTGGCTTCAGCTGCCTGCTGGAGAGAAGAAGGCAGAGCCAGACTCTTTTCAGCACTGCATGGCAAAGAGGTGAGAGGCTGTGGATACAACTTGCACAAAGGGTGATGCTCATTTTTTTTTCCCTTAATCAGAGTGGCCAACCATGGGAAGGGGTCCCAAGGAGGTTGTGATGTCTCCATCCTTAGAGATATTCAGATATTGACTGGACATGACCCCAGGCAACCACCTCTGACCTGGCCTTGCCCTGTGCAACAGTTTGGATTGAAGACGTCACAACTCTACCAACATCATGGGGAACAGCATTAGCCTCCTAAACTCTTATAATTCAGGTGAAATTTTGAAGCAAACAAGAATGTCAAAAAGACCTCTCTCCCTCCTCCAAATTTCATTTGTCATGGAAGTCCATAAAGCTTTTCTAGAGAGGCCAAGATAAGCACCACATGTAGATTGTGTTTTTCATTCCATAGAAATTATATCCCTCCTTCACTGCCTTTAAAACATTTGCTCAGTCTCCAGCTTCTTGGTGACGCAGTCCCAGCTGAGTTAACCAAGACAGCATCTACCACAGAAAAGCCACCTGAGTCTCCCTCCTCCAGGAGCTTTTCTGGTTGTTAGCAGGGGGCTGATATCCACCCATAGTCTGCAGAATCATTATGTTATTTAGTTACATTAAGGTCCTTAGAAAGGACTTATTGATGACTTATACTCAAATGTGCAAATAATATGCTTGTAGAACATTAAAATGGCTCTAATGGGGTGGTAATAAATTTCTTTTTTCAATGTGATGATTAGAAACTTCAGTACTTAGAAGCCATTAATGTACTCAACATAAAGCATGAAAGTCCATCCTCATGAAACCCTAAATGACAGTATCGCCTATAAATTTTGCTGGAGGTGGAAAGAGCAGTAATTATACAGCTGGCATTAGATGTAGCACTTTCCGCAGAGGTACTAGTGGCAGATATTTACCTCCTGTTGTTATGCACTATTTCTGGGCACAGCAAGGAACCAGAGTACACTGTAAGTAATAGTGTTTTCCATAACGGATTTCAGCACAAACAGGAAGAAAGAGACTTTTTTATTAAAAGAAAAATTGGCAAACAGTCAGCTGTAGATGGCTTAGAAAGTGGCAATGCAATAAAGAACATCGAGCATCTGGTTCAATGTTGTCTAACTGGCCTATGTGGATGGTGATGACTGAAAAACCCATTAGCTGCTGGCAGAGACGCGAGTCCAAGATTATCGTCCAGGCACTAGCACAGACATATTGCAAAACCACCAATTCTGCTGATATCCTCTCTGGTGGGCGTATTGGAGCAGTCAGGGAGTGGGCAGTCTCATATGGAGACTAGTTCGTGCCCAAATAATCACGTTAAGCACCAGATATATTGAAAAACCTTTGTGAAGTGCATTTTCTGCTTGTCCAAATTAAGCAGTGAAAGGAGATGCAGGTATAGCCAGGGCTGCTTCCTGCCTCCCATACAACAATTATTTTGGGGTACCAATGACATATGCCTTTCTACTTTTTAGTCCTCCTTTTAGCCTCCTATCCAAGCCAAGCCTGCCTTGTGTTCAGTAAAATACTTTACAACAGTATTTCTCTTGTTCTTCAGTTTTAAACTGCAGCATAGTTCTTTGTGACATAATGTATATTTTTATTTTCAGTTCTGGAAAGAAGTTCATGGCAGCAGGGCTAACTTTTGTATTTCTTTGTAGGATTCTTAGAGTAGCAGCATTGAATTATAACAGCCTTCCAGTACCTGAAGGGGACCTACAAGGAAACTGGGGAGGAACTTTTTACAAAGGCATGTAGTGACGGGATGAGGGGGAATGGCCATACATTGGAGAGGGGAAGATTTAGACTAAACATTAGGAAGAAATTCTTCACGATGAGTGTGTTGAGCCACTGGCATGGGTTGCCCAGGGAAGCTGTGGCTGCTCCATCCCTGGAGGTGTTCAAGGCCAGGTTGGATGGGGCTTTGAGCAGCCTGATCTACTGGGAGGTGTCCCTGCCCATGGCAGGGGGGTTGGAACTGGATAATCTTTAAGGTCCTTTCCAAACCAAATCACTTTATGATTCTATGATTCTTAGCCTGGCAACTTCCAATATTTGTTATACAGAATATAATGGGAAGCATCTAGCTGGCAATGACTTCTGATTTCTCATGAAATATAGGGAAAATATTCAACACAATGTCATACGTTTCTGCTAGAGCTAAAAATACTTATGAACATAAAAGTCTTTTACCATCTGAGCTATCTCTCTGGTAGCTTTTGATCATGTACATGGAGCAAAACGAACAGAAAACAATCATTATCAGAAATAAAAATAACTGGCTAATGTGATATACAAATGAATCTGGTTTTGCATATCAATCTCATAAACTGTTAAAGTATGACTCACTCAATTGGAAAAAAAGGTTTTAGGATAAATTTAAACTGTGAAGGTCATGGCAGGTTGGATTGAACTGTCTCTACACATGGTATTTCTTAGGTTGTATGATTTTTTGTTTTAAATGCTGAGTCCTCATTCATCAGAGAAGTCAGGAGAGCTGTTCTTGGGCACAGAAGTGATTTTTGACATCATTTTATAATGCTCAGGACCTCTTGAAATTTTGTACTCCAGAACTCTTCCTGTGACATCATTGTAATATCAAACCCCAGTGGTGAAACATTTGAAAGGATTAAGGTCATCTGATAAATAGAGTGACACAAAGGAAACCTTAATAATTTCCACTTTCAAGGTCTTTTGCAGAAAGGATAGATGTGGGTATGGTTCATTAACCCAGTATATTTCTTCCTCTGTCTTCTGCATTGCCACTTCAGTGGTCAAGTTATATGGTACAGACCTCAGCAACAAATGTTTTGCTCAGAATTATTCAAGCATACGACAGAAAGAATGAACAAAAACTCAGCTCACTCAGAGAGTTTTGATTTAAGGTCTTGATTTCCTTATTCTAGAAGAAAACTCTAGTGAGCTGTAAGAACTGGCAGAATTACAAGAGATATGAGCAGGCAGAGGTTTTGGAGATCAAGCTCAAGGGCTGATAGGAATTGATCAGAATTTAGAAATATGTGAGAACCTGCTCAGGGTAAAGGAGATAATGCTTATGCCTAAGGGACTGCAGGGCAGATGCCTGTTTGTTACTTATATTTATATCTGCCTGGAAAATTGGCTTTGTGTTGACCTAAACATCACCAGCAAAAAGGCTCCCTGTGAGGCTTCGCACTACTGCAAATTGACGCGATGTATAGTGATGCTGCAACCCCTCTTTTCTTCTAACAATACCTTTTCCCCTTTATAGTGAAAGACCCTTCTCATGGGCTGCTTCTGACGTGAAGAATGGCACTCAGATTTCCAAGTTGAAAGTATCTTTTCTCCTCTCCTGGACTGCTTTGTCCCTCACTTGATAGATTTCTGTTTTAGCTTGCAACTGTATTTATCTCTACAGAGCATATTGGGAAGCAGTTTGCATAACAACACTTTAAGCTAGATGCAGTTGGATGCTGCAAGTCAAACACAGTCAAGACCATGCCAGATGCCTTTGAGAACGTCGTTGGATGCTTGGGGGATAAACGGGTATCTGCTCTCAGTGACATGAAGCAGCACAATCTCCATGAGCTCAGAGCCCTCATGTCACTGAATGTCATAGCATTCAACAGGATTAAACACATCCAGCAGCCTACACACAATGGTCTAATAAAGGTAAAAAGGGAGCACCCGCTCTTCAGTAAATTGGTGTCTTGGAATATGTTGCACAGTGTCATGTTCAAAAGAGCTGATGCTTCATCGATCTTTTCAAATACATTGATTCCTGCCTGCTGGAATTTAACAATGTGGAAAATGTCCTCTTGGAACTACACTGGGGATATCAGAAACTGTAATTAGTTAATGATCCTAATATTTTGATTCTCCTTGGATGAATGATTTCCTTGTTGAAAACCAATACTTCGTGTTAAACAAATTATTTCTCTTTGTCTGAGGACTGTTTTTTGGAACAAAGATCTGTATTTTATTATGCACAGAAGGCATCAAAATTTTGATTTGATGGGAACAGCCCTGGTTGTGCTTAACTTAAAACAAATAGAAGTAAAGCAAATAACATGGAACAAATTATTTATTTTCTGGGTAAACAAAATATTGTACTTCAACAGACAACTTGTGAAGAAAAACAACGTCTGGCATCAACCAAAGGAATATTCTGATTTGCTTTTTCAGTATGGATATAATGAAAAAAATTACTTACAAAGCTGTGGTGCTGGGTATTTCTGTTACAATAGGTGAACCTCAATGAACAGTAAGAACAATAATGCAGGGCAGAAAAGAAAAATTATAACAATTCAGCCTGCATCACTGTAGGCTCAAAGCTTTCATTTTTTTGAAGACTTACCCTGCAGTCCTGTCCTTAGAGTGGTTAGGCTTAGCTGTGTGTCACAGGTTTTTTGCGCAGTGATTAAGGGCTGAGGTGTACATCAGGCTAATTATATTGTTGGTTGTGGTCCAGTGATGACTTAAGTTTGCAGCTTATTAGAGGGTTTATTGGATTGCCAATTCAAGCATTTCTTAGAATAAACAATTTTCCCTTAGTTTTGCTGAAACTTCACATGCTTATAATATGACGTTAAAAGCAATAAAATTTCAACATGTTAAATATCATAAGCTTTGGATGTTCAGTAAAGCAGAACTAATCTAGTTTTAAAGTAGATGACTCCTCTAACACATGGAGCTTGTTGAGGAAACCAGCCCTTAGTCCAGCTGGAGGCAGAGAGAACATGATGGATTTGGTCGTAGAGCAACACCCAGATGATGCTGGGAACTTTGATACCTGAACCATGTCTGTGGACAACACCTCCTCCTGCAGCAACTCCTCTGCAGCAGCGTTTGGGTTTACAAGAAGGAAGAAGCGTCTGCTCCTCCCGCATCTGAGACCCCGTTTTAACCTGGACTAGGTTCAAGCTTTGTTGGGAAGGACCGATGTGGGACTAGTTGTGAACCGGTGAAGTCTTCTAGGTATCTTATCAGATTTTCACCTGAGCAATAGGAAATATATTCTGATCTCATATATATATCTGCAATTTTCTGTGGTTCAGGAAGAAAAGTTTGGTCTTGTTGTTAGAGAGGACTGAAAAATGAAGTTTCCCTTGAGGAATTCTGATATTTAGAGACATGTTTTCATTAAAAATTGGGATGAAAAATTAAAAGATCAAAACTTTTTGAAAACAAAAGCTTCAAACACATATTGATCTATAAATGTCAAGTTGCATAGTTTCAACATATTATATTCTATGTCTTTACAGTCTGACTGATGTAATTTGTCTGAGGGTATCGACATTTTAGTATTTGGTCCTTGGTTATCTCTGTGCCTGTGTTGACAACCTAACTTTTTTGAGTTTAAGTCCATACTCCAGTTATGCAGAGCTGGATCTCAGTGCCTTGTGGAGCTTGTAGTTTACTGAGGGCAAATATCCTGTACTGAATGAGGAGAAGGTAATGGGAAACACTGATCAATTGGTCAGATGTAGCCTTTTAGGCTGACTTGTTCCAGTCAAGCATTTTCCTTTTCTTTATACAAAATTATTTAAAAATTATTGTTCTCTAGAAAATTTAGACTAAGACAAGACTCAGTTTTCTGAGATGAAATCTTTAACAGATCTGTACTTAAGGATTCATATATCTTCGCTCTCAAGTTATTCAGTTTTCAATGCAGTTTCACACGTCTATTTACTTTGTGTTTGTACAAGAAGGTAAATCATGTAGCCACTGTGATGCCAAGATATTATTTTCCTACTTGGGATACAGTGAGCTCATCTGTCACATTTTGAAAGAAATGTGGGTATATTTTTCCCTTTAGGCCCACCTTAGTCTTATGACTGCCTTGTCTTTTAATCTTTCTTACAGTGGATTGATATCAGCATTCATAACAGAATTTTTGAGCTATTATCGTGATTACAAAGACTGCAAGGGCAAGCCTTAACTTTCAGTAAGCTAGCTGATATAGCTGGAAGAGCAGAGAACCTTTCAGACCCCTCACCCACTAAGGTATGTTTGGTGTTTTCCAGCTTAATCAGTGGGTCTAATAAAAAGAGAATTCCTTGACATCTTTTCCTTATACAGCAAACCTGTATAAAATCCTTCTCTTAAAATGATTACCTTCTGGTTCATTTATCTATATCTTCTACCCCACTTTTTCTTGGTTTCCAAACAAACCTCTGTCCTCATTGCTTAGGCTTGTCTCAGCCATGTTTCACAGAGAGGAGGAGGATAGCAAGCTTTCATGTTTTCCAGGGATGCAAGCAGAGGAAGAGAGTCTGCAGAGCTCACTCATGTTAAATGCTGAAGGATTTGTGCAGGAGAAAGGTACCATAAGTGCTGTAAAATCCCTGCCCCCTGGCAGGCATCTTCCTGGGGCTGACTAGGAGTGGTGGGGCGTCTCAGCCTGGGGGACGCCCACCTTTGTCTGATGATACACTTTGCACAAATTGACCTCTCCCTCTCTGCTGCTCAGAGACCCTCTGGGATCACCTGGGCTGAGATATGTAAGTATTGGACAGATAACATGCAGAATAAAGGAATCCTGCCCTCGTCAACACAAATCAACTCAAGCCTGAGATTCGTCTTTGAAGAACAAAACGTCGTGCTCCTGTGCCTTTCACTGAGCAGGGGATCTGCTCTGACCCTCTTGGTATTTGTTACCCCTCTCCAGTTTGGCGGAATTTAGGTGCTGTACTGTGGCCAAGGCTGAATCATCACTCCTGGCTCTGCTTCTATGCCTTGATGCTCTGTGCTTGCTGTCCCATTCTAGGGTACGTTTTTTTAATTCAGAATTAAAACTCTTGAGTGCGAGTGATCTGTTCTTATTGATTTGAAAAGCCTGAACTTTAAATAGCTGTTGTTTAACATCCTGGAACATTAATATTAGATTAGAAAGATTTCCCTGACTCACTGCTCTGAACACTGGAAAAAACTGCGTATCCAACAATTCTGTCCTTCCAGGATCATTTGTGACAGTAGCGCCCTGCAATAATGAATTAACACTCGTTAGGATTCATTTTGGTGGACTAGATAGGATTAGACAGGACAACCGTATTATTCATCCCAGTTCCCTTCAAGCTCAGAAAATCATGGAGGAAAGACTAAAATCAGAATCACCCACAAGACCAAACACCCCATGACTCCAGCCTAACACAGTCCAGAAAATACCTGTCAACATCCCATGAAAAGCTTAAGACCTTTTGGAAACATTAGACCACATCCCTTAAAAACTTCTTCTCATCACAGAAGAGAACTGGGAACATCAAAAACTGCTGGTACAGTTTGTTATTTTCCTTCTCTTAGCATTTTTTTTAATAAGTCTGAACTATGTCTTTATTATCACCACCTTTTTATCCAATCCAGTAAGCTTATGTTTATATGCAATATATCTGTAATACATATCCATGCACACTACCTGTGAGTGGATACATACATAAGATTTAAGTGCATGCACACTCACACACCTTTTAGCTACTTTTCAGTTAAGACAAGTTATTTTTTTAGTCAGTAAACTTTCTTACAGTAAGAATGTGGCTTTAAGATTTTGTCATGAAATAGTCTTAAATGGTTCAAAATCTTCATTTTCCATTGCCCCCAAATTCAGATGCTCCCTTCTGGCTCGTTTGGCAAATAACCATTTTCAATGCAAAGCAATTTATTATACCACCTTTCAAAGCAGCAGGTAGATGGAGTCCTGGTTTGGGTTGTGTATTTTCTCTGCATATGGCAAATGTGATCAAATTAGTTACTGCATTGTGTCGCTAGCTAACTTTCATGTGCTTGAGGGGTTTTTCTTTAACTGTTGCAACGAGGTTTTATATTTGTGCCTCATAAAGTCGACCCCTTTTGAATTTTCCTTTCTACACAGTATATTATTCTACTCAGTAGATAGCAACCGTTCCTATAGTCACCATGTCTCACACGAATGCTTTCTCTCTAAATGTCATCAGTGACTGTAATGATCAAATGACAGTAAATTGTGCTACACAAGGACTTTGCAATTAAAAAAAACATGACAGCAAACACCTCCCAGCCAAGCAGAACAGCAAAAAACTCATTATAACTATTCCAGCCTGCTTGAGTCTGCCTTCTACTTGCCCGCTCAGGTGGAGATGCAAGGCACTTCTTCTCCATCAGAGCTGAATCAGTCTTTTGCTGACTTCTTTTAATGCAGTGCAGATAAGAGCTCCTCAGTGTTAATTTGCTTGAGTTCTTATTTAGGAGAGATTTTAAAAAGCACAGACTAGTGTGTACAATAAGCTAAATGTATCCATATCTGTAAGTAAGCAGTTCAGAATGTTCTTTCTTTCTCCCTTTTTCTTTGTTCTTTAGAGATGGAAGCAATTAAAGGGTTTGGATGCATTTTTTTTTTCTCTTGTTTATTTAAGCTACCTGCTCATAGTTTGCAAGATGCTGTTTTCACAGCTGTTCTTCAGGTTTTGTGGCTGTGAAGCAGGTGGTACTGCAAGAGCCTGAGGGGCTCTGATGGACCACAGTGGTTGACCAAGGTCAGGGCTTGGGCTCTGTGCAGGCAGAGTACCCCAAGCAATTTGTAGTTATTACATGATGTTTCACATGCAATTTATGTTCAGAGGGTGCAACTAGATTACTTCATTATACCGGAGTGCTATTATCAGCCTGAGCAAGGGCTTTTCAGAGAGACCAACAGGAGCTACTCCAGTGAGCAGCTTGGGAATGAGTTTAAGGTGGGGTTGGAGAAAGGGGTACTTTGAGGTCAAAGATGACTAATACAGTGATACTATAGTATACACCTTTCCTAGGTTATGGGGGAATTTATGTACCAAAGGACTTAAAAAAGTGAAAGGGGCACTTTGACAGCAACACCTTTGCTCCGTTGTTCCATTAATAAAATATTGGAAATCAGGGGTGTCACATCATGACAATAAAATGGGAAGGCAAGCCCAATGTTGCCGAGATGTGGTGGGGACATATCTGCAGTTTGCTTTGTGAACAGCACAAAAGGCAATTTAACACTGGTCTTTACAACAAACCATAGCCCAGAATGAAAATATTTAGGGAAGGTCTTCTTGAACTGAAGTTACCAAATTATGGCAGTTAGGATGCTCCGTTCTTCATTAAGATGGTCTGCATCTCATTTTAACAGGGACAATTGGGAAGAATGGTTTAGGTTGTGCACTTTTGTGGTTGGGTTGAGATGAGCCAGGGAGAAAGAAGGGTTGGTTTTGCAGTAAACTGTGCAGTAGCTAATGTGCACCCATTTATTTGGATACTGCAGGTGAAATTCATGAGAAGGTCAGAAAGAATCTATGCACCCACTCAGACCTTTGTGCACAGGAATGAATTTCACTTTGTCTAACCCAAGAAGTTGTGTGAATACTTATCTCCCCTTCCTTAAGAGTTCGTTTTTATAGTTTCAAATAGCTAGATTTTTTTCAATAGTACATTTACTTGATTTACACCTATTTCCAGTTTAACAAGTAACTTGAAATTAATGGCAGAGATGTATTTTGTCTGCAGTCTAACATGGAGGCAACTGAATCTTTTACTTTATAAAGCGAAATCCATTTCTTTTCAAGTCTTCTGCAGCTGAGTTAGGGTATGCAAAATGCTTTGAAGATGAAAAGTACTACAGTATATAAATATTAAGCATTGTATTTATATCTTCATCATCCACGCTTTTAAAATGAATATTAAAAAAACCTATGAATACCTAAATGCCTAGTAAAATGCATATCCTTCTTCTAATCTTAATGCTTTATTTTCATCTATGAATCCTCTTAATCTTTGAAATTAATTACCATGATTAAAAATGGGAGATGTGTTTTCCCGGAACAATCAAATTGTTCTGTTGCAAATTTTCATATTCATTTCACATCATTAGTTTAATTTCTTTTGATATTAAAACAGACACACTCTCACTCAGACTCCTGCATACAACATGTTCTCTTACTAAGAGGGAGTCTTGTTTTGCTCCTTGCAGACTACAGCCAAAAGTGACCCTGGACAGTGGTAACCTCAGAGGGAAAATAAAGGCTTATCTTGTCTGCCTCAGGGTCTTCTATATGGGCAAATGCCATGACTTGACTTTGTCAGCCAGAGCTCAGGAAAGCATAGTTGTCCACCCACTCTGAAGAACTGGCTTACAAAAATGAGACCTTCAAAAGACGGTGCATTCACACTGCTGAATATGAGCCAGTGGAAAGGAATCATTACACTTACAGCAAGACTTATACAAATGGCAGTTTGAGTTTAGCTCAAATTCCTGTTTCTTCTAGTCCTTGTGAACTCCAGAGCAGAACACGAGATTACTTTTATTGCATTGATGCTTTCATAGCTAACTGGTGAATAGGGTCAGCACACATGTTTCACAACAATTAAATCAAGAGAAAATTCTCTCTGTGGTTGGGTTTTGATCAGGTTTTCTCCAGATACTGCTGATATTTGGATTCAGGGTTGTGTCCCCTTTCTGTTAAATGCCTCCTGCAGGTTTGCACACCTGAGTCCTATTTCTTATTAACTGTTTACAAACAGAAGGAGGAAAATATCCAAGTCTTTACACTGTCCAGATTCCCTGACCAGAACCGGTGGGAGAGAAGGGGAGAAGGAACTCTCTTGAAATATTAGTGTCAGTACTTTTTGAAGAGCCTCTGCATGCAGTGGAACATGAGGCTTTAAGGAAGTCTATTGAACGGTCCCCTAGGAAGATCTTGCTTTGATATAACACAGAGAGTTCCCTTTGTTGCAAATATGGCAAGAAGAAAAGGAACAAAATGTGTGAGTTGAAAAGGAGGAGAGATTGAAATAGAATCACATCACAGGTGCTGAAAATGGTTCTTTTATTGCAGATCACAACAATATAGAATTTCTAAAACTGAAAGGATTTGAGAATAGAAAAGAAGGCATCCAGTGTGGAAGACAGGCAAAGGAAGATATGTCTTTTATTGTCCCTTATTTTTTTTTTCCTGCCCCTCTAATCAGAACAAAGAGAAAGGTCAGGAATGAGATGTGGAAATTATTTTGGCAATACAGACACTGATATGTGACTGACAATGCTGGGAGATCATGCATGTGGAAACCTCACAGAAATAATTGTTGGTCTACAAAATGGTCAGTTGGCTGTGGAAAGAGGTGCATGTGTGTGGGGAAAGAAAATGAGACAGCTTAGCCAAAAGGAGAAAGACAACTGGTTGTGCAAAGAAACAAGAGCTGAATTGGGAGAAGCCTGTGAAGTAGTTAAGATGAAAGGACACTGTGAGTGTGGAGCTATGAAACTAAATATGTTGAGGATGCCTGGGTTTCTGCGGGTTACACAGGAAAGTCCTTACATAGAATCAAATATCTGTATGGTCAAAAGATCCAGGCTGGACGCTCAAAATGGTCGGGAAATCGTTTGCTTGCTCTTGAAGAGTCACTGAAAAAAGGAAAATTGCCTTCATCTACAACTTGCTATGAAAATATTGTTGGCTTTTCTTGCAAATGTATATTAGCAAGTAAATGTGCTGCTAAGGGATATCAAGGGATGGTGAAGGAAAGGATTCCCCTGAGCCATGGCCACTTTCTATTTAGGCATGGAGAGGGAAGGAAAGGAAAATGGGAGTAATCTGATATGTCCACATTTTCCAAAGCAGAAGGTTCCAAGTTATCATTCAAATTAAAATGACAGAGCAAGTGACTACAAAACTACGTCTTGAACTTCCTTGCAAGGAGAGGATTTGCTGTGAGCCCTGGTTCCCTGGCCAGTATTGACTTCATTGCTTCACCTGTTTCCTACTGTGGCTCTGGAAAGTACAGAAAAGCTTTTATGTAATGAAAGTTAGGCCTTGAAAGGAATCTGCTCTGATGAGATTCCCCAGAAGACAATACGAACCCTAATTCCTCCACTTTAACTTTGAACTTCCGGAGGATTTGCCAAAGAAGGAATTTAATTTTTTTCCCTAGACAAATGTATTAATATTTAATAAAAAGCAAAGCCAGATGACACTTCTAGAGAAAATAACGAATTTACATAAACCTTTTGCTGTATTCGAATAGAATGATATAAACCGATGGGGTTTAACAGATTTTTTTTCTTTTCTGAAAAATAATAACAATAAAGTACCTGAACCTCAAATAATGCTTTTTTTTGTGCTACTCCATATCAAGTCATCTTCACACTTCAAGAATGTATTATGCCCTCTTCCCCACAAATTTATCTCCTGATTCTGTCTCGCCCCTCCATATCAGGCACTGGGAGATAGCTTATCAAGAAAGTACTGAGTAAAAAGAGATTTTTCCACCCTGGGCTCTCCTCATACCTGCCCGTGTGACTGAGGCTAAGGCCTCTTGCTTAGCCATTACTCAGTATTTTCAGAAATAAATGTTTGGTGTTCACGCTCTTTTACAAAAGACTCCCTAGAATCTGTGCAATTTCCTGAGGTCATTCTAAGGTAAGTGTGGAGTCTGAAAGTTTCTATGGACTATTTTAAGAAATAACTAGATTTCACTCTCAGGGAAGCAAAAATAAACTGTAAAAGTTTTCTACTTGTGGATAAGTCTGCCTGGTGCCTAGCTCACTTCACCTCCCTTTGGTTTTCCTTCAGTATCGTATTAAATATGATGTCTATCTGGATGCTGGGGGACATGGATTTCACTGCAACAAATGACAAGGTCTGCAAAAGTCATGGGTGCCATGATACAATATCTCCAGCTCTGCAAACTGAAGAAAGGGTTGACTTTACCCTCATGCTGATCCATTCCACTGGTTTTCTCTTCCCTCCATGTACGTACCGCATAGAGGTAAAAGCATCGCTAAAAGACTGTTCAGTTAAAGATAATTTCCCTCCTTGCACACCAATTTGCTTGAAAGACTGCACAGAGATGTTTATGTACTTTATTTTGGAAGGATATATCAAATCTCCTATGAGGACCCTACACAGTCTTTTTCAGTACCACTTCACTCTCCATTGCCAAGCATTTAAACAAAAATAAACCAAGATAATGCCAATAAATAATTTTCCTTCCCTTCCAGCTCAGCACCAGTGGAAGACTGTGGTAAGTTATCATGTTTTTAACTATGAACCTGTCTGGCTCTTTGTCATTTATCTTGTGTCTCTCTCTGGTCTGGCTCAAGGCTGAATATTAGCAAATGATGAATGTGAGGCTGTCTCTCCTGGTTTGTACTGGCATTATTAACCCATACTCTCCTGAATATTTCATACCTTAATACATTATTCATGAGTTGCTGGAGTTGTGGCAATTGACTCAGGTTAGCTGCCCTGTTTTAGGGGGCAGGATAGAAATGTTTGCTATAGTTGGCTAATCTCTATTTTGCATTCTCAAGGATTTTCCTTACTCCTGTGATTCTGAGTATTGTAAAGCAGATTAGCTAGTGTAAATTGGCTATTTCACATGTACTTACACCAGTATCTGTCCTAATGATGTTTTTTCAGGTGGCTATGTTGTCATATTTAATTTATTGTTATTCTAAAAACCCAAGGAACAAATTACACAAAGTAACAACTCAGTGGTTGTAACATAAAGTCAAATTTCTGTGGATTAAATAAAGATCTATTAACTATTATCCTCTTTTTCCTTTGTTCTGTACATATCTTTGTTTTCTCTTTTTTCTCGGTTTGTATTTTTTACCACCTTGATACCTGGTCTCAGAAACCAGCTGCTCCATACAAACAGCAGCAATAGAAAATTATAGATTTTGTATTTCCCCCTGGACATATCCAAGCTTGCATGAGACAAATCTCTGGACAACCAGAGTTCAGTAACTCGATGGGCAGAGCTGAACTCTGAAGATGTGATAGTCTCTGATTGTGTATTCAGGAAACGAGGTCTTCAAATTCAATCTGGAAGTGAATAAAGAGCTATCTTTGTATCATACTGTTTTTTACAGTCTGTTTAGGTGTACATGTCACAGAGTAAAAGCTTTATACCTGGTGTTTCTCCAGGAAACTCCTCTCTGAGAAGCAGTTCATATCGAGAGCTAGAACTATATGTGCATGGACTGAGGTCTTCTTGGGAAACTGAAGATCTCTGCTGATCTGACCATGAAGCAAGCTTCATTTGCAGATTGATATACATGTGATTCACATGTGTAGTGATAAATGAGCATATTCTGACATAAGATTTTGAGAAATATTTACAGCTGTTGCTTATCTGTGGTCGTTAGTCTTTCTCATCTCTTTCTAACAGCATGATTCCAGGAACTGATGGCCAGTGACTGTGGAATATCTCCAAGGAAACAACTGCCACTTATTTTATGATGTTTATTTCGAGGACTACACCATGTATTTTGTTCCTTTAAAAATAAAATGACAAACAATTTTGACCCACTTTAAGCCAAGAAATCATTTATATCACCGCTGTCGTTAACATGCAGAACTGCTCAGTTTTGTGCTCTTAAAAGGTAGCACTTAGATGCTTCAGTAGAAACTAAGGGAAGGACCATAAATCTGTGCTGCCAGAACCAGTCTGCATAGATGAGGTAGAAAAATGATGAACTGGGAAACGTGAGAAATGGGAAGATGTTCTAGTATCCTCAGTCGTAGGCTCCTTCTTCCCTCAGCAGAGGTGGCTGCACTTCTGTCACCAAGGAAATATAATCCAAAAATGTACATGTTGCCTGCGACTGTTTACATATGTATAACATGATAACAAAGTGATCATCTTCAGGAGAGCTCAGGGTCACGGCTGGAGGAGCTGGATTTTTCTGCAGAACATCTGCAGATCCCCCTGTAGTGATGATTATCAAGCTGTGTGTCATGTAATTAGGGACTAAATATGGCTGAGACAAGAGGCCTGCAGGTAGATGGTTAATGAAGTGCTAATTGGGCAGGAAAAAAGAGAAAGAGGGAAATTAGTAGGGAGGCTAGTATATCTAATTCAGAAGAGCTCTGAAATGCGGAGTCATACAGGGTATTTTTGGCTCCAGCTCATATTCCTTCATTTTCACCTGTTTAGGAGATGAATCGTTCCTGTGACTCAGCTGGAGACTTCATTGTCCAGCTTGACCACTCTGATGTTGCATAGACATGGAGCTCATGTACTATTTCATCTTAATCCACCTCAGCTGCTGCCAGCTTTGCCTCCAAGGAGTGGGGGAGCAGCTGATTAGGTGAATATCTGGTAGGAGCTCCTTCTGTGCTTGAAGTTAAGTAATATGCCAGGCTTGCTTACAGATTCCCTCTCCAGAGGTCTAGGGTCCTCCTGACTTTGGGCTCTAGTGAAGGATGGAGTTTCATATGAAGTAAGAGTAGGGCAGGAGGGATCCAGGAGCCAAAAATGTCAGAGCAGAAGCTTTTGGAACTTCAACCATGTGCACAAAAAGCATCAGAGGTGACCTGAAATACCCTGTGCCATCCTGTACAAATCATTTAACCTTCCTGTTACTCAGCAACCATGCCAGCAAAATGAGCACTAACACTTGCTAACCACAGTTTTGGGAACTACTGAAGACAAGTCTATGGGCTCCCAAATTGTAAATGTTTTCAATACCCATGCAACTCTGCCCACTGTCATCTTTTCTCTGCTGTCAAAGGCTCACACTGGTAGCTACTGCCTGAAATAATCTCATCATCTACCTATGCTCGTTGCAGGTAAGAACAAAAATGCTCTTTCTTTCTTTCAACCAATCGATGCTCTCAGTCTCTACATTGCTCAGTGACTCAGTTATTATGGGTTCCCCTAACAATTCTATTACCTTGTGACAAGCAGCTTCCCTCTTTCAGCTTTGACATGAAACTTCCTTCTTGCATCTCTGTCTTGCTAATACACTGAGGAATTATACACGTTTAAAACTCTCCACGCATTTCCTCCTTTCTTCTCTCCCACATTGCCTTTTGATAATGATCTTCATGGAAATATTTTACCTGAACATCATCGATTTTTATGTTAAGACTGTATAGTAGTGACCTTAGTTTGTTAATATTATTCAATTTCCTCTGAAATGTTTGATTTTTTAAAATGTAACTGTGGACTAAACCCCAGCAATTTATATTTCAGTCACAGCATTGATTCTGACTTTCATATGCTGCAAATCTGCTCCTGTGGTTTAGCTTCCCTTCCCCTGAAACAGAGACTGTGTTACACCCGCAATTGTTGCAGGGTAGGCAGTAAGATTATGGTAATCAATGATTATTCTTTGATTGAATGGGGATGGCCATACACACACAAAATGCTAGTGTTCCATATATTCCAGGTGCCTATAATTTCTATCTGCTTTTCAGGCCGAATGGCACTGAGTTGCTGTTCAAAACATATTTAGATCCTCTGCATGCAGATTTTCAAGTAGGATTTTAAAGGTCTACAACCATGTGCAGTAAAAGATGTGGTAAATACTGAAGTTATTTCCTAAGGGAAATGAAGAAAATGAAAATTATACCAGTGCTGATGAAGGTAAGCAGCAAACCTTAGATTTAAATAGTGAAAATGATAGCGTTATCAGTCAGGTATCATGTTAAACATGGAGCCTAGAATTTGGTGTCAACTTTCCAATCGTATTGTCTCTTTATCTGGCATAGCAAGGTACATTTTCCTTTGCGGAATTTAATCACTTCTCCACTGGAGGTCATTCAAATGTTTAAGCACCTGACTGCACTCAGAAACTTGAGGAATTCAAATTACTCCTGAATACCTGCATCTATATATTAGTATAGGAAAAAAAGGTAAAAGAAATCTCACCTGAGAGATCAGTGAAAGCCAGGCAGAAAAATCGCAATTGTATAAGACACCTTGTTTGTTATTGCTACATCTTTGTTGATACAAATTTAATGTTCAGTGTTATCCAGTGATTGGAGTTAAAATATTGTAAATTCAGGTCTTCTATGGATACAGAACAGGCCATTTTTTGCACAGTGAGCTGAACCAAGATTACCAGCAAGGTCAGAGATCTACCATGAAAAGTCATGAACACACTTGAATAACACCCTTGTCTTCTTGTAGACACATTCATGTGCTTACGTCTGCGTTATAGTCTGGGATGAGAGAACTGCAAAAGGCTTTAGAAGAATGGATTTAGTTCGGGACAATTCTTTGTGGCAGAGAGATGAGATGATGATGTAAAACAATTCAGTGACAGAATTAGAAAATAGAAAGTCTGAGGTCTGGAATACATAATCCTTGACCTGTTGCTGAAATGATGGCAAGAGCAATCAGGCTAAACTGAAATCCTTTCTTACCGAGTGTGTGATGAACATGTAATGTATGTCTAAATTATGAATTGGACTGGATTTATTCAGACCTTGTTGTGAGTTCAGTTGTGAGATGTAATACCAAATTTTATACACATAAGGGTACAACCTCTTACTAGCAGACCCAGGAGGGAACTGATTGCTTCCTTCAAATCATGTGTACATGCAATGCATGTATCTTTTATCAAATACCTATTAGCAATTGACCAATATCTGACAAAGAAGATTCTTTGGTTTTCCTGACTGTACCTGTCTGGTAATATACAATACAACAATGTGATCCTGTGCTATTGCTTTTATACAAAGCTTTCATGCTTAACTCTATGGCCTGCACATGATCTTTACTCTTTGATTTCTTTATTGAATTTAAATCACAGATTTGAAAGCCTCTGCATCTCAGCCTGTTTCTTCCTTGCTTTTAAGACTAAACAGAGGATGGATTAAACACTGTTTAAAAACAAACAAAAAGTATTTGATGTACCATTATTCAGAAGACCATAGCATGGTGTAAAACCACTTTTGTACTGGACACATTAGTAGTCCAGTAGGAATCAATCGGATTTCTCCCTGCTGCTAAAATTCACTGAATGTGACAGTCACCAAATATCATTCAACCAGTATCATCCTGGATTCATCTTTCCCCCAGCAAGTCAGAGAACTGTGACAGGACTTTAAAGCTAATTGCATCATGGAGAGGTCTCTCACAGAAGCTCTCCAAAAGCCAAGTTCTGATGAATGCAGTGGTAGGACACTTGGTGCAGTGGCTATGTTGGATATGATTGCAGTGTGATTATGCCTGAGGCTTGGAAATGCTCAGCACAGCATCATTTGTTGTCTCCAAATCCCTCCAGGGTTATAAGTATGTGACACACAATTCAAGCCCCAGTTCAAGCAAAATGTTTTTGCTTTTGCTGAATTTCAGTGTCAGGAACCTGCTTGTGTAACCTGTGCTCAGCTGATACCTTGTTCGGAAAACATTGCTGTATTTCTCTGGCACAGTGGCTCGGGTGCTTGTGAGTGTGTTTCTTGGTATGCATAGATGTACTTTAACATGGAAAAGAGTGCTTGGTATTTAATCTTCCTCCCACCTAAACATGTATCTGCACAGTAAGATCCGAGACCTCAGAGATGGCTTGTGATCTGTAGACATACAATATATTTATTGCTACAAGTTATACAAGGTAGTAAAAATCTTTCCACTTTAAACATAATTATCTCAAAATCAGAAGTGAGAATAAGTATACTCTCTCCTTATAAATGTGTTGCAGGTCAAGTAAATCATGTTAAAGGTTGGAATTAGATAGGGAATTTTGCACAATAGTGCTATGTATAATCTGCTGTTTCACACACACGTTTTCTCTCCAAAAGCTGAAGGTAAAGTATCTCTTCTTCCTGCCACCTCTTCACTTCAAAGCTCTTGCCAAATTGCAGTCTGTTCAATGCCACTACATTTGCCAGAGGCATTAGTTGGGTCCATGTCTCAGTGAAATAAACTGGGAGCAGAGGATATTTCTTCTTGCTAGTATAAGAAATATTGGACTGAATTAATTTAATAGCTGATATTATAGAACTAATTCTGCATCTCCCACTTTTTGACTGCTAGAAAACTGGCAGCTGTCAGCCATGGAAAATAATTTTCTAATGTGATTGCTCTGAACCATCCCACAGTTAAGAGGACTTCTTTATTTTTTATTTTTCAAACACGACACTTTTCTGCATTGGAAGATATGAAGTGTAGGAAAGTCTTTACTCTGAGTTTGTTTTGAGTGATTGCCTTCTATTTGTGACTGATTTTAACTGCAGTTAGTGAGGGATCATGCTTATACAGGTGAAGAAATCAGGCTGAATTCATTGGTGATGGAGATGCAGGATATACTCTTCACTTAGACACTTGATTATACTATCCCCTTCACAGGCTTGTAACAGGGTAATGGAAGATGGTAACAGAAAACATTTACTTTTCATACAGGGAGGCTAGTAGAAGGTATTTTAGCAGATGTTTATGCCATCAACTGCGTTTTTCCTTTGAACTATTTGGAAACCAGAATTGCTAGCTTGTACAGTTACTGCTGCTGTTAGCATGGTAATTTCTAGGATACCTACTCATAGATGACAACCTTAACATGCTAGGTGCTGTACAAACACCAGCCTTCAGTGGATGAGGTTATAACTAAGTATATTCCTAGATTATAAATTATAACCTGAAGGAATTTAAAATGGGCCCTGGGTCATCCCATGATCGTTGTTGAGGGAAGATGGATTGCTGAACTACTGTATGGCTCTCCAAATTACTGCCAGCACTCTTTTCAGTGTGTGTTACCCCTGCTTTGCACCTTTCTATCTTTCTTCTGCTCCTCCTCCACTGGAGAGAGGCCAGAAAGACTGCAGGGGACAGAAGGTGGTTGTTTAAAGTTGCAGTAGTTTTACAACCCTTGGCATGTCTAGCCAACAGTGACTGAAGGTGTGTGGTATGGGCCAAGGACAGTGAAGTCCTGCTGAAATTCTGGAGGTTTCTGACCTAGAAGGCACCTTAGAGTAGTGATGTTCCAGGTCCTGGGGCTGGACAACCCCGGAGCCTCTCTTCATCCAACAACATATTTGCTGTGTTTGGATCCTTGTAGGAAAGATGTGGGGATTTTGCTGCTATCATTATAATTAGGCCTTGATAGGCATTGACTGTCACTAATGCTTGAGTTGTAGAGGCTGATGTTTTAGCTCATGACACCACTATGGATATATCTTTAATTAGGTTGGAGGCATTTTCTGCTGCCTCTGCATTCTGACTTCCTCTTTCAGGAAGGGATAAGGATGAGTCAGTCTCTTTCTCTTCCAAATTTTGAGGAAGTTTGTATACTAGCTTGAAAAGGTTTCCCAGATTCAGAGAGCTAGTATTAACTGAGCAGCATCCTCACTTCTGGGAGAACCTCATTAATTTATGGGCTGCTAATTTCCATGGGAGTATCTTTCATGAACAAAATTTTCCCCAAGGTCTCTGTCTCTTTGTCAGCAAGCATCAGAAGCTTGTAGTGAAGACTTGTATTACTAAAATTTCCTTACTTACACTAAATATACACCAGAGCATTTATTAATGTACTGTAAAGCAAAAGGAATAATTAAAAATAAACTATGCTTGTCAAAGAAATAAAGTGCATCTTACGCTACATGATCCTAGCATTTTTTGATAATTGCCCTTGTTCATTTTGCCATTAATTCAGGGAATGAAAGAACCGCAGCACTGTCTGCAAGGTATTAGAACAGTTTAATGATGCTTTTCTTTAGAGAACAAGGAACAGCACCTTTGTTTTCCATAAGTTGAGAGCAAATGACAGAAGGCCTCAAGTCTTTTACATAAGAGTTTCAATAGCATAAGTAATTTAAAGAAAAGATTATAAAGGCTCAGACCACTGTACACCATCTACCTGTTCTAAGTAGAAGCAGTCCTCAAAACATTTAGTGACTTCTCTCCATGTTGAATAGATATTTTCTCTGGTGGGTTCACCTTTTTTCTTCTAAAAAGGAAGCTTCCAAAATAGTCATTTGTAGCCCAGATTTCAGGTTCTTTCTTAGCCAAATATATTTTCTGCCATTCTGGCAAGACTGTGATCATTAGAAAATAAGGAGAAGGTTAAAAGCTAATAGCTGCAGACCATATTCAGAAGTGGTTAGATAGTCCCGTGTCCCTAGAATGGCATCTTTAGAGCTAAGCCTAAACAGAAACAAGAAATGCATTTAAAATTCAATCAAGCTATTTTTGTCTCAACCTGTGGAACATAACTGCACATGTTTATCTTTCTCTCAGTATCTCTGTCTGACTGGAATAGGAAGAATTGCCTCCAATCCCATTAATGTACTCAGGCCCATTCAGTTGTATTGTTTTCCCAATGGAAAATTAGGGAAATTAAAAAAAAATGGTTATGAAAATGCTGCCAATATGTGCAGATGGAATTCAAGGAAAAAAGCATCATTTGTACATAGTAACTGTTTGATTTTTTTTTTGCTTTCATTCAAAATAGACTTGTTTCTCATTTCTGTACTCCAGGGAAAGAGATATTTGCAACTAATGATATTTGCAACTAGAAGAGTAATTAGGAGGAAAAACAGCATATATCTCAGAACTAGCAGCACTTTTTTGAGCTTGTTCTCTACATTTTTTTTTGTTGTCCTGACCTAATGGGTTGTGTTTCTCAGATGTAAATGATAAGGAATGGGGGATTGTTTATGGAACAAATGCTTTCCAGAAGATGTTTGCATGCTAAAGTGCTGCTCCATTGGTTGAGTTTAAACCATTAAGAAAGAGAGCAACCCATTGTATTCATAAAGATAAGCCAGAATGAAAATCTCTGTTTCAAGTGCATTGCCAATTCTGTGTCTTTTTCTGCCTTTACCAGCTGAATTCTTGTGTTACAGTGCAAATGATATTTTATTCCTCTTTTACCTGTCTATCACTGGATGAACTTGAGGAACTCCTTATCCCTTGTGTCTCCACCTGCACAAGATCACTCTCCATTTATGAAGCCTTTTCAATACTTTAAAATCATGTTTTCAAGAATAATGCTATCTATATCATCCAGAGCAATTTTCGCTAGCAATCATCCAAGCACCTAAACAAATGTTGTAGGGAAAATGGTGTGCATAGGCACCCCCAGTGTGATCCCAAGGCCAGAGGCAGAAAAGGAGTGTATCTCCATTATAGGAGAAAGTCTTGGTCCACTAAACTGCTTTGTTGAAGTACAGTTTGACACCTTTCTGACCCTGGGAAAAAGCTTCCACCATTACCTCCACGCAGTCCCCCAGGAGAACTAGGCTGGCATCCCTCCAGCATCCACACAAGGGGCTGGACTGTTATTCTCAGTGATTTGATCTTTTATGCCTTTAGTTCCAAACTAACAAACAGAACAATGGTCAAACAAGCCTCATAGACAAGGGAAATCTGGCACAGGGTTTCTCATCCTTGTCTTGTCTAACTTCCAGAGGAAGAATGCTCTGGTGTTTTTGATCCTCAGGTGGTTCTTAGAGGCTCTGGAATCAAGGTGCAGACTGTTTGCTGAACATTCCTTTTTTAGGCATCTGACATTTCCCTTCTTTAACACTTTGCCTTTTAGAGTCAGCTTTAACGTAATCTTTTCTAGCAAAAACCTGCTCCATGTTTGCACAGTCCCTCGCACAGTGAGATCCTGAGGCAGCTGTAACTGATAAAAATAATAAAATCATTTGAGAAAGGGTTAGCAATTTTTTTCCATGCTACTGAGAAGCTTCTTGTTAAACCTTGAAATCTTTTCACCTATGGGTATGAATGAGACTTTGTACTTTTAGTCACAGTTGTCTCAGGATGAATGCAGGCAATAGTTCTTGTGAAATACTGGTACCTTGACAACAGAGTAAACTTAGTCCCTTTCAAGCTTTTGGTATTTTTTTTAAAAAATAAGGGTTCTGAGAGGTTAAGAGACTTTTATTTTCCTTGAGCATTTATTTCACAATCTGACATTCCAGATGGGAACAAAGAGGATAGAACTTGGGAGACCGATGGTTGTGTATTCAAGCAAAGTAACAGAATTTTAAACTGTTTTCCTTTCTGGGAAATGAAGTATATTATTTTTATTTTATTTTTCTAATTGTGGCTGCTTGTTCAACTGGAGGAAGAGATCTGCACTGAGTTACAATACAGACAAAATCTACAGCTTTTCTGCAGTGTGCATCCAAATCATATTTACTCGTCCCCAAGTGGAAAGGGCTCTAAACAAAGGGAGGAAACCTGGAATCAGTATGGGCACATGTTCAGGCTTTTAGCTGTGGCTTCTCCTGTGGCTCCTGAGTGAAGGAAAGGCTGAGGCACAGGCTGTGCGAGGGCTGACTGAAGGCTGAAATCTTTTAAGCTTCTCTTTTGAGAAATCAGCGGAGACTTGGGCAAAGGTAGCACTGAGGCAAAAAAAGAAAAGAAAACGCAGAATAATTAGAGTTGATTAAGAAGAAATAGAGTTTCCCTTGACTTAAATTGAGTCTGAGACTCAATTAAAACCAGATCAATTTTAGAAAGAGTTAAAAAGTTCCCACCGCCACATGCCTGGGGACCATTAGAATGAGATAAATTATTCAGGTTATTCAGTTTCTTATGGCTTGACCTTTATTTTTCTGCATTATGTATGCAAAATGGACACCTGTCCACACAGAAGGTATTTGGAGTATATAGAAAGTGTGTTTCTAAACATGCAATGGCACGACTATTCACCTTAAGTGTCTGGTAGCTTCAGATTGCTCATCTGCCTCCTTCTCATATAGGAAAGGTTCTTTTATTTTTTTTTTTTTGATAGGAATGGTTGGACTCGATGATCTGGTGGGTCTTTTCCAACCCGGTGATTCTATGATTTTTAGCCCTGTTCATAAAGGTTTGCCCTGTTGTTTTCATATGGCAGCATAATCCTAAATTCACCCCTCAGCTGGGGAAGCCAGATAGGTCACAGCAAGGAAGGAGAAATGCGGTCTAGAGGCTTCTTTAGGTGGCTCATGTTCTGCCTGCCATGTAAATTGGTGCTGATACAACAGTCTTCATACAGCAGTCACAATTGCATTGTACACTTTCCCTACCTCATCCAGTTTGGATGAAAACTCATAGGTGAACACACCTTAACAGTTGTCACTCCCATTCCAAGACCACGTTAAGTGAGATACCTGAAGAAGCAGAGTATTTCTACTCTACTAGACTGCATGAAGGGAGTTGCACTGCCAGGGATCTTGTCTTCCACAGTGCCAGAGGACCTTTCCTACTGGGATGTCTCCAGTGTAATGGCTTTAGCTGGTATTGGTGATGGTGGAGTAGGGTGAAGGGCCAGAATGAAGCTCTTGGCATTTACTGCAGCTGTAGTGCCATATTCCCTGGCTGTGGTCTGAGATTTGTGAGGAGGACGCAACTGTGATCTCCTATGTGAGGCTTGAGTCAGAACAGCTCTGTAACTGGCTGGCTGGCTGGCGTGCCGCATCCCACCCATAGCAGTGAAAGCTGTGTCCCATCTCAGCCAAGGCAAAACACAGGAACAAGAGAAAAAGACACGTTCTTCCTGTAGGAAGTGAATTCCTACACTGGGGGACTGCCTATCCTCATTTGCACAAGAGGAGGAAAGGTTTTGCTTGTGAAATTTAACTTGCTTTTGTGTTATCATGACCACGTGAGGTTCTGGAAGAGATTTATGATTTGAGAAGTTATTTTGTGGTTGATAATTTAACAGTCTCACTTAACTACAACGATATTTTTGATTTTCTTGCCTTAGAGTCAGCAGATGACTTTCGCTACTGAAAGCATAGCCAAAATTGTATGTCTTATTGGGGATGGGTGCTGTCAAAACAAATATTTCCAAACTGATATAGATCACATTTTTTCTTTTCATATCAAGCCCTTTCTCCCCACGTCCTTGCAAGCTGCCAGGAATATAAGACCACCAACACACAGAAAAGTCTGTAACTAATACCATGTTGTCAAAATACCCCATTTACACTATGCCAATAAATCAGGCAGGATGAAGCCATTTGTCAAAAAGACATTTGCTTGGATCAGATTCACTCTGTGTACAGAGGATGGCGGGGAGTTTAGTACTTGCTAAATAATTAATCATCTCATGATTTGTTTGAAAGACAATGCAAAACCAACAAGAACAAAATGAGGCTTTCAGCTAATGTGGCTTGAGCATTTGAAGAACGTTTAATTATATCTTGCTTTGATCAACACATGCAGCCTTTAAATATAGACAGAGAAAAAGAGTTTTCAGTTGTACCTTCTGCAGACTGACACACCTTCTTAGAAGAGCAAAAGACCTGCTATTTTCTGGCCTGTTCTTTTTAGGATGGAAAGCGTCATCGTTTCTTTGTCTCCTAAACACCTTAATGTTTCCAGACAATATTGTCATCTTGTAAAGCTGTGACAAAACAAACTATGGATGTAGTTTTGGTCCCTGAAAAAAAGCCACTAAACCCTACCATAAAATTAAGTGGCAGAAGGAGTCTCTAGGAGATGTGGCAGAGTGCACTTTGCATGACCATATTGTCCCTCTGAGAAGCCAAGAGTGCTTCTTGGCCCCTTGGATTGGACAGTTCGTCTAATGGGACAGCTTCCACAGAGCAAACTGGGGAACCAGGAAGCTCAACATTCTTTTGAATTTCAATGTATTGCTCCTGAGGCAGCATGACTACACCTTCCTCTCAATAACTACAGTTTCTGTTTAGGGAAATAGCAGAGAATCCATCTTTTCTATAGCATCTTTCTGGATAGAGAGCAACATCTCCTGGAACAGGCTAATACCAGTTTCAAATTCAATCATGAATATGGAGATCTTTTCATTTATCCTTTTAATCAAATTCAAGGTAGATCTGTACATTCTCCCAGACCTGTGAGGGTGAAGACTTGGAGTAATGCTGTTTGGTACCCCCATTAATGACTCAGTAGGTGAGGTGTTTGTTAAGCATATGGGCCTTGTCAACTTCCCATTAATTCTGAATGACATTAGTGTTGCTTCTTTACAGGGTGTCTTTGCCTACACCAGTGTGTCACATCCAGTACTCTGGCAGGTTTAATGACATGAAGACAACAAGATTTTAAATTCCATCCATAAGTTTCTGGAGAGTGGAGGCTGATAACGCTATAGGGAAGATACATGGACATTTAGAAAGTGCTCACCTGAGAGACTGAAATAGTTGGAGGGATCTCACCTTGTCATCAGCTGGAACAGAGTCCCTCTTACTGGTACGCTGCAGTTGTCATGTCTAAGTCTTATAATGTCTGGTCTGATGTCATTTTCAGTTTTGTTGGGGTTTTTCTAGTAGTTTTAAGAGACTACAATATGAACCTACCTTGTGCGGTTATGGGCTGAATTTAGGTGATTACTCTTCATGGACAGTTCACAGGTGGTACTAAGTACAGCACGAGATTCTTTGCTTTTTAAGGGGACTGAGCAGGTAGGTTCCCACGGGAACCTGTCTGGCATCTGAAATATCCTTATATCTCAGTACATGTAATTTGTATGGTAGCCCACCTTTTGCACTAGAGTTTCAGAGGGCTTTATAAACATTTGCTATATTCAGTCAACCTAGGACTTAAGAGATTCATATGTCCTTTTTATAGGAAGCTTGGAAAATAAGTGAGGTTATATGATTTATCTGCAGCTTGAGAATAAATCAAGGATGGAACCTGGGACAAGACCCTGGGGTGCTGACACGTATTCCCAAAAGACAAACACGCGTTAAAAAAGGAACAGTAAATCAGGCAGCACTTCCAAGTTCTCTTAATTAAGGAAATGATTTATAGAAGCCGTTTTCTAGGAATTTATTGCTGATTGCTTCTTCCCTTAATGTGTGTGGAAAAGTGACTTCCACTCTTACTCAGCAGCAATTAAATGGCATGAAACACCAACCCATAGAAAGTAAGAGGGAATACTCCATTTGATGAAAGGTCTCTGACTTTTTGGTATAATTAAGAATGTCATGAGGAGTATTCACTAGTGTGTTGATTTTTTTTTTTAATTTTCAGAATTAGATTTTCATAAGCCCTTTGAGCTGCTCAGCACACTGTGATTTTTTTGTTAATTTCCTCTTTACCAAGTTTATCAGCTTTAATTATAGCTGAAAGTGATCTTTGTCTCAAGAAGATGAAAACCCTTTGTGGAAGTGTATTGATGCAGTTTGTTTCCAAACCCAGATATATTTCCTAATTAGATCCTTGTTGTAATAGGCTGCATAATTAATGAAAACACAGAGAAATATCCCAAGTAATAATTTTCTTTGAACAAATGTATATTAAAAGGAGAAAACTAAACTATTAATTTAATTATCCTGCTTTTGAAAGGCACTCTCAACATCAAACTGAGTATTAGTTCTTCTGGGCTGTGAGATATTCTTTATCTTACCTGTCAATCTGTTCGGCCTAAAGATCTGACACGTCCAGCAACAAAACTTCGTATTTCAACAAGTTGAGTGAGATCAGGCTTAATTACTGTTCACTTGAATGAGAAAACTGCATGGGAAATCCCACATTTCAGTTTGTTTTGATTCTTCTCCTATGCCTGTTTCATAACTGGCTATAACGACATGGCCTGATGCCAACAGGGATTGGCATGCCCCAGTGACATCTTTCCTCTCGCAGCAGTCCTGGGTGTCACCAGTTCAGCTTCTTGATCTGACTGAAAACTGGCAGTAGAGAAGAAATAAATGCAACACCTGGGTATGGCTATGGCCTCAGGGGGTGACTTCAGAGTGACGGGGCTGTTCCCCTGCCATGTCACCTTTGGGTCTGCCTTTGCTGATCCCTGGATTCTCCTCCAGGCAAGATATAGCATCATAGAATCATAGAATCACCGGGTTGGAAAAGACCCACCGGATCGAGTCCAACCATTCCTATCAAACACTAAACCATGTCCCTCAGCGCCTTGTCCAGCCGTCCCTTAAACCCCTCCAGGGAAGGTGAATCAACCCCCTCCCTGGGCAGCCTGTTCCAGTGCCCAATGACCCTTTCTGTGAAAAATTTTTTCCTAATGTCCAGCCTGAACCTCCCCTGGCGGAGCTTGAGGCCATTCCCTCTTGTCCTGTCCCCTGCCACTTGGGAGAAGAGCCCAGCTCCCTCCTCTCCACAACCTCCTTTCAGGTAGTTGTAGGGAGCAATGAGGTCTCCCCTCAACCTCCTTTTCTCCATGCTAAATACCCCCAGCTCTCTCAGCCGCTCCTCATAAGGCGTGTTCTCCAGCCCCCTCACCAGCTTCGTTGCTCAATGGCATCCACAATTAGACGCCTGAGACTGATATTTGCTAACACTGAGGGACGAAGCAGAGGTGTGTGTTGATGGGGTGACTAGTCTTTTCTCAGTCAAGCTTCAACTCACTCCCAAGATCTCCCTTGGGCTGGGGAGTCTGCCCTGGATGGCATCGTTCCATTTGTCTCCGTTGTTTCAGATCTGCTAAGACAATACTGTCTACTTCAAGATTTGCTGCTGTCCACAAAGTGTGTATTGTTTCGGGAGACAGATTTATACCATGGTTAAATCAAGCTCAGGGTTTTCAACCCTTGCCTCTGCCAGGGATTTGCTTGAACTAAGGATCCCAACACCTCCTATTTCTGTTAGTTCCTTTTCCAGTGTGTGCTCTGAAAGCATTAGATTGTTTCTCAGAGTTCCTTCAAGGCACCACTGCTTCTTACTGCACAGTGCCACGGGAGTCTGATAAATACACTCTCCATCAAAAGGAGCTGTGTGACTTTCATAGCTAAAACACAGCAACTGAAGTCTGCTTCTCCCTTTTGCTGCAAAGACCAATGTCTCTCTTCTCAAGGGGGCAGGCAGCAAGGGGAGGGTCTCCTGGGACAGTATTGCTGTTGCTCTGGGTTGAAGGGCATCATGTAGCTCCCTGTAGAGACAGAAAGGACAAGCCCTCAGTATCCTGCAGCCTGCAAACATCCTCAGAATATCATGAGCTTTAACTGGATGTGGCATAGGGAAACTCCAGGGAACTTCAAAATGAGCATCTGCAACTCCCTGCTTTTGATTCTTTGACCTACAAAGGTCAGAGTTGACGTTTGATTTAGTGTCGTGCATTTGTACTGCCTCTATTACATTTGTATTGCTGAGACAGTATTCCTGGGACAACTGCAACATACATTAGCCAAGCTCTGCAAGTGACAGATAAGTCTGTTCTGCCTTTTGGATAATGTAGTACCCTCCTGGTTTTGTACAAATGAGAAAAGGAAAAGGAATAGCACTGCGTATTTTGTCCTGGCCTGTTCTATAAAGCCTGCTCTCTGCTACACAAATATAAAGGACATTTAAAACAGAAGAGAAAATCTAGCCATCATCCCCCTTCCTTCCTCCTCTGCAAAAGACTTTTCCTTTCCCTGAAAACCAGGACATGATTCCTGACTGATGACAAAATAAAGAAAGAGATGAGAGGAAGTGACTTAAAGTCAGCTTAGTTGGATGCTTTTGTTATTGTAGGAATTTATGAACAGTGGAAGGGAAATGAATGCATCGTTGCATCTAGATTCTGAATTCCCCATTGCTATGCTAACATTAAATTTTCAGGATGTTTTTGTGTATATATAACACACCCGCTGTCCTATGGGAAGTATAATTGCAACTGAAAAAAAAAAAAAGGAAAGAAAATAAGTCATGAACATACAATCAAGCCTTGAATGGGGGAGCCAATATCTGAGAGAAATGACAGCATCAAAGCTGCCTGAAATCTTTTAAGGAACAGCTTATCAAGCAGTTAGGGAGGAGATGCCAGAGCAGAAGTTTCCAAAACTAAAATACTAAGAAGTATATTAAGAAGTAGGAGCAGAAGTAAGTATAAATACGCAGAAAGGGTGAGAAGGGATCTAACGTCCACCATCTACTTAGAAATAAGTACAAGGGGCCAAAGACCTAAAGCCCAAGCTCCCCAGATTTAAAGCCAGATTTAAAATGAGAAGAGGAGCTGGTTCTCCACAAAATTTGTGGTAGATGTGTAGTTTTTTTTTGTGGGGTTGTCTTGAATGCAGACTTACATGAATTCAAAGGAGGTCTAGAGAAATACTTGGAAAAGGGTTTTTTTGACTTATTAAATACACAGTCCACAGGAGGCTTAAGGGAAACATATACAGTTGTGCAGTTTCACTTTTCCATAAGGACTTGTATGCTAGATGATGTCAGACAATATGGCCATTCCCATGTGGTTTTTGCTAAAGTTGATTGACCTTTAGCAGCATGAAAATCTGGAATTTGGGTTCATTGCCATTGTAGAGAAAAGAGCAAAAGCCTGTTCAAATACCAGCTATAACCCATCTTCCCAAGTGTTAATAACATGGCACATATGATCTCCATTTGTAAAACTTTTAAAAGTGAAAGAATTGGATAAAAAAAAATTTTATCCTCTTTTTTTTTTTTCTCCTTCAGTAAAATTGTTAACTCCTCGAAAAGGTCACCACTTAGATGTGAATAGCACAGTATACAACAGATAATGTGATTTTCTGAGGTAGTAGAACTGAAATAAAGGCTGGGAAGAGCTGCAGGCAAAGCTGCAGGATAGGAGACAGATATGGCTCTCAGTTGTCCATCACAGGTCCCAAATGGGATAAGGATGCAAACTGTGAATGAGCATCTGAAATCCCCCAATTAAGAGTCTGCAGCATTTCCATCTCGTTTTTGAGTCCTTCACAGTCCTTAACAGACTTATATGGAGGAACAGACAAAATACTCAAATCATCATGCAACATCACAAATTCATTAGGAAGAAGTATATAGCAGCCATCAAAGCCCCGGTGAAGTGTATTATGCTTTCTGAGCAGCATTCACTCACTTTTTGGGGGAACTTTACCTATCTCCAAAGATTTTGTGGCCATTTGATACTTTCACTCATTGTAGCTGCCATTTAACCAAGTATAAAGCAGTACATTTTCTCTGGGCTTGAACAACCCGATCTAAAAGACAATCTGCAGACCTCTTATCAAACAGATGAACCTTTGAGAGCCTTTGAGATGTGTCTCAATATCGCTGTTCTTGACTAGGAATCAGGACCTCTGTGCTATGGTTTGTCTTCTCCAGACAGCCCTACAGCCAGGAGGAGCCGGTGAGATGGCTTTATCTTCTATCCTTGGACATCCAAGGAAAAGAAAGGGTGGGCTTTGGCCAGTAGATCCTCAAGTGACTCCTGGATGGTTCTGTAGAAACCAGCTCGTGTCCATCCAACCTTGTTATTGGTGTTCTCCCTCTCTCCCAAAGTTCAAGTGTAGCCTTTGGGGCACAGGACATTTGTCCTGGATCTATTGAAGAGTTATGTGTCTAATGACTAGCTATAACTTCAGGAAAAGGATTTTTATGAAGCCAAGTTCTATGCTTATGATACTGACTGGCATCAGAGAGGCTGTTAACTTGCCTGTCCCCGCCGGTCTGCTTCTCTCACCTTAAGCTGTAAACACTTCTCAGCAAAGACTGCACCTTACCTCTGTGTTTCCAGATCATCTAACTTAACACAGCCCTCCTCTTGATGCATTCCTACAAAGCAAGAAGTAGTAATGATGTCTTTGCTCTGGTATTTAATAAGATGGAGCCTTCCAATGTTTACTGCAACTTCCAGCTGTGTACAGCGTAGGGCCAGGAGGGATGATTAGATTATCTAGCTTAACCACCCATAAAACACAGGATGCTGAGTTTCATTCTCTGTCACAGCACAAATAATAAATGTAATGGTCCTAGGTAAACTCTAATATCCAATTTTCAATATCAACTACAATATGCACATAGAGGGAGATATTAAACAAATCCTTGTGTCTACCACTTTAGACACCCCCCAGCAGTACTTACACATTTCATATTGCTCACTAGCTCATTTACCATGAAGGAACAAAGTTAATGTTGAGTTCTGAAGCATTTCTAATGTGAACCAATTTTGCCCTGTACTTTCATAATGAGCCCAACCCTTCTTCATCCCTCTCTGCTTCTCCTTCTTTCTACTTTTCCTTCTTTAATTTAAAAATAGAGAGAATATATGCCTATTCTGTCAAGCAAAATTCAGATTAATTTCCTTTAAGTGCTGTTTAGTGCCCAGGCTAGTAGCTTGAAGCCAGCACTGTGAATCACAGGTCTAATTGCTCTGATAGTGCAGGAGAAAGCATCTTGCTTAAAAAGAAAGAACGAAGTAAGATATTACCAGTATTGGATTTTTTTTCGGGAGGAAAGAGAAAGTCAAAGCTTTATAGGGAAACTCTATTAAAGTCATCAACTTTCCTTTGCTTAAGGTCAAAAACTGTACAGTACCACTGGAATAATGTGATTTTGGAAAATTTCTGTATTGCCTGTTTTCTCTCTTTCTTTTCTTTTCTTTTCTTCTTTTTTTTTTTAATCTTGTCATGTTTATGCCCAGGGTCTTTTTTTTTATTTTTTTGATCACTGTTCTATTAATGGCTTTGAATCAATGAATGAGCAACTGCCTACAAAGTAAAACAACACGTAAAAAGGTGCAGAACAGGATAAAATAGATAGTGTGGACAAACCTCATGCCATGGATAACCACATTGACTTACCTGTAAGATCTGGAGGCAAGAAAGAATGAAGGGAATATCTTGGTAAGGAGCACTTGGCAAAAATAAGACTTCTGGGAATAATGTAAGGCACAAAGGGAAATAGCATATGGAAATGTGGAAAAATCAAATCTGTCTCTCTCTTCTCCCAACATATTGCATAGCTTCAATTTGTTATTTGCTGCCTGCGGATAATAAATGCAAAATGGTTTACAATAAGGTTGAACTTTGACGACAAGTGTCACATTTTGCCAGTCAATCAGAACTGAAGGATCTTAGGTGTGATCAAGGTCTGAAAGCAGCCCACCATGGACATAGTGAAATATTTGAGCTCTTCACCTCTAGGAATAATGAGCCAGAGGCAAGGAATGCATATGCAAAAAAAATTAAGTTAGTCATTACATTTACTACGGTGGGTGTAAAAATTGTTCTGCCTTTCACAGTAACCCTATAACTCTTGCATTCACATTGCTTTTCAGCAACATCCGCTTCTGTAGCTCAGAGAAACTCATTTTACATCCTTTTCTCAGCTTTTCAATCTGTAAAGTGGGACGTAATTCTTATTTTGTTTAGAAGCACACAGCTAAAATTAACCAATAGCACCTTAGAAGCTCTGTGGAGGGTGTATGTATGATTTATTTTCAATAAACAGGAATACAAAATGAATTAGTGTTTCGTCCTGCAGTAGTATCACCTTTTAAGAAATTTAATATGGAATTTGTAGTCCACCTCAGTAGATGTGATGCTTCATATTCTACATATGTGGATTTATATTTGCTTAACAATGAGGTATTTGTTTTTATGGGAAGTCTTAGGGGATTAAGCAGAGTTAGCACACTGTTTTGCTACATGTTATACAAACCTGTGACAAGGAACTCTTCTTCCTAGAGTTTATAATTTTGAACTTTGATTCTACTTCCGGCAATTTTAAAAATGCAGAGATAAGCATTAGTTTAAATACTTTCAACGCCACTGAATATTCAGTGAAAAAATATAATCATGCCCTAATTTTTGCTGTTATGCAAAAAAACTTGAGAGTCTTTTTCAGGAGGTGAGGGTAGAAAGACTTCAAAACCTCACACGTGATGTGAAATTTAAGAAGGGAAATACAACCTTTCAACTGATCTACAATGATGCAGGTGATGCGTGGTAGCCTGTTGTCCCACAATTATTGATCTGGAAGGTCAAGTCTATGTTTGCATGGCCCAACGCCAGTTCCCTAAAGCCCCTTCAGTTATTTCGGGGTGCTTCACCTCTTGCTCTATTGTGGAGATGGCTGAAAAGTCATAACAAAATGCTGTCCTTGCTGTCAATACCACAGGGCAACAGCAGGAGAAAAGTTTCCCCAGGTGAAGGCTGGAGGGCTGCTGCGAGTGAACTTGGTGCTTTGAGTAGCTTGGCGATAGGCGGGAGGAGAAGAGGAAAAGAAAAAGAAAAGAAATTAACTCTTATCTCTTCGGAGGTCTTTAACTGCACATAAAACACCTGTAGAGCCTAAATGAGGGAAGAAAAGATGTCTTGTTAATACAGATAATTAAAACCATTTATTGCTGCAGGCTGCCTTCAAAACTGTTGAATGCTAACTCCTGGTGCCCAGTAGCCCTGTTCTTGACACCAGCTTCCATAAGTGAAAACAGGAATTTCTCAAGGCTGAGATACACCTAGTCCTGCTGCTCTATGAATTAATGGAAAACAGGCCCAAGCACAGACGAGAACAGATTATTCACTTGTCCTGGGAATAAAGTGGATGCATGAGGCTACTCTCATGGCTGTAAAATTCTCATTTTTCACAAGAAGGCAAAAATTATGAAAGTTTGATTTTGTGGAAAAAAGGAAGGCAAAAGAGTGCCTTTTACCTACATGAGGTTGCACTGTAGGGGTTGGGATTGTCAGGAAGAGTTTCTGGGACTGGACATTAGCAGAAAGGGAAGGAACATCAGGTCCCAATTTCCTAATATGCTTCCATGTTTTTCCTCTTTCCCTAACAACACAACTCGAGACACTCTTCCCCCACCTTTATCTCACAGTGCTAACCTCTGCCTCCCTTCAACATCCTTAACTTGATGTATTCTCAATATGCGGAAACTGTATTCTTAGAAAGAACAGAAGAGAAATTCAGGAACAATTGTCTCCCAGAGTCCCTTGCCAAGGACGGTGCAAAGTCCTTGTAACTCCTTCTTTAAGAAGGTCCTGGCAAATTATAGCAGTGTAATTTGGTCTTCTGCTTAACAAGCTGTGTTCACCCTTTCTCACTGCCTGCTCTGTTTTCTGAGGGTTTATCAGCTATCAGATATCTGCCAAAAGGAGTAGATGAAATCTTACCCTCAGGGAAGATGTTGCTCCCTCACCTTCCTCTAAACCCTCTCCCTTATTCAATTCCCCTCTTTGGCCACTTTTTTATTTATAAATCAAATTTGTCTGAAATTGAGTTTGAGGAATTGGCTTTTTCTGTGTGCTGATTATGAATAAAGCATGGTGGGAGACTTCCAGATTTTGATACCTCTCATTTTGTTCTGTCAGGTACAAAGTGACTCAAAACTGGATTTGAAATGAAAGGATCACTGATAAATCAGAACTGGATAAGCTACAGCAGTTATGGCTCTGTTGAGAAATGGTAATATGCCAGAGGGCTGGTATAGACATGGTTAAAAGCATACCAGTCTGCTTGAGCAACACTTTTTTATTTTATGAGGTTCTTTTTATTGAGACTGAGATAATTAATAGACCAAGAAGACTCTGCGGAGTTGAGTCTGACCAATGGCACATGCAGGATTCATCTGAAAGCTTCTTCAGCCCCTAAATTCCTCCCAGGATTAGGGTAGTTCCAAGGGTTAACTTTTCTATCTAGAATTTTTATAATAAATACTGGATAACAAGATCTTCTATCCCTCCTGGAGGAGAGATTTTATTTTTTAAAACAAATGAAAAGAAGAATATTTATTATCTCCAACTATTCTTAAGGATAAAACTTCATAAGTGCCAGAAGTTTACATATTATTAATTTAGATGAATTTGGACAGATTTAGCTCATATTCACAAATTGTTTAAAAACTGCAGAATCTACATTATGTTCTTCAGAATCTGATGAACTTTTTTTCTCACAGTGTAGTGAAATAGATTCTTGTACATAAAATGCTTTCCGTAAATAAAAATATAGCAAGATATGAGGATACAGGCTGTAACAAAACTGGGAAAAGGTTAGAGGTAACTGGGACATGACCTCAAGGATAGTGGCTGTTTTGACTTAATTCTTTGCAAGATACAAAGCATGGAGGTAAGTGTAGGGCTCCAGCAGAGAATGAGTATATGGGAAATGGAAATCACTACATCTGAGATGGAAGAAGGAGTACAGAAGAACTCAATAGGGCTGAGCTTTGGGACATCTGGCATTCTCAGAGAAAAGACAGATTTTGGCACAGAAAATGCACTCAAGGATGTCCGTAGCGTCCAAAAGAGGGTGGGCAGGGAGAGGGAAGGGAGTAGGGTCTTTCTCTGACCTTGACAATATGGAGAGCATTAGAGCAAGTCTAAAAGGAAGAATAATTGGAAGTTGTGGAGATGAATGGGAAAATAATACGAAAATGTAACTTGGGTTTACCAGGGGCGAGTGTTCTGGACTAGTAGGATCTCTCTGTTCAACATGATTCTTTTAGGTCAGGAATAAAGAGTGGGTCTGTACTGGTGAAACACAGATGAAAAGCTTTGACAGCACGGAGGAAGCCTGAATTCGTATTTTGGAACAATTAGGCTAGAATAATATAATGAATTGGATGAAATCTAGTTACCCTCACTGCAAGATCATATATACAGTAGTAATGAAAGGTTTTTCTTTTTTTTGATGGACCCGATGGGGAGGTCACCAGCTGAAAATGTGAGGGAAAGAGAAAGTTGTGACTGTCTTAATTGTGGGATCACTATAAGCCAGCAAGGAGATGTGCCTATAAAAATACAAATGCAATTCTACCAGGTACAGTTTTTCCAACACCTTTTCCAAAAATTTTTTGAGAGGATTAGCAAAGAGCCTTATAAGGACCCTTATCTGGAGCATCCTAGATGCTAGGGAGGAGAGAAGGACCCAAACAGATGAGACCCGCCTAAGTGACCACAGGAACACAGGGTGTATTTTACAAGGGGGAGAAAGAAGATTCTGGTGTGTTTAGCCTCAGACAGTGCAAGATGTGAAATGTGATTCACTGCAATCATGATTTAAAAATATCCCACTTGCACGGGCACTTCAAGTTAATTTCCTATGAAACAAAACCGCTGCCATGAAGAGAATCTTCATATAAACAATAAGGCGTGTGTGTTAGATTAAGACACAGTCAGTGCCTAGTACCAGAAAAGTGGTGGTGAGCAAGGGAGGTACCTGCTGCCTTTCCTTCAAGTAACATAATCACCCTGACAAGAATAATCTATTGGTTGTTTTTGTGTGAAATGGAACAGAAGAAATTAGCTGTGTATGTGGTTTGAGGTCCATGGGGGAGATGCTTGCTGGAAGTTTGGATCTGTCTCTTCTCCCAGAAGTCTGATTCTTGGAAAATTTTCAAAACAAGGCAGTAAAAAGCTTAACAGAATCAATACATACTTGTCCTCAAAGGCCTATGTTCGATTTCTGGTTAAATATTATAAAACAGAGTAAGTCTGTTCCTATTTTAATGCACAAATCACAGCCTCACCGTGGTTCTGGAATTGTAGTTGACGCCACACACAATTTAAAGTCTAAAAAAAGATCTAGCAAATCATAACTCAAAACCAGATTTAATTCCTTGCTTGTTCCTGGGCCTGTTTGTGAGGCAGCAAGGTTTCCAGCTTTTATTCAGACACTGCCAATATACTGATGATGCTGTCACCTGGGGAGAATCAGGGAGAGAGGATGGATGCTGTTATCCCAAGGGCACCTCTGCTATTTTTTTCTGGGCTCCCACACTTTTGTCCCACAGTAAGAAGTCTAAAGGAAAAAAAAAAATAGTTTCCTATATATATAGTTTCAACAAAATTGATCACTTGGTCCAAGAGCACCATGAGCAGCATAACAGGCATATGAAAAAGTAGATTACGACTGAGTTTTTTTAAAATGAGTTTCATTTGGTAGAGATAAGAAGTGATAATTGAAATTAACAGTTTAAACAAGAGGAAACTTCTTGCAATTGTCTGGTTTCTTTTGGCTGTATTTCTTTAGAATTGATAAACCAAATACATTTTTAGGACCTTCAGAATCTTTTGCTATGAAAAGAAACAACCAGTCCTCTACTGAAAAGTTGCCAATTACCATAGAAACACTAAGGGGTCTTCATGTCTCTCTAGGACCAAATCCTTGTCTCACTTCCCCCCGATGCCACTCAGTTATGGAATATCCTAACTGTTCAAAGTGTATGCAAGAAAATTAATGAAAAAACAGCTGAAGGTGCTTCCACTCAGAAAAAAAACTTCTGTTTCCCCCCCCATTCTTACTCACAGGTTTTTATATCTCCTGAAGAAATTGATTTCAGGTCTGTCTTGTACTTTGTGTCATATGTTGGGGCCCTGGAAAAGAGGGAAGCGTTGGACCATAGGATTTGCTTTTCACATGATTTGATCACTTCAAATCATGACTGGGGAGCAAGAACCCTTAGAGGCATCCATCAAGCCTGCAATCTCAGCCTGTGCTATTATAAACGTGTTCTTGTATTTTGCCTTCTTATGATTCTTATGGAGGAATACACAAGTCTACAAGCATTTTTTTCCCTAACAACACATTTATTACTTTAAGTTAATTCCCATTCTCTTCCTAGTGATTTTACTGTTGGGCAATACTTTCTAAACTAAGCACCTGCCTTACTCATGCTATATTTATTCACATTAGCAGAGACACAGCTAGTATTATTTTAGATGCAATATTTTCAGGGCATCCCTGTGCAAGGACATTTATGAAGCATTCATTTAGTACTTCAAATATTTTCCTGTCCTCCTGAGTAACTTCATTTCTGTATTTTCTTCTACCACAATCTTGCCTCCTGGAACACCTCTGGCTTTGCAGTACTAAAATATATGTACATATACATATATATAAACCCAGAACAATTACGGATGTGGAACTGAGATTTAATATCTTTCTTCAAATGATTTCACATCTTTTGCAACTCCTTCAGAACCAGCACATTCCTGGCATTTCTGGATCTTGAAATTCTATCACAGGTGCCTTCTGTATCCCAGACTGTTTAGACCTGAGAGCTGTTTTAATCTTTCTTAGGTGCACACATTTTAATATTCACCTGTTGCAGAATAAAGACGTTTTCCAAATTAACTTAATAAGTAAACTGCACAGTAAATTACCTGCTGAACATACAATCTGGATGAAGCTGGATGAATCTAAGTAAAGAGCTATGGAATAAGAGGTCCTGGTAGGTGCCCCTGAAAGCAGAGTTCTGCTGCACATTGCCAGATTGCATGATGTTCATCCAACATATTTTTGTCTACTACCTACTGCTTCAGTTCCCTTTTTAACTGGCTTCATATATAGTGTCCCACTCTATAATTGGTTCTGATTTCTCAGATATTTCCAATCCTTGGATTGATGTCTGCACTTTGGAAGCAATTTTATCAGTGTGACAGATTTTCCTGAAGAATCTTGGACAGACAAAGACTATGGTAGAAATAGAGGGAGAAGCACAGAGATGGATTTGCTTCCTCTAATTTGAATGATGGAGAATCTCACCCAGCCCAACCAGTATATCCGGGTGTCATATATCTGCCATGGTTTTCCCTAGTCTCACTTTAAAAAGTCCCAAGCAGTGTGCCTGCCTCTAATCAAAATTCTAGAGTAATTTCCTTTGCAAGATTGATGGATAGTGTGAAAAAAACTGATCAGTTCTCTCTTTTAAGTCCCAAAACAGAAGAATAATGGTTCATTTGAATAAATTAATGGCTTACAGGTTTCAAAGAATTAAAAAGTAGTCAGGCTGTGAAATTCACTTCCCTAGGAGAATCACTGAGTTGAATGCTGTTAGTAGATTTTAGAAAAGTTAGGAATAGTGTTACTTATGTTAAAAACCACACAAATAAGGTTTACTTGGAGAGCATGATAAAATCCATTTTGCTTTTCAAAGGTGAAATTCTCTACTGCTAAGAGTTTGGAAGGGTTATTTTCCACCTCCTCCTCACCTTCAGTGTAATCTTGCACTGCTGACAAAGTAGACGTTGCATACCCCATGGTCTTACTAACTTAACCTTCACTTATGCCCTGACTTAGCCACCTCAAGTAGAGCAGAGATGCATCCATCAAACAAGAACATCTCCTTCATGGACTGTTTGAACAATATCTGAGCTGTTTAAACAAGGGCTGAGCTGTTTTCCTAGATAACTCTCCAACATCAAATGCATCAGTGACCTGCTAGCACAGGCAAGAACTGCAGCTTTTGCTCCCTTGTTTCATGTTCACCTTCAAGATACTGAAGCAGTGTCTGAAACCTGGTGAGGGATCATGGACATCCTACACCTTTTTCTGTCCCAAATGTTCCCTATGGACAAGGTGTTCCTCTATTTCCTTCTCCCTGTGATTACATAGGGACATTATGGCTGTTAGCCCTTATTTCAATACCAGGTGTGCACCCAAGAAGCAGGGCAAGGGCCATTCCTGGCCAGGAAATCATTTAGATACTTGACACCCTCATGCCAGCTCCTGACTTCAAGGGGCCTTTTGTGTGGAGTCAGTTCCATAGCAGGGCAACAGGGCATTGGCAGCATCTGCTCTACTCCTCTGAAGCACTCTTGCACCAGGTGAGAAAGCACAATCCACATAGCCAAGGCCACATTTTGTCCTAACCACACTCCAGCAAGCGTACAATCTTAGGTCTTACAGAAATGTCTTGCAGCTTGGATGCAAAGCTATGAAATTATGTCACCTTTAACCATTTTAATACTAAATCTGTGTCATCCTCCTCTGTTTATCCTTTGGCAGTTGTCTTTTCTCTTATATAACTGATATAGTCCTTTGATATATGGCCTTCAGATTAAGTCAAAAAGAAAAATAAATACTCTTTAGGCCAGAGAGAAAATAAGCATCTGGTTTGTTGCAGCAAATGCATACAGGAAGCTCAATAGAAATATCCCACGGAGATGTTTGAAATGACAGGGAAATCAGCTCTAAGAATCAATATGTCTTGTAAAAAAAAAAAAGGCGCAGTCGTATCTTGTTGGGCACAATGGAAATTGATTGGCAGTTATCTACTAGCAATAATTTCTGTTTGATGACTTGCCATATGTTATCAAGCTCTAAATCAGAGGGGAACAGATTAAAGGAATATATTCTGTCATGAAAATAACACAGGGTACCAGCAGCATAGCAGACAATGCTATGCATAATATGCACAGTGTCCTTCTAAGAGAGACGAATTCTTTAAACTACTGTAATTTTAAATACACAGGGGCTGTGTGGCCTGGCAGATTTACAGATTTGAGACTCCTAGGGAACCTTTCACTCAAATCTTTTACTTGCTGCCTTTCAGTGACAGGTAATCAGTGAAACGACTATAGGCCTTTCAAATGATCTTTCCTTTAAGATTTAGCAGGACTCTACATCTGCTGAGGCAAATCTATTAAAGGAGACTTTGTGATACAGTCCAGAGCTCTGCCTAAGTGCTGAAAACTACACCAAGCTTGGGTCTATTTGTGGGAAAGTCATTTGGGGAAGAGGGTCATCTGTAAAGCATTTCTCCCTGCCACTTATAATTACAGTGAGTTGAAGAACAGTCCCTGAAACTCAGTGTAGGAAGTTATCAACCTTCAGTCAAATAATATACTGACATTACATTGAAACCCCATTAATCCAGCATACCTACATGGGCATGGGGCATGAATTCACTAGTATAAAAGCTACGCTATTTCATCTTCAGGAACTACCTCAGATGGTGTTAAATTTTTGCTTCATAGAATCATAGAATCGTTGGAGTTGGAAGCGACCTTAAAGGTCATCTATTTCCAGCCCCTCTACCACGGCCATGGGCAGGGACACCTCCCACTGGATCAGGCTGTCCAAGACCCCATCCCACCTGGCCTTGAACCCCTCCAGAGACGGGGCAGCCACAGCTTCCCTGGGCAACCTGTCACAGTGTGTCACCATCCTCATCGTGAAGAATGTCTTCCTTATGTCTAGTCTAAATCCTCCCCTCCCTGATTTATAGCTGCATCCCTTGTCCTATCACTACATGCCTTTGTAAAAAGTCCCTCCCCAGCTTTCTTACTGCCATGATTACACAAAAGATGCTGTGCAACTGTTATAAGTGAACATAACTCAAGGGAGCTAATTTCTGTGAGTGTCAACAAAAGCTTTAATGCTGTCTGTTTGGTTAAATCCATGTAGCTGAATTATCCAGCTACCTGAATTAGAATCATAAAATCATAGAATCACCGGGTTGGAAGAGACCCACCGGATCATCGAGTCCAACCGTTCCTATCAAACACTAAACCATGCCCCTTAGCACCTCGTCCACCCGTCCCTTAAACACCTCCAGGGAAAGCGATTCAACCACCTCCCTGGGCAGCTGTTCCAGTGTCCAATGACCCTTTCTGTGAAAATTTTTGTCCTAATGTCCAGCCTGCACCTCCCCTGGTGGAGCTTGAGGCTATTCCCTCTCGTCCTGTCCCCTGTCACGTGGGAGAAGAGCCCAGCTCCCTCCTCTCTACAACCTCCTCTCAGGTAGTTGTAGAGAGCAATGAGGTCTCCCCTCAGCCTCGTCTTCTCCAGGCTAAACACCCCCAGCTCTCTCAGCCGTTCCTCATAAGGCCTGTTCTCCAGCTCCTTCACCAGCTTTGTTGCTCTTCTCTGTACTCTCTCCAGAGCCTCAACATCCTTCTTGTGGTGAGGGGCCCAGAACTGAACACAGGATTCAAGGAGCGGTCTCACCAGTGCCGAGTACAGAGGGAGAAGAACCTCCCTGGACCTGCTGGGCACGCCATTACTCACCTACCTGATGACTCCTTACGGTAGGAAGAGCAGGAGATGGAAAAGGCTGATAGATAGATATCTTTTAAAAAATTCTTGCCCTCTCCTCCAAACTATGGCTTACAGCAGCTGTATCTGCTTTGTCATGTTGAGGACCCTGAGAACACAAAAATTGAAATGGCATTACCCTTTCATGTAGGACTATGTGGAGGCATCCTCACTGGTTACATAGTGCTGCATCTTTCCAGACTCTTATTTTTCCCTCTTTGGTCTTCTGTGGATTAGTCTTTTAGAATTACTAATTTCCTGCAAAATATTGAAATCCAGCCATGAATGGTTTCAGATTCAAATTAAACCTCAGAATTGTAGGACTTTATAGATGCTCCCTCTGCCCCCTGGGACTTCATCCCTATCTGATAAGCTTTGGAGAAGTCTGCCCTCCAGTCCTCTGCTGACTCATGCATGCAGCTTGACAGAAGCAGAAACTGTAACGTGTAGGCTTGAGTTTTACCTCTGAGAAAAAGAATATCTCCATTTTAATTTGAAATTTCAAGCTAAAAGGAAAACACTTTCATAATTTATATTTAAAAAATAGCAATTCAGATGCTAGGTTTCTTAATTTAATAAAATAGGTTGTTAACTGAAACCACAGTGTCTGGAATGACTATTGATTTGCAAGCAATTTGTCCCTGGCTGGGAGGAGGAGAGGAAGAGCTTGATGGTTTCCATGGAGGAGAGGAAAAATTAAAATAGGCACGTGAATATTTTCCCTTCTTGCAGTATTTGGGGCCTGGTGCCACATATGACTTAAATATCCAAGGTGGTTTTATCTGTTTCTGAGTGAAAGGCAGAGTTAGCACAGTGTAGAAAAGAAATAGCCTCACTTAATCATAATTACACCTTTTTGGAGATAATAATTCACTAATTATTTCAAAAGAATTGAATTATACCCTGGTAAGGGAAGAGGAGTTTTCTAATCACTTAACACTAAATAACTAATGACTAATAAATGGATGCCTAATGTTTCCTTCTGCCTTAATGCATCTCTGCAAAATCGCTTATTCATTGCCAAAGAAAAGGTGTTATTTTAGCTCAAGGAAAACGTCTCACTTGTAGAAAATATGGCTGTGAGTAAATGTGGAGCTAGGATTAGAAACTAGTCAGTAAGTATCGCAGCACCTTGCTCATGAAAAAGCTCCCTGTGTAAAGCAAAGTATCTTTCCCAGTGCCCTGTTCCCAGAAACCCCTTATACACCAGGAGAAAAGCAGACACACCTGTGTGCAGGTAGGCAATAAACCAGCTGTAATCTTCTTGTTGAAACAGTCATATTTTTGCATGAATTGCTGTGAATGCTTTCTGGTTCCAGTAGGCAGTTGTTCTCAGAGATAGCCACGCCGGTAGAGGCTGAAGCTTTCAAGATTTAAATAGCTTTGGGTGAACAGCTTTCAACTCCTATTCATTTGCAGGCTGGAGTTGCCAACAGAAGGATTTGAAAATCCCGTAAGAGATCACTCTCCTGAGACTGGCAATCCAATTTTGCATACTTCAGAAATCCAGATAAGTCTCCAAGTTTCTGGATGCTTTTACTGAATAAACCCTGTAACATTTATCAAGTTTGCACTTTCACAAGGTGCTGAACACTGAAAAAAAACCCCAACCAAGCAGATAAAAGAAATCTTTATAGTATCCAATGCTTTTCTGATATATTCCCAGTTGTTTAAAGACTTGTGAATTGAGGTGAGAGAAAATATGGCAATTAAATAAGAAAAATAGCCCTGCTTAAGGAATGTTAGTGAGCAATTCAAGCTAAACACATCAGTTGACCTACAAAACCAAAAAGCTGCAATATCCTTGTTGTAAGCTTTAAGGATTACATCTCATTACCATTACTGGTCAGCAAGTTGTCAACTCTGCTTTCTTGAAGGTAGGTGCAAGGGAAGTAAACTCAGGACAGCAGCCCCACTGCAGGGGCCAGTGGAGTTATCACTAAGGGAACTGCAGCCCTGGAAGGAGCTAAGGCTTCAAAAAATGGTAATTGATTTATTGCCCTAGATTCAGAAGGGACTTTAAGAAAACTGTCAAAGTTTATTCATTGAGTTAGCCTATGTTAACTGGAGGAAAAACAGCTTGATAGCAGTTTTGCTGTGTGACTGGATTAATCATTCCTCCAGGCTCACATCTACGCTTGCAAAGTGACAATAATCACACAGCCCTCACTTTGTTTCTTTGCGTGTCCCCAAACAAAGTCGTGATGCCATGTAGGCCCTTTGGGAGTGAAGGATATTGCCTTCCTGACCTCTTCCCTTTGTACATGAAGGCTGGCTCAGAAAGTTGAGTGCATCTTTTATCTCCCAATGCAGTATTTAGGAGTAAAAGATTTCAAATCACTCCCATGCTTTCTTTGGGCTTGTCATATTTGCCTTTACAAAACAGAGGGGACTGTCTCTGGAGCACATTGGTGTGTGCACAGCAGAGGCTCTGGCACTGAAAAGATTACTCTTTGGAAAAAATTTGGAGTGTGAGGGACACCAGGTCTGCCTCAATGAGAACAGTGCTCCTCCTCACCCCTACTGAGGATATTTAGGATATTTTGATACAGCTTGCATTTTTCTAATGCTTCATTTATAAAACCCATATCCTTTCCTATTGATTAAACAAAAGAAATTATATTAGTAGAAAGCATCAGATCTTAGGCTGAGCAGTATGTCTTGCTTTGTATAGTGGCATTTTTAATGCAGTCTCTAAAGAATCAAGCAAGCAGGTCTCACCAAAGTAACCAAAGTGACAGAATCTGAGATAATATCCAGACATTAAAGCTGGGCCTCCCAGCTGCTCCTGTACAAAGCACAGTTGCTGAATGTGAGCTCTCCTTAATTCTGGGAGAAGACGGAGACTGCTGGGACCTAACAGCGTGAACAAAGAGTGGGACAGGACATTAAATCTGAAACATTTTATACCACACCCATCCACACCATCCCTGACCGTCCCGTCCTATCAGCAGTGTTGTGTTTGCACTACATGATAAATAGGACCACATTCCTTATTTAGAACTCCACACAGAATAAGTGTTTGAAATGATGTGATAATGGTCATCTGTAAGAAAGCATTGAAGATACAAGAATGATGTTATAATGGACATCTTAATGCTGTATTAAAGCAAGGTAATTCATCTGTCTCTATAAAGACTTAAGAGGTTAGCATTCAATGTCTTTCTTTAATCCTCCAGATATTTTCAATGTAAGAAATTGGATTTCAGGGAATTTATTTTGGGGATCAAAACACTTAGACAGTGATTATGTCAGTAATCTTTTGCCATTACTATAACCAGAGAAAATATTTTTCTACAACAGAAAAGAGCTAGGCACTGAGCCACTAGAAAGTTTAATTACTAGATGACTTTAAAACATGGTAATTTAGTCCCAATTAGCATTATAATAACTTATTTATAAAATTCTAATGTATGTAGTTATGTTCTACAATCAACTTATTCTTGTAAGTTGTGTGTCACATCAGACAGTGAACTAAAAGGTCATTAACCTGCATTGCTAGTTCAGATTATGTTATTAGATTAAGTTTAGTTTCTTCGCTGGTGAGTGTTGACATTTTAGAGCACTTTCAGGGTAGTTTATCTACAGCCATTCAGTTCTTTTCAGCCACTCAGAAACGTTGCAGATGTGAAGTGCTGCAGGTCTAATGAAGACATATAGATTTATTGGTTACATTTCAGATGTGGCTTGTCTTTGTAGTTCTGATATTTTTCATGTTCTTTTTATTAAAGTGACCTTATGGCACAACTCAAGGAAAATATTTAAAAAATTATGAATCAGATCCCATCAAATTCAGGAGCTATAACTTAAACTTAGCAAACTCGGCACTGGTGAGACCGCTCCTCGAATCCTGTGTTCAGTTCTGGGCCCCTCACCACAAGAAGGATGTTGAGGCTCTGGAGAGAGTCCAGAGAAGAGCAACAAAGCTGGGGAAGGGGCTGGAGAACAGGCCTTAGGAGGAGCGGCTGATGAGGAACAGCTGGGGGTGTTTAGCCTGGAGAAGAGGAGGCTGAGGGGAGACCTCATTGCTCTCTCCAACTACCTGAAAGGAGGTTGTGGAGAGGAAGGAGCTGGGCTCTTCTCCCAAGGTACAGGGGACAGGACGAGAGGGAATGGCCTCAAGCTCCACCAGGGGAGGTTTAGGCTGGACATTAGGAAAAAATATTTCACAGAAAGGGTCATTGGGCACTGGCAGAGGCTGCCCAGGGAGGGGTTTGAGTCACCTTCCCTGGAGGTGTTTAAGGGACGGGTGGACGAGGTGCTGAGGGGCATGGTTTAGTGATTGATGGGAATGGTTGGACTCGATGATCCGGTGGGTCTTTTCCAACCTGGTGATTCTATGATTCTATGAAACATCCTACTTCTCCCCGGTCTCCACTTGCCTTGGGCCCACGCTGTTCATGACTGGGCTTCCAAGGACGGCTGACGTGAAAATCATCAGTCCGTTCTGATTGACACTGAAGAAGAGACACTGCGGGGGAAGATTTTAAATATGCAGTACCCCATCTGGCTTGTTAGGTAATCATGCCTTAGTTGATTCCCAAACAAAACACAAGGTAAGTACTCCGACAAGAGAGAAGGCACTCCAGATCATGGTTTGCAAAATCTCATTTCTTCCCTTTGCATTGCTCTGCAGAGGGGTCTTTCATAGTGAGGTTTTGTTTTTTTCCCTAGCTACAAATCCTACCTAAGCTTACAAACCTCTCCTTTTTTTTTAAGGAAACCTTTTGGTCAGCCATTTCAATTTGTTTTTAATAAATGGACTTCCCTCAAATTGTCTCTGCTGCAAGAACAATTCTGGGAAAACAGATGACTCTGCACACTCTTAAAAAACCCAGCCCATCAAATGGTATGTGCAGATACCATACAATGATGCTCAAATGGGTTTTGCAAATTGCTGAAAAGCAGAACCAACAACCACCTGGTTTGCAAGGAAAGCCTAGTCTCTAAGAAGATTAAAAAGAAGAAATTCCTGTCTTGTTCTGATATTTCTTTTTTTTTTCTTTTACTTTCTTATTTTTTTTAACAGCTTTCAGTCTTACCTCTAAAAAAATCATGATATGGCTGTGGGGAGAAAAAAGAAATTCTCACCACCCACTCCTGCTTTTAATGATCTTCATGCCTCTAACTGCAAAGACGATGTCAGTTCTTGTTTTATTTTTACTGTAGCTCATGCATTTCCCTCCATTATCCTGAGCCCCAGGAAATCAGGCAAAGGAATTTTTTTAAGGGTGTAAGTTTTCCTCCCTTGGCTCAGAGAGACACAACGTGAGTACCAGTGTCCATGGGATGGGGTGGTGTGGTACAGTATACCCCATCTCATCATCCCCCTACGTATTTGGGTTGAGTGGTCCCCTCTGCTCACTGTCCTGAGCTGAAGCACATAATCTCTTCCAGACTCGAAGCTCCCTGAAACCATATTCTTCTGCCTGATTGTTGTTGACTACTTCAAAATACCTTGTATTTGAAGTTCAGGCTATGAAAAGAGCTGTATATCTCAGCAGAGGAATCTTGCAATCCCTTAAGTTGCTTTTGTGAAAGATGCTGGGAAATCTGTTTCTCACTGTGTGTGTTTTTGTTACCTGCCTGCAGCCTTTATAGGCTGGAAGGGATATGCAAGTGCTTCCAAGTGCCACTAACACCCATTTGACTATTTGTGTGCTTAAGTTGGGAAGTCAACGCAACGCTTCAGGACTTTGAAACACAACTCCTCAGCTAAGTTTTGCCAAGCAGATCTGCCTCTAGGCAGGGATATGCTGTCCATTTTCCTCATTTGTTGTGAAAACCGTGGAAGTACTGCTCCATTACTCATTGCGTGACTCCTGAATAAACGTGTACTATGCAAGGTTTGCCTTTGTATAGAAAACAGTTGTCCCTTTCAGGAGCTGTTTGGATAAAAGCAAGTGTTGTCATGGTAAGATGGATTCTGGCACTCCTTTGGTGGAACTAACAATTCCAGCTTTGATTCTGAACTAAAAATAACAATAAAACATGAGTGAAGTGAATAAATCTTAGCTAATCAACTGGACAGCTCTCCATACAGAGTAAGGAAAGAGGGGATTACTAAACAGCCTTATAGTTGCAATATAATAAAAGCATAAATAAACCATGCAATCTTACACTCTTACATTCATGTCTGTTAGAGATACAGGAAATAATATGATTTCCACTGTTAAATATTTCTTTCCTATGTGTTTGGGACAGTATCAATTATTTATTAACTGTCAAAAGCAGAAGTACTAGCTAACTTGTCAAAATCCTTTTATATGTTTCCGGCTCTGTGTTTGTTCAATAACTAGTTTGATGGAAGTGGATTATACAGGCACAGCCACACTGTAGCTGTTACAGCTGTCACTTTCCCTCTTCCACTGCCTCGCTCTTTGGAGGAATTTATGGGCTCAACAGGCTGGCTGTGGCTCATTTTCTCTCTTGATCCCTTACCACATTATATACAGCTTCTTCTCTGTGTCAGGATAATAACAAAGAATAACTGCTCAGGGGTTTAGCAAAGTGCATCATTTGTGCTGAGGGGACAGGGATGTTTAACACTATCCAGTGTGGCATGTGCATTCAGATACACGGAATCAGTCTGGTTTTTCTTCATGTTGTAGCCTGGTTAGATCCAACTTCCAATTATACTACAAAAATTCTAAATGCCACTAAAGAACTCTGCAGGATTCCAATAGTCTGTCATTATGTCAGACATGCTAATTTGATAGTGAATCAATAATATGGGATATAATTGAATGGAAAAGAGTGGTATAGCCTTAAGACTAAGAGGTACATCTGAAAAGTTATCTGGAGAAGGCTGTGATGTTGGTCTGTGGTGGATGCCAGGTGAAGACAGTGGTGAAATGATGGAGGGAAATGTGTCAAAGAAGTCCCCTTCCCTGGAGATGTTTAAGCGACGGGTGGACGGGGCACTGAGGGACATGGTTTAGTATTTGACAGGAATGGTCGGACTTGATGATCTGGTGGGTCTTTTCCAACCTGATGATTCTATGGAGCAAATGTGTGGCGTTTGTTTTATGAGTGGGAACATCCATGGAAGGAATATTTCCAGAGCGTGATAAATACTCCCAGAAATCAGCTTACCATTAATTCACTAGAGCCATGAGGCATATTCCTCCTCTCTAAACTATGGATCGCCAGGAGCTGAAAAAGATTTTTGGGAAATTATACCTTTTCACTTGTTTGGCTATGCCAATGTCAAAGGCAGGCTACTGGTCTGGGATATCATCGGTACAAGCCCTGCTTTTCTCGTAGAAGCCTCACTAATGCTCCTGTGCTCACTGTGCACGTGCCCTGCAAATGAGGCAATGATGATAATGTGGTTGGGCTTTCTGAATCCTACCACTATGATTAACTTTTCTGGCTCATCAAGGCAGCTGAAAAGGAGCAGGCCAGCAACTCCAGTCTCTGGCTATTACTCTGCTGCAATCACAGGCACCTTTGCAGTGGGCAAGGTGCTCTGGCAGGCAGCACTGTCCAAGAGACACATACAGCTTCTAAAGTCGCCAGGTGTAAGTATAGAAATAAAATTATCCAAATGCTTTTCTTTCATTTACACATTTCTGTTTCAGTTCAGCATTGTCTCTGCTCAATAGCAAGACACTGATTTTACAGATTTTTAAACACTAATCATAGGCAATTATTTCTGAAAAGATTTGCTTGCAGCAGGCAGACTTTTCTCTTAAGTTGAAAGCTTTGCTATTCCATTCTTTCTTCTGTTCAAAATTGTAATAATTTTCTGCCTTGTGTTCTCTACCAGCTGAAATGCCTCATCTTCTGGCATAGTTTGCATCTAACTAATCTTCAATTGCTAGACTTTTTAAAAAACTTAATCTATAGCAACAAAAGCATTGCCAGCAAACACATAGCAAAACAAGTAGCTGAAGCTGTTTGTGTGTATATATTATTTTGGTCTTCACAAGGCATCAGTCTTTATTACTTAAGGTAGTTCTATAAAATGAAATATTTTTCACATTTAGAATTTCAGAACAAAGCAGGGAACGCAGATTTCTTAACACAGACACAATGAACAAAATTATGTTGCTTTCCCACAGCTGTTTATAATTGGAGGACAAAACCAGGAATCCTGCAATATATTTAGATCAATAGTTTATTTCCAATGTTTTAACAAGAAGTAGTTCAAAGTTTTGGTACATATCTTGTTTATTTTCATATTTTCATTTAAATTATCAACACTGAAATGAAATATTTATTGGCTAAGGATGAATAGTTTAATTATTTCTCAAATAAATCTATTCTATGACTTGCAAAATTTTTCATGGATTTAAAAATGAATTCCTAGTCCATTTCTAAACAGAAAATCAAAGTCCAATTACCACTCTATGAATGTTTTTCCTATGACCCTGGGACCCCTAGTTTCCACCTACTTTCTCTTCATCAATCTCCTAAAAGATGTAACTTATTTTTCTTTCTAAACCATTCACATTTTCAGTCTAGTTTATAATTTTTTTGGAGGCTGGTGCTGACTTCTGCTGTTGGCACGGCTAGCATCTTTTTTTGGAGGATCACATCATCCAGCCCAATTGGTTCATAAGCATACCATGGTAACACCAATCTCCTATGACATACCCTATGGTATTCATGAAGTGATGTGACCATGATACACTTCATTCTGCATCTTGAGTGACCAGAGGCGCATTTATTATCGTGATGATTCATGCCACGGGTGCAAAACAGGGTATCAATGTACATTTTTGGATCCAAATGTAGAAATCCTAGCAATTCCTCGGATCTCGCCTACTTCTCAGCTAAGATGTAATAACCATAATAATTATCTTAGAAATGTGTGAATCTCTTCATTTACCATCTGAATACTCACAGGTAAATATTAACCAGGCTGACACTTCGTTGCTAACTTTTTCTCTGTCGTTATAGCACCAAAAGTATGGACTATTCTGAAGCACGTGCAGGTTAGAGGAGAAAATGAAGGAGAGGTCTGATGATTCTCTTAACAGCAGAGGAGCTACCTTCTACACATATATAAAAAGGGCCCCTTTGTACCCTTTTTAGCTCTTATTTAATATGTTTTCATTAGTGGCACATTCCCTTTTCTGAGCATGGAATAAAGTCCCATCTTCTGCATATTTTAAATAGCAGCATTTGCTTTCAGCATGATTGCTCTCTCTCTGGACCCAGATTCATAATGAGGCTTGCTTCTGCTCCCCCCGCACCCCCTAATAACCTCCTGGAGAAACAATTCATGCTGTCATGAACGGAAAATGCATCTCCAGAATCTGCTTCTGGGGATGCTTTTGGGGAACTTTTTCCTCCAAAGTTCTCAACTTTCCAATGAAGATAAATTACCACGTCTTGCAGCTACAGTTTTTGACTGAGTGACAGGTTAAAAGAAGTTCCCTGTCAGCTTTCATAACAGAAGAAGAAATTGTTCCAACAATTCACAATTCTTAGAAAAATGAACAAGTACTTTTTCTACAAAACTATTTTGCTGTCCTATTGCTAAATTGCTGCTCACACTCCGGCATTTCAGGATGGTTTCTTATATCAAAAGAAAGGGAATGACCTGAAGTCAAGGTATTTTGATAGCTTCCCTTGTTTTATATGGATGAATTTTTAAGTCCCAAATGCAAAGTGAATACATTAAGAAGGCAAGTGTAATCCTTTATTTAGGGACTCAAATTCCTCCATTTCTGTATCTGAGGAAGCACCTTTGTACCATGAATTAGCTGTAGTTAGAAAAATTAAGTTAAAGAGCTAATGTTTGCTGCTTACAACAGCCACCATCCAAAATCTGTGCATAGAAAGCACTGACACTGCAAGAGCTTCTTTGGAGACTGCTGAGATGAAAAGCAAAGGTGGGCTGCTGACTATCCAGCTGTTTCTGTGGTGAGCTGCATCTCAGCTGCTGCTCGAGAAAGACTCAAAATGCTTCAGTATCGGCTAGGAAGCTCTCTCACCATTTTACAGCAATGCAGGCAAGGTGATAAGGAAGAGCTTCACATACTTTTCAGCAGTTGTTAGTAAAATCTTCCTGTGGGTTGGATCCTTGCACTGAAGTTAATTAGGACACAGCACTTGGAGGGCAGAGCAGGCAAAACGGTGATAAATGACCCCAGAGGACGCAGAGGTGTTGAGAGGGAGGGCTTGATCTAAACCAACCTCACTTCACATTAGTCTTTCTCAAGGGCTGACACTGGACCACATCAAAAGCAGGATGGTGAATTGTATCCCCCTGCTCGTGCTGAATGGCAGCCGTGTCCTGTGATACTACTGTATTACTGAGCACAGCGGGAAATAGAGGAGCATAACGTGTTGCTGTGGAACTGATAATAGAGCACAGTGCAGCTCTGCATGAGCAAAGACAAGCAGAACTAGGGCATGAATGAGTAGTTCAGGTTTTATTTCCCTGAACAATTCTGATTAATGCTGCCTCTGTAAGTATCAGCAGCTTAGATCAAAAGGCAACTGCTCAACAAAATGTTTGTCCTGGAATTTTCACTGTTCAGGCTTGATTTTCTTCCTTGAAGATGTGAGATTGCCAGGGAAGAAAAATGACAACAGGAAGTGTGCTTTGCATGTGATACAAGCAAGATCAACAACAAAACACGCTGAGATACTTTTGTTTTTTGCTGGGCCTAATGACACTGATAACATTTCTGCTGGTAGCTGTTCAAGCTCCAGAAACTCAGAATGTGGCCAGAATAAAAGATGACACTGGCGATGACAAGAGAAAAACACTTGACAGGTTTTTTTCCTATGTGAACTCTAATCTGGTTTAGCTACAAAGCCTTCTCCTCTCAAGTGTGGTGTGCTCCTTCAAGGGCAACGGGGATCAAATACTCTGCTCTGCCAGCACTGTTCTGCTTGCAAGGGAATTTCAGCACCTGAGGCAAAGGCAGCTTGACGATGTGGCAGTAGCTAGAAAGGAGGTCATGGAGATCCTTTCTTTAGGGATCCAGAAATCCTGTAGGCACGGAGGTGCCTCTGGACTATCACCTGTAAGAGACTCTTTGGAGGAAAATTGAATTGGTGAGCAGTTGTACAGATCAGAGAGAAAGGTCAAGTGTTAAGGGACACGGTGGCTGCTAGAGTTTAGTTATAGAGAAAAGGGGTCCAGAAATCATATTCCAGGTCCTTGAAAAGGTAATGTGGTCAGAAAATGAAAGGTGTTTCCATGCACCCAGGTTTCTTAACTTCCCTGCTTTAATCCCAGGCAGAGATGTAATTGAAATACAAGAGAAGCTGGTGCAGAGCTAGAATTGACCACCAGGCTACCAGAGAGGGGACAGCAAGGGAGAACATAAGCAGAGGAAACCAAGGCAGGCTTGTAGAAGGAAACCAGGCACTACTACTTTTCCTTGAGACCTCTGAGTCCCAGGCTAATTATTTGCTTAGTGTGATAATGTCCTGTGGGTGCAATCAGTTCTGGGAGGAGTAGTGCCGTCCTTCAGAGTGAGAATGCCAGTCAGTGTTGAGAGATGTTATTGTATTTCTCACTGAGTGTTTGGATTCATACACTTCATGAGATGTTAAAGCAGTGCTTTTTTCCCCCCTTAAGCCACTAGGTTTTTTCTTCCTGAGATTTGTAGGCATTTAAGTGCTTACAAGTTAAGCAGGAATCCTGTTTAACCAAGCTAACTGAGAATCACTGACACCACTTCAGCCTCCGTAGATCCAGCCATGTCCATCCTGGCATCCATTCACAGTCTCTGAAAAGTACTCAGAAGTGAGTCCAATTAGAAGAACACAGTAAAAAAACCAGAAACCCAAACAAAAAAAACCCTCCAAGATGAACTGGGGAAACTACACACTGTTGCTCTCACAGAACGATTGCATGGTGAATTTTCCAAATGAATTACTTGCCCTTCACTCTCCTGCTGAGCACCAACCGTGGTGCTAAGAAAAAAGCTGTATTCATTCCAGCAGGCATGAAGATAACACAAATTAGAATTGGGAATGCAGTTCATTTTGGCAGTACTCTAAATTTATTGTCCATCCCAAAATTAGGCTACCCAGCTTTTACCAGCCTCAAAGACTGAAAACAAGAGCCAAGAACTGAAGTGGCACAGATCCATCCTGAAGTCCCATTCTCTTTGCTTTGTTTCTGCTCTATACATGTAGTCAAAGCATAGAAAGCAATGTCCAGCCAGTTTCACGCTACTTCAGGAACATCTTTATGCTGAGAAGACGTGCTCTGGATTAAACTAGAGAGGTTTTCATTTGGCAGTGATAGCAGACCTAGGACACCTGCTTCTTGAAGAATGTAGGTCACTAGATTTTAGGAATTACCTGTTCAGATCTGTGTTATTCATAGAGCTGAGACCCAAGACCTCATGAGACTGAAAGGGAGGAAATATGGTGGGAGAGATTCCTAAATAAGGAATTGATGATGTTACCCAACCTTGATACCCAAGGCCCCCTCTTTGAAAAACAAAACCAGCTGGAGCAGAAGCTGTCTGCTTTCTCTCACAAGAACTGGAAACTTCAGTTTCAGGAGTCGAGATTCATGTAGATGACTAAGGAGGACAACTCAGGACAATCAATCCAGTGTGATGGGATTCAACCGCTGTTGCATCAGAAGCTGCAACACAGTTTCTGACATCTTAGAAACAAAATCTAGACCTAATTTGAAGGATATACAGCCACAACTAGTCAGTACAACCTCCCTGATTCTTTGAGGTCTGTGTTTACACAGATAACTAAATCTCGTCTTGCACTACAAAGAATTCGTGAGACCAATTTCATCAACACATGCAGACCTCAGTCCTGTTTTGTGAAGAGGAGCTGAGAATTTTCTCGATTTGGGCAGACCTAAAGCAAAACTTTGGCTCAGAGAGGATCCCCCTGATCAGAGCCCCAGACCAGTCCATGTGGGGCATCTCCCAGCTGATACAAGAGACTGACTGACTTTTAAGTCACAGAGATCTATATGCCTGGCATGGACATGTCTTGTCCCCTCATAGCCAGGTATATTTGTCTTTCAAAATGCCTTATGAAGCGTCTACATGCAGGATTCATAGTTCATTTATTTTCATATTGTAGCCGATTTGAGCATTAATATCACTTTGCAACAGGTTTCTCTAACATTTTCTTTTGTGACTCCAGCTAAAGTTCCCTTCATACTGGTTTGCCTCTGATCTGAGCAAGTTTTATCAAAGGCTTGGAAGGTGGAAGTTGACCACCCTTTGTGCTAGTAGCTGGATGTTCCTCTTGGCCATCAGCAAGAGGAGTTGCAGGAAGGTAATATGCAGTGAAGGAAATAAGGGAACTTATTGACTGTGAAATAGATGGAAATATCCCTGAATCCAGTTCATATAAAGAGTAGTCATAGATTTTGAGGTCCATGACTCTCATGAACATTCCAACAGAAATGGCTCGAAACTCAAGCAAACAAACAAAAAAAGCAAAATCCCAAATGCCCAATCTCCCGTGTCCTCAGATGTTCATACAATTACTTAACCTTTCTTTAAAGAAATGAACATAATATAGACTATATCTTTATTCTTCATGTAGTTCTTGTAGCAGTCCTGGGGTGGAGCAAGCTGACATTATGCATGATGTATGGTTTTTGTGGAAGGTTATATATACAGATTTATTTTTTTTAAATCACCAAAGTCACCTGGAAATATTTAGGCTTCAGGCTGCCTTCTAAACACCACTTTATTGATTTTTGCTGTAGTGTGAAACAGCAGAGCAAAATTTTCATGTTATCTGTCTCCAACAGATTTACAATATTGCAAGATTAATTATATTAGCTGCATTTCACGACTCAGTGCATTTGTATTACCATTTCAGAAACACAATCATTTATCAACAGCAAACTTCAGGGCATTTACTTTCCATGCCCTGGCATTGCAAACTCCAGAGTGAGTGAGCTTGCTTATGAGCTGCACATGGGTATGTGCTCCCTTTCCCAAAGAATATTTGATGGTTTCAACCTCCTTTGTGGGCTGGACAATATTTTCCTAATTATGATGTGAATACCAGAGTCAGATCCTGATGCCCTTTTTCTACGCAGCTGTTGATGCTGTGAATTATCTCTTTTAAGCAACTATGGTTCATCAATGGAGGCAGAACTAGAAACTGGCTGGAGATGGCCAGTGTGGAGGCTATCCTGTCCCTCACTCATTCCAAGATTGTTGTTTGTAGTTTATCCTCTATGTCTTAGCTCTAATCAATTCCTAAATAACTTCAAGGAGCATCACCTAAACGTTGGCCTGATCCAAATATATTACCTGCACTTCAGCATATTGCATCTTCCTTTCGGACTCAGACCTTTTCCTCTTTGAGACTTGATCCTTTTCTGCACTGGCTCTGGACATACAAGCATTAGTTTCCAAGCTGCTAGTAGCACCTGTGTAGGTACTGTTTTGATTTCACAAAAGGCTTCACAGCCCTTGCTGAGCTCTGGACTGTCACAGTTACAGATGCCTAGTAATTTAAAGCTATCATCTCACGTATGTCCATGTTACACTCACTGTGTCTGCAACATAATCATGTACTGCATTTTATCCACTTTTTTTCTTAACTTATTCTGACTTAAAATACCTTAAATGTTTTTACAGCCCTTTCTTTACAGCAGAGGGATGAGGGGCTCGATGCGTGCAATGCAGCAGTGTTATCTGATCACTAGCTGGTGGGAGGCTGACAAATTGCACTTATGTTTTTGTGTGACTGGGTCTGGCAGGGTTTGTTATGTCAATGGTAGTGCTGTGCAAATAGCAACCTGGCTCTTGAACACCTGAGTGGGAATAACGAGCCTCAAAATGGAGATGTGCTGCGGGAAGTGTCAGAAATGCCATTTCCCTTCTCCAGTTCCTCTGATCTCTCTGAGTCCTGTGGGAGTTAAAGTTGCTGTCTGGCTCTTTTCAGAAAGTCATGATTTCCTTTAAATTGGCACCTTCTTTTTTTTGGAGAAGGACATATTTGAAGAGTAGACAGACATGCACTGCCTACCCTCAGATACAAACACAGAGATTGCCCTTCTGCCCACCGAATAGCCACATACTTGGCAATTTAAACAAAAAACAGCTGGTACTGGATAAACTGGAAATCCTACTGAACTGATAATTGGCATAGAAAAGCACTGCCTTACTCCCTATTTTCTACTACATTATGGTTTGCAAATTCCCATAATTTTGAACAATCTGACAAACAAAAAAAACCAGACCTGAAGCTGATGTGAGTTGAGTGCTTCAAAACCCACATAAATAAGTCCGTGTTCATTTTGACAAAGAAGTTGATTTGGGACTGCAGAGACTAATTTCTCTACCTGCAATTGTCTCACAAGTTACCTCAGGCAGGTCATTTTACCTTATAGAGCCTCAGATTTCAATGTAAAGAATTACAATCATACAGCAGTTCACTCCTAAGGATAATGATAATAATTCCATGATAAAACATGTCAAAAGCTAGAGAGAGATATGCACTCTCTATATATAAAAGGAGGAAGAAAGTTCAGGTCTGACCTCCTTTAAAACGCCTGATATCACAGTTTCAATTTGTCTCCAATTTACATAGATAAGGTTTATGATTTTGAATACAGTTGTCCATATGTAATTTTTCCTCACAAAGATTAAGAGCCATTATTTTTGCTTTGAATGCCATCTTGGTGTCCCTGGGACAAGAAACATGAGCTTCACAGATGCGAGTAGAGGTATATCACTCAAGACAAGACTCACCACAGAATACAAATGTTTACCTGCAGCAGCTCGTTGTGATGTGGTGGTCAAGAAAGGTCCTGACCTGTCTCTCAGTTGTAAAATCAGTTCAGATTCTGGGAAGGCCAGCAAAATGCTGGTAAATATGATCATCATGCAGAGTCTAAGGAGCAAGAGATATCAGCTTCCAGGCCTTCACCACCCTTGTTATTGCTGCATGAAAAGAAGTCTGGATGACACACTTGAAGATTACAGCATCACACACATCCAAAACAGAGGGTCTACAAAGGTAACAAATTTCTGAGTTCACTAAGTCACTCCTTGGATAGCGAAACTTCCTATAAAGGAGGCATTTGAAAGACCATTGAATTAGTCTAGTCTTCTCTTATTATTAATTTTAATTTTTCCTCTTATTTTTTTTTCCTATGATGTATTAGTACCAGTATAAGGGAGCATTACAAATCACAATAAGAAACAAACTGTCCCATCTAATCTTGCAGGGGGTATTAAATTTTCACTACCCCTAACTTTGTATTATCCCTTCGTTGATTCACTGAATGCTTCAGTAGGTTGACAAAGTGTAGCACTGAAACTGGGACCAAATTTGCAGTAGACTGTGTTTTGAAACAAAACTCACTTCCAGACACTCTCCTATCTGATTTTTAACAGGTCTTTCTGACGCTACAGTTGGCAGTCCAAATGTGATGTGTTTTGCTTCTGGGATTATCTGATAAAAGAACATATGTGCCATTGTAATTAAAGGAACTTCATGGCCATCAGGTGTTTTTGGACACAGCACACAGCTGCCTGTACCATGTGCTGAGCAAGAACAATCACAGGAGACTTCAAATACACCTGCCACTCTCCACTGCCTCACAGACACTTTCAACTCTCCCTCTTCAGTACTGCATTTCCCTCTGGGCAGAGATTAAAACTGGAGTCAGTCTCTAGGCTTTCAAAAAACTCAAAGCAAGAATTATTTTGGCATAATGTAAAGGCAGGAGACACCGTCCAGGCTTCTTGAGGAAATCTCCTCTCCAAGGTCAGCTGGAAGAGCATGCTGCATCCTTCAGGCTTCCTTTTAAGGAGCTGGACTGTGGAGGTAAGGAAAACAAAGGAATGAAATTCCTTTTACCTTCCTTTCCTTAGTTATAGTGTCTAGAAGAAGGACTTTCAGGGCCACAGGCTTTACAGCAGCAGGTGGGAAGCTGTAGCGGGGAAATAGTGCACTACTCCAAGTCTTGTGGTTCATGTCCCTTCCTTATGATGAAATTATTCAGATGGGTTCAAGTTTATCACTGACACAATGAATATCTGATGCCCCAGGTGGTCTTTTTCTATTTGAGTGGAGGAAAAATAAAGCACACTTGCATTTTCCTCTCATTCATATCTGTGTGCCCCCAGATATTATCTTAATCTCCTTTAGCAAGAGGCTTAGGACGCTTGGATCATTAAACTGAACTACTTGAAACAAAAAGCCCAAGATGGTGACAACAAATAGGAAGAGGAGTACTGGGTTAAACTGTCATTTGGCAAGCATTTCTATATTCAAAATAGCCTCTTCACCATGAGGAATGCCCTCTTGGCCTTTTCCTGAAGTACAGGAGCTAGTCAACCCACCTGAAGAGATATTAATGTTGATGGTATGGCTCACAGTGGGAAGGAAGAGCCAGCAAAGCTCTTTGAGGTGCAGCAATGCAAAACCTATCTGGGAAAGACTTCCAGCACAATCATTCATGAATCGTCTGCACTTAAACAAAGAGGGAAGATATTCAGATTTAAGAAGTGACCTTTTACAAAACAATCAAATATAAATAGATGAGCAGCTTACTAGGATGCTTTGGGGATGTCTTAAGCTGTTACAGATGTGATCTGGGATATTCTTTGTTATCTTCAACACAAAGGTATCTGCGAGCTGCACTTCACTCATACACTGCCATAGCAGAGAAAACAAATGTCAGCGTGCACCAAGTGGAACTAAGGAGAAGGTGGCAATTCAGAACTGCATTTTGTATGTTTTGGTACAAATTCCAACTCTTCCACTTGAAAAATTTGGGAGGAGAGACTAAAGTGGGATCTATCAGAGGAGGTTAGCTTTCTAACTCCAGGAAATTAGAGAAAAGAACAGAAGAAAACCAGGTGCAGAAGGTGACATGATGTCTTTCTGCTTTTTTTTCTGCTTATTGCTGAGTTTTGCAAAAATAAAACACTTTCATGAAGCATATCTGAATTTGGACACGCAACCTTACCATGTGTCTTATGAAGCTGTGTTGAAAAAAGTCAGTTTTTAGGAAAATCCAGATTATTTTCCACTGTGTTTATTCTCCTGAAGGAGCCATTAGTTTGAATGATTAATAAACTGTTGTTTATTAACAACAGTTAATGAAGGTTTTCTCTCATGTCCTTGCTGTTTTCTTTAGATAACATCTAGGGAAATGCAGTGAGAAATTAGCCAGCTAATGTGCTGTGTGTCAGTACTGCAGATGGATGGTTGATCGTGCTCTTCCTTCCCCTGAATCACACTGGACCCATTTCACTTATCAAGAGAGCAGAACTGCTTCCAGGGAGAAACATCCTCATTCGTTTGTGTGTATGAGGGCCTTTTTTTTTACAGCTGATCTGTCTGGATCCACTGGGAGGTCAGCATGTGTTGGGGTACCATCTCCTTACTCAGAAGACATAACGAGGACTCCATCAGCTTGACAGACAGGGCAGCCCCCTTGCAGGAGGAGTTTTGGCAGCCCCAGGAGCAGTGAGGACATTAAGGAATGTTAAACATTAGGAAGAGAGAGCTTTTTGTCCCCTCATCAATATAGAAGCTCCCTACTAAAAGCTCTTTTTGCTCAGAGCATTGATGGATTAACAGGCCACACAGTTTACAGTAGAGATAATAGCTTGTCCACAGTTTGGATATACAAGATTTACTTATTGTGAAACTCAGAAGCACGGAGGAGATGTATTAAGTACAGAAGTAAAACATCCTATATAATTAAACTTGGAATTGGAAGTAGAGGGTAAAGGCTTGGGATGGGGAGGGAGGTGAGAAGAGGCAACCAATGAAGCTCATTAAGGATTGGCATCTTCTTGCCCCCCTCCTCCCCCGCTCTCTCCAGAAAGCCAAGCACACAAGCTAACACAATCCCCTCCTTTCATGCTTTGGCCTGTCCCCATTACAGCATTCCCCAAACCATGCTGGAGGCAGCCACAAAGGGCAGCATTATGTCTGGGAAGGGAATGGTTTGTAGCCGCTCAGCTGAAAGAGAAAGACAAGCGAGTGCACTTCCCAGGACAATGTGAGGGCTTGTAGCTCAGGAAGCTTCCCGGTCTATTAGCATCTGTGGAGGACAATGGCTGTGTGTGGTGGAGAGGAGGAGAACGTGTCCCTGCTGGTGGCCCCTGTCTGTCACTGGCAGAATGCTGCTGCTGGATGGAGTCTGAATGGCTTGATTCATCATAGGCGAGCAGCTTCAGCATCCCACTGGCAAGGAGAGACCATGGAGGGATTGTCACTGCTGGGCTGATCTGGGACATCAAGTACATTTCTGACTTCTAGCTGTGCAGCAGCCCAGCTCAAAGTTGATCCTGCTCGCAGGCAAATGAGGAAAGGCTTGTCTAAGGGGAACTCAGTGATAAATGGTGCAAATTCCCTCTGGAGGCTGAGGGGAGACCTCATTGCTCTCTACAACTACCTGAAAGGAGGTTGTGGAGAGGAGGGTGCTGGCATCTTCTCCCAAGTGACAGGGGACAGGACAAGAGGGAATGGCCTCAAGCTCTGCCAAGGGAGATTTAGGCTGGACATTAGGAAAAGGTTTTTCACAGAAAGGGTCATTGGGCACTGGCAGAGTCTGCCCAGGGAGGGGGTTGAGTCACCTTCCCTGGAGGGGTTTAAGGGACAAGTGGACGAGGTGCTAAGGGACATGGTTTAGTGTTTGATAGGAATGGTTGGACTCGATGATCCGGTGGGTCTCTTCCAACCTGGTTATTCTATGATTCTAATTCTGGAAGACACTGAAAAGTTTGGTTGTATTTTTAACAGGGTAGATGATTCAAGACACATTGGAGTTTTCCTTATGAAAAACTTTAACTAACTGTAGTCTAAAATAATTCACAAATTTCTCAAAACAATACATCAAAATCCATCATAAATTTTGTTTTTTTCATCTGGTAGAGTAGATCCTCTGATCCAAAAATTTGTTTCCCCTTTTTGAATCACCACTTTACTTGTGAAATCGTCATCTCCACTGCACAGTACCAAAACCTTTTGGCTTCCTTCAGAGGAGTGCTTTCTTTCGTAGTTCATGACTTCTGTGGCCTTTTCTAAGAAGAACCCATGAAATACTGCTATGATCCTGGAGAGGTTTCATGGAGCAATACAAAGTCCTTGTCAGATATGTGGGATATTTATACCAAGGACTTGAAACTGATGGTTTGTCTTTAGTTCTTGTTCACAAGCACTTGAAAGTGGTATGAACTTCAATTTTATCAGGAAAATTTCCCTGCAAGAGGCAAATAGGTTTGTGAACCCAAATGGCCTTTACAATTTACAGGACAAAAAAAGTTTACTTTGTTAAGAAAACATTAAGCCATGTTTACATTGCTTTTGGAAAGGATCCATCAAGCATTTGATTATAAGGAACTGAAATTCATACTAGCACTGCTCCAGGTCCCACTCAGGGAGAGCTCATTTGGCCCCAGGATGCAGTAGGTGCATCCTGCAGTTTTGTTTTCCCTGGAGAAAATGCAGATAAGCAGAAGAAATGCAGTCAGGTTGCCTTCAAACACCAGTCCTGTTCTGACCAAACGCACAAATTTAGCGGTGCCTGACCAGCAAACAGCCATCCATATGTGCAGACTGTCTTTGAGTCTAAGGCGTCTCTGGGGAAATAGAAATATTTTATACTTGGAGCCAGAGGGAGCAAAACCATCTAGTCTCACCGTCAACATGTTTTCTTAACTTTAAATAAGGTTAAGAAAGGGAGTAATTCAACCGTGGCAACTCTAATTGGCTACAAGTATAATCCAATAACCTCATTTCACCCATATTGTTAGTTGAGTTAATTGGACCTGCACAGCCACCAGCTCAATATATTGGTGTATGCAAATGGTGAAACTAATTTCCTTCATAAACCTTCCTTCTGCCAAAGCAGGAATTAGGCAGAAAGGGTGGCAGAGAAATAAGACCGTGCTGATGTTGTTACTTCAAAAGATCAATTCTGTTCCAATTATTTAGTCTCTCTAGATATGCAGGACAGAAAATATCATTAATTCCTTTAAACAGAGAGGGGAAAGGAAGTAATTTCATTCCCACTTGAGGAGACTGCAGAGCAAAAGTGATTGAACCTTTAGCTTTTAGGTCCCTCAAATCTAGACTGGGCTTCACAGCTGCTGGGTCAGACAGCCCTGTTTGCTCTGCAATATTTGGAGTGAGGCAGCTTGCACCAAAACATGTTCCTGGGTGTTGCAAGGGCTTGCATCACCTGAAGAGAGAAGGGTAAGCTGATCTTCACGCTAACATTGATTTCAGTAGTGCCTTTTGCAACAGAGGTGTTTAAATTTGTACCATGCTGTGTATCAGCCAAATCTATTTCCACTGTCAACTTAAAGGCCTTTCAAGAACATGTCTCCAGGAGTCAAGTATGAAGGACTAAGAGTCAGGCCACGTATCTGACTGTTCAAACCTAGATTAATGAGCAACCTGATCTGTGAAGATATCAGTGCTGGGGGATTGGACAAGATGTCCTTGAAAGGTCCCTTCCAACTTAAGCATTTTATGATTTTATGATGACTACTTTTTTGCCATCACAAGAAGGAATGGTCTTAGGAAGTGAAGGTCTCACCAGAATCCCAGCCACTCCAGCAATGAGGACCTGATAGCACTGAGGATCAGCAGGTGGAGGGGAAAGAGTGCAGAGCTGACATTGTAGAGGCTAGAAGCAGCTAAGTTTCAGCTTAAAAATGTTGGATTAAAACCTCAAGTTTCCCAATATTATTATGCTGAGGCTTTGCATTTTCTTTCTGTTACTTTCAGGCAGTAGGAGTCACAACTGTTTCCTTACATCACACCAACTCTGTGTACAGTCTCTGTTACATCTGCACCTTAGGCTTTTCCTCTTTGCAGACTGGAAATGTTACAGGGCATGGACCATCTCTGATGTTCTCTGTGCTTTGCACTTTCATCATCCCCCCCAAAAAAAAGCTGACTGCAACCATCTCTTCTTTTGAGAGTGATAGTAGCAGCAGCATGAACTCATCTCAGTGTCCACGTTTTGTAGGCAGTCCCAGTGTCTTGGGTGTCTTTCAACTGACTTTGGAGTGAATTGGGACTAGCACAATGTAAGGGAAAGAAGATATGCTGCTTGTGATTATTATTTGAACTTGATAAGGGGATGGGAAGGAAAAAGGAAAAAGAAGTTCCGAGGCAGGATTGAATCATTAATGCTTTCCACAGTTACACTTGAATATCTGCTTGTGCTAATATTTCCAGGGAAAACAACTCATACATATCTATACACACACGGGTTTAATTTCAGCAGTAAATGAAGTCATAATGTAAACAGAAAGCTCACAGCAGGGAAGGCTATGCTTGGCCAGGTCTGCTTGTGCTACAAGAAATACATATGCACCAGTGCAAAAAACTGGCCCCAGAGAGCAGTTTAGTCTTTCTAGCAGAAACACACACTGAGAAGGCAAGCGTAACTTTTAACTACAGCTTCCTACAAAAGAAAGTGCTGTGGTCATCTTTAATATCAAAAGTGGATGAGATGAGGGAGCGTGAAATGATACAGAAATCAGATGGAAGACAGGTTGGAAGCCTGTCTACTTTTAGTGAACAAAGGCACAGGAGCAAGAAAATATTTCCAATTAAAATCGTAGGTCTGCCTGGTCTAAATTTTGCATGTGTATTTATCTGGATATTGACAATGATGGAATTGCTGCAGAGTGTTCAGGGGAGGGCTTGGCAGGGAAAACTACAACTGAGGAGGTCATGGTGCCACCTTGGTTTCTGAGAACTGAAGTTGAAGTCTTAGGAGAAAGGGCATTCACTTGCCCTTCTAGCTTCAGTGATTGCCAGACCACTTTTGTGAGGATGCAGGGCTGCTTGTCCTACTAAACCGTTCATAAGCGAGGTATAAATGTGAGGACAGAGATGCTGAGGTGGGTTTGAAGGATTTGTCTTTTTGCTAGGGAGCACTGAAACACTCAAACTCACTGTTGCTTGGATGAATCAATCCTGAAGCAGCAGTTCAGGTAAACTCCTCCCAGATGGTTTTTTGGAACATATATACTTTTATTTTCCAACTTGTCCAGTTCCAATCTCACAAACATTGTTGTCATGTCTGAGTGAACTTCTGTTTGATGTTCTAGCTCAGTTATTACATACTCTAGCATTTCTTTAAGTAAAAATACCATGAAATATATTACAGATACCACAAAACTCTGATTTCCCCGACTTTATTCTTTCCCTTGAATGTTTGGTACACTGAAAAAACCAACAAGAACCAAACAAAAATCCTTCCCAGTCTTCCAGAATTTCGTGCTTTTATTCCCCTGATCTGGTACAGGAATTATATTTACAATCTTAAATTCTTTATGACAGGAAAACTCATTGACTATTGCCGTATTGACTACAGGTAACCCCTGTTCCTACCTAGAATAGTTTTAATCTAAACAGTATTCCAGAGAGTTTCAATTGATTCAGGCAACTGGCCCTTCTTTCAAAATGAGGCTAAATTATGAAAATAATGAAGATATAAATTCAAAGTCTAAGAATGACTGCCAATATTTATAGAAGGTTTACTTTTCTCCCAGTACTTAAGAACTTAGTTCTTAAAAACTATCCTACCAGGATGAGAAACATTCAAAAGACTTTCCAACAACAAATCTTTATACATCAAGACAGTTTCAAAATGTTCTTTTTCTTTCTTACCATATTTTTCATCCTAGCAGGAGAGTAAGCTTTCTTGTTGCAGGGTCTTAAGCAAACACTGTAAATATTTGGAGACTCAAATTACTAGATTAGCAGCGATGTCATCATTAGCAGCAGTGACAGAAAAGTGTCAGAATTGCAACTTTTATGTTTTTTAATTGGCTCTGCAATTGTATTGTCAAAACATTTACCCAAGGGTGTGATTAATAATAATAGGCGACAGCTTCAATTATCCTCAAACATATTAGAAAATATCAGCACTCAGATACAATCTTTAAAACCACATCTTAAGCTGCTTTTACAAGCTCAATGTGACAAGAATAAACACAGAGATAAAATTTGGAATTAAAACACTTGGTTATTCTAATCAGGATTTGATTATTTTTTTTGGAGACAGCATGGAGACAAAATGTTTATGTGCACATCAATGCTTATCAGAGGATCACTAAATATTTTGCCTGCAATTTTCCCGAGTTCTTTAATTCAGTCCCTGACACAGGCATGACATTGAGAGGCAAAGTCATCAGATGCTGTGCTAATGATCAGAAGTTTTGAAGAATAAAAATAAACACTCCCAAGCCCAAAATAAAACTGAGTAAAACCACGAGAGATCTTACACATCTGAGCCACAAGCTCTTCTTTGCAACCAAATAAAAAGCAAGCTTTGTGTCTCCATATGTTCAGTTTCCCTCCGTCTTTCACTTGTGTGGTGCATGGCAAAGCATTTATCTTTTTTTCTGTTTCTTGTTTGCAATCACTTTGTGGATGATCTTCTTTTCTCCAAAGGAAGAACATTTGTTCGCATCCCCAGAAAGAAGCATGTGAGTTTAGTGGCTGTGGGAGTGGATTCAGGAGACCTTTCTTCTTACCATTGAGAAAACTTTTAGCACCATACCATGCAGGACGTGTTGAGCAGGTACCAATCGCCAAAACATGGGTTTTAGTGCCTTTAGCTCCATGCTGTGGGGCAAGAAGCCCTGATCAAGGTAACAGTAGAAGTGAAAAGTGCATCCAATGTCATATCAGATCTAGTGAACAAAACCCATTTCCTCATATTTATCCAGCATTTTTTTACTCATTCTTCACAGTCAATAAATCCATACCTCCACCCATTTTGCTTTGAAAATTTTTAAATCTTTAATGTTATTTTTAGAGCAAGCTTAGTATTGTTCACTAAGCCAGTTAAAATGGTTGGTTCTGAGACACCAAGAGTACCGCTATGACAGGTGTGTGGCTGATAAGAAGTTCTGTACTTTATCCATAAATAATTAAAAGGATCCCAGATTCAAGTGCTCCATCTGTGTTATTTTTATGGGATAACTCACAGGAATAGTGACCATGCAAAAGTCATGAGCTTCCTTGAAAAAAGACTGCTGAAATCTCCCTACTTAGATGGCCCTGGGGCAGCATTTCACTTAAGCACATATTTAACATTCAGTGAGTGAGTAGTCGTGCTGACATATAGGAGATTCCCAAGACAGTGAGGGCTGGGCAGTTGTGTGTGGCTGCTCTTACCAGTTCCAGAGATGAGTCAGTAAGAATATCTCTGCAATGAGTTATGATTTGAATTGGTTTTATTGATTTTTTTTTTTAAGGGCTTCTGTGGTCACACACCAGTAAGATGTTACAAGATATGAGACCTTATTATACCATCTAGAATATCGCCCTTGATCATAATGCAAAATTTTTAAAGTTTGGTTGTTTTTTCTCCACCAATTTCATCAGTTCAAGATGCAAAACCTATAATGATTCCAGAAAAAGAATTATGTGTTTCAACAAATACATCTTGGAACAGTATCTTGTTGAGACTGAATTCCCCTTTCCTCTGTCCTATTACACAAACACTTTAATTGCAACCTAAAAAATACCTTGCTTATTTCAGTCCATTTGGGAAAAAAGAGAGAGAGAAAGAAAGGAAAAGAGAAAGAAAAATAAATAAATAAATAATGAAAGAGAGAAAGAGAGAGAGACTAATAGGGAGAGAGAAAGAAAGAAAGAAGAAGAGAAAGAAAGAAGGAAGAAAGGTGGTGGTGGGGAGGGGCCTGAAAGGATGCTGAGCCCTAAAATATTGCATCTAAAATCCTCCTGGTGCTTATGCTGCACTTTAATTATGTGAACATCCTGTTCCTCTTTCTAATCCCAGTAAACTGTGCATCTCATTGATTTCCCATGGCAGCAAAGTCAACACATGCTGCATAAAAGACTTATTCGCTTTTATATATTGTTTTAATTTTGCTACCCGTCGCTTTCATTGACCATTGCTTTCAGATCACAAGGCTGAGACACAAAAAGTATGTAGTCTTCAGGGTTGTAAATCACTTATTTATTTACTAATCCTCTCTTTTCTGATTCTTCTTAATTTTTTTTTCCCGTTAGTTTTTTTTTTTTACTCTCTAGTAAAAGTTAATGGGACTTTGAGTATGTGGATGACGCCACCCCCCTCTGTTGGAACAATTCAGTAGGCACACTGCAGCGGCATTGTGGCTCATAAAGCTTTTCATGGCAAGGTCCTCTGCCTGCTCCACCAACATACCTGGGTGTGGGAAGAAGCTACCTGGCTGCAGCAGTTTAGGCAGCAAGCTGAGTCCCAGTCATATAAATCCACTGGGTAAATGTTGTTACCTTGCACACATTATTTCGGGAGATGGATATCTAAAAGTTGAAAAACATCAAGATGCGAAAGGTGGAAATTAACTTTTGGATATTACAGAAATTAGGAGGAAAGAATAAACATCTCCCTAGCTGAGAAGCCTGGGTGAGAATCTATCAGGCAGCTGCATTATCAATCTTATTATATTAAGCATAAGTGTAAACACTGAAAAATTCATGAAGTGGAATGAAACAGTAAAGCCTAGTTAAAACCCAGAGCTCCAGTTTGATATATGCTGTGCTGACAGGATAAAGTGAAAGGGAAGAAGGAGAAAGAACAAGGGCAGTTTTACATGCTTTTTCCTTCACAGATTTTTTAAGATGATTTGCATTCATGAAGTTCAAATGCTGGAAAGTGGATCTATGGGTGTTTCATAGGGCACATTTCACTGACTCATCCTTTCCCTCCTCTCTTGGTCCCAGGGAGCATTTCCTTTGCATACATTATAACTACATGTGATGAACATCATATGGATATTACAGCATGATAGCTATTGTGATCAATATTATCTTGACTGTACTACCAGTGGGCAGCTGAGGATTACGCCACTGCAAGTCTAGACGTGCATGTGTTTGAGTACAGGCATGTTCTAGAAGATTAAATTCCTCTCCAGTTTCGCTCAGCACATTTGCAACTGAGATTTTATAACAAAGGCAGATAAAACATCCCACTCTCAGAGGATGTGCAGACAATGCTGATAAAAAGGAGAGGGATCTGAGCTTTCACTCTGTAAGTACAAAGAAATCAGGCAAATGCTCATAGGGCCTTTTAATATGGAGACTTCAAATAAAGCCTCTGCACACAAAAAGGTTGGGAGGGGGGCAGGGGAGAAGGGTAAAGTAAAAGCAGATAACCAACAAAAGAAGTTAAGTATGGACAAAGACAACTCACTGATGAAAACTGATGGAAAATCCAGTGAATAAGCCAGTTAGATACCATTCATACAGAGAAAGTATGAATGCAAGTTGTATTGGAAGTTATTTGCACCAGAGCCAGATGCTTTGTTTATGAAGACACACATGAGTTGACAGGGATAAGTACTTGTACTTATTGTGCACGTGCAGGGACAATTTCCTCGGGTTTGGTAGTTTGTGTTCCTTCAAAGAACCAGACCTATTCTTTTCTCACTTTCCTTCCCTTAGTCTGGGTTTCTCTTTGTTGTTTCCATCAAGACCCAGATAGACACACAGCAATCTGTCCCCTTTACTTTAGGTGGAGAGAAAGAAATATCTGGAGGACTTTTTCCTGCTGCTTCTCCTACCACATCAGATAAGGCTTTACCTAGGCTATATGAAAAAGCAGAGAGATGTCCTTCTGCCAGGACTTTGTTTAGGGTCCTAAAAGCTGGAATTAAGAGAGCTGGGGAAATCTAGTCCTCAGAAATCTACTGAGTCATTCCACCCTTGTTCTCCAAATCCTCCATAAATACATAGTACTGGGAACTATTATCCTCCTGAAGCATTATAATGTTTGCTTCCTTCATCCCACACAATGCCTTGTCCTCCCCATCTCTGCTGGCCAAAAGGGACCTTCTACGCTCAAATCAAAATGCTTTCCTTCTCCCTTAACTGCAGTACTACGAGATGAGGCAGAGAAGATAGTCCTGCACACAGGGAACACAATGGGAGTTTGGAGTCTGTATTTAAGCTATTTAGTGGTGTGGCTGTTGTACTTTCACTTCCCATTAACTGACATGGAATTTGTGGCATTTGGTTTCTAACTGCTGGGTTTGAAGCTCTATGTGAGGTACCGAGGCTGGAAAATTATCTTTCTCATCTATCCTAAACTGAAAATTTTCAGTATATTTAATGTTTTGCCCTTGCGCTGTGGAGGAGACTCATGAGACAGCCAATCAATCAATCAATATATCAATCAATCAATCTCAGAGTGCCTGTTGGGTAAGGACGTTTCTTTTGATATATACTGAACTAAAGTTTGATCCAAAACCACAGGCAACCACAGTTCAAGCCTCAAGAACAAAGAAAAACCCAACAAAATCTCTGAAATAAGGCAAAGCATAAAACTAGAAGTTATCTTCTGATGATAGCCAAGTAAGTTTTAACTGATATGTATGTTTGCATAAATGCAGACATACATGGACGCAGACACAAAGACATCCACACTTGTTTGAATAAACTGATTTATTCCCCTTACAGAACAAATTACCTGAAAACCAATGTTTACAACTAGCCAAAACTAAGTCCCTGACAGAAACCTATTAGTTTAAGACTGATTCTAATGCATTTTGATAATTTGTCTTTATATGTGGCATCATAAAGAAACTGAACTATTCAGGGGGTTTATCTGACTTCTCCATCTGGTGGACTGGTGCTACATGGCTAAGGTCTAAATTCATCTACATGGTGAGTAGTAGCAATAATCTGTAGTGACTAAATAAGCAGGACTTAAGCTTCATCATCTGCACTTAGTCTTGACTAGAGTCAGCAATACTGGTACAATTTCAAAATCACAAGGACTTTCACTGGACATGGGACTCACCTTACAGAGCTGTGCTAGCTCTGAAAATACTGTGCATATTTTCCAGATAAGGTCTGAAACTGATTTACATGTTGTGACATCTTTATTTGCAGCTCACAGGAAATACACTGATTTCAAGGCTGCAAGTCTGAAATAATTGTCTCCTTCATCCAGCTGACATTCACAGACCTCTCTCAGCTCTCATTTGGCTGAGGCACAGTGCCATTTTAAAGCATTATAAACACAAGTTAATCTCTTTTGAACTTTTTTCAAGTAGTAGGACCTCTCTGCTGATTATTTTTAGTTATTACATTGACTACATGGTGTACATCCAGCCTTAAACATCATTGTAGGCAGGAGCATCTCTGTTATTCTCAGCCTTTTTTCTGTCCTTTATCTTGAATTCTAAACCTTGTATCAATCATGTGGGTTGTTCAGTGGGACAGACACTGACTTCATATCAAAGAATTTTGTTTGATTCACCATGGGAGCTTTCATTTTTATCCACATACTTTAAAAATTGCTTATTGGCAAGAAAGCCCTATTGTGAGAAAAATCCACTATTTAATGTTTAATAATTGCTACACAGTTTCCTGTCCACATTTTTACACCCTGACCTAGTCCTAGCATCCATGCATTCACTCAGAGATGCACACATTTACTCAGTATTTTCAGGCAGCAGAACAAATAAATCAAAGAAAAAGTTTCAGGCTCCTTGATATTCATTGTGGGCAGTGGAAATATTCTTGGCTGGGTTCAGCCATCTCTCAAGATGCAAAGATAAGTGAATCAAGGAATCATCCAGCTCCAGGGAGAGGGGAAACATCTTTGACACACTTCAAGGAACAAGAATATATTCCAATGAGCTATACTCTTTCTGAGAGACATTAACAAGTCTTATACTGTATTTAAACTGAGACTTAGAAAAGGGGCAACTCATCATTTTGGTCATCTCCAGGTGTTTTGATGTGATAGTCTGCTGGAACTCTCTCATTTTTGCTAACATGAATAATTTTTAACTAACCAGTCTCTAAGAAATTTCCTTACAGTTCCAAAATTTATGACAAGGCATAAGTTCTGGAAATGCTATCACACTATGTCTTCAAGCTGAGGAGTTTTACGGTATGCAGAGTAATTTGCAGGGTAATTGATATTTGTCCCAAGTATCATGATAAGAATCACTGTCCTTCCAGTGATTTCTGCATCCAGGCTTGGCATGGTAAACAAATTGAAGTCAACAACAGCAAAACAGACGGTACAATTTTGTTGTTCAGTCTTGAGCAAAAAAAAGTTTTATTTGTCCCCTTGTGAGTTATTATATGTTTTTACAGTTCCAAACTCCTCTCTTCTCCTTCATCCACGAAATAAATGTAAAAGATGAATGATATATTGTGAAATGTTTAGGAAAGCAAGTTCTGATGCCATTTGGAAACAGTAACAGAGCAAATCCTTCAGTCCTGCCAAATTCCACATCATCAGATCAGTTCTGGTTTTACTCAGGCTAGATCACCAATTATGAGGAGATAATGTGAAAGAAATTACATAGCTTCTGGGCCTGGTTTTCCATTAGTCTGCAAATTGCAAACATTCTGATTTAGTAGCAGTTTATATTCACTTTGTAGGGGTGTAAAATCACAGTCCCGCTGGCTTGAAGGAAGATTAATTCATACCAGCCAAGAATCTGGCCATTAGTGTACTTAGTTCAATAAGATGGTATTTTGGTAATGAGAAAATTGATTCTAATAATAACAGAATCAGACCAAATCACACAGGAAGCTCTGAAGGCCAAGGTCTTACCAAGATTCAGTAGAAAAGTTTGGTCGTTTATGTGAAGAATAAGTTTACATTACAGGAGTCTGCCTGTCTGTGAACTTCCACCATGTCAAAGCCATCCTCCTGCAGATTTTGAGATTTTGACCCAACTCTGATTTTCAGTAAAAGGAGCTGCTGATGTGAGATATTGATGGATATTATCTAGGCTCTTTACAGTTTCAACATCATTCCAAAGGAATAAGGTGTGCAATGGCACCTTTGAACGTGATAAATTTACCAGCCACAGTGACTGCGTTAGAGATCACCAGCTCAGATAGTAAAAAGTCACTTCTGTGCCTTACGCTCTTTTTGTGTGGGTAATTATATTATTCCCATTAGATCCCACAGGTGTGTGTGAAAGGGATGATATTTTTCACCCTGGCTAGGACTTTTATCCAAGGTGCTGATGTTTTGAGAGGAGCTCAGGGTCTCCCAGTACTTTCCTGGAGATAGTTTACCTGCCACAGGACTGGGTTCAAAGGCGTTCAGGTATAAGTGCACTGAGCCTGAGCTTTGTGAGAGAAAGCCAGAAAGGGGCAATTCTTGCATGTAGAATGAAGATGGTACAAAGTCTGGTGCAACAGATGTTAACATGCACTCTGTTAGATCTCTACGGAGTCTGATTTGGTTATTGAATTTATATGCTGGCTACGTTCCAGTCTGTTACTAGCTTCTTGTCTGAGCAGGCATAAATTCCTCAAAAAGTCATTTTGGTTTTTTGCATCTGACAAATTACTCTTGTGCATGTGCTATTTTTCTCTCCTTCCGTCCCTATTTTTCTTACAGCAATGCCCATCCTTTTATTTTTTGCCCCGACATTATCATGTTGACAAGTACCAATGTTTAAGTTGAGGCAGAAATCTCTTCTGAAGTGCAGCAGTCCACCCTTTCATTCTAACAATGATCTGGGAGAATGAGATTGCAGCAGGACCTTAATTTCCCTTGTTAGAGCTGTAGCGTTTAGGGCTGGTGAAGTTCACAGTAAACCCGTCACAAATGAACCTTACTTGATATATTATCTATCAAGGTAATATAACCAACATCTGGTGGGGATTGCAATCTGTATGTAGTAGAGGCAGCAGCTATTAAACTGCTGAGGTGCTGCGCATTGCGCTTGGTGAGTTCAGCTATGAGAAAGCAGCATCAGGCTTTCACTGAACTCGTCTTCACACTCATCAAGCACGGAGGCGCAGGCTGTCTCATGGCCCAAAGGACTGTGCAGAGTGCACTGTGAAATTCTATACCTCAGCCTGCCAAGCTGTAAAGCAGCTGCATGGGCTTTGCTGAATCTTTCGGAAAATGCGGGTCTGTGCTGAAGTAAAATCGCAAGACGATTCACTTTTACCATCTGCCAGTGAACTGCCATGATAACTGATGCCAGCTGACACGAGAAAAGATGTTTCCTTCTGACTTCAAAGCATGTAACACAATTGACAGGTGAGCCTGGATTCAGAGAGATGTAGCTTTGTGTCACCCAGTGGTGATGGTAGAGGATCTGCAGGGTAGCTGAGGGCTTCGGTGAGAGGTGCACAACCACTCTAGCTTTCTGAGGGCTTGCAAACACATGGATGATTTATGAAGAACTTAAAAATATGAAAATGCTGTACTGGATGAAAACTAAAGAAATGCTTTCCTGATTGAAGTGATAAGAATAGTGAACTCATTGCTTAAGGGGTCAGTTAGCAGCAGCCCATAGCAGCAGTCTGTAACAGGTTAAGACACTGAGAAGAAATGGTCCCTGCTAAAATGAACAGGGAGTATAAACAAAAAATGCAACTTTTCTGAATTTAGGTAGACAACCATAATTTATCTTACAAATATGTGTGTGTGGGGTAGCGTTCTGGCTTTGTTCATGGTTGCAATGATCCAGACCCCAACTGTTCTCAAACATCATGTTAGCAAGCAATGTTATAATCTGGATAGACAGAGTCTCTCAGCTTTTTATTTCCTTGTCTGTAAAGCATCTGAATAGCAGCGCAGGCAATCAGCTGAAAATCTCACTGGGAAGAAAATGTTTGGGCACCTGATGAACCTGTTCATGAGTTCACCCTCCTCTTGCCAGCAATCATGTTTCTCCTTAGTATTCAGCCTACCCTTACACGTTTCTACATTTCCTTTCCAAGACACATCCACATAACTTTCTGCCAAAGATGAGACGTGGAGCTTTAGAGCATGGATTTTAAGGAATTTGTTTTCTTGAACTGAATAGGTTCAGGGATTTTCATGTCAGAACAGCGTTTCTTGAGAGCTGAATCTGCCTCGATCATGGAGAAATCCAAAGACCTGTCAGTGGCAGACCTGGTAATATAATCTGCTCTTGATATACAGCAGGGTGGAGAGAGTTTACTTCTTCCAGTGTTTCTCTCTTGTAATGTATCTTACTCATGTCATTTTAAGGTGTGAGGCACTTTGCCAAATTTCTGGAGTTTGAAAAGAAGGAGTCTGAGGTTTCCTTTAATTTGCCAAAGGCTGCCTACCACTAATCTAATAGAAAACAGTTATGTGATGGAGTTTATACAGTTCCAATTTGTCTGGTTTGCAGACAAATCAGGAGACAGCTGGGAGGAAAAAGAGCTGCAGGGAAGTGTGAATTCCTCAGGAGAAATGCCTGGAGAAGAGTTCATCTTCAGGTAGAGGCAGCTTGCCAAAAAGAGACTTTGGCCTCAAAGATGGGGCAGAAAAGGGTTCGTCTCTCACCCCAGGCTCTGGGGTGAGAGAAACCATCCCTATACCATCCCTATACATCCCTGTGTTGGAAAGGTTGAGAGTTCTTGTTGGACCATTTCACAGACACACAGAAAACGGGACCATTACCGGTCAGTGTTGGCCATGGGCAACCCTGCACAAAATGACCTTTGCATCACACGGTTTTCACTGCTGAAAGACCATTTCCCAGGCAACTGCTGAATTATCAATTCCAGTTTACCAGAAGAGCTGTTTTCCTCAGCAGAAAGGGCCCTGTGGTAATTTAAGTTCATGTCCTGAATGGAGTTTTTAATCCCTTGTTTCTCAGTTTTTGAATAGATTATGTTGTGTCTCAGAGTTCAATTTTGGTAAACTGAGAGGAGGAATGTATTTAAGCGTGGGTTTATACCCAAATCTGGATGAGGCAGAACAACCCACTCTATTATGCCAAGTGTGTGTGACCAAACTGTATCTCATCCAAAAACATATTTTAGATACGGGAAATTCCAGAGACTGAGTCACAACAGCCCTTCACAAGACAGATTTCTCCCAAACCATGCCTCATTCAACTCACGACCACATAAACTCACATCCTATTCTAAGTTCAGCCTCTATTTCCTCATGATGCAAAGGAATTTATCCTCTTTAAAGGCAGGCAGATAAAGGGGAAAATAAAACTTAATTGTTCCAGAGTGTTTTCTGCCTCTGGTATTAAGTTGCAAGATCAGGGGCATAGTTAATATAGGTAATAGATGGATACAGAAACCAGACAGATCTATAGACTCATTGTGTTGGTGGTCACTAATCAGTTTTGAAAGCTTGTTTGTCTCCAAAGTCCCTCTCTTTTTATTAATAGGTTACTGAGGACCAGCCTTCACTAAAAAGGTCTCATGAGTGTGTCTACAGTAGCAAAGTTCAGGTAGTGGAGATACAACTTGTGTATCCAAAATCTCTCTCTTGAAGTAAAACCACTTGCCTAAGTGCCATAAACTCCCCAGAAGAAAGGGCTCTTTTGCTGAAATGACTTGCATGTCCACAGGGAGTTCTGACATTCAGACTGTACAAAGTTGAATCATCCTGTTTTGACTATGGATGAATGGGGCATCTTTCAATGTCAGTGCAGGGGAATCCCAGAGGTACTTGTAATGCAGGGAAATTCAACCATGAAGTTGAAGTGTAATTTTAGAAATCTCCTTTTTTTTTTGAAAGGAGACATAAAGAACTCTGAGCTCCAGAAAAATTATTTTCCCATCCTCTTAAGGTATGTTTAGTGACCGGAGTGAAATTAATTTAATCACCTCAATATTTTGCTTTATTTTGTTTGAACTAGTAGTTCTCACACTGGTGGCAGGGTGCTTTGGCTTAAGGCTGACACCACTTACTGATTGCCTCTGATCTCTATGCTGCATGTGCAAGTTCCCTCATGAGTGTAAATTGTGTCAAATGATGTAGTTTGTGAACATTAAGAAAGCAAAGTATATATTTCTTCCTCTTCAGTTACAGGTTGCATGAAGAACCTCCATCTTTGTGTTAAAGCATTACTTTATTATTGAGTCTTTAATCTAGGAAAAACAAAGTAAGGAAGGACAGGTCTCTTTGAGAACCAAGAAAATGTCCGTGACTTCTAGATAAATATCAAAAGAATCATCATCTTTCCAGAAAAAAAGAGTCACCAATCATTTCTGTACCGTGATCAATTCTGTCTGGATTCTCAGCATCAGACAAAAGTTATGCTTCATTTTTTTATTACTAATGTCAATGGAAAGGCTCCCATGAACTTCAAAGGAATTAGGATTCAGGCTTTTGCAAATGATCAGGATATAGGCTTAGAAGGAACGATGCTGCATTCTAGTTGTTTAGGCTTATTTGTATTTATATGTATTTATTATATTGGAAGACCACATTCTAAGCAGCTTATTGGAAGTGTCAGACCCTCATCTCACTGCAAGTTGTCCTGTGTCTCCCACTTGCACAGAAACATTCAACAAAAAGCACCAGTTCTTTGAAAAGACCTCATCTCCCACCTCTCTGCCAGTCTCTGCTGATGTGAACAGTAAAACACACAGTAACAGACTTTGAGTAAGATTGCTCCCAGCAGGCAAAATACCACTGACATTTTTAATAAGAATGAAACATAAGACCACAGTAGGGCAAAACTGAAATCCATTTTGCATGTCAAAGTATTGGTTGCATTTAATTTGTTTGGGATATTTTACTACATTTCTCTTTCTTGCAGAATAAGTTCAAGGTTATGAAAGGTTTTGCTAGGACTAAATGTTCATGAAGCTTTGAGACAAAAGAGAATAAAGCAAAGGAAGGTTTTCCAGCTCAGTTTTGATTGATGAAGTCTTTTGTGAAAAAATCCTCTTCTTCCCCCTCAATTTGTCTTTGAATTCATATTTCAGAAACTAAGATGGGGCAGTATGAGAAACAAAGTTGCTAAAGCCTTTTTTTTTTTTTTTTTAAGATCATTCTAGCTTACATTTATTCCAAACTTGTTGAATTTGTCTAAATGGTTCAAAAAGGCTATGGCAAGACATAAATACCTGCAATCTTGAACTGAATTTGACTTTGCTTCTTGCTTGATTATTTCCTTATGAGCATCTCTTTCCTTTAAACAACATGATTTTGGTCAAATCTGCAGAAGAGCAGCTTCATTTGGGCTCTTGATATGAAAATCACTAACGGGGGAACTTCAAAAGCTTCTGAAAAGCCGTGATAAGCCTCTGAATTATGGGAGGTTTATTAAGGGATTTCACGTGGGTTCTCAAGATGTGTCCATGCATTAGAAAGATGGGAATATATAAGCCTTGGGGAAGTCAGGGCAATCTCCAAACACAGTTCTTACTTTCCCTGTGCAGACAGACCTCTTTATATGGCTTGGGCTGGTAGTGAGAGTGTGAAGTGGTTGTGGGTCAGCCACCTCAGCTCACACAATGGGATCAGGGTGCAAGGGGTGTCACGGTTTTGGCCCTCTGGACCTCTTGGCTCTGCAGTATTTATCCACTAGAGGTCTGTGAGTGCCCTTGAGAGCCTCTAACAGCAGAGCAAGTCCTGCTGAACAACATTTTCCACTCATTTTTGGAGGAAAACCAATTCAGCTCCCTTTTTTGTCTGCAATTCCGCACTGATATTCGTCAGTGGTTTGGTTAAAAAAATCTACCCACCTTCCAGAATTATTCCTGTTTATGTTTTTAAAAGAAAAGATGCGTTTGTTTTTCCCAAACTTCCAGGATCACTAAGTGGCAATTACCTTAGTTATTACTTGGGAAATTCTTCCAAACAATTTAATTTAAATGATAATTAAAAAAAAATGTTTCCTAATGCTTCCTTGCTTTAAAACTAAATGGTTTGTATGATCTTGTTTTCTCCATCCTTATTTTTTTCAGTTTGTGGAAAATTAAAACAAAACAATTAACTACCTGCTTTCCTCAAGGTACAAATAAACAAGCACCAAAATCGAAATAGTTTGAGCGTGAGGAAAGATTTTTTGGTCTGTTTCATTTTCACCAGTGATCTGAAAAGACATTACTTGCTTAGATACAGTCCTCATAACATGTAGTGCCTCACTAACAAGAAAGGGATAAAACTCGAGCTCAAGCTATGTTGAAAGGTATACGTTTCCCTTACATTCTATTTATAAGGCTTCCTGCCTTTAAATACAGCCCTGTCTAGATAAGGCAGTTTGGTGCAGCTGGAGGGTTTATCATGCCATAACCTGTAAAGGATTCTTTGCTCCTCTTTATCTGTTGCTTATTGCTCCATGGAAAACTAAAGGTTAATGGCAGCTCATAGCACTGAAAGCATCTTTGGGCTGCTCCCAATTTGTGAGACTAGCCCTGTACAGCACCCTCACAGACTGAAGAAATTCAAATGACAAATATAGACTATTTTAGCTTTTATGATTCATGCTTAGTCAGTGTGCATTCAGCAGAAATTTATGAAGGTTTTATTTTCAAATGAGATAGGAGTGCAAAATATACACAGGTATAACTCCAGAAACATTAATCAAGGAAGAAATAAATCTTCTGACTCTTTTTGTATGTCTAATCAGGGAAGAAAATGACTGCAGCTAGGTTTGATGTTTTGTAAACATCTGTCTGTTCATTTAAATTGCATCTACACAAGACACAGAAATGCTATATATTTTTATTATTATTTTAATTTTAAAAACTTGTATTGCATTGTAGTGTATTGTGCTCTGGTTTTTTTGAAGCAGAAATAAGCAGTTTTGGGAAAATCTAAAGCGTGGAACACCAACAAACTGCAAAGGGCAATAAATCTTTTTCCAAAGAAATTCACCTATTCTGCTCTCTCTTATGCCAGCTTCAATGCAACTACTGGGTAACAAAGTTACTTCGTTGGTTCTTCTATAAATCCAAACTGCATATGACCCACTAGCTGAATGGAAAAATATTGACATTTCCTTTATTGTCCAAGGGTAATAATTTCAAAAATATAGCTATATGGTAGAGAAAAAAATTATATACATACAGAAATGCAGCTACTGATATTCTTAGCTATTGAATCGTCTGAAGTAACACAACTATAGTACCGTCTGTTTGAGAGTAGAACCTATAACTGAAAATAGAACATTTTGAACAATTGATGCACTAAGTATGAGTGATAGTGGTAAGGTTTTCCTGTTTTGACCAAAGAACCGAGTGCTTTATGAAACAAAATTAATCTTTCGTTAATCATAGAATCCTAGAATAACCAGGTTGGAAGAGACCCACCGGATCATCGAGTCCAACCATTCCTATCAATCACTAAACCATGTCCCTCAGCACCTTGTCCACCCGTGCCTTAAACCCCTCCAGGGAAGGTGACTCAACCCCCTCCCTGGGCAGCCTCTGCCAGTGCCCAATGACCCTTTCTGTGAAAAATTTTTTCCTAATGTCCAGCCTGAACCTCCCCTGGCGGAGAGCAAGTCCTAAAATGGGGTAGCCCAGATTAACTCACAACTCATTTTAAGAGTTGCAAAACTGTAAAGGTGCTAGGCTGAGAGTATATATTCAGAAGAGAGAATTAGTCTCTGCTCAAATTAATGGAAGTTTTGTCTAATCAACAGCAGGAAGGACCTTTTAATGTTAAATGAGTAAAGAAGACACATACACACCCCAGAATTCCAGAGGTGGAATTATTTCTTGAAAATAAGCAGTAAATGCTTATAAATAATGAATGAATTTAAGAAACTAATGATCCTTAATGGGACTAAGATTCCATCCATGAGATTCATGGACAAATTGTTGGAATCAATACGTGGAGATCAATTGATGCTATTCTGAATTTATTAGGCACAGTATTCTTTGCATCTTTTCTTTCATGAAAGATGTTAAAAAAACAATGATTAAAGATTTTAGTAAAAAAGAAAAAACAACCCCAAAAGCCTGGGTAATTGTCACTTACGGAGTTTGATTTCATTGAGATTTGATTAAAGTGATTCATAATTAAATTGGTAAAAGAAAATCAATTTAAATAAAGGAAACCGAGCAGATAACAAGGTGCAGCCTGGTTTTAGGTTGTCAATTGGAAATGACAGTGAAAGATTAGTAGCAAACAGCCCTATGTGTCATTAAGCAAAGTAGAGCCAGCATGTATCTTTTGATGTTCCCACATTATTTTTTTTAACACATCATTTTTTCTACCGAGTCTTAGGTAATCACCTCTTTCAACAGCCTGAAGACACAAATGACTGCTTTCCAATTGCTCTCTGTCCACACATCCAAAATCCAATATTAAGACATCACAGATTTGCCCCAGTGTACGTCAGGTCTGGATGAGCAGATGGACACATTTTGTGTTTGTGTGCAAAGAAACGTGATTTCACGCTGGAGTTGCACATGGGAACCCTCACACAGAAAAAGTCAGGACCATTTTCTAATACCAAAACTGTTGCAAGGAACAAAATTGTTTTATTCTAGGCTATGTTGGAATGGATGGGGGTGAATTACTTATCAGACTCGAAACTGGTGGTTGACTAGACACCAGCACTCTTGACCCCTTTACACCCACGTGAGGAAATAGAAGGTAGAAACAATGATTACACTTGCAAAAAGGCACCCAGATACACAGTGCTGCAAAAGAAAGCACACCTCCACTGAGCAAAAGGAAAATCATTAGCTGAGCCATGTGAAGGAGAAGAAATTGGAAAAAGAATGAGAAAGAAAATTGAAAGCTTTTTTTAATTTTAAGAATTGACAAATCAGGAAAAACAATGACTTTGGTTAAAACCTGACTCAAGTTTGATGTGTAAGGGAGGCAGTTAATTTTTTTCAAAGCAATTTATAGTTAGCATTGAAAAAGGGAAACAGATGGCAATCAATAACTCTGGGAGATTGTGATGTGCAGAAAAAAATAACAGTAGGTTACAAATATTAGAGAGAAATCCATGCTTGTAAGTCTTACAGACTTCTTCGTTGTCAGTTATATTAGGGAAAAAAAAATCCCCGCAAAAGATTTCCTCTCATTGGTAGAGAGATAATGAAACTCTTTTTGGTGCAGAGAAATCAGAAATTATTTGGACTACATTTGTCCCGCAGATGAAAAGATGCAGATAATGAACTTATCACAGAAAGATGAAGAAATTTCCAATCCATTAATAAAATCAGGATGTTAGGCAATTTCTTGCAGAGAATCTTTTCTACCTGTTAACAGAGTCTAAGCATTTTAAACAAAAATTAAGATAATGGAGGAGCATGTGTCCACCTGATCTGAGTATGTAATTAAGTTTAGCTGGCTAGGGAAACTGCATATGGATAAAACAGTGCTAATATAAGGCTGATATTAAAAAAAAAAAAGACAAATATGATGAATTCGTAGCTGCTAGTGGATGAAATAGCAGCTACAGTTAGTAATCTGCTTGGCTAACATCATATGGCTTCCAGGTACGCTGGTGGAAGGGCTATACTAGGTTTTCAGGTGAGAAACATTTAAAAGAAAGGAATTTCATTGCCCACAATTAAAGAATTTATTTGAAAAATATTAGGGAATTAGTGATTGTATGATAAGATAACATTATGTAGCAAAATCAGGAATAAATTAGGAATAAAATCTATCCTTTGTAAGCAGGATGAACAGAAGAATTTGCAAGAGGAAGAGCAGTTTGGTGATCAAGAGGCCCCCTCATCACCACAAAGGTAAAACAATAACAAATATTGGGAGGTTTAAAGCAAAATTTAGAGCATAGAAAACATATTTTATTTAAACAAGGATATTAATGGTTACAAATACTGAAGGTTGTGATGAGTACACCAACAGCTCCATTTGTAAGTCTACAATGATTTTATTTCTAAAAAGATCAGAAAACCTCCAGGTTTGGGTGCTGGAAGAATTCAGGCAAGATACAAACTGCATCTGACTAAAAGCTATCTCTGCTCATGTGTATTTTCTGCTGGTGTAAAACAAAATGATAGAATATACATCTCACACTGAATATTGCTGGTATTCAGAGTACTCATCCTCATCTCTCACAACATCACATCACCTCTGCTGTGTTCAGCGGATCCAGAAGAATCATGACCTAGTCCTGTTGTTGGAACTAGGTTGCTTGTGGCTTCAGCTGTTTACTATATTTACAGTTGCAGTGTTTCTACATTCCAGATACTTACTATATGTTTAAAAGATAATGAGGTAAACCAGTTGTGTGTAATGTGTTATCATGAAGTAACTCCTTCGCTTTCATGGTCCACTCATCAGCTTGCTGTAAGCTTGATCAGTTCCTTAAGAATGATGAATAGTGTTAAAATTTGCCATATTCCTTTCTGCCAGATGCTTTGAAAAGCCTATTAAAAGTCTATAAAAGAAGCAAACCAAGTTCAGTTATGCTCTGCACTTTTCCAGCACTGCTGCTAGCACAAAAATTGATTGATTGTGCTTTGTGCTGGTCTAAATCTAGCCTGTTCACCTGAAAAGCACTATACTGTTGTACTTTTTTGTTGTCCTCAGCAACATCCATTGAATGTTTTTCCTGGTACAGGGATTTCTCCTTATTTCTAGCACCTGCTTGCCTCTTTTTCTCCTCTGTGTGCTAATCTCATTAAAAGATTCTCTAATTTCCTTAGCGGCATGTCCTCCATCTTCTGATCAGAATCCAGCTTCTCCTCTGTTGCTTCCATGCAGAAAGCTGAAATGTGTCAGCTCCTTCATAACACAGGGACACGTAGAAAGATGGAGTTTTCATACCTCCCACAGTATTTATTGGGAACTCCTGCTGGCTGCATCAACGTACAACGTTCAAGGCAATAAAGTTGAGGAATGCAACTGAATAGTTTAGAGCAAAGGTGCAACCTAATCTTGGAAAAGTGAAGTCTTGCTGTGGTGGTTGGTAACAAATGAAGCAGCTGTGGTCAATTTTTTTGGCAGGAAGGAATGTAAAGCATGCATTTATCTCAGCTATAATTGCTACTAGAAGAAAGGCTTGTTACAACTTTGAAAATTTTAAAGACGAATGAGTTTCAGATTATGTGAAATGTAGAATCATTAAACCTAAAAGCGATTTGGGATAATGTGAAGTAGGTGGGAAAACAAAGGTGAATCTTGCCACTGCTGTGTAAACATTAAAGAGACAAACCATTTACATCATTGCTGAAATTCAAGTGAACATCCAAGAGGCATAGAGCAAAACTGAGATTATGGCACAGCTGAGGTGGTAGCCACCAGCCAAAATGAGAAAGCCAAGGGGGATGGAAACTGGCAAATAGGAGCAGCCTGAACAAGTGGGAAGCGTTCCTGCCCATGGCAGCAGGGTTGGAACTTGATCTTTAAGGTCCCCTCAAACCCAAACCATTCTATGATTCTATGGAATAAGGAAAAGAGGAATCCAGTAGGCTGATCATAGGCAATCAGACAAAGCAAAGATAAAGGAGAGTATTCGATAAGGTAAGGAACGTAATGCAGCAGAACAGAAAATAAATGTGATGCATGTGTCATATTAGTCTTTCAGAAAGTTTGTCAGGTATTCAAACTTAAGGTGTTGATGGTAAAAATTTGCAGGCCAACAGCTTGGTCTCAGTAACAAGGCTGCAGGTTTGGTGACAGAAAGGATATTCTGAAGAGCTTGTGAGAGTCTGAGCAGTCCTGGGGAAACAGAAAAACAGCGTACCAGGTGCAAGAGAGAGTACACTTCAAAATTTAAAAGGCAATAAGCAACCTTTGGAAAAGAGAAAGGGTGCTGGAGATTAGAGAGACACAGAGCTTCTGCAAACAGACAGTGAGCATATGGTGAAGGCATAAACAAGCTATTGAGCAAGATTAACCAACATGAGCAAGTATTGCTTCCAATAGACGTGCCACATTGTCCTCAGAGTAGAAAAAAAACAGAGGTGTTTCGCATGTCTGGGAAAATGTCTTGCATGTGCTTGGCTGTACAAACAGTCATCCAGCAAAATACCAAGCTCTTCCCGAGAGAATTGTTCCCAGCACAGTGTAAAAAGCAGTTTTGCAGTTCCCTGCTCCCTGTAGTGGTCTATGAACTGCTGCATGCAGCTCCAATACAGCTGCTGGTGGATGAATAGATATCTTCACTTTAGATACCACAGCCAAACCCATCTCTTCTTGCGCTCCTGCTGCTGAAGGCTGCTGGTTACAGCTGTTTCTTCCTAGGTGGTCAGCAAGCTGCTGGTGGTGGCTGAAAGATCAGAGGGGAAATTTAAATGACTCCAGGAGAGAAGCATATATACTATGGAAGAGATGCCTTTGGTCTAGAGGCAGGATTGATAGCTGGCCTCAGGCAGAGAGCTTAACTAATCCTTAATGGGGCATCTGGCCAGTCTGGGCAGATTCCCTCTAAGGCTCTGAATGAAAGTAAAACAAATGCCTTTACAAAAAAGTGAAAGGCAATGGCCAGTGATCAAAATACTAAACAAAAACCCACTGTTGACAGCAATCGCTGTCACTCCTAGTCCTCACAAAATGATGCATGTACAAACCTGTAGCAGTGCCAGTGTTGCCCCTGCTTTTTAATAATCCATGGAAAGTTAATCCAAGGGAATATTATGGCTCTGTTTCATCTCCCTTCCGCATCCTGAGTGAGCCTGAAGGATCGTGAAATTCTTCCTAAGGGTGCCAGCAGCTTTCTGAAGATTCCTTTTCTCTCCCTTTTTTTTTTTTTAATGTTTTAATTAACAATGGAAGACGATTATGTTAGTTGTGATGGTATGTGGGTTTTAGTGGCTGCTTGAATATATTGGTCAGGTTGGAACAGTAAAATTTCAACAGTAGAGTTCAATCCGCTGTCCCACTGCCCTCATTGATCTCCATCAGTTAAAAAAAAAAAAAAAAGAAAAACCCACAAAATTTTATATTATTTTGGTTGTACAAATCTGATTGTATTTATAAGCTTTCATTTGCATTAAATTTCCTGAGAATTCAGGATTTTTTCAAGAAGATACATGCAGCAGTGACTAGGGATGTGTTCATGCTGTTAGTTAAGTTTGAGATCTTTCAAAAGCAGCCCATACTTTAAGCCTTTGGCACGGTTTCTGCTGGAAATGGGAAACGCTCTTGAAGTCCAAGGTTTAAGGTCAAAAGTGCTCCTGCTTATACCTGATCTCACTCCTCCAATGCTTCTGTTCTGTTGCGAAATAGAGGATGAAAGAAGCCATGAGAGTATGTCAGGGCTCCCATAACGTGCTTCATGATGCCACCCCCTGAGGTAGCAGCTCGATGGACAGTGCCTCCAGGGGCTTTGCAAGGTAATTTGTTCCCAGCTTTCCCAGGTCAGTCTCCTAAGGCTAGTTTTATGGGATAGCTTTATCCCAGATACCCAGCAAAAGTCAGTTGTTTGTTAACTAAGCAAGAATTTTCCAGTCCTTTTGTCAGCGAGTTCCTGTACCTGAAGTTTGGCTTAAAATGTACTTTAAAAAGCAATGAAATTAGGTATACTTATTATATAAAGATAATAATAAATACGTAATTACAGATAATTTATATATATAATGTATGTTAATAAATATAAAATACTTCTAATAGATAAAATAACGAATAAAAATAACAAAAAGTTCCCTCCTCAGATGCTCCAGTCACTACTGATCTGCGTTCTGCTTCCCAAATAAACAGAGCTCTCTCTTCATCTCTCAACAATGGGTACTGGTTGACAGGTAAAAGAGGATTTTGTTTTTATCTAGATGCTGTGAGATGTACAGTGTAGAAAATAAATCAGAGATTGATATCTGAACAAAAAGAGAAGAAAAGCAGGGCAATTATGCAGGATAAATATGTCACACACCCATGCTGAAGCAAAATGATGCAGGCACTCCATAAAAGGCCCATCTAACAAGATCTTCAGATTCTCAGTTCCAGTGGATGCTAAAATTACCTTGAACGTGAATCAAGTGGATAAGGGAGTGGATCATTTGTGCTTGTGATGAGATACTGGTGCAACAAACCACCATCCAGATCAAAGTGACATTATGATTTGTACTCTCTCTCTCTGACTCCTCAGTAAACTTAAACTAAATACAGGAAAACAAACAATCCCAGCTGTCTCATGCCTTAAACTTGTCCTCATGCCTGCAAAGACAACAGAATTATTTGAAATGCAGCTTTTATTCTGGGCATGGATTGGGAGAGGGCTATTTCTTAATATAGTTTTATGCATAAGAAATCTTGTACAGTGAATGATTGCATTGCTTTTCTCAGGGACTTGGACATCAAGTGTCTAAAGTGCTTAGCAAATTTGATTCTCCTCAGTGGTCAGTCTCCAGGTAATTAATAAAGACCTAACTCATCACTCATTTTAGAACATTTTATGGTTTCAGTTGGAAGGGACCTCGAAGACCATCCAGTTCTAAACCCCCTGAGGCATTTCTCAGTATTTAGCAAATAAATCTCTCGCTTCCAGACATTTTTTTCCCCCCCCAATATGTAGTTGACATCAAATTCTAAGCATGTTCATATCTTATATCTCTGATTTTTCCTAAGCCCAGATGATCAGACAAACTATGCTGGAAAGCTGGAGGTTGAATCTGAATTCTTTGGAGTAATGTTAGAACTGATATTCTGCTTCCAGCCTTAATCAACATCCTCAAAGATTCAGCAGATAGTACAAAACTAGGGTTTGTATCTGCATCTTTCAGGAGGCTGTCCCAGTTCTGGCCTCTCTCTGCTGTGAGCATCCTTAAAAGATACATCAAACAGCACAACATGAGTTCAAACAACTTTACTTGTAACTGCAATGAATCTAAAATGTACTGATGAAAGATTTATTAATGTTGTGCAAGGTAGAATGTCCTCATGTTAGCAGAGACAGTTTGAATCACTGAGTGAGGAGGTTGTCAAAGAGAAATCAGCATGGTAATTGGAACTGCATTCTTAACCTGATTGCAATGAGGTTAAATCATCATCTGAGTTGGGCCTTGGTTAATGACAACCACATAAATAAAGCAGTAGTAATCTAGACCACACCTCCCTTTCTGCTGTTGCAGGAGATTAGGATGTGCAGCTCAAACTGAGACAGACAACAATACCTCCCTTGGATTTTCAGCTACAGTGACTCCAGTGGACTCCAGCCAAGATGTTCTGACAAAACAATTTTCCCCGAGGAGAAACAAGCCTTATCATTTCTGCTTGTGGAGATCCTGGTACAGGAACAGTGAAAATTATGACTCAGAAAATGTTTTGTGATACTTTTCTAGTGTGCCTAAACACATAGGAGAACTTAGAGTTTCCCAAGTCTTGATCATCCAGTCCTTTCTGAAATTAGAGAATATTTTGCAGGAGTGGAGAGGCTTCTGCACCATACAAACCCACAGTTCACGGCTTCTGGGGCCCTTGGAAACATCTGAGGTCTTGACAAAATACTACAGAATTTGTAAAAGATTATAAGGCTTTCTACTGCTTATTTTAGTATCCCTCTAGTAGCTGGACACCATTCCCATTAGCAGGCTGAAATTCGCTTCTCCCATTTCTAAGTTTGAAATGCAAGTTAGTGATATTACCCAGCATTTAGCAGAGTGAAATATTTTGAAGTGTCTAACGATACCTCCTTCTGGCTGAAACATTCTGACATTGTACATCAGTTCCTGAGGGCTTTTTTTCTAAGTCCTTTGAAAGATGTAGTTTTGTTCAACATCTTTTTGTTTAGAGTGACTAACTCACGTATTGTGACTGTTGCACAATTCCCAGACATCATTGGCTCTCTGCCCTTTATTCAATAGGAATGCTTCACTCCCATGGCCTAGCATCTGACCTTTCTCTGCCTCATAATGCTTCCACTCTGATTTATTGTTACATTTTCAAGAACGTTTCTTCTAACTGTCTCCCAGTATCTCACTTTCTCCTGGTTTCTCCGGGGTTTCTCCTCCCGTTTTGGAGGATTATTGCTGTTGACCATTTCACTTATTGAGAACCTGGTGGCAAAATCATTTTGCTGTACTTCAAAATTTATCCCAAAATTCTTATCTGCCACAATGGCCAAATTAATGATATCAGGCCATTGATGGATCAATCCTACTATTTTTGAAGCTTACCATATACATGCTTTCCTTATCTTTACTATACTCAGCTGTGATAGGCCACTACTCAGATAGATCTGCTTGCTTGTATTAGCCATTGAAAATGCTTCATTTATTCGTACAGCACAGGCTTTTGGATCTGAATCTAAGTTCCAACTGACAGTGACTCTGTAACTAGAGTGCCACTAGGCTATAAATGAAAGCTCATAACACGCTGACATTCAGTCTTCTCTCAAAGTCAGATTGGCATTCTAACACAGCAGGTGCTCTAGTTTTGGATTCAAAGAGATCTAAGCAACACAACAGCAAAAATTAAAAACTCATGTATAAGACATGAACAACAACAAAAAACAGCAACAAGCGTAGATTTTTCAAGGTGCAGTTTGATTAACCCCAGCTTAACAAAAAAGGAGAAATTTCCTCAGTTATTAGTTTTACATGGGAGAAGAATGGATACAAAAGTTCTCTGTGATGAATATTTACTAAGGGATGCTGCATAAACTCACTGTCCAAAGTCAGTCTCTCACCTTATTGCTCAAGTATGCTCCATTTATGGTGAAAGAAATACACAATAAATGTGTTGCTTGTTATAGTGGACAGGGATAAATGAATTCATCCTCCATCACTAATGGCATGGAAAGCTGGATGGCCAGCTCAAGGATCCCTTACCCAAATGCTATGGATAAAGATGATCAGCCTAAATGTACCTCAACCTTACTCTAGAAAGTCTATTGCTAGGCTGTTGCCAACACGGCTGGGGCAAGTCTTTGCGTAAAGAAGGTCCTTGTGTAATTCCTTGTTTAACTTCTTGTCCTTGCAATTTTACAGATATACACCTGGATGCCTTGTAGGCTGCCTAACTGTAGATCCAGATACTGGCATGTATATGTGTACCAATCCATGAATAAAATGAGGAATGTCTGCAAAGTGGATACACAGAAATGTATAACATAATGGGGTATGAGTGTACATGTACCTGCTGACTCTAATGGGGAAGAATGTGCCTAACAGATGTGTTCATCATCTGGGATAACACTAATTAAGTTTAGACTGACCTCATATGTGATTTTATAATGGCCACCAACAGCTTGCTCTAAGAAATATGGTGTTGCAGTCTCAGTTGCTGTAAATGCCACCCGATGGTGCTTGCTTTCAGGGGTTGCTTTATTCTCCACTTCACTTAATTTGCATAAGCCAGTTTATTTGCCTGCTGGATGGTGAATTTCTCTAGGAAGTTCTGCATTCTCTGCTTCTTGAGTCAGGTTTTTGTAAGAGCCCTGGGAATTTTGACTTAACACTCTTCCCTTTCAACTTAATAGTTAAACATTTGTCCAGTGGATGATATCGTTCTCCACTGGTAACAGTGATGTACTTAGAAAATCCGGCATGTCACAGCCTCTAAACAATATTATATCTAGACTTATTCATCTTGAAAACAAAGGGAAGTTCATGAAAAATACACCTGGACTGTGATGACTAACACAATAGACAGATCTTGATGAGACATTCTGAATTGTCACCAACACACAAATCTATGATTTTTTTTTTAAGAATTCTGTAAAAGATAAAGTTTCCATTCCATACAGAACTCAAAACAGCTGAAAATCAATTTTTCTTTTAATTTCCCATCTAAAATTAAAAAAAAAATATTTTCATCCTTGAATAATTGTCCTTACTCCTTGTAGTCCCTGGCACATCCTCCTCCTTTTTGTCTTGGGGGTGTGTGAAAGGTTTGTTGATAGCGTATTAATTACAGAGAAGTTGTTGTTTCACACTTCTCATGCAGAAGGCCTCCTAATGATCTGCTCCACACTTTCCTCCACACTCTCTTCCCATTGTAAAACTGTGTAAGATCAGCCACAAACAGGGCTGACAGCAGAGAAAACATTTAGCCAGTTCTACCATATCTTTTGGGTCTGTGTTTAACTAGTCAAAGGGCAGGACTTATCCCAATGGCACTTGGATGTTATCCAGCTTTAGGTGATTTGTACAGCTGGTGAAACTCCTCATGTCTCAGTCAATGTCTCAGAGTGAGAATATCCATCATTCAGAAGACATATGAAATATTAAGAACTGAAATCTTGCAGACATTAAGGGCTTCAAAATATCTACATACAGAAGATAGTGTATTAGGTTAATTCTTGCTCTGACTACCCAGAAGATTGAGAACATGATACACTGTTTTCTCAGGTTCTTCCTCCAGGGCCAATTATGTACCACAACATTCTTCTTCCTGTCCCAAAATGTTACTGCATCTGCTCTGAACAATTAAAACAGCCATTACGTCCCTGCCCTCAGATACAGATATTTTTCATTAATGGAGAGATAATGCTCCATAAGGCTGTGGTTTTGTAGGGTTTTTGATAACAAGATTGTTTAGTATTGATTATACGAGTGGCAATGTGAAGATTTATTATGCTGCATGAGGTCCACTGCTTCTCTAGCTGGGAACCTAGGGAAGTGATGGATGTCTCAATACCACCACTATTGGAGTAAATTGTAGTGACAATGTTTTGAAGATATCAAACACGGGATTGTCTGTCAGCATGAAACATTCATCCCTAACCTATGCGAAAAGGAAAAAATCCAAGAATTTGGAACCCTAATCTTTATTGAGGCTATGCAAAGATCTCAGTGAGTAAGAAAACTGGTTGATTCCTTTGGAAACCATGAGAACCAACACATGTTTGCAGCCAAAACTGGGTATTGAAGGGTGGGAGACATCTTCCCAAATTTGCTTAGGGGTAAATTGCTACAGAGTGTTATGCTTGCAGAAGTTTTCTTAAGCAAGGCACCTTGACTTGTGAAAGATTAGCTTGCTGGGGTAACATGATTAAAAGACCTGATTGCACTGAGTTTTCTGTTATAAAGACAGTTTTTACCTTACAGAAGACTGAAGAAGAGATGAACAGTCTTTAATGGGCCCAGTTAGTAGAAAACAAGTCTAGTGCAGGGAAGATGATATTTTTCTTTCTCTAACTTATGGTATGAGTTTTGTCTTGCAAGGATTAGGGGTAGAAGTAATAAAATATGCTGCAAATATGTAAGAATGTTCCCTCCTGGGACAATTCTGTAGCTGTCAGTGCAATTACAACAGAGGTGAATTTGTTTAGAGGAGTCCAGCAACATTCTAATCTCAAAATAAAACACTCCAAGAATAATGGGTTATTGTTGCAGCTGGTGAAATGATGGACACAGAACAGAAAATGAGACATCCCTTCCACTATTTTTGACACAAATGGCACATTAAGTTGCTTCCAGAACCCACATTGCTTTTTCTTTTTTAGAAATTAGGAAAATGCCTGTTATTCAGATTTCCTGTCTCATCCTTAGTGGTGCTTTGCTATTGAAGCCTTTGTAATAATAATAGAAAATAGACTGAAATAGAAAATAGAAAATAGAAAATAGAAAAAGTGTAATCTCATAATAGCACTAACTAGCAATAACCTCTATAACCAGTCACCAAGCACTCATACTTTTTTCACTGTTAACAAGAAGATATAGCTTTGTCCTTGTGAATCAATGAGGTGTTCATGCAGGGTGTTTGCAGTAGGTTACTTCATGTACCCTGGAAGAGAAGGATGAGAAAAAACAAAAATTGAAAGCTGATGGAAAATCTGTTGCCTGGTTTTGAAATATAGCTGCCTGACCATCTCTTTTATTTAGACAAAACAGTTTGTAAGCAGAATTCCCATCACTGAGATATTATTGTTGCCAGCTAGAGAACTGCTCGCTGCAGATGCACCTTCTGAGTGTTACATTTCAAACCCTTTCAGTAAAGGCACTTTACTCTCCTGTTTGAGAGATTTTTTTGAAAGATTTTCTGCCAAAAAAGCATTCAAATAACCCACCAAGGAAAAAAAGCCTCAACCCTCAAATCCCCCATGCATTCCACTATTTAACTCCAGCTGTATAGAAAATACAGCCTGTCAGAAGGCATAAAGGTCTGATGGAGAACAGCAATGGGGAACACATCTTAAAAGGGTCCATTAAACCTAGCAGGCAACATTAATTTTTTACCTACAGAAGGTGTAAGCTGGAGGTATTTGGGAGTTGGAGGAAAAAATTGTGAATGGTTCAAAAGAAGCTGAATTTATGTTAGTGGATACCTTTGCAAATCTAACTGGATGCCCTTAACGACTGTTTAGCATTTTACAAACTTCGGCTCAGTGTTAATCTTGAGAGAAGTAAAGTTGATCAATTTCCAAATAAATCATAGACAATTTAATTGTCTAACAAATTAGTGACATAAAATTTATTTGTAAATACATTCATATATTCATTTAACAACCATTTGATTTTATATGATTTCTTTATTGTTATATTGTATTATTATACTCACGGTAAATATTTTCCTTTTCTGGATGTCTTCAATGATGACAGAAAGTCTAAAGTGCTAATGAAGTTTTCAATGTTGTTAGACTGAAATACTTTTAAAATGCTGGGTAGAGGAGGAAGATTGGACTCAGCTCAGTGTCCAGACTGGCTAGGGCTCAGTCTAGGGTTCCCAAGTTAATGGTTAGACTAGTGGAAGAACTCAGTGTCCCATTAAATATTCTTTGCTATTTCATCTCACCGAATTAACAGCTTCTACATATCATTAAGAAACCCTTAAAGCCAGAATCGCTAGAACAAAGAATCTCAAGGTTTCAAGCCTTCCCAATCTACTGTAATTTTTCTGTTTAAGATATAAGGTCAAATAATTATTACACAGATTAAGTTATGAAAATAGGAACTTCTGCACCACATATGACATCTCGACACTTAAGTTGAAAATAGAAACTTCCAAAACATAGCATCCAAACATCATTGTACCTGTGTTTCTTACTCAACTCCTGAAGTAATGCTATACTATATCTGGATTTGATGTATAGTTTAAAAAGTGAAGGGACTTGATGGGCTGGCAATTACTTAACTCGTTACTGATCAATTAATGCTTCCCAGAGCAATGGCAGCATGCCCTGATGAATCTAACTTGGGGCAAGGACAAGGAGAGAATTCAGGTCCTCTTCCTGTCAAAGTCAGTAACTTGCTATGTATCAATTTATCTCTCCTGTCTTTATATAAACATCAGTATTTGCATATACAAACATAAGCATATTTGAAAAAGGAAATATTTTCTCAAGATCTGCTTGTCTAATGCCTGTTACCCCAAACACTTCACCTTTTGGGGGGTCTTCAGGAGGTATTATTCCAATTTTATGACTGGGTTCTGCATTCCTGAAGCTGCTGCTCTTGGAAAGGAGACAAAGCTTGCTTTCCCAGCTTAATGGATTGAACTGTCTCTTGGCTTTTTATGTGATGTATCATTGCAGGCATTGTCTCCAAGACACTAATAAAGAGAAGACATAATAGTATTGGCATGATAAAGTGAAAACTATTAATAAAGAAAAGTAAGTCAATCATACTCATTAGATTTAAGTGTAAGGGAAAGAATACTCTGTGTGTGTGTGTGTGTGTGTGTGTGTGTTTGTGTCTGTGTGATGTGACTGGGGAATTATATTACAAAGACAATCAATTTCCTTGCAGAGTTTTTGTTGTTGCTGTTGTTAGTGAGTAATTAATATAAATAATGCTGACTGTATTTAAATATTGAGGATACTGGGGAAAATAATGTAGAAGATGGCAAGCAGATGGATCATTTAATTTATTCCCCAATTACAACTGACATGTTGGGTATAGAAATCTGTGAGTCATCTATTATATTTTATGGTCCATTTTACAGCTGTGTTTATTGTTATAATAAATAAATACATTATCTCATTAGGATGGTATTGTAACAAGGTTGTAAAATAACAAACATCCTCCTCTTTCAGCACTCCCCTCGTATCAGAATATTAAATCCAAAGAGGAAGGATGAATTTATATCATATTAAGAACAAGGTAGATCTCACTTAGCTTGTAAAAGTATGGAAATACCCAGTGAAAATGACTCTCTCAAGTCAAGGTAAATAAATCTAATTCTTTTTAGTGGAGCTAATGGGAAGAGCCCTGCTGTATCTTTCTGCTTTTTGACAGAGGAGAAACCACACCACTCGTCTTCACTCCCCAGGCAGTAAATATACATTGCAAATAAATGTCAGATTGGCAATAAAGTACATTGTATTTAAGTTCCAGACTATTCCATAAAACGGCAAGTTTATTGGGAAAAACAACTGACTGTTACAGTATTTAAAGTTCAGAAGATGTCTTTCTGAGACTGACAGTGGGAAGGAATTTTCCCATCCTCTTGGCACAGCTGGGGCAGCTGGTTTCATGGGTGGTGTGACAATAGGGACTTGCTTTCTTGTTCCCCTCCATGCCAAAGATGAGTAAAATCATGTTTTGGGGGAAGTGAGAGCAGTGGAATGACAAGGGTTGCAGTCACTATGCCCCAGCCTGTCTATAGAAACACCAAGTCTGACTCTCCAAGATTCTCCAAGCCAAGTGACAGGTAACTATCTCAACTCAAATCATTCCCAAATCTGCCATCCTGTGACCTTCTAGAAGAAGCTCTTAAGCACTTCTTTCTCCAGGGGGCAGAATTCTGGTTTGTGCATCCTGCTGAGAGACACTGTGCAGATAACTTTTTCAGGGGTCTGGAGCTTTCATGTACCTTCTCCCCATGTGTAGTAGGAATCACAGCCATCAAGTTGGAAAGTCATCAGTCCATCTGGCAGAGTTCAAGTAAGCTACTCCTGTTGCTGACTGGCTATCCTCTCCCACTTTTAAAATCTGTTTACAAGTTGCACCCAAATAGGCTAAGATCTTCTACAGCCGAGTTTTAGGCAGGGAGGTGGCCCAAGGAACCTGTCAGCTCCTCCCAGAACCAAGAATCAATAGTTACCAGAGGGGTGTCTGTTGTTCCCAATCCAATGCAACAGACCTTGCTTTGGAAACTTTGCTAACTGCTTCACTGATCCCAAGCTCTGCAAATGAGTAAAACATCAGACCAAACAGTGCTGGCACTTCGAACGGGCTGGGCTTATTTTTTAGGTGGAGCAAGATTACAGGTAAAGGTGATTTACAGACATAACTTTTCACTCTGTCAATTTACTTGGCATTTTGTGTTCTATAATGCCTTCTTTCGAAAAACTGAGGAAAAAAAAATCCTATCTGCCGTTATTTTAACAGAAGATCACTTGGATTCTGCTCTTCCTTCTAGAAGAACATACTCAGACATCCAGGCAATGATTATCTTGATTCTTTTGAACCGTGTTGGGACGTCTGTCTCTTAAGTAAATCAGAGAATCACAGAATGGTAGGGTTTGGCAGAGACCTTTGGAGATCATCTAATCCAACTCCCCTGCTAAAGCAGGTTTACCTACGGCAGGTTACACAGGAGTGCATTCAGGTGGGATCTGGATATCTCCAGAGAAGGAGACTCCAAAACCTCTCTGGGAAGTCTTTTACAATGCTTTGTCACCCTCACAGTAAAGAAATTTTTACTCACGTCCAGGTAGAACTTCCCGTGCTCCACTGTGTCTGTTGCCCGTTGACCTGTTGCTGGGTACCACTGAAAAGAGTCTGGCCTCATCCTCCCGACACCTACCCTTTAGATATTTATACTCATTGGAGCCTTCCAACCCTCCAGCAGATCGACACTTCGACCCAGCTTAGTGTCGTCCGCAAACTTGCTAAGGGTGCACTCAATGCCTTCATCCAGGTCATTGATGAAGACATTGAACAGGGCTGGACCCAGCACTGAGCCCTGGGGAACCCCACTTGTCACTGGCCTCCAGCTGGATTTCACACCATTTCCCACCACTCTCTGGGCCCTCCAGCCAACCAGTTTTCCACCCAGGAGAGTGTGCGCCTGTCCAGGCCAGAGGTGACAGTTTCTCAAGCAGAACGCTGTGAGAAACTGTGTCAAAGGCTTTACTGAAGTCCAGGAAGATACATCCACAGCCTTTCCCTCATCCAGAAGCCAAGTCACTTTGTCATAGAAGGCGATCAGGTTAGTCTGGCAAGACCTGCCTTTTGTGAACCCGTGTGGACTGGGCCTGATCACCCGGTTCTCTTGCATGTGCTTCATGATAGCACTCAAGATCACCTGCTCCATGACTTTCCCTGGCACTGAGGTCAGACTGACAGGCCTGTAGTTTCCTGGGTCCCCCCTGCGACCCTTCTTGTAGATGGGCACAACATCCGCCTCCAGTCCAGTGGGACTTCCCCAGTCTTCCAGGACTGTTGGAAGATGATGGAAAGGGGTTTGACAAGCACATCCGCCAGCTCCTTCAATACCCATGGATGAATCCCATCTGGCTGTATGGTCTCCTTAGTCCTCCTTTTATTATTTATATATTTATAGAAGGATTTTTTGTTATCTTTCACAGACTTTGCCAACCTGATTTCCAGTTGAGCCTTAGCCCTTCTGATTTTTTCTCTACACAGTCTCACTTCCCCTCTGTAGTCCACCCAAGAGGCCTGTCCCTTCTTCCAGAGCCCATAAACGTTTCTTTTCTTCTTGGTATCACTCAAGATCTCTCTGTTCAACCAAGCTGGTTTTTTCCCCTGCAGGCTATTTTTCCGGAACATGGAGATGGCTTTCTCCTGAGCTGCTAGGATTTCCTTTTTGAAGAGCTCCCAGCCCTCATGGGCTCCCTTGCCCTTAAGTACTGTCTCCCATGAGACTTTGCCAACCAGCCTTCTGAAGAGTTCAAAGTCTGCTCTCTGGAAATTTAATGCTACTGTCCTGCTAACCACCCTCTTCATTTCACCTAGAACAGAAAACCCTATCATCTCATGATCGCTTTGTCAGAAAACCCTATCATCTCATGATTGCTTCTCCTATTCCCCATAGAATTGAACCTTCATGATGAAGCAGGTTGATTGATCTGTTTTTTGTGGATTTGCATTACACTTAAAGAGGCAGTAAGAGCTTGACCTTTGGCTGGATGTCACCAGCCTGGGGGAAAAAAAGAATTTAAAAAAATTTTAAGAAAGGCTGTTTTAAGCAATATTAGTTCCTGGTTGAATAGCACACTTATCAGTTTAATCCCCTGAAGTGTCACAAGAAAAGAGCTTTTCCAGCAAGTAGAGGAACAGCCTGTACAAGCAGTTTCACATTATGTTCCTTCCTGATGGATCCATGGTCTCAGCCTCCTAGGTCTGCTGCTGATATGCATCAAGCATCTCATCTGATGTATTATGTCTGTCACTGAACTCCTGTCCAAAGGGGATTTCTTGTGGAAGAAGGAATACAATTTTAGGACATTTTAGAAGCTGGGTTATGATTTAAAAAATATTTTTCTAGAGTTCAGTCTGAAGAATACTAGGAGAGAACAGAGGACAAATTTTCAGTCACTGATCTTTGACATCAACATGTTTGTAATGTGTGTAAAACTTCATCACTCAAGGTGAAAGCCTTATCTAAAGAAGGATAGGAAGAATGTTTCTCCACTAAAAAAAATAGTTCTGCTACTGCAATGCTAGTTATATCGACACCATATTTATTCAAAAGGAGGATGCAGGTACACTGAATTATACCCACCTAGTGTGATGTGGGTAAAGAAAACAAGCCTGTGGCTCACGACATAAATCAAATCTGAATTTCTGTTCCTGTATGAGCAAATATCTCAACTTAACTATGTTACCCTACAGTGTGCTGGAGGGCTAGCACCCATTCTGCTATCTATGGCTTCCTCCTGCTTGGCTGTATTGCTGCTACTCAGAACTTAACACATCTCCACATAGTTATTTTCCCCTCAGTTGTTTCTAGCTACAATTAAAGCACAGATTTAGCAGTGTACTTTTCCCTATTTGGTTGTAAGATGTGAATGAGGACTCAATGGTTCTCTGAATCGATAGACCTAACTGCTTCTGCTTTTACAAACTTTTAAAAAATGCCACTTCAAGACAATGCTGACATCTCCAGCAATGTGCAAACAGGCCATGGTGTAAATAGGGAACTGTGGTTGCTGTGCGGCACCTTCTCTGCTATGCAGCAAGAATGTGGAGTAAACAGCCTGTTTCTGAGGGGATGCAAGCACAATAAAGGAAATCTTTAGCCTGTGAAAGCATTTTTGAGGCAGCAGGAATGTGGAGACAGGCATCTTACTGTTGCCCATTCTGTACTGGGATGCCTGGACCAACATGCCACTTCTCAGGACTGAAAGAGGCTGGAAAACATTTGGTTTTGTTTTAAATGGTGGTGTCCCTGTGCAGTCAAAAGATTTCAGGAAGTTTTTGAGAAATATGAAACAAATATGAAAGAAATAGAGTTACCATGTGGAATTGTATATTATGCATTACTCTAGATTCCACCTGAGAACATTTGTCCTCTCTACATAAAAATGTTGCTTTCTTAAATCAAATCACATATTTGCTCTTAGGAAAAATGATCTTATGAGAAATGGGAAAATGAAATGTCATCATACTATTAGCATGGATTCAAGAGGATTTTATTTTAATACTGACATCTTTAATTTTTATTTTGGTCCTTATCAGGTCTGTTCAGGCCTGAGGAGAAAACTAGCAAGCAAGTTCTTAGGGCTGGAAACCAAATTCTGATCACAAGCCATGAACAGCGGACTCCAGGTCTACTGTTTCTTGGATTTACTGTTTGCCACATATAGGCAAGAGGAAGAGTCCTGTGTCCATAGCTCACCAAGCTTGGAGAGTTTTGCTGAGATTTTTCATACAAGTAGAGAGCCAGGGAAGCTGAGCTTGTTGCAGCCGTACAAGATTGTTCTATAAACAACAGCGCTTCCTTCCCTCAACTCCATTTCATTCAGTAAATAGCAGATGGCTGGAGCTTATATTGCCTCAAAATATTGGGGAGCCAGATAAGAACATGGTTTCCAGTCCATTAAGGTGTCTGCAATTAAATTAGATATATTAGACAATAATGCATCTGTTTCTGTCATAGTCTTCTCTCCTTTGAGAGGGAGAAGATTCAGATGTCCAGTCTTTCTAGTGTTAAACCTTCATTTAAAAAAGGCATATTTCTTCCTCCTGCCCTGGGAGCTGCCACTTGGCATTTCATATCTGATGCTTTTCTTTACATAGGCCATCTCTGCACTCAACCAAGTTGTTCTGCTCCTCCCCCAGAATCCAGAGGACAAAAAGCCACATGGGACTGAGAGGTGCTGAGCTTCGTTACTAGCACAAGGAAGGAGCAGATATACTATGCTTAGCCACCTTGTGCACTGTTTTGTTGTCAGGCTCAAACCCCATGAACCTTTCTGGGATTAAAATTAATGAGATTCTCTGCTGCCACCAGACGCTTCAGAGAATTCTGTTTTCCTGAGCTGCAGTCTCTCAGAGTGGGAACTGCAGCAAAAACGTCAGAAAGCTGTTAAGACAAGAAAGTCTGTATTACTTTTTGCCATTAATTAAAGTCTAGAACTGATACCAGACAGCTATGGGTTTGACGGCGCTTTCCTGTCCTTACTCCAGCAGCAATATAGATCGTTGAATTAGTCCAGTGACATTTTTTTATTGATATGTAAGAGAAGAAAGGGACCTTGCAGCATTTTTTTACTTTTTTTTTTTCTTTTTTTTGTGGGAAACTATACATTTAAGAAGTTTATGTTAAGAGCCAGTGTGTGATGCTATTCCTACAGTTACATTGAACCACGCTAATCAGTCAAGATAAACACAGGATGCATCTCCCTTGCCTCAACAAATTTCTCTGATTAATTTCCCCTACTGATATTAATAAACCACCTGCACTATCTCTGTTTGAGATGCATTTGCACCACAAAAGAATTATTTTATTTCAGCCAGTATAATTTCAAGTTACATTGATGGCTCAAAACACTCACTGTCCAAGCTATTGTCCAGGACTGAAACTTTGCAGAGGAATGAGAACCTGTGTCAGACATGTCAGTGTTTTCTGTCTTTCTTTTTTTCTTTTAGTTCATGCAGTCTAGATTTGTTTCAAACATACGGTGAATGCTATGCTAATTTTCATCCTGTTATGTTTACATTCATGGCCTTGAGTTCCCCCAGAGGAGGTTCAGGTTGGACATTAGAAAAAAAATTTTCACAGAAAGGGTCATTGGGCTCCAGAACAGGCTGCCCAGGGAGGTGGTAGAGTCACCATCCCTGGAGGTGTTTAAAAGACTGGTGGATAAGGTACTCAGGGACATGGTTTAGCCTTGTTGCCCTCGCTTTGGTGCTTTCAATCTTATTTCTTCCTAGACATGAGATTACCCAAAGTGAACCGTGTATTTCCAAAAAGACATTTTCAACATTTTTTTTCTCTTAACAGAAAACATCCATTGCATGTTTGCTTTCCACAGATATAAGAGTCACATAAGCAAGAGCTCATGTAATGCCTTACTTCCCCTTCTCCTAATTTATTTCAGAGAGACAGATACATCTGCATTATTTCATCTCATCCTCTTTTCCGTCCTCCATGACAGTTGAGGCAGCAAGTATTTTCTTTCTCAACACTCACCAGACCCTGACACCAGGCAATTTTTGTAAATAGTTTTTCAATACTACTGCACTAATTTTACATGCTTCACAGTCTATTTGCAAGTAACTTAACCACATACGTATTTTTTCTAACCAGGTATTATGATATTCTCTAGTTAAATGATGCTCAGAACTTGCTGCCGTTTCTATATATTAGAGATATGTTTGTTTCTCTCTGTTTGCAATTTCCACGCTTCTGAGAGGAAGTTTTCTGTTTAAGAGCACCAGCAGATGAAGGCAGAACATGCAGAAGAAAACATTTTTCTCATAACATGGGGCAGCAAGATCTAGGTATTTGGAAAGAATCAGATATTACTCTCTACTCAACTACTGGGAATTGTGCCAAGATGCTCAAGTGCCAGTTGAGCTCATGTGGATGAGAACTAACAAACCCATTTCACACAGGCAGAGCAGAGGAATAATCATTACACAATAGCCAGGTCAATAGGAACTGGTGACCAGGATCTCTGGGAAGCACGTCTTTTTGTCAGAGAAACCTGAGCTGTGGTGGAGAGGGAGTTTGTCTGAGCTTTGCCACCACAGCAGAAATACAGTTCTTATTTCCACTTGCAATTTCTCATGTATATCTGCTCTGTATAAACTTCATAACTTTAGATTGGTTTTAGTGTTTTGATTCAACTACCACCAAACAGAAGTACCCTTTGGTTCATTGTTATAGTTTGTTTATAAATATTACTATGATATTTCTGTAGATTAACATGGGGTGAAACGTCAGCATTTTCCATCAATGTTTTTCACGCTGAAAACAGCATAACATTTACACCATTCCTCCATGTGTAAAACACAAATCTGCCATTTTTCACTGTTTCAGGAGAAAATACAGGAATGTGGTGTGGTGCTTGTGGGGTTTATTTGGTTGTGCTTCTTTATGGCTAAATAGTTGTTTATAGAAGTCCATTTTCTACGTGTAAACAGAAAGGTTGTTTCTATCATACATTAACATTGCATAATTCAGCACTAAGTTCAGAACTGCAGAGCACTCATTGTCAGAATTACAATTAAAATGAGAGCTGCAGTACAATGGTCACGAGGACATCAGGGGATATCTGTCTAGTGTTACAGCAAGCTTTATGATTAACTTCAGACATTTAGTCCAATTTAATACCTAACACGCTGCAAGCTTCTGAAATTCCAGTGAAATTTGAGAGAAGTTTTCTTCTCTTCTGCTTTAAAGCCTGTAGTGAGAGGCTGCTTTGTACTATTTGCATTTTCATCTAGACTGCAAGAGTGCCTGTTGGATAGCATAGAAACTGCAGCGATTAAAAAGACTCAGCTACTGAAACAAAACCCAAGCTCTGACAGGCATAAGTCTCCTTTCAAAGGCCACCAACAACCCAGAACTAAAGTATTGTCTGAATAACTTGTTTTCAGAGCATTTGAGAACCTAATCTTAGGCTGCATTTTGTAGAAAGAGATAAAACATTAAAGAAAACAACTTTCAAATTTCAAGCTCCCTGAAATAAAGCAACAAGGGGACTTTGGCAAGTAAAATTTCTTCGTGAAATTACAAGATTTTCTCACAATCTAGGCAGCTCATAACAGAAACCCCCCAGGCTTCCCAGCCAGCTTTTCTAGGTACTCTAAAATGCACTTCCCTCAGCCCAACCTACTATAGAACATAAGCTGACTGCACTTGTCTCTTATTTATAGGCTTTCTGGCTATATTAACTCCTTTCAGCTGGCCCCAATGAGTAACACATTTCTTCCTGACTGGCTTCTATAGTAAACAGAATAGCTGCTTGGTCTTACGAGTCTGGTAACTCTCTTCTTACTCGGCTACTGCATGTAAAGTACATCAGAAACAGTTATATACAACTTGGGGCATTTTCTGTGTTTATGTTTTTAATGTTATTGCTTAGCTTTTGGTGCAGAAAGCTCTTGTGTGTTGCGAAAACAAGTCCTTAGCAGGTTTTTCTGCAAAAGGAGCTCATTGCAGAATTGAGAGTGAGTGATGCTGCTGGGGTTGTGTGCAGAGATGGAGGCAGAGTTGGGAGGGGACCTCTGGGTTGTGGTTATACTCGGCTGGTGTGAGGCGAGACCAGGGTATGAAAGCAACTCGTACATGAGAATGGTAGCAGGAATGGGGACTTAATTTGCCTTTAATTTTCTGTTCTGAGAACGCTCCTCCCATAGGTAAAGCACAGGGTAGGCACAAGGAAAACTATTGGGTTTCTTGGAAACCTCTTGCCTTCACGGTTCTGATTGTCCTGGTGATGCTCATCTCAGAAGCTGTACTATTTTTGCTATACTAATAACAGTAGAGACTCATGACAAACATGATTTGAAGGAGCATTTTGTTGTGTGGAAGTCTGTGAGCTGCTTTTCTCAGCCTGAGCTCAAAATGTTGCACACCACACCAGCACTGTTGCTAGCTGAATATATAAAAGTTGTGCTTCAAGCTACTATAGGCTTTATAATCTTTTATTGCATTAACTCAGATGCTACTATGGAGCATGCTGTGTGTTACTCTGATTTTATTAAAATGAAAAGATGAAAGGCCAAATTAAAGAAAAATGCAGGGGATTATCATGACTCCAGGTTAAACATAAACAGCAGGATTCAGAGAGCTCTTAGAGAACAGAACACCTCTTTCAATAAAATCTCTCAGTTTATAAACCGTATAAAAAGAAAAGGGGAAAAACTGAAAATATCTGTATACCATATCAGGAAAATTGCCTTTAAATGGTGTGTTTCTCAGGATTTTTTATAAGGCATTAATGGCTCTCCAAGAAACAGGCCTTTTTTTTTATGCTAATGGTAACTCAAAGAAGGAGGGAGGGGAAATGTTCTGCTGTATGATCTGTGCTGGTCTGGGACAGGTTTCCCTTCTTTACTGAAAGTTTTCTGTAGGGTAGTGGCAATTCTTTAAAGGAAATATTTGTTTTTCTTTGTTTTGTTGATAATAATAATTGCTAAATGCAGACGTGCTGTGAAAGATTTGTTTTATTCCATTTTGTCCCTTGCTTTTTGTTGCTTCCTTCCCTTCCAGGAGAATAAATAATGATAATAATAAACACAGGGAAAACCCTCAGGTAACTTACAAATGAAATGCAGGAGATGTATTTTTATAAATGAGAGTGCTAGTGTCGCGCTGGTAAAATTAGAAAGAAATGTGTAAGTCCTGAGCTCCTCTGGGCTGGAAGGGGAGGCTTAGGAGATTTGATTTCTGAGCATTGCTAAGTGAAAGAACTGCAGTGGAAATCTGTTTTCATTAAAAATGCAAGCCAAAAAAATCTTTCTCAAAGCCTGACTACAAGGACATCACTTTGACCCCTATTTTAGTTTTAATAATCTTAGAAAAGGAATAAATAAAAATAAGTTTCAACTTGAAACTTCTGGCATGACCATAGGCAGGGTGCAATTTGCATGCAAACTGATTGATGGGAGCTAACACCATCCTCTGCAGCACCAGAATGAGAGCACAAAAGAAAGGGAGAGAATGGGAAAAAGAGGATTCATAACGACCTGGGGACATGCTCAGTGTTTCATCTTGTGCTCAGTGAAACACTTCCACCAAAGGTAGCCTAAATGGAAGTAGACTGTAGACTACTTCTATGTTAAACTAATGCTATTGGGCATGTAAGTACATCTGGGCCCTACAGGGTAAGATGAAACATTAGCTTTTTGACTCCTAAGTCTGTATCTACGCTGTTTTATCACAGGAATGACCTTTCTTAATGTAAAGGAGGATCACAGTGCTCACCAGACTGGATTTTGCAGGCTGTTCTAATAATCTGTGTGTTCTCTGTGATGCACCAGCTCTAAGCATGGGTAAGCAGACAGGTGCCTCGTGTGGCAGGCTGCTCTGGGTAGCAGAATAGCTAGTGTCATACATTGCAGAAGTATATGAAATTGAAGTATTGGTCGTATGTGTTGGTGCTTGAGGGGAAAAAATGATGCGTTTGGTCCTGTCCTCAAAAGCTGGAGGAGTATGACGAGTACCCTTGGAAGAGTGATGCTGAGAGGCTGAGGTGTACAAGCGAAGACTGTCTTCATTTGTGTATTTAACCACTACATTGCCCAAAAATGTACTTCAGTATCTCTGACTATAAGTTAATGAGGCATTTCTATGGGTTCTCTGAGATTTGTCATAAGATCATTGCCAGGAGTCATTAGAGCCGCAAATTTAATCTGCTTCTGTATCCTAATGCAAAAGTTGAAAGCCTGTGGAGCAGGCGAGCTCATCATTTATCTGTAGAAAAGTTCACTTGCAGCCAGTGTGCTTACAAATCTTCACCACCTGAACAGCTTTACAAGTGTTTCTAAAATATTCAAAATATTTTCTGTCCAGTATGCTTTCCTGATGAATTATTTAGATGCCAGATTCACACCAGTGGACCTGTTTTGGGTGACAGTTTGCATTTTGCTTTTTATACCTGTTATAAAACATTTAAAGAGTTCATTAGAAGAAAAGGCTTGATAATTTTCTTAAGCTAGATATTCCTGGGTCTTGTAATATTTCTCTGGATGTGAACTGAGGATTCAGAATGCGGGATTGACTTGGATAGGTAAACAAGATTTTGGAAACTTTTCTGAACCATCTGAATTTTTAAGGCTCACCTATCAACTTTAATAAGGTCTTCAAATCCCTCCTGAAAATATCAGACCAACCATGGGATTTGAGAAACACAGGACCAAACAACAGCATCAGGCAGGACTACCACCCTGTCCTAGTGAGTAGCTAAACTCTCTCCTCCCTACTTCTGTAAGAAGAGCTGCAAATGAGCAGCGTTTGTTTGAAAAAGAGTGATAAATATGCAGAGAAAGAAACATGCTGTAAATGAGAAGGTCACTCCTTTGGAAAGGAATGGGTTATATCGGATAATCCAGAGTCAACATCTTTGTTGCTCGCTTTGCAGTTCTCGCACCTAGCTTTGAAGATGTAAATTCTTTGTGTCTGTCATCAGCAGCTTTTGTTTGAACCCAGATGAAATATTGTAAAGTTTTCAAAACAAGTTTTGTATTTTACCTTGATAAAAGATGTACTCCCAACCTCACCAGTTCAGAAATAGTCTCCCCTTTTCTGCTCAAAGCCATATGCTGCTGACAGCCCTACCAGATAATGTGATTCTCTTTCTAGATACTTTTCTTTTTTGGAAGTAAAAAGCAATTTCCTTGACTGAAGTGAAAAACAGGTTATTTTCCCCATTAACAAAGAGAATATTTTGTCGGTAAAGCTAAAATAAATTGAAACCAATGTCTGATGTACACTCAGCATGTGTTTCTGCTCTAGATATGGTTAAGATGGCTTTGCATTGAATTCTGATGAAGTTCAAAGTGGAATAATTTAAACATTTGCAAGTTTTCTAGTACTTTTCAATGCGTTAGCAGTAACACCTTAGACTGAATTTCCTGGGAGTGATGTTTTCCTATTACAAAGCAGAGTATAGTATCTGTCCAGTCTTTGTAGCAAAGAAAGGGGAGAATCCTAATACCTGGATATGAATCAATGCCCTTAAAATGACAATGATGAGTGCATATACATTTATGGAGAGGTTTACTTCCCCCTGGCTTTCTATAGCTTACAGATACGAAGTGTACATGCCTGTTCAGAATGGCAGTAATAGCATTCTGTCCCCTGTCTCTATTGCTCTGCTCTTCTAGGGATTAAAGAGGAAATAAAACAATGACAAAGCCTTCTGCTGGTATTTCTGAATTGGGTGGAATCAGAAGATATCTGCAGTTCTTGCAGTAAAGCCTCTGCATTTTCCAGACCACCAGAACCTTGGCCATATCAAATTTTAAGATCATTGGTTATTATATTCATCCAAACAAACAGGGTAAGCCCATCTAGTGGGGCCTCCTAGAAAGCAAATCATTTGCTCTTATCTGCACTGGGGAAAGCAGAAACATTTCATCTTTGTGAAATGGAAGTGTTCCTCCAAGTGTTTTGTTTTGATTTGATGGGAAATGTCATTTGCCTTTATTATATTGTATTTGAAAAGAAGCAATCCGTCTTATTGATGCAAAATATTTTGAATGCCTCAGAGTGAAATGCTTCAATAACCTTCCACTGAAAGTTTCAACAAAAAAGGAACGTGCTCGTGCCAGTCTCTCTTGCTGAGCAGGCATTTTGTCCAGGGAAACTATTCTGTCTAGGTGATTGTGCTCAGCACTAACTTCCAGGTCAGATCTTTTCTCAACTGTTCACAAGCCAACTGTACTCTCTCCAGGTCAGAGACTTTCCTCTTAATGCTTAAAAATGCTTTTGGATGCATTGTAACTCCTGACCTGTCTCCAGGGCAGGAAGAAGAAATGTTAGTGGAAGAATAAGAAATTATGTTGTCAATACTTTGATTCATATGGAATTTTAGAGTAGGAGTAGTTTCACTGGAAAATCAGTGAGCTTTGTGTTGGTTTCCATGCTTCTGGAGGTGTTCCTACCAAATCACTAGTTACCTTGACTGCAATGTCTTAATCATTGTGAGCATATCCTTTTCCTTTAATGATTTCTGCATGTTGTAACACGTTTGTTCAGTTATTTGTCAGAGAGATAATGCATTCTCCAAGCAAACACTTTTTAATGCCAGAACAGTTCAAATCAGTTTTTTCTTCTCCCTGTAAATGTTTTGGAGGTATTCTTAGTTTACCTTAGCTTGGGTTTAGGATTTAAATTGTATCTATTTAAATGAAGAGTAATTTTCCTACATATAAATATGCTCTAATCAGTGTGTTCAGTGGAGCAGCATTAATCTCAGTGACTAAGATCTGGAATGTAAAACAACAGAAAGAGAAACTGAAAACTCTGAAAATCTATGTAACTCTAAATTTAGGAAGGTCACCAATAATTAAAAGATATCATCTTGATTGTGTAGTCAGCCATGAATGAAGTGAGAAAATAAGGTGCACATCATAGATGGGTGATAAACCAGATTTTAAAAAAAATAATCAAACCTAACAAAACTCCAACCTTCTTTTCTTGCTCAGTTTCATATGGGGCAATACCTCAGGAAGAAAAATCCCATTCTCTACATTGATAACATTTTTTCCCACTTTGACAAGAGCCCTTTAATAAAGTTAAAGGAAAAATATCTTCAGCATTCTCAAGGAAAAATAAAATTCTGCAAACAGCATGGAAATTGCTCATGTTGTCTTGTTCATTTTGAATTAAGTTCATGAATGAAAAAGAGGATGCCCATTACTGTCTATATTGTTGAGATTATTTATGTCAGAAGTATGATTTTTTTTCTTCTTTAGGTCATTCCAGAATATTTGTTTTACAGAATTGTTTCATAAAAGATCTACTTTCTAACCTTGATGAGTGAGAAATAGCTCTGTTGTGTAAAGGGGGTCTAAGCCTCTCCAGGTAGAAAATAATTCTAAATTGAATTTTACAAGTCACTTTGGTTTTACTAACACTGATAAAATAAAATAAAGTGAGGGAGAGAGAGAAAAGAAATTTAAGATCAATCTTATTTTAGTGGAGACTGCTCAGTGACTTGCATAAAATAAAATTAATCTTGTTTGGGAACAACAGGAAATACATAACAGAAAATCAGGGTAAGATTGATCCTGAAGTTAGACAGCTTTGTTGCCAAGTTGTTTATACACAAAGGAGGGAAAAAATATTCAGCTCATCTCTGATAAATTATTAATCTATTTTTTCTTTACAATATTGTTAATGTTTGTGGCACAAAAGAAAACGATCAAAGCAGGTGTATACTCAGCAGTGCAGACCTGGTAAAAAAATCTTATATCATTGGAATAAATCAAATTTTTTTATTAATATGTTATTTATATTGCAAAAAGCTAGGTTTATTCCTGATTTCCAACCCAAGATTTCTGCATAAAATATGTCAAAACATGTTCTTGGCGCAATCAAAACCCATCGAATTGTTTTCAGTTGATTGGAAAGAAGCTGGGGTCTAGCTCTTTGAAATCAAGAGGAATTACAGTCTGCAACAAAAATAATTGGCCTGGCACCAAGTGAGCATATAACTCCCTGGAGTCAGACATCTGCAACATGCAGATCCCTTGTGCCTCTCAAACGAGGGCAGAGGTGTTGGTGTCTGCCCTGTGCTGGCCCAAGGGCTGAGCAAAGACGTGGTGTGGAAAGGTACAAATCAAATCCTTCCCGATCTCCTTAGAAAAATGGTGCTGGTTGGGTACCAGGTGGGTGTCTGTGAGGTACAGAACCCTGTTCCTTTTGGATTACAGCCACTCATGGGTTCTCTTATGCTTTTGGAAAGGACACACTTTTCCCCCAAGGAGTCGCTAAGTCACATCTCAACTCTGCTTGTGCTTCTGACAATATTTTCCAGACTTCCCCTGCCTTAGCTGGGTTTTGAAGGGCCCCCATATCAATATGCTGTTAGGAAGACAGCACACAGCGCAAGTCACTGTAAGCATATAAATCTAACCTCGATAGCAAACAGAGGAAAGAAGTGATAACTTGTTTCTGCTTGTTTAAGAGTGGAAATATCATAAAACTTAGGCAGCAGATGAAAATGTGTGACTATTAATGTTTGAAGAGCATATTTTAGTTTAATTTAGAGATGATTGATCTTAAGTACTTTTCACCTATCTGCCTTCTTACTCTTCCCTTCCCCCAAAAACTCCTAGAAAAAGATGATGTTTTCTGATTTTTCCTTTAGATTCTTGTCCACATTTCTGTCCTTGCCCACTTTTAGAGATCTAAGAAAATTTATTCTCTTCTGTAAAAGAAAAGCTCTATTATTGCGTTGGGTTTCCATGGCAAGGTTATGGTAACAGGTGGTCTACAGGGATGACTTCTGCGAGAAGCTGCTAGAAGCTTCCCTGTAGCCTGAAAGAGCCAATGCAGCCTGTGGGAAGGACTCACATTGGAGAAGCTACTGGAAAAGTGTCTCTTGTGGGAGGGAGCCAATGCTGAAGCAAGGGAAAAGTGTTGAGGAGCCTTCCCTCTAAGGAGGAAAGAGCAGCAGAGACAATGTGTGATGAAGTGACCACAACCTCCTTTCCCTGGGCCACTTGAGGGGAGGAGACAGAGAATTTGGGAGTGAAGTTGAGCCTGGGAAGAAGGGGGCTCAATTGTTACTCACTTTGATGCAAGAACTAAACATATTTTTCATGTTTGAGGCAACTCAATCCTGCGTCTGTTACAAAGCTCAGTTTCTCCTTTGCCATGAGGAGTTGTTCTATTAAGTTGTTTCACTGCCTGGGAAGTCTGTTGACAGCTACTCTTCTTCTCAGGTACTGACTCTGATGAAGAGTTAATCTTTCTCCCTCTCTGCTGTTCAATATATCCCCTGCCTGATAGACAGATTGGCTTTTGAGATTTGTAATGAACAGTGGCACATTTCTGCTGTAGCTGACTGGTATTGAACCAGGCTTGAGTCTGGAATAACTTGAGAGACTACACCCACCTACTGATGGCTCTTGGGTGACGTCTGGGATACAACTTGCATTCTTAATATCCACATCTTGAAACCAGACCTCGCAGCTGATATAATCTTCATTGACACATTTAGCCATGAGGCTGGAAATCAGATGTGGAGATTAAATTACCCTTTGCCCTGGGAGGAGACAACTCCGAAGCCTGCATGAAGTGCAGTGACACAGGGAGTGAAATCATGGAACTTCATATTCTGCCCTGTGTTTGCCTGGTGGACAATGAGCAGCTGGCACCAGTGTGATGTGTTCAGCCATTTTCAGGGGTATAAATTGCAAAGATTTTAGCTTTTTATTTCTTTGCAGTTTACTTAATTTAGAAACAGTGCACTAATTTTGGCTGAAATAGAGTAAATTTTCTTCATGGTTGCTTGTATCGGTGCTGTGTTTCGGGGTTGGGAACAAAATGATGTTGCAAATATAGGGATGTTTTAGCTGTTGCTGAGCAGGGCCTACACAGTGCATTTAAGTTCACTTCCCTGCTAACGAGTAGGCTGGGGGAGCACATGAAGTTGGAAGGGTACAGCTGGGATAGCTGACTCCAACTAACCAAAGGGATATTCCATACCAAATGATGTCATGTTCAGCTATAAAATCTGAGGGTGAGTGAAGGAGGAAGGGAGAGATGTTTGGAAAGATGACTTTTGACTTCCCAAGTAACTATCATGTGTGATAGAGCCGTACTTTCCTTGGGATGGCTTCCCTTATGGTAGGAAGGAGGGAAAGAATTATTTTCTTTGCTTGCACGTGCAGCTTTTGCTTTGCCTATTAAACAGCCTTTAGCTCAATGCATGAGTTTCCCCTCACTTTTACCCTTCAGATTCCCTCCCCAATCCCATTGGACTGATGCTGGGAAGCAAGTGGCTGCGTGGGGCTTAGCTGCTCAGCAGGGTTAAACCCTAACATTCAGAAACTTGTAGAAATATTAGAGGAAGCATTACTCTATACTTGGACTTTTAGAAGGGACAGGTGTGTGTGTGCATGTGTGCTCAGTAGTTTTTTGGTATATATAAGCTATCTAATCTGAACCTCACCTAGCACAACTTGAGACCACTTCCTCTCATCCTATTGCTTATTATTTGGGAGAAGAGACCAACCCCCCCTCACTACATCCTCCTTTCAGGTAGCTTTAGACAGTGACAAGGTGTCCCCTCAGCCTCCTTTTCTCCAGCCTAAACCACCCCAGCTGGAATACAAGAATGAAGGAAAAGCTGCAGATTTACAGAAAAAGTATATCATTATAGACCATCAAAACTTCTTAGTCTCATATTTATATATGAGGCTTCATCACTGCTCCAAACCAGGGTATAAAACTTTTGTGCCTTTGAAAGATCTTGACCAGCTCTGGCTCAAGGAGACCTCAGACTTTCAGAAGTGCATGGCATCTGAGTGTTCTTTTAACTGTCGTAAAGAAACCATGTATCTCTTTGAAATGATGGGAGAAATCATTTTGCCTAAGTGGCGATGGTATCACAGTCTGTCTCTTATCTTGCAGTTCTCTGAAAGGTCATAGTGTAGTGATTTATGAAAATCATAATTTTGTCCTTTTTTTGATTAATTTTTCTGTTGTAGGGTTTTTTTCATTCTTGAATTATGCAATTACTTTTATCTTTTGATTCATTCCCCACTCCTTGCACCAAGTCTATTGTGGGGATTTAATTATAGCTGACTTGTAATTGCTGGTTTTTTTCAAATTGGAAGTGTGTAATTGTTATATCAGCAAGTCATTCAGGTATACTGTGTAAAACTCAACATATAAGATGCGGATCTGGCTTCACTCAAGATATCTTTTTCTTGTTATTTTCAAAGTGATTACTCCCCACTGCCCCTCTCCTTGCCTCCCCTGGCTTGGGTGTTTTCCTTTTAATTATTTCTTGATACAAGATTTATCTCTTCTGTTTATCTATCTTTCCCTCTAAATTCAGAGGTTATAAGGCTCTTTTTCTTCCCATAACTAGACCATCTGGGAATCTTTTTTTGCTTTTTCCATTGGTTGCATCAAACAAAGTTATGTTCTTAATTCTTGCCTACAAGAATGTACTGATATATACTATTAACATTTCAGAAGAAGACGCTAAAAATTCATTGAGATAAAGGTCTTCACTAAGATTTCCAAGGCAGCCATGGTTGTTTGGTTTCTTTTATTGAAAAATCTGAACAGCCTTAAAACAAATATGTGCTTGCCCTCTGCAAATCAGTCTCTTTTAATGCACTTTTTCTAGTTCAATGTGTAAACCTTGTCCTTACAATCACCAGCTACTTTAAAATCCTCAGGAATGTTTTCTTAGTTCTCTTTTGATGCTCAAACTGCTCTTCTAGTCTTCTAAAAGGTGCACCATTCTTATTATTTCTACTAAATACCTCTCATGCCTGCAGACAGATCATTAATAGAACTGTGGCTAATCTCCAATCCAGAATGATATATTTTGTGCAGTCTTTCAGCAACTGCAATATTGCTTTTGCACCCATGTCATTTAAGAGAAGACACATCAGAGTGGAAGTGATGCATGAGCAAAAGTTACTTAAAAAGCCAAAATAGAAGCTTTCTCATTAGCAAGTGCCATGTGGTGAGGTTATGGTTCAATGAAAAACCTTTTAAATCAATCTCTGCTTCTTTTGCCAATTTCTGTCCTCAACACCGCTGCTGGATTGCAACTTTATCATGTCGGAAGGACATAGTTTAATGCCATAAACTATGTCTAAATATGCATTAAATAGTTACATATTCACAAGTGCCTGAGTCAAATGAGTTATTGATTCTGTTCTACACGCTAAATAGATTTGAATTGTCATTAATTTCAAATATAAGACTAGGGGGGGAAACCTAACACTAAGTGAAATGCAGTTGTCAAGCCTGGCTCTTGCACCAAGATGAACACAATCGGAAGAGCAGAGGGATGGGGAGGTGAGTGAGCCTGGGTTATGACCCCTGAACCAGAGAGTGCTCAGCACTGACAGCGTGTGTCCTCGTGGCCTGAGGTGATAAACCTACTGGTGGGTGACACAAAGAATTAGGTGAAGTGCTGAGAGTGGGGAGAGTCAGGTACAGGTGCCTGCTGAGCCTCAGCTTTCCCTCCTTGACAAATCGTTTAAACCCTCTGGGTGGGATTTGTCTCATCTAAATTTAGGAGTTGAATGTAACTGCTTAACTACCCATGGATTTTTTTTTATTATGCACCTACTGAAAGGAAATGTATACCAAAGGAAAGCAAGGGCAGGTAAGAGAAATTGTCCTGTAAGGTTACACTATTGGATATAAAAGGTATAGTTTTGCAGAAGCTTACTTGTATCAGTGGGGAGCTTTACATCTATTTTCAACAGATTTTTGGGCTAAGGCTGAAGGTCTTCAGCTATGAGCACTCTCCTACGCTTAGGAAATAGGTATTTATCCATGGGGCAAGTCTGCCTGGGCAGAGCTTTATTTAGTGACCTAAAATTAATTTTTAAGGTTCTTTTCTGGAATGGCTTTTCTGTCCTCTGTATTGCCTTGATGGCTTAAAGAGCAGAGAGCAGTACCTGGAGATTTCTTTTTCTCAGGAATAAGCATGGCAGTCAGCAAAGAATTTCCCCTGACATCCTATTGGGAAACGAATCTGCTTTGTTTTCTGTCCAGCCTAGCAGGAGGGATTAGATGAGACACCATCCAAGAGCACATTAAATATGTGTCAAACCAGACCTGTGAACCAGCCTGAAGCATCTTGCTGGATGATGAGGTCCTTGGCTTGGTGACTGGTAGGGAAGCAGCTGCCAAGCTCGGACACATTTCGAAGTGTGATAATTTGTGCCATGATCTATCTGTCAAATCCTGAGCTACTGAAACCAGTATCAGTGTCAAAAATAAATCACACATGAAAACCAGTGACTAGATATTCCACTGTGGTACTGAGTATGTAGGTTTATGTATATATATATACCTGTTTGGATATTTTTTATATACTTATGTATGTGTGTGCGTTTGTGTCTGGAAAGTGACCTTTTACCCATGTAGAAGAAATTTTGGCCCTGAGAACTAGGAGAAATTTTCCAGACAAGAGTTTGAATTACTAAGCCTTTTTTTCTAATGGTATTTTTTTTGTAGTTCTAAAGGTGGGTGAAATGTTCCATGCAAAGTCTAATTTTTTGGAAGAAAATCCATTTATTTGTCAAGGCTGAAAAGTTCCTTGGAAATATTTTATTGACAAGGGGGTCTGCGCATTGGGGAAAGTGTGGGAGCAGCAAGTGAGCAACAACAAAACAGATGCAATTATAATCTGAAGAGAAATGTTTTGACGTAGACCTTTGAAAGGTTTTACCTTCACTTCAGTGTAGAGCCCCAAAACCTCTTAAAGGTGAAAAAAGTTACTTTAAAATAGAATATCAAAGTAAACGAATCCTGGTGAATTTCCAAGCAATTTATTGTATTTCTGAATGCTCCGATCATCTTGCTTGCTAGTCAGAAGTTCAAGATGACTGCAGATTCAGTTTACATGACGTGAGGTGGCACTAGGAAGAGATGCATCATTTGCAGTAAGTACTGGAAAGATAATTACCATGTTCAACAAGACAGTATAATGTAGATGCAGCTTGATTAACACAATTAACCTGATCCCAGTACTAATCTTCACTTCTCAGCTATTTCAGGTCTCAGTTCACTGAATGGTGTTTTGTGACCCTGACGTACATCCAAGCTGCAATAAAACACATTATAAATTGCTTTATTTGGATTTTTTTTGAACCAATGTAAAGCAGAGAGCGTGGAGTATTGCAGTACAGTAAGACCACTGGAAGTTACATCCCCAGTACTAGTTTGCAGGGTCATTTGGGGTAAATGTTTGCTGCCTGTGAGGATGGGACACCTGGGAGACACCCATGACACAGAGATATGTGTCATTAGAAAAGCAAACAATACACAAGTGCTAAACTGGCATCAATACTACCAGAATGAATGTGGCCTTCTGTTTATTACCTGCAGCATTTTAGCAGAAGTGAAACTGGAAAGATTTACCTTATGTTTATGGCTTTCACCAACGTTTCCTGAATATTAGTGTGGGAGGTAGAAAAGCAAATTTTTTTTCAACATTTTGTAATGATAGTTATTCCCTCCAGTACTTCTAAGGAAAGAAACAATTTTTCACCTCTGTCCTCTTCTCCACATTATCGTACCAGGAATGAGTATTAAAAAAGCCACCTTTCTTATTTGCAAAAAACAAATAAGACCTTTGCTAGTTCAACATTTTAAAAAAAGTGTTGCAGTGTACTGGAATAAGGAATGAGAAACTTATCAGATGGGGAAGAGTGGCAAAAACTACTGTATTTATTATCTATGTTGGTTTTTCTGACCAATGATCCAGCTAACATACTGGTTAAGTATTTTGGAAGGGGAATAGCATTGTTTTTCTCTAACATATGCTTTGAACTTTTTTGGAAGACAAATGAGGAAAGCTTTAAGAGGCTTCCTAACTATACATTAAAAGGATGTGATCTCTTTCTACCTTTGCTTACAATTCCATCGAAACTCTGGAAGTTAAGCAGAGTAGATGTGCACTCAGCTGGACATCCCGTCTCACACCAGAGATACTCACAAACTAACGTCATGCAGGGCCCAAACTAGTGAGCCTCTAAACCTGGTGCATAAAAAAGTCAATGGGCTGAGCACCTTCACAAAGTTTTTGGGATGGTTAGTGGTTTCTAAGGATGCTTTCCATTGAATGTGAATAAGCCATGAGCATTTAGCACAGTCAGATTTTGCATACCCCCAGTTAGGCTGTTGTTTGGCTTTGGATCTCTTTCTCACTGTACTTGGGAACAAGACACTGTCTCTGTTACTTAACTCTTTGGAAATGGTAACCAAAAAAGGAGGGAGGAATGGGATGATGACACCCACCTAAACTACTAAATGCATCTAAATAGCATTAATTTTATCTATGCGATGTGGAAAACTACTTACACAGGTTTTGTACTCCCCTTTATCTCAATGATAAACAGATGAACAGGGGCAAGTCCAGCTTTGAGCTTCTTTATCGCACCCTTCACGGCAGCTCTGCCCTTCTCATGGCAAGTACAGCGTAAAGATAGGATGGGAAACTGAATTCTCAATGTGTTTCTGAGAAGTCTTGAGCCAGCTCTGGGTGCATTGAGAGTTGGCCAAAATCCTATTGACATTACTGGGGATGCTTGATAACTTGTGCTGTGGTAAGTGCTTAAACCCTGATGCTCTATAGATCTAAGCTTAAACCGATAACATTGTGAGACATTAATAACAAGGTTATGTCTATTAAATCATCGATCACTTCTGGGGCTGTGAAAGCCCACAGTATGGGAAAATTGCTGCCTAACAAATAGAAAAAGTTAGAGAAAGCAGAAGCTGAGCAACAGCTCAACTCAACAGCTTTTGAAATCATCAGATCGATGGCTCAGTAGATACTGGTGAAGATATGGTTTTTGGTTTTTTTTAAGAACAAGAAAAGACTGTCAAAAATCCATTATTTGGGTGGAGATTCATAGAACGGTTGGATGGAAACTAGAACCTTTACACTAATAAAAGAAAGCCCTTCTTAGCAACACAATGACTACCTATTCTACTGATTACAACTGGGACTGTGGTGCTCAAAGCCCATACCAACCATCTTTTCAGGTATTTAGATCTGGGTTGTTTGTTCCCAGCCAGTCTTCAGTTCTGCCAAGTGATTTGTTGTGTTTTCCTTGGGTGAGGACACTGCATCTCAAAATAAGGGCACAGGTATTGGTAATAGGGTGCCTGATTCTTGTGGCTAACAAGAACACTACACTAACCAGTAGCGTAAGTGACAAGGTGATCCTTCCTTAAAAGTGGATCAGCACTTCCACTGGATACCAAAGGCCAGTAATTGTCTATAAAGACAGAGCAGATATGGCACTTTTTTCTTCCTTTAAATCTCTGCCTTCACGGCTAGCCTGGCTTGTGAAGACACCGGATTTAAGCTTAACTTCAGAATCAGCAGAAAACAGCCATTTGCCATTTTCAGGGAGGCACAATGAATGATTGGAATAGGTATAAAAATCACTTTCTGCTTTATGATGTGTGGATTAATGAAAGTATTAAACCATTGTAAATGATAGATAAGGAAATTATTTCCACTGTAGCTTGAAAGAAATAAAATCACACTGTCTTAAATTTTAAGAGGTTTAAAACTTTGCAAGCTCATCCAAAGTGCATGGGCAACAAAGAGAGGGGAAGGTTTATGGCCATTTGTGGATCACCCTGATTTTTTAACATTCATCATTTTTCTGCTTCATTGCTGTTAGTGTTTCCCATAAGCTTTGAGAAACCAACCGATTTCTCCAGAAAGAAGAGTAAATATGGGTCAGGCTAATATGCTTTTATGGGCAGTGCTGGGATTTTCCCATTTTATTGCCATTTTGCACTATTAATTTTATATCATTGACATTGTTGTCTTCATTGCTCATGTCTCAGGCACGAAAAGGATTATTTACTGTGCACAGAGGTTCAAGCTGGAACTGAGATGGGATGAAATTCAAATATGATTTAGTTGGATAGTACAAGTGCTATGATGTGGCTGTTTCTGGGTTCATACGTGGAGCAGAGTGTAGTTTTTTGTGTTTATGTGCAGCTGCAGTTGTGTTTGACTATGGCTTGCATGTATGAACGTGTTTGTGTCAGAATACGTGCAACTAGGTGTGTAACAGTGGATGAGTATGTGGTCCTTTATGTGTACATATTCACATGTAAATGTTGTCTTGTGAATGCATGATCCTGACTGTGTCTATATACTTGTAGTAGTGTTTGCATAGACGTATACTTTCCATGTATTTTGTCATAAAGATGTGTGAATTCAAATGTGAGAACGATGCTCTCTGTGGAGTGATTGCAGAGCTACCCAACCATACTTTGTGCAAAGAAAAAGTTGCTCAAGCAAAGTAATTGCCAATATAGGTTCACACAACATTGAGTAAAAGCAGAAAATGGTTTCATCTTGAAACGCACCTCAAAAATGGACAACGACATGAGTACGTTTATTGGTACCTGGAGTTTGTCTTGCTATCTTGAAAACTCAGGCATAAATGGGTAATAGGCTGTTCTTAACCTGAAGTGCTGGGTAAGGACTGGTAGTACGTGCGTCATTTCTGGTTGGTTCAAAAAGAGGCTGATAGATCACGTGTAGGGGAAGAAGTCATGGCTCCAGTGGACAAGTAGAAGAATAGAACTGCAGGACAAAGGGAGAGGAGCAAGAAGTGAAGGTTCCTTCAGTAGAAGTGATGATTAATTACCTTTGATTTTCAAAGAAACAGTCTGTTCCCTCCCCATTTCCTTCCTACCTTGCACAAAACTCTTATGTAGTTTTCTGATGTGTTAACAAATCAGTCTGTATGTTTTGCAAGAACCAGCAGCCTCTTGACCTCATAAATCCAGGTTAATAATCGTTAACGTTGCATAATACAAAGTACTAGTTATGTAAAATTGCAGAATCATCTTCTGGACTGTGCATCGTCACGTTGCCTGCTCTTGTGAATTTTGATAACACAAGAAACAATGCAAATCAAAGCAGAAAAAAATTACTTTAGGTTTTGAGTTCCATGTCCTTCAACACAAATTGTAGAATTTTCCCTACTAAATTTTATATTATGGCTGTATAATTAGCAAGGGGACTACGAAGTGGAGCTGCAGTGGTATAAGATGACTAGAATGACAAAGGGATTTTAAGTCATGGCAAATCTACTGTAAGTCTGCAAATCCCGAGTACAGAAGGTAGTCCTTAAAAAAAAAAACAAACAAGCAAAAAACAGAAGCAAGAAAGAGGGAAATAAACATTTATAAACTGTGATCAAGGAGAAAACACCCTAGCTTAGTTTTCTCCCTCCTACAATGTAATGATTTGCTGTTGTTACAATGGTAGAAATTCACTATCTGGCAGCAATATAAGCTTTGGCATCCAGGTCCATCAGAGCCGCATCAGCCATGTGAAAATTAACATACTCAAATGAGATCATTTTTAGGTGATTAATAACCTCCACTTTCTAATCAATAGTTTAGTTATTGTCCTGAAAGAATTTATTGTTGGTGTTTGTTCTTTATTTCCTATGTCCATTTTACCCATACCTAGCACTAGGCAAAGGCATTAGGATATTACACAATAGTGATGTCTGAAACATGCTGCAGTAATCACTATAGTAGCATCCCAAATCATGACTCTTCCTCTTTGGATTCAGATTTACGAGCAAAAGAGGGCACATGCTGTCTTGCCCCTCACTAACAGCAACTTAACAGCTGATCTGACTTCTCCATGTGCTGGATTCTGGCATCCAGCTGCTGCTTCTCATGGTGGAGGCTTTAGTTGATGATAGTTTTAAATTATTATCTCCATCTAAGGTTTTAGCAGTAATTAATTAATAGAGATACTCTGCTCACCTTGTCTATTACAGGGCAAGCAGATTCTCAGTCTGGCACGGCTTATCCAGTTATAACTTTATTTTAGTGATATGAGATCTCTTGAAGAACCTGCAAAGTTCTTTAAGCAGATTACAGCATCCAGACTGCAGTGTCTATTCAACACCATGGGGATAATGGAGGGTGGTGTTGACTTGATTAAATAATTATACATGAGATATCACTTGAATGTTCTAAAAAATATATTTTCTCTTTACTTCTTTAGATTTTCAAATTAAGTATGTCTCTAGCCCTTAAATGTTTAGAGCCTTTCAGAGTCAAGTTGCTATTAATTTAGCTGATCCTCTACTCACAAAAAACATGACCTGAAGAACTAAATGAGTGAATTGCTAATTTGTACAGAGCAATCTGTATGGGTCACGGCATCTCTGAGAGGGGCACAGCAGAGGTAGAAGCAACAGCTATCACGCTAACCTGTGAAGTACTAGTCATTGAGGAGCTATGATGAAGCTGCAATTTCTATTTGGTTAAGAGGCAATATCTTAAAACCTTCTGCAAGAAAGAGAATTTTTGTGAGTTTGTGGTAAAGTTGCTGTTATAAAAAGATCTGTATAAAAAAAATTCCTTTTTATTCCACATCATATTCAAAATTAGGAAATGATCAATTTTTCAGTTAATGCAAAATTTCAGTGAATTTGGCAAAATGGTTAATATAAATGTCATTTATATAAAAACAAAACTCAGTTCTAACAAAACTGAAATATTCTACTTTTTTGTTCAGCATTTAGAAAAATGTAGAAAAGATACTTAGAAAAATGGCATTCTCAACAAAAGAAAGAAGCAATGTTTAAAAACGCAAAGCACAAAAATGACCCTTCAGAGCAATCCAGCATGTACTTAAAGTATTAACACAATTATCATACACTTGCAATGTGCTTTATTTGGACCAAACCTGATATTTTGACCCCAAATATTTCAATGTGATAACTTCATCTGACCTTCAGGTTTGAGCAAAGGAAATGTTTCCAGGAATGTAAGTTAGACCAGCTTTGAAGCGGGAGACATTCTGTTGTCCTTTCACTTCAAATTAATTTGTAACTAATGCTTGAGAGCTGCAGCCACTGATACGAGAGGTACATCCTTTTACTGTTGAGTCCACGTAAGCAGAAGTTTGCTCCTTGCTCACATTGTGTTAGAAACTGGGGGGGGGGGAACTTAAGTGCTGCAAGAATCTCTGGTCTCTCTACTTATGCAGAAAGCAATTTTATGTCCCTTATGACACCACATATTCAGAATCAGCCTAACTTGGCTATATTTCATGAGGATGCTCTTTTCTGCACATTGGTCAGTAATTATTTTTCCTCTTGGCTTGCCATTTCTGACTGGTCATTTGTTACGAGTCTTGAGCAAAATTTCTTCTCTGCCCAGAACAGGGTGTGAGGTATATATCTACAATCTCACTGGAGAATGATGTAGAGTGAAAATGACCCTTTTATATTGGATGCTCTGAGCCTAGGCTAGAATTATTTATGAGTCTATGCTAGTTTTTTTTCTGAGTCCATTTGGTCACTGACAGGGAGGTTCATACTTTCCCAGCTGTGGGTCACACTGACAGTTTTCCAGGCATCTTCAGGCTATATGTGTTATTGAGAACTGAGAGCAGATACCAGCTAGTTTGTTTCCTGAACCTGGGAGGAGACCCACAGATCATAGGAATGGTTGGACTCAATGATCTGATGGGTCTTTTCCAACCTGGTGATTCTATGATTCTATGATGCTAGTTCTTGGTCTGTTTAGGAGCCCACAGGGTGGCATGGGAGGACACAGAGGTGGTACAGACTACGCTCGCAGTACCTCAGTGAGTCTGGTGTTAAAAATTAGTGTCTTCAATGGATTTTTGCCTTCTTATGGAGGTCAAGGGAAACTAGAAGGAAGCTAATACCCTGTATCTTAAGATAACCATACCCAAGCACCAAAGAATGGTGCTTCCTTAGAGTACAAGTTCCCCATATCCTTGCAGTTTGGATTGGGAGTAACCTCTGAATGACACTGGATCAGACTGTTTAGAGCAAGATGAACTATTTCTTATGCTTGTTATCCCACGTAGCGTGGCGCTGCTATCCGTTACATTTTTTCTCCTCTGTTGTGCATCTAGTAGTAGAGCTCTGGATCGACAAAGGAGACACTCCCATTTGTAATTCACCAGTGACTGTCACAGATCAGTGGCTTTTACCCAAGGAGATGTCAAGTGGTGTCATGGAGGTTGAAGAACTGTTTCTTAATTTATTGAGGTTAACTTGTGAAATTAGCCTAATTTACAATTTATGGCCCTTGACCATCCTGAATTGGCCTGTGCAGAAAAAATCTTGCTGCAAGCATAATAATCATACCTTTGCACTAACGTGAAAGGATTCTTTTCACCTTGCTCCAGCACGCTAGTACAACGCCTTCTTCCCATGCCAAGTGAAATTCAACTCCTTTTTGAAGCGTTCTTTATTAACCTGGCTTTGCTCAAATCCTCCAAGAACTTTTACTTTGGATTTAATATCATCATTCCTGGGACTCGATATTACATGCTTAGGGATAGACACCCTTGCAACTGAATACTATAGGCATTGCTTAACTGTAAGCCTAGACAATTTCTCTACAGATAAAGTGAAAATAGAAGTGCAGGTGTTGACATAGGGAGTTGTTATGAACAAAGAATTTTGCTCCACAACTAGATTCTTTGACACTTTGACAGGTCACTTAGTCACAGATGCAGATGAATGTAATTACACCTAGGAAGTGATTGCTCAAGTTCTCTTAATGGTATGCATGCTGGAGTACTGCTAAGATTGGCTGCATTTTTTTTCCCCCCTCCTTTTTTTTTTCCCTTGAAGAAGTGTCCCTCTAGGGATTTATATATCTTGAGTCAATTTGTCAACTATTATAAAAGGGATGCCATGAAATATTTAATGTGGAGGAGGCTTAGTTGAGTGTGGGAAGAAGTCAAGAATTTTTGCTTTTGAAAATAAATTAGGAAATGTTTCCTTTCTCCTCCATTCATGCTCTGAATGTCACCTTAGTTCTGAGTGGAGACCACCTATGTTGCCCCATAGCGATGAACAAGAGGCCGGGGTCCTGAGAAGAGATTAGGTGCTGATGGAATATAGCAACAAATGTGTGACATTGTTTGCACACACAACTCCTCCTACGCTAAACCCACGGGCAATGTGACTCAGTACAGGCACAGCAAGACATCCATGTGTGACCAAGTATAGCAGCTCATCTTTTTTGCTCCAGGGTACCTTGGTACTGTGGCCAAAATAAGGAATCTGATTTCTGGATTTCTGTAATTGTATTCAGCATTACCAAATATAATATATTGGAATAAATGGTCCACCAACCAAGGGCAATGGAATAAAATTCCAGAATACATGTTGATCCAGACTGGAGTAGTCCTCATCTAGGCTGATATGAAGATGGCTGGTACTTCTGCAATGCTAAGAGAAGCTAATAGCATACATTTTATTAATCAATGGGAAATGAATTCACAGAATTTGGTCTTGAGAATCACAGTGATGTGATTACAGTTAAATGTAGCAATTAAAAAATAAAACGTCTGTCTTTGTTCAAACACTGGGCTCTGTTAAGGTACTGTAAGATCAAATCCTGCAGGGTGCTTGGTAGCTGTCATTAACGGTGCTAAGCACTTCTTACTAAATTAGAAGTCCCATTGGGCTTTTTCAGCAGCTGAAGTTGTTCTTTGGTTCTCTGCTTGTAATTGCTTTTATAAAGGAGAATCAGCATATTGAAATGTGCTCAATCCCACTTGCCAGCCTGTAAAGCAGAATGAAACAGCAATAAATCCTGATTGGAATTGTGACTTGATGCTCAGACTTGAACTCTAATGTTGATGAAAAGATTGATTGACATGGCAAGGTGTGATGCTCACTCTGCAAGTGTGACTACTGCTGGGTAAGCTGGAAATACTCAAACAGATCCCTGCTCTGGGATGCAAGATGGTGTGATGCTCTCATCTGAGGCTACATTTAATTCTTTTTTGGTTTAGAATTAAAATGTGGCAGCAGCTGGAGAGCTGTAGTGAAGACAGTGACAGACTGATATAAAGCATAGGGTAGGGAACACAGAATACTTTCTTCCCTCCTTCCCTCCTTTTCTCAAATTATTCTAACTTAAAAAAAAAACCAAAACAAACAACAAACCAAAACAAAAACAAATGAACAAACAAAAAACCCCCCAAAACCTGTGTATAATCAGTGGTGGGCATAACAGTTCTGGACCGTCTTCCTCTGACATATGATGTTATTTGAAATAAGGTACAGTAAAATTATTAATAGAAAATGAAGACAATATGTCAAAGACTGCTGTGATTCATGATAATGGTGTGATTGATATTAAAACTGATAATAATATCAATGGCAGTAGTACTGGGAATAAAATGAGGGAAAAACAGAGACCTTTCCTAGGACCCAAATCCTCTCTGCTGTAACATATAAATGATAGGATAAGCCATACTGAACGAGGTCAGTGACTGCTTAGATCTTTATTGAGCTCTTGGCAATAGTTACTAGCATATATATCTCAATATGTAAGGAAGACCTTAAGAGCAGGAGCAGCGTGCAATATTTTTCTTGTACATCTGCCGAGACCCAGTGACTTGTGGTTCAGGAATTTCCTGAGCCAGAGATGGTGTATTTGTGTTTAATGATCCTTCACAGATTCTTCTTCTCTAAATGGGAAGCCATGGGAATGTTGAGCAGCTTGTGGAAAGGAGTTCCACAGTTTAACTCAGAGCTATACGATGAAGCCCTTGTTTCTCTGAACCCATTACCTGGAAACTTCATGTAGTGTCCTCTAATTCATACATTAGGAGAGGCAGAATCTAATAATTCTTTATTTAGCTCTGTGTGCTTTAGAATAAATTGGCAATTCTAAAGTATCTGTTTTTGAGCAGTAACCTTTTCAGGTTGACAAGAAATAACTAGGGGGAATAATATTTAAAATAATACACATTTGCCATATCACCATACCAAGCAAGTAAGACTCCTTCCTCCAAATTTTTAGTCTCAGTATCAGTGGATTATATCTAGATTGTGGCAACAAAAGTAAAAATAAATAAATATATAAATCAATCAATGGCAATAAATCCTCCCCTGCCACCACCCCCCTCTTCTGTGCAGCACATCTAGTTATCTTCTCCTGTCCTCTGGTTAATTTTGCCTATTAGGCTACTGATTACTTTGTTCTAAAAAAAAAAAAAATACAAGTGGACTAATTTTTTACTTTTAAAAGACTACCTCTTATTAAATAAGCCATTATGTAAATCAGTTCTGCAATCTTGTCTTGTTATTGAATGAGGTACTGGTCACTCCTTTTTGAAAAGGATATGACTGACTCAAAGAGGGTTCAGAAAAGGCTGAGCAAACTATTATGTACTGGAGAACACTCGTCTGTGAAGAAGCATGAGAAGAATGTGATAGCTTAGAAGAGAGATGAATAAGAGAAGCCAAGATAAAAGATCAAATAATGAATCATCTGGAAAACATAAATAAGATTCTCTTATGGTATGGCTATTCAATTCAATTAGAAGGTGGGAAATTCAAAACGTATTGAAAGAAATAGTTATTTGCAGGGCATGTAATTAGACTTTTGAACTCATTGCCACAGGAAATTGCTGAAGTCTAGACGATATGAAGCTTTAAGAAATAGATTGGCCACTTATATGAAAAAATAAAAATGATGGTGCTGAATGTTAAATAACATTAGCAAAGAGATATTACTCTTGGTGATTCATATCTTAAACCAATCTTTCATACCATGTTCTGCATGAGGCATTAGGATGAGATCTAGTTTGAATAAAGAGTGGAAGATCATCATATGCATATTTGCCGTGGGCTCTTATCCATTTGGTTACTGTGCTATATCAGACACTGAAACAAATTGTTGGCTTTGGTGCAATATGGCAAAGTCTCTACCTTTACTCAGGAAAGGAGAGGTGGAAGAAAGAGGACAAGAGGAGTCAATGTTGAGGCTCTGGAGCGAGTCCAGAGAAGAGCAACAAAGCTGGGGAAGGGGCTGGAGAACAGGTCTTCGGAGGAACAGCTGAGAGAGCTGGGGTTGTTTAGCCTGGAGAAGAGGAGGCTGAGGGGAGACCTCATTGCTCTCTCCAACTACCTGAAAGGAGGTTGTGGAGAGGAAGGAGCTGGGCTCTTCTCCCAAGTGACAGGGGACAGGACAAGAGAGAAGGGCCTCAAGCTCCGCCAGGGGAGATTTAGGCTGGACATTAGGAAAAAATTCTTCACAGAAAGGGTCGTTGGGCACTGGAACAGGCTGCCCAGGGAGGTGGATTCACCTTCCCTGGAGGTGTTTAAGGCATGAATGGACGAGGTGCTAAGGGGCATGGTTTACTGTTTGATAGGAATGGTTGGACTCGATGATCCGGTGGGTCTCTTCCAACCTGGTTATTCTATCATTCTATGATTCTATGATTTGGCAAGACTGACAAACATCACATGTGCTCTTCACCAGAGCCTGAACTGGAGGCTGCTGCTGCCTTTCATATATAGTTAGAGTCACTGAACCTCACATGCAAGGACTAAAACTGGGAGGCTGTGACCAGCCAAGCCTGTATTGCTGAATCAAAGAGGAGTTGGGGATGCTACCAGAAAAGCTGTAAAGCATAAATATGTGTCATGAACTGCATGTCCATATACATACTTGATCAAGTTTGTGGTTATCCATGGCAACAGCTGCATGAGTTAGCACTCTCTCCCTGTTCTGCTACTGAGATGCATGGCTTTGACTTTTGGGGCATCCAGAGATCTAGCCAAAGGCAGCTGGACCTCCTGGATTCATTTCATAGAATCATAGAATCACCAGGTTGGAAAAGACCCATCGGATCATCAAGTCCAACCATTCCTATCAAATTTTTCAAGATCAACTCCAAGAGCACTGCTGTGCATCTCCAGCTGAACCACTGGAGCTATGCTTGTAGTGTGCTACCACATTTAGGTGTCCCACCTCTTTCTTCCCAAAGGATGCTGAATTCACGTGTAACCAGCAGTGTGATGGCTTATTTGGTGTGCAGATCCCCCTTCCTCCCTTGTATTTCCAGGGAACCTTTCAAGCTGCTCCTGAATGCTTACAAATTCATGGCTATGACATAGAAAACATAGGCATAGGAACTTTGATCTGACCATCCAGAGTATAATTTCAGGCACATTTCTACTGCAATCATTCGGTTTTCAGTATAGCAAAACTCTCAAATATGTTTACTAATAAGCCTGTGAGAAGCCTATGTAAATCAGGGAAATATTAAAGAATATTAAAGAATCAGCTTCATTTTTAGTATATCTAAATCTAGTCCACTTCAGCATTGATAAATTTATATTAAGCAAGCCCTGATATGTGTCTCCACCTTTAAGTACATGTTTATAATCCTTTGAAGTGGATCGAGATCGATAGGTTTGAGAAATGTGCTTAAAATTAAGAGTATACTTGAGTGCTTGTAGAGTTAAGGCCCCGGGAAAGAGCTCATCAAAGGTTTTCCTAGATGCAAAGTTGCACTAATATAAATTTGAAAGTGATTTGAAATTGATTGGATTAAAACAATCTGAAAGTTTGCTAAATGCATTTGATGAAAGGATAGGTTTGAGACATAAATTTTGTTAAAGCTAGTCTGCTAAAGGCCCTGCCACTCTCCCAGGTCTCCTTCTCCTTATTCTGAAGATAAATTACCCCAAGGAAAGAGAGTCAAAATCCTACATGTCACTGTCCCTCCACTACTGTGTTTCACAGGCTAGTAGATTAAAGTGACTTTATTCTAAATCTTAAATTAAGAACAGAAGCGGTAAAGAGATATATCCAAGTACCCTTTTGGTCTTCCTGAATTAGCAGTCAATAACCTCTGAAAATGGACAGCCAACCAGCCAGGGACCCATAACAACTTCACCTGCTCCTGCTGTTTGCATCAGTGTGTGTTAGAGATGGTAAATAAATGGAAATTAATGAGTCTGAAGTGCCTTTATGCAGGTGTTTAAGGAAGGCTTACATCAGTTTAAAGGATCAGCCATCTGCAATCACCCAAACCTCCCATGCTTTCCCTGCAAGACTGCGTTTGGGGATGGAAAGCCACTAGTTTAATAAGCCTTATTGAGTGAATCTTTGTTAGCCAAACTGCAAAAATTGTGTGTATGCCCTCAGCGCACAGCATTCATGGTGTAAATTGTGTTAAATTCACAGTTCACTGGAGAGCCATGCAATAGAAGCACACACTCCCAAAGTTTTTAATATAAAATGCAAAGCCTTTAACCCCCTGCCTGCCTGCACACAGACAGCGTGCACCACACGTACAACACATTGCTGATGTCAAAAGAGACTTCAGAAATTAGAATGTGGCTCTTCAAATCTGTGCCTTGGATATTTGTGGCTACAAGTATTAGTATCCATCATTTACTGTATTTCAGTCTTTATTCCCACTCTCATGCTTTTTCTCTCCGTTTGAAACTTTTATGTAAATGAAAATACATCCTTAAAAATATCTTGGTATGCATTCTGCACACACCCCCCCCCCGTAGCTCCTGGCAACACAGTGTAGTTCAAGTTGAGTTACTTTTATTAAGGCTCTGATTCTAGGGGAAAATAAGAACCCTTTTTTTTTTTTTCATTATTGCCAGTATGGGATCATCACATGTTTGAGTTCAATCCATTGCCCAGGAAACTCTTACACAGATGGTCAATAGCTCATCCAAGGAGGCAGCAGACCATGTAAACAAGCCTTTGGATTCAGGCACTATTATTACCACAGTAGCTTAGTAATAAAACTAGACCCTTTGAGAAATTGCTCATTACTATTGCTAACATTCAAGCCTAGTCTAATTTAGGATTTTTTTAAAAGTTTAGAATAAATTGTATTGCTGGAAATTTTATTTCTGTTTAAGTTTTGACATGCCTATATACGTATGTATGTTTATGTGTGTATACATATAATTGTAAAAGATAATCAGAACCAGTCTGATCTGGCTGTGTCTTATTCCTTTTTTAAATGTTATGCCTCAGCCATTTTGTGTAAATTCTAAAGTATATGAGATTTTATTGGTCCTAAAACGTATACATACTATAAAGCGCAAGCAATTGGAGATCAATATTTAAACTCCAGAAGGAAAGACCAGACGCAAGTAGCGGTACCTCAGTTAATCTGAAGGAAACTGCCTTTTCAGAGGGGGGGTTATTATTTTATTTTATTTTATTTTATTTTATTTTATTTTATTTTATTTTATTTTATTTTATTTTATTTTTTAATTCTATTTTATTCTTAGCTCCGCCCACTTTTGATCCAGAATTTGAGCACAGGTTTCACCACTGGTGTTTAAATCTCACCAGATGCTGTACACTACTCTTTAGCCCAGCAGTGACAGCTACACAGCTCTTCAGTCCCATTTTTGTCCAAAAATTTTCCTCTTGAGGAATAGCTCCAAAGTCCTGAAGACCTGCAGCACCGAATTTACGCATACTGACACTGAGCACTCAACTGTCTTATAAGATTTCATAATGTTTTGTTACTCCCTAGTTTTTTATCTATGTAGGGAAATGCAGCCACACTGCTTGCAGTTTGGGGAGGGAAGGAGAACATCAAACTTGGTAGAAAGGGAAGCTGGAAAAACGCAGTGATGCTGGAGAGCATCTTCATTCACTGTAAGTGGACCTTGGTAATGGTCTTTAATAAAGTAAGGAGTCATCTGGGTCCCAGTGAGTGGGTGGCAAACACCTTCATGCACATGTTCCTGGTCTGGGCTGTAGGAGAAACTGGAGGGTTAAGGACTGCTCCTGCAGGTCACACCTTGGAACAGGCTTGCTCTGGAAAGGAAGAAAGTGGAAAGAATAATGTGACTCCAGTGCAAATGCATTTCTGCTCCCCTTTCCCCTCCCCATCTTGAGTTAGCAAGGGAACAAAGTAAGGAATACTAATAGCCCTCTTTAGAGAGCAATAGGGTTTTCTGCTCTACTGTCTGCTTAAAATTTTCTAAGTCGATGACAAATTTTAGATATCCTGCCGCTTGCCTTTTCCTTCTTTCTAATTGTAGTGTGAAGAAACAGGAAAAAGCATAAATGCAAACACTCTTGGGCTGTCTAACGGTTCAGGAACTGTGCTAAAAACTGCTGAGTTTACCTATAACCATTGCTAGCTGGCAGGTTCCCAGCAAACCAGAAGTGGTCTTTTTGTATATACTGCAATATCAAACCTCATTTCAGAAGTTTATAGATGTGAAGAGCTTCCAAGAGGACCAGTAATTAACTGGATCATTCTTAAAACTAATATCCACTATGGGAGATTAATCACAAAGACCTCAATTTTTGCTCTGGAAAGCCCTGGTCCAGATATTGCTGGATCTGGAGGAACATTTCTTGGGGGATGTAACTTCTGCTTGCTTTCTCACGTAAGCATCTGCTGCTGGCTGGAACTGGGCACAAGACACTGAATTAAAAAGACTTTTTTTTTGATCCAATATGGTTTTCTTACACATAAACAAACATTGAAGAAAACTAGGAGGCCTGGCTACACTTCTAATGAATTGTGGCTAGAATTGGGTACGCACTGATCAGCCTCAGCTGAGAGCAACTGCTCTTAGGGGTTGAATATCCTACAGCTATGAACTGAGGTTTTGGCTTTGTATTTCTTGTGATAACCATGGTTGTTCTGTGTCTTAAAACACTCTTTGTGTCTGTGATGCCAATTTCAGCTCGGTGCCACTTGAGCATGTCACACTCCTGAAAGGTGACAGGCTACGGGGAAGTGGATGGGAAAGGGGAAAGTTACTTCACCCTTCAGTGACGATCAAATCAACGGTTATCTCTGTGCCTAAAACTATAGTTGTCTCATTAAAAACTGAGTTGTATCTTGCATGTTCTGCTGCTGCTATTCCTTCACTGGTTCTGGGGTGATGTTCTCACACTGTGTACAGCAGATCCATCCTTTTGTCTAGGCAAAAAAAATTGATTTTTCCCCCACTTTTCCCCTGCAATGTCCCCTTCAACACATAAGGATTTGTATCTCAACATGCTAAGGGCAATGTTAAAAATCCATATTTGCCAAGAAAAGAGAGAGTACTAACATTTAGAAAAGCAGGAGAATGAATCTTCGCTGAAGATACAAAGTCGATAAAGAGACTTGCAGTGACCTGAGCATAGGTCAACTTGACCTAGAGAATAGAGAGAAAAGAATGAAAGGAGAACAAGTTAGACAAAAAGGCAGCAGTAAAATATATGAGCTGTAGCTATTAGTTGCAGTACTGTTAGTTCCTGACGAGCCTGGGTAATACTTTGCCTTTCTTTGTATCCTGTGCTGGGGTATAAAGGCACAGGAGAGAAGCAGCCTGTGCACTTGTCTTGCAGTAAGCAGAATAAATAGGGAAATTGAGTAATGGATTATGAAAAGCTGCTGTCATGGGACCTGTGACAAAGCATATCTGGGGAAAAAAAAAAGATCTTGTGAGCCCATGGCTCTGTTTTGTAGCTTACAATTATTATTCTTTTTTATCTCTGACCACAACACTTTGGATGGAGTTCATGATCCACTGTTTTACATCATTGTAGGAGCTCTGCATACAGACATATAGGGAAAGAAGCACGGTTAAAAAACAATCCAAGAATTTATATCATTCATTACCCATCAGCCTTTGTAACTCCTGGTTTTATGTATTCCAGGCTGGAGCACTTCTTATTGGGGACCATAAAAGAGGATTTGGATGAACTGCAGAGTAGGTGCAAGAATATTACACTTCCTTAATTTTTACATTTGTCATGTCCAAGATGCTAGTTGCACAAAGCATAAGGTGGGGGAAGGAATTTTTCACCTCATGATTTGGAGAAGCTCACAGGGATTTTTCCTGCACTGCGGGGAGATGGCAAGGGATCAACAGTAAGGATACGTAGGAATGTCATACTCAATTAATTTCCTGAAATTACACTCTAAAGTTGTTTTTAGAAAATGAATTAATATTGGGGAAAAGCACTGATATCCTTGGATAAAGGGCAACAGAGAAGAACACATTGTTATTATTAAACTGTTGTAGAAATCCTCTCTTTGGCTTTGACTGAATTATTGCAGTGTGTTTCCTTGGTGACATGACGTAGAATTTACTGGAGTGTTTGTGCTGTATAATTGAAAATGACACAACTTTTATTAAACAATCTATGGGACTCTTAACTCTTTTCTATGATGCAAACCTAGTGATTCTTATCAAGTGTCCAGAGCCAGTAAAGTGGAGGCTAGTCAGGCATCCAGCATGCAACATCTAAGTTAAGGGAAGGCTGAGGGCAAAAAATACATACCTTGCTCAAGCTCAAGACAAATGCAATAATAGCAGATGGATAACGAATGTGGCTGAAGTCTCAATTGACCACTTATTAAATTGTCACCCATTGAAAACAAAGCAAAGAGTGAAAGAGCTTGTCTTCCCGTCATTTTCTCCCTCTAACTAAGGATAGAAAGTTCAGGGTGAAAAGCTCTCTACGTCAGATCTCAGTTTAGACCCAGCTTTGACGGGACTGCTTGAAAGCTGTCACCAGTTCGTTTATCTGAGAAAAATGAGTTAATGGTTCAGGTCCAGTTTCTCGTAGGCAGGTGTCTGCATCATAATGAATCTCATCTCAATCAAAGCTAATTGCTGCTCCTGGCAGCAGCCTCCCAAGGAAGTCTCTAAGGAGCAAGCAGGCTTTGAAGGTCAGATCTGATGGGGTCACACACCTCAGCATCAGTAACAGGGCTTACCTTTCAAAAGCTGTCAGTCTGGCATTAAATACATTAAATACTGGAGACTGGTATTGAGGTCTGAATTTCTCTCATGGTTGAGACGTTAGCGTACTCAGATTAAAAGGGTCTAGCTTGTGAAGTATTAGTACTAATTATTAAGCCACCTTTTCAACTGTTCTCTGTTCTAGTCCAGCAGGGTGGTAAAGAGCTTCACAGCTGAACTCCATCCAAGTTTACTGGTGTTGCATCCATGGTTACCTGTGGGGTCTGATGAAGGAGCTACAGGACTGGAAGTTTATTTGTGTTCTGCAAGTACATATTGAGCTCAAAAAAGAAACTACATCTTCTTAAGAATATAATCACTCCCTTGTCAAATTAAATTGAGTAAATTTTCTTCTCTTAAATTGAGTTTGATTTTTGTAATGACTGCTTAGTCCTACAAATATTGGTATAATGGGAATATAGGTACACTTTGATTGAATATGGTTCCTCTCTTGGCTATGCCAACTTGATTATGCCTCCCAGTGGATCCTAAATAGGAAACTCTGTTTTCCTTAAAGCTAAATGGTTGCTTCATTGTCACACCATTAACAAAAAGCAAGGAGCTTGATTAATAGCTGGGCTCCAGGCCTTTTTCACAAAGAAAGAAACTCTGCAAAAATATCAACAGAAAGATTAAATGCTGATACCTGTGTGACACTGATGGTTTGTAGCTCTCCATTCTGGGATGGGATAGATTAATATACAATGGAAAGAAACTGAAGTTATCACACAGTGTAAATATGTATTTAAGAGGGAAATCTATATTATTCCTCTATGCAAATAAGATAATTCCATCATCACCAATACCATCTTGGGTATCAAAATCCTACGGTGTATGGCTGAAAAAGGAACATTTATTCTGGATGTAATGTGAGGTCTTAAAATGTAGCAGATTTTATTTTATGTTTCTCCCTAGACCTCCTTTTGCCTTCCTGAAAATTAATGGTTTAATACAATGCTTAATTTCACACTGGTACACAGCAGGCCAGACACAGCAATTGGTTGAACCCTATGTCTGTAAAACCAACAGTATTGATTTGGCAGTCATTCTATGATGGCTAGACCTTCTTTCCTCGATCTTCAGCTTGTGAAGCTAGTGAGGTGTCAGATTCAGACTGGCACAATCCATATCAGTGCAGATAAGGGCAGAGTGTGAGCTGAAACATGACATTTTGCTAGTGATTTGCTTATTGCCTATATCTTCCCAACCTTTCAGGAAACACAAGCCTTGGAGCAGAGAGAAAAGCAGCTGGATCAGTTGAGGTCAAGGAAAAAAATAAGGTGTGATAGATGAAGTTTGAAACTAGATTAGGAGAGGCAGAAGTTTATTTCTTTTTACTTTTCCTATATGTGTTATTGTTGCAGATCAAGCTATTTCTAGCCCGCTAATGGTGACTGGGAATAAATGGCTGATCCTGGGACTTGCTGAGTATTTTGTCCCTGCTCTGAGATCTGCTGAACCTGGTGAAAAGACCTGCTCTGGATCAGGTTTAGCAGCAGGAGTTGGGACTGCTTCCAACCAGAAGCTGGTTTCTTGTTTTCTCCAAGGAAGCTTTTTTTTTTTTTTTTCTCTTTGCTGATTTAAGTTCTACAAATCTTTTCCTCACTGGAATATAGTGTCTCTGTAAAATTAGATTCCTTATTGGTTTGTTACTCCATCCAAGGTATTAAATTATTTTCTATTATTACTAGAGGAGTCAGACTGGGACAAATCTGAATGAAATAACTCACCAGTAGGCCCATTTCCTTCCTGTCATTAAACAGAGAGAATTAGTATGAAAGGACAGTAGGAAACACTACTGAATCAGCTTAAAATAACTGGGTTTTTTTTTTTCCCCTTGCTGAGCTCTCCCCTTGGATTATGCGGATTTTTTCCTTGTAATGAGTGCTTGTGAAGGTTATAAATGCCAAGAACTGCAACATGCCTTGTGCATCTACTCCATCCAATCCCAAGCCATGTACAGTTAGAGAGTGGAGCTATAGTTGCTAATCCCTTCTGACTTGAAATGCTTGGCTGACACACACCAGGTCAAAAATTCATCTCATTCACAGGGAACAGTGAGTGCTGCCTGCAAAGCTCCCACCAGCTTCACAGTTTAGCCAGGTCAGATTTATTATTCCTTTTCTTCCAGGTTATCAAGTCATGGAGAATTGCTTCAGAGCCCAGTGGACTCCTTCAGTCCAGGGTCATTATGGGGCTTACCCATGGTTGCACCCAAGTGACAGCTAAATGTCTTCTAGGAGCTGGATGAAAACCACTCTACGATTCACTGAATATCTTTTGTTTTAATTTGGATTAACCTGCAGTATTAATTAAGTTTTCAGGTCAGGCTCTGCCTCCTGTTAGCTCATGAAATTGGCCTTGTGACACCAATGGTGCATGAGACATTACCTCAGTTAAATGTAGCTGGATTTCATTGTCTTACTCTTGTGCATCTACATACTCTGTGCATAGTCCTGAAATGTCTTTTTTTTCCTCCTGGAGATGCTTATTTATACATTCTGTCACTTCCTACGTATGTATGTGTACAGTCTGCTTACAATTACTTGGAACTGCTGACTTCATATCCAAGCATACAGTACGTTTAAACTGTGAACATGTTTAGGAAGCTCTGTTCCTTTTTGATGTCTTATGCCCAGAGGAATGAATGAAAGGAAAAATATGTGCATTTATGAGTAGGAGAAAAAAGGGATTGCTCTCAGGAGACTTCCTCCTCAGATTCTGTGATGAGTAATGCTCCTGTCAATTATTGGGTTATTCAGAAATAAGCTAAAAAATGTTTAATTTTAGCTTCTTTCACTTTTTTGGCTTGATGTCATTTCTACTCCTGCGAAAATAGCTATTCCCTGTGGAAATGAAGAGCTCTCAGCAGGACAAAAAATCAATGACAATTAAGATCACAGTAATGATTAAAGACTTCCCACCCTGGGTCTTCATTTGAGATTTTATTAATACTTTTGGAGAGACATATTTAAGCAGTTGCGAAGTTTCTCCACAACATCAGCTTTGGAACATTTAGTATAAGTCCAAAGTGCTAAAGTAAGTAATTTTCTCCCTTGTATCTATGATTTCTTAGCATAGTACTAGGGACTATAATGCCTTGATGGATTGATATCCATGACTTAACACCTGTTCTTGCAGAAGGTAGAGTGTATCATGCTTGTTGACTGTTGGGGTTTTTAAATTTGTTTTAAAAACTTGATAGTTGCATGACTCTGTCTTCAGTAAAACTCCTCCCCTGGGGTGAGAAGTCAGTGTGAGATGTTAAACATAAACTGATAGCAATGAGAAATCATGTCTTGTAATTTAAACAAACAAAAAAGTATATCTCTAAAAGAGGTTAATTTTAATAGCTAGGATCCTTCTCTACCCTGTGAAAACTATAGAACAAGTCAATCCACCTATTTTAGGTATCTATTTTAGAAGGAAGTACAGTTTGGAAGTCATTTGTCTCTCTTTTACAGAGAGGAAACTTGGGCATCGGGCTAAGAAGTTTAATGCATAATTTATACACTTTTATACAGCTTAAACTGGTGCCTGAATCCTACCTTTGGTGTCTTTAAGAATCCCGCTTCTCTTGTCTAAAGAGCTGTAAAGGTCAGGAGCTGGCTACCCTGGTTTAAAGATTTTTGTGTCTTTTTGTCCTGAATTCCACTTTTCCTCATATTGTCCTCTCCTTGTATGTCCACAAGACCTTTCAATAAACTTTTCCCTTCTCCATCAGCTCATATCTCCGGGCCCCAGTCCACTGATGATCTAAATTATCTCCTTCCACGCTAATCAGCTGTCCTCACTCAATATTATGTGCAGGTGGAAGTTCTGCTCTGCTGCAAAGGATGAACAGAGCAAGGAGATTGCTAGGGCCGGAAAAGGGAGATGAGATACAACAAGGGATTTATTTAGCACTTGTATCAGGAATCAACGCTCATTTTCATAATGAATTTGCCTGTTTTGGTCTTCACTGCAGCTTTTCATTAGGTGGATGGCAGCTGAGATTTCTGCATCTGCCACTCTGTAGTTCCCCAGTTGCTCAAGGAAAGATCTTTTACTTTAATCGCTGCTGTGATGAGTTGGGTTGTGTGTGGGACTGGGGCTGTTGCTGGCAAGACAGGGAAGGGGAAAGAATTAAAGGAAAGATTTCTGCATCTACCATTTGCAGCTTGGCATTATATATATGTGCTCCCAAACTCTTCTTAACTCACTTCTTTATTGATTTATTTGTATATGTGGTACTTAATGGAATACTGTCCACTTTTCCTTGTGAAATATGGCCACCTCTGCAGTGGAGCATGACAAGTATTTAGCAGCAACCAGACAACATGACATTTCAGAAACAGAGAAAGAGAAAAACAACAGATTTTGCTGAACCACAGGCTAAACTAAGGAAGTGGAAACATCAAAACACCATTTGTGGAGCCCATCTAAATAACATTTGAATTCAGTACCCTCGTGTGACCCAGTTTGATGTTCTCTTCTTTTAGGAAGGGTGATGGTTGAGCCCATTGAGCTGTACCAGCAACTAGCTTGCCTGACAGTGCTGTCCCTTGGGAGCTACTGAGGAGTTATAAATAAATCAATGTGAAGGAATACATAAATATTCTAGTTTTTCCTTGCTGAATGGGACTTTTCTGATCAGTCTTCTATCATCTGTTTTGTAATGTAAAGAGTTAAGAGTTGACAAAATTGCTAGATATGTGTAAATATAAGCCTCTAGCAGTGACTTACACACATGTATTCACATAGCGTGGCTTGACTCAAGATGAAGTAGCACTGAGGCTCTGCTTCATATACTTCATTTTTACCTGTCTTTGCAGGCATTAAGTAGCAGGGGAGGTCTCACGTAAATTGGAGACAGAGAAATGATTAGCTGTTCATCTTGCTTTACTTTCAGAGTGGTACAATGAAATCAGCAGAAGTCTATTCCCTGGTACCTCCTCTACTTCTAGCAAATAAACCTTGTTTTAGAAAAAATTAGAATGCTTTGTGGATAAAGGAAGGTGACACTAGGTCTTGGATCTGTTTCCTTCATTAGCAGCAAATCAGCATGTAGTGATTACCTCTTCTAGTATCAATGCTGCAGCATTTAACTAGTCAGAAGAGTTTACAGATGCCAGAAGAGAAAGCCAGTGATGCATGTAATATATTGCTGGAATCATAAGTAGCTGAGACAAGGGCTGGTTCTTGCTTAGTTCAATATTGTTGTTTAATAGCAACTCTAAATACACTCTGCTGGATTAAATATAGTACTATTAGCTCCAGAGATAATGATCTTCCTAGATTGAATGAGGGACAATCATATTACGGTGTGATGCATTTCTCTGAGCTCCCCATATGTGAGCAGGGTAATTGAAGAGACTAGCAATTCTGTAAGCCATCCTGAGGGTCAAATTATCTCATTTTACAGGCTCCCCATTCCTAGAGAGGACAGAAGAACTTACTCTATGAATACAGAAGCATTAGATGACCCTGTCCTTTGTATTTGTAAAGCACCCATCAAGCCAGCCTGTGGATATTATCTATCTTTAACTAATTATAAGAGATTTGTTCCACAGTAGTAGCTTCAAAGGTAACAATTTATCCAGGCTTTTCTCTCATCCTATTTATAGGTAACTGAATGAAGAAATGAGTTGTCTTCATGTTGAACTTTTTCCTCTCTCTCTCATCTTAGCTAGAAGGAAAATGAAAAAGGACAGCAGAGAAAGGAGCCCTGTTTCTAAACGAGCAGTAACCTCCCTAGAAAATTTCCTACCCTTAAACCCAGCTGAATAGTTCAGTGAGAGCATAGATCACATAGACAGTTGAAGTTTTTATGATATTTTAGAAGTAGATTTTTACGTGGCCAAACAAAAGAGGAATCTAGAGGATACAAGAAATACCCAGAGTTTACCTTTGTGTGCAATAGCCTATTCATTTTAGATATAATGTGCATTTGATACTACAGTGTCCCTCCTGTTCTGTTGCTTATGTTCTCATTTCCTGTTTTGTTCAGTGCTCTATTTTATTATTTCATTTAAAGGATTCAAATTTATTGAGGAAAAGAAACTACATATATTTATAAGTGTGTATAGATACATCTATATGAATGCATGTGTATATGTATAGACACACACAAAAAGTTCTCCCTAACAAAGCCAAGTTTTAGTAGACTTTTCTATTCCCTTGTGAAATTTAACCCTTTACCTTCATTACTCTTCTGCTTTAAATTCAGAACCTGTAGAGAGCAGTCTGATGTTGTTTAAACCCACACAGGCTACCACGACCTGGCATCAGCAGGCAGGAGTGACATGCCCCTCAGTCCTGTTCTCTCTCCTCCACATGACGATTTTAATTTACGTGATGGACAATTAAGTTCTACAGAGACTCCACACAGACATGTTACAAGAGGTCTATGCTGGTAAGTTAAGTGAACCATTTAAAAACATTTTATTTTAAACCCCAGAACTTTGTGAATCTGTCCACCTCACAATTAAGTGTAATTGAACTTAGCTGTTTCACGCTTTCCAGGGTAACAGTGGTAAATCAAGAACTATCCAACAAGGACTATAAACAGTTGTTTAAATCTTAATTTATACTAATCTATCTGCAGAATGACTTCTGCAAGTCTTACTTATTGGGGGCATTCTATGCTTGTAATTATTCACGTTTTCTTTTCCCACTTTGAAGGTCATTTTCAAGGCAGTTTATCCTTTAGGCCTCTTCGTAGACATGAGGATTTATTTTTATTGCTTTTAAAAATGGGTTAGGTGCTTCTGACTTGCTTGCTGGTATCTTTTTAATTTCATCATGAGAGCTTTGCCACTGGATGCACTGTGATTTTGAGTCCTAATTTCATTGTCTAGGTAAAATGAAGGAGAAATTTGAATTGTTTTCCACTTGAAGCACAAGGGTATTTTGTTTCATAACCCTCTTGCTGCCTGTGAAACTACTTGCAAAATAATGACTACTAAGCTCCCGTAGATATAACTGTTGTGTATGTAAATGTTCACATGATCATCAGCTATAGAATAATTTATGATACAGTAGGAAAAACACATTAAGAGTACAGGCATGTTGTTGTGCAAATGGGATGATTCAGAGATTCGTATTCCAAAATGAGTTGCTTCTTTGCTCTGATTTATGAATTCGTGATTGAGCTTCCATTGTTCAGTTCCTTTAATATGATATTTTTCATTTAGTTGTTTTTAGATTTGTCTTCATTCCCAGATTGAAGAATGACTGTTGGTCTGGGATTTTGGTTTATTCTATTTCAATACTGACACTGAATAATAGAATGTAAAATAATAATGGAAATAAAACATAAATCAAAACTTACACTATTGCTTGATTTTAAGGAAAAAATGAAACTAGTCAGATCATTGCAGGCTATATTAATTTGCACTAACTCAAGACCCTAGTTATGTTTGTGTCTTATTTGTTTGAACTTCTTTTTCCTTTGGAAATACCAATTATTTTTCCCCCAAGAAAAAGACCGAAATTCCACAAAGCAGTACAGTCCATAGCAGAGACCAGGGAGATACCTACACCACCTGCATACTTTTTTTTTTTAAAAAAATACTTGTTCTTTATTGAATGACTATAATGTAGCATAATATACAAGATCATAACATGAAGCGGCATAAAGCATCCTCAAAACATATGAAATAGAAAATATGAGAAGTTATTGAAATTGTCATAGAGCAGATACTCCTTTTTATGAACAGCATAACCATTTACACTGAAAGAAATGTCTGACTACCTGAACTGACATCATAAGGTAATATGCCAGACCTATTGTTTTGGAAACCTCTTACGTGCAGGATTCATTAAATTTTGCACTGGAAGATACCTTAGCCTTTCTGTCTATAAATTAAAGATTTATCTCTGTTTTTTTGAGATGGAAGGAGGAAAGAACTGAGCGAACAGTGTGGGGGAATAAGATAAAAGTTCCAAGCAGATGGGTTAAAATAAATATGTACTGAAAAGAGGATGCTACAACTACATATCAGATGTTCATCTGCCTTGAAACGATGCCGTATCACCAAAAGCAGAGCTTCCAACAGCAGCACAAAATGACAGATTTACCTTCAGACCAGCTGCAGAATGCAGCTGCAACATATGATATGGAAAAACTATGAAACATTCTCAAGTAATTTTAGTACAAGGATAAAGAAAGAGCAAAGGGAGCCAGAGCTGTCCCTGTTTGTTAGTGTAGTCACTTGTCTAGTAAGGCCAAAACCTCCGCTAAAGGCAATTATAGATATGTCTTTTGATGTGGAGAAGAGATGCTTTATTGTACTTAAAGCTAGGAGAAAAATATATTCTGAGCAAATGTCCTTCCATTGGTCTGATCCCAGTTGAGTATAGAGATTTAGAACATATTTGAAGGAAAAGAACAAATAAAGGTCTGGATTTAAATAGAAATCAGGGCAACACACAGAACTTTTAGCAGACTTGGGTTTGCTAAAAGTTTTTCAAAGTAAGAAAATGTAATTTATTTGTTTGTGTATTTTTTTTAAATAACCATTCCTCTATACAAGATAAAAACAGAGCCTCTAATTTTCCTTCTTCAGCATAGCTTTTGATGTAGGATTACATGAAGAGTTATGAGTTAAAAAGAAGAAGATAGAGTTGAAAAATGAGGGAATAACTAATAAAAGAGAATATTAAATGGGGAAGGGTTGAAATGGAAGTAGGCTGCTAGCCAATTTACCTAAGAACTGTTCTTAGGCTCAGTTTTGTGTAATATTTTCATTAGGGACTTTGATGCTGTAGGAATTTCCTGATGAAATTTGCTGATGGTACAAAATTTGAAGGCTGCAGTACAGAGGAATGTTGGGATATTCTTCAAGTGAACTCAATGACCTTCAAGGGAAGTAATAGAAAGGGAACAAAATTCAAGCTAACAGAGAGCAAGTTCTTACACTTTGGGACTAATCATAAGGTTTTTCTCATTTAGGGTGTGAACTCTGCAGAGGGAATGACAGAGAGGGGAAAGGAAATTAGTGGTGATTAGTGGTTCATAGGGTGACTGCAAGCCCTCATCTTGAAGTACTTCTGATAAGACAAACAGGACCCTTCTGCCAACCAGTAAATATCCAATGGAGACAGAAAACTCTGAATTCTACGAAACAAAACAGTATACAAAGCACATTATTGCAGCATACACAGCGATGGTGAGACTTTGTCTGGAATACCATGTTGAGCCCTGATGGCTCCTAGAGGAGAAAGCCACGTGGGCTAAAACAGCTGCAGGTAAGGTCTACCAGAAAGATGAGTTAGGGAAAAGTGTCATAGACTGGTGTGGCAGCCACAGTGGAGGCTACAGAAGGTCTGTGTACATGGGAGGAGGTCAGGAAATCTTGCTCAGGATGGACTTGCCCAGCGTGAAGGGAGCATGGATGAGATTTGTTGAAGTTAATGGCTTTTTCTATCCGAGTAGGTATATGCTGCTGCAAACCTGCGCAGCAGATCCAGTGGGCAGCAGTGGTGAGCAGTACACACCCTACAAGGCTAAGACTGGGGTGTGCTCTTTGCTTTCCTATGATATGAGGAATTTTCTCATCTGGTTGAGTGGATACTACAGGCTTAATGTACACCAGGAGATAATGTCGGTGCCAACTGCTGCACTGGTGTTAGGCTTGGATCTGCTCCTATAATACACCTTTCCAGCCACTGGGGTTTTTTTTCCTACAGGTTTATGCTTTTAACTTTTATCCTTGGGGGCTAACAATGCTTCTGCTGTAAACTTCTGCTTCTAACGTGATGAGTCTCAGTGCATGTTGGACCCAACAGTATATTTCTGGTCAACTGAGAGACTGTGTCTGGACTCAGGCACCAGATACAAGCACTTCAATACCTAGAGAAATCTTGATTTTGTGTTTAACTACGCTTTCAAACATCATGAGTCAGCTCTGTCTTGAGCTAACTGCACCTCCAAAGATGTCACACTACTTTGCCAAAGGTTTTGAGTAGGGACAATATAATCTCAGCCTAAGTCACCTCATTATCAAATTAGTCACAATTTGATGACTTTCAGCCTCTTGGTATAATTAAGATGTAAGAACTATACAAAAGTTTCCACCTACTGGATAGAAAAATCTACCGCTACTTGATGTTTTTCTGGATTAATCTTTTAAATTTAATAATAATAGGATAGAATTCAGTGGAGAGAAGAATAAAGCATGGCACATACAGGAAATTCAGTTGCATAAACACAAGGCAGGGATTATCTGCTTCTGCAACAGTACTTTGAGAAAGACTATAATATGGGGTTATAGAACAGGGACAAGCTCGGGGTGGGGGAGAAGGAAAATCATATTCTCTTCATGAACAGCAGCTTGGTATAGAAGCTATGCAGGATAACTATGTTTTTTCCTCTGGCTCTTTGAAGGCCTCAGATTACAGAAAAAGACATTGTAGGTTTAAGTTGAAATAGCCATCTGGAGGTCTTGTAATGGGAACAAGTTCCACAGAGCTGCCCAACAAATGAAATAAGAAAGAACTGCAAAAAATCGTTCAAAATTTGGGTTTGTTCTGTCTCAAAAGACGAGACTGAAGGGAAGGCATTGCTAAAGGTTTTGAATATAAATGGATTGTTATAAAATTGATTCTATTTATAAAGATGTATATATTTTTATTGTTGTCCACATTTTAGAGATGCGTGTTTCAGCTATGAATTAAGAATATACTGTTAGACAAATATATTTCCAGGGTAGTCTTGGTGAACTATGGCTTGCTTCCAAGTGGGGAAAAGAACTACCCAGAGAATTTGATGTTTGGACTCTCTGATCTCAGAGGCCTTTTCCAAGACTTACAGATTCTGTGATGATTTTAGGATTCAAAGCAATTTAGAAAAATAGAATACCTGACCAATAATGTAATGAGACTGACATATATACTGAAAAGGTTCAACATCTCAAGGAAATGGCTGATTTCACCGCTTTCAAATGCAATGGGATTGACAAATCCTGGAAAGGGTTAGGATCATGAAGGATTTTCTGCTTTGTTTTTTTTCCTCCTGGATTATTGAATGTCTCCTTTCTGTTGTTTATTAAGTAGACAGCTTGGAGGTCTAATGTATGAAACAAACATGAAGACAGAAATCAAGTATAAGAATTTATTTCCAAATCTGGGGAGTATCTCATTGATTGTCAAGTACCGTGTGATAGCTAAATTAGGATGAAAAACAGCTGCAAATAGTTCAGGAAGGATAATTGTGTGATGAAATCAGCAGTATTTCCCACCTTAAGTAACTCTGTTTCTAATAACTTGGTCTTTCAGACTGCTGTAAATCTCTGGGATGATGCTGCGTCCTTGGTGAATCCCGAGGAAATGATAACACCATGCACAAGCAGTGTGTGCCTTACTAGTTCACTGAATCAAGTCTTAGAGCTATTACAAAAGACTCCATAACTTAGAGAAAACGCCACTGGTTTGATTGCTTCTTTTATTCTTAGAGAACTTGTCTTCACTAGAAATCTGTTACAGATTCATTACCTCTAACTACATAGGGGAAAAAAAGCATAAACAAAGCATTTTTTTCTGCCAGGTGAAATTCCTTTCTAACTTGGGAGAAACAAGTTAACAGGCATGACAGCTAACTGAAGAAACTGTCGATGGCATCTTCCTTGTGGCAGAGCTATTTTCTAAGGGGTCTACAAGTTCCCTTATGATTAACTCGAGGCAGATGACTAACTCCCACAGACTGCTTCTGAAGGTGCAAAGGATTTTTTTTCCTTTCTGATCTTTAATTTTTCTGTGGAGATGTCTATTAATTCACAATTAATTAATCTCTATTAATTTGTACAGTAGCTCAAACCACATCTCAAGCTTATAAATGGCTAGTGTTGCTCTGGCAGGGCTAGATATGTGGTTCCTGCTCTTCTGACTATTTGTTGTAGCATTCTGTAGCACACGAAGCCAGAGAGAGGAGGTTGGACTGCATACAGATTACATGTTCTTCCATTTCTCTGCAAACATCTGAGGGGAAAGCGTGCGTCAGTGTTTACACAAATGTTTAGAGGTAGTTGATTCAGATTCATCCCAGCATGTCAGGGTGTATGGAGTAGGGTGGGAGGGTGATGCTGGTGCCCTGTGGAGTGACTCCCAAACAACACAACTGGGCATCCACACCAACCAGCAAGTGCTGACAAAGTCCTGAAGGCAACTTAATGATTTTTGTTCGGAAGAGGCTGGTGAATGATGGATTTGAAACTGGACCTCCCATCTGTTCCCGATTTGTCTTCCACTGAAGCTAAAGAATGAGAATGAGCAACTGGGCAAAAGCTTCATAGAGCCGTCTGAGGATCATGTCACCGAGCCAGATGGCAGTAATTCAACTTTCCTCCTTCGTAGGACCAGTATATACTGGCAGAGATTTATCGTTTCTCCATTACTAAGGATTTACTGGATGCTTCGTAGTTCTTGGGGGGAAAGGCAATATTTCCTGCTTTGTAAATGTGACCTTTCCTTTCTGGGTATTTTTTAGCCAACTATATTTTTCTTGTGTGAGATAAATGTGTGAATCATTAAAGAGAGAGGACAAAGTCTCAGTGGAGGATTAATAAGGATTGCCCTGCATGGTGAGGAATCTAAATCTTCATATAGAATATTTTTATAAGGCTGTGATATAGCACCAAATGGTTGTAGAAAAATGCCAGATCGAATTAGGGGGAGGGAGGGTTGGAAAGGAAAGAATTTTAGGAAAAAATAGACCAGATCCTTAATGATTAAATTAGTGATGCTGGCTTAGAGATAATAACATTTTTTTTTTCCACAGAAGTTCTGTCCACAGAGGCTGCAGCTGGGAACACAAACTCAGGGATGGCATAGAGCATGTACAGAAGACCAGTCCTTTTCAAACTATGTGAGCACTTCATGTTTTACAAAAGGGCAAATCTGCTCTAGATTAGCCCTAATTAACCTCCTGTCTCTATAGTCGCAACTGAATGACATGGGATTTTTATGCTGTAAATCTCTTTTTAGTTTATAAACTCTGACATTTATTCTCAGAGCAGCTGTGCTTTTCTGATACATGGAGAGACATCTCTTCTGGTTATTGTATGTCTAACACATTCATGGTAGCTTCTCCCATCACCTCACTAGGCTACGCTATCATCTCTGTCCTTTTGCAAGGAAGCAGGAGGGAAGGCAACCTTGATCTTTGGAACCTATTAGGGTTAAGGATGCCACGTGAGTGTTAGCTATTGGAATTAGGTGAAAATAGCCATATTGCATCATTTTATGAAGCGCTTTAAAATAATAACTTTATTCCCTGGAAACAAACAGGCTCCCTATGACAATCAAAGTAGCAGCCTAAGAAAAGATCCCCAATAAAGCTTACATAAAATGAATAAGCTACTTATTGGAAAATTGCTCTCACAGAGTACCTGATAGTGGTTGCAAATCAATTGGAAGGACGTGTTACGCTGGGTACACAGGGAGTTGCCTTAGGACTGGAAGTAATTGTTATTTTATTAATAATTTCTTTAAAAATTAAAATTAATGATTATTTTATTAGCATCTTCTGTGAAGTAGGCAATATAACTTCCTGTTGGTATGAAACCTAGAAAGTCTGCAGATGCCACAGACACTGAGAAGAATTCAAAATGAAATTCATAAATCAGAGGAAGTGTGTGCAAAAAAAAACAAACAAACCCAAACAGTATGTGATTCAGTTGCAGCAAATGCAAATTATCAAACAGAAGTTGAGGATTGCTTGGCTCAGCAGGCTTTCTCCAGAAGTGGATCTAAGGCTTCTACGAGGTTACGAAACAGCAAGTACCAGGAATATCACGTCACTGCAGAAAACCCAGAGAGCTTCTATATAAATGTAGAGGAAGGAGTGTTGTGGGTAACATGCACTGAAAAAACTCATCTGCAATGCTTTCTTTGCCTATGGGCTCCTCTCTTTGAGAAAAATGAGGAAAAACTGGAAGCAGTTTTATGCATAATCATAGAAATGATCACAGCAGCTAAAAAGAGCCAGACATATGGATCATGAAAACTTCACTACAGTTTGTAAAGAGATTAAAAATACATCAGAATGGATGTAAATATAGTAATTTTCCAATACAATTGGTGAACAAACCAATTGATGTGTCAAAGTAATGTTCAGCCATACTGCATCTATGTCAAAGATTTTCAGTTTTTTTTCTATTGTAAGTGGAATTTTCTCCCACCTTAAAAGAGAATCGGGATTAATCTTTTGTACTTGAATTTGTAGTGAAAAAATACGGCTTTCTGTGAATGAAAATCAGCTAACAATCCTAAAAAAAATATTTAGATCTGAAATCTGGAAGAAAACCATATAGCAGTTTAGGAGGTATCTATACTATTGATAGAATTACACGGGATGATAGTGCCTGATATCCAAACTTCAGAGATTAAAATGTCAAACCACATCCAATGTGTATTGTTATTTGTAGCACAGTAATACCAAGAAAATTAAGTGAAATACATGGCACTAAAATAGAAGGAACTGTTGAAACTAGGTTTGAATAAAACTTCTTGGACACAGAGTAAGGGAAGTCCAGTGTGAAGGAGGATAAATCATGACCGGCAAGCTCAGCAGTGCAAAAAACAATGTGAAGTGGTCTAACCTTATGCTTGGCTTTATGGAGGTGTCCATTTAGATCTTGCATTTAGAGCAATGTCTGCAGGTGAAGCTGTTGCAACGTGAGCTTCCTGTCACACCCAAAAGCTGCTTCAAATATTCAGCATAGTCTTAGCTACTGGGGTTTCTAATATCTTACTATGGTCTTGGAGAAAAGAAGATAAGAAAAAATTAATTTCCAACCTATTCCGTTACCCTTCATTTTTTATTAAATAACCTTTTTGCTGCCTGTAGCTGCTCGTCCTTCTTTTATCTATTGAGGCTCAATGTGGTTGTAACACTGAGACCATTTTGTGCCAGCAAAAGCAGGAATCACTGCACTCCTTTATAACCAACACAGCAGCATCTGTTTTTCAGGCATTACACCAGAAGAGAAATGTACTTCTCTACTTGGGTATCCTGCAGCACCAAGATCAATTATACAAAATCCATGCTCTTGGGCTTTAAAGACTTTAGATAGTGGGGATTTTGGAAATTAGATTGAAGTAGTTAAGTGTTGCAAATTCTCTCTCTTGAGCAGCTGTGGCTTGATATGACTGCTTAAAGGATTCTTTGGCAAATGGATTGCATTTCCTAGTGGGATTTGTGCTGTGAATAAATAAATTTCCATAATCAACTACTGATACTTCTGCAGTCTTCATCGCCTGCCTTCCAACTTGATGCACATGTACAAAAATTTCTGTCCATTTAAAATCAAGTAAGGAATCGAACTGAAATGAAAACACTACACCTAGCAACAAAAAATCCATCAAGTTTTACTTTGCTTTGTAAATCTTGTTAGTGCCTTGGCCTATTTAATGCTAACTAGGTGTCAATCAAAGGCAGAGCTGACATGGTAGTGGGAGTGCTCTGGAAATAAGAGGTAGCATCTTTGGGACATCTTACATTTAAACAGTGATATCTCCTTAGATTTCCAAAGATGTTTAATTTCCTTTTAAACTGATTCTGTCACAAATCCAAACAGCTCTCTTTTTTTTCAAAAAGAAGCAGATTAGGGAAGCCCAGCCTGGAGGGAAGGGAACTTGAGGGAAGACTCTCCCCTGGTTAGACAATGAAAGATATTTAGGCATTATATTTATGTTTAAGTTGTTAGTTGGATTTCGAGAATCCTGGTATGTCTTTCAGGTTTTGTTGTCTTTGTTTTCATAGAATCATAGAATCACCAGGTTGGAAGAGACCCACCGGATCATCGAGTCCAACCATTCCCATCAATCACTAACCCATGTCCCTCAGCGCCTCATCTGCCCGTCCCTTAAACCCCTCCAGGGAAGGTGACTCAACTCCCTCCCCGGGCAGCCTCTGCCAGTGCCCAATGACCCTTTCTGTGAAAAATTTTTTCCTAATGTTCAGCGTGAACCTCCCCTGGCGGAGCTTGAGGCCATTTCTCTGACCTTTAGAAGACCTTGACACTTTATATGTGCCCTAGTAAAAAGGAACTGAAAATCTGGCCACTTATTTGGTCCTGCAATAGAAAGAAAACTTCTGAAAATATAGTTTTCATAGCAGGAGGTGGCATCAGGCACAGGGCTGGGGATCCTCTGGAGTCACAGTTTTGAGTCTTAATAGCTTGTGACATAAATAGGACTGACTGTGAGGAATACTTCTCTGGTTTGTATGTTGTACACAGTTGATAATGCACAACATTGTGACTGCACTACTCTTCTTCCTTAAATAACCTCCTTACAGCTCTTCAAGTTGTAGTCTAGTGATGCCAGCACTTCTGTTAGCTTGAGGATTTCAGTGCTTGCCAACGCGAGAATTATCTGTGAGATCATTAGTGTTAGCTCCTTGAACATTTTGCTCTTTAACTGCCAGTTGTTACAGGATCTGATCTATTTCCTTGACAAAGTTTAAGTAAATAAATAAACAACCCACACCAGGCAAATATCTACTCATACTTGGTTTGAAATTTACTATAAAATGGTTTTGTTGTTTTGCATTCGCTTTGTGTGTTCTCTGTCCTCTTCCCATTCCCTCCAAATATTAATTTAACCTAGAAATTAAGCTTTATAGAAACATTTTTCTAGGTGTGTCTCTACTTTGGAGGAGTGAAAGTAATTTTATTTTTCCCTTTTCAGAAAATGAAGCATCCATATTTAGCTGTGGCACTGTGCTCTGACTCGGTGGTGCTGAAAATTCCAAGCTTAAAATAAAAAAAAAAAGTAAGGCATGCAGACTGGTCTGTCAGCTTAGAGCCCAGAAACAAGGCTGGGATTCAGTCCTGATCCTGGCAAATGGAGTGTTGCCGTTTCTGATGGGAGCAGCATCAAGATGGAAAATAAAAGATTTTCATTCCATTGCAAACGGATGTCACTGTACAAAGATGGGAATTTAATTTTCCACTGTCTTATTTCTGCTGACTTTGGGTTGATAGGCTGGCTGTGACTTGCTTTTGCCTCTGAGTGTCTTAGCAGTAAAGATCTCGTTCTAAGCCCCTCCACATAACCACAATAATTCTGTTTCACCAAATGATCTGTTATGTTAGTAAAGAGAAGGGTGACTCTTTTCACACAGAGGATGAACTGAGAGGACTGATTTCTGTGGTGGGTGATGGAAGATTCCTCTGTTTATATCTGCTTATGAGGATCTTTAATCAAGCCTAGGAAGTACGTGAATGGTACTACCTAGTAAGTAGAAGTGGTGTGAAAGCTTTTTCAAATACTTGAGACAACCTTTAACTTACTGTACGCCCTCATGAGTCACCAGCCTTCCTTTTCTCTGTTTAACAAGAAGGTTTGGGGTAGTTGTATTTTTAATCAGCTAACTTTGTCTGCAAATGAATTTCCTGAACTCCACATTGCAAGTGAGGTGTGATTAGGAGGTTGAGTTGACTTTGGCATGTTTAAATCCAGTGTGCTTTGGCAGTAGTACCTCAGCTACTGGTGCCAAAGGGGCGATGGTGAAAAAACCCTTGAGATCCAGAAGTATAATGGAGGAGGAGCAGAAAAAAAAAAAGAAAAAACAATAGCATCTATTTTTATGGCAGTACTTTTTGTTCAGCAATTAATGTAGTAAGTATTGTCCAATTGGCATAGACAAGAAGAAAGTCACAAATAAACCCTTGACAAATTAAACTCAGTTTCCCCATTAGTATCTGCACCCATTTATAGCCCCAGGAATTGCTCCCCTATGCAAACAGCTTCCTTCTTTTTTTTAACAAGGTAGATTTGATCAGCATCCTCTTGGAGGATAGTTATTAAGGCTGTCTTCCCCATCCAATGAACCTGTAATTTCACAAATAACACCAACTGCAACTTCATCTTAGAAAAAAAAAAAAAAGAGAAAGATAAAGGAGCTGGAAGAGGGCAGTGAAGTAATTTCTATCAGACAAAGATTCTAGGCCAAATTCTCAGCTACTGAAGCAGATAAGGGATGACACTGTTCCCAGCTGTTTCTGTGTCCTTCCTTCATTAAGGCATTAAGTGTCATGATTTGTCCAAGCTGGAGATAATGACCCCAAAATGGTGCTCAGCTGTTGTTCAGGAGTACTTAAATTTGTCAGAAGAGATGATTCTCCATCATTGGTTTATTTTGTGTTGTCTGGCTGTTTCTTCAGATGAGAAATTGAGGTAGGTTCTATTTGCTGAAGTGTGTATTAATGCTATGTTCTGTCTGGGTGGTCATGAGGTGGAAAAAAAATGAATATATACCAAAATAATTCCCCCCAACTCCACCAACTGGAAGGGCAAACTGCTCAAACAAGACCTGGGAGTGGAAGATTTTTCTGTTCTTTTACTCTACCTGCAATTCCATCCTCGTCCCCCTCTTTGTCCTTCTGTTTAGACTGTACTAGACAACTCAGTTAATACATGCAGATGGCTTGTGGTCATGCAAACCTACCTGTGCTTCCCCAGTGATCTCACATACGTTACACAGTCTATTTCACGGTTATAGTTTGTGTCCATGTGGTGTTCTCACACAGCCTAGGTGGCCAATGCTCATTGTAGTTGCATTATGTGTATGAAATCACCTTGACTGTCTAAGAAGGATTTCAAAAACCGTATCTAGTTCCCAGACACAGTATATCCTGGCCTGTTCCTCTAGTATCTTTCTGAGGCTGATGGATGTATCCTAACCTCCAAGGCAAATTTTTCTGAATCCCACTAAGTGTCTGTAAAATAAGGTATTACCATAGGAAGGTATAAAACTAAGACCAGAAGAGACTTTTATGTCACTCAGTGCTGTCCCCTGGTATCACAGGCAACTATATAATTTAATTTCTTTCATAAACTTATCAAGGATTTTCACCCTGAAAGTAGTTTGGCCTTTCAGGGAGACACAAGAGGGATTTGAAAGGGCAAGGTATATCCAGAGCGTGTGATGATCGTGCAGGCTTTAGAAAGCCACATTGTCCATGCTGTTTGTCTTTGCTCCTGTGTCTTGAATGCAGCTGGAAATATTGCCATTGGAAACAATAAAATTGGGAATTCAGGGGGACCTCCAAAATAGGAATTCTTTCTCCTCCCTTCCCACCACAGTCAAAGCTTCTATTTGCTAAAGAGCAATAGTGAGTCCCTGGAGGGAAAAAAAAAAATAAAAGGCAGGGGTAGAATGTCCTCTGGGACATGAAGGAAAAACTGAGTTTTTGCTTGAAGCAATTTTTTGGGTTGATTAATAAAGTGGAACATGGAGATGCTGACAGAACAGTAGTAAAATTATATTAAGCAGTGTTGCAATGAGAAATTCTCAGCAGAAGCAAGCTGAGGTAGTCTGCTGTTTGCAGAGAACTCAGAAAACAAAATGCTCAAATTATTCTTAATGAGTATTTTTAAAAATATCACCAGGCTCTTACTTGGCCACTAGTTGAAGGCAATGTCATGACATACAGTTTCCTTCTTCATGATGTTTTCTTTCTCTTTTTCAGCTCTTTCGTCCTTGTTTCATATCTTAATGTAGATACTGGTTCCTGATTTTGTGCTGCTCCCCCTTTTGCCTAGTTTCGCTTGAAAGGAGGAGATTGGAGCTTTTTACAAGTGTAGGTTTGATTTTGGATAGGCTGGAAGCCTATTTTTTGTCTATGAGAGGGATGGGGAAATATTATGTGTTATATGAAAGTTGAGGAACACTTAGATATCATTTAACCATAAGCATCTATCTTTCAAGCAGTTGGTCTAGCCATGAAATTTGTGGTGAAGTCAGGCATGAATGTTAAGAGATTCCACAGCTTGTTCTGTGAATATGAAATGTTTAGATGGGTTAAAGGGATGCTTTTAGCTATTTTCTATCCTCTTTGTGCCTACAAGAAGCAGTGTCTGAAAAAATTCTGCTGCATCAGTGTCAAGGCGTTAGTGAAGCTACAAATTTTTGGAACCCTTTGCCTTTTTAGTTCACAATATGACTGTAGTGCCTAATCTTCTAATTTTTGTAAGAAATCAAATCCCAAGATCCTTAAAGCTTGGTATGACAGTCAAAAAGGACTTGGTCCTTTAATTTGCTGCCCTTCAATTTCCAGATGGAAGTAGAGGAACATTCAGCTCTGGTTTAACTGAGAGGAGCCCTTGAACTAGTCTGCATAAAAATTTCCTGCATTGCTGAAAAATTCTCAAAAGGAAATATTAAAACAGCCCCCAACTGCAGGTGTTTATATGAATAATGAGTTGCATTCTGGTCACATTTACCTCCTTGGCAGACCTCACGAGATATCTTCTAGCTGGATAGCTTTACTATTCACATCCCCCTTTGGCTATGTGTGATCTTATCAGTGAGAAATAACTCTGAAGAATTTGAGGCTATTCAAGACACTGCTGTGGTGTAGAATATTTACAAACATGCTTTTGATATGGTTGCTCATAACATGAGGGCCTATAAATATGCCCCTTTCCTCCCTCTGACCTCTTTTACCCATGCACTGGGGGATGTTGCCAAGTCTCTGCTGGTATAGCTCTGTAAATATAATCAAGGGTTGCTTACTTTAGATTTGTGGGGGGCTTCTTGCATCTTTTGTTGCTTTTATAGTTCTTTGTTTGTTTTTTTTTTCCAAGTAAATAGATAACAAGCACCAGAACCTCTTCTGAATGTTACATCTTGGGAACCAGCCCATCTGTTTCTGTTTATATGCCACCCAAATAAATTTTTATTTTAGCAACGCTAACTGTCATCAAGGTCCAGAAGTTCTTTTTAGTAATTATGTACTTTTGGTCTTTAGAAAACACATTTAGTAGCCAGCTCACCCTAGTGGAATACCATTTTATAGAGGAGATCTTTGCTAGCAGTAATTGGCCAGCTGGAAAGTTCCCTTGGGCAAGTTTAAAACACATCTTCTTTATCTACAGTGGAAAAGAAGTTGGTCTTATTATCCTCCCAGACATAAAAATGTACTTTAGCCCCACAAAGAACTTTGAAAACTTTCCCATTAGAGAGAGCTCTGCTTAGGTATGGGAGGGCTCAATGAGTTTAGTAATTATTACACGGAGTGCACTTGCAGAAAAATGAGAATTCTGTAGCTTGGCAGTTGATGTGTGTCTCAGCCAGATCTGCCATTTGCTGTCACAAATCCAGACTCTTTGCAGAATTTTAGTAAATAATTATGACACTGGGTCTGACTCTCAGTTCCGTTACCAGCCTTTATAGCAATGGGACTTCATTTAGCATCTCAAGTACATACATTTATCGCCTCCTGGAGGAGGGGGTAGAACACAGCGAGGTTCTGTCTGCTAGTCAAACATTGCCAAAGAAAGTTCTCCTTGGAAATAATACTTTTTAATTTCTAGACAAAATTACAGTGAAAAGGAAGAAAAAAAAATTTCCCTCATCAGCCACAAGTCACCTCAAGAATAAATGATAATATCAGAAATGAAACCAAGTTACTGTAAATTTCAGCATCAGGTTTTGATGAAAAGAGTATTCTTTTCCTTTGGTATTGGCTAAATTAGTTTCTAGGGGGATAACTGGAATCAAACATGATTGATTTCAGGTGGGAAAGCAAGCAGCAGGGGCAGATGAACTTCTGAGCCACAAAGCTCTTTTTTTTTTTTCCTTTCCATTGTCATTAAGAATAATAATTAAAAGAAGACATAGCTCAGCCTCCTTGAAAATGTGATATTTCAGCAGAAGTGTCTAAAATTAATGTTCTACAAGTTTTCCACCAAGCCTCAGCAGGTATTTAACTTCTCATCTCTCATTTTTGCTGGCAACCAAACGTACCATTAAGAGTAAGACTATCCATAAGAAAGACTGCCCATTGCCCATGGCAGACAGGTGTAGGGAAGCCTCCTAGGACAGGGAGCAGTTCTGCTGATCGGTCATAGAACCACCAGGTTGGAAAAGACCCACCGGATCATCAAGTCCAACCATACCTATCAAACACTAAACCATGTCCCTCAGCACCTCATCCACCTGTCCCTTAAACCCCTCCAGGGGTGGTGACTCAACTCCCTCCCTGGGCAGCCTCTGCCAGTGCCCAATGACCCTTTCTGTGAAATTTTTTTTCCTTATGATCAGCCTGAATGTCCCCTGGTGGAGCTTGAGGTCATTCCCTCTCATCCTGTCACTTGGGAGAAGAGGCCAGCATTTCACTCACATCACTCATCTGAAAGCAAGTTAGGGTCTGCATGGCAGAAGGGTGGGATGTAAACAGAGGTCTGAATGCTGCCCTGTTTGATTTTTCTCACACTGCCTGGCGAATGCAACAAAACATTTCAGTCATGACACCACTGGCCCCTCAGGCACTTGTGGAATGAGGGCTGCTCTGGCACTTCCTCAAGAAGGAGATTTTTTGCAGCCAACACTTTCCAGCATTTTAATCTAGACTAACACCCATAACAGACCTTACCTGCTTTAGCTGATGAGTCACACACAAACTCTTCTTCCTGATGGCAGAGCTATTCATCTTTCGTAAACAACTCAGCAAGAAATTATCTGCCTATGGGATATTTCTAAAAAAATGCCTGACTGCTATTTTATGATTGACCCTTAAAGTAACAAACTCTTATTTCTACTTGATAGCATGACTGAACACAACATGAATAACACACGGGATAGGAGACATTCATTTCAAAATGTCATTTGAAAGATAGGAGGCAAACTTTTTGTTGGGCTTTTTTAGCTGGCTGAAATCTTTTCTTGGGGAAATGTAACTGTGTTTTGTTGTGACATAGCATCTTGCTCCATTTTTTTTTTCCGATGCCTTTTGCCTCGCCTGAATCTTGTCTTAACCCATCATCACTTGTGTATTAATAAGAAGGTCTAGAAGTTTTTAATGTTATATTAAGTGTTTCAGAAATTTATCTCTTTTATTGTTGTACTTGAAATAAAACTTTTTGCCTAAAGAAAAAGGTTTTCAGAAGAAAACCTTCCTTCTCTTATTTTTCTCCACTTAATGAAAAATGTTGAAATACAGTTATCTTACTCTGATTCAGGACTGAAGCAACTTGGGAATCGCCCACACACATAGACTCACACAAACAGCCATGAAAATATGGGAATTAAGTTGTTTTAATAGCACTGTTGCTCTGCTTCTTTTGTTGTGTGCACTCTCTTTCAGAAGTACAATTTTCAAGAAAACATGTTGCAGAAGCTATTTACTAGCAAGCAATGTGCTCTAAGAAGGGTGGATCTGTAGAAGGGAACGGTGCTGAAAAGGTACGTAGCTCTTGCAAATATTTCAGGGAGTTTTTCTTCTATCCGCTTTAATGGTGTCCCACAAGCTGAAAGCCTATTTGCAGCTGGAGTCACTTAGTTTCAGGCTAAAGGAGCCTAATTCACATGCTCCAAGGCTGTGCGGTGATGCAAACCAAAATTCTGTAAGTGGGTCTGACCAGGAATTAATTAACAAGTTACTGCAGAGACAATCTTAAATACTGCCTCTACAGACCACTGCTGTGGACGCTTAGTCTTCTCTTACATTTTGCTGCCTTGAAATGTTCTCCATTGCAAATTTTGACCTTCCAGTTATACAGAGCTTGGCAATAAATGTTGTTCTGTTGTGTTTTTATAATGATCCTGTATTTGTCACTCAGAGGGAAAAAAAAATCACTGTTTATTGTTATTAATAGCAACTGTTGACTGTGCAATAGCAATTGCAATGTGAATTACTACAGGAGTAGAGATATCCACTATTGTAATTGTAGAAAACTGTAATGTGATGGAAGCTTTTGTTAAATAAGTTTGAAGGCAAGTTTAGAGATTCTTATCTTGCTATTTTTAATCCAAGTAAGTCTAATTTCAATATCCAAGAGGCCAAAAACTGTACCATTGAATTCTGGAAACATAAATTGTTTTGTCAAGTTATTAGTGGAACTGACAATTTGACAGTTTTTTGTAAATGCTGACATGACATGTACATACTTAAGAGGTTTTACTCGGCAGGATGTAGATTAATTCAGACTCTTTTTAGCCCCACAAACTGTCAACTTATGGATATGGTTTATTAAATCTACCTGAATATGAAATTAAAATGTGATTGATGTCTTCTTATTTGATGTGTGTATAATTTTGTGATAGTAGTGAGAGCTTTATATTTTGCACATTAAGTACAATGAGAGTTCAGTTGCAATTAAATTAAATAGAGGATGAGGAAACAGTTGATATGGTAGGTATTTAATGACTAGTTAGCTCTTGTAGTCTCAGAAATGGTAATTAACCTGGGACGATCAGAGTTATCTCTAGCTATTGAAATGGAACTCTCTCTAGGGAGAGTAAAAGAGAACTTATCCTTGGAGGGCAGTTTCTGAAGACATTGACTTCCTGCAATTTCTTCAGTCAAGTCTATTCACATTTACAGTACTGTGTTATAATTTTATGACCCCAAATATCTACTAGAAGAAAATTTTGATTGAAGTGTACCAGATCCTTCTAATTTTATGGAGATATAAGCAATACTATCTGATAATATCCAGTAGCAAGGCCAAATGTAGGGTAGTAAAGTTCAGCTCTGCTGAACTAAAACTGATGCTGCAGGTTCATCTCAGAATTAATCCTTATTTCAGTTCTTAATTGCATGTCCCTTTCATTTCCTTGGTGGTTGAGAAGAGATTGTAAGTCACTACTCAGTTGTGCTGAGGACATTTACAAATTGAAGTCATCTAGATAAATCTTGTAGGAGAAGGATTTAAATGACAGAAATGAAGAAATTAATGATTTGTACGAGGTCTTAAAATAGTTAATGCAAAAACTTCCTGTAGTGCAATGTTCTGGCTGCAAATTAACATGCAGAAATTCAAGACAATTTAAGATGATAGTTTCCATAGCTACTGTAACTCATCTAACAATCCAGTTAGAAGTCCTTCATAGAAGTGCATCTGTCTATATCTCATTAGGAGTTTTGGAGATGGACATCTTAATTCCTCAGTGGGATAAAGGTAGGTAGATAGCCTGGGACATTAGTTGCCCACACTCTCCTTAAATAGGCATGATAGTGACTCAGCTGAATTGTACTATAAAAGTAAAATTTCATTATCACCTGGAAATGTTATTGTAGAAAAAAAAGGGCTTCTCACATCAAATGAAAGAATCTGAGTAAGTGCAGGAGGTTTAGGGAGGGTCTCAGAGATGCAGCAAGGATTTGTGTGCTGTAAGAGCATACATTGAAGATGATCTAGTCTGTCTTCTGCAAACCACAAGCATCCTTTTGCTCAGGCAAGCTGGTAACACAAGAATGCATTAACACCAGTTAACATTTCCTTGCCTCTGATCAGAGAAAACCATCATTCGAAATGTAACTAACTGCAGCAGTACTGGAAAAAAAGAATTAACTGTTAGATGCATGTGTTTTCAGCAAAAGTGTCTCCTGAGCCTTCAGAGATGAAATAAATCTTACTATCCTGATTACAGTCTCTGAAAGCCTCTGAAATTTGGTGGTCTAGATAGTTCAGGGAAAATGGAATCTTATATATTTGACAGCATAATTATTATGGTCTGTCAGGTACATACAGCTCTTTCATAAGAAACACTTAATACTTCATACAGATATTACTTTTCCCATCAAATACCACTTTAGAGAAAGTTAATAATTTAGGAACTTTTATATTAAAATATGGCTAATTCAACAGATGCATCTGATACCATCAGCAGACATTGCATGAAGGGCATTAAAACGTATCCCTTTTGCCTTGAACTAAACCTGGTGTTTATGTCAAACTCTCCCAAGGTCGATGATGCTGGATTTCAAGTAGCAGTTTAAAGCTACCATACAAAGGATAGATGGTTACTCCCTTCAGTATTGTTCTTTCCTCAGATTCATGGCCAGTTTGCTTTCCTTTTGCCCTGCTGTATCTCTGATCTCATTAGAAAAAAACATCTTATATTTACCTTTCTCTGGAAGTTTTTATTTTCAGTTTTATCCCAGTTCTATTTGCACAGAAAATATCCTACCAGGTGTATCACGCTGTCAATAAATCTATTACTTGGAGAGGTAATAAAATCAACCTCTGATATAATTCTTAAAAACTGGAAAAAGTATGAGTTTTGTTGTGAATACGACAGTTTCTTTAACTAGTTCTAAGAATGAGTATTTTCCTGACTTAAAAAAACCCAACAAATAATTCAAGATAAATAGCATAAAATGGAAGACTCATGGAAAACCAAATAAATAAACAAAGAAATTAAAATTAATTTGAATGCTCTTTTCATTCATAAATGCATGATGGGCAGAAGCCTGGATGGGACTCCTTCTTGGGCACAAATATAAATTAAGATGTGTATGTTTTACTATGTGTACATACACACACATGCATTTACTTAAGCCTAAAAGTATATGTGTGTAATATATATACATACATTGCTTTCCCCATGATTTACCAGTCACCTTGAAGACAGAAAAGTGCTATGAAGGACTAGATTTGGAGGGAATAAATATCCAGCGAGTAAAATTTTAGGACATCACCTAGGCTCAAATCTCAGTCTGTGAAGTCAGAAGGAAATCTGGATAACATTGAGTAAATAAAAGATTGTGTCTGAAGTGCCTTCCACGAGCGCTTAAATATTTCATCCTTGACATTGCAAATGTTTTTACTCCACCACGGACACTGTTGCCTAGTTAGTTTGTTTATTCTCAAAGAAAAGAACTATAACACCACTTCATTTTTCATTAATTTATGGAAGACTACAACAGACCTGCTGCAGAACATTAAGTGGAATTAAGGGATGTGTGTAGCATCGTTTTACAGCTGTTCCTGAGACACATCAGTCTATATTTTCTGCCTTGCACAAAGGATGATGGATTAATGCAACATAGAAGCTGTTCTGTTGTCTAGATCAGGCTGAATGCCTTTAATAGCCAAATGGACAAATTTTATCATCCTGGTGAGGGGGTTTGTTGTTAATTGCTGCTGCTTTTGAAAATCTAAGTGCTTTGTTTGACAGGTTCATTTGTTTGCATGTTTGTCTCTCTGAATCTCAGGAGGAGGCAATGCAAATCACACATGAAACAAAAGGTAAGCTCAGATAGCAGTGGGACATAGCAGTCTTTGGTAGGCAAGCCTACTTTCAAGAGGCATTTGAAGGTGTTTCCATTTAGCAGGTAGAGACTTCAGGCACTTACTTTTAGACTTGCTCGGTACTTAAAATTATGTATGGCTTTAATTTTGCTGTGCGTTTTTAGGAGTCGTCAGCTGATACGATAATGGAGTACAATACCTAAAATTTGTGGGGTTATGAATCAACCCTCTGAAGACAGCTTACTTGATTCAGAAGCAGAGAATAACTTAGAATAAGGATCATACCTGCCTGTGATAAGTGAGGTGACTTTCCCTCTTCTTTTCTGTTTGCTGTTAGCATAGAAACCAGCATGGAAAGCTGCACTTTGTTAGATGCTGACATGTAAGTATAGATCTATACTCTTCAGACAATTTGGTTCCAGGTGAAGTGAAACTTGAGGGAAGATGCATTTTTTCAGCTCATGAAGGAAATCTGTCCTATTACAACTGTGTGCGTGCATGCTGGTTCTCACCTATAAGGGATGAGAAGCAAGCTACACTAAGCTCCCACCCACCCTACAATGGCCATTGCTGGTTTATGCCCTTCAAGTCCCGGTGGCTGGATCTTTCAGATTATTACATTGTATTTATCATTGCACCCCTCCAATTAGAAAAAATGGACAGTAGCTGCCTACGTCCACAAGCATCTGGCTAAACATATCATGTGCCTCATGAGACAAAATCACTTGCTTCATCTGGAGTTGAGGGAGATGGCACTGACCTTGGTATGTATCTCATTAATATGTGTGGTCATCAAATACATAGATCTGCTTAAGATCCCAGCAGCAAAAGGGAGACGTTCTTCCAGAGCCGTGAAATGCATTTACTAAGAGACTAAGCAGCATATCAGGCCTTAAAATATGTGGTCTAGAGAGTTGCTTAAAGATATTTGGCCCCCACAGAAAACATTCAGTCATCCTAAACTTCAAGGACTGAGGAAAATGACTATCAACATGTTGAGGAAAACTGCAGAGTGAATTGAGCCCATCCTTCTACCTTCTGCCTTGGTTGGACAGAAAAACACTATTAAGAAGAGTCAGAGAGGCAAGTGCTGAAACAAATAAAGGGTCTTTGCCACTGAATCCTGACATGGAATACATCTTCACTAGGAAGTATTTTGCTCTGCCAGGCTAAGAGTTAAATTCAAATCACCAATAATTAAGATAGTTCCATAAATATGCAATCGTTATTGCTATGCTGACAATTCTTTCAATATCCTGTTATGATTAATTGAAATGCTTGCTAAACACTTGCTACATTTCTCATCTAAACATTTAATTCCCTTACTCTACATCTGTTTTTTTGATCACGTGATGCATAGGTGTTGCAATGGACTAAGAAAATGCTGTTATTCTGGAAATCAAATGCTTTCACCTCTTCTCTCCCACTCTCTCCCACACCATACACAAACATATAAATGGTATTATGTTACTCCACAGGTACATGTGGAGTTTGTTTCTAACAAAGAGAAAGCATATGTTATGCTGATTATAAAAAAAAAATCAGCTTTTCCAGAGTGTAGCTGAACCATCAATGTGTTTTGGTAAAGGAGCACTATTTTCTACAGTCAGTGGTACCAACGCGTGTGTCAGAGAACACATCACTGCAGTGTGTCTGTCCAGCCTTACTGCCTGACTGCACTCTTGGGGAAGAAAGAATAATCGAACAAGTAGACAACAGTCTAACTGGAGACTTATGATTAAAGGATGGGCATTTCTGGAAATAAAGGCCATAGTGGGTCATTTTGCTATCAAGAATGTCACTCTTTGTTGGATGGCTAAGCAAATGCTCAGCTAGTGTCCAGCTACACTAGTTCAAAGAGAAAATAAATATTTACAACTTCTGAGATAGAAGGAATAAGCGAGCTTTAAATATTATAGTAAAATCCCTTTTCTCTGTTTTTCCTGGTATAGCACTTCTAATTCGTACTACAACTTTTAAAATATATTTTCATATTTTTATTATTATCGTCTATATTATAATAGAATTCTACAAGGGGACTTATAATGGTTTGTTTATATTTGAACTGGATTCATATTAATACAAAATGTGAGCTAGCAATTTTTCTTGTCAGCTTCTGACATCTAAGCGTATGAAAACACTGTTTTGTTTCAGCACATTGCATTGTTATCTTGATATAATTCAGACTTTAGTTTTGGTGACATGCTTATGCATTACCTTAGAGCAATGGAGCAAACTCAGTGTGATTATATTTTTTCAGGTAAAAACATTTGCAGCTGCTCTTAAGCTAACACCAGAAAGTTACAGGAAATTTGTTCTCTACTGTATATTGTATCTGTAACCAAAAGCTTTAGCTTCTTTCTGAATGCAGAGTGGTCTCAATTAAATATATACATTGGATACTTTTCCCCTGAAATATGGTACTGGTTCCTGCCATGTAATTCTTTAGTAAGGCTTCTGTGAAACAATCCCTTAGACTAAAGCAAATGTTATAACAAGCAATGACAGGCTGTAGTGCACTCTGGTCTGGAACTGGGTTTCCCGTGATTGCAATTTATCAGTTCGTGGCATCTCTGGGCATGAGTTAAGACACAGTTAACAGTTCACATGGATGCTCTCAGCACAGTCCAATTGCAAAGTGAGGCAGTTAAAGTTCAGTTATGGCAAACTCATTTTGTCTCATAACTGGGGTGAGCCAAAAGTCAGCATCCCAATTACTATGTGTTACCTGAAGGCCAGAACTTAAGACGTGATAGTTTGGCTTGCAAAAGCGTGAGTAGATTCTGTGGCTTCTTATATACAGGTCACTGAAAGCTGATGCAGTAGCGTAAGGGAAAATAATGTCTGTCTGAGACTGGTCTAACCTACTTATTGAAGAACCAGGGGATAGTATGAAATCATCAATCAAGAAATCATACATAGCTATTGATTTTACCTTTTTTAGTTTCCCTTTTCTTTACCCCCTCTGCTTCAATGTCTTCACTGAATTTGCCTCAAGCTCCGCCAGGGGAGGTTTAGGCTGGACATTAGGAAAAAATTTTTCATGGAAAGGGTCATTGGGCACTGGAACAGGCTGCCTGGGGAGGTGGTTGAGTCACCTTCCCTGGAGGGGTTTAAGGCACAGGTGGACAAGGTGCTAAGGGGCATGGTTTAGTGTTTGATAGGAATGGTTGGACTTGATGATCCGGTGGGTCTCTTCCAACCTGGTGATTCTATGTTCAGGGACTGTGTGACTTCATGGAGAAAGGGAACATGTCAAACTAATATAAAGCATGAGATACTGTGGAGATCAGTGCAGAGCTCCCCAGGATTTTATTAACTAAGTAAATTACTTGCATGCCAGCAGCCAAAAGTTAAATTCTTAAGTCAGAGATGCTGCCAAAATACGTCCCCCAAACCATAAAAATACACCAGAACAATTAATTGAAATTTTGCAACATGCAGATGAAAATCTGTATTCCAGATTAACACCAGTAACAGCAAGTTTGGAAAGCAGCTCACTGTAAATAACAGCAGGAAAAATGATGCGATATTGTGAAGGAAAGAAAGTATCTTTCAGAAGAGAGGATGTTGAAAGCTGCATAGTGAAAAGGGAAGAGACTTGGGAGTTTAACTGAAGATACAAAATAAAGTAAAAAAATAAAAAGCAACCCTGTACTCAGGTGCATTTCAGGATACTCTAAGTATTCTAAGTAGACTTGTAAGAGAAATGTGGTATAAATCAAAGAAGATAGTGCAATTGCTACAGGGCTTGGGGAACGAAGACCTTGCTCACAGCAGAGTATTCAGATTTGGTAACTAAAATTGAGAAAACATGTAATCGTTGTTGAAGGGAAAGCACTGCTGAGCAATTACAGATTAGTCCTGATTTACAGGATTCAGCCATACGAAAAAACTAAGAAAAATCAGACTTATTTCTCCCTGCTGAAGATAAGAAAGAGCTCCATGGGGACATACGAGTTTCTGATAGAATCACCGAAGAAGCCTGAGAAAATATGATCTAATTACATTATTTAAATAACCTGAAATGGAAATGTTTGGCTGGATGTGGGGAGGAAGGGAATTTCAAGTTAAAACCTTGGATTTCAGCATTAAATTGGTAAAATCTGAGAATTAGTTTTTGACAGTCAGAGTCAGAGAGACACCCATGCAACTCAAGAGTAAAAATGAACAAGTCTCTCTCTGTCTGATAAATGCTTACATATTGTTCATAAAACTAAGACAACAGTAAACCAGAAGGTGACCCCATGAAAGTACAAGATGATGGTGCTTCTTTACACCTCTCCATTCTCATCTGACATACACAAATTCTGTTTCCTAATGACTCTTTTTTCCTGACTCTGGGCTTTTAGGGGCTGATGTCAACTCCACAAGGGATAATGGCTTAATATTTGCACTAAAATAGTTTGTAAGTTATTGAATCTGGTATTGGGCTTTATGATGCCCAGACATATACAGGGCAAAATAGGATTTTTCCCTTTCCTAAAAGTTTTATAAAGCACAAAATCAGAATTTTATTCTCAAAATAAATTTGTTTGTATATCCTAAATTATTCAAGCAAATATTTAGGCTGAACTTCTCACGTGTTCAGAACATCATCCAGTGCTTCTAAGGTACCATAAAAACATAATAGAAATATTGAAAAATGGCTGCTAAATGCAAAGACATCATGCTCATCATAGGATCTGTAAATCATTAAAAACTGGAAGCCTATGAAAACATAATACTGTTCTTAGATTCTCTTCTTATATTCTGTTACAATGGTGGGGTTGTTGGAAACAGAATACTGCAAGATAAACCTTTGCTCCAAATGAATACAGATGCTCCTATGCTATGCATGTTGTGTATGACAAATTTAAATTCTCCAAGGTGTTGAGTTCTTAGGTTTTCCACAGTCCTTATTGTCCCCTAAATCACCAGGTGGTGCTAAGTATAATGACAGTTTTATAATTTTCCAGCTTGCATGGATAAAGAAACAGCCGTGCTCAAGGGGTGGGATGGTGCTTTAAAATAAAATTTCTGAGCTTTGTGAGCATTTCAGTGGAAGTAAATATGCATAAGGAAATCTGGTGCACATTTCTGTGTGGTTCTACGGAAGTTCATGATAAATCTCCTACTTTGAGATGATGTGGATTTCCTTTGTGATGGTTTTGGTGCAAAGGGAAAAAGTATTCTGGTAAGGAAGGAAGAAATGATGGGGGGGCATAGGATAACACATATGAAGAGGCTGAATTTATTTAAGTTAATTTTGACTTAGGAATCTGGTTCATGGAGTAAAGCTCATCCTTAGTTTTGTTCTGGACTGTGATTTGCCCTGTGAAAAAACATCTTTTTCTTTATGGATGACTGAGAGAAAGTAAGAAGCTATGTTCTTACAGCAGTGCCCACAGAAAGCCTGATGCTGCTGGGCCTTTCAGGACCGTGCCAAGTGTCTGACACCTTAAAAGTCAGTGTTTTTCATAACTTCTTTTGGGGAATGGCTAGGAAACATCAGAGACGGGGATTAGCAGCAGGCTGCTGTGGTTTCTCATCCAGAACAGAAATCCAGCTGAAAGGCCAAAGTTGAGATTTGAACTTCTCATCCAGATTTACCATTTTTGCTGGCACCAATCTCCATTTCAGCTCAGATTTGTTTGAAACCAGTCCTCAGACACTCTGAATGTGAGCTGAACAGACAAGCTCATCCCTCGATGAATTAGGCATTTGGAATGTGCTGTCATGAGTTTTGCACTATTTGTTACTCCATGTAGTAAGCTTCCCCTTCAGCAGTCTTTACTAGTAACTTCAAAGCAGTAGGCTCTACTGAATAACTAATACCCAAAGTATCAATATCACCCATCAGTTAGGAGGGGAATCTGTTCTGAAACATTTGGTTGGATCACACAGAATATTCCAAATGTGAAACTTCTCAAAGCTTTGCCACATGTTCATTTGTGTATCCAAATTCCTACTTAAAATGCTTCATGAAAATCAGGGCATATTTTAGGTTGAAAACTTAGATACCATTTTTTATTTTGTACATAACTATTCAGATCTGTGTGACAAGTAACCTCATTGCAGTCCTTGTGACCATCTCCCTAGGATAAAACATCTCTTTTTTTTTCTTTTTTTCTTTTTTAACCTTTTTTCCTCTTTGGTTTGTTTTTGTTTTCCTTCTATGTGTGTGTGTGGACATATAGATCTCTGTCTAAGCATGGAAGGAGTGGAGTATGGAAATGTAATGTAGAAGGAGCTGTGAGGGCATGAAGAACCTGTTGAGAAGTGACTAGTATCATCTGTTGTTGTTACTCCAAGCAGCCATAGCATAAGTGACTTGTGTTTCTTTTGAAAAAGTTCTGCTTATCCCATCTGTTGTCCATATGGGTGCAAAACACGGTTTTCAGCACGCCTACACCTACTCTTTGGCCAACAATCTATCCTGGCCTAAACACTGCTGCTTACTGCTATATCAAATTTTTCTTCTTAGGAACAATAAAAGGAATCTCTGCCGGTGAGGCAGGTTTTAGTAAAAATCTAAGAAAAATGAACGTATGCATCAATATATTTTGAGATGTTGGGATTCTATGGCCCACCTCGCTACTTTTTCAGGGGCTAGATAGAGAAATTATGATCAATTTTTAGCCAAATGGATCAACTGAGATAGTATCCTGAAAAGTGACTGTGCAGACTTGATATAAACTAGGGTGGCCGTATTCCAGGTTAGAAGAGACCAAAAATGGTTCATGTCTTAAAATCCATCTCAGAATAACATTGGATCTATATACATTGATTTAGTGCACTGGAAGGATGCTTTTAGGTGGGGATTAGCCTTCTGCATATATTTGGTTCTTTCGATACACGCTTGAGAGCAGTGCTGGAGTAATGAAAGGGTGTGTGGCAGATGACATGGTGCAAAGACATCCACCAAAATCCCTAATTGTGTGCCTAATGAATGAATCTGAAGACCTGCTCCAAACATTATTGAACTACTGGCAGAAAAGCATTTTGAAAACTTCTTACAGACTTGTTTGAGTTTTCTCTTGAGATTTGGACCTAATTTAGTGGTGGTACTTTCCTCCTAAATACCAAATAATGCTTATTGCAGCTGGTATTCTTTGTTTGTTCCTTTCAGTTCAGGAAAAGAGCATGCTCCCTTGCAAAGGTGAAAAGTTTCTGTTCTCCTGATAGTGACTCTTTATAATTGTCATCTATGGGTGTAATATTTTAAGGTAAGTTGTTCTTACAACATGATAAAGTCACAGTGGACTTCATAAACAGTAACATTTTGAGTTTGTGACTCAATATAGTGTTCCATTCTTTATATTCTGCAAGTTAATTGGAAAATGATCTCTAATGTCCTATTAAATCAAAAGCAATAAAGACTGAGAACAGAGCCTAAAACCTAAAACTTGACTATGCTTGGAACATGAGCAGCACAGCTAAATACAGAGTTTGGAGCCCAAAAAAACTTTGGCTGTAATGCTGTTAGCCCCCTTCAAAAGCTGTAGGAATCAGGAAAGCCTTCCAGGATGAAAAGTGGTTAACGAGGAAAATGCATCTTCAGCTGATGCCCATTTTGAGAGTCTGAATCTACTAATTCTCTCCCTGACTTTCTTCAGCTGTTCCTAGTTCTGTTTTTAAATGTGCTTTCTTGCTGCATCCATCAGGTATGCTGCTGCTTGTTGTAAAAGAAAGAAAAGCAAAGTATCAGCCTTAGACTTTGCAATATGCTCTTTATGCCATAAAACTACATATGGAGGCAAGATTTGAAAGGCTCTGGATAGTAAGTACTTTGAATCATTCATTATTCTCTTAAGCATAGATGCAAATAGTAGGTGTCTGAATCCAGTAAAAGATGCACTCATGTATACTCTAAATACAACTCTAAGTGGCTATAAAATGTTAATGTTCCATACCAAGGAAGTATAGAATAATATATGAAACAGAATAACACTTTGGTGACTCTACTTATCTCTGGGTTTCATGTTTTTACAGTTACATGAAATTTCCTGTGTGATTAGGAATATATCTACTGCTGTTGGAAGCAATTATTTTTTCTAGGTCTACATGCATGAAATTATTTTCCTTTCCTTTTTAGGGTGTGAATAAGTCTGCTCTGCCAGGACCAGGGGATTGCTGTCTGTCTGCATCATTTCCGATAAATCTGGAATCCCTCTGTGCTTCTAGGCATCCTGCAGCACAGTGGAGGTAGGTTGATGCTTTAGATATGTCTGAACATTACCCTTGAACAGCAACGTATCTTGAAAATCCCAGCTATCAAAGTGAAAAAACAGTGTTCTTGACTAGCAGAGCAAACTTTCATAATCTTCTCCTGCTAGCACCTTTCTGTGAACTACATCTCGAAAGTGTTGCCTTGCCCTTTAGTTATCTGTCCATAGCAGAACAAATAGATTATCCTTAAAGCTCAACTAACAACCAAGTTTAATGAAAACAGAAAACATATTTCTAGGTTGTTAACTAACATTGTGAATGTATTTCCTTTTGGTGAAATGTGAGTTTTTATTGCTTCCTCATGCACAAGCAAGACTGGGAGGAAAAAAAACACAAAAAAACCCCATCATAATGAAACAGATTTATTAAACTGAGGTTATTTGCTTACAGATTGATGCTGAAATTAGAAAAGGCCTTGTTCCCTGAGATAAAATGGTTCCAAGACATATGTTAATAAATATAATATTCCACCTCTTGCAGTGGCGGAAGGAAAACAGACAAAAACCACAAATAACCAAACCCAAAGCAACTATTTCAAGTGAAAGTAACTGTGGTTTGCACACTAGCTTATCATACTGAGAGAAGGACTTTCAGGGCAGAATCATAAATTAATGACTATCTTTGATTACCTGTCTGCAGTGTTTCTTTGTAGTCCTGTGTCCTAGGATGCTCTAGTGTGGGTGAGATGGTCTATGTGGGCATACTGTGATATTTCCATTTAGTGTATATAATCCCTTCTGTGAGTGTCCTGCTGAAATGCCTGGAAACAGGAGCCTTGGTATTTTTACCTCCTGCAAGTTATGGCTCTTAAATAATAGGGAGACTACATGGCTCAGTGGTCTCCTAAGTACTGGGAGACCTCACCAGTTCTCTCCCTAGTCCTTCCAGTTCTGCATGACCCCAAGCAAGCCTGTTTGTATTTTTTTTAATGCTTTGCAGTTCTTGTGTGCCTAGTCTCCTTTGTCTCCCAAATTCTCTGGAGGCGAGAAATGAAGGGTTCTTTAAAGCACTTTTCTTACTTTCTTCAGCTTAACTTAATCTATGTCAATTTTTTCATGGTGGTGTTCTAATATTAGGTATTTGTTCTTGATTTAAAGAGTCTTTCCATTATGACACCTTTGTTCTTGTGTTGTGAGTGCTTCTCACTAGCAGAGATACCGTTTGGATGTGTCTGTAGAAAGACTTGGGATTTGAGTCCTCTTTCATTCTTTTTAACTGAATGTATTAGCACCTAAAATGGGTTGAATAGCTGTCATCTGTTGTGGCCTGGTCCAAAGTTGATCTGAATCTATCTTATGTCTTTGTGCCCCTAAAAGTTCATGAAAGTTTCCAAGTCTCTACCCAAGCCAATTAACGGAAACTGAACTTGTGTTAGTACATGTTCTCGTCTTCCCAAAACCTAGGTGCTTTCTGCTTGGGTTGCATGGAGTTAACTGTTTGTTTTTTTAGAGAATAAAATACTTCAGGTATCGCCCAGGAATATTAAAGTGTCAGAGGGGCATCACATACAAAGAGCAAGGGGATGAGACTAAGTGCTGTCCTTCTGTTTGGGGAATGCCAAGGATACACCGTAATTTTGTTTAAGAGATGACAAAGACCACAGAATTTGCAAAGATTTGTGGTTGCAGACCAGCAACAAAGCTCAGCTCATAATATTCCTCAATGTGTTTGACAAATACCCTGCGACAATGCTGCAGTATTGCCGCTTCACAGATGAAAAGAAATTCAGCCTGTAGTTTCCCTTTGCTCTCCCTTTCCTCAAGAGCTGCATCCTTACCCTCCAGTCTTAGCTGCATTTCATTTCTCCAGTTAGCTAACTGCTTTGGGAAATGTTTGTCTGAGTCAATGAAGGTTAACAGGATCAGATCCTCGGTTGGTGTCACGCGGTATTGCTCCATCATTGTTGAAGAAATGGCACCAATTTAGGTATAGCCTATTGTATATTGCATTTCTCCTGAGGACTAGCATCAGTAATGGGTTTGTGCTCATTAAATGGTGTCTTCCTAGCTCTGCTTTTCTCTGCTCCTGTGGAAATACATCAGCGTAGAAGTTCAATCCCAGTACAATAGCATATGTAAGGCAGCTGTTCACTGAATGGAAAATTATCTGGTTTGTTACAGGAATGCATATGTAAATCACTGTCGGGGAAACACTACGTTAAAACTTATTGTTACCAAATCCTCCACATTCTGAATCGGAAACATTAACTGAGGAACTATTTTTCTTTGGCATTTTTGTAAGAGGATCCTTAAGACGTTGGGAGAAGGAAAGAATCCGGTGTTGATGAATTGGTTTATGTCTGGGACAATTATGATACACGTGGCTGTTTCTTTGACATTCCAGCAGAAATTCAGGCTTTATACAAATAGGTTTTACTAATGGTCAGGACAGATTGATCCTGAGCTCTTCAAACAAGGAACTTTGTGGTGGGAGCTGATGGTATTCAGTGTGGTACAGACCAAGTGAGGTCAGTGAGAAATATAAAAGGGCCGCTCTGGTTTGCTACTGTCTTCTCGCTCTGAGTTACCAAGTAGATTTTTTTTTTTTTTCCTCACATACTATAGGAGCATGTGCTTTCTCTTACAGCCTCTTGCAAAGAATCCCCCACTGTACTAAATGGTTTGGTCTCTCTAGGACACGATCCACTCAGGAAGAGGTGTCCTCCCTCCCACATCTTCTATCTAGTTCCTTGGTAGATGACGTATAATAACCTGTGGTCGTGCTTTTGCTTCCTTTTTGCCTTGGGGGAGAAATTTCTCCTAAAGATTCTGTTAAAATTCAAGAGTCAGTGACTAAGAGATGTTCAACCAGTCCAACTAGTGCTGCTACACGATCAAAGTAGGACTTAAATAGAAGTACAGGATGGCAGAGATAGTAGAATAAGTAGAATTCACATTTCCTTTTCCTGTTCTTATCCCACTCCCCTGCATTTCTGAGCACACCTTTTCCTGACGTGGAAAAAGAAAGATATCTGACTAGAAGATGGATGATACCTCTTTCTAGGAGTCCATCTGAATTGTGTTGAATGCTCTGTAGCCCTCTCTTATATGTATGTCATCTCTGTGCCTCTTTTATGCACAAGAGGATAATTCCGCATTTTTAATTAGGTGAACTATTTTTGTTTTGTGATTTTAAATATTTCTTGACCTCATGTTGCACTTAAATCTTTTGGATTGCAGGATTTCTGTGGCATTCAGGTTTGGTTTTTAGTTTTCTGGGTTGATTTTTCGTTTATTTTTGTGGTTTTGTAATGTGACTTTCTCTGCCTATCATGATATTTCAATTATTCTTAATCACTACTATAACACAAGACATCTCATCTACCTGTATTCTTTTTGGCATTCCTCATGCTACATTTGCCTAAATCTTTCTAGATGTTGATGTGACACAAGGTCTGACAGGACTGCAGATGTTTCAGAGCCACAAAACTTTCTTGCTCCTATGATCCTTTCTAAATTAAAGCAATTTTAGGAACCTATCTTTTACCTACCTTTGCTATTAATCACTGTGAATTCCTAATGGCTATTTGGGCTCACATGCAGACTAAAAGCTAGGTGTAAAGGTGCTCTTTAAGGTGAAATACTTGCATTGAAAAAAACCAACCAAACAAACCTTGACAAGCTTTGTCCTTCTTTTGAGATGCAGACTGTCTTGTAGTGTTCATGACAGGTATATGCTTTCCAAATAAGAAAACAGGCTCCTTCATATATCCATGTGCTTCCAAATTCTAGTCACACCTATCAGAAAGCAGCAACAAGTCTTGACAGCAAAAAACCTCAGTGCTGAGCTATTTACCTCTCTACCATCTGGAAAGGCACAGCGATAGCATGTCAATGTTGAGTCTTTATGTGCTTGTGTGTGTCATGTCACAGACACCATCGCCAGGTCTCTTCCAAGTGGAGGTTCCCAGGAGAATTGCCCTGAATTTGGGGGGATTGTGCTAAAGTGAAACGGCTCTGAGTGCAAGCGTGAAGGTGATGTGGGAATGTTGACAGCAGACATGATGTGTACTAATGGTCTAACTCCAGTGCAGATCTATTTGCCTGGCTGGCCGCTGACTCTTTTTTGTTTGGTGATAGACTGTATGTATTTTATTTATTTCTTCTCCACTTATGTGTTGTGTAAGCAGCTGCAGAGCCAGGAGGCTGCTCAGCAGTGGGAGGAAGTGGACACAAACACACACAAAGAGATCTATGGTTACAGAAGAAGAAACTTCCCAGGGAGCAGACAGGGCTGCTCTAAGTTCTACTGTGCCCCAGAGAGGCACCGAACTGATAGCGGCCAGGCCAGCAATTGGCTTTAACCTCCCCTCCAGCCTCTAAAACCCTCCAGGCTGTGAAACTTCTTAACACTCCTTTGTCATCGAGTCAGTTTGAGTTGCCTTTTTGCAAAATTAATTGCTCTAGTAAAACTTGTCTTTTCGGGATGCAAGCATTTAGGGGAACTCATGAAGAGAAGAATGCGATACATTGGCTAGTTCATGGGATGCTCCCCTTGCTCCTGAGGGAATTTTAGGTAGGGGCTATGAAAGCGGAGGAGAGCTGAACGTTTCACTGGAGAGCTGCAGAAGGCACCTGTGAGCTGCAGCTCTGACACAGACAAACCATAGGATCCTGCTGCATCATGAGAAATCATAAAAGTTATTTAGAAACTTTTGCATGTGGATGACTGGCTGCTGTTTTTAAAATGTGAATCATAGAGTCCTTCTTGAGATAGGTACCAGTCATCATAAATAATGTCGAGAGGGTGCAGGAAAATACTGAGATCACTAGGAAAGAACAAAACAAACTTAGCCTGTTTAAATCATATGGAACCTCACCTGTTTTCAGATTCAGGTGATTTTTGTGCAGTTAGAGATAGCAGAGGGGAAGTGGGGGGAGATTTCACTAAGAAGACTGGTATGAATTTGGATTGTCTGTCTCTATTTTCCAGCAGTGTGTTGTCACAGATCCTACTTTGTTACTTTCATAAGACAAAACAAGGGCACGTCTCCTTCCCTCCTCCCCTCCCTTCCCTTTAGTTTCCAGCAACAGTTGCTGTGCTTGAATTCTGCTCCCATTTTTATGACAGTGAAATGTCCTACCTCGTTCTGGCTAATTGGTGCTGTAGCAGCAGGAGATCATGTGTGGAGGCAGTAGAATTCCCCGCCTGTTCAGCATTTGTACTCTGCTCACACACATAATTTCAATACGAATTTGAAGTGTTAGAAAAGTGAGACTTGATGGTAATTGGTTGAAATATGCACAGGAATATCAAAGCTTGCGTAGTTTCATGGTTTAACTTAAAGCTACCAGCCTTTTGGAAACAATCATGAGGAACATGCTTCAAAGAAAGTCTCTTAAAAATGTACTTTCAAATTTCTGGGTTTATAACTGCTGATACGTTACTGAGACAAACATAATGTTCTATAAGAGGCTATTTCCCAAAATACGCGGTACATGTTTCCAGCTTAACAAATACATATTTATATTGACACTGTCCAGAAGCTTTCTCTCTTTTAGTATAGGCTTAATTTCTTTTTCTCACCTTTTCTTTGCAACGCGCTCTTAGGCTCCTGCAGGCATTGAGGGCTAACCAGACAGGCCATCATAGCAGCCAAGCAGTGTCTCTCCTTTCTTGTGAAACTGCTTCTTCCTCAGACTAGGGCTGGGCGTTGTATGCTAGGGAAACTGGGGAATCCAGGGATTTAGTGTAAAATCATATTTCACCTTTGATATGTAACTCCGTTAGCTACATCCACAGTTCACTGAAATCCACTAGGAGCTCACTCTCAATCCCCCATCACCTTTTCTCCTGTAAATGGGGAAGGAGCCATGACAGAGGACAAAGGGGATTTGAAAGCTCTGCTTGTGGGACTGGTTTATAGACAAGAAGATGGATGTCATCTAATTACACCACAACAAATTCCTGCCTGCTTCATGTTGTGTTGTTCTGTTGCTGTCCTCTCTCATTCATTCCCATTATCACCCAGGGCATCCCCTGCCCTTCTCCTGCTCTCCCTCCTCCTGAAACCCCAATCTGCATTTAGGAAATAAGGAGCAAAAGGAGTTCTCATCCTCCTGACTGATGCTTTGGGTCTGAAATGAGAAAGTCTCTGTTGCCAATGCACTGCCCAATTTAAAGCAATATCACCTGTCAGTTTGATAAAAGGCATGGAACAAATACTCTGTCTTGGCCAAGCAGGGGGAAAAGTGTCATCTAAAATAAATGCTAACCTTAGGAAAAAAATATACACAAAAAAATGGCTGAGAATTGTTTTTATGGTTCTATTTGCTGGGCCTAGTCCTCAAAACATAAATTACTGCTTATTTGTGACTCAAATAGAATGTCCAGGAATGAAGCTTGCAGGCCCACAAAGACACAAAACTGCTGTGGTCCTTTTTTATCATATCCACTGAAACATGCTGTCTGAAAAGTGTGTTTGCAGAACCTTGGGCTCAGCTGTCTCCATCCTCTGATCATTTCTTTCTGCCAGAAAATGAGTCAGTGTATTTATCTTCTGTCCTTGCCCTCCTGAGCTTTTGTTCATGATTCAGCCTATAGAAATGCAAAGTGTCCTGCTTGTTTGTTTTTTAAATAAGCATCTTGCTTGGTGCTTCAGCTTTTTGTTTCACTGCAAGATGTGCTAGGGCAGAGCTGCTCCAAGGAGAACCCATGTGGCTCTGGTGTTGGTTTATGGGCACCTCATCACCTTCAGTTGCAGATTATGATACCAAAGGCTTTACTACCTGAAGGCAGTTCACTATTCCATTTGGAACGGATCCAGTCACTAATATCCATCAGTGATTGCTGCTTAGTATCTACAGTTTGGAGGGTTTTCCATCCAGACAACCTGCAGCACTTCCCCAGCAGTAAAGCTGCAAGAGACTCCTCTGCAGAGGGCAGAATGGAGGTAACTGCTGGTGAAATGTCACATAGCAAGATGACCTCATTGCTCTCTACAACTACCTAAAAGGAAGTTGTGGAGAGGAGGGAGCTGGGCTCTTCTCCCAAGGGACAGGGGACAGGATGAGAGGGAATGACCTCAAGCTGCACCAGGGGAGGTTTAGGCTGAGCATTACGAAAAAAATTTTCACAGAAAGGGTCATTGGGCACTGGAACAGGCTGCCCAGGGAGGGGGTTGAGTCACCTTCCCTGGAGGGGTTTGAGGGATGGGTGGACGAGGTGGTGAGGGACATGGGTTAGTGATTGATGGGAATGGTTGGACTCGATGATCTGGTGGATCTTTTCCAACCTGGTGATTCTATGACTATCACAGAGGGGACTCTCCTGGTTTAGGCCAACGACCTGTCCATTTAGCCAGAGTATGCAGCCAGGACAAAAGCAGCACAAAACCTACAAAAACGTTCTGGGCATCAACAGCTACCGAGAGCTTTTCTCAGGCCTCCGCTACTTGGCTTGGCCACCGTTGCAGTGGAAGGCAAGATATCTGTAAGATATATATAAAGAAGTATGAGGTGTTCTGCAATGTATGGTGTCATCAGCAGGAGGTTGTCATCCCCCTCAAGCTGGCTAAGAAAAAGATAGCAACAGTTACATGTAAGAAAACATATATTAATTGGACAGTGAGACAGTGAATTTCATCCTCAGAGATGACAAATGTTTCCACCTGAGAATGATAAAGGACTGAATGGGCAAGAGAATCAGCCTATGTGTCCTCTAAAGAGAGGATAATTCAACCTAAAGTAAGCCCAAACTTATTGGCAAGGCTGCATTTTGGATTCAGGCACAGAAATAATTCTTATTACTGTTTTGTTAGCTATTACACTGCAGTGGGGGCAATCTAGAAGCTTTTACCATTATTAAATGGATTGGAAACTGGACAGAAAACACTAGTTATGTTTTAGTGACAACATCTTTAGGAACATTTTGTTCTCTGGACATACTCAAGTTCTGTACAAAGCCTTAAGTATCAGGAACATTAAGTGACACTTTACTACCAAACCCCATGGGAATTTTTCAAGGAATAGAAAGAATATGGACATGTACGCTTAACTATATTTTGCCCTCACAGAGTGGAAATAAGTGTATATACACATATATAATATTCCAAAGGGTACTGTAATGAAACAATTCTCCTATGATTTTCAGGTGGACTTTAGAGCCATCAGTGAAGAATCTTTCCCCAATTCATCTAGCATAGGATTTGCATTTGGCCCAAGATATTTTAAGAACACCAGCAATATTGGATTTACAAGTCTATGGACACAATCTAAAGCTTAATTTTCTGTCTTTCAGTAATCAAAACCTAGTTTTCCATCCTCTCTTTGCACCCTATCAGAAAGTGTAAATATCATCAGGTTGATAATGGAAGTTCTACCTTTCAGGTAGCTCAGTGCAAGTTTAGCTAGAAGTTCAGATGTTATGCTAGATGTCAGCCACTCAAACTCTAGGTTGTGACTTCCAGTAATTCTTCTCAGTCTGGATTTGCCATCAGTTGTGCTGCACTGATGGATGTTAAAGAACCTGCTCTAGACTTCACTAAAATCAGCAGAAGTCTCCTGAATTCAGAGAGCTTTGAATCACATCCTCACTGTAGATACAATTATGTTACATTGAACGTTTTACTTTAGCTCCTGTCTCAAAGCCATTTTCACATTTGCCTCCAAATGGATCATATGTTTTCTGTTTTAAATCCACAAAAGTCAGGATTTGGCCAGTAAACAGGGTCAAACTGTTGCTGTTGAATAAGTGGCAGCCTGATGAGCTAAAAACCTAATGCTGGGGAACAGTGTTAAGACATCTGTGAGGTGCCAGGTAACCTGTCAAGAAGCAGTAAAGCTCGTATTAAGTTAAATAACACCTGTGAAGACAGGCTGAAACTTGTGCAGCTTGGGAAAATGCCTCAAAAGGTGAGTTGCCTGTTGTGGGGAGGGACATGTGGAACCTGCAAATCACAGAGAAGTGCTAAATATATTCATAGCTCTCTTGCCTTCGGGGTTTAAGTTTTGCTCCAAAGTCAGTTTGAATCTGATTTCAGATAGAGGCTTTTACTCAATTTGTAATGCATTGTGGTATCCAGCAGGTAGAACTCATTGAGGAAAATTGCTTCTTGCAATGGTATATGATTCATTCAGACACATCTCTGAGCTATTTAGAGGAAATTATCCATGGGATTGTATCATTAGTTTAAAAGCTGCCTCAATTGTTTTTTTCTGTCAGGATAATTTTAAGCCACACAAGAGTATTAGCTGGAAAAACATATTTGAAAAGGAGTCTAATTCCTTCCATATTGTTCAGACCTGGTTTCCAGGTAATAGTTTTGTCTTCTTGTGTAACCACTCTATTGAGGTTTGGAGAGCAGAATTCTGTCTCCGAGTTGGCTGGTGACATTTTTTTCAGAATACAGCAACCCTCTGTTAATCAGATACTCAACTTTCATGGGCTTATGTTTCAGCCACTGGTCTTGTTTGCCCTTGATACATCAAAAGGAACAAATCTCTTAAAATTTCCAACCACAGTCCTAACTAAAAGCAAAACCCATGAAATAATAAAGTGCTAGCAAAGGAAAGACCCTGTTCACATTAATCAGTTATGTGAGCTGTTTCCAGGGGAGTTTGTTCAATTAGAAATCTCTTGAGAGAGTCAGAAAGGAAATCTAGACTAAATGATGAAACGACTCAAAACTAGAGATTCTGAACAACAGATACAATTGTTGGGGCATTGGTGAGTTGAGAATTGGTGGAAATTCCAAGTTAGAAAGCAAATCAAACTTTCTTCTGGGGAAAAAGTTTTGTACATGAAAGAGAAAACTGAATTAATAGCAACAGTAAATAGCAATGTGACCCAAAGTCTGAGGGAAAGACAATGCAGGCAGACATTAAGGCATGAGAGGAATTCCTGGGTGCCCATTTGTAAATTGCTTTAGCTTCTAGCAATAAAATGAGGTAGCATAACTACACTGCTCAGCTGGGGTGTAAGGGAAAAGACATAATGAGCTTGAAGGGTATGAGTACTCAGGCAGTAAGTGCTCTCTCTTGCATCTCAGAATGTAGCTTGTGTCTTCATCTCTAGCCTGTTTACTGAGCCTTTAAAGGCTGTTGTTTCTCCCTTGAAATTTGGACGCATGTTAAGATAACACAGCCAAGCATTCTGCCCTGGGATGGATGACCTGGACTGGCAGCTACTGTTAGAGAGGCAGGCTGGGATGGTAGAATTTTCATGCTTGGTTAATTACAATGATCTTGATACACACGGCAGAACCAGTAGCCTTAGCAATGCAAAAATGTTTTGTAGCAACTGCTGTAAGAGCAGATATGGAAGAGTGACTCTCTATTTTATCCATAACAAAACAGGATTTAATTTTTTGTGTGTTAGGCCGGGTGCTCTTTGTGCTCTTTTATGTGCAACAGTTCTTGACAAGCGTGAGTGTCTTCAGGTAAACAGAAATAATTCCAACATTCAGCAACGTAAGTCCAAAAAGTGCTCATTCAGTTTGAATTGTAAATTAGATTTTTCCATCTGAATCCATAAGAATGATGCAAAGTAGTATGATGGATACTCAGTTAGCAGGAAGATGTAGCTAGAGATATCCCAGACCACAATTATTGAAAAGCAAGAAAAAGAGGTTTTGAAGTTGTCTTGGCTTCACTTGCTTTCCACTAGAGGGAAGATAAGACACTGCCATGCACTATTAGCAATATAAAGGCTTCTTGAATGAAGTTTGTGATGGAAGAGCAGTGCTGATGTATGGAGTCTGAGAAACACACTAGGAGCAAGTAACTGATGCAAGGAGCATTTTCTTGTGCCTTTTTAATTTTTTAGGAAAAGATACTCTGTAGTCAATAGAAGTGCATTATTCTCACCCTGAAGGAATTGTATGCCATCAGATCACAAAAGACAGACTGTATTTTAAAACTTTTTGCAGGCCAAAGGGAAAGGATTTGCAAGATGGTTGTTTATTTCTTGAGGGGAGGAGTCTAGAAATGGAACATTAGCATCCTCCTCCTTTCTGTCCTCTAATGTGATTCTTCAGCGCTTAAGAGGACCAAAAAGTATTGATCTTATAGGAAATGTCTTTCTGAAACAGGTACCATCAATCAGAAAGATGTCCAATGGTTAAACATTCGAAAGCATTAAATTTATGTCACCCAAAGGACACATTTGTAGAACAATACAATGAGTCAGACTTCCAGGGCGAACTCCAACGTCTACCTTAAACCACTGTAAAGTGTCAAACATTTGGATGTAAATAGTACTAGCAAATTGTTGGAGTCTGGAGACAGACTCTGAGATCAGAGACTGTGGAATCTATTTTATTAAAGGACTGCTCCAAACCCATGGATTTGTCTGGATTAGAGTTAAATCTGGTTTTTGCAACTTAAGATCTTCTTTGATTAGAAAGACTGGGATATAAACGCTGTCTGTTCGAAATCTGGATTTTATGCAGCTAGAAAGGAAGGCTCTCCAGGATATCTCCTTCCCTAGATTTCCCTCCCTCTTGTTGCCAGTTAGCATTACAGTAACCTTAGAAGGGACTCAATGTCTAAAGAAGTACATTATGTCATTTTAGATGTTCTAGGACATCCTGCTTGCCTTCCAACTGCCAGAAGGACACATCTCACGGGTGAGAAAATCATACCTGGCAGCCTTGTGCATGCTCAGCACATTGTCATTTGAGCAACTGAGTCTGAACTCCTCTCTCAGTGCTGTTGGAATCAAATCCTGTGCCCCCAAATACAAAACCTACAGATCCCAATAAAAGCATGATTCCCTGGTGCCTGGCACCTAGCTGGTGCTGCTAGTCATTAGATAGCAAGCTGTTACAGGGAAAGAAGTCCTGCCCATGGACAGAGAGATATTAAAAATAATCAATCAGAATCTTCCTTAATAGATGCTCTGAGTGAAAACAGAAAAAAATGTCAGGACATACCTGAAGATGTGTAACCTGGATGTTTCCAATCATGTCAGAGTTCAGCTCATTCAGGCTTTTCGGCAGCCTTGGGGAATTTCAGCAGAATAGGAAAACCTACAGAGGAAGTACCAAAGCATAAAGCATATTGGAATGGAGTGCATTTCAAAAAGAAATAGATGAAGTTTCTGCATAGCTAAGGGAAAAAAAGAGGTCTTCGCAACAACGAAATTTATCAGAGGACAATCAATCATGCATTGTATTCCTGTTCTTTGTTGTGTTCCTTGCAAATCAAACTTATCTGGCTATGTATTGTGCTCCATCCTGGTCACCGATGATGTAAAAAATTTCAGTAGAAAAAAAATCTATCAGAAGAACTGTCCCCAAGAAAGCCGTTTTTCAAACTCCTTGTTGGGAGAGACTTTGGGAAAAGTTCACTATTCAGCATACGCTGTCTGTGAGTTCATTGAAGAATAGATATTGGGAGCCTGATTAATATACGCTTTGTATACTACTGTCCTCTGTAGATTTTACCTCTACAACCTGCAATACTTTCTTTCTGTGTTAAACTAAAAATGCTCTTTTTCTCTCTAAACACTATTAAGTAGTGATGTGGCTAGTGATTTTGAATACAAGGACATTTGGCATCCAGTATCGACAGAGAATAAACTCCATCCGTGGCTTCTAATTATCCATTTTCAATTACTTTACTGACTGCATGACTTTGTGAAAAATTATCCACCTGCATCTTGAAAAGGCAATCTCTGTTTCATCCCCTAGAGGTAAAATACACCATAAGAGATCAGGGTTCCACCTCAGTTGGATTAAATTTGCATTTGCAAGAAGTGGGCACACTACTTTTCTGTATCTCAAAAGGCACAAATGTGAACAGTAATTATGTGTATTCAGACATAAAAACTATCCAACATGAATGTTATTATGTATGAGAAAAGATGCATCTCTGATTCAGAGTTAAATATACTGCGAGCCTCAATTTAAACTCATGTGTTTCTAATATTCATAACTTCCCACTTTGTGAAATCAACATAGGAGTCCTTCACTCTTATTATAATTCTAATTGGGCCACTGTAAATAATTGCAGAGTTCATGTTGTACTTTTTAAGTGACAGTGAATGCTCAGTCATGGTGGCAGTTTGGGATAAGAGTTTGGCTTCTAAAAGATGGGGTAGCTCCCATGAAATGCATTATAATGGGAAAAGTAACTCTGAGAAGCGCTTGACAGAGTGTGGATGACTTATATATTTGGAAAATGCAAGATGTATAGCGACTGACTTGGCAGGACCCAAGGAGAATCGTGATAAGTGAACACCAAATACCCAGAGATGCTACAAGTGTTGAGAGATAGCAACATTTCAGTATAATCCTTCTCAGGAATTGTGTCATATCCTCTGATATATACTGAACTGGTGTCTGGCTTTGCTCTATATGACAGAAAATATGCAGACAACTAAGAGAAAATATTAGTGTGTGTGTGCATGCATGTGTGAGACAGAGCAAGTAAGAGAAGGAATACAAACCAGCGACCTTTAATGGATAGAGTCAGAAGCAATCAACTTCACATCATAAGATCAACTGAATGTCAGAAGCTTTTCATAGTGGCAACACTGTTGGAAAATCCCCTTTAACTCCGATTTTTGAGTTTCATAAGAAAGATGACTTCAGCGTCACACCAATATCTCTTTAAAGTTTGTGTGAATCATGATGTGAAACACTGTGAAAAAGTTTCTAGATAATAGTATTTTTGTTCCAGGGTGGCTGCATCTGGAGAATGGACAAATATCAAGCTCATTTTAGCAAAATGGAGACAGATTGATAGATGGTATCACTGTAGTTCAGAGATCTGTCCCTCCCATCTTTGAGAGAACATGTTGCCTATGGGCCATGTTTAGTTACCCTGTTATGACTAGTTTTGAGTAAAAGTAAAGCGTTTCTGCTTCTTATACACAACAGAAGCCTGTAAAAATATGAACATTTATCTAGTCCTCCTTGTTCCATTTCAGTTTCTTCCTTTCATAATATCTGACACTCTTGTATTTCCAATGTTTCCAAGATACGTGTCCCACAACGAACTTGGTTTTGGACTCTATAATTTCTTCTTTTACTTTTTTTTTTTTTAACATAGAAGTTGTTCAGTAAATTACTTGAAGTTCTGGAGTAGGTAACATCAAGGCAGAGCAAAATAGTGTTGCTGGCTCTTCTTGTTTTGGGTTTGATTCAGGACTAAATAAGCTTCTCTACCCCTTTCTGACCAAAATCACCTTCAGTTCTGGAAAAACTGTCACTGTGGGAGCAACTAGATGCTGCTGAATTATTCTTTTAATGGAAAAGTTTTCTGTGAGGAAATGGGGATCTGACTAAGCTGCTGTGTTTCACAGACTTGTCTTAATTGCATGGAACTTTTCTGTGCTTCGTTTCTGAGAGGCGCAGGAGTAGTGTTTCATCTTCACAACGTAATGACACGCGATTCAGTTAGCACAGTCTATTCCAATCAATTGCAAGCACTTTTACAAAGGCGTAGTGATATTCCTGGCAAGTTTGAAACTTGCTTTCTGAAAATTCTCAATGCTTTGACTTTTTGATCATCTTTAGGAGTAGCCCAGATGTGTGAGTTTTAGGCATTTGTAACATGGGTGGATGAATAGTATGCTGAGACTAAGTACAGTTCTGATACCTTTTGAATTTATTTACAATCTGTTGGCTACTAATTGAACACTGAATTTTATAGTCATAGAAATTGCTACTTGGTCTGAATGGAGCTATGGTTAGGTTTATGATGCAAGTTTTTAAAAAAAGGAAGATAAGTAAACCAGTGATTGAAATACGATGTCCACAGGTCAGACTAACACCTCCTGTTGTGGTTGTCAGTTTATTAGATCATTTGCAGTTGGAGGAACCTGGGAGACGTGTCAAAGGCTGGTGAATATTTAAGGAATCCCAGCAGTACTCTTAGCTATCTTGCTACTCTCTTGTGTTTACCTCAATTGCTCTTTATAACTATTGCTAGTTATTGCTCCATGGGGGGAAGAGGAATCAGTACAGAAAGAGGTCAAGGAGCTAAGAATAGAGCTAATAGAGAAATGACCTTGCTCTGTTGTTATGTGGTGATGTTGTGATCCTGCACGCTGCTTAATTCTTGGCTGGATTCTTGGAGGACTGCAGTTTCTTTGGGCTGGTTTTGGTGCTGCTAGAAAGCTCCTTTCTTCAGGATATTTGTCTGTGATTGAAGCTGGATCTCAATGAACACATTCAAAGAGAAACCAAGGACTTTTTCCCTGTGTTAGCGTCTATTAGGTGAATACCTACTGAAGGAGGGTAAAACCTCCAGGAATCTGGAAAGCTTTTTCTCGTTGCCTGACCTGCAGATTCAAGAAAGTTAACCACCTCTGAGTTAAAGATTTTCTGTGTATTTTCCAAGGGCAGGGTACTGAGCTCCCAGTGTACCTCATTTACCTGTGCTTTTAGACCCAAGAATATTTTTAGATTTCAGGGATTTCTATCGAAACTCGAATGAGTCCTGAACATGGGCTGAATATTGTCTCTCCACACATGATGTGCATAACATGTTAGTTTCCATGGGAAGGTGATTCTCACATGGGGATCAGAAAAGAAGTCAGAATTATCTTCCATCAGCTTCTCTGCCTGGAGGTTCAGGAGAGCTACACTCACTATGTGCCCAAGTTTACTTCTTTATTTAGACACAGATTTTTTTTATTTAGACATTAATATCAAAATCAATCCTTGGAAATTTTTGTCATACACCTACTTTTGATAATCTTTCTATTAATTTTAAATAGAATCAAGTCATGATCACACGCACCACAGTTGGATCATGCCATGGCTGCACCTATGATCTAGAAAGACGTCAGTCTTCTATAATCAAGAAAGGCCTAAACTTTAGTGCTATTTACATTGTACAGCCTGCTGTTCCCCCAAATCAGAGCCACTTTAGTCCCTCCAAATATTTGCTAAATGCTCTGTGTGATTTCAAGCATCTTCTGTCCAGAACCTGTCCCTTTTTAACACTCAGGGCATAAAATGCTTATTAAAAGGACATTAAAGCCAAAGAAAATCTATCTGCTGCCTCAAATAGGCACTGGATAAGGCCCACACCAGAGAATATGCTGTATAAGCATGCTCATAAATCATTAAAATTAAGATAAGATCTATCGTTAATAAGTAAAGTTCAAGGACAGCCTTTATCTTGTTAAATTATCCAAGTTTTGCTGTCTATTAGCATACCATTTAGAATGTAAGAATGGCTGTAGGGTTTTTTTCCCTCTCCTTGGTAATGACATATTATGCAGAATAAGAAGCCTTAGTAACTGTTCTAAGATGCCATAATAATGCTGGAATTATTCTTTGGGGGAGGTCTTTGCATTAAGCAGCAAGTAATTAATAGTAAATTGCATTGGAAATTCTTGGAAAAAAGACAAATTGCATGTGCTCTTGTACTCATACCCAGCAAGTCCCATGTAATTAATAGTATTAAGATAAATATGAAAGGAATTATTAATGATGAGATTAACTTCACATCTTAGTGCAAACAGATGTATTTCATCTATGTATGTGGTAGGAATTGAGAGTTAGTTTTAACTGCTAAAAATATCTGACATTACTGCTTCATAGAAATTGACTGCAGAAATATTATTATGCAACCCCCGACATTTGCATTGTGATTTCTGTCCCCACAGATCTTAAGTTGCAAGATCAGGTTTGCTGGGCAGATTAAGGGGTATTTTGGTGAAGCTGGAACTACTTGAGAGCATGAAACACTCATTCTAGATAATGTGAGTCAGACCCTCAGTAAACATCAAGCTGCAGTGACAGAGAGAGAAGGGGCTGACCCACTTAAAACTATATTCAGCCCAGGTTCGTGAGTTAACCCTTCATTAAAATACAAAGATAAGTAGGGAATTGCCAGAAAAGAAAAGGCATCAAAAGGGAAGCAAAGAACAGTAGTGTGCCCAGATGAAATTTCAAAGGCAAGAGATGGAAGCAGCAGAACAATTCTTTACTTGAATTTGTCTTCAACAGTAATAGTACTTTCTCTAGTGCACTGTCCTGTGTGTATGGGATCTTTTAGACGTAGGAGGAAATCAGATCATTCTTGAATTCAGAAAACCAGTTTCAATTTCTAGTTTCGTTTCCTTGCGCCTCAGTTTTTCCACCTATACCAACTATCTTGATGGCCGTTCTCAGGTGCTTCAAAGTCTGTTGATAATATGGACTAAGGTACACGGTTTTATTTTTATTTCTAAGTAACATCATATCAGCTTAAGGGCTATTGCCTCAAGGGAACATCCGTGTCTCTCAAATCACTAAGACCGTTTCTTCTGTGACCATTCTGGCCCCTGATTTTCCTGCCTCCCTAAGGATCTGCTTGAATTCTGTTTAATTCTGGGATCTCACCAGTTGCTAAACTCCACCTGTGTCAACCTTGATGAAGGCCCTTCACACAGAGACTTTTAATCTGAAAATGAACCAGGCATCACTTTGGTGCCAACGGAGAGCATTTTGCTCTGTAAAACCATCACCAGGAAGAAAGAGAACAGTGTCTACTTTTGCTAAAAGGCATAGGGGGAGTGTTTATAAATTCAGCCTCATTCAACTTCAGTGACATGTAGAGAGGAACAATCACCAGAGCTTCTAGGTTAATTAATCAAGGCTTTCAGAAAAGCAGGTTCTTAATGGCTTTAGATACCTTTCACCTTTCCTGCACATCCTGGTTTGAACCCAGCTCAAATCAGTAAGGATGGAGTGATGCAAGTGACTTCTGCCTGCTTTGTTCAGCAATAGAAAGACCTAGTGACCTCAGTTGTCCTTCCATTTCATTAGGCACCTAGAGGTTTAGTATCAGAGTAGTAATTAGCCATCTCAGTGGGCAGGCTTGGGCTGAATATGTGTGGAAACACAGATGTTAGGTGGAGTCCCTTCAGGTCATGCTGGAGGGACACTGGTCCATGATTGACTGGATACTCTAGCTGTCACAGGATACTCTAAACCTGCTCTCATTTTCCATTGCTTGCTCTCTTGCATGTTCACTCTCTGAGGGAAAGGGGAATTAAAGGATGTCATTTTCTCTGTCAATCAAGTAGACGGATGTCTCTCATGAGAACCCAACTGCACACAAAGTCATTCAGCTTATTTTCTAGACACTTTGGTGCATTTTTCAAGGTAAAATAATTATCTCCTGAAGGTAGAGGTCCCAGACTGTGTGTCTCCATGGATTTTTAAAGCTTTGCTATGGGTTCTGTATTTTCTGATATAACTGTGCAGTGCTTGACACAAAAGGATGCTCCTCTTGGTTAGAGTCCACAAATTGGTCCTTGAAGGGAACATGAGGGTATTGTATCATCATTTAATGCAGTTTTCTGTATTTTCATGTGTGTACACTGCCCTTCTGATGAACTGCACCCCTTTATGCAACTTGAGCCAAGGCAGACATAGAGGTAGGAAACTATTAGAGGATATAGTGAAGACCACAGGAGATAAGAAGAAGCAAAATTATTAGAGAAGAGAGGACCTTTGGGATACATTTTCTGTTATTCTTCTCTTACAGTACAGAATTAAGTTGTTTAAACCTATAACTTGAAGGTTATGGGGGGAAAGCATTCTCACCGAGATTGTTTAATGCAGTTTTTCACATATTTGATGAGGTAACAAGAAGATTTTTTCACTGTCTCTGGTGGTTACCTCTTATATTTCTTTGCTGCCCAAGATGATGCTTTGTTTTCTGTTAGACTGTGAGATTTTCATGGGTTTTTATAGTTTCTAATGTGCCTGACAACACAAAAATGAAAGAGTCTGGGAACACACACATAAATAACTGACCCCCAGCATTCTTTTGGGAACCAAAAGGGTTTACACATAAAAGCCCTCAGGAAAAGCAACATTACTCATGTATGACATCCACACTATGCTGAACTCTTGAATGCTTAGATCCTTCAAGCCTGGCTTGATGTCCTCATCAGTAATAATGACTGAGAAGACACTGAGAATAATGATTTTTTACTGTGTTCCCAAAAGTGCTGCCTTAGCACCGGTGATTTCTGCTTTAAAAGAGGATGTCATCAATGCAAAGGGCAGCTCTATATTTTTCTGTGACTACAACAGTACCATTACTGTCCAGAGAAATGACAGAGGAATGGATTTACTGTTTTAAGGACTCCTCAATAAGTCATTGGTTTCAGTGGAGAAGCGTTTGCCTAATTTATTGAGGAAGCGATCAGTCACCAGAAAATGCATCCCATACATTAAAGTGAGCCTTTGGGTCCCTGCCCAGATCAACCAACTGACCCGACAGGTCTCTGTAAGGGTCACCCAGACTGCTAGTCCCTGTGGTTAGTGGCTTCAGAAGCAACATGAAAATAGTAGTGTGGGGAAGACACAACCCTTGAGAGACATCTGAGACCACCTTGAACAGAGAAAGAGGTCTAACTGGTGTGTCTGCTGTCAAGAGGAGTTGCAGGCTTACATTACAGGGAAAGAGATGTAGGTTAGGCTTTAGAAAAAGCTATCTAACAGGAAGCATCAATCAGTTTTGAAATATATAATTTAAGTATAGTTTCGACAGTCACTGGAAGTTTTAAGACTAGGCAGGATGTTTTATACCTGTAGGTCATTGTGGTAGCTTGAAATGGTTATCACCATGTCAAGGTTTTTAACACACCTTGAAAGGAGCATCCAGAGAGAAAGAGGATGTTGAGGTTTAGAAAGATTAAGCTGAAGTCTCTTAGTCAGCTCATAGTGGAGCCATTCCAGCCTTTGTGGCCCTGGGCCACTTGCCCAGCTGAGGGGATGGAAAAGAATCATAGAATCATTGAATCACCAGGTTGGAAAAGACCCACCGGATCGTTGAGTCCAACCATTCCTATCAAACACTAAACCATGTCCCTCAGCACCTTGTCCACCCATCCCTTAAACACCTCCAGGGAAGGTGACTGAACCAAAAGAGGGCAGTCCATAACCACAGCCTCATACCACTTGTCTCTGCCAGATGTCATCCTTCACTCTAGTGAATCTGCAGCTAAGGCCACACAGGGCACCCTGTGATACCTGCGAGATTTGTTATTAAGCTTTGTCCTAACTCACTTCCACGACTGCTTTGCAGATCTCTCTCAGTGTCAGCATTTTTCTACCCCTTCATTTGCTATTGATGACTGTTCCAGGAATCAGGAACTGTCTACATCTTTTCAAATATTTTCTGGAGACTAGGATTTGGGTATAGGTATTAGATAGTGAACTTAACTTTCCTTCATCTCCTGTGGTTAATGCACACTGACCTGATCCTTCTCTGTTGTTCTCACCTGCAATACATCAGGTCATCAGAGAACTGTGCTCCTTGTCATTGGTTTGAGGGGAAAAATACCACAGCTATTAGTGACCAACGCAGAGCACTTGCCACCCATCCCACAACATGCTCAACAACAAATGTATTTTACTGCAAATTGATCAACTTTGCAGTGATATCTTGTATGTGACTTCTACTCTTATGACCACTGTTTACTTCTCATTCAAAAAAAAAGCTGACTGAAGCAGAATAAATAACATGTTAAAGAGCTTAATAAGCTCTAATAACAGTCTAAAGAAAACATTTCTAAGGCTGAACACTGCTGATTTGTATGTGCTTTTTTGATTGAATATCTTGAATTTGTACTCTAATGGACAACAGTAGAAGAGGAAAGAATGGAGTAATTGATATTCAGTATTGCAAACTTCAGTTATTTCATTTCACTGATTTTGATATTTTTCTTAACAGTCCTCTCTGAAATATTGTTATGTCTAGCATCAACTTTCATTAAAAAGAAAAGTTGATTTTGACCCTTCATATTTAAAATGAAAAGTGAAATTGTGAGCTGTGAGGAAAAATCTGAAAGGCACATTCATTTCTTTTTTTAAAAAAAACCACACAAAATCTAAACCAGCAAACTGCAAAACATATTCTTCTTCAACTTTCCTCTTTTTAAACTCATGTCATGATTTTTTAGACATATGATTCCTTGCTGAAATCATTATATTAAAATACCGTGTATATCAGCAGGCAAAGAGGTATCACTTCTAACAGTTGGGTCTGTTCTGCAGGGTGTTGTCATACTATTGATTTCTTTTGAAGTCTGCATATTTACTATTGACTTCCCTAGCAGTGCAGATATTTCCTGTATTTTTGGTATCAGTCCTGCTGGGATATGGAGATGATGCACGTTCCCTTTCCATTATTTGTAATGCAAGTGCTATATAGCAACTGCATAGCAGGCTGAACAATTTCTGTGAAAGCTGGATAAAAGGACATTTTTTAACTAAAAACTCAGTTTTCAATTAAATGCTATGTTCATGTCAGAAAACATGTATCTTTTGGTCAAAGCATTTGAAGTTCAAGGTCTTAAATAGTGCAGAGCCTCCTACCTGTCTTTGTCTTCTCCAGGATGCATCTCAACCACTTGCTGCATCACCAATAACTGCTCCTAATCTCTTGGTGACCTGATAGATCATGCCCTTTCCAGACAAGCACTAATGGTGCATCATAGAAAACGCATTATCCTCAAGATGTTTTATTTACAAAGGCTTTTGAGGCATTTAATCTTTCATCTCTTGAGGCATTTCAAATTCCATGTGGTATCATGAAAGAGCTTGATATACTTCCCCATACTTTCTGAATGGTTCCACTACATACAGTAATCCTTCCAAGTGGATCTCTTCAGTCCTGCAATTTTCTTTCTCATTCTGTTGATCTGGAAAAGTTATTTTTTAAGTTTCCTTCACATATCGTAAACCTTATCTACTCATTCAGGATTTAGCTGGAGGCCAGTAGTTTGAGAAGGTTGAATTTCATTTTGCAGGTGTGAGGGAATTTATTCAAGCTGGTTCTTAGTCATTTTTGTGTCTTATTACTTGATGTTTTATCATTCTTGTACATGCATCCAGAGGGGATCTGCATTAGATCTTTTTTTATGGTGTAAAAAATAAATAAAATTACAAGAGTCCCTGAGGAAACCTTCATTCCTTTCACCAGTGGAGTCATCTGTAAAAAATAGTGTGATCGCTAATTGTTCCAGAGGTCTGGCAGAGATCCCAGGAGAGATCTCATCTTGTCAGATATATCAAGTGCTAGTTTGCCCCTGGGCACATAACCTGCATATATGGATCTACTTGCAGTATTTGACATTTTCAAGTGCCATCTACGAGTGTGCAGAAGCAGAACTGTGAGGGAGACCCTAGGAACATTTTTCTTCAAAATTGCATGATGTCATTTCACGGCTTCTCATGATGGAGCCTACTTAGTGGGACTTTGTTAGAGGAATTTGTGGTTGCTTTCTCTAAAATGAAATACTGAGTGTAAGACACCGCAGAGTTGCTTGCTGAGCACATGCTTTGCAGTATTTGAAATGTATTTGAAATTTAACATGACAAAGCTATGGGTTTGCCAGAAAGTTTAATCAGCAGGACTTTACTTTTGTCTGAGTCTACTAACCATAAGAGAGTGAAACCTCCATAAATATGGTTTAAAAGGATTAACCAACTGATGCTAATAGAAGCAAGTATCTGCTAGACACAGTCTTCATCCTCCTAAATTACATTCAGTTCATATCATGCATGTAACTAAGTGTTGAGATACCTCTTGAGTATTTGAAGGCAAAAGAGAACATTGCAATTAATGATTTATGCTGTTAGTATTTCAGTAAGCTCACCACATCCTTTCAAAAACATTTTAGATAATTGTTGTTTATTATGAGTTATTTTTACTACTACTAAATTATTTATCATGCAAGGAAAGTTGGAACTTAGTATGGACTTTTTCCTTGAAAGCTTTTCTTAAGGGATCACTCACAGTGTGTTCATAAAGGAAAGGTTCAAATTAGGCTAATATTAAACTCCACATCTCCTTTTAACTAGTCAGCTGATAAAGGAATTTTGCACAGATTTTTGCAAGTGACTGGAGTTTTTATTTCCACTGCATGTTTTCTGCATTTTCAACTCCGATTTTTTTTCTGGTTTATTTACTGCAATATATTTGTGTACTTAAATCCTAGACTGGGTATGGAAATCTCTTGCTGATTCCCTAGAGAGCTGATTGGTGTGAAGATGCTTTTGTTTGAATAAGAACCATGTGTAAAAGAAAAGCTTTCAGCAGTAGTTTCCCTTTTGTGATTACAATTCATATGACAAGCACAGCTTCCTATTGTGCACCTTGCGAATATTTCTGAGAATTTTTACAAACATACCCTTTATTTGAATGCAGACAGGGCTTGTAATTTTTTATCTATTTCTCGTTTCCCTCTAACTTGTTTCTGTCTTCTGATTTCACTCCTCAAGTTCCTTGCTTTCTTTCCCATGTTAATAGGGGCTATTTAAGAATTTCTACTTCTTTCACTTTCCTTACTTCCCCTCTGTTTTTCCTTTTTCCTCTTTAGTTCTTTGATTCTTGCTGGGGGCTGATTATAATTTAGTCAGCCTGTCCTGTTCTGCTCTGATGCCTAAAACCTCTCTCTTCCTGAATAGTAAATAATTCCTGAGCTTGCCTGCCTGTCTGTATTAAGTTCATTTCTAGATACCAGTGTGCAAAGACAGGACCACTAAATAACGGTTAAATCAAATATGCTTTATTGTTTGAATACACTATTATACCTTAACCTGTTATACTTATGTTAAAATTTATAAACTTACTGACCTGGCAGATGATGCCAACTCGCTGAGCAGGAGAAGGAGATGGAGCATCGTGCTTGGATGGTTAGAGGCGATAGGTATCACGATCTCAGGGCATACCCTGGTTCAATGACATGCACGTATTCCTTCTCGATGAGTCCCGTCCAGCCCCGCTCCCTTTGTCCTCCTCTCAGGGACAGCAAAAAGGGTGAGCAGCATCATATGCCCCTTGTATGGTCAGTGCGTGAGCAGGCTGAGTGCCAGCTTATTTGTCCCATGCTAACAGCGATTTCAACACCAGGTCCTCTTCTTGTAACACCTTTCCTGGCTACTCATGCTCCTTGGCCTCTGCTTCAAGGTCTTGTAAATACCAGGCAGTTCCAACTGCTTTTCAACCTTTTTTTATCCAGCTCTCTGCCTCTTATCTGCCTGGTTAACTACAAACAGGCGCCTACATTCTCACCACAAGCTGGCTAAGAATTGTTGCTTAAGCTAATTGACTACTTTAAGATTCGAGTGCGCAATACTTTATATATATACACACACATATATCATAGAATCATAGAACCACCAGGTTGGAAGAGACCCACCGGATCATCGAGTCCAACCGTTCCTATCAAATTTATCTGTATTTATATCATGTCCAACAATGGACAATGATTTATTATCTCCAACACACTATCTTACTCTTTAGTAGTAGTAATAGTAGTAGTAGTATTAGAGTCTTGTCCTGCTGCTACAGTATCCTCTCATTGTTCAGTGGAAATGCCTGCCTTCCTCTGACCTCCTTGCCTTCCCTGTTTCATGCCTTACAGTTCTGAGCTACATGTGACGTGACAGAGTGGGACATCTATTGGTAGGGATTGCAAAGAGATGATCACCCCGGGGGCCATCTCGTCAACCACAGTATAGACAGTGATACCTCCTCTGCATTTCCTCTGTCACTAGCTGTAATGTGAAAATCAGAATTTTCATTTAAAACCCTCCAGCCCATGCAGAATGATAGCTGTAGTAAATATGATGTTGACTTGTTTTAATGAAATGTAAATGAAAGCCAGTAGTGGGTTAAAAACAACACAGGAGATGAGCATGAACAATAAAGCATGCTCTGAGCACAGTGTCTGGGCCTTTAGTACAGTTATGGGTTGATGGAGCCTTTGATCATGTACCATAATGGTCATTTTTGTGGTGATTTTAAGTTTTTTTTTCAAGATAGCTGTTAGAGAGGTGTTTACAAATGCTTTTGCAATTAGGGTGATGGACCAGTGCTCAGTTCCTGAGTGTGACAGAGTTACCTTGTAGGGCGTTCAGTAACTCCTCTAAAATCTTTATGACTTAATGTTGTAAAATGGCAATAAGATTTTTGCTGACCTTGTCCATTTAGATGGTGAAGCTGTCTGATTGAACAGCACCTAGGCAATAGACCTCCTGGTGCAGAAACTGCACAGAACAGTGAATCCAGAATCTGAATGCCTATAATATAATATAATAAAAAGCAGGAGGGATTGGAATAGCGTAGTATGAGTATTTCTTATTTCTTTCTTTTGTTTTCTTTGCAAGAGTCATTAAAAAATGAACTATTGATAGGTGAGTTAACATGGGTAGAAATGGATTTAAAAATGAATTAAATATCAATTTGAAGTTAACAACCTAAGAATTGGACAGACTCACAGAGATTACTGAAAGAAACATCAAAATACACATTTCAGGAGAGACAGTGCTAGGAATTAAAAAGAGAATTTGCTATTGATTCTGGGCTGCCTTCTGTGGCAGTCCCATTATTGCTCAGGTCTGAGTGGCTTGAGATTTTCCTCACGCTGCTTTCCTCATGTGTTGTATCTTCACAGCCCCCCTTATTGCTCCTTCCAAGTGCTTTCTCAAAAATATTGCTGTTTTCCAGTGGGTAGAGTAGAGTGGAGACTATTGGGAAGTCTCCAGAGAAGGACTGATCAGCCCAATCAGCAAGCTCAGTTACAGAAAGATCTTAATCCAAGAAACAGAGTATATGGTTTTAAAGGAATTTATCCTAGACAAGATACGAAAGACTTCCACGTGATGGAGTATGACGCTCCCAGAGCTGATGAGTGAAGCAGAATTGCTTAGGCTTCAAAGCCAATGGACAAGCACCAGGCATTGGCCTTTTGGGGTTTCATTTGCACAGTACTGTGGATTTGGAGTGACTCATGGACCGTGCAGTTGCAGCACAAGAGGAGAAAGAGTGATGAGCTTTCTCCCTCATTTTCAAATGATGGAAAGCAGAAGGGAGATGCTACTGGAATGAGATTGCTGGTTGGGTAAAGAGTTCTGTAGAGCTTGCACTGTGTATTTTTGGTAGCAGCCATCAGTTTTGCATCATCTCCTTCTGTCTCAGTAAACAGCAAAAAAATCTTCTAAAGGTCATTGTGCTGGCCAGGCTGTTCAGGAACAGACTGAAGAAACAGCATAGGAAGGAGGGAAAAGATCAAAGATGCAATGTTTTCACACCAAATTAAAATATCAAGGAAAAAACATATAAATACAAAAAGAGTTAAAAAGGCTGGGCTGTGTAGTTGTCTGCACTGTAGTACTTGGAACTTTGGTAACAAACAAATGTGCTTTTTCATTTATGAACTCAATATTTTTTTATAGGCATTACTCAAATATAGTAAGAATGTTTACATGCTGAAATTATGAAAATCACTATTTATAACCAGTATAGGAAAGCTCAAATTGGCAAAGCTGTCTCTCTCAAGTGTATAATCAGCTGTGCCATTGACAGCTTTTAGAATGATCTTCTACATTTACAGATCATAATAAATCCTCAAAGAATAAGATGGCCATTTGTTACTGCTCTCAATTACTAGTCACCAAAGCACAAGAGAACATGGTAAACACGTCCTTAAAGATTCCTCTGTAAGGCACAGGGGTGGAAATGGTTATGGGAAGGGAGACCAGCATGTTCAAAGTTTCACACTGATAGTAATAAAATACACTTTGTAGCTCACAATTACAACATTGGGGGATTCTGTATTACACTTTATATCACAGTCAAAACGAAACTGATCTGGGAGCCATGAGTGAGATGTACGTGATCATGTTTTCAATGCAAATAGAATAAATTAAAAATCATTTATATTTATACCTTGTGCTTTTAAGAGGTCATATTATTAGAGATAGAAATAATTATGAGCTAAATCTGAGAGAGAAAGCATTTAATGGAAAAATGTGAAAAATAATTGGGACTTCTTTACGAACAATTTACTAAATGACAGAAAGTCACAATTATGTACTTTTTGATAAACACCATGTTGCTTAAAAAAGCCCCAAGGTCTGCTTAGAAGAAAAAAGGAAAACAGCCAAATCTGAATGTTTATGTGTGTATATGTATGTTTATGACTGATATATAGAACTAAAAAAGGATGTGTAGAAATTAGTAGTCAGCAGATGTAAACATAGCACCAACATTTTTATAGTTTTGTATGTCAAACTATGTTAAAACCCATGAGAAATGTAGTAATGACATTGATACGTTACTGGGACTTCTCAGCAATACTGGAATAAAGTTTAATAAGGATTTCTGTTCCAAGTCATAGAGTCAATGAATCTTAACATCAGAAAATGACCATCATGAAGAAATAATTCCAATTCCACCAAAAACCTAGGAGAGTGTCAAATACAACTTTAAAATCAGTAGATGAAGATAGCTTGCAGCTAAGAGAAAGAAAAGCTTGCTCTATGACCATTAATATTTATTGATTCTAGGAAGGTAGAGCATATCCCAGAGAACTGGAATAAAATCACCATAATATCATTACTTGAAAAAAGAAAACAGGATGATTTAGGTAATTACAAGTTTGTCAGACCACTATCAGTTCTGGGCAAAATAAAGGTATGTCTGAGTTATGCCTCTAGTAACAAAAGAGTTATTGAGGGGGAAATAAGAAATGACAATCAGCCTGCTTTTATGAAAAAGGCTCTTGTTTAAATGAATTGATAGTATTTTTCAAAATTAAATTTCATATCTGTTTTATAAATGCAATATTGTTGATATAATAGACTTCTCAGACATTTGGAATTATATGATGTATTGATTTATATGCTAGAGTGATACAAAATCAATGGGACACACATTGAAGGCATTGAAAACTTGTTAAACAATGGATCAAAATCTAATTACAAAAGGAGATTTTTTTTGTCAAATGTCTGTGTTTCTCACAAGAATCTGCTCAGACCTACACTATTCAACAAATATATCAATCACTTGGAAACAAAAATTACAATGTAATTATGGATTAAATCTATAAATAACACAAGCTTGAGGAAACACGGAAGGGAACAGATTGCTGAGTGATCTGCCAGTTTGAAGGTATCAAGCAAACAGTATGTGTTTCAGCTGAGCCAAATCTAAGTTTATATGTCTAAAAAGTACAAATATATAATACGTACATAGCATAGAAGACTTCTGAAGGCAGTGGCAGAAAAGAAGCCATGGGAGTCTTAGCCTTCATGCTCACTGTGTGTGGTTCAAAAAGCTAGTGTGATCTTTGAATGGGAGAACTCAGCAGGAGCAGTGGGGTTAAATTAACTCCACATTTGGCACTGGTCAGATTGCTGCTGGAATGCTACCCAGTTCTGGTGTCTACACTTCAGATGGATATTGATGAATTGGAAGGAATTCAGAGAAGATCCACATGAATGTTTACAGGCTTAGGATACGTGCCTTGTTGTGAAAGACTCAAGCAACTCTGTTTAGTTATCAAAGAAGGCTAAGAGGGTGACCTGACTGCAGTCTAAATATATCTGCAGGGGTAAGGGAAAGGGCAGAAGGAATAAATTTGATAAGGCTCTGCAGTGTAACAAACAAAGGTGAAATGATGTCTGGTAGTTCAAACAAGAAAAATTCCAACTAAAAATGAAGTGCAAATTTGAATAGTGAGAAAAATAACTACTGGAACAACTTGCTAAGGGCTGTAGTAATTCCCCATCGCTGGAATTTTTAAATTAAGTATTGGATTGATCTTTCCTAAAAAGAAAAAAAAAAGTCAAGAAAAAATCACTCTGATTCATCAATTTGTAATCGTAATGAATACCATGAGGACCTATGCCTTGAGTTTCGTGATACACTGGGAAATCACTGGGGTCTTTTCTGCCCTTAAAAAAAATCTATGACTGTTTTCCTCCATACTGACTTCAGGGGATGAATTTGAGCCAAAAGAAATAGAGACAGAATATAAAGTAAAACCCCCTAACGGTGACTTCTATTAATTTCAGGAATGGTCTCCCAAGAGGAGAAAGGGGTCAAAGGGAGCTTATTAGGCTATTTAAAAGGAAGGTGGTAAATATTTAAAAGGAAAAAATAACTCAGCAGTGAGACAATAACCAGGGTAGTAAGCTCAAACATCTTTTCTTACCCTTTTTTTTATACTGCTTGGCATTTAACTGAGCCACAGCTGGAAATGAAAAATAGTATCTTCAAAATTTTCTTCATTCCCCAAAGCTGACAGCCCCAGATATTTTTTCCTGTTAGGAGAAAGGAAGTCAGCTTTTCCAGGCTCTAGCAGTTACCACTGTTCTCACCACTACTTTATAGCTTGAATTGAGAACTGAAAGGAGGAGGTAGCCAAATAGCAGAACTTTCTAACTTTGCATTGCATATTTCTATACGTCACGAGGTCTGTAGGGGCTGTATATTTCATATACAGTATAAAGCCCTAAGTCTAATGCTGTCTGTCATATTTAGAAACTCACTGTTCTCTTATTCATGATGTGCAAGCATCTGTCACTCAAACCCTCTCATAAATCCAAATTCACTAATAGGACTCCTGCATCTTCCTATTTATCAAGGAGCAGAATGGTGACCCTGGACATAGAAGTAAATGGCAGCAATAATGCTGTTGTGGCTTATAAAGTGGTAAAAATCCTGGTGTACCAGAAAGCTGAGATTTCCAAGTTAATAAAAACTCCTCAAACCCTGTACATTAATAGCAGTCTTTTGCAGTGAGAGGAAAATTACTTTCCCTAAAAAAAAAAAAAAAATGAAGAAATAAAATATCTCTTTTCCCAAACCCAGTTTATGACCACAAAGCTTGAAAGCATGTTCATTTCTTATGATTCCCACAGTATAAATTGCCATACCTTTATGTTTTTCTCTGCTTGTTTGTATCTTGGAGAAGAAATAAAAGAAAAAGGTTAATTTTCTCTGTAAGAATAATCAATGTTATTATAGTCCATGTTCAAGGTGTGAGAGTCATTGTCCAAATTTTACAGATTCTAAATGTTGGTGGCTCCCTTCAAACACCATGGGACACCTGTGAGGAGGGCCTTGGGATTTTACTCAGAACTGAGGTTTTGTGAGTTAAAGTTTTTAAGCTAGTGCTGAGCAATATTTGCCATTTCACAGACACTGGTATCCTTTAACCTGGTCTCCTGAGCTTGCAGTGCTCTGCTGGCTTGTGCTCCAGGGGAAGTTACAGCGGCTTCAGTGCCGCAGCTAATTGACTGAGGCTACAGCAGTAACTTGCTGTTGATGAGGTTTAATTGAATGTGCAGGGCTAGCTGCATTAACATTGTGTTCTGAGCATAAGCAGAGAGCTCACCACAGCTGACTGCATCATGGGCTAATGCCAGCTCTCCTTTAATCCCAAGCCAAAAAAGCATGGCCTTTAAGAACAACAAGAAAACCCAAATAACACCTCAAGAGGGAAAAAAATGAAAAGCTTATATTCTTGGTATGTGTGAATGTTTTTTTTTCTTCTTTTCAGAGCATTTTTAACCCATTTCAGCATGGCAGGAGGGTAGGTCACCTTGCTCACCAGACACAAGCATTAGGATTGGATTTGGCTCTAGCTGAGAATCAGTGTAACTCAATACCCATCAGACAGTGGTGGGGCTTAGATGTGGTCTTGAATATTTTTCTTTCCCCTTTCTGGAGAAAAGAGAGGATTTAGATACCAAGAAGCCTGCAGCAGTCAGCTTAGGAGTGTGACTAGGAGCTCTGTTTTGTGAGGACATGCTGGTTTTGCTCCACGGTAACTCAGGAGTTTCTACTCTGTGCAGTTAAAATATATGTAGTTTACATCATCTCAGTGAGGCTGAAGCTCTTCAGGGAGTGGGATGTTGCAATGTGGAGTGCAGCAATGCAAAAATTTTGTAAGTCTGAGCTTTAGCCAACTACTTTTCAAGGACAGAGTATTCTCAACTCACTCCCAGTGTCTCTGCAGCAAGCTCACCTCTGACTCATCAAAATCTTCCTGAAGCCAAACCAATTTCTTTTTCCATGGTTTTTTTTTTCTTTCTCTTTGGCCACTGAAGTCAAACAAACATGATTTCCCCTCCTAACAGGTAACTTATGATGTCTTTGTGGCAGCCCCATGGTTTGGAAGGTGACTGTCCTCTAAGGGGGCTTTTCTCCATCATGCTGAATTTTACACAACTTCCCCAGGGCACTCGGGACAGAGCAGACCTAGGAAGGATTCCCCTTGATCACTCAGATCTCTTGTTGCTAAGTGTTTTGTGTCATGCACAACCATCCTGGGTCTTGTCCCTCATGTCCTGGTGCAACTGGTGATGTTTTGGGGATTGATATAATTGCAGTGCTCTCGGACTTAATACCCCTTTTTTGTAGAGTGATGTGAAAATCTGATAGCTTCTGGTAAGCCATGCTGGTTTTAACCCCCCTCTTGGATACAAAGGAAAAGAAATTAAGGCATTGAACATATTAGAGTTCCCCAAAGCTATGCACCCTTCTCCTTGACCATTTCCATAGTATATCCCACCGGTCTCTTCAGAAAGAGACCCATCTCAGAAGACAAATGATGTTTGCAGAAATACAGAATACTGTCTCTTTGGTATTAAATTTGACTTTTTGAAATTGATTCTGTAGTTTAGTCTGAGCCTTGAGTGTGTTTAGAGGCAGGTTCCTACCACAAAACTTAGAGCTGGAGTCTAAAGCTTGTACATTAGAAATATGTCTCTGTATGGGCCCAGTTCCAAGGATGTGAGACACTTTCAAGTCATGCATTACATTTAGATTCAAATTTAAAATACTCTGAAATGTTAACTAAATATTTTCCCTTACACTCTGTCTATGCACTACATATAGTACAAAAGATTGTCTGTGTAATTTTATACCATTCTATCTTTAGCTCAGGAAACCTTATGTTTCTATTTTCCTGATTATGCCAGCACTGATTACAAATCTACTTCACAATATGCTTTAAATAATACTGTGCTCCAGGTTCTGGACACTAAGAGAATGCTCACAAAATTAATGTCTCGGAGACTAACACTTGGGAAGGACCATGAAGGTGAGGATGGAGAGAGCCATGGAGATAAAATTTTGCTGATGGTCCTAAAAAGCAGGTCCTTTGAAACAGTATGAGTGAAACCACACTGGAAGTGAAAGGAACCTGTCCTTTTTTTTTTTCCATCTCTTTTCCAGGTGGCAGACTGACAGATATTTTAATCCTCCAGCTGTAAATCTGAAGTCATATACTAGTGCACATTCACTAAAAATATCCCTTAAAAAGAGAATAATAATTCTATTTGCTGGATAATTAACAGTGAGCAATATCATTTTGTGCTTTATATTTTCATTGAAATTCCTTATCTCATATTAGTATGGGCAGAAAATATATTTCAGTTATACAGCTATGCCTGTCTTTTATATTAGGTGGAAATGTTTTAATAGATGTTTCAGTTATCCATTTATTGATCTAAATGTATTTTTAATATGCAGGCACCGGTCTCTGCTAGCTGAGATATATCTGCTTTTCCCAGGCTGAGTTCTACAAATTAAAAATAATCCTTTCTCTCTTCCAATAAGTTGTATATGGTGGGCTTCTGTCTTGAGGGTAATATCTGCTCTGACCAGCCTCTTAATTTATGAGATTAATCTGAGCTCACAAAAGGACAGCTGAACACAAGTAGCAGAATTTGGCTATAGACTGCAGGAGAAACAAGATCAGCAAGAAATGTTGACCTAGATTTTTTGTTAGTGGGGACCCCCTTTACTGTGCTTTGCATAGGAAGCCATAATCTTCTATATGACCTCTAAGGTCATAATCTGAAGATTGTCTTTTGGGAACAGTGATATCTTATCTTCAGGCTATTTTGAATAACAACCCTTTTCTGTGTTTGTGATTACGCATACTCAATTTACATAGCTGAATGTGGGAGGATTTGCTTCTCATCCATTCTGACTGTGCTTTCTCCACCCATGCGGCCTCACTTATTCCTGATTTCAAAAGTTTTGTATCCCAATAATTCCAGAGGGATAGCCTCCCGTGAAGCACTGGACATTTAACTACTACAAACAGTTCAAGTCACTTGGAAAATAATTAAAAATCAGTGAGGAGTTTTCTCTTAGCCTTCCAATACAGATGGGGAAAGACTAAATTCTCCATTGTTTTCCAACGTAGATATTTTGGTCGTTTGAGCACTGGGTTAAGAGGGAAAATTCATCCTATGATGATCTGGCTTACTCCAGCAGTTACCTTTACATTTTGTGTCCTGTTTTCTCTGTTGGTCAATGGGAAATCATAATTCCTATTTTGTAAAGTGTTTTCAGACAAGCAGCTCTGTGAAAGGGATATATATTGATCATAGTTATTTCCTACGCTAACGTTCTCAAAGGAACTGTACCTTCTCCTGGTGAAATTGGGATCTGATTGTGTTGAATTATCTTTGAAGAGATCACTGATAGTAGGGGCAGGGGCGTATTTCCAAGAGTCCCCAAATGGGACAGAAGCAATGAAAACAATGTGATGAGATTTGATGCACAAAGGCAAAACACAGTAAGAAAATCATCCAAAGAAGGTATTAATTTATTCACACAGGAGGCAGGAATCACAAGTAACAGCAAAGACAATAATGAAAGGAAGATGTCTGCGTCTTCCACTTTCACCTTGGCAGACAGTGAGCAATGAGTGGAATCAACTCGGAAATGAAGGAGATTGTCAGCACAAATTATAAACTCAATACTATATGAAATATTGGATGGGTTAGAAGAGCTGAACATGAAGCAGGAGGGTGGTCAGAGGCATAAAATGTCCCTTGAACAGCACACCAAACAACACAGTGGTAACAGTGACATATTTTTGAGTGCAGAGAATTTGCTTAAGTAAATCGAGGCATTGTTTCTCGTTATTCTTTTTGTTCTTTTCTTTTCACTTTCCAGAATAATGAGGGGAAAAAAATTGGGGAGAAAGAACTTTTCATCATAGAGAAAAGAGATGTCTCTTGTGCAATATCTTTCACCTGCTCAGTTCCAGCTTGGAAGTTGTTGTCAAGTATTTTTGGTGTCTAGTCATGCATCTTTAAACAGGGAGTGATTCACTGGGAAAGCAGGGTGGCTACAACCCTCATCTGCCCTGTATGAATCCTCTAGAAAACCACCATGCCACTGGGAACCATGACTCCTTCATTAGGGGGTAGCATCATCCCTGGGGTGGGCTCCAGGGAAATAAGAGGGATCTTTCATCTGCAACCCAGAGCGCTTCCACTCACAAAGCTGGGGTAAACAGCATATTTTTCACTCCCACTAACTCAGTACTGTTAAGCTGATACATCTGTCATCTATCCTAGCAGTAGTATACGGCAACCAATTTTCTTTCCTAAGCCTGTCATCTCCTAGTTCACATCAGTTTCAGCCTTATGCTGATTGTTATTATAGGGCAGAGTTTATTCTTCCCCATGCCAATATTTTATGGAGCTTTGCCATGCTTTGCCACCTCAGTGCATGGAGTTAATATCCTCATTTATACTTACATGAAGCTGGGGATACATTTCTCTTCACACAGCTATGCCAGCAGGGTGTAAAAGGATAATTGTCCTAGACAGTATAAAAATGATATTTCATTGTTCTGTGAACTTAGGGTTCTGGATGCAGAATGCAAGAGTAAGCTCTGGCAAACTGGTAAAAAAAAAAACCAAAAACAAAGCAAGCAAGCTCCAAAAAAACTCGTGCTCATCTCATACTAGGGAGAAATAAGATCTAGTGGCCCTTGTATAATTAGTTGACCTATAAGTGCAAGGCAAAAGGTGGGACTACCAATACATGCATCTATAAAATCAACTAGTTTATTAGTGAACTGTCATAGCAGCGGTCATAAAGATGCTTACAGAGGTGAAACAGCATGTTGTACTAGGTAATACACTAAATTAGGAACTGAGAAACACGTAATCCATTCTTAACTCTTCCAGTTTGTGTAGCTTTGATAAATCTGTTTCCCTTCTTTTAACCTCCTTCAGGACTCCCCTAACTCAGCAAGTTGTTTTGCAAGGTCCAGATCCACCAAACCAATACAAAAAATATGCAATTCCACTGATGAACTCTATAATATGCTATAATGTACGTAATAATGCAATGGAAAGGATACTCATGCCTTTGTGTTAATCCTCTTGTAAAAAAAACCTGTAATCCCCTAGAATAGTAAGCATAGGCTCTTGTTCCTACACCAGCATTTTGACAGCAGGTCATGGAGTATTAACAAACATTTCTCATAGTTCTGTGATTAGTTTTCCCAAACTCATTGAAAAGAATGTGTCTGCATGAGCAGAGATGAAAATTTTAAAACTATAAAAATGACATATTTATAATTGAATATTTCTAGGGCACTTGCTTCTTTATTATGTATGTATTATAAAGATGACATGACATAATGTCTGTATATAGCGGTGGAAGCATTTTAGTGTCTATGTTGGTTGTGATTAAGGGAAAAATCTTTATTGTGCCTGTGAGTGCCTTGTGGATTTAGGGATGCTAGCTAGTGCTGGAGTGAGCCTATGAGGAAGGGACTTCAGATACAACAGAAGACCCTCTCTGAGAGGAGGTCTAAATAGAAGATAGGAACTGACTGTGGAGAATAATCTTCAATTAAGGAGCACTAGGGGCTGGGGCTGAAAACAAGCAATAAGGAATGGGAAGTGTCTTGCAGTGGCACACACCGTATCGCTTTCAGAAGGATCCCTTCAGGCAGGGCTGACAAATCATCCACTCCATGGTCTGGGCAGTTTTATCTGGCATCCTAGAGTACTCACTAGGTCATGAAACAAAAGGCAGGAATCACAATATGTGTGATTTTTGGAAATGAGGGTATAAAGACAGATAGAGACAAGGTCTATTAACTGAGTTCTGACAGTAAAAATATCAGTTACTGGGAAAGACAGTGATATTCTATTATACTTTAGTACATATATTGGCTTTCTTTGATGACACAAGCAGCTTCTGCCCTCTGTCTCCTGGGGCCAGTGCCAGTCTGCTTGTTCTGAATTCAGTCGTGCCAGTTTTCCATCCTGGTTCTCCACCTGCCCTCACAAACTCTCATGCTGGCAGCAAGCATGATGCACAGAATGGGTAAGAGCAAGCAGGCAGGCATGGAGAATGAACATCAAAAGCTACTTAAGCACGACTGACACCAGCTTCTAAACATTGCTAGATGAGAGATTGAAATGCCCTCTTTTAGTACAGTCAATACCTGCAGAATGCTGTTCTCTCTCATTCTGTGCCACTTTGCCCAGGATAGGAAGACATTCTTGATGAGCTTTTCAGAGTCAAAAGAAATATTTAAAAACTGGGATCCTTTACCTTCTGCAAAGTTATGGACTCATTTGGTATTTTGCCAATGCCCACAATGTCATCCTCTGTATTTTGAATACCAGTTGTTCACTGTGAGTTAACATCATTGTCACTTCTACCAGCACCTCCTTATCTTTAGGAAAGTGCTAGAAACCAAACTGCCTAATTCTAGCACTTTTTTCCTGAAGACAGGGCTCTTTCTTCTGAGTAGGAAATTATTGCCTATATTTACCTTTCCAAGACAAACGTATGTCAAACCAGAAACCTAAGGTAAAAGTCCACCAAGTTCTCACTTAAATCCATGTCTCTGCAGGTATTGATGTTTGGAAGAATGTCACCTTGCTGGAATTAGTGCTGTGTTGACTTTTTCCTTTCTGTTGGGAATGGATTGCATTCTAATTTAAGGACCTCTATAATTTCCTAGCTGTCATCCCAAACGGTCTTTCTCAAATGCTACAATTGGTGTGAACCTCCTGTGTCCAACAAAAGAAGTTCTAAACTCAGGACTGACAACCAGAATAGATGAGCAAGATATCACAGAGCACTGAAAAAAATAAAAAAAAAACCAAAAACAAAAAATCAAAGGAAAACCTACATCGTTATACAGCTACAGTAATCTGTGTCACATGTGGTCTCTTCTAATTACTAACATAGAAGCTTATTTATGGATGGACTGGAGATAGCAGTTGCTTACAGTCAATGCCTTAGCAATTGTAAAACTAATTATATTCCTCCCTACATGTACATAATTAACAGCAAGTATCTTCTGAGCCTTTTATTCATCTCTCTATCATTCTGGAAACAACTGATATATCTGGGCATGGGCACATCTGAGTAAGAAAAACAGGCAATAATTACAGAAATCACAGATGTTCCAGACAGTCTGCAGCAGAGGAATTTCTTCCTTTTAAGTCTGCAAAGGTTTTGGCCTATTTTTTACAGTTTCTGTTTGAAGAGTTGGATTTCCCAGGCATAACGCCCATGGTAAGGTCTCTGGAAATATTGTGCTTCTGGGGCAGGATTCAGTTCCAGATTAAAACACATTATTTTAGGGGTCTGTGCATCTAAATGTTGACTGTGTGCCTCTGCAGTCAGTGGAGGCATAGTCACTACAAGGAGTAGAGTTGAGAAAGCTGTTCAGCTGGTTGAATATAGGTGTAAACTTTAGAAGGAGCTGAGCAGCTCTCTTTACTCAACGGATCTTATTGACTAGAACCTCATCAATTCTAAGGGAAATATAAGCTCTTGGTTCATGCATCAGCCCAGTTCTTTTGGAAGCAGGGACATTTGAAATGTTAGGGTATTCAAGACATCCACATGCAGCACAAATCCAGACCTGCACCATCTTTGAGCAGCAGCAGGAGTCCAGGAAGGATAGCTCAGTGCAGCTGAAATGACTCCACCTGGTACCAAATTCCACCTCTAGTCTGGAACTGAATATCCCACCTAGGTTTTTATCACCCTGGTCTTTCCGATGATCCTGGGCTCAAAAATACTTCAACTGATATTTGTCTAATATTAATCTGCAAATACTATACCAAATATCTACACTGTAAATGTCTGAGTCTTAAGTTTGACATCCTCTGCTCCCTCTGGAGTCCCTGGACAGAAAGGGGTACTTTGAGAACATATTTTAGCCACCTGACTCTGAAGTAATATTTTAGAATTAAAGCATAATACAGGAAGTACCTGTTTCTCTTCAGGCTTTCTAACAGAGTCTACACAAGTAATTTGAAAGTAGGAGTTTGAAATTCAAGATAGTTTTCATCACACCAGCCTAATGAAGCATTTATAATGGCACCCAGTGCCTAGGTTCCCATTAGATCAGTGATGCTCTTCTACGTGCAGTCAGTTGGGTGTGATCCATCAATTCATCCACAAATTAAAAGAGGTATTCACTTCAGGATGCCTGAAATCATTTCCCAAACTCCAGGGGTGATACAGTGCAAGTTTCACTGGCTATAAAGAGAGGAGAAGGTCTCTCACATTGTACAAACTGTGCTGAATCTTATGAATTTTGTTACACGACATCTTCTCAAGCAACTTATTTCCACTTGTGTCACAGAAAGTTTTAATGCTCTTAAGCAGGTGTTAGGAGTCTAAATGCTTCCATATTATGGAGAGCGGAAGGTTGCGCCTCCAGTCTCACCCATTAATAATTTTTTTATAAACGCTGTATGATTTCTTTTTTCATTTTCAAAAAATAATATCTGTTTTTTAGGATTGAGATATGGTTTGGGATCAGAGGTTTCAGGCAGGCATCAAACTGAAAACAACAGTTCTTTAACCTTTTAGTCAAAGCATTTGGACTAGAAGAGTGTTCCACTGTACATTTTCTTCAAGAGAGACAAATGATAAAGTATTTGTTGAAACATTTGTTGTGGTTCATCACAGCTGATCACGTTAAATGATCACGTTTCCATTCCAACCAGTAATGCATGTCTGAGGGACTCATTACAAGCAATTCATACAGGAGCATAGCTAGGATTTTATTGAAGAGGGAGGGCTCTCTGTTCCACTGGTGAAGAAGAACAAAGGGGTTAGATGAAAAGATGCTAATGTATTTCTCCCTGGTTTGGGATTGGATGGAGGGTTTTCTAGCTTGCTGGGCATGCAGCCCTCACCCAGCTGGGTTCACCAAACATGGAATGCTGCAGTGAGAAAATACAAAAGATGCCCCTGGGGGAGGCTCTAAGGTATATGCAGCTGCAGGAGCTCTTGAAGAATCCTTTGAAGTCACAGAGTTTAGAAACAAGTTGTCTGTCTTCCCACTGCTTTTGTCAAAGGGAAGCAAACTTCTAAACCAGCCCAGCTGCATGGCCATGGAGGAGCAGGAGATGTCTGATCACTGTCTGCCTTGTAGAAGCTTGTAGAAAGGAGGAAGAGTGGTTTGGAACGTTGTCCAAGAAGACACTAGGGACAAAGACAGTATACTAAAAAAACACTGGTGGGTTTGGAAGTGGAATGGATAAATACCTGATTTTTAAAGACCTTAGTATTTGCTTCATTAAAAAAATTTGATGTTTTCATTTGGCATCCTCATTTTCTGAAAATGCGTTCCAATTGATGACACATACTCAGCAAATTTGTTCTGAAAAGCAGGAATTATGTGCAATAGTCATAAGCCCTGCAAATGATAAGCCCCTCAGAATTCATCAGATGCCCTTCGGTGATAGGTACCGATTCGATCCAATCCTGGAGACAGTGTTTGTGTTGTGTCATTTTATCCTTATGCTGCTAATTTAGATTAATGCTTTTTCTTGTTGGTTGTCAGTTTTGACTGACTGAACAGTAAAGTTACAATTCCTTTCCCCTCTTTCATTATAGCACTTTGTGAGGAAAAGTACAAATGTATTCAAGTGTTTAATTGGAGCATAGAAATATTTTTTTTTGGCTCTGGTTTCAAGAACAAGCAGAGAAAGCTCTTTAAAAGCACTGATTGGGTTACTGATTTTTTTCAGCATAAGTTCTTAACTTTTTGTTCTTTCTGTCTGTGGTGAGTAGTTCAGACAGAAATTGTTTTTTCGTTGCCAGATCATCACTTTCTAGGATTCTGTAAATATCTGCAGAAAGAACAGCCATATTCCTATAAACACACTTTTTCACTATCTCAAGTTCAGTTACTTCTCTGGATTAACTTCCCTCTTCCATATAATCTCATCCTCTGTGACCTACCCACAAAGAAGAGAAGAAAGCTGAGGAAGGAAGAGGGCAGGTGTGAGAAGTCAGTGCACGTGCTAATTTAATTGGGTACAAGAAAGAATGTCAGTTCTAGAAGCTGATCAATCAGTTCTGACAAATACGCTCGTGGACTTGATAGAGGATGAAAAATGGACAGCACAGGAACGTCCTTTCTAGCTGAGCAGGGAAATAGTTTCACCCTTGTCTCCTGCACCTCAAAATGTCATTTTGGTAGACATTATAATGCTGAAGGAAACCAGTGGTGTTTGGTGTGGTCAGTCACAGACTCCTGGATGCTGTGGGGAGTTGAACACAGCAGAAAAAAACATTTAAACTGCTTAAAGTCATGAAGGAGCTTCAAATCCTGAAACAACCACCTGTAGCACTGGGCTGTGGGTAAGTCATAAAAATTAATTGAAGTGAGGTGCACTTTCTGCAGAAAAAGTGGAGAAGATATTTCAGGTTTGCAGGCTGTAGGGTTTGGGAAAACAGCTAAGAGGACTAGCAAGGAGATAGAAAGGAAATCTAGGGGGAGGGAGCAGGATAAAAAACATAAAGTGACAGGCTTTCTGATTTCTGGCAGTGATTTTTGACCAAGGACACTACTTACTTTAGTTTATTGCTACACTGCTCAGGAAAAACAGAGCCTGGGTGCATGCTTTTTAAAATAGTACAGTGTACACTGAAGACACTACTAGTCTCATATCACTGATGATTTTATTTTTCCCTTAGTACCAGTGAACCACCATAATACCAGATAATGGATCACAGTTCAAAACACAAGGAAAAACACATCTTCTGGATTGAGCAGATTAATTCACAATAATTCATCTTTTTTGAAGATTCCAAATCTTCACTTCTTAGGAGCCCTTTCCCTAGCAGCCACTAGACATACCCGAAATGTTAATTTGGTGCTTTTCCTCACTTCGAGGTAACCTATTTTCTGTTAACCCTTTCAATTTGTTTCCTTTGCTCTGAAATAAATTTAGTGCTCGTAAACCTTTCTGTAACAGATAAGGTGACAAAATGTAGATGTCTGTGTGTCTTAGCACATTACAGGGGGATTATACAGGGCTGTGTAGTAATTTCTAAACAGTTGTGAGGGTAGGTTTAAGGTTATTGTGTGTTGCAGCAAAAAGTGAGCAATGATCCTATGAGTGCTGTTTGATGGGACAGACAACGAGATTTGATATGATGTGGCATATACTCTTGCTTCTTTTCAGGTCTGAAAAACAAAGTGTGATTTTAGATAGTAAAATTTCTTTCCATCATCTAGAAGTGCAGAAAAATCCATTGCAGACTTTAAAAGAAAAGCAGCCTGTTCTTATCTACTTCAACCTATGGATGAGTCTGCAGGACAGGAAGGGATATGGCCAGGTGGATATCCAGGAGAAGATCAAAATCTCAACTGCTTTCTCCACTGCATTTTTAAAATCCCCTTAGATGACAGTTTCTTAGTTGCTTTGGTATTTTTCTCTGCAATCAGGTCCTTTTTGTCTCTGGTCAATGAGTTTTGTTGTAAATGGAGTGCAAGCCATCAAGCTTGTCTTCTCTCTTTTCTCCATAAAAAGTGTACCTGTGGTTTTCAAAGTGCAAACCATCAGCCTTAAATCAGTACTTTGCTAAAAGTCCACCGGCAAAAGCATTTGGAAAGTTTAGAGGTGAAAATGGCAGCTACCTATAAAGTTATTTTGTGAGCTCAAGTTGATATAAGGCAAATAATTCAGGAAAGGATTAGGCACTTACATGAATATGAATAACATCAGTGATTGCACCAGCAAAGAAAAAATTTACAGGGGTTATCAATCCTTGTGCTTCAGAGCATGGGGCTACTTCTAGGAAGAAATATTTTCCTGCCTTTATAGTGCTTAATCCTCAGAGGCCTCAAAGTATGACACCAGCCTTTAAAGCATTTCTGAGTGACTTGGAACGAGAGGCACAATAAAATTCAGGGTGAGGTGTGATGAGTTTCTTCAGGAGGAGAAGACAAGAAGGACTGGCAATCCCTACTGATCTCCATTAGTCCTGAAGCAGAGACTTAGCAGTTCATCTGTTTTTCTAGGAAGCAATGAAATGTGAATTGCTGCTGCCAACTGAAGGACAATAACTTTTTTTTTTTAAGTGTGACGAGGGTCTCTGCCAGGTTTCTCTCAGAATTAAACACAGGAAACCTTTTCACTTCTCCCACCTTTGGCCTGGTGAGCATTTTACTGAGTCACCACTAAATCACAAAGCATTGGGAGGGTGATGCTCCCTTGCACCAGCTGCACACACCATCACTTTAATTATGAGCTCCATAACCAGATACGAGCTCCCTCTGCCCTCCTCTTCCCTCTGCAGGGTTACACTCCCTGGGGAAACAAAGAATCACTAACAGTTTGCACAACTGTGGTGTTAAGTCAGTACAGCAAAATTTGTGGAAAGTCTACAAGAAACAAGTTTGTACTGTAATGACACTTTAAATAGTTATTTTCTGTTACTCTCTCAAAAGGCAAAGAAGAGAAATTTACCTTGGGTGTAAATCTGGGTGTAAATCTGTCGAATCTCCCAGCTGCACTGGGAGTTTGTCCCTTGTGATGTTGTCTCTACTTAATCGAAGGAATCTTATCTTAAAATAGGAATCTTATCTTATTTTGACAGGAATGGTTGGACTCGATGATCCGGTGGGTCTCTTCCAACCTGGTTATTCTATGATTCTATGAAAACGCTTAAAGTACTTGTTCCCCAACCCAAATGATAAAACAGAGCTTTAGGCTCTGTGTGCCCTCCAGATTTTCCAGTAGGAGTATTTCTTTGCAAAAAATACAGTACAGCCTCATGCTTGCCAACCCTCATTTGCCTTGATGTCTCAAATGCAATATCCTGGATTTCATCAGGAGACTCCTGTCCAATACGTGAGGCACTGAAGCCAAGGGAATTGTTTTGAATTCAAACCCTCTTAAGCACAGAATCATATCATGGTGAAGCCACCAGCTGAAATGAAGACTGTCAGTTTAACTTCTTTAAGTACTGGAAAAGAAAAGGCATCTGCCATGACACCTACTGGCTTCCACAGGCTGATGGAAATAGACTGTGAGGCCATTACAGCTAAAGAAATTAATCCTTTTTTTTCCCCTTAATGCACCCATCATTTTCTATATGTCAAAGGACATTTTTTACAATCTACAGCATGATTATTTTGTCTCTATATCCCTTCTCTTCTGTCTGTAGCCTCTGCTTTCCATGGATTTTATACATTTGCCAGTCTAGTCTACCTTGTGATGGGGCAGAAGTGGTTTGGCCAACAATAAAGCAAAGACTTGAAATATTTTACTCAAAATATTTTTTTGTTTTAAATAATCATGTCTTAGTTGAATATAAATGGGAGACTTCTAAACTACAATTTAATAATGACGATGATGATAATAATAATAATAATACAGTAGGAATCCTTTTCCACATGCCACGGCATTTCATAAATGGCTGTTTCCTTCCTTGACTCAATGTAAACTTCTGGTATCTCGAATCTATGAAAGAATATCACTTGAAAGGCAATTATTATTAATAATAATAATGAATTACTTTTCGGTTTAATTATCTTGGTCTTTTTAATTAGCTTAGCTGTTGGCTCTGGCATAATATTTATTTGTTCTGTTTTTAAAGAAAAACATTTGAACATAGACCTTAATGGAATTAAAGTTGGCTTTCCATGTAGGGGAAAAAAAATCATAAATATAATTTCACCCAATATTTGACACTTGTTTTTTTTAAGGTTTTCCATTAGTGTGGTTTGGTGAATGATGGAAGAGTAATTGTTTTCTAATATATGCTACATGGGATCAATGCATTATCTTTAGGACTTTCTATCAGGCTCATTTCTATGGTGTTTTTACTCCTGTTCAGTGGAGACCTTGCAAAGAACAGCATCTGACACAGCTCATGGTGTGTATGTATAATTATTCAGACGAATGTAGCATCCAGAACTAAAGTCACAACAGTCCTCAGACAGAAGGGAGAAGTAAGGACTTTGCTGCTTAAGAGTTTGACCACAGGATAGAAGATCTCAGTGTAAAAGTCTTGAAATGTAACAGGCGTTGATGAATTCTCACATTCTCTGTCCATATAAATGAAGAAGTACAGGGGTCACAAATGGGTCATGAAGTGCAAGAGAGATGGGTTGAAAAAGCTCTCTTCTCCTTTGAGTTCAGCCACAGATATTGCAGGATTTTCTTTCTCACAACTCTTTAGTAACACAGTGTGTGTGGGTACTTGACTTACATGCTGGGAATTAGATTGGAGAGCTACGAATCTACATATTGATCTGAGAAACCGAGCATCTGTATTTTGAGGCTATAACCTTTCATAGTCTTCATGGATTGAGAGAGGAGGATTTTCATGTACGCTATTTAGTGAGTTACATGCAGAATACTTAAGCAGAGATAGACTGAGACTAGCAATGCATGAAATTGTGCACAGATTAAATTAGACTTTATGCTACAACATATGTGCCTGAGATTTTCTTCCCCCATATCAAAACAGTCAAAACTTTGTCTTAAGTACTGGAGAAGTGAGATCTCTCTCAGGAATTCCTCGTGAGCTTTTCGACACACTAGGGTGAAATCTCCTAAAATTCAGTGTTGAGATGAGATTTTGCAGAATCAGAGCCAAAATAAATAGTATTTTTCTGCAGTGCAGGACCTTTAAGATGTTTTATTTAGCAATTCTGCGACATGGGATGGCCAAGGTTGATTTCGTTTCTCTCCCTCTGTATGAGTTGCAACAGTATTTTAAAATTTTCTGTCATGAAAAGCAATGTTAGGAAACATTTTGCTGATGCTAAATTTCAAAACTTTTGAACACTTATTTATTTCAGGACCTTTTTTTGATATTGCTCTTTTTAAAGTTACTTGGGATTGAAAGATAGCAAACCCTATCTTGAACTATTTTAATAATGTATGACTGATGACTAGACACATAGATCTTTTTGTTAGCTCTTTAATTGAATTTTTTTTTAATTAGATTGTGCCTTTGAACAATATCCCAAATCACAGTTTTAATCTTTACCAAAAGACAATTTCCTTTCCTTGCAATGTGTTGGTGTCTTTCTGTCACCAGTAATATATTAATAAACACACATAGCCTGACTTTTTATTATGTTGCATTTGTACACTGAAATCAGAACATTCTAGTGTCATTAAGCTAACTGAGTTAATCAATGGACAGAGGGCAGTCAGGTTCCAGCATTTTCTCCTGTGTCTCTTTGGTTGCATACAGAAAATTATCTACAATCATGCTTTCTCCAACATCATTTTGTAAGGAAATAGACAAGTCAAACCATACCTGTAGGGTTCTTGACATAAATTATGATGTGCCTGCTGGGAGTCCTGTTATAAAGAAGGTGGAAGGAGAAACTTATCTTTATCTTTCATAATGAGTCCTTGTTGGAGCATAAGCAAAAATGAATTAAAGATCTTCAGCTACAGAATTAGAGGTATAATTATTAATGTGCAAACAGCTGTAAACTCACACGTATGCCTGACCTAGACTACTATTTGGGAAGGTGGAATGACTTATATTCAAAAATAACCCATTGTCACAGCTCCCAACTGCTGTTATCAGAAAGAGTGATAACATTGAAGAATCAGAGAAACAGGGGAGCCATTACCATGTATATACCTTATATATCAACATGAATAATGTATGTGCATTTACATCTATATACATTGTACATGTGTGGAGTTTCTGTGTGCATGTGTATATATATTTTATACATATATATATATATGCATGTGCAGTGCTTAAAAAAGTAATGTGGATGTTCTGCTATGGAGATTTAGGAGTCTGAGTGTGATATATATCTTCAGATAGGACAAAGAGATTTTTCCTGTTCATTATGACTTCTGTATATCTGTATAACTGTGCTCCTACTGGACTGAATCGAAACATGTCCCTTTGAGCTGGTGAAAAAATTATGACATCTATGGAAATGCTAACAGCACACAAGTGATGCATAGCACTAGAGATAAAATCTGGGCAGAGGGGACCTTCCACAGACAGGGTTGAATGGAGTTGAAGAAACACTTGCTATAGATTTGTACTTTGTTTCAGATTTGAAATGTTTTTGAAACATCAAACTGAGCTAAATGACAAGGGCACCAAAGTGAATTGTGAAATGATCCTTATGACTATGCTTTTCATTACATCTATGGATTGTCTTTCATTTTATAGCTGAAATCTTCACCCACTAGGAACTGAGTGGTAAAACAGAGTTAATTTCTCAAGTCTCCTCAAAAAGCTATAAAAAGGGTGACAGTGTTTCTGTCCTGAGGAAGTAGGAGTGATTGCAGTCCCTACAGTTTGAGGTGAAGCTGCAGTAATTGCAAAGCCTTTCTCAGGAACAGGCAGATCTTAGGGGCTGTGCTGCCTTCCTAGGCTCTTTTGACCACTTTTTGGAGCTCAGTACCTACATGACTGTACTGGCTTTGAGCTGCTTTGCTGGCAATATGGGACTGGATCTAGCTACCCTGCTTCAGGATGATCAAACTTATTTGTTTGTATAGAAAGAACTTCTCTCACAGTGATTTTCAACATTTTCCTGGAGAAAACTACTTCCTTGTCCATACTTTCACTTAGAATTGCTGAACTTCTAGGTCTCCACATCTGCTTCCCATCAAGCTAGGAGCAATGAGATTGCTTCTGCTGGTTCTGGCCACTGTCAATGAACCAAAGACCTAGCAAGCTTCTTTCTTCCTCTCAGTTATTTTTATTGCCCCCTTTTTCAGATAAATAGCAGTGAAGAAATGATCTGTGGTGGCAGGAGAGGAACTGTTCTGAGAAGCAGTTGGCTAAGGGTTTAAATATTTGTCTGCCTCATGTCCCAGGATATTATCTGTGTACTTTCTCCCTGTCCTTACTCAGATTTGCAATGTTCTTGTAGCAGGTGAAGTGCTGCTTTGTGGGCTGCCAGTCCCTGAAATGGCTAAATCAAAATGCTCTGGTGCATTGAATTTTGGCATTATTATTCAGTAAATCACGTATCCTCCCCTCATCTACCCCTTCCTGATACACCTTGTTACTAAGCAGCCATTGCCTGTGACACCAGATGAATGCAGACCAAATATCCAGGCAGAGCAAAGCACACCCAGGCACAGAGGTTGCTCCTGAGGCGATGCTCACCAAGCACATGTTTCCAGACACGTTAACAATGCTGCATCCAGAGCTGTTTATCAAGTGCCAGAAGTGGCTCCTGAAGTGCTATTGGATATGTTTCTAATTCTGTTAGACTGTAAATTGTAGAACAGGGAAAGACCTAAATGCCAGCGGCTGTAGAAAGTGGATTGAGAGAGCAAAGGCAACACAGGCTGAAGATTAAAACCAATAGTTAAAAACTAATGCAAAATTCCCTCAGCTTTTCAGTTAATGATCCTCTCTCTGGTCTGCAATATTAATTCACCAGTTTCTCCAGCAGAGAAGGTTCATTCAATCTAGTACTATATGTCTCAAAGCTTGGGTCTGATTTTGGATTGGAACATTGCTCACTTCCTATAACAAGCCCACAGTATTTACAAACCTATTTTATTTCAGTTGGGTCAACCCATGCCATGCCCAGAGAAGCCCCCTCACCTAGGCTGAAAAGATACTTCATCTTTTAATATTCTACAAAAAGGAAGGACCTGCTGTGAATCTGATGGTTGTTCAATCACTTTGGGCTCTTTTACACAAATTCTTTTGATGGTTAACCCAGCTCTGCATGTCCTTTCGCTCTGCAACCTAAAGCATGCTTTGCTTAAGAGCTGTGGCTGTACTACCCTTCCAGAGCAAGCTATGATGCTTGTGAAAGTTTTTCAGTCATGCTCCAAAGTCATTTGGAACAGGTAACATATTTATTAATCACTTTCTGATAATGACTTCAGTTTGAAATCTCTGTGCCTAGGATCACACCTTACTGGGCTTGACATAAGAATTAGTGGGGGAAAGCCCAGTGACTGTATTCTATGATTATATGACAACAGGATTTTTTTTACATCAATTTATCCTCTGTCCATTTCTTTGTCCCTGCAGCCCTGTTTGCTGCCTTCCCTTGTGGCCTCTGAGCTGAGGTGGGCTCACACCTGGAAAACCCCTCCCTCAGAGAAAAAAAAAATCTGAAAAGGCTGAAGGGGAGAAAGTTGCAGACAAAAATGTACAAATATATTATGTGAAGTCAGGATTTCAAAATTATCTCCTTATATTCCCTCTTGAGATGTTATGCACCACTTATATAGGAACACCTATCAGCACACCCCTGCAGAGGGCTGTGGGTTAAAGATCTATATGGTTGGATCTATAAAGATCTATATAGATCTTTATCTATATAGATATTATTTTATATATATATATATAGATCTTTATCTATTATAGATATTATAGATCTTTATTATAAAGATCTATATAGATCTTTATCTATATGGATCTATAAAGATCTATATGGTTATGGTTGGACTCGATGATCCGGTGGGTCTCTTCCAACCTGGTTATTCTATGATTCTATATGTATTGTTCCAGAGCTCAGAGAAAAGGCTGTACAGAAACTCCCACTGAATTTTTTTAAGCTAAGAATCGTGTCTCTGCTAGGGTAGCTGTGTTACAGCAATTTGCCTGTTGACACTTTTGGAAAATGGATCTGGTACTATTTGGCCCATTTTAAGAAGAAAATTGCTGTCCATCATAAAAAGCCTGTTTATTGCTTTGCAATTACTTCTGGCAACACTGAAAAGCTGGTGGGATTAGCAGGATGGTTTTGGCAATGTAACTTGCTTCTTCAGGTTCTCCTACCCCTCATCTATGCATTTCAGCAGGTTTGCAAAATTGGCAGCATTAAAAACCAATAAAAAATGGAGGGAAATCCAGTATTCAGAGTCAGCAAAGCAGAAAACTCATAATTCCTTTTGTCGAATTTAAGATCTATTAGAGTAAAAAACATAAACAATGACAACAGATGAAGAAAAATAAAAAAAAAGATAAAGCTTTCCTCATCTTAAATAGACCTGTGTCAGTCTTCCAACTTGCAAATAAAGGTTAAGCTGTGAACTGGGAATATCAAAACAGGGCAGTGAAAGAGGAAATCTTTGGAAAAAGCTTTGCTAAGGTCCACATGGCACCGATTTGCAGAGATACAGGTCTATGGAAGGTACTGCCTGAAGACATATAGGCAATTTCCTGGTGAGAGAGTGTTCCCAGGTCCTGCAAGGCTGAGTGATCTTGCTGTTTGCTACCTCTTTTTGCCTCTCCAGTGTCCCCTGGAATAAATGCAGGCAGATTTTCCTCAAAAGCTTCATGTTGTTGAATAGGAGTACAACCCCAAAAAGGATTGATATACACAGGTATAAAATACACAGGTACTGCTCTGGAGGAGTTAGAGCTGATGGAGGGGAATTTGGAGCAAGTGATGGTTCCCAAATCAAGTCCTGTAACCAAAGCCTCTAACACATTCTGTGATATGACCCTAATCCAAACATGGCTTCAGTTTGTGTTCAGAAGAACAAACTTACTGATAAAACTTACTGATAGTGACAGGACTAGGGGTAATGACTATAAATTGGAGATGGGCAGATTTAGACTAGACATAAGGAGGAATTTCTTTGCTATGAGAGTGATGAGGCCCTGGCCCAGGTTGCCCAGGGAAGTTGTGGCTGCCTCATCCCTGGAGGTGTTCAAGGGCAGGTTGGATGGGGCATTGGGCAGCCTGGTCTAGTGGGACATGTCCCTGCCCATGTCAGGGGGGTTGGAATTAGATGATCTTTAAGGTTCTTTCCAACTCAAACCATTCTATGAAAACAAGTGAAGGAGGTCATTCAGCCTGGTGGCACAGGCTTTACAAGAAGTAGCCAGATATCATGGCTTGGGCATCACTGTAAAACTCCAGTGATTTCACCACCTTGTTTCTCATTCCATCCTGATAACTGGCATACCTTCCGTTTATCTCCAGTAACAGACAGTTTCATCCACTGCCCTTTTGGTGTGACGGCTATAAACCACTGGTCACAAAGCCTGAACATTTCAGAATCTAGTGACATTTAAGGAAAAAGATTGCCAAGCTCTTGAAAGAAACACACCGCTGAAATACACAAAGAAGTAAGCACAAGTTCCTTGCTGTTGAAGCAATGAAAGAATTAATGACACACCAGTTTCCAAAATCCCACTGCTGCTTACAGATATCTCTTTTCTCTTTTTTTTTTAAACTCTTCCTTCACAATATAGAAGGGTAGCTGCCGTTAAAGGGATGGCAAGACATGAGAAAGATATTTCTTCCCCTGAGTTTTATGAAGCTGATATCAATCTTTTATTTCATAAACTTCAGGCCTGTTACTACCCTAAAAGCATGTTCCGTGGCATTTAATGTGACACTGATGAGAATACAAATAAGGGGAAGTGAGGGAGATGGAGGACAGGGAGAGGAATCTCAAATGATGTTAAATGCAAGGACCTGAAGAGTGCTCCCATATCCATCGCCATTGAGGAGCGTTTAAAAGGGCCGTGAAATTGTAGAGCATATGAATTGTGTTTGGGGGCAGTAAATCAATTTAAACTTCAGCAGTGAGGGAAAAAATACCATCTGAGGAAGATGAGAAAAGAAATTTGGGTTATGGAGGCATGAAGGCCTACATGTGAGCTAATGAGACCTACTTAAACTGATTGTTGTGTGGATATAAATTCAGGGTATAAAAGCCCTTTAAACAGGGTTGATTTGGAGTGAAAGAAAATGCTTCAGATTTTCTGACTTTCACATGGAAGTGTATGAAATGCTGATTAGTTTTTCATCATGTTTATCCAGTGCTTGGTCAGATTCTAGAAGATGTGCATAACTTCAAGAGAAGAAATGGTCTTGCTCCCGAGTAGTGAGAAAAGTTTGGATCACTTATTTTGTTTCTTCTCTGATACGTGAATTGCCTACAATTGACATATTCAAAAGAAACCAAGAGAGGTAGTTCTTCACACAGTATGTAGCTATGAAATTCCTTGCTGCAGGACACTGGGGATATGTAGAGTTTGCACAGATTCAAGCAAAGACTGGATAAGTTCCTGAAAGGAAATTTGCTAGGAATTACTGCACATATATAAATCATGGAAGTCCCTGAGCTGCAAACTGATGAAAATTGGAGAATATTCTGAAGAAGTACTTGTACGTGACTGTCCAAGTCTTATATTCCTTCCTTGGCATCTGCTTTTTGTTTCTCTCAGGCATACGATTCCCGGTGCCCCTAACTCACTATGTTCACTGTGAAGATTACCAGTCTCAAGACAGCAACCAGCATCATTTTAGGCATGATTAGGGAATATTCTGTGGAGCTTGAGGGACCCCATCAGTTTACTCTGCATTTCCCAAGATTTTTTTTACATGTTGGTTGGAGGCAGTCCACCTTCCTCCTCAGCCAACAGGAGACAGCACCACAGGCATAAGCCTGGATGAGAGTGCAGGGCTTGCCAACATCATGGTCTTTCATGACATCATTCTTTCATTGCAGTAGAGATTGTGTTCAGTGCTAGGCTAGACCAACGCCAAATGTAGTTTTTGCAGTTACAGAAACAGACCCTTAGATGACATTGATGAAGCCATGTCCTGGGGCAAAATGAAGGTGGCCCCACTGGAGTCAATCTTAACCTCTCGCAGGTGAAGATCAGACCTATAGTGCTGTTGACATAGACGGGCTCACGTTCTGTAGTGATTACGCAGGATACACAACCCAGCTGCAGCGCCACAGGTTAACAAGCTGAGATTTCAGCTAGCTCATGATGTCACTCCTTTCCCCAGGCTGCATCCTTAAACTTCATTGCTGTGAGGATTTTTACAGGACAGTAGAGAACAGAAGGAAGTAACAAATAAGCTATGAACAGAACCTGGATGAGAAGTAGTGGAGTGTGAGCTGGACGTGGGCTTGAATGCAGAGTCAGAGCAATAATGTCTTTCTGTTCATCACATTTTCCAGTGTGGTCAGAGCTCTTGAGAGAGTAGTGGAGGAATCGGAGAAGTCACTTCAACAGCCTTTTGATAAATCTGTGTTAGCACTTTTGATCAGTGTTGCTGTGAACAGGATGTAGCTGGAATGGTGTTAAATTACCTGATACTGCCATAGCAAACAACGCTGCAGGCATCCTCTTGACAGTCCTTTCAGACTTTCTAAATGTTCCAAAAATATATATTTTTTTTTAATAAATTTTACCAGGTATTAACATTTCTCAGTTCACAATTTCAGATCAGGTACCTCATGCCAAATTTGCGTACATGAGCATATAAAGGAAAATTCTGTCATTTTCAGATTATTATTCCAAATGAGGATTCAGAATGTGCACATGAAGATTATATGTAATTCTCCACAGGCATGAAAATTCTCATATAAGTCGATATAAGTTTTGATAAGATGAAAACCATTACAGCTCAACGTTTGTCAAAACAAATATAATAACGTTTAGAAATGAGAAAATAGTGATAAAAATTGCAGCAGTCAGGATATCTGTGTTTTGAGTTTTGATGAGATGTAAAATTGGCTGAAGTTATTTCAGATTTCTGCAAAAGAAGACTGTCTTGAAATGTCAGTATTTGATGAGAGTTTTCAATAGCTCTTCAAGTGACACAAAGTACTCTCATGTCAACCTTAGAAACTCCAACCTATGCAGCTGTTCCTATATGAGGAATTTCCTTTGCAAAGATAATTTGTACCTGTGGACCAAAATAGTTCTTCAAGACTGTTAAGAAAGAGAAAACAAGTTTCAGGAGAGATTTCAAGCCTGCAAAGCAGTACCTTTCTCACTTTTTTTCCTGACTGAATGCTCAGTGGAGGATGGGGAGATACGTGGTGCCATATTTTGAAAATAACCAACATGAACAATTTAATCTGAAGGGTTAATCCTGCAGCTTTAGGGTGAAGGTTTGTCCCAGCCGTGAACTTTACACTGATTTAATGCTGGACAGCTTTCAACTCCTCTGTGTATAGGCGAACATCTCTTAAGCCTTGGATAGCTTGGACTGTAACATTTTATGGGAAGGAAACGTGGTCTTTGCATAGTGCTCAGTCTGGGGCTCCTCAGGGATTTCAAGAAGTACAATAATAAATCAAAAAAGAACAAAGATACTTCAGGATGTTCAGGCACCTCGTTTATTTTGTGGGGACCTATCCTTGAGAAATGTAATAATCGGGTCACCCTGTGCCAAAGTTCTACATGGGCAGCAATTTAATTCCTTCCAAAGTGTGATTATTTGTGGCTTTAGTACACCACACACAGTAGAAAAATCTTCCCACATATCTATGCACACACACTTAAACCTGTGCTTAGGATGTCAGAGTTTTGAACAGTAAAACCCATCAACCCATGAATAAAAAGAGCCATCCCAACACTATTAAGTCATTCCACAGAACCCCCAGATGTTTGAGTTTTCTTCCCTGAAAAGCATTCACATAGTGGAAAAACAATGAAGAATTCCATACTTCTTTTTTTTTTTTGATTGTTGGTTTGTTTTTTTTTTTTCAAATTCAAGAAGAAACCATCCTAAAATCCTGAAATCCTCTACAAAAGCAGGGAGGTTGGCCATTTCAAGTAAAGGCTGGAGGATGACCAGAAATGCCCTGACTGTGCAATTAAAAGCTATAATGATGGTGTCACTAGGTCACTGCCTGTCTTTCTATAATGACCCTGTGGGGCCTTCATGGCATGTCAACCTTTGTCACAAGATTTATTCCTCAGCGGCTTGTGAATATTTTCAGGTATTTTATGAGCAGAGGGAGTTTTTGCTCTGTCTCTCTCTCTCTCCTTTAGTGAATGATGTTTCTCTTTGCCTAATGAACTTCCTCCTTTCCTCATTGAGTCTTCATTCCCTTGCATAATGCAGTGAGAAGACACATTTTCCTTAGAGGCAGCTATGATTCGTAAGCTAGTAGCAAGGTAGTGAGAGACGGACCAGGTCATAACATAATTATACCTGCACTTGTAAAATCTGGAATTGATTTTATTCCTTCAAAGCTAATAAATATCCACATTTGCTTGTGGGATGATTCTGCCAGCACCCAACAGGTAGCAGAGCTATTTTCACCCAACTGAAATTATATGTTTAAAAAAGATCCTTCAGGAAATAGAAACAATTTTATTTCATTACTTAAAGCTTGATCCTGCTGAATACTAAAAGACCTATCTAATAGCATTACATTTTTTTAAAGTAATGAAATATTTACAGCTGGAGCCTTCAGCAGAGGAACAGTAGAGTATGTTTGTTTTGCAGCTCAGTAAATTATATATATACACCAAGAATCAAATTGATGCTTTCAGTTGATCATGCTAATCCAAACAAGCTTGCTTTATGCTTTTAATCTGGAGAATTTGTTTTTCATTCTCATGCACATAATTATCAAAGCTTCTATTAAACACTATAAATAAATCCAGGCCCTAAAATTTGTCTCCAGACTCTAAATACACAGTATGACTGCAGGGCATATCATTTCTCAGCAAAAGCTGGTGGTTTTGTCACTCTCTCTGGGCCCTTTCAGGATCCTTAAAGGAAAACTGCAGTGATAGCTAAATAAATATTTGCTAAATAAGAACATATATATTGAAATTTATGCAAAACTGCTGAGAAATATCTGGCAAAATTTCCATCTTTGTACAGTAGTAAGGAGTGCTTGTAGCTTTCCATAAGTTTTGCCAAGACCAGGATGAACAAGGACTCGGTTTTGACTGTTGTTTCCATAACTTGGATACGTGGGAAAGTCCAAATGTTCACTTTTTACAGCCAGATTCCCCTGAACATTTGGGAGGAGAGGAACAAATTATATGGAAATACAGTGTTGGCCAGTCAAGCTCTGAACTCATCAGAGTTGCTTGAACTCATCAGAGTTCACCCCAGCACTAGTTAATACTTTGAAAAGGGAAACTTGCAAGAGAGAAAAATAGAAATTCAGAAAGCTTAGAGGAATTAAAAACTCAGACCAAACCTCAGAAATGTGTTAAAAAAAAATTAAGGATCTCAGGTATATGTTTACCTGTCTGTGCACAGATTTACTCAGAAATGTGGTAAATCCTGTGCTTTCCATCAGCTTTCCAGTTATCAGTGATCGTTTCTCTGGGTATGTAACATGAACTGCAGGATCCTACCCTTGGGTCTCACTGGAAAGTGACATGACCCTAGCTGCCTGTTGGATTCGTGCTGAAGGCTAATCCTGGTCGTATCACTCAGATGTAGCCATTCAGTCAGTGGTCACTACAGGAGCCTCGAAGGTGCATATGTTGGTATCATTTTCACTTGTTGTCTATTTTTTAATCTAGTGAACCTCAATAATGCTAAGCCATAAGGAGGAAGACACGTGGACATTAAGGCAGGCAGAATAAAAAGGAGAATTGGAAAGAGAACGGTGGCTCAGACAGAATAAGTCTACAGATCAATACTAGTCCCACCACAATCCCAGACCTTCTCTGAGATTTATAGAGAGGCAGGACTCACCAGTACTGCATTCAGATGGTTTTCCTTTTTCACTTTCTTCCAGCACTGGAGCAGGGTCAGCCTTTATTAGATGAACATACCTCCTGCTTCTGCATAAAGTCCTGGGTCCCCACCACGGATGTTTCATAGTCACTCCAGTGGAGTCCACAAGTTTATTCCCATTAGTCAAATAAATGGCCTGAGTTGTTATTATGGTCTTTTTTAAGAAGTTAAATGAGGAAAAATATCACCAGAAAAAGCGCATAAAGCAAAAAGCTGTATTGCTTAGCTGTTTCTTTCCATCTGGATTGTTCTCTAATGCTGAACGTTAATTGGAAAATAACAGCATTCCTGCCTGCTTTTAGAAAATCAATATGCGTTTTTCTGTCCCTCTGCCCCAATCCAGGTTAATTCATTACCAGGATATTTTTAGACATCTGAATAAACAAAACCTTTTTCTAGTCAAAAAATTATAAGTATAACCAGCCAGAAAGACCTCCCAAATGCACAGTCCTTTTTCTGCCTTCGATGTTGCTCACTGTTGTCCATGCCAGTTGCCTGCCTCAAATTCCTTGTCACCCCTTCCACAAAACGGGATACGCATCCTTTGTTCCTTTGAACTGACATAAGCTGGAGGATCCATGGCTCTGGTTGGCAAGGGTTGAGCTGCTGGACATTTTGCAGCAGCAACAGCTTGGCAGCGTTGCCTTAGTACATGGATAATGACACTAGTTCACCATTCCCTGTCAATTGAAGGAGCACGGCATGAGAAGTGAGGACCGAGCTGGAAATGCAAAGAGGTGACGTCATCTTTCACATAAGATGCCTCACAACATAAACAACAATAATCCTAGCAACATTGTTTTGCCTTTTTTTTAATACATAGTCCTGCTCGAATCCCCCTAGACCTAATTAAAACTTTGTTGGCCACCCACCAATCAAGATAATTATGTTGTCTGGCAAAAACAACAGCAACAAAGATGAAATAAGATTGTGCAGACAAATGCACCTATGTGGCAAAACAAAACAGGAAAACAGTCCAGGACCCATGCCTTGTTTATCTACTTTTACCTCTTTTGGAATCTACAAAAAGACCCCAAACTGTATAAAAGCTGTTGAGCTTACACCTCAAAGAGTCCTTTAGCAGATGTTCAAGGCAGTAAAATGCCTGGAGTGTGTCAATGAGGATTTAAAATCACGATAAGGAAATCTTGCAGGAGACCAGGGCACAGTATCAAATGTTAAAATTAGCTGATTGTTGGGAGAGACTAAATCAGAAAATAAGCTCTTAGTGCAGTGAAGGGGCAGATGCTCAAGATGAGCAGTCACCACTAATAAACCAGGACTTGTGTATATTCCTCCCATGCAAAATTTAAGATCTTGAATTTATTTATTGTTCTCTCAAGATCGCTGGATGGTACTTGGCTTATTCCAAGGCAGCACACATACGTAAGTTATGCTGCAAACAAACTTGATCCAAATTCCATTGAAATCAGTGAAAAGACTCCCACTGATTGCAATCAGACTTAAATGAACCGAAATGTACATGAAGACTTGGCCAGACCGGAAAATTGAAACCATTTTAAAAGAAGATATCAAGGAGTCCTGATAAAATTGTCAAAAGTGACTTTGGATTGAATGAAGACGAAAGTGAAGCACATTTAATATCTTTTGAACATTGTTTCACATCGAGGAGAAAAAATCAGAGCAATTCATACTTGGACTAATACATGTCTTTAGAGGGCCTGAAAGCTTGGCAAGCACAGCTCTGGCATAAGAAAAGAACAAACCCTAAATTATTATTAATTGCATGAAAATATATCCAAATGGAGTTTTTTTCCCTGTGCTTCCTTAATATAAGGATAGATATTAGACACACAGAGTCATCCACATGCAAACACTCCTGAAATAAATGGAAGCTCATGAATGTTTGCAAGGAAATCAGCAGAAACATCACTTATCAGTTCCCACCACTGCTTGGGCTATTTATTGAGCTTTGTGTGTGTGCGCATGTATTAAACATTCAGACATTGTTTCTTTAATCCCCCTTGTTTCCATACTCTGATTCTTCTAGAAGAAAGTCTTTTGACTGAAGATGAAGGGAATTATTTGTTTTAATTTTATAAGGGATTCATTGAAAACAGAAATAATTTCAATTAATTTAGAAATTATTTCATAGAGACCTTTAATACATAATAACAAATTTAACACTAAAATTAATTATCATTATCACGGTCCTGTTTACGAGAAATAGACATCTGTATGTGAATTTTAAAGAGATTTATCTTCCAGGTGCTACACCTACAGGTGTCCCAGAAAAATTGCTAAGAGGCCTGGACAAGGAATGAGCCCTGATTTATAGAAAGAATTTATTTTATGTTGCAAGGTATTCTTGCACATGTCTCAAGTAATTAAAGATATATGAATAACTTATTTTCTTAATTCCATGGCCAAATTGAATTAAACAGAAGACAAAAGAAATTAAGAAATCAAAGATTTATTACAAGCTGAATGCAACAGTTTGAAAAAAGTGGGTTTTTTATAAGTGTGTATATATGTAAGTATATGTTTAAAATATACACATTCTTTGAAATCTTGCAAGCAGGCAAAATTAGGCCAAGAATACCAGTTTTAAGCAAAGAAAAAGGGAAACCCTTCATTTCTCATATGAGCAAATATTTAAATTTGACTGCTTTGACTTTGGGGTTTATGTTGAAACATAAAGATTTGTCTTTAAAGATTTGAAACAGGAAGATTTGTCTTCCTGAGGGAGACTCTTCAATCTTAAGAACCTGTCCTGAAGTAGCACTATCTTCCTGTGAGCTTTTCCTAATTTTCAATCTGAACATTTGAAGCACCAATTTTGTCTTCTCCATGTTTTAGCACCTGCCACAACCAAGAAGAGTTTAGCTTCTTTGAAACTCCCTCTCAAGTAGTTGTAGGCTAATATTTGATTGCCCCTTAGCCTCCTCTTCTGCACACTAAAGAAGCCCAGCTCTCAAACATCTCCTTGTAAGCTGTGTGCTCACCACTTTCGTAGCCCTTCACTTGCTAAACTTCCTCAGTTTCAACACGTCCCTCTTGAACGGAGGGCCCACACCAGGAACAGTACACCATGTTCAGCCTCCCCTTTGCTATGAAGAAGGACATTATCTTTTCTTCTGATCTCCTGATGACACTTTCCAAAGGCAGATGAATACACAGTTTGCCTTATTTGCAAAGAGAGAACATTGTTGGCTTCTTGGCCTCCGGCGCAACCCCCAGACTTGTTCTAGTCAGTTGATTCTAAACCTTTGAGACTAGTGGTCCAGCCAACTTTCAGCTCTCCATCAACAGCTTTGACTTGCCTATACCTGAGTTTACCATGAGACTGCTGTGGGAGCCAGCATTAAAAGAGCCATCTGTTTATTAACAGAGGACAATCAGGTTGGTCAAGCATTATTTGCTTTTGCTAAAGTAATTTTTCATTTTTCCCGTTACAGTTTTGCCTTTTATATGGTTGGAAATCTCCACAGCATACATTTCAGTTATTGATGGCACGATCCTTCTGGGTATTATAGGGTTGCTTTAAAACAGTCAGGATGAAATGTGACAATAGCTGGGTCATCCTTGTGGTTATTCATATTGGTGGTGGAGAATGACTTGACTAAGAGATACACCACAGGCTTCCTTCTTCTGCCAATGTTTACTGGTTTAAAAGTTGTTATGATAAAGCTCATTCTAGCTCTAAGCTCCAGCTCAGTTTTTTCTTAGCTGCAAGCTTAGAGCACTAGTTGAGTATGTGCAGTCCTTGCAATTCTATTTTACACTCAACTAAACTATAAAACCCAGCAGAATCTAAGACCAGCTTTTCAGGGCAGCTTTCCAGGTTTCTCAGGCTGCAATAGCTAATCGTGCCATCTGGGAATTTCAAGCAAAAGATTTTCTCATCGACAATCTTCTGTGGCCTAGGGTGTTTTCATTTCCTAAATCCCATCGTTTTCCCTAACAGGGGAGCAGTACATAGGAGCACAGGGTGTGAATGGGTTGATGTCTCCAGACCACGAGGGGAGAGAATAACTGGACCAGTGAAATGCAAAAATGCAAGGCCAGCAGTAGAGAAGCATAGGTGGGATTAGAGCCCACAATTTATAGGCATAGTGGCAAAGAGGCTGGATTCAACATCAGTGTGGATGTGGTAGTTGTGCGGCCACACGAGTATTGCTTCAGCATGTGATTTGGATTACAAGCCTATTTGGGAGGCCACATGCTCCCTTCCTCCCATGGCAAATCCACCCTTGGTTTATCTCTGAAATCACTGTGCAAAGCTGGTGGGGGAAGTCTCTTCAGTTGGAAGAGTGGGAAGCAAGTCAGGAGTCAAAGAGCAAAATGCAGAGTCTTGTGTCATGGACATGAGCTTTGCTGTCTGTGGTGAGAGGGTGTGAAAACTCTTTGGATCCAGAAGTGGAAGTGAAACAGAGGAGCCAACGTGAGAGATTTTTCAGAGGAGAAAGATCCATACAACTCCTATTGTCCCCAGAGTAAGCTGCTGGCTGAGAAACATCATTAGGTATTTCAGTACAAGCTGAAGGAAAAGTGACTCTAAGGAAAAGTGACTCCTGGTATGGGTGCTGAGTCCCTTTCTGCACTTTGAGGCAAACACACTGATCGTTTCTGCTTGCCACCTAGCTCTCCTTGCCAGCCAAATTGTGATCTGAAATATCCATTTGAGGATTTAGCAAAGCAATATGATTCTTTAAATTATAAAGTGGCAAAGTCTTGCACTTTTTTGAGATTACTTTAAACATCAGTCTTTGCAACAGGCTGCAGCAAGAGGGAGTAAAAGAACAAAAAGCCCTTGCTGTTAATATTTATGGCAGCTAAAGAAAAATTGCATCACATTTGCAGATGAATGGGAGCCCCTGTTGAAAGCTGCAGCAGCTTACTTTTGGGATGGCACTGATTTGGGGCTTGATTGTCTGCAATAACAAAGGAGAGCTTTCATGTTAATTAATGTAGAGGAATTATTAGTGTTAAAAATAAATAGTTCAATCACCTTTCCAAAAATAATCTGAGCGAGGGAAATAAAATTCAGTGGAAAGGAGTTATAGATTTTATTTCAGTTCCAGAGATTTTTCAAACAATTTTTGTCTGCCCCTATGTGAGGTCCCAGGATTTACTTACACTAATACCTATGTAACAGTTGTCTGAATACTGCTACAAAACAATCCACATAGATAAATACTTTCCATTCATTCAGTGAAATAAGAGGCACTTGGAAATAGTTACTTTGATGTATGTAATTAGTCCCTATTTTATGCAAAAAATGAAGCATCCAGAACTCATTTAGGAATAAAAAGATCTCTTTGTGATACTTACAGTCAAAAGACATCTTTTTTTTTTTTTTTCTTTCCTAAGGAAAACTGCAACAAGCCCTGTTGTATTCTGATTTGTAATTATTTTTTTCAAACAGAGATTCCTTTTGGAGGAATCATGTGTAATGTCAAACTATGGTATTCATCGCTCACCGTGGCTTTATAGCAATCAATGGAGCAGTGTTTTTCTTGGGCTCCCTTCATTACACAGACTTTACAGAGAAAATTGGTGTTTTAAAATGAATGTAGATTCAAAAAATACTTATTATACAAATATTTACTAGGGAAAGATTATATTGCGTAGCGTATAAGACATTTGAGTGAACCAGGCTATGTTATGCCCCTGCCCTATACTGAAAACTCAGCTGGTTAAACCCACCCAATCCTGTTTCTCTCCATCCTCTTTCACTCCTCTTTCTCACTTTCTACTCCATCAAAGTGCAGGCACTGTTGGCTTAGTTCCTGAGGTGTTTCCATCATGCATGGTACATCATCCAGCATGTTTCAGAAGACAGGAATCCTGTGGAGCCAGGAAGTATCTCGGGAACACATTTTCACAAGTAGTCTCTGATTGCAAGTATGAAACACTCCAGAGGAAAGGATTCCTGCAGATGGTAGATTATTGCAATCACTGTTGTAAGGATTTATATCCTTGACCAAGCTCATATTTCCACCTGTCTCTGAACATTCCCAGTTCCAAGTGAAGATTAGTGTACTCATGCACATTTTACTCTGTTCCTGCTTCTCTTCTCAAGGCTATATAAATCCTTAGGAAGATGCTTGCTCCACTGCAACAGCTACTCAGAACAGGTATCTGCTCCCTTCACTAGATTCCTGTTTGTGCTTCTTGACAACAAAATTGAGAACCTGCTCGAACCCTCCCATGTCTGTGCAGACCTCTGCCTTAGGGGTAGCACCTCCCTGGAACGGAGGAACTCTGCTTGTCCTAGTAAAGGCAGGGGCTGTAAAGGGCTGCTGAGATATGTGCTTTTTGTTTGCTCTCATAGCATCGTGTTTTATAGTGCCAATGAGTGTCTCCTGTTCCATGGCCCCTAGGCCTTGCTCCTCTCCCCTTCCTTGAGGAGCTCATTGCTCTCTACAACTACCTGAAAGGAGGTTGTGGAGAGGAGAGTGCTGGCCTCTTCTCCCAAGTGACAGGGGACAGGATAAGAGGGAATGGCCTCAAGCTCCGCCAGGGGAGGTTTAGGCTGGACATTAGGAAAAAATTTTCACAGAAAGGGTCATTGGGCACTGGAACAGGCTGCCCAGGGAGGTGGTTGATTCACCTTCCCTGGAGGTGCTTAAGGGACGGGTGGACGAGGTGCTGAGGGACATGGTTTAGTGATTGATAGGAATGGTTGGACTCGATGATCCAGTGGGTCTCTTCCAACCTAGTGATTCTATGATTCTATGAAAACACGTTCTCATTAGAGGCTGGAGCTGGACATGTGGTGTAGTCTTGTTGAAATGTCAGACCAGATGTAACCTCAGGTAAGGATACCCATGAGTGCAGCCTTTCCTTTCTTGTGAGCATGGCCACGGATTTTGGTCACTACACATCAGTGTTTCTTTTTGGCTGAGTATCTGAATTCAGCCTCTCTCCAATAACAGTGTAGGGGCTTATTGTAGCTCCCAACTCAGAAAGCTATCCCTGACATCAAAAGACAGGGGATTATTCTTTCGTGCCAAAGACTCTGGCTTCCTATCTCTCACAGCTCAATCATCACATCAGCTGTGGTAGAAAGATGGCTGGCAACAAAATTAGATTATGGTGACTTAAAATGTCTCTCTCTGATAAGTGCAGATCATGAGTATTCAGAAACACACATAATCAGATTTCAAAATTGACTACCACAGCATGCTTCAGATGCCAAGAGTATAAATAAGGATTAGACAAATTTAGGGAAGACAAGTCCATCCATTGCTATCAGACATAAGGGATCAGGTGCAGTTTCTGCTGCTGGAATCTCACAAACTGATGATTCCTGGAAACAGGGATGAGAGAAAGGCTCATACTGAAGGTCTCTGCTTTATACCAACCCACAACAAAAGTTATGCTGGAAAAGTGGCTGTGGTTCTCAGGTTGGTCCTCGGTGTTTTCTCTTCATGACTGACTCTTTTGTGTATTTCTAAAGAGCTCTGCAAGTGTAGTATACTCACAGTGTGTGAGTTCTACTCTACCAGGCACATCTGTATCACTCGCCAGTCACTTATCACAATCCAGAGATAACAATCTGCCTAAAGGAGACAGCTAGATTGTTTCTCTCATTAGCCTTAGCCACTCGTGTGCATGCAAATCTCTGTTTCAGTCCCAGCAGAAATTTCCTCTGACGTCTAATTAAGTTCCTTCTTCCAAGTTCGTTTTCTGTCTTGCCCACTCACCTCTTTGAATTTCATCCTTTTAGATTAAGGTCTCCTTTACAGACTTGTCCTGGGAACGTCCCCTTTAGTGCATCCTTTGGGAATAGATCCATCTGGTCAATCTGTTGTACAGAAGACAAAGGATTGGGTGGATAATAAGGTAATTCTGTCTCCAAACCTTGCTGCTTTGCTTATCACACTGTGACTCACTTTCCCCCCTTTACACAAGAAGACAAAAATTCAGTGGTATTTGAGAAGAGATTTTTGGGCTTAGTAAATAAAGGAGTTGTTTAAGTGCAAAGTGTTAATAATTATTACTGACAGGCTGTAACTAATAGTAACCATTTAGCTGGGAGATATGGAAACAGGTATGCAGTTAATTGGTTTACAGTGGATTTAGCTGAGGTCTGGTGGTTACACTGCAGACAATCCATCATTGTTGTAAGCAGCATGAAGTTATGCCCAGCCTCAATTACTGTGAGCCTCCCTTCACCTGTGGTTTTGTGCTAATATCCCAAGATGTGTTCCCAGTGGGCATTTGAGTGAAATCTCTAGAAGAATGTGGAACAAATCTGTAAATCTCTTTCTGAAATGCCCTGCCAAAAACCACAACAAAGTCTTCCATGTCAAGAAGAAAATGTTAAAAACTTCAATTAAAAGCTGAACTCTCCTGGAAATCAAATGGGAATAAGTGGGAGCGGGAAGATGGGGATGGAATAAAATTCCAGTAGAAGAGCCTTTAATTCTCTCCAGTCTTAAAGACTATGAGTATTTGTAACTGCCTGTTAAAGCTCGTGCCACTGTCCTGCTTGCAGGCTCCTACACCCAGCAGACACCAACCTCTGCCATCAGAGTTTGGTGGTCTCCTCCTATTCCCTGGGAAGAGATCTAGTGAGAGTGGAGCACAGCTGCTGGAGGAGAAATTGCTCATCCTGCAAACGTGAGAGATAGCTAAAGCAGAACCGTTTTTTTTTTCTGCTGATAAACCAGTGGTGGGGAATCTCTCTCCCACCATCAACTGCTGTCATTTCAATTCCAGAAGCTTGTCCCTGTCTCCATCAGCATTTATGTGACTTCTTCTCTGCCGTGCCCAAGTGATTTATCTAAACATCAGCAGCTACTGTAAATGACAGTACAGCAAAGCAACGGCGGAGGAGGGAATGGAGGGGTAGAAATGTGACTTTCCCTCTGCGAAATCACGCACAGGTGCTTATTTCCAGCAACTCCCGTGCGCTTATGTCAGTGATGGGGGGGAGCAAGAAATGAACATTTCAGAGCCTACTCAGACATTTAAGGCCATGTAATGAATAGAATTAAAATATTTCCCCTGGAAAGACTAGGCACATATGTAGAGATGCGTGCATTGCTCCTTCACTGTGTACGTCTGCTTCCAGTTTTAGAGCGATGGGGAGAGGGGTTGAAGGTTTTGAGCTGATGGGAAGAGCAGTGGAGGAAGGGATCAGACGGTGGGAGTTTAAAAGTTAGGGTGAGTCCTTCTTGGAGTGAGTGTGTGGGGCGTGTGAGGAGGGGGGGGGAGCGAGCAACCAACCAGTCAGGAAAGGGATGCGGGGCGTCCCGGCGGGGCCGTGATGTGATGCAGGAGAGGAGAGGAGAGAGCCGAGTCTTCCACGGAGGCAGCCGGCAGAAACCACCAGCCGGGATTTGCTCCTCTCTCTCTCTTCCCCCCGCCCCTCCCTTTCTCTCTCTGATTTCAATTCAGCTCCTCCCCCGTGTGGTTGTGGCTTTGCCTTCCATCAAAAGCCTGATCAGCGACGCCAGTCTTGGCGAAAAATAAATAAATAAATAAATATTAAAAAAAAAAAAAGAAAAAAACCAAGGGGGAAAGGAGAAAAAAAATTAAAAAAAAAGGAAAAAGTGCAAAAGAAGAAAAAGAGCGAGGAAGAAAACAATCTTTCCTCCTCCCCCCCCCGGCTGCATCTAATACAGCAGAGTCTGAAACTTTATGGAGTTCTCGCTGTGTTCACCCCGCGGCGGGTAAATCGGAGGGACCCTGCTCTCTCCCTCCTGCATCTTCTCCTCCTCCCTCGCTCTCATCGGCTTCCTGCAGCGATGGAAAAAGTTGCTGGCTGGTACCCAGCCCGGCCCGTTGCTCTCCTGTGCTGGACGTGGCTTTTCCTCTTCACTTTTGGCTTCACGGGGGCAGAAATAACTTGCAGGTCCTGCCATTCGCAGGTGAAGCCGCAGCAGCAGCAGCATCCGCATCAGGGATTAGTGATGCACTTGAGGACCGACCGAGGAGAGAAGGAGCAGAGCGGCTCCTCGGGGGAGAAGAGCGGCGAGAGAGGGCAGGAGGATGCTGGGCTGCGAACCTCCGCTCCTCCGAGGATGGGATCGAGCGCTTGGGAGCCGCGGAGACCGAGCCGGAGGCGGCGGCGCTCGGCGGGGAGGGAGCCGGGGGGCAGCGGCGCCGCCCGCTTCGGGCTGGAGGAGCTGAGGCTGAGCAGCTCAACCTTCGCCCTGGCCGGAGACTCGGCGCACAACCAAGCCATGGTGCACTGGTCGGGGCACAACAGCAGCGTGAGTACCGCTCCCGTCCTCCTTTATTTGTCCCCTTCTTTATTTTCCCCACTATCACCCCCCCCAGCATCCCTCCATCCTCATCCCACCCACCCCGTGGGGTGGGTGGGATGAGGATGGAGGGATGCTGGGGTTTTCTTCTTCGAGGTTGCTTGCTTAGCAGTGTGCTAAGGGGTTTTCTTCTTCGAGGTTGCTTGCTTAGCAGCGTGCAGTGGGGCAGAAGTGCCTCAAAAGGGCCATTCTTCTGGAGCAGAAAAAAAAAAAAACCCAACCAAACTTTCAGCCGCCTTTACTCCGTCACCCCGCAGGCACAGGGGGTTAAACCACCGCCACCGGCTCCAGTGGGGAGGGGAGAAGCGTCCTCGCACCCCTGTTCCCACCCCCCTCCCCACCAGGGCATCCCCCGCTGGGAGCCGGGCGTGGGAAAGCCCTTCGGCTGATGATGCTGCTCCTCCTCCTCCCAGCCCTGCTGGACCACGTCAGCCCAGCCCCAGGCCCTGCTGATGGGGAGATGCTGGAGGACTGAAGGACTTCACCTCCCAGGTGCTGCTGTGCAGGGGATAAAGCTGCTTTTTTTGTGTGTGTCCAGTCACCGAGGTGTTAAAATGAGACAGGTCTCTTTCCCTATAACCTGGAACTTTCTCACAAACAGCAGCAGAACTGCTTTGAGATGAACCAAGCAGAATAAAACCAGCCAGAGAAGTAGGATACTCGTTTCCAGACTGGAGCAATAGCTGTGGCATCAAAGTTACCAAGTTAACTTGAGCCTAGTAGCCCTCCAGCCTGTGCTGTGGAGGCAACCTGGAGGCAGAAGGCAGAGCGAGTTGCCTAGTATACTTTCTGCCTGCTGTTAACTCTTCTTGTGGACTAGCAGAAATCGGGGGATCAGGCTGTCTGAATGCTCCAACTTCTGTCACTTTGCCTCTTGGAGACAGCAAGCAGAATGCTAATAAGAGGGAAAGGGATGCTGGCACGACGTGGTTATTGCCCTTACAACTTCACAGGAGAAAGGGGGACTTGGGTTTTTCTCCTCTCAGATCTGCAGCTGTAATGCCAGAAGGTTTCTGGGTGTTTAGAACAAATCTTTAGTCTCTGTTTCAGCTTTTAGTACTCGCAGCCTGGTAACATGTTGAAATAATGGTATAATAATTATGAATTCTTTTTGGTATAGATTGTATTGAGGTCTAACACGGCCACTCAATTTAGAATTACAGTGGATATTGTAAGCACTTCACTGTGAGGTTCAGCCCCAGTTAATGGGGACGTGGTTTTAGGGTCTCATCAGGAGCTTTTGAATCAATTAATTGACAGAATGACACTTGTCATCTCCATTTCAAAGGACTTTCCCCTTTCTTCACAATTCAGCTAGCCTGCCTTTTACGTAGTTGTGTGAATAGAAGCTCCCTTGTAGGAACTCAGGTCTGTTCATACAGATTGAATTGAGGCTGACACTGGTTTCAAGTGACCCATTTGCTAAGAAAAAGCTTCTGATATAAAAAGTCATCCAGCAGGCATCAGTTTCCCTGGTCTGTCACTGCAGTTACGGCTTTCTGTACATTTTTGAAGACATATATATAGTTATATTATACATGTTTTATTATATATTTGCTTTGGAACATGTATGCGTGTATATGTGTTTCTGACCACCGTGGCAGTATGGGCTATAAATGCTTAGGACCGTTTTACTTCCTGCTTGTGCACAAATGTTTTCAGAGAGCTGTGGAGAAATAATTTGCTGCTGTCCTCCCCAAAGAGCTGTGGGTTGTTTTGTGCATGGGGAGATTATGCTTCAGCCTTGCTGCTGGAGGCTTTGGCAGTGCTGTGCTATCTTGTGTTGTGATTGCAACCCACTTGGAACACTAAATAGAGCTGGGCCCTAGCAAGATATGGATGCATGACCAGGCTTAGCTGAAGCAATGGTGTGTGTTCAGTATGTAAACCAAAGTGACACTGACCCAGTGTCTCCCTGTGGAAGTTTTGGGTGCTCATCTGTGAAGGAGTTGGGAACGGAAGGGGATTGAGGTGAAATGCTTCATTTACAATGTGTGTAGTTCTGCCTGCATGGGGAGTCACAGAGGATCCCGTGGTGCTGCTCGCAAGGGATGCTGTGTAACCCTGGTGCCCTGGCGTCTCTCCAGCAGCAGTAGCTGCCACCTTCCCACCTGCATTTCCCTGCTGTAGCAGGGCAACACAACACACCTCTTCACATTTTCAGTCTAATGTGCTCTGCAGTGCTGCTGTTAAAACCTTTGCCTTTTGCCCAGGCACAGAGACACAGCGAATGTGACCGTGGTTTGCAGCATCTGTCTGAGGAAATATCCAAAACAAAGCTCAAAATATCCAAAACAAATCTCAAAATATCCTCTTAGATGGAAAAGCTGGAAAATTAAAGCACTGTCACCACTGAGTTGTTCTATTGCAACATACCTGATTCTGCCAGTCAGTGGTGTTCCCTGTATCGTTATTTTGGTAGCAGTTTGGATACAATTGCAGTGCTTCTGGTGGAGGAGAAGGGACCCCTGAAAGTCCTCCTGATTTCTGTAAGGGATTGTTCTCAGTGCTTGGAGCTTCTTTCAGGCTCGGCTGTGATTTCATATTGGGTCTATGCACAATCTAACTGATCACATTCTACTCTGACGATGGACTCGCTGTATGCTTGGCCACAGGTACAGTAAGTATAATAAATAGCAGTCCAAGTCAGAGTCATAGAATCATAGACTCATAGAATCACCAGGATGAAAAAGACCCATCGTATCTTTGAGTCCAACCATAACTCCACCAACATATATTGTCTTACATCGGGGATTATTTTGGCCTGTCAATGACTTCAGGTACTCCCTGGACAGGTTACCCTCCAGCACAATATCCATACCCAGACATCTGGAGTGTGCCCAGCTCTCAATCTGTAGGGACACACTTCACATCTACACTAATCCCTCCTGTCAACCTTGGCTTTTTCACCTGTGGAGTCAGCAGGAACTCCCCAGAGGAAAGCATAGGTGCATGGAATCTGTATTGTCAGATGGCTGATGAGGATGAAACCATGAGTGTTTTCAGTGGTGTATTAAAATACAGGTGGGTCTCAGGCTTTCTCTGGCTCCCGTGGAGGTAAGTGAGGCCACACAAGGCTGTCTGGCATCTCTGCAATCAATCTGCAAAATAGAGAAAAGCAAGTGCAGATAAATCAGGTGCTAAAAATGGTCTTTGGCTTGTACTGAGTCCCAGATCATCTGGAAACTATTCAAGAAGGTGTAAACTGGCCCATGCCAGCACCCTGCCTGGAACCATTTTGACAGTGTAGTAAAAGTATAGGCTCTTGAGTCTGTGGATGTGTCTTGATATTGCTTAATTTACTTGCATTGGTATGTCCTGAGAGCCTTTCCACTGGTCTCTGTAGAAAGTGGCGTAAACGATCCTATGAGATAAAGTCTTCCTCAAGTCTCTGCTACAAGACACACAAGTGAGATCTCTTACCTTTTTTGCATCAGAGAAATTTCATCATTGATGTGGAAGCTGGTAGGTTTGCTAGCTCATAAAGGTGTCGCACATGCTGCCTGAGGTGGTGAATCCAAACAGGGTAGATGTGGAGTCCCCATAGCTCCCTTAATGCTCTGCTATAGACTGGGAGAAAACAACTAGCAAAGATTTGTGTGTGGAGCTACAAGAAGCTCGATCTAAGAAATGTCTAACTCTAGATGTCTATTATGAGCTGTTGGGATACAGATGGTTCTTCTTGGAGCTTACAAGAAACCAAGACCACTTCTGTCCTAGGCTGGCTTGGAGTGAGATAGTGCCTTACTTGTTCTTTTGAAGTACCCTGGAGAAACAGAAAAAAAGATTGGAGGAGGTCAGAAGGTAACCAATCTGAGCAAGAGCCTTGATGCTATAGCTTGTGCTATGATGTTGTGCTGTGAAGCAAAGCAGCATGGGTTTCACATTCACTTAATAAGGCAGGTTACTTTTGCCTTGGTCTGAACAGAGGGATCTTCTGGGCTGGATGGTGGTGTAGATCTTAAAGCATTTGGCGAAGAATTTGAACATTTACCCTGCAGCACACCTGGGGGTTGGTTTCTATATAGCCACAATACATTGAAACATTTGGTTCAAACTTCTGTGATTTACATGTCTGCAAAGACAAAGCTGAATCTTCTGCTAGGTCTTCTACAACAGAAGATCCTCAACAGACTGATGGAGGTGGAGTCTGGACCAGATGCTAAACACCCATGACTAGATAGGGTTTTTTACTCTATCCACAGTGGAAAATCAATACAGCTGACGGGTCCAGTGCAGGATGAAGCCTGCAAGGTCATAATTTCTGTCATCGGGTGATTAGAGTAGACAACAGGGGAAGAGATAGGTCTCTATGGGAGAGCTTTTATGCAAGGTGAAACTCTGCATTGGGTGTTACTTGCAAGGTTTTACTTCATGGTATACTCAGGACAAACTGAGCACTGGTAAGGTAGAATAACAATGCACCCATGTAATTCCAATGCATTGTATTTTTTCCTGGGCAATGTAATTGTGAATAATCTGTTGTTGGATTTTCAGCTGAAGTGTTCAAATCTGCTTTATGAATTAGGAACTTAAACAAAGGTACAGAGCTGCAGCAGGTACTGCATCCTACAGCCATAATCTGATCAAATCACATCTTGAAAACAGTTGGTTTCTTTCAACCCACCCTTCTGTGGCCTTCTTCCTTGCTGGGTAGTTGTTCCAAGCTTATTCTTCTGATTGTTGGAAACTTTCTCTGATTTCTCTTCTAATGTTGCCATTGGGCAATTTAAATTAATTTTTTTTTTCATTTGTGCATGTGTCTTTTAATTAAATATTTTCCTTCCCTGGCAGTTATGCCCCTTGGAATTATTTTGCAGCAGTGTTCATATTCCCTTTCAGCCTCTGGCTTGCTAAATCAAGCAAGCACTGTTCCTTCTGTATCTGCTTGTAAGACAGATTGTGGAAAGCGAACTGTGAATTTCTAGCAGTCAGGTTCCTGAGAGCTCAGATTTGAATCGGGTTTTTGCTTTTGATGAACACAATTCCATGCAGACAGTAATGAACGTATTCCCATTTACAAGCAAAACAGTAAAGGTGTGGCGAAAGTATCTTAAATTGCCAGTGTTGCTCAGTTCAGACGAGAATGGGGCATCACAATCCAACTGCCACTTTTAAACCTTCTCAGTGCTCAACTTCTTTGCTCAGATGCTGTGTTTGTGTGACAGGCTGTAGTTGGTAACCTCAGTCCTTCCTTTGCCAGAGGTATAAAGCTACCAACGATGGATGAAGAACCTGCCAACATCATCCCATGAGTGGCTGGCTTTACACTGTATGATGCTGTGATAGCCTATTGCTCCTTTCCTCTCTCCCATGGCAATTGCATTATTATAAAGGAGGAGTTTTAAGGAAATGATATCTGTAGAACCCAGAGCCAGCTGTACAGTGAGACCCACGGTGAGGAATGACCCCACTGTCAGTCACTTTGCATTTAGATTGGCTCCTAGGGTGCAGGAAACAGGTCCCAGGAAAGATTTATCCGAGGAGGATGCTTGCATTAAAATGGTTCAGTGAGATGTATGTATTGCTTACATATTACAAGGAAGTATAATAGTATTAATAGCATAATACACCAGTTGCTGAGACTGTTTCAGGCTAATCTCTTGTTAGAGCTAATGAGAATATATTTAGGAAGGGCTGGATAAAAAGTGAGGAAACAAAAACTGGGATTTAAACCATAAAAAATGAAATCTAATTAAAGTATTGCTAGTAGTCCCATTTCAAATTTTGGTCTTGTGAACTAGATTTGCTGCTGTGTAGATCGTAAAATACTTTACATCCATTTTAAGTATGAAGCCTACTTTAAAAACAAGCCTTCGGTGAGAGAAAACACTACAAGATTTCGTGTAATTTTGAGTAAGGCTTTTTTCCTTTAACCAGAAAGTTTTGAGGGCTTTTAGATTTGTGTGTGTGTGTGTGTGATTTGGCAAAAATGAGTCAATAGCTGTAGTATTTCTTTCTTCTGTGTTGCGATCCATCTCTAGATATATTTCTTGACTGGCTAAAATGTAGGCTTTTCATATACAAAATATGAAATAGGATACCTGGGAAATTGTTAATAAGAATAGCCATGCACTGAGAGAACGGAGTGTGTGAAAGAGAATCCATGAGAAGTAAAAGAAAGCCTTATTGTGTGAATCTTGTCCCAGTGAAAGTGTTTGGGAGATGGTGAGGAGCTTCCCCTTGGACTTAAAGGTGGGATATGCAAATCCTATTAAAAGGACAGATTAAGGAGAATAATGGAAGAGCTCTGACAGTTGCAGCTGGCATTTACACAATATTAAGAGGCTATAAAATGTATAAAGCAATAGGGTTACAGTTTTCAATCTTCTCAATACTGTACTTTATAATAGAAAAGCGTTTTCTCCCTTTCCTCCTGACTTCAAGTGAGACTTTTGTATTTTTCTGACCTGGCAATCATGATGAGGTCTGCTCAGAGGGGGAAGCAAGGAGGCTGGAAGTCCTCAACTCATTCTGGAGGGTTCAGAGACCATTCTGACCCGTCCTTTTGTGATGTGGCTCTACATATAAAGGCTGCAAGATTAGCATTTGCCTTGGACATTCTTGTGTCCTTTGGGCTTTCCTCAGTGTGCCAGACTGAATACAACCCTCATGTTGTGCAGATCTCCAGCAAGGCATGTAAAAATGACCCGTCAAAGACCTCTTGCCCTAGAAAATGCTGTGGTAGCTTGGTTAGAGCGTTTCGTAAGTTCAGACTAATTTCCTTTTGATCCCAAGGCTACTGAAAAACAATCTGAACAAGCCAAAATCCTGAAAGTTTAAATGTAACATTGTTTTTTCATTGTTTTGTTTCCAATTCTTTTTTTCTATATTTAAAAATCATCCAGTGACACCAACCCCACACAGCAGCTTCTGGTGATATTTGAGATGGTGTTGCTCCTAGCTGCTTCTTCATGGGGCAAGGGCATCCTGTGGGTCCTGCGTGCTACCTGATACCCAGGCCTGGGGATGGTAGAGCATCTCAAACAATATTTGCCTACTTATGGGCAACAAATATTGTCATAAATCTGTTTGTGCTGCATCCTGTTCTTCCAGAACCAAAGCTACATTCAGGTTTTCATTTCATAGGGGGAGAAAAAAAAATCAGTCTGACATAAGGCGCTTCCTTTCTCTCATTTTTTTTTTTTTTTTTTATATCTGGCCAGCAAACCAAAAAATCAATGACTCCCGCAGCTCTAATTGACATTTCTGTGTTAAATGAAAATAGGCCTTGATTCCAATTCAAATGGCTGTGTTGGGTAATAGACTAATTATTTTGGAATTTTAAATGCATATAAAAGTTGATGCAGTAAAATGATTTTTGTGCCACTTGCAAATTTTTTTTGCTGTCTCTTAAATCAAACAGCAGTTAACAGGAGAGCCCTTAATCCCTAATTCTCAGTGCTGGTAGCACAACAATACTTTTACTTGGTACTGCACTTTCTCTCCTTGGGGAACATAAAAGGAAAGTACTTTGAGAAGGAACAGGGTATTTTAGGATACGTCCTAAAATGGAATCCCTTTCTTTTAGAGGATCTCCAAGAACCTAATTTAACCTTACATCGTGATATTTGCCTGTGATGGCACAGTGAGACTCAAAGCTGCCTCCAAACTTCTCCCCTATTTGCTGCTGTGCCGGGGATGTGCTCAAGGCAGGCTGAGATGAGGCAAATGGAGAGGAGAAGGCTGAGAAATGAGGTGGAGATTTAGGCAGGGAGGGATGGGAACAGGGAAGAAGGTGGGAAATGCCAAGTATCTGTGCCACGAGCACCCTGTCATAGACCTTGTGATTTCTCTGAAAACTACGTAAGACAGCCCAAATGAATCATAGAATCATAGAATCATAGAATAACCAGGTTGGAAGAGACCCACCGGATCATCGAGTCCAACCATTCTTATCAAACACTAAACCATGCCCCTCAGCACCTCGTCCACCCGTGCCTTAAACACCTCCAGGGAAGGTGAATCAACCACCTCCCTGGGTAGCCTGTTCCAGTGCCCAATGACCCTTTCCATGAAAAGTTTTTCCTAATGATCAGTCTAAATCTCCCCTGGCGGAGCTTGAGGCCATTCCCTCTCGTCCTGTCCCCTGTCACTTGGGAGAAGAGCCCAGCTCCCTCCTCTCCACAACCTCCTTTCAGGGAGTTGTAGAGAGCAATGAGGTCTCCCCTCAGCTTCTCCAGGCTAAACACCCCCAGCTCTCTCAGCCGTTCCTCATAAGGCCTGTTCTCCAGCCCCCTCACCAGCTTTGTTGCTCTTCTCTGGACTCGTTCCAGAGAAAAAAAACATGAGACAAATCTCACCTCAAGTGAAGGGATTGATCCATGCTATGCTGCAGGCAGCATGGCTAAGGAATCTCAGGGCAGGATGAGGAGACCACAAACTGCACATAAGGCAGCAAATTGCAGGATAACGGCAAACATCACCTACCTTCACCTTCAGAGAGATTGCCTTCATAAAAAAAATATCCTCCTCCCCCAGTATTGCATTTCCTCATGCAGAAAGAGCAAGGCTGGACTGGCAAAAATATCACAGTGCACCTAGGACATAAAGATAACATCTAGTGTTTGGAGAAGGTAGCTGAAGTACGTTCATGAAAACAATTTTCAGACTACCACCAGGGATGTGTGCCCCATGCCTTGTGTATCACTTCTTGCTGCCCCTTGTAGCCTAAAAGCCCATTTTCAGGATCTTTCATGCATTGCACAAATATGTTTTATCAAGAGGTGAAGGAGAGGAGATGGAAGATGATTTGCAGCTGGCACTTCCAGACAAAAATGTTCCCACAGCATTGCAGGGCTGGTTTGCTTGTTGTGGGTTGGTTTTTTTGCATAGGGAATGTTCATCTACACATGGGAATCTCTTGATCCCTCACACCACCTGGTCCCAACTCAGTGTTAGTGCTCACATCCTATTTGGTTTGGATTTTATGTTATCTTTGCTGGTGATTAGTAAAGGACAGCAGTGCTATGAGATCTCGCAAATCGTTTTCACGCAGGTTTTCAGGAGGAAGCAAAGGGCACTTTAGAAAATCTCAGGCTATTTAGATAACCCAGCAGAGACATCCCATGTCTTTACCTAAACATTTCTCTTCCTCCATCATTCTCACCTGCCCCACTACATTTAAGGTTGAGAAATAAGTCAAGGGAAATATTTTATGTAACAAATGTAGACTTATTTTTTTCTTTATATATTGTCCCTGCTTAATATGTGGCTTTCTCAAGTGCACTTATTTTACTGGGGGGTGAGGTGTGAAGTAATCATAAAGTTACTAATTCAGATATCGGTAGGAAATTCGTCGGTAAGGAGGGAATGGACCCCATTTAATCACTTTTACATGGAAAATTATTTTATATCCAAAGTAAGTTTTCAGTAGATGAAATAGCTCTTATGCTCCCTTTTTGTGTGTTTGACTTGGTCAATATAAACCTTTAGAAGCAGCTTAATGTTCCCTGCATTGGCCAAGAAGGTTGGCAGTACAATTCACTGAATATTCTCTGAAAACACACTGAGGAAAAGTGAATTCCATTGAATATTCAAAGGAATGCTCAAATATCTTAGTTTTTCAGGAATTTACCTATGTATAGGCATAAATATATTTTTCTGGGTTAAAAATCATACTTATGGTGAAAATAAAACCCTACATGCCAAAAAATATGATATGGAAAATTAATTTGCTGCTTGTTGAGTTTTAGTTCTGGTTTCCAAGAAAAAAATAGTTTTCTGAAAATGAAAGATGAAAGCTTTAAATTGATCAGTATTGGCAGCCAAATCAAATTTGGGAATGGTGTTCAGAAAATCAAAGTTAGATCTGACTTTGGTTAAATGAAACATAGTAGATTTTTTTAATAGGAGAGGATAAACAAATGAGTAAAAGATGCACCAGCAAAACATGCGTTAAACTTAGTACCAAAATATACAGGTCAGTGGTGAAATGTCACTAGTTAGAGGAGTTTGGAGGATAATTATTCTCTGAGATGGTATTCTGATTGAGGATCACACCATGGGAAGGGACTGCACTGCACCTCCTTTACTTCATCTGTGTGCACGTTTCCACACTCCCCTAAATACATTAAGGGGGACGGAGCCTGAGCTAGAAATACGAAGAATATAGATCTTGACTATATGGATCTGGACTTAGCCTCAATCTAGTGACTTAGCGTCTCTACAGAAGAGCTACTGAAGTTTGGTAATAATTATTTAGGCTGTAACCCAAAGAAGCTTTGAAACAGATCTGCACCTGTTTGTTTAAATAACAAATGACTGTTTAGTTGTGTATCTCCTGGAAAACAAAATGAAAGAAAACAAACCAAAACACTCTCCAGCTCATCTTTTGGATGAAACACTCCAAGCTCAGTGTTGCCTTCCTTTTCATTCCCAGCTTCTATAAGTTGACATTTGGTGTTCCTTTTTTCCTTCAGGAACTCACTATCCATTCCAAACCAACTAATTTTAAAGTGGTTAAAGGAATAAATGTGGTTCATTGTGGTTGTCTCTGACTGCAGGCTGTGCCTGTGTCTATGAGTTGGGGAGGACAGCAGGGCCCTGCCATCCCACCTGTGATGGAAGGAGCTGGACTATGGGAGCTTGAGAAAGGAACCCAGTTCTGTGCTGTTGGCCAGTGTCTGTCTGTCTGATCTGCCTGCACCAAAACACTGGGTTCTGCAGTCGTGCAAACCGCTGTTATTTTTACCATGCTGCAGGCTGGGATCTCATCAGATAGACTCAACAGCTCCCGTGCCTCCCTTTCCCATGGAAATGTGAGTTCTTCTTCCTCCCTGCAAATCCTGGTGTGCTCCATCCACCTCCTCCTCCTCCTCACTAGCCACCCACGGTCCTGTCTGTTGATGCTGTTGCCTGGTGACCACCCTGTGATGGACAGCTTGGAGGGAAGCAATGATTAAACATCCTGAACTGGCTTCTGAAAGCAGTGCTTGGTGTTGTAATGTGACAAGCAGTGACAGCTGGGACAGCAACACATTCTGAGTGTGCTTCCTGAAAAAAAAAAGAAATGAAAAGCAATCGATACATGCGGGAAGTGCCCCTCACACCTGTGTGTGTAGGTGTGCAAGTGCTGATGCCTTTCATTAATACAGAAAGGCCAGGGAAGGCACATATTTCTTTATTAATGAAAGGTGAACATAACCCAGAAATAGTAGGTTTACTTCCCTTCCAACTATTTTTATTGTTCTTAAGTGTAACAAGCTCTAAAACCTTTAAATCCCATCACTATCCAGGATCATCAAAACATTAAAGTTTGTCTTTATGATTTTTCCATGCATATAAGATATTGATAACACACAAGGTCCAATGGAGCAAATAATATGATCTTACTGATGGCTTGTCTGATTTGTGCATGGGTTTTGAGGGAGGAAATGAACATTCCTGCGGCTTCCCACTTGCTTCTCAGCCTCTCCTTTTAGTTTTATCCCTAGTTAGAATTAATTGCATTTCTGCTATTCTCCTGCCCTGTTGGTTGCTGGTCCCTTTTACCCCTCCTCAGGGAAATAGCTTGTGTTGGCAGGTTCATCACATCCATGTGCGATGAACGACCAAAACCAGTGGGGAGTGAGATACAGCTTCTGTGCAGGTGAATATTGGCTTTCTCTTAAGGCAGAGTTAACCAAAGATATTCTGATGTTTCTTTGAACTTCTAAAGTGATGATAAGTGTAGCAAGTATTTCCACAAAATGTTAGTGCTTTGGTTTATCTGCCTATGCTTTGATGGCTGCTCATGTCCTTTTAAAATTGCTGTCAATATCTGTGCTTAGTACAGCAGCAGTGATTTTCTTCAGTGCTGTTCAAGTTCTTAAGGCATCCAAGTGATGGCTCTAAAGGGAAAGAAGAAAACAAACCCCAAACTACTTTACAAAGTTCCTTCCAAAAAGAGTTAAGAAATCACCGGTGCTCCTGTCAGACTGAAAGAAAAACATGACACACAGAGAGAAGAAAATTTCATTTCCTTAGTTGCTCTATCGTTTCCACATCTCCATTGAGTCTGGCACCATCTCAGGATGAAACAGTTGAGGAGAAGTGTTGAGTCTGTATCTGTGCTCCTTTTCTGCTCATGTAAATCAGGATTCACTTAGATGAAGCCAAGAACCTCTTTGCGGCACAGAAGGAGAATCCATCTCTGTTCCTTTCTAACAATGAAGTATTGAAAGACCAGGCAGAAAGGATAATTTATGAGAAATCTTGGTTTTGACAAGGTGGATTTTGGTGGGAAACAAATCTTTATCAGCAAGTAAGGGAAAGAGATACTTCGAGAAGCAGAGAATATAGGACAAAGATATCAGCATCTCATTATAAAATATTACTCAGGAAACCTGAACTTAATCGTCTATATAGAGAGCATTTTGTTTAAATAAGGACATATTGTACCATTAAACAGGTGGAAATCTTTTTTTGATGTCTGAACATGATTGATACAAATTAAGCTTTAACCCTTTAGTAAATTTGCACTTCTAAGAAGCTACTCAGATGATCCAGAAATATGTTATACAGTAGCAGTTGCTAGAAGATGAAAATATTTCATCATAGAAATACATGATTTAATGAAGCATGGGAAATGAATGCAGCATTGCAATAAAGACGAAAGAAGACAGATGACATACAGTTTTAAATATTCACCTTGTGTTGAGTGCACAAAGGACAGATGACGTCAGTAGATTGAAAATGCCACTGAGACACATAAATCATTAAATACAAGTATTAGAGTCACTTGGGGAAAGGAAGTTGTCAGAAGAATTTTCCATTAGAAAATACAGTTTAGTCAAAATCAGAAAATTTCTTGGGGGTATGTCATTTTCAGTGACATTTGCTACACTAAAATATGAACCAAAATTGTCTGCGTTCTGATAGTGTCAAAAACTGTAGTGAGGGATATTCCCAGTTGGTTTTTGCTTTGGCACCAAGATTATGAAAAATACTAATGCTATATCATGGACACATCTTTTATACTGAACGTATAAGAATGTGTGGAGTACATGGGACAATATGTGATACGTCATCTCATTCGCAGAAGTTGTAGAAGTTCATTGCTCCTCCATCCTCTTCCACCTTCCCTTCTGGGAATGGGCCCTATGAACAAGCTCTATTCTTTTTCTCTCCTGGAGAGATTTTGTTTCCAGCTGTCTCCTCTTCGCTTTTTCTCCTTAGTTACATGGTAGGCATCACCAAAGGATTTTTGCTGATGGTAATGAGTTCTTTGAGCAGCGAGGACACTGCAGGGAGGTGAGCTGGTGGGTAGCCTCAAAAGCAATACAATGTTTTCCTTCCTGAGCGAATGCTGGTGGAGATTTTATCACTGATAACCCCTGGAGTGTCCAGAACCACATCTCTATATGTGTTTTCAATAAATGTTTAATGTTCTGACATTATCAAAAGGAATTGCTTTGGTGCTGTTGATTATCAGCTGAAAAAATATTTACTGATACTTATTTTCATAGGAAATGTCACTGTCTTGCCTTTCCCTCTTGGGACTAAGAAACTAAGCATTAGCCTGTCTGAATCCTTCATGGAACAGAAATGCTGGCTTCTAACACAGAATGAGATAGAATATGAGATAGAGATTGTAACATGGAAGGTAGTTTTAAACAAATCTCTGCAATTTTTGTGTTCTATAAACTGATCCTTATCATTGGCTGCTATAATATGATGGTGAAGGTAACTCGAATATCAAATATTACTTTGTTATTCCAAATGTTCCTGAAACAGTCTCAGCTTTCTTAAGGGTTGCTCTGTGGAAAGTCAGATACATGGCCTTTCAGCTATTTTTTAACTAGTCAGAAACTGAAAGGGGGAATAGATTGTAAGAGGAACGCCTGAAAACCCAAACAGCTGTTTTGCACTATTCTGACTCCTTTCACTGCTGAGCAGATTGAGAGCTGAAATCCTAAGGTTTCCACTCAAGCAGGAGACTCCTAGAGGTGTTAATCGCTGACATTGTTTTAGTGCAGAATAGACAGGTATCTTCTCCCTTTTAACTGCAAATCCTGTACAATGTTCCTTTTACAGCATTGAAATGCTTTAAAGCTTTTTATTCATGACTCAAAAAAATGACAAGTCTCGGTTAGCCTTGATCTGGGAGGCAGACAGAGCCACTCCACTGCAGATACTTTACATAGGAGTCAGATAACTTGATTGCAAGTCTCTTCCTAAGGCAGGAGGCAGATTAGTTAATAGTTTCTTTCTTAACTGTGTGAGCAGGCAACAAGAAGCAGCAGAAAAAATGAGGTTTGCAAGTGCATTGATTATATGATAGCTCTACTGATCCTAGTAAACTTTTTTTTGTGATTTACATACTTAACTTCTGAAAGGAAAATAATAAAGAAGATACAGATGGGCACAAACACCCAAGAGACGAGCATTGATTTTAGGATGTAGTAAGATGCAGCAGAAGGCAATTTGAAGGAAGTTGAAGGAAGCCCTCAGGGTGTAAACTGGCCCTTGAAAGGCAGAGAACCCAGCTGACTCTAATTCCTCATTTTCCCAGGTGAAAGGAATAGGTGACTAATGAGGAAGGAGATATAGAAGTACCAGCAGAGGGAGGAGTGTCTTCTGTAGGACTGCATGAAGTTTTAAGTAGTCTTTTAAGAACAGCCTTTTTTTTTTGTAGTAGAGAAGCTGACCTGTGGTTGTTGGTAAGCTTTGGAAAAATCTGATGTTGAGTGACCTCAGCAACTGAAGAAAAACACTGTGATCTGAAGGGTTTTCTACCAAAAAAGTGTCCTAAGCAGGTAGGAAACTTGTCTGTTGCATGTGGGGGTGCAAACGGGGGAATGAGAGAAGGCTTGATAAAGTAGAAAAGGGTAAAAGGGTAAGGCTGGACAGCAGTATGCTAAGATGTTGCCTGGAAAATGCAGGGGATGGATGCTAACAGAGCAGATTAATGCAGTGGTGTCAGAAGCTAGGTTTGTGGGACACGGCCTTGAGAAGGAAAAAAGCAAGAAATGGAAAAAGTAGAGATAAGGAAAGGTTCATGGACTGTGGTAATGCAATCAAAACAATTGGTTTTAAGGGTTGTTTTAGCTCCGGAATTGGCTAAAAAGAGGCTTTAGAGGGAAAAGAACACTTTACTACTCAAGATGCAGACAGCTGGATTGATTTCATTCAAAAAGAAGAGCATGGGCTTTTTGAGAAGGAGTGTTGATTTTCTCTTGGAGATTTTGGACTTAAGTGGTGTAGCAGCATTTATTGGTAACAAAGAGGCAGAAAGAGGATAAAAGCCAGGATAAAAGCAGAGAAGGCTGATAATGCATGGTGAATGTCGTGCTGTTGGTGAAACAGCTTGGAGGAGGAGATGAGATAAATTGGCAGATATTAGCATTGCTAGTCAAAATTTAGTACTCAGTGGGCTGAGACAGTTGCTGGAGGGTGGGACATAGATTGAAGAGTTTACCTAAAAGTAGTTTTCTATGCTGTGACTTTCCATGCACATACTGTGTAATTTGTCCTCAGCATCTCTGAATGAAAGTCATCTCTCTCAGCCACCACCTGTGGAGGTTTGACATGAGCCAGTCATCAGTGTCTGATGCATCTAGTATAATTGTATTTCAATGCTTAGAGTCAGAGCTATAATATGTGAACGAGACCCTCTTCAGGGATGTAGGTAATTGGTGTGGAGATATTTTGCAGGAAGAGATGTATTTTGTTTACCTTCCTGAATTTGGCAGGGAATGCCCTTGCTATTTGTAGAGGTACAAGTTCTTACAACTGGAGAGCTGCTTTCTGGGCTCAGAAAAGAGTGAAATGATTGGGGACCACAAAAGTCTGTAGGCTTATGTTTTTAGAAGGAAGATGTGAGCAAAACCAGAGGCCTTAATACACTCCTGTATCTTTGTGACAAAGCTAATACAGATAAGGGATTGTCCTGGTCTCAGTAGGGAATTCTGATGGTGCAATTTTGCCTTTTGATCATGCAGTCTTAGCAACAAGCTGTCCTGAAATCGCAGCAGAATGTTTGCAGCCTAGCTAGGATTTGAGGCTTTGACCTGAGGTGCAGTGGGCTGTTGCTTTTGAGCTGAGGAGAGGCAGCATCATGCATATTCTTGGCTTACAGCAAATTACCTGAAGTGTACTTGTATTTACCTTAGCTCGTGCTGAGTGGCATTTAAACTGAATTTTCTTTCACGATGATGAGACCTTGTGTGGGCAGTTGTCACAGATGGGCTAACGTGTGGCAACTCCTCAAGTTGTATAAATGTAAGATACTTCATTTAAATCCACAGATTTTTCCAGCTTTTGAACATGTGCTTATGGAAGCTTGCACTGTGGTATTGCTTATTGTTTTGGTTTTTTTTCAGCTGGTGTTGGTAGACTATGGCAAAGGGTTGACTTTAAATGGGTTGATATGTTATAAAAGGCACAGAGGTGCCTTCTATCACCGAATACCCTGTGATCATCCCAGGGGGCTGGGAGTCTTTGTCCTCGCCTAGAATCAAAATCCCCTTATCAGTTTCTTGTTCCCTTTGGCTTCTTTCAAAGATGATTTCTCCTATTGGAATTTTTTTTTTCCTCCCTTCTTCTCTTCCTCCTCTCAACCCCCCATTCATTCCAAATTCTCTAACTTGTGAAGGTGAAGCGCAGCCTGGCTTGCTTCTCTTGAAGATCTGTCAACACCCACATTAACCCACAAGTATCTTCTTTCTTGCCAGTGTTTTGTCAGGAGGCCTTCTGTCTTCATACTGCATAGTTCCTTCTGGAGAGTGGAAGAGACAGATCTTGCACTACTGTTCATAGTTCTGCTTCAGAGATTTTCAAATGTGTCTTGAGGTCAAAAGGGCTTTGTAGTTTTCTGCATGAGTTCTGTTGTAGGAGATGTGAAAACAAATGTATACCTAGATGGACCACTCCTTTTGTTGATCTTTACTAAGGATGCGTTTAGCTCACTCTAATCCCCAGCATGTTTGTGTGCATTGAAAGGCTTTGAGGATGGCAGTTTCCTCTGGTGAATCATAATTGACAGGTGATAGCATCTCAACTGCCCTTCTTGCAACTGTTAACACTAGCGCCTCTCCTGTCAGTGTCACAAGACAAATGGTATCACCAACCTATACCTATATGTAAGAAAATGACAAATTGTGTTTTCCAGAAGGTGATGTACCTGTCAGCCTAGCAAAGTTAAGGCGTAGCTATTGTATGGGTCAAAGCATCATGCAGCCAGAACTGCAGCTGCTCCAGATACCTTGGTCACAATAATCACCTGCCTGCTTACTGATGATCTGCTGGGACAGCTTATTGAGTAGAACTATACTCAGCAGATATAAGAGGGTGCATTAGCTGCTGTGCTGCATTCTCTTGAAATAACCTGGAAGTCACTTTAGGAAATCATTTCATTTGAGTCTTGCTATTTCTTTTCAAGGCTTTGAGTATTTAGGCTTTCTATTACTTTTTGCCAATAGAAAAATGAGAATGAGGTCTAATTTTTTTGTTTGGCTGCCACAATATTGGAATAAAGGGACCATCTTGGTGGAGGTCTAAGATGGTGTTTTATGCTTCTTTTCTGTTGAGATTCCAGGCTTCCCTTATCTCCTTCAGGTTAGGAAATGACTTGTTCAAGGCAGGACTTAACGCTTGTCCTGCCTTTTAATTCATTTTGGCATACCCCTGACTATTTAAATAAATTTGAAATGTTCACTTTGAAATAGAAAAATATTATTTTAAAGTTTGTATAAGTGCTTATTCCCAGCTCAGTCCTATTATGAGAATGTTCCAGCACTCCCATCCATAATGCAAAGGTGGGACATCACCAGAACTGTGCAGAAGTCTTGACAAGACTCTTCCAGTTGATGGTACCCATCACCACTAAATAACGTTTTCCCTAGTGAATTCTGGCTAAGCAGAATGTAGGTCTGTCCCCTGCTAGCTGCAACCTGCTGTTGACCCCACTTCTGTTCCCTTGCACTGTAGGTAAGTTGTAGCCAGGTTGAAATATTTTGCTAATTAAAAAAATGTTAAATGATCTCTATCTACCTTCTCCCCAATGAACAATGAAATTGAACTATCATTAGAGCTTATACAGAACCTGTGATAACAATGGGGCCATTTGTATTTAATTCAGCCTTAGTTTTCTTATTCCACCAATTCCTATCATTGTGTTCATTGTGCTTTGAAGTCATAGCAAGCTTCCCTCTTCTGCTATTCACCTGATTTATTTCAGCCCCAAAACACAGATCCAAAATTCTTGTTATTTTTTTTTCTGAACAAAAGGACTAAAATCAGAATATCTTTTAAATGAAAGACAAGAAGCAGTTATGGTTCCATTCATTTGCTTGTATCTATTTGCTGTATCTAGAGAGCTATTGTTATGCATGCAGTACTGGAAAATAATAATACTAATAAAAAAAAATTCTCTCAGGGTTTGCTGTCAATAGCAACAATATAAAGAGTACTCAAGCCCAGAGTGATATTTCAGTTCTGCTGCTAAACTTTAATGCTTTCTGGATGCAAAAAGGTGCTGAAAACAGGGAGCAACTAGAGGGATCTGCTCAGTTTCTGAAGCCAGGTCCTTGGGTGGTGTAAATAGGGTGAATTCAACTCCACCTTGGACCTTTTCAGTGGGGATATGCCAGCTGCTCAATGTTGTGTGACACAGAGCAGTGCTCTATAGAATTAGGTGGTAACACAGCCTCCTCATGGCCCTCCTGTCTTTCTCCTCTTTCCCCAGGAAACCCTTTTCTTACTCTGGGATGTGCAACAGCTGATGTTTTATCTCTGTCTTGAACAGGGCTAGAGCAGGAGCTCAACAGCTTAGAGAAGTTTGAGTGAATTCAGTGTGTGTGAATGGGTTTATAAAGCTGCTAGAAGATTTCCTGTGATTCTGGCAGGAGTGTGGACGATGCTGAGTGTACAGTAGGATGTCACTGCTCCTTTTATTCCTTCCAGATACCAGAGATTTGACTGGCTTCTGAGAACTGACTTTCCCCAAAGAGTAAATTAAAGTCTTGTTGTTGGCACCTGCTTCGAGTCAGATCAGAGTCAGCACTGATGATGATCTTGGCCTTGTTGGAGTTGTGCTTGTCTAGGCAGGGTGATTGGTCTCATGCTTGGGAAGACTTTATTTTTTTCCTCCAAGAGAGATGAATAAAAACACATGAAATCCCAGGTTCAGTGAAAAGCTTTGCTATTTAAAATGTACTACCTCTGTCTTAGTCTCCTCTGAAAGCAGAACAGAAGAGCTGGGCAGGTGGGATTATTTTTCTTTCTCTGATAAAAGCAGGCTAATTGTAACACTGGCTAAAATTACATCCATTTTTTTCTTGGTAAATGAACCGTAAGACACATTGTCAGAAATGAGCCTTCTATAATGACTGCTGTTAATATTGTAGAGCTATTTTCTCTGTGGATCAGAGCTTAGACACAAGCATGTGAGAATTGGCCATATATACTGTCCATTACTTTGATTTCTATCCATTTGCAGCTCGAGAGTATTCTTCCCTTCCCCCATGCTAATTTCAGAATAACTCTGGGCTCTGTACTGTAGAGCAAGGGATTTACATTTGGTTTCATACCTAGGTATATGTGTATATACTTTGCGAGAGCTGTCTTATAGGCAGAAGGGAGCTAGGACAGGTCATGTGCTTGCGGGTCTAAGCTAAGCCTTGGGAAATTTCATTTCAATTACCTGCTCTGCTGTAGAGTTCCTGTGCATTTTCCAGAAAAATCCCCATGCCTCAGGGTGACTCAGTTTCCTATGTTGTAGCATGTGTATGAAGCCTTGCTATGCTTCCCATGGGACCCATGAATCTGAATCTCTTCGTAGGCTGTGGTATACTAAAATACCCTGTCAATAAGATGCGAAGGTAGAGGAAGAAGGTCTCTTAGAGGTTATTTGCAATGCACCTATTCTAGTCATATGCAATTGTTTCCAAAGGTTCAATGTAAATGTTGCTTCTGCTCTCTTGATTCTTGTTCTCTGAACAGGACAGTCTGCTTGAACAGAGCTCTGCAAGAAGCATTGATTTTAATTTATGAAGTGTTCGCTGAATTAGATAAGGACCACTTCTGCAGCAATTAGTTTCATGAAGCTCATGAAAGTGATTATTCCTACTGTCCTGACTTGGTCCTTTGCCTTCCTGGTGCAAGGAGGGGATGAGGATGGTGTTTTGGGAAAGCTGGATCTCAGCAGGGGATGGGGTGGCTGAGGCTGCCATGGGACCAAGCCTGTGGATTGATGTAGCTAGTTAAGTTTCATAGTCTGAGTGTCACCAGTGGAAGTGGGAGGAGACTGGTGAGAGGAGGTTGTTGTGCACAGTAGTTCCAGAAGTAAGATTCTCTTAAGGCTTGGATCTTGTGGAGTACTTAATGAAGGAGTAGACTTGCTGAAGGACAGCTGGTTGAGTTGTGCACATACAAATTCCTGTTGTATGAGGAATATTGCAAGTACCAAGGCGTGTGCCCTGACTGTCTGGGTTTCCTGGTCGTCTTTTTTTTTTTTTTAACCACTCTACATTTGTTCTGTGCTACACGGTACAGGAATCACTGGGACCGACTTCAAAGTGCTCAACACATTTGTATGGGCTTGGGAAGACCTGCGGTCTGCGGATCTCTAGTCACAGAAACCCTTCTTGAAGTTCGAGGCAAAGGATGGCTTTGGTCCCATGTTTTGTTCCCGTGCTGACTGTTATCTGCAAAGTGGGTCTTTGACCAGATCCCTCTGATATTGTCCATGAGTGCTGCTTTATCTGGAGAGAACATGAACTGCTGAATGCAGTTTGCATTTACTATGTGCTTTTGCAGGGTTGTTTTCTACCTTTTTTGCTTTTCTTACTTTCCTGGAAGAAAACATTACTTTTCAGACCATGGCATCTCTGCTGTTAAAACCCCATCTGTGTCAGACTGCCTGGGCTTCCCATTACTTTCTAGTCCTAATACGTAAACCAGTGCAGCCAAGTAAACGATATAGTGCTTAAAAATGACTTGACCCTGTCGTTTGTTCTTAACATCTGCTTCAGCGCTGTTTGTGGTCTGGAACAACTAAATTGCCCTTGTGGCTGATAAAGCTGTAGCTGAGAAAATACAACAGGAATATTAAAGTTTTAAGACAGCCAGTTGGGAAGGTAAGTTAAGACAGATTGTGCTGTGGATGTAGGATAATGGCCCGAGCTTAGGATGAGAAGCTGAAGGACAAATGCGACAGCTTTGGTGTGCCAAAATATAAAAATAATTGGACATAGCAAGGTAATAGTTTTCCCAAGAGCTCTTGAAACCACTGAAACCATTAACATTGCAATTATTCTCTATAAAGTAGTTTTCTTCTACTAACACATTCTGTTGTCTTGCTTTTTGCTTAAGTTGGGGAACTGCATTTATTTTTTAATTATCTGGTTCTCAGGCCCTGTTGCAGATTTCTATCACTTTGAGGTATATTTAACCAGATCTTTGTTTATGAAGTTTAGGGGAAAAACCAGGGAAATTTGGAAAACATTTTTAACTCCAAGAGTCTTTAGTGAAGGCAAACTGTTCTACTGATAGTTGCTTAGCATTACTGGTTATCTGTTGTTTCTACAGCTTGTGTTTTATCCATTCCAGAGGAATGATAGAAGATGGAAGCTGTTTTCCCTTTTTCCCTGCATTAGCGAGTACGATTTTCCCCAAAAACCTCTACTAGTTTAACACTTTTCATCCTTACTCACAAAGGAGAAAGGTGCTGCAAAAACTCAAGAAAGATTTCAGATACTTAAAACTTAATGAAAAGAAATTAAAAAGCACCAACAACATAGCTAGGGCAAGCCAGAATTCTCATTTAACAACTTTATTACAAGAATCCCCAGGGTTTGCTGGGACTCTGCTCTTTGCTTTCTCTGCCCCATTTCACAATTTCACTGCAGCATTGTCGCAGAAGAACCCCACATTTTTTATTTGCAAATCTCTGAGAAATTATCAGCACCATCTGTTGGGGAAACGGAGGTATTGGTTTCTTCACTGATTTGAATATGCAGAATCTTGTGTGTTTCACTTGCTTTTTTGATTCTTAGATGTAGTTTGAAGTGAAAGTGCCTGGAGAACCTGCTTGCTTTTTAGCTTACAGCAACCTGGAGTCTACTTGAGGGTATTGTGCCTTATTTCAAAAGGTACCTTCAAGAAATGAAGTGAACCATTTAAAAGGGGGCAAGCAGACAAAGATTCTAATGTCAAAATGGTACCTGAGCCACGGCAGGTTCTGTCACATCGATAGGACAAGGGTGACTGCCAAGAAACAATTTGCAGCTGAGGAGATAGGCATGTCTAACGCCTTGAGTCAATCTAGACGAGTGTGTCAGAGAAATTTGGGTGAAGAATGGGATATTTGACCTTCTTAGTCTTTTAGGGCAAAGAAAACTCTATAGCTTGAAGAAAAGGCAGAGGAATTCTCATTGTTAACAGAAGTCTGACTTCAAGGCACATCTCAGAGTTGGAGACTGGTTGTTATCAGAAGTAATTTCAGGACAAGCACAGTTTGGTCAGTGCTGACTCCTCCTAATCAGATTAGTGGCCTCCCTAGCATATTTTGGGCAATTTGCACATGCAGAACCTATTGAGACATCTAGTGTCAAATTGTCTCCTCTCACTTATTCTGCTCTATAACGCGCTTCTCCCTGTTTCTCTGTACTTTCACCTATTGTATTTTCGTGCTGTTCCTTCAGCTGTACATCACCAGGGCTTTTTTTACCCCTGTGTTGCTCCTTCAGTAACAAGTAGTTTCTTGCTAGGAGCACTATGCCTATGGGCCAAGGATCAAATCCTCCTATTGTTGAGCAATAATACTGCAAGAATCCAGTAGGTAACTGTTTAAGTCAGCAAGATCTGGTCCCTGCTGTTGTAGGAGATGCACGGCCCCTGCGCTGGTGGATCAAGATACGTTTTACTGCTGGTTTTAAATGGTTTTCCCTACAGTATTCACTGGAGAACGCTTCAATCTTCTTGATCAGCCCACTGAAAAAAATCTTTCCTTAATGCCTAGTGTAATTATATTTAAATCTTGTTTATCCATTTGCTCTTCTGCCAACACAATCTTTTAATTTGCACTCTGCTGTATTTATACTGCTGCTTCTATTTAGAAATAGAAGTCCTATTCTCTAGTCTGGTTTTTTTGATAAACAAGCAAAGGCCTTTTACAGCATGGCCGCGTGATTGAAGCAACTGAATTAGCATCTTAAGAAGTTAAGGTCCCACAGGTAACTCTATCAGTAGAAGTTTAGCTTTTTAAAAATGGGACGATTATTATTCCAGACTTCCTGGATGGCTATTGGAGAAACCAAAGTACTTTTTATCATAAAATCCTATTTCAGTAGCTTGCTTTATCAGTGATAGGTAAGAAGATAGCTGTATTTCAGGTAATTAACACTCTAATAGTCAATGACTGTTAGCTAGATGAATGCCATTCTGAGAGTATGGGAGGATTAAGTACGAGAGAGAAGACAGCTCTATTACCTTTGGGAATATGGACTTGTTATAGATATGAAAGGGTTATTAAGACCTCTGCAGGTAGTGTAGGCTGGACAGCTTCTGCTTTGATCCCGCTGGGTAGAGGGAATTGCAGTGCTCCTGAAATGCAAACTGCAGAATTGCTTATGCAATGATAACCTCTGGAGTTCCTTCACTCCAGTTTTAAGCGAACCCAGTGACAGGTTTCCCTGTGTGCTTCCCTTGAGAGGTGTGTGCTTGTTATAATTGATTGACCCATTAAGCAAAGCAAATTTCTCTTGCTATTCAGCCAAAATTTTCCTTCTGCTTAATTTCAGCCCATCACTCCTAGTTATGCCCCCTGTGAGCCTGCCTGAGCTGCCTCTGCCATACTATAGCTTTATCGATCTTGGCTCTGTACAAATAATTCTTAACGGACTAAACTTACTACTGGCAGTACCAGGGCAGCGATGGCACTGGGGAGAGCTCATTTCTTGGCTGTCTTTCATCCATGGGGCTGGAAGAGAGGAATGAAGTGAAAGTGTTTAGTGTGGTTCAGTAAACTTCCTGACTCGCTGTATGCAGTAAGGAAAAGTGATTTCTGACTTTTTCCCAATTTCTCACATGTTTTAATTTCCTCAGCTGTAGGGAGGAGGGCATTTGTGCACAAGGCTCCAGGACATTGAATATCAGAGGAAGTATCCTGAAATCGGAAGCTACCTCATACATATTTGGTCTTTGGAGGATCTCTGAAGGATAATTTTTAGATTCCCATAAGTCAGTGTGTGAATGTGTTTTTTGGTGGCAAAGGAAGGATGGTGTCTGGTGACACCATCCTGAGAAAACTTATTTCCATGTGGAAGAGAGGTGTGGTGAGAAGTCACCCCCTAATGTCATACAATCCTTTGATTTCAGTGTCTGGTGTAGGTTATATATTCCAGAAGCACTGAGCATGCTCAGGTCCCTCTGAACTGGGGGTTTCCTCCACTCTGTTTAGATCTATCTTGTACCAGATAGATCTCTACATCCCCCTAAGCTTGGTGCTGGTGGGTTAGTTCTGGTTTTGGGGGTGCTGCTCCCATGAGTGTCATAGTAGGAAAAGGATCAGTGGTGCTGCTCAACTCCCAAGTTTCCATGGACACACCCTTTTTATGCCTCCTGGATGCAACAAGATACCTTTCCCAGAAGTACTAGAGTAGAAAGGGAGAGAGAATATTTCTTGAAGGCTGTTTGCAAGACATTTTGGGCAGCCTGCTCATGCTATTGTGGAAACTTGCTTGTACAATACTTTTTACAGAAAGATCAACAGGATGGTTAGATGGGCACTGCTAAGAAGAACCTTAAAACCACAACCACTGGGGAAATTGTTTCCCACGTAGGTAAAAGAAAGGGTGCCTGTGTGGCTTAATATACACTGGGAAATACAACCATTCTGTGGAAAACCAGCATACTTGTCTCTATTGTTACTTTTCCCATTGAGCTGCTTGAAACACTAGCGCAAAAATGTAGTTATTAAGACTTTAGGCACTACACAGTATTTAAAAGCTGAGATAGCAAACACCCTGTTTTAGGATACAAAGCCATTGTCAATGCAAGGAGAAGAGCTAAACACAGAAAAAAACTGCAGCAGGCTGGTGTGCAGATGCTAGTGGACACAGCCACCCGCCTACTGCTGTGTGCTCCCAGAGGCTGGCTATGCAAGCACATCAATAAATGTGAGCTGTGCACCTTTCTGCTGTGGCTGCAGAAGCCAAGCCAATTATTTGCCCATCAGAGTGAGGTTACGGTTGCCCTCCTCCCCTCTTCTTTATCCATTCTTTTGTTTTTGTATTGTTTTGCTGAGGATGTAAATACAGAGATGATTAATTGCTTTGCTGACCTGATTCTGTCTCTACATGGGATCCACTTATATCAAAATGCTCTGGCCCAAATGACTAAAGTGTGCCAAAGTGTGGTGATTAAAGAATTATGAAATACTTTCTGGGCATCCTGTTCTCAACTCATTGTGACTTTGGATAGAAGCCCAGAAAAGAGGGGGAGAAAGAAGAGTGGAGAAAAAAAAAGAAGAGTAAAAATAATTCAGTGAGAGGGACTTATGCAATATTTTGCTCCTATTATTGAGAAGACAAGACTGATAACAAACATTAGTGAGACAAAATTATAGTGATTTGTATAGATTCCCAGGTGGACAAGTTTAACATTAATAAAACATTATAGCCTGCTCTATCACAGATTGTACTGATCATAAAATGAAAGGGCTTTATATATAGGCAGAGGAGTGTATGCGCTCTTATGGATGGAGGCATCTCATTTTCCACTAATAGTTTAACATCCTGTGTTAGGCAGGAGTAGTGAAGTGTTTTAACTTTCTGCTAATGCTGTGGATGGTTACTCTGGGAGAAGATGTACCTGGTAAACTTATTTCAGATACCAAAGCAAACCCCTGGGTCTTGCTGCGGTGACCCCTAAGCCACCAGTGCCTTCAACCCATCAGCTCGGGTGCCTGGTTTGTTTCTGTTGAGGCTGTCGGCAAGCTGTGCACCCTGTGGCTCTTGTAGGTGTAAGTGTGGCGCAGCGCATCAGAGTTGACAGTTTAAGTGCTTTCTCCCTGCTGCTCTAGAGTCTGTGGCAGGAACTGAGCAAAACTGAAACAACTAAACAGAAATAAACACTTCAGGATGAGACTCTCTGATGTGGTATATCTAAAATAAGTTTCTTTGGGGTTTCTGTAATGCCTAGTCCTTACAGGCAATGCTGAATGATAAGCTTGGTAGCACTGGCTTGTGCTGGCTTCTTACTAGCAGTCACCTGTCTCAGCTATGGGGGGAGAGGAGCTGATGCTCCCTCCCAGTCCTGGGATACTTTTCTGGTGATTGCTTATGTTTGCAGCAAAGACTTCCTAGTTTTGTGGCCCTAAAAGGGTTGAGGAAGAGCAGAGATGAATTTCTCCACAATGCAACATCTTCCATTGCTGTCCTAATGCACCTGCTGACTTGGGCCAAATTTCCAGTTAGGTGAAATGAATCTACTTCCATGCTTAGCCCTTCTTTGTGCTTCAATACACTCCTTAGTCTCCTTAACTTAGTATACTTAACATATCTCTAAGCTAATAGGGGTTCTGAATTTGTGGTCATGGTGTTTAGCCATTAAAGTTGCATTTGCTTCACGTTTCATTCTCCAGTGTGAAAAACTGATGCAGCATGCTGGATATCTGCTTTCCTTTAAACCATGTGGAACTGATGAATTGCTGTTTTAGTTATTTCCATGTTTTTTTAAAAAAAAGATGAGATTAGTATTTTCTTCCAGTATTAAATTTTTTGGAGGCTAATACTTCTAAGAAGTGTAGATAGTGTTATCTCTTAATATTATTAACGTTAACTGTAAAACCATCTTTGTTTTGATGGCATTCTATGTTTTAGTCATGTGAAATGAAGGAAACCACTAAATGCTTATTTCCTTAAGTGTATTTTGGCTAAAACTCCTATTTCTGATTTCAGTTAAAAATCAACATTATCCTAAGCCTGTTATTTTTTCTGGATTTTTGCCTCTACCCTTTCTGTAGCTTTTCTACTGTAAGTATTTAAGAAATAGAAAATGTATAATAGTCCCTATTGCACTTTCTTCTCTGTGCTCTCCACAGAGCTGTTTTGAAATGAAATTTAAAGAATCGTTCTTTCTTTGAACAAGGTGAAAGGAAAACTCAGTCTACAAGTGGAATAAATCAAAATTCAGTCGATAAGTGTCAATAAACATTCAGAGAAGGATTATTTTTCTCTATGATGTGCTTTCCTGGGAAAGAAAGCCATAGGTTTTCTGACCAATGCTCATTATTAATAACAAAGGGAGCTATCAGAAGGGGAAGTGATATTGATACTTCATTTTATTTCCCCTTTTTTCTTTGTCCTATGATTCAGAAGATTAAGGAGTGATGTGTTGCAGGGCTCAAACTTGGGATGCTTTGGTTCAATTTCCTGTCCCATCAGAACACTTCTGTGTGGGATCAAATGAATTAATTTCCAAGCTGGGATCTATTTTAACCTAGGCTTATCCTGCAGCCAGCACAGTGGAGTTCCTTACTGTGTTTCAGATTTTTGAGTCCTACAGAGAGCAGTGTAGCATTGGGCTCTGGCAAAATATATTTATTTTTTGCTCCTTTTTCATGAACTAGTCTTTTCTGCTTGGCATGCCTTCTCCTATGTTTGAGTTCCTTTAACACATGAATGTCTCTTGTCATGTGTTATGGACCTAAGAAAGTCAACTGACAAAGGATGTTGAAGGACTTGCAGCTTTTCCAAAGCATGACCAATGGGTTGCAGTGTTTGAGGGGTAGAGAGGTATAGTCTGTCCTGCCTGTGCCTGGGTTTGGACACAGTCCAAGAAACTATTCAAGAGGACTTAAGTAGCAGGGGAAAATCTACACAAGATTTGAAACAATAGCTCTTATTATATCCTTCAGCTTTTTTTCGCTGCCAGGTAATTTCTATTCTAGCAGACCACAAACGATCATGTATTTCAGAAGCCTATACAATGGGGAAACTGATCTCTTGTTTCTACCCAAGAATGGAATTAGGGCACCTGTTTTGGTTCATAGCTTGCTGACCCTGCTGGGCAACCCCTAGCAAGTTGCTCCTCTGGTGTCTATTTGTACTGCCAGTTCTTTAAGGCAGCAGCTTGCCATGGGATGGTTATGTTTCTTTGGAGTGTCTGGATCAGTGGTCTGCCTTGCTGATCAGTAGGTTAAAATACAGAGCACATGATACTGTGGATTGGCTGGATATTTTCCTTCCTCCCAAGAAATGTATAACTGCTTCATGTGGCCTCAGTCTGATATACCAGTCGTCAGAAGCTGGGTACCACAGCTTTAGATGCTGGGCACCACTGCTTTAGATGCTGGGCATCTGTCATCCCCAGTTTTAAGAGTGCCGTTCATGCTTTTTCCTTTGATAAGAAGGGGAGCTGTTCTGGGGGATGAGATCTGTAAAGCCATTTTTTCCCAGAAGAGGTAAAGATTAATGTTTCTGTATAGCTTCTGTTGTTATTCAGGCAGCTTTAGAACAGCTGTGCTAAAAGTGAAACAATGGGTTGTTGCTTTTTAAAATGCTGGTGCTGTAAAGACAAGGAAGGAAAGGAATGGCAGATGTTTATCTCCATGTTTATACCAAGTTTTAGTGCATCAATCACTCAGGGCTATGGAGACTTGTGGAGGAAGGATAATAAGATTTATTGGTGGCTGTTGGGATAACCCACCCGGAGCATAAATATGTTGGTAAAACTCCAGGGAGTCTTGGTCTATCAAAATGAAATAGGCATAAAGAAGCACAGGCCTCCCAGCTATGGAGAAGCTGAGCTCTTTGTGGGAGGCCAGCTCTTAATGACCAACATGAATTGTATGAAGCTCCTGGTGGCTTTTTTCCCCTCCATGTTCAGCGAAGGATGGAAAGGCAGAAATTAGGAAAGCAGAGACTTTCAGTGGAAGAGGAGTAAAAGGCAAGGAGTAAGATGTGGTTTGTGTATTTTCTGTCCTCCAGTGTTAAGTAACCAAAGTTTGACTGCTATCATTCATTACTCTTGAATTATCAGTAGAAGTAAGGGAGATTCAGACCATCTTGGGGAAAAGACAGATATATTTTCACTTGCTTAACTCCAGAGAAAGAGGAGCGCTGTTTCCAACTAACTTAGGATTGTTTACGTTGCACTTCTTGGCTGCTCCTGATGCTGTTGGTGTCATTTTGAAGTGAAACACAAGGTATGATCATGATATGCCTGTGTAGTTCCTTCCTTTTCTCAACGATGCTATAAAATTCTGTCTTTGATAACCTGAAAAACAATCTTCCCCTTCTGAATGACTGAGTTAGGTGAGGATTAGCTGCAGAGAAACTATCATCCCTCATGCTTAATTGAACCTGTGCATTAGACTGAACAAATTTTACTTCAGTACTGCTAAAGCTCCATGGGTGTGTTAATGAAGTTTTATCTGACGAGGGTTCTATTATTTGTAATTAATTAATGCTTTAATAAAGAAAAAGCATACAAGGCTGACAATATGCTTGATGTGTTGTGTGCGTTGCTTTTTTTTTTTTAAGCACTTGCATTCTGCGGTTGCCCTGCTGCAGTTTTAGCAATGGACTTTTCCCATTAGAAGAGCCCCCACGTACTGCTGTGGGACCAGGTAATGAAGCTGATATGTGATGCTTTGTGTCTGGGTAAATGGACGTGTCTCTAGCTCCAGATCTGTGTGCAGAATTGGAACCCGGCAATTAATTCCTCTGGTGGGTTGCAGAAGCTCTATAGCATCAGAAAACACAAATATTTAAATAGCTCAACTTGAGCTTTTTCTCTGCTCAGTCATCCCATAGTTTGCCTTGTCCAGCCATAGATTATTCCATTTTTAGTGACAAATTTATGCAGTCTAATACAATCAAAATGTATTTCTTCATTTGTTTTCTGATCTGTTTAATCTTTATAATTTGACACCCATATTTACTCAAAATATAGACCCTTTCCTTTCTTTGATTTCATCTCTTTGCTATTTGAATATTTTGTTGTTTTCTTTGCTAAAACTATTATTTAACTATAATGATGTTACTAGCTGTACTGTTTTAATGAACTGTAGATTTCATAGCTGGACGTGTGTCCTCTTATGGTTCTTATTTCTCTCAGGGACTGAAATTCTTGCACTGCAGACATACCTGATGTCTTGTTTAATTTACGTGCAGTCCAGCTTTCCGGCTGCTAGGAGAGGCGGATTGTGGCTAATGTTTAACATCTCTTATAGCACTGGGAGACATAAAGTTAGGAATGGGAGGATCTGTTTTATTTTTTTATTTTCTTATACTTCGATTTTTAGTCTCAAAGGTGCTATCCACCTCCCTCTAGCCAGAAGGGAAGCAATGCTCTGACTTCAGGTAACTCTCAGCTTTGAGTGCTTTGAAGCTCGAGAATAATAATTGGGCTGGAAACTGAAAAGAAAAAACATGATTTGGCAATATGTAGACCTGATATGATGGAATTATTTCAAATGAAAATGAAGTCCTAATTATCGGGGACAGATGACTGAAAGATGGACAAGCTTTTGTTACTGCTTTCCTGGATGTCTGTGGGAGGAACTCCATCTGCTTGGAATTTTGGGACTGCTCCAAGTCCAGACTGGTCCATATGCACCATGAGTCAGAAAGGCTGGTCCAGGAGGTCCCTTTCAAGAGTCTGTGCGCAGGTAGCATGCCAGACAGACTTTGCAGTCAGAGTTGGGTAGCTGCTGAGTGCCCGATGCTTATAAGTGCTCTTGCACCCAGCTTTAAAGCCTAACCTAGATGTGGCCATGGTCCTTCAGGTAAAGCCAGCAGAGTAACAGCTGAGAAAAATTTCTGAGAGATGCATCAGTCTTCAGATTGAGCCAAAGTGAGAGGGGGTTCAGGACAAGTCAGGACTTGGCAATTTCATCACAGCATGCAAATTGGCCTCTTGTGCAGATGGAGCTATTTGGGGTTTGTGCTGTGAGGCTGCTGTAAAGACCTGCAAATGTGAATCAAATTGAGGGCCTTTACTACAGAAAAAGACCAGAAAGGCAGGACTCATGGGTTCCCACGCCATTCCTCCTGCGTGGTCACGGGTAACTCAATTTAACTGCTCAGTGCTTCAGTGCAAGCCATCTGTAACATAAGCATCATGATACTTACCTGCCTCTGAGGGCCATTTACTTAATTAAATTGCCAAGTTTTTCAGGTAAGAGGTACTTTAAACAAGTAGTTCTGTGTGCAGTAGAAGTAATGGAGCTTGGTTTCCAATGGCTTTGTCTTGTGGTTCATTGCCAGATCTGATTGAAAATTTCCCCCTAGGCTAGAGCTTCATAAAGATTTTCTTTTCCTTTCTGTTTTTCTCTCCAGAAATCTCAGGCGTTCAATAAGGGGCAAGCTTGGTGTTTCCTGTGAAAAAGGTACTCCCCGAGGTGTTTCTTCGATGACTCTTTTTCCCAGCTACCTGTGGTTTTTTTAGAGATTTTTTTCAGTGTAACTGCAGCTATAAAACTTGGTCCAACTTAGGAAGTAAGTTCAAGCAGTGCAGCAGGAGAGAAACCTTGCAGACACATTCACCTGTGAACTCGGAGCAGCTCACAAAAGCCTTGCTTATTTTAGAAGCATGTGGAAAATGGAGCACGATAGCATGGACATATTGCTTGGAAATGATGGAGGAGCTGAGACGGGCATTTGGGTTTGAGTGTCTAACTTGTGTGATGTGATCAAGGCTTCTGAATCACTTGGACACTTTGCTTATCTGCTCCAATGTGATTCTATCCTATGGGTGCCGACAGCTCTTTATAGTAGCTAATCATTCCCTTTGGATCTGGGCATGTTCCTCTAAGGAAAGTGTGGGTTATGGATTTTCCTGTCAAAATTAGTTAGCTGATCCCAGGTCTCCTGTGTTGATAGCCCTCCTGCAACTACCTGTTGCTGTAATTCCTTCCTGCAGACAGGCTGCCTGATTGGGGATAGAGTCTTAGTAGGATTTTTCAGCTGTTCCAGCTTTCGTGCACACTGCCTGCTGGGACTCCTACAGACAGGCTGGAGATAATGCAGTTATACCTTGGCACCCCGCTTTAAATTAGGCTGGCAAACACATTACAAGTCTAGGAGAGCAGCTGGGAATTGTTTTCTGCTAAGAATGAAGAGAGCTTCAGATGGGGATCAGGGTTTGAGGAATATATCTGGTGGCTTCTGTTCGAGTGTGAGTGTGTGTGAACACACATATCACACTGCATCTGCACCCTTTAGTCTGTACGCCTACTGCAGTTAAGCTTCTTATCAAGTGAGCTCAGGAGTTCATGCTTTTTCTCTCTTACAGTCATGTCTGGGTGACACACAGTGAAAAGCTCTCCTGAGCTACATTTCTGTTTCCTTGGGTGCTGCTCAGCTGCAGCTGGGAATAAACAGGCTAGGGTGTAAATGCAGAGTAATATCACTTACTGGTGGAGGAATCCATGGGTGCAGGATTTACACTGCAGATGCAGAGTCTGGCTTTTGGGCTAGCAGCTGCAGAGAAAATGAGCAGTGAATAGGCAGTTAATTGAAAGCTAAAGTAGCTATTTACTGACAGTATAGTCCTGCCTTTTCTCTTATGTGTAATCTGTGTGAGATCACTCAAAGTCAGCCTCTTGGACCCAACTTGTTTCCAATATTTGTTTGTTTTCCCTTATCCAGATGAATTTTTATGCCACGCGTTTAACTCTCTTCTGTTTTTTTTTTTGATGCCAGCTTCTTGTATTGTTGATCCTCACTATTAAACTGCAGCTATGCATCAGTGGTGGAAAACTGACTCTCTCACTGAGCCAGTTAAATTCTGCTAATCTTTGCTCAACAAGTAATTGCAGCTTTAGAGAGCAGGGATGCAGGAAGGACTGCTTGGATAAAGAAAGGTTTACAGATCTGGGCAAAAGGAGTTTTAAAATTCTTTTGAGGTACCTAGAGTAAAGGTTGACTCAGGAAGAGATGTGAGTATTTGTGGGATCTTATTGATTGAATGGAGGCGCATAAGTCTGCTTAAATTCTTGCAGGGCTGAAAATGCAGGGCCAAGGGGTTCATTCCTTGAAAGAATTATGTGCTTAATAATAATGCTTCTGCTGCCTGGGGTTGCTGATTGGTAGTTTATACCTGCTCAGCTTTTTCATATTTAAATACTCTGCCTTATGAATACGTACTGTCAGTGCTTTTGTTTAGAAAATCACACTGGTCAAAAGTGTAAAAACAGGAAAGAATTTTACTGGGAAGACAAATTTTTCTCATGTGGGAGATTATAGAAAACGGCACAATAACACTTTAGTATTCTGATGACGTAGCTGCTGATGGCCTCTGACTCTAAAAGCTCCCTATAAGCTAATGCAGAATGTGATTACTGAGCAGAAGCCCTGTCAATTGGCTTGTGTGCAGATATAGTGTTGGCAATATCCTAAACACAGCCAATATAGGAACTGCTTGGGATCAGTTGGCAGTATAGCTGGGTGGCATTATTTATTAATCTACTAATTATTTTAATATGTGAAGTGGTATTTTTCCAAAGGGTTAAAAAATCTGGGGGAGAATGGAAATGAACTATATGTCCCTTGCTCCTTACCTCGAAGCTTCATCCTCCATTCCCAATCTGTCTACAGGTAGAAAATTTGGCTGAGAAGAGCTTTCCAACCAAGTTGCCAGGGATGGAGACAGGTAGGGCTGTCTCCATCAGACAGCCATGGGTATACTGAAAAGAAAGAAGGTTGTATAGCATAAAGGAAGAAAGTGGGGCATTCTACTTCCATCAGCTTGCTTGGATGCTGCTTTTTAGTTTTACTAGGCAGGTATTGGTTTGTGCTTTATTTCTTTTTCCGTGGTACAAAATCCCTCTTAGATGCAGAAGGTAGAGGAAGAAGAGGATCTGAAAATGATCGCTGGAAATCTCATTTTAAGAGTGTTTCCATCTGCAAATTATTCTGACACAAAATTCCCAACTAGCTAGTAATTTTCTTCAAATATTTGAAGAGCAGTCAATCAACAAAAAGTGTCTTGGGAAAGGACTCTGCTTTAACGAGACTCAAAGTACTCAATGAAGAATGTTAGAACAGCTCTTTAACTGTTTAATATCTGGACACCACACTAATGAATGCTTAAGAAATGCCAGAAGCACAGCACAGGCTTGCATTTGTATTTACATTTAAAGAAGCATCCAGGGCTTAAAACAAGCACTCAGTGTGGTAGATGCTAGGCAAAGGGTGGCTTATACTTGGAAGGCATTCAAGGTGCAAGTAAAACTGTGGAGGAAAGAAAGAAGTGGTCTAGGAGCTGATGTGGGCAGGACGACCAAGGTGTGCTGGGAACGTGGCCCTGGTTATTGAGCTTGAGGAACCCCAACTGCTGTGGGGTGAGGTGAGACAATGTCAGGATGCTCACAGAAATTCTGGGAGCCTAACAACAACAAAAAAAAAAAATAGAAATGGGCTATTTAGACTAGTTCTAAAAATGGATCCAGGGTTGTTTATGGCAGCAATTTCATTGTTTGGAAATACAGACGTTTAATATCTAAGCTTTGTGTAATATATGCAGTTCTGTCTCCAGGGAATTAAAGCAGCGAGAATTATTAGGATTGCCTGCATATATTTGTATTACTGTTCAGAAGCTGAATCTCCTTTTATTTGTGTTGTTTTGATTAATTTCCTGGATTGAAGCTTCATATGAAAAATGTTTCAAGCAGTTTAAGGGGCAGGCTTTTATTTCGTAGATGCATTTTGCAGCTGGTTATTAAATCCTTTTGCTGTTGTAGAGCTGAGCCTGCCTTTGGCTCTGCAGACTGCATAGCTGGATTGAAGAGTGCCAGATTGCCCTCCAAGTCTGGAAACATGAACTGGGGGGAAAAAAATTTTCCCTTGTGAATGAACGCAGTAACTTGTTGGAAAAGTTTCCCTTCTGACTTGCTTGTACTGTCTCTGCCTTGAAAGCATCAGAAACTACTTTGTATTGATTTGATTTGCTTATATTTGGAGCAGGAATAACTGCATTTGAGAGCATTATTTATGCCAGATAAATAGCCAGAAACCTCAGAACAGGTCTCTGTTGTGCTCAGAGCTGTACACCTACCTGTGAATTTTTTTTTTCTCCAAATTCAGTAGCCTTTAGATTGTCTGGTTGTGTTCATGTATCTGCTGAACTCTGCCTCATGCAGGAATTCTGTTTTGGAAATGAACAGCTGAGCTAGTAGTGCTGGGGAAACATAGCCCCAGTCTACACCCTGTACTGGTGCACCTTATCTGCAGATAATGTGGTCATTGTGTTTTAATGCAAGTTCTCTGTGCTGTGAGTGAGACTGCTCTGAGCTTTTGTCTGAGAACCACTGTGCATTTTTTGACTTTGCAGGGAAAGAAGCTAGGAGAGGTCAGATCTCTCTCCATGACAGTGCCTGACTTTCTTTCTAGACAAACCAGTTTTCCCCATGTGGTCTTATCTTCCAGGGCACCAGCAGGGAGTGGAGAGCTTGGACCACCTTGACTGCCTTGTGTTTCTCAGATGAGCTCGTGGGCTTGGTCATGTTGATGCTACTGAGTCTTTCCTATAACGTTCATTTCAACTGTGTCCTGAGTGGGACCCATTTTAGTAGGTGTAATGTTCCTTTAGGAAAGTCTGTTGGCATGGGCTGAATTTGTCTGAGTTGGCCATAGCTTAGCCTCATGCATTTCAGCACAGAACTGCCGTTATTCGGACAGCTGGAATCTACTGACCTGCTGTAAGTGGAGCAGCTAATCATACTGTGAGAAAAAGGCCACAAATGTGCCTTAGAAACTTGAGATAAAGCCATAGCTTTTAATTAAAAATCTTGCCTTGCCATGGACTCTTGATTTCCAGGTGACCCATCATGCTTTCAGGTACTCATCATGTAGCTGCTGTGTGGGGTGTTGTACATAAGAAAGGGAAGTGTTTTGGAGAGCTTAGAACTGTCTAGTGGAATGTTGTATTGGACAAATGTCTGGCCAGCTTTCATTTTCTTTATTCTGCCAGCTTGAGAGAGTCTAGGGTGGCTCATCCTGCCCAAGATAGGGGAAATAAAGTGCTTTGTTCTGTTATTAATAGAAGTCCTCCTGGAAAACTGAAGTTGTGCAGCATTTTCTAAATATGGGCTTTCTGGAAACAGCATACAAAATTAAAACCTCAGCCAGTTAAATTCAAAGCCAAACTGCTAATTACTCACCACTTGCCTAGTAAAGAAATGGAGGTCAGTTGTGAGGAAGTCAAGATAACTCCCAGTGGATCTTCTGCTGCACTCCAGGTAGAAAAAAATGCCCCAGACCTCAAAACCATTTTTATTTTTCCCACAGAATATTCTTTCTTCTCAATGTTTTCAAATGATGGAGCTTTACTGTAGTGCTCACAGGACCTTGATTAGTTATGCATGTCTGATGGAAGAATGCAAGGTGATTTGTCTTTGTGCTTCAGTTTTCAATCTATAGCAAAAGCGACCTAGCCTTGAAGTGTGTTGGGACTCCCAGTGAAGAGCAGTCCTTAGGAATAGAATAGGGTGGTTAGTTACTCTGTGTGTCCTTAAATGAAGTTGGTATTCATTAAAGTGCTCAGCTTGGTTGGTATGATCCTCTCCATGGACTGGATGTTACCCTTGGGAGAAGACTCCTGCTATGGTACTGCAGGATTAGGATTCTATCTTTTTATATTTGCCACTACTGAACGTATCAGTGAGGTTGGAGGCTCACTGAGACATCTTGGTGGTAACCAGCCCCAGAAGCTGGTTTGAGCATTCAGTGACCCATCAAACAGTTGCCCACAGATTGTTCCTGTGAGGCAGGTGGGAAGGAGGAGAATGGTTTAAGGAAGTGGTATATTATGTTGATGGAGCAGGAGCCAAGTTACTTAGCTCAAGACTTTGCACTGCAAGGAGTTCTGCTGTTAGGTGGCTGTGGGAGGAGATAATCTTATGGGTCAGAATAGGAAAAAGTGCATCTGTGCCTCTGCCTGGAGAGCCGTGCAGATTTAATACAAATGCTGACCAGCCCTAGCCTGAAAAGCTAGGATTTGGGAGTTTGGTTTGAAGATCTGCCACGTCCCCTTGAGTACCAGTGCTTCCAAATCAAAACCTTGCTCATTCGGACTAAACCTTCACTTTGATCCTAAGCTGCTACAAATCCCACCCCTGACTGGGGAGTTGGCTCCGCTCTGGCAGATCTGGCATTAGGTTTGGATTCTGTTCACACATGTGCAGCATTAACAGCTTGAATTGATGGAATAGCTGAGGAGTGGAGATTACCATTTCAGCTTTCTTGCACATCCTATATCCAAAACTTGTAATGTGGTACTACAGCAGCGTTTGTACCTTTTTTTTTAAAAAAAAAAAAACATGAAGTCCCAAACCTGGAAAGTACCATACCCTTCACAAAATTTAACCAACAAAATAACTGATTGGAAAAGTGCCCTATAATATCACCTAGTGATAGGATCTGCAGGTGTTGTCTGTGGATCTGTACTTGTCTAGGATGGGACTTCAGCTTGCTGCAGGTGAGCTGCTGTGGCCATATAAAAAATAAGCCACTGTTGGCAGTAGAATACAACTAGTCTGTACAGCAGGAGCACAGTCTCTAGAGACTTGTGGCCTGCTTGTGCCTACCCTGTGGCCTTTGGCTTGTAAATACTACCACACAGCACCATCAACATAAATTTTGGGACTGAAGGATTGTGTGGCCCAGGTGTGTGTGCAGGAGACAAAAGGATTGTTAAAGGGGCAACCTGAAGAATGGAAAAGAAAGGGGGTGTTTGGACAGAGGGATCAAAAAGATATGGAAGAGCGAGCAAAGTGGGTGAAATTTCCAAGAGAAGTAGGGATGTGATCCTTGAGATTAATAGAGATTGCTTCCACTATATTTCAAGGGTTGGCTGATAGGATTTTAAATGCTTTGTTGGGGAGTCAGACAACTGGAACAATTCCTTTAGGTGGTAAATATCTGCAGACCAGGCAACCTGTGCCAGAGGCCCTGCATTCAGATGAGATCAAGAAAAGCAGTGCAGTGTTTTCTGGGGAAAGCAGTGTACCCAGGTTACCAGAAGAGTCCTGAGCAGTCCCTGACTCTCTGGCTCTCCCATTCTGCACCCAGTCCACCTTTCTTGTGAGGCAGCTGTTTGAATTCATAGAATCATAGAATAATCAGGTTGGAAGAGACCCACCGGATCATCGAGTCCAGCCATTCCTATCAAAACTCACCACTGTAGTACTTAATGCTCTTTTTTGATTCTGGGAAAAAAAAAAAAACACATAAAAAAATTTGTTATTTAAAAGAATATAACAATCTTGCCTCTGAAGGTGTTCAAGAATTCGGTTTTGGAAGATACAAGCAGGCTGTCTGTTTAGAAATGGAATGACCCCTGCCAAATTCTTCTTTAAATGGAAACCAAATAGCGCTGCAGTACAAATTCAGCAGCACTTCACAGTGCGAAAGGGCAGCTCAGTGTGAGGTGCTGCATAATGCTAAAACAGCAAAAAAGTGAGCTAACAACAGTAAGCTCAGAATTCTTTACATATTAGACTTTGCCTTTCTGAAGAAGGACTTATGTGGGTAAAGGCGTAAAAAGGTATTCGTGCATATTTCAGGAACGCTGCTCAGTAAATGGTTTTGAATTGGTTAGATGGGGCTAACCTTGCTGTGGTGCTTAGCTATTATGCCTTATAAAGAGACCAGTATTTTTAAAGTCTATTATCTCTTTTGATACTATGCTTATGTCAGATATAACCATCAGCTGTTTTTCCACAAAGATATCTGAAGTTCAAGTGAGGAACAAATGCCCTTTGAAATGCAGTCTTCACGGCAAAGTATAAACTTCAGTGTTGATGCTGATGGCAAGATGGTTTTTCCCTTGCTACTCTGAAAGTACGGCACGAAAAGGAATTGCTTTCTCAAAGAGCCTGATTCAAAGCTCAGAGGTTATTGGAATTATTCTTGTCTCCTAATGAGCTTAAGATTAGGTCTTCATTAGGTTAAGAGACCGAATGAAACATTCCTTCCCGCTTGAAACTCTTTTCTTGAAATACAGTAGAAAGCTATCCATGCTTCTATTTGATAAGAAGATGGACCTAACCCAGACTACATCCTTAAATTTGTCACTGGCAATATCTTGGTGGAAGGTCTAAATTACCTTTGATTATGGTGAGGTTTCTTTCAGCTCTAATTAAATATAGATGGAAGTTCTTCCTTCATAATTATCCGTTGGGAGAATTATTTTAGAGTGAATACGTTTCATAAGAAATGCTTTGAAAGGTATTTAGTCTTGGCAAAGACAAGAGCGATGGGAGTAAAGTGGGACAAAAAGTAATTTTGTCACTGGAAAGTTTTGTCTAATTTTCAGAGTTACTTACTGTGTTCTTTGCTGCTGCTAAATTAAGTTTGCTGAATGAAATAGTCACACAAACCACTTGGATTTTGAGGAGCTTCGAAGTAAGCTCTGCTGCATGAAATGCCCTGATTTGGATTTGTTCTTTGTACTGTGATAGGGGTCCAGGCTCTGCAGACACCACAGTCAGACCTCTTCTTCCAGGAGTGTGCAGTGTTCAGGAAAAAAAAAAAAATATGCACCAGAGATTTTTTTGGTAAGAAAAACAGTTCATGCAAAGTTCTGGGTAGCCATAGCTAGTAGTAGGCTATGTAAGTACTCAAGTTGGTGTCCATTTAGGCTGATAATTTTCTTCCCCTATAGTGCCAATAACACAAAGGCAGCGCTATCACCTCTCCTGCAGTGGGAGGTGAACAGGAGTATGGGGAAACTAGATGGACCAAGCTTTGACAGGAAAGCTTGTAACCAAACGGAGGAGTGAGGCAAGTTCTCTGGCATCTGCTGTCGTTGATTTTACAACAGGACTGACTTCTGTTTGTTGTTTCTCTAAGCATCTTCCATTCTCTTTGTCTTCTACAAAAGTTTGTGTTGTACCTATTTTAGTAATCCAATGGGAGGTTGGTTTTTTCCAGTTATTAAATCTACTTTGATCAGTAACAACTGTTATATACGGCTGCTTCTATCTGGCCTTATTGTACTCTAATTTGCCATAGAGTAGTGTACGTCTTCACAGAAAAGAGAAATTAATGACTGCACACAGCTCCTTAAAAAGCATGAAGTAAATGTAACTGTCCTTATTACACTGGCTACAAAGCTAAAAATATATAAAAACTTTGTATGAGGTAACGAGGCCTTAAAAATCTTTCTGTCCAGTTAGATACTGAAGTAAGGGTTAACCTTGTAAGAGAAGTTTCTTGCTAACATCAGTGGGAATTGGGAATTCTTCTCAAACTTAGCTTGTGTCTGTTGATGTTTCGTTGACTCTGCTCTTACTGTAATGTTGATATTGCTGAATTGTCCAAGGCTGTGAGAAAGGCAAGTTAAGTTCAAACCTGGAAAGAATCTGTTTCCTTGTCCTGCACTGGGGTCTTATTCTTTCTTGGCCTTAAAAAAAAAAATTGATCTTAAAGTACTGTTGTTGCTAGACCAAACAGTATATTTAAGCTGCTGTCTTCTGTCAATGTGCAACTGGTTTTGAGTTTCACGGAGTGTGGGAGAAGCTAGCTGAAGTAGTAATTCAGGAATAGGGAAACTTGTCAAGTGTAACTATCAGATAAAAGCATCCAGCAATGGCTCTGCAGTGCAAAACTGCTAACATTTCTTGTTTACACAGAATCACAGAATTGTTGAGGTTGGAAAAGACCCTTAAGATCAGAGTGCAACCCTTAGAAATATTACATTTAGCATCAGTCTGTATTCAGCTACGTTATGTAAGATTCAGTGAGCTGCAGGCTGGATGTGGAGTGTTACAGATATGATGCCAACACACATAGAATCACCAGGTTGGAAGAGACCCACTGGATCATCGAGTCCAACCGTTCCTATCAAACACTAAACCATGTCCCTCAGTGCCTCTTCCACCCTTTGGAGCTGCTTGTCTTTCTGCACTGAGTGTACCGGGAGTCTATGCAAAGAATTCAAACTGCACAATGAGAATTTAGAGAACTAAAATGGATCTTAGATGAACTGTGTCTTAAGTAACAATTAGTCTGTATGATGGAAAATGAGGGGTGACTTCTATGCTCCAAACCCAAAATCTCTTAGCGATTTATGCATGCATCTTCCTGAATTGCTGACGCAATCCTTGGAGGCAGACTCTTACCTGTGGTTCTGTTAACCCTGAGTTTTTGCATACTCTTTTGGTTGTTCCTGAATTTAAAGAGTAGGGGAGACTTTTTTTTTTTTTCCCTCTTAAACCCTGCAGGTATGATTACCTCATGTAGATAGCGTTTTTCTGTGTGGCAGTTTGATCTGGAAACTGAGGAGGATGTTTTCATGCTTGCACAAAAAGCTCACGAACACTTAAAAGCCTGTGCAGTCTGCCGACCTGTTCTTGACACATCTCTCTTGACAGGTGATGTGTATGTCCTTTTGGACCGGCTGTTTCAAAGGTTTTTATTCATGCAGTGGATAGCTGAGGAAAATCAACTGCTTGAAAGAGAGACAGAGAGAGAGTTTGACTTCACTCTTTGATCAGGAAGAGAAAGGACCATTCAATCACTATCATATCTAGATCCTTGGAGATCTTTCTGTACTAGAGTCCAACTTAAATCACCCACTTACATGCGGAGTTGTAAGAGAGGGCTCATCAAAGATCTACTACCTTACTGAGGTTTTTGGTTCCTACTCTCATTATTGAGGCTGACAGCAGCCCAGAAGCAGGCTATACAGCTTCACGCTAGTTTTTCCAGCATCCCATAACACTCCCATGTAAAAGGTAAATATTTAAGATATTTGAAATAGAGAGTTAGCATTTGTTAGGTACAAGTATTCCTGCTCTCTCTTTAAAAGCAAATCCATGCTTGAGCTGACCTGTGATAAACTTCCTTGATGTTGAATCAAAAAATCCTCTCTACTGAAAAACTGGAGCTGTCTTAAACACTGTCACAAGTGTCAGAGACTTAAACCAAACAAAACAAAAGCCCCAACTTGTGGTGCAAACTCTGCTGTTTGCCCTGTTATTACATAGTTTCCTAGGAAAAATGTGCTCCACATAAGGTAATTTTTAAAGCAGCACTAGTCACGGACATAGGATATTTTATGTATTTTTATAAAAAGGATTAGAATATGCCTCTGAAGCATGTACCTGCATGCTTATAAAAGTTAATTTATCACAGACATCTCTAATTTTTTTTATTTAAAAAAAGATGCCTGGAATAAAACATATTATATCTGCTAGTCAGGGCTTACATGGTAAATTAAGCCTGGTATTTGGTATGAAAAGATCACCCTGGACTGGTAAATATTTCAAGTTTAGGCTCTTTTATTTCTAGAGGTAGTAATCAGAAGGCATCTGTACTAGTGCAGTATAGTTTGAGATGTATTGGAATATGAATAAAATATACCCTTACGCTCAGTTGTAACGACATCTACAGGGAGTTTATTGCTTTAGCTATATTATAAACATATAATTATAATGAAATTATATGCATAGAGGAGACCTTGGAGTTGTGTTTATGTAGCCAAGGGTATGGAGGCTTACTGTAGATCACATCAGTCCAGTCAAAAGAACTCAGACTTTGATTATTTTATACAAATCTCATGGTAACGATTTGCAGGTGAAGGATGCCTGGCCACATTGCAAACTAGCTGAAAAAGCTGATCTGCTCAAGTTGTGGAAGAAAAGTTGCACGGAGATCACCTTGGGGAAGGCATGACAAGTGTTTTGCCTAGAGATACTTGATGTGTCAATTGAATGCTTCAGTCCCTAGCAGTGCTTGTTGTCTTAGTTCCAAATCAGAGAGATAAGTACCATGGAAGAGCTTTCAGCAATTGCAGGGGAACAATTTTAAGCAAAACAGTATCTTTTTTTTTTCTTGCCTACCAACCTCAATTCGCTGTTAATACCTGGAACAGCAAATGAAATTCACTGTCATTAAATTCTCCTTCTGTAACAAGGGCCAAGAAGGATTTGGGGGACTTCATGTATGTCTTTGTGGGTGGTGAGGAAAAGGTGAATGAGGTGGTGATGTCCATGTGAATTGAGGTTCACAATGTTGTAACTCTTACTGTCACAACCAAAGCTTGCTGGAAAACTCAACAGAACTGATGGGCTGTATTGACTCAACGAATTTTCTGAACCTTAAGATTTTTTCAGATTTACTGGAAGGCTGGTGCCACTTCCCTGCCCCCAGTAAAACTTAATGATGGCAAAACCAGGCACCTTCACAATAATGATCACAAAATGTATATCTTTACTTATGTACTGAAAACTCAGTTTTTCATGCTTTTCTCTGATCAAGCATAGTACTACTAGGCCACCAATACTGAGCTCAGAGTAATTGCTTTTAAGAGATTCTCTTGAGCATGCGGAAAATTACTTGGAAAAGGGGGCATTGTTGGGAAACTGTAGCTCTCTTCTTTCAAAGCATCATCAAAACAAGAAAGTCTGTATTTGTCACTTCCTATTGAAATAACTCAGGTTGCTAATGGGATTTGTATTCAAATACATTTTAAGAGACTGCTCTAAAGCCTCTGCTTCTGACTTAAATACTACTCCAAAGTGGTGTTTGGTGGTGTGACAGTAAGCTGACAGGCCAGCAGGAAACAAAGACTTTATCTGGTGTGGATTATGTGAGGGGCATTTCATGGCATACGTCATTGGGAATGAGGAAGGAATATATCCTGAACACACTTTGTATTTTCATTGATTAGATTTGTTGATCAGAGGCAGGTAGCAACACAAAAGAACTGCTGTATATGAAAATGCCTGTAGCAGCTTTGAACTTTCCAGCAATACTGAGCCACAGCGTTTGCTTTGTAGACTGGATTAGAGTGTCCCTTTGCAAACTGCATTGTGCTTACAATATGTTTACCAGGTAGAGAGATGCTGGCAGAAAATGCTTTTGGACTCAATGATCCAGTGGGTCTCTTCCAACCTGGTTATTCTATGATTTTTTCCATTCTGGTTTAGAAATTTGTGGCTGCAATTTAAGTGAGGACTAGAAGCATAAAAGGAAGAATCTTGAAGCTGTGAGACTTTAAGGAGGCATGAACACCTGCCATGTGCAAGCATTTTGAGTCTTGTTGAGGTGGGTAGCCAGGATCACTGAAGACTTCTGAGATTCAAGGCCAAGTCTTGCACTTTGGTCACAGCAACCCTGTGCAATGCTACAGGCTTGGGGAAAGCTACCTGGTAGTAAAGGACCTGGGGGTGCTGGTTGACAGCTGAACATGAGCCAGCAGTGTGTACAGGTGGCCAAGAGCATCCTGGATTATTAAAAAAATATATAAAAATGTGGTGAGTAGGAGTAGGGAAGTGATTGTGCCCCTGTACTCAGCACTGCTGAGACCGCACCTCAAATACTGTGTTCAATTTTGGGCCCCTTGGTACAAGAAGGGCATTGAGGTGCTAAAGCATTACAGACTCACAGAATCACTAGGTGCTAGAGCATGTTCAGAGAAGGGCAACAAAGCTGTAGAAGGGTCTGGAGCACAAGTGTTATAAGAACTGACTGTGGGAACTGGGGCTGTTTAGGCTGGAGGATGCTAAGGGGAGACCTTAGTACTCTCCACAAGTACCTGAAAAGAGGTCGTAGCAAGGTGGGTGCTGATCTCTTCTCCCAGGTAACAAGTGATAGGATGGGAGGAAATAGCCTCAAGTTGCACAAGGAGAGGTTTAGACTGGATATTAGAAAAAAAGTTTATTTGTCAAGAGTGGTGTAGCATTGGAACAGGCTGCCCTCCACGTGGTGGATTCTCTTTTCCTGGAGATGTTGACAAATACACTGGATCTTTTTGATCAGAAGCAAGCTGCAGTGTATCACTCTTACACTGGGATCTAGTTAACAGGATCTCACTATCTGTATTGTCTTTCCAGCCATCTTCGACTTTCCCTGTGTCTTTTTTTTTTTCTCTGCTGACAGTTCTGACCACCAATTCTGTAATTACTGTCTATCATTTTAAGTGATGGGCTAAGGGCTGATATCTAAGGTCAGGGCCACAAATGTCTGACTTCCCTTGAAAGTAGAACAGGTCAAGCGGGAAGAATATTGATTCCCTGAGTAGACCAAGCAAAAAGAACAACATTTTTCAAATACTTTTGACCTAATAGCATCCAACCATCTCTAACTGAGGTAAGTTAATAAAGGGGTAACTCGTGTCTTGTATGAATCATGCATCAAAATACAAAACAAGAAACTTTGAAAAAGCAGCCCAGGGGCTAACTGCAGACAGCTGAGAGTGTGTATTAGCCAAGGGCTAGACTAGATTCATAGAAAACGCAGAAATGGCTGAATTTGACTCCTAATTCCAAGGGAAAATTGATTCACCTCTGCAACTACTTTAGTGTATTATCTGCATTTTTAATAGGAGCATATAAGTGAAAGCAAAATTCACTGCTTTGCCTAAAAATGCATTATCTAATTAATGTAAAGCGAGCACCTATAACTTATTTTTCCCTGAAATGGTATCTTTCAACTTAGAAAAAAATTGTCATAGTTAATTTCCAGTTATTTCTTCCTCTTCCCCACTGCATCTTGTAACCTTGAACAGCTGATGTAACTACCCAATTTTGAAAAATTTTAATACTTTGTTATTATAATTTCCCAAGCTACCCAAATAACAGTGCAGATCAAGATAAAAGCACCCTCTCTTTCACTGTGAAAAAACAAACCAAAGATGATTCCATCATACTGGTCGTGACTGGCATTTAAGAAGGTCCAAAGTGAGTTCAATTGCCTATCTCCCATGTGATGGAAATCCTAGACTGGAGTCTGCTGGTATTTGACTATCTGAAAGCCTTAAATTCTGTATTTTTGTCCCTGGTCTGAATGAATGATGTGGAAATGTCAAAGTAGCTTTTTGTAAGATGAACAGTAAGAGGGTGAGAAGGAAAATAGTGATCCAAAAAGACCTTTAGATGTCTTGGCAGAATTTAACTTTCTTGGAGAATCTTAGCTACAAATAACAGAAACAATCTGCCCTGCAGAAAGTGTCATGCAAGAAATGTCCTAGTCTTCTGGGTATCATTCTGATACTTTTATCCTTGAACATGAATAATTTGTGCTCAGGAAGTTGGTTTCCCTGTGATAGGCAAGCATTTTCTGAGAAAGCTCAGTATTGGTCCTTCCAGAGGCATCCGAGTGCTTCCTGTTGCCATTTGAGAGAAGAAATAGATGGAAAGTAGAGGAAAGCTGAGGCTTTTGTAAGGGAGTCTGGCAGAAATGATCCTGTCTCCTTTGATTTTTTTTTTTTATTTTTGTTTTAACTCTTGGGAAGCTCATGAAATGCTGCTGACTAGCAGAATACTATTGCTGTCCACACTTAACTACTTCAAGATAGATGGGTAGAAAAGCGTTAGTCAGGAAGGATTAGGAATAAACCTTGGTCTTGTTCTTTGTATACACCGAGTGATGTTATCATTTCCAGTTTTATATCCTAGTACCTCTATCATCTGTTGTCTGTTCTCTCTTCCTCACATTTGTAGCATACGAAATTTTTAATGAATTAATGTGGAGCAGACAAAGGGGTCCAAGGCCAAACCTTAGACTTCAGCTTGGGTGGAAAAGGGAATAATTAAATGCTGAAAAGGTGGTGCAGTCAGGTGCCCTGGCAATGAGGGCAGAAGGGTAATGAACGTAGCAAGGACAATTTTGATAAATCTCTCTAGGAGAGGCTTCTGACAGCCAAAGCCACCTTTCCAACATGGTGTGGCTGTGATTTTGCACACCAATGACTGAGGGGAATGTTAAAAGAAAATCTTGAGTGAGGCTACATCCATTTTTCTTTGTCTGCTCAAGCTGGATGTTGCATGGAGAGAAAGTGAGCCCTTACCTTCAAAACCAGACGTATAAGATGCTGGTTTTCTGCCTTATAGAGGCAGATGAGTTTGAGAGTTTTGTGCATTATTTCACTTGTGCTCCTGGAGTATAGGAGTGCAACATAAATGTTTAACACTTTAAATTGCTTTTGTTATTCGATCAGACAGTACAGGATGAAGGTAAACCACGATTAGGGTGGGATTTTCTGTAGCTGAGTGTATAAAGGAAAACAGAAGTGCATTTGTGACACAATCTATCGCAGATGTTTCCCAACTGATACTAGATTTGGGGTACTAGTCAATAACTTAAGGGCAGTGCTGCCTTTCAGAGAGGGACCTAGATAAGGTGGAGGAGTGTGCCAACAGAAAGCTGATGAAACTGAGCAAGAGCAAATGTGAAGTGCTGAGCCTGGGATGGGATAAAACCCTGCTGAGAACTGACTGGCTGGGGAGCAGTTCTGCTGAGAGGGACCTGGGGTTCTTGGTACATGGTGAACTGAATGTAAGCCAGCTGTGTGCTGTGGTGATGAGGATGGCTAACAGCATCCTGGGCTGTACTAACAGGACCACAGTCAGCAGGTCCATGAAAGTGGGTGCCCTTCTCTGCTCAGAAATTGCATACTGAGGTTGTCTAGGGTTTTGAGAAGGGAAGACCTGGAAGAGCAGCTCGTAAGTGATGTGGTTTTACCCATCCAGCCTTGACCAGTGTGAAGGGCTACTTCCACTATCTTGGAGCACTTTAGATGAAAAGTTGGAAATGAAGTATTGGTGCAAGACTGGGTGAAAACAGACAAAGGCCACTCTGGATCCTCAGGATGAAAGCCAATCTGCTGGCTGGGTGCAAAGTCATCAAGAGAAAGTGGAGGAGCTGCTGTAGGAGGGATCAGATACTTGAATTATGAGACTCAATCAATGCTTGGTAACTGGACGTGGTAGACATCTGGCTGTGTATGGCTATGACCCTCCTGCATCTGGATAAGCAGACCTGGGCTTCTGCAGTACCTATATTGGGGAAAGTTGCATGATTTTGTGTCAAAAGCAGGAGTTTCAATACAAATCTGAATTGAAGTGTGAAGTGTGCACATGAGTCAAAGCTGCCCTGAAGCAAAACTGGCACCTTGCTGTCTGTTCCAGCAGTTTTAGGACCATGCATACTAACTATGAGCAGGAGGATGTACTAAGGCTGGGGATGTATCTGGCTTAGTGGAGGTGGGACCAATATAGGATCTATATTGCCTGTCTCCACTCCTTGGTGATGGACACTGGCCCATCAGTGAACATACATAATAGTGACACAACTAAAGTTTTGTCTGTGGTTCTGGATGGCAGATTTGTAACTGCTATAATCCAAACTCCCTTTACACTCCCTTAGATGAAAGACAGGGGATTTTTGTTCTAAAATTAAATAGCTTTGTTTCACCAAGAGCACATCACAAAGGAGAGAGAAAAGTTCATTTTTCAGTCTCTCTTAAAAGATTCCAAAAATGGACTGAATTTTGTAGGGAGTCTGCAATATTGCCACTTTGACCTCTTGTTACACTCTCCATCCTCAACACCAACATCTGATCTGCTAATGTGGAAAGCATGGGTTGCGTTTGTAATGAATATTTGCTGGGTTTTTTCTTTGGTTTTGTTCTCTGCTCTTCCCTGCTCTGCTGGGAAAGTGGGGGGGGTTGACCCTGGCTGGATGCCAGTTGCTCACCAAACCCACACTATCGCTCTTCATCCTCAGTTGGACAGGAGAGAGAAAATATCTCAACACATGAACCCCTTGTTATAAGGGCATTAAGAGATCACTTGGCAATTACCATAATGGGCAAAACAACTTGACCTTGGAAAAAATAATTCAATTTATTACCTGTCAAATCAGAGAAGGATATTGAGAAATAATAACTAAATCCCCCAGTGTCTTAAATAAGTTATCCCTGTTGCTGATGGCCTGGGCCAGTGGTGGGTCTGGGAGGCTTTAGCAGCTTTTAAGAAGCCACCCCTGAAGCCCCTCTGCTACTAAAACTGCTATGGGTCTGAAAAGGATATAAGAATTTGCCAGCATCTGTGTCTTACAGACACAATTCTAAGAGTACAGGTGTCCAGCTCTCAAGGTGTGCCTACTGCAGTGACAAGCAGAGGTACCTGGAAGTAATGTGCTGTTCATAGGATGATACTGAAATTACACTAATTATTCCTGCTTCTTAAAAAGGCTAATTAGCTTCAGTAGAATCATGCAGAAAGGCTGCCTGCCTTCCAGAGTCTCATTTACCTTCTTTTCACCTGTATCACTGTGCATTGCCCTTAGCAATTGCTAGTTTTCAGGAAAAGAATAAACAACAATGTATTACTAGGTTCATTTTTCTACAGACTCTTGATTTCATTAGCTGCTGGTGTAAGTGCAATCTCTTGGATCTTGCATCTTTCAAGTCAGACAGCTAGCTGTATCTTTAGTGGGATATGTTTTGTCTGCCAATTACTTCCCAGCTGGAAAGAGTAACCAGCAAGCAGTTATCTTTGCTCATATTGTATATTAGTGGGTAATTTTTTTTTTTTTGTGGTAGTGGCCTGTTTCTGCATAGAGGTATATGGCCTCGTGGGAAAAGCTAAAATCATATTGCCCATTTAGGTATTTAAATTAGAAACAAGTTTAACAGTAGGGCTAAGTAAGCATTGGAACAAGTTATCTAAAGGATATGGTAGATTCTCTATCTCCTGAAGCCTTCATCAAGATTGTTACTTCTCTACAAGAGATTTTCCAGCCCGAGGGAGCTGTTTGGTTTAATGTGAGAGTCTGAAGGATATTCTTTGATCTGCATTACAGAAAAAGCCAGATAACGTTGTTAAAATAGCCTTAAAGGCTGTGGGTCTGATTAAATTGCAGTGGTTCAGTAGGCAGCAGGAAACTCTGTATATGGTCTCCAGCGTGTCCAGTGCTGGTACAACTAAGAGCTTTGCTAAGGGACTATGGAGGTTTCTAGAACAATCAGCTCTTATCTAAACAATGACAATTTTAGATGAGAACCAAAAGTTTTACATGTGTTTTTTGCAGTTTCGTTTCCTCTTGTTCCTCTCAAATTTAAACCACTATACTTCTCTGTCTCTGCTGGTCTGTTCTTTCTGGATAACTCTTCCTTGAGTATACAAAGTATAATAAAATATTTAGCTTCAAAATTATATATTTTTCCTTCTGATTTTGCATATACTTGAACCAGATGTTTAGTGATTTAGGTTTGGGTTCTTTTCATTAACTTATGGGCTTTCAATAGTGATTCCAAAGGGGATAAGCATACTGGTTGGAGCTGAGTTGATGGCCTTTGAGCTTTAGGGCTGACAAGTAGTGAACAGTTGCATTACTTTTAATCTCTCAAAACCTGTTTGAAATGATAGGGAAAAAAAAAAATCATTTCTTCAGGGTGATGGTTTTCCTGTAAATTCTTATTGGAAGTATTAACCACAAAGTAAAAACTTTATGTTGCATAAAAGATTATAAAAAAAAAAAATCTTAAAAACCTGTTTTCTTATGTATAGCTTAATTAAGACAAGTGTAGTTATCTTCGTGAATGGAAATAGTGAAGAGCTTAGTGCTTTGGAAAAGATATAACAATTTAAAAAATTTTAATTTTCTCTTCTTAAAAAAGTACAGAATTGTCAAAAAGTGGGCCTGGAAGAGATCATGAGAATCATGTTTCTCATTTCTGCCCTCTAGCAAGAACAACTCAACCTGAACTGCTTGACAGAAGTGCACCCACCCTTTTCTTCAAGATAGACGCCCCACAGAAAGTCTCAATAACCTGTTCACTTGCTTCATTGCTGTTGCTGGAAGGATGTTTCTCTTAACATATAGCTTGCATTTTCTTTGCAGGGGTTACAGGCTAATTCCTGTTCTGCACACAACAAGTCTGGAGAACGCTTTGTTCCATATTTGAAACAGCCCTGCTCAGCCTCTCCTAGGCAGCTTTAGGATAATGCATTAGGGTGGTTTTAAACATTTTAATAAGTGTTAAATTTTTTTTGTGCCATCTTAAATTAACAACTGTAAGATGATGTAGTATGGGAGAGGAAAGAAAAACACCAAGAAGTGAGCTGGTTTGTATAGCTTGACAAAGCCAAAACTAAAGACCAGCCCTCCTGTCTCTGGATTTAATTCCTTGCCTGTTACAGGTCTGTCTTCCTTACTTAAAAAGTACTGAGGGACACTTGTTATCTAAAGCAACCTATTTTAGGGACATTCCATTGATCAGTTTTGAATCCAGGTGCTGGTTGTACTATGCGAAGCAGACTGTGTGAGAATTAAGCAAGTGCTCTTTGCTGCAATAACTCTGATAAATGGGATATGGAAGGAGGCATGTAGCCTATATACAGTGAAGTACTAAAAAGAGATGCTGCTAAAAACCTAAAAGCTGTCTCCGAAATCCCATCATTTTTTATTGCATAATTAAGCACTATTGCTGACACATCCTCCCTCATGATTCCCTTTAAGTTGGAGCATCTGGCTGGGTGTTGCACAAGAGCCCAGTTTTCTTCTCCCTATACAAGAGAGTTTTGATTAATTAATCATTGCTTCTGTTTGAATAATACATTAAAGATGCACTTGAATGTTCTAGGAAAAAAGTAGAATTAAAAAAAGAATCCACACAAAGGAAATACTGCTCTGGCTTGTGAAAGGATGTGCTCTTCAAACGGCAAGGCAGTTGTAAAGGTAAATGTTACTGGTCAGCTTGTATTTCTTTTTCTGCTTGTTTATTTTCTGTGCATTTGACTTTGTGAGTCACTTGCATCAGCAGGCTGTTAAGCCACAAAATTTGAACTTTAATACAATAACATAAAAGAATGGCAGAGTTACAATGAATAATTCTTTTGACTCAGTGGTTTGCTCTATGGGAAAAAAATAGGAGTTAGAAAGCTTGCATGTTTTTGGCTGCTGCCCATGGTTATTCATGTCTTCTCAATACCCCTTTCATGCTGATATGACCACAAGATGTTGGGCAGTTGTCCTCCTAAAAATCCCACTATTGTTTCAAAAATGCAGGGTTTGTGGCTGTTCAACTCTGAACCTGCCAGTTCACAGCAGCTGTTGCGTAGGGACTGTGTACTTCTATCCTATGCATGAGGGGAGACCTCATTGCTCTCTATAACTACCTGAAAGGGGGTTGTAGAGAGGAGGGAGCTGGCCTCTTCTCCCAAGTGACAGGGGACAGGACAAGAGGGAATGGCCTCAAGCTCCACCAGGGGAGGTTTAGGCTGGACATTAGGAAAAAATTCTTCACAGAAAGGGTCATTGGGCACTGGAACAGGCTGCCCAGGGAGTGGGTTGAGTCACCTTCCCTGGAGGTGTTTAAGGCACAGGTGGACGAGGTGCTAAGGGTCTTGGTTTAGTGTTTGATAGGAATGGTTGGACTCGATGATCCAGTGGGTCTCTTCCAACCTGGTTATTCTATGATTCTATGTTCTCCACCATCTAGAAGCAATGAGGCAAAGCTTCTGAAAGCATAGAGCAAAATTGCTTTGTATCCTAAGCCCAGGCTTTCCTAGCATTGCACTCTTCCCAGAATCTAACCATGGTCAGGATTTTCCAAGGAGGACTTCACCCAGCAGTTGCTCTTGTACTTCATGCAGTCTTTAATATTGTGGATGCTTGTCATAGGTTAGCCTCCCTGGCTTGATTAGCAACCAAATGTGAGCAGCTGTGATCCCAATCCTACTGTCCACCCCAGGGGCAAGGGAAATAAGAGAGACTTGTGGATTGGAAACTAAAACTGAAATAATTTCAATGTGATCATAGGTTGGTTTGGGTTGGAAGGGACCTTAAAGACTACCTAGTTCCAACCCCCTGCCATGGGCAGGGACACCTCCCACCAGACCAGGCTGCCCAAAGCCTCATCCAACCTGGCCTTGAACACCTCCAGGGAGGGGACATCCAAAATTTCCCTGGGCAATTTGATCTTTCAGAGAAGCAGTGTGTTGGTGCTGGATCTGGCTTGTTCTGTGCTTCTGGTAGATGCGACTCTCTGTAGCTGTGCTGCGTTGATGCTTTTAAAAGGAATCATAGTAGCATTAAGGACTAAATAGATTAGATGGTGCTGAAATGAAAGCTAGTTCCTGGGCAATTCTGATAGCTGAGGAGTTGGGGTGTCAGAAAAGCTCACTTAGAAAAGTCTGGCTATGTAAATCTGAGGCTGCCTCTCTACCTAACCTCAAGAGGCCAAATTCTTCCTCCTACCCTAAAAGGAGGATTGTGAGGAAATCAGGACCCAATGCAAAACTGATATCACTGTTTGTATGTGCCTGTTGTTACAGCAGCAAGGTGCAGGGTACAGCTGCAGGCCTGATTTGGATCTGCCTTCCTAAGTAATTGTGTAGGAGAGCTTTCTGATGTTTAGCATAGACCCGTTCCTGCTGTACTGGGTGACACTCGGCTGAAAACCCCTAAACTGAAAGCCATAAATGTCAAGCCTGAGTGATGGCTGCGCTCTCACTAGATGGAGAAGAGGCACTGCTGGATTTTACCCACAGAGGCTTTTGCAAGAGCTTTCCTCTCCCACCCCCTTTAATCCATTTTCAAGTCTAGCAATGCCTCATGTTTACCCAGCAGGCCCATGTGAAAAGGTCAGTTTTATTTCTTTGACCTTTTTCAGGCCAGTAAACATTGGCAGCTGGAGATCCTCACTGTAGATATGTCAGCTGCAGTGAAATGGTGTTGCAGATAATGACATGAATACAGAGCATCTCTGACCTCTGATGTTTGCCCATCCACATTCTAGTCGCCCTCAAATCTTACACTCTGAAAAAGCACTGAGACTCATTTACTTTCAAAGAACTTGTGGGTGGATTTTCTCTCCCCTTCAACTCAGCATTGTTTGGATTTTTCTCCTTCTTGAATTGAGATTTAGATACTCCTAACCTTAAAATTATAGGTGTACTGACTGCTAGTAATATGTAACCCCAGGTTAGTTCTGTTTTGTTAACATATAAGGAATTAATTTTTCCTGACAATTAATGTTTTACATGCTTAATTTCTTAACTTCTTCTCTGAACTGGGAGGGAATTAGTGGGATCTGCATAGACTAATGTTTTGGTGAGGGTGGAGGGAAAAGAGAACAAGGTACAGAGTACCACTTTGTCAGCAACCAGAACTAATTATTGAAATTTATGCCACTGCTGTGTAAGTATGGAAGAAGTGTGAACACCCTCAGCAGTTTTGTCCTGCTTCAGTTTCAAAAGTTAAGCTCTAGCATCAGTGGTCCCTCTTTAGACCTGCTTTCTAAGACAGAAGTTAAAACAGTACCCACATCTCTGATGTAGAGCTTAATCTGTTGCCTTGTATTAGCCTCAGCCACCGCTGCAAATCCTGTAGTCCTATCAGCAGGAACACACATAGGAACTGATTGAAAGCAAGTTGTCATGTTGTCTTCAAATTGTGAGTGGTTCTAGGTGGAGTGATAGCTACATCATTCCCATTAGACACATGATGTCTTTCTACGCTTCTATGAAAAGTTGAGCCTGATTTACTATCTTTGATTTCTGGTGAACATGAATATCTTTGCTGAGTGAATTATATCCAGCGTTCAATCTGTAGAATGTTGTTCATCTTCTGGAATGTAGTGAAGAAATTGTTTTGATAAACTTTGATAAAATTTTAACAAATTTTATGGCTGGGTTAGTCCCCTACAAAATGCAGGAGTGTGTCTCTGGGTGAAAGACTCTGCTCTGAATCAAATTAATGATCTGTTACTAAACTTTCAAAAAGCACAATAACCTTGAAAGTAATTGCTGGGTAATGATAGGAACACTCCTGGGTACTCTCTAAGTTCCTTTGTCCCTTGTTGATACCTCATTTTGATTGATGCATTTTTAATATTTGGATTAAGACAGTGACGTGCTCTGATCATTTCTGTTGAATGCGTGAACATCTGCTTTTTGTTGTGGGTTAGTGTTGTTTGCTGTTGGCTTGGGATGAAAGGAGAGATCAAATGGTTCAAAGTTGGCTTTTTTGTTGTTTTTTTGGTTTTTTTTTGTTTTTTTTTTCAAAGTTGACTTTGTTCATAATCTACAACCCAGGAACTGAGTAGCAATTCTAACAGTGACTGACAAGCAACGAGGGGAAGAAGGAAAATGTGAGTGATAAATTAGCTGTGCTAGCTCAGCAGTGAGAGAAGAAAATCTTACAATCGCTCCTTAAAATCATCTGTGCTTTACCTAATGGAGAGATGAGGTTGCAAAAAGAAGGTACTTCATCATGCAAGGAGCGATCAGAGTATGCTGTGAGCAGATTACAGACCTACTGCTTGCCCAGAAACTGAGAGGTGTTTGGCATTTGCAGCCTAGTGACCTGGTGGTGAGGACATATGTTCAGACCTGTGCCAGCTTAAAGTGGTTAAAAAGTGAAACCCATTTGTCTAGGCGTTACTGAAACCTGAACAGAAGCCAACATCCTATTAATAGGTCACCGTTTGTAGGCTTCCTCCCTTGCTCTTCCTTTCTTCTTTGAATATTTTGGGATATCATATAGTAACTTGATGGTTATTACCTTGTGCCATTAAACAATAATGCCAAGGAAAGGCTGTACCACCCTGTGTATTTAATGGTATATGTGTGAAGATGAATAGCTGGCAAGCATCAGTGTCTAGGGAAAACTTGAAAAGCCCAGGGTACGGAAGTGGGTGATTAAATCATCTGAAAATACAATTGATTACTTGCTCTGAGTGATGCACTTTTGCAAACCTGACAAATATTGTTTCATTCGATGTGCTGTATGCAGCTGGCTAAAGATTTCTTTAAATACTCCTCACATCTTTCATGCTTGTTGGAGGCACTGTGCTATCAGCTCTGGAGAATGGAGAGATCAGTCTCTGCTACACTTGCTCTGAACAAATACCATTTTAAAAGAAAATACCTCTTCTACGTTTAAAGTTAAGCAAGAAAAATCTGCCCTGCTGTAAAAGCTAGTGCCTGAGCTCCCGATGGGCAGAGAGGAGATGACAGTTTCCAAAGGATGGGCCAGAAAACGTCTTAAATGTTTTTGTAAGAATGGATGATTTTTCCCTCTGGGATTGTCTCTATTACCATTGTCCAGAGAAAGTGTCAGGATGACTAACTTAAATTCCTGAAGTTTAACTTAATTTACAGGAGATGAAGCCTACCCTTGTGAATAACAACCTTCCTGGACATATAATAATTTCACTTAAAAACTAGACTGTGGCAGCGGGGATGGTAAGTTCGCAATCTCCCTAAATCTTGAAGCTGAAACCAGAATTCTGCACAATGCATGGTCTGGAGTCTGTGTACTCAATCTGCTAATTGCGCCTCATCAAGGAGGTTGCTTCTGTGGTCCGTGTGCTAAAGCTCATGTTGGCTTCAGCTTTTTTTTTTTTTTCCTTCTCATGCTTAAGTAGATTATGTTTTAACATTGTATAATGTGTGTCTCAGCTTGCTTAGGAAATTCATAGCACTAAGATGATACTCAATCCAGGTGTTTGCAAAAACCCACTTTTTCCACCTTCATGCGTGGTTACACCACTGAGATGATAAAATGCAATAGCTTTGGATGTGTTACACTGATGATATTTATTTTTCCACAAAGTAATAAGGATGAACACAAGTCACCTTCTTTCCTCTTCCAGTTTAAGTGCAGTCTGGTGGTAGTTTGACATCCTCTTCTAGTTTGTAGCAATGTTGCTATTTTAGTATTTTAAAGGAATATGGCTTGCTGCTACCGAGCTTATTTTACTTTATCACTTTCACAAGGTACATTCAGTGATGGATAGGTCAAGACTCCAAAAAAAGAACCCTTTTATTTGCTTGTGGTCCTATTGCCATTCCTTGACTCAGATCTTTGTGAAAGGAATAAAACCATCCTTTGGAATTGTTTTATGCTTAATAATGATTGGAAACTACTTTTTTTTTAATAAGCATGGATTTGACCTTTTTGTGTCTTCTTCAGATTCTACAGAAAATTAATTTCTAACATCTTTCTTCCTTTGCTAAATTTAACTGAAATTAACAAATACTTTCTCAAGTTAATACCTCCTGTGTCAGGTATAAAATCCTCTTAACTATTGCAAGTAATGTCTTGAGTTTTCTGAATACAATAATATATGGACTATGAATGTCAAGTTCATCAAATTTTCTTCAAACCAATGTGCAACATCATTAGTAAATTTCTGAGGCTTTTCCTGACAACTTTCAGGAGATTCCATGACTAATTGAACCTACTGCAATATGACTAAGTAAAAAAAGAAGTAGCAGGCTTCCAAGTAAGGCTGAATGAAAATACTCATTTTTCTAAATTTCTCCCAACAAGAATGATGTTGATCTGGCCACCTCCAAGATTTCTGAAGTTCACTTAAGTTTTACCAAATTGTTATAAATCCCTACACATCAGTAAAACTAAAAGATCTATCTTTAAAAACAAATAGTCAAACATTATTTTTTGTTTGAGGGGAAAACTTGTTTCAGGTGGGCAAATTACTTTTTGCCTACAAAGTTTCTGCCACAGTAAGATACACGAAAAAATGAGGAGGAATGTCACTAGGTTTTGCTTCAATTTTTCAAGATTGTTTTTCACACATGTAAGTGTAAGTTTATATAACGTTTTTGTACACGTAAACGTGTGTAACTGTCAAGGAAATCTAGTAATTTTGCAGGTCAAGAGTGAAGCGTATCTGTCTCTAAGAAAAGGAATCGTGTTGGCTGGTATGGGGTTTTATTTATTCTTTTGACTACACTGAAATAAGAAGTAGGAAAAATATAATTTTTTTTTTTTTCTGTGCTTTGCCCTTTTTTATGGGAAATCATTCTGGTTAATAGCTTGCCTTTAGATAGGATGAAATGTAAGTGCAAATATGTTCTTTGGCTAACAGAGAAAGTAAAGGGAAAATAAAAACCTGTCACGTAGATTGTAGTTGAATGATAAAGTAGATTCCATTTACTGTACAACACATTCTCTGTCTTCTGGTAGAAGTGTACCTTTAGGCAACTTTTGCTGTAGCTGGGGCAATCTGCTTGATTTTGTAACGTGAAGGCTGTCGTGGTTTATCGTGACCATTCTGATGTTATCTTAAACAGAGTCTGAAATTCCCATCCCAATCCTCAGAACTGCAGTGTGAACAGAAAGCTTAGTTTTTAAAGTGTTTATTTTATGCATTGGTGTCTTTTTGCTTAGTTTTGTGCCAGACTTTGACAAATACTGGGGATATTTGAGTAACACCTTTTTTTGCTATTAATGTTATGACATCTGTTATCTTTGTGATTAAAAACCATGATAAAGAGCAATGCAGGGCATTATATATAGTCTTTTTTCCTCCCTAATGGGTGTAAAAGTAGTGCTCAAAATAATTATGTAGGTAATGGCTTTTGTGCCCAGTGACTTGGCCAACAACAGAAACATAAATCCTTCTCAGCTTGGTTGTCCGCATCAATGATGCATTTAAAATTTGCAAGAATTAATTTTCTGGATTCAGATAACCACTTCTGTTGAAGGCTACCATCTGCTAGTGACTGGATGCTCAGGGCAGTTCTTCCTTGGTGGAGAAACCTTTTAGTCAAGAAGACAGTTCTATTCAAGATTTACCAATGATTTCCTTAAAAGAACGTTGTAGCTGTTTTGGGAAATTTTGTGGACCCCTTCCCCAAAGCCAGTGTTAGTGTGTCTAGAGTTTATTTTGGTCTCCAGTCACGATAGACAAAAGAAAACCAACCCAGAGTCATAGGACTGTTGTACCTGTTTGCAACAGTCTATCAGCAAATAGCTTTGAAGGAATGTGCAGCCAGCCCACAGGACAAGAGGAGGAGAACAAGTCTGTCTCGCTCTCCTGGAGGATTCTGGTAGAGATGGAGTCCTGTAACATGTGCCTTATCTGAAATTGGGCATGTGTGTTTGGAATAAACAGATGTTTACTTGTTGTAAACAAGCAGATCACCAGAATATGTTATAATTGGTCTTAGCGAGCTAATACCTGGTAGTTCAGGATGGGCAACTATGACAAGAGCAAAGCAGGGTTGCTCCCTCATTAGAAGGAACTGAAATGGTAGTAAACAATGGGCATAATTTACAGCAAAAGTTTGGAGAATTGATCTTGCTAGGGGTGGAATAGGTAGAAGAAAAATCATGCTAATGAAAACCTCCCTGATGTCTGATAGTGGGCAGTAAGGATACCAGTGCTATGACACCTACTGAAAGGGTTAAAGTAAGGTGGGATTTCCTGCTGGAGGATGAGATGATAGATTAAGGACTTGCATACTGTTGATTTTCTCACTAGTAAATCAGCTTTGAGCCACTGTTCCAGTTCTTGATGCTGTCCTTGGAAGAGCTTGTCACATGTTGCTTAGGAGGTTGCATAATGATTTATGACTTACAGCACCTGAAGTCCTCTCACGGAATGAGTTCCTGGGAGATCCTAATCGTACAAAGCTAATATCGCCTAGCTAGTGATAATGTCATCCTGCCAAGCTGTGTTATGTGGATTGCTGCAGCAAATGCCTGACTGATTAATTTTAACTCAATATAAATAGAAATGGTGTCAAGGATATATTGTAAACAAGAAATGGCTCTAAATTTGAAAGCATTAGTGAGGGACTGAATATAGCATGACCACCATGTTCCTCAGTCATTTCTGACAGTGCTGCTGATGTAGTCGATGTGCAGATCACTCGTTACAAAATAGTGCAGTGTGCTCGGAGAAGACCTGAACAGAGAATTTCTCTCTAGAGGTGTGGATATAAAAAAAAGGCCAAAATGAAGAGAAAAAGAGTGATACAGGAGTATAAAGTGAAATTCCTGAAGCTGATGGTGGCAGAGTCAGTACTGCAGGCTTTGCCTTCCTCTAGTGATGTGCTCAGGGCAGTTTTTATCATTATACCACCCAGACCTACAAAAGAAAGTTTAGTGCCTTCTGCATTAACCGATAAGGGAGCTGAGACTCGCTGAAGGGAGTAGGGGGTGGACCATGGTCTCATCTGTTCCCACAAAGCTCTCACCTCTGTCATTGAAGTGGCTCCTGTTTTATGGAGGCAGAACCCAAGTGAGGGACTCTTCTGCTGAGTGTGCTCTGCTGCAGACCCCTTGCTTAGCTTTTTCTAATGGGGGTTAATTCTCCAACTGAATTAACCCATCAGCAAAATTATTTTCTGTAACCCCAGGGTACAGAGAGAAGCAACTAGCTGCAGGTTTATGTTGCTGATGAAATTGGCTAACAAACTGCTTCTATTCCTGAAGCAAGGAAGTTTAGGCTTGTTTATAATTTGTATTTTTCCCCCTCCCCTCCAAGAAAAAAACCTGAATCCAAATATATATGTAAATGAAGTGACTCACTTAAGCTCCTGTCAAGTTGCCAGTTCAAACCTGCTTATTGTGAGCAGATCTTTCTTTATCATCAGAACGTGGTGGCTCACTTTGGACTCAGTCCACAGAGTTTCCTTTGTGCTGTTCAGGCTATATGCAATCATTTAATCAAATTACAGCCAACAAAAGAATCCAAGTTGCAGTAGGTCATGAGATTTTTTTTTTTTTAGTAAGTAGTTTGTTTTGGTTTTTTTCTTTTTCTAGACCATTCTGAGAGATAAACTCTGGTATGACTATTTATGACAATACCAAAAGTAGGCAAGTGAGAAGATGGACCTGTTATTTATGTCTGAGGAAGAAACTGTAGCCTTTCTTTCATTGTGTTGACTTCTAGTAATTTGCGTAGGGGACTGAAATAACCTTATTACATGGGTTATAAGAAGAAAAGGATAGTGCTCGGGCTAGAGTGCTAGGTTGGAGTTATGAGTGCTCTGTTCTGTACTTTACACCTTGTTTGACCTGGGCAAGCCATTCTCCTTTAGCTTTTCTAATTGTTCTAATTGGGGATAGTAATTACCCACTTCAGAGAAGGGCATGTGTCTGCAATTAATTAATGTTTATAATGTACGTGGCTTCTCTGAGGACTGTAGCTCTGTTGCTCAGTGCAGTTATTTCTGGGTTTTATCCTGTGTGTGTGTGCATGTGGCATACAAAGGTTGGCTCCAGTGTAAAGGGTAATAAGATGCAATCTTAAGAATAAAATTCCTTGGTACTTACAGAAGTGCAGTTAATTGCTAAAGATTTTAAAGCATTAATGCAGCTGGTGCTGGCTTTCCTGAAATGTAATTGCTCTGTGAAATTTAAGAAGGTAAATAACAAAGCAGAAGGTTTATGGTGTTTTTTTTAGTGGGATGGGTAAATATGTTGGCTTTCAGAGTAGGAAAGACATCTTCAGGACGGTGAACAGAGCTCACCTGAAACCTTGTGGATATGTGTAACTGAAAAATCTGGTCACCTGATTGACTTGAGTGCTAACCTTTTGGAAGAGACCGAAACCCTGACTGAGCATCAAATGCTTATTTTAAAGTATGTTTTATTATACCTTCCACTTGTTAATGTATCTATAGATATGCTAACAATTGTATCAGTAGACAAGTAATAAACACTTAACATGCATCCTAGTGTAATGGCCAGAGGGTGTTTTTTTCCACTACTGGACTAATGTACTGTCTGCAGCCTCTGCCAGAATATTTCCTATCAATTACACAAATCCAATGAAACCTAATCAAATGCTCCAGCCTTGAGAATGCTTGCTGGAAAGCAAATTTGCGCAAATCTGCTCAAGAGTGAGGTCTTGGTGAAAAACATGTTGCAGTGAATAAGTTGCCTTATGATGTTGAACAAAAATTCCCGGTGCAAGGGCACCACTGACAAACCTGCGTAGGCAATTTTGCAGTGCAGCCAGATCAGCCATACTCAGTTCTAGCAGCAGCTCGAGTGAAGTGGAGGCTTAAATCCTGTCAATGCAAGGGAAATTGCCCTCAGAATTAAGCATGTTTTTGTGCAGTTTTTCATACTAGGATGATATCAAGGAGATGTCCGATGTAAAGAATGTGTTTAAGTGCTTTCCTGAATCCAGGCCATAATGGCCAAGATGTTCACATTTCATTGGTACAATGGGTAGCATCTACCAGGTGAATTATTGCTTCTCTGCTTGAAACAGTGAGCTTTTGAGCCAGCCTTAACTAACATAGTTTTTCAGGTGGGTACTGTAGCATTTTCCATAGAGTCCCTTTGATTCTGTCAGTGAATCCTCCTTAATGCATCTACCCAAGGAGGGCTCCAGGGAACTCTTGTTTTCTCATCCTGGAGTGGGGTTTCCTTTCTAATAACTTCTCCCTGAATTTTGACTGATTAGCAGTGTGCCTGCATTTTAATAAATGATCTTAAAAAGCTCCCTTCTGTCTTCCCCCAGCACTTAATTACAATGTGTAAATATGCACACAGCCCTATTACTGATGTTAATCCCTACACTGATAAAGCTAGATAGGAGAGAACAGAAATGAATTGGAATAAGGATAAGCACAGGTCTTTCATTAGCCCAACTAAAAGTAATCACAGATCTCTTGCTGGTAATATACATCTTCCAGATAGAGTACTAATTACTTCTGGCAGTGCTGTGCTCTATCACAGAGATAACTTTATTGTAATCCTGCAGTGATCTAATGCTTTCACATAGCAGTTGCTGCTTTTCTCTCTCTTTCTCTCCTTGATAATGTGACCTTACAGATTTTGAATTGTCAAACTACACCTGTAGTGTCCAAGGCTGAGGAAACCTCACAAGATTTTTTTTTTTTTTCTAATGTTCTCCCCCCCCCCCCCCCCCCCCCCCCCAATATTTTCCTTCAATGTTTGCCATAAAGTACAGTTGTACAGAATTCAGGTAAATAAATTTTACATTATATGTGCCCAGGGTAATGTTTTGTGCAGTATCCATTATGGTTGCAAATGTGTCTTTGACAGATAAATCAGCTACTTCTTTCTGCTTGAGGAACTTGAAGTGCTTCCATACATGTTTTCTGTTATCTATATGTTATGGCTACTCTTTCCAAACTGCAGTACCTAAAGTTAAGCTCTTAAGTCCAGTGTTAGTGCCAGACTCTCATCCTCGTCAGTTCTTTTCAAAGGATACTAAACTCCATAAGTAAAACCTATTATGTACTTAGAATTATTAAAATCAAATTTTGCTAGAAATCATAGAATCACCAGGTTGGAAAAGACCCACCGGATCATTGAGTCCAAACATTCCTATGAATCACTAAGTCATGTCCCTCATGATTAAGATAGTTCTGGGTTGTGGCTCATGGAAATCTCTGGAAGTTTCCTGTTCTTTGTGGTGTGATTTGTTTTAGGTTTTTTCTTCTGAGCAGTGAGGGATCCATCTAGAGGTGCAGCTGTGTGGGTAACTGATATTTTTGTTTAGTCATCTTAGGGGTAAACAGCAGGGACAAGTCCAATGTAATGATTGACTGAGAAAAAAAATTAGGGACATTAAAAGGCTGAAATGCCCTTCCCTTAAAATAGCAGATATCAAGTTAAATTCATTTGTTTGAGATGGATCACCAGAGTACATGTGAAGTTTTCATCTTCATGTTAATTACCAAATAAGTAATCTTATTGCTTATTTGATTACCAAATAAGTAATCTTTATTAAAAACAACCCAAGCACTCAACATATGCCATTTACATGGAATTTCTCCTATATGGTACTGAGCTATAAGCCTTATGGGATGCTCTCATCCCAGTACCGTGTCACGTATTTGCCTCACCCCCTTGTCTCCAACTGGTCACCTTCATACCAAACCAATTTCTGACTTGGGAGGTATCGTGGGCTTTGAGAATCAGAATGGTGCTTTTGGCTTTGAGAGTTTTGTATTGTGTGATGTGCTAAATCCAGTCAGCACAAGGTTTTGCTGCTTTCTCCTGGGGGATACTTGTGATACTGTCATCTTTCTTTCTCAAGATGTTAATTCCCACCTCTGCTGCTAAAGCAGTTGTTAAAGTTTTTTTGCTACTGGAAAACACTGTCGTTTTGAGTAACATATTTTTGCCTGCAGATAAAAGCCCTTTCTGTGAGTTTGTGTGAATGATTTCTCTAAGTACTTTTGTGTGTGTAGATAAAGAAAGTTGCCAGAACAGGGGACTAAAGGGTAGTGTGTGAAAATCTTCCAGAGTGATAAGATCTAGAGATGAGTGGTCCGTTATTTACAGCTTAATAAAAGGTGAAGTAAATACCGATTGCGATTTGGTGTCCCAGCTTGATGCTGTCTTGAGGAAAAACAACTCATTTATAACAATTTGACCAATTTTTTTTATTATGTCCACTGCCTGTTTAGCCTTTCTTCCTGTGTAATGTGGTCTCATGTGCTTGTATTAGTCTCTTGCTCTTTTATGGACCTGTCTTCCTTTTCTTGCTGCAAAAAAATAATTTCATGTGTTTTCCTGGAAGCATAACAGGGCTTGCTTGCACGACTGCTACTTGATTGTAGCGTAACAGTGAGTCTTGGCTGCTTGTTTGAAATAAAATGGTGCATGGTATTTTATTCTTCTTCCAAATAAAAACAAATTTGAAGGATTTGCATCTAATTTGTAAACAATTTACTTCAATTACATTTTATTACAGCATTTGGAAAACTTGCACAGTGGAATCCAATTTAATGAATTATTAAAGACATCAATCTTATTCTATGATAAGCAAGAACCCGTAAGTATCAAGGGCTGAAAGAAAAATCCTGAAAACTGACTTGTATTTTAACTAATATTGAAAATTTAATATCAATTTTTGTCCATGCAGTTAGTTACTGTGTAGTGGTTGTAAAAACTCAGTGCAGAGAGTGTATTTCATTGTATGGGATTTTAAACAAACTTGTTTACCTAGAACCTTATTAAAATTCTAAAAATTGTCTATTCCAATTCTTATGAAAAACTTAAAGACTTTTTTACATTAAGCACTTACCAGAAGAGAAGCAACACAGTTTGTAAGGGCAGTAGTAACATCGGTAGGTAAGATGTGAGCTAGCAAAGCAGCAGATGTACAGAAAATAAAATAGATAGTTACTAAGAGACACCTGTTTAACAGAGCTACGTAACTACAGAAATGTAGGTGTCTCTTGTGAGACCTGGAGATGATTTGACTGTAAGGCAGGGGGTTTGAACATCTGGCCTGAGATTTCCAGTTCATGGTGAAGCTTCTGAGCTGCTACCAGTGGGGAAGTTAATTATGCCCAATAACTAAAGAGGGTTAGATAATGTGCTACCTTCCTCTGTGGTGTCTAAAAGAGAAGTGGGAGCAGATGGTAGATGAGTGTCTTTTGTAAGCAGTGGGCTGAGTGGGCAGCTCTGTGATGTCTCCTTTTGTGTCTTTTCATGCCAGGCAGCACTGCAAACCAGCACCATTTCCACGAGCCTTTTACATGAAACAGTCAGAGGTTATAGAAGACTTTCTGTAGCTCAGTGTGTGCAAAACTATAGCTCATGAAGTAGAACCTAAGCTAAGCACTGCTGGTGTGCATGTGAAAATATACTTGGCCATAAAGATGATACAGACGTGTCTGTCTTTCTCTGAGACTATGAAGTATAAGGTCTCTTCTGGGAACCGTAGTCTTGTGTTTTAACCACTACTACATTTCAAACTAAGGATTCAGCAGAATCTCTCACATGAGACCCATAATGCTAATGGAAATAATTTATCTATGCATCTTAATATGGAAGTGATGAGGCTCAGGTAATGACAGCATCTAGTTTGGGGAGGATGGCAGGAACTGGGGATTTGAAGTGCAGGCTTATGGTTCTGATTATTGGGTTTTGTGTGGCTGATTTTTATTTCCATTGCTTAGATTTTTAGACTACAAGGTTGCCTAAAAATGACATGAGAGATGACTAGCACTCTTGTCTTGTGTTACTCAAGTGGCCTGGTGAATGATGCTGCATTTCTGAAGATAATTTTCTTCCTACAGGCAGTTGCATTGGCAAAACTTGCTTTTGGAAAAAGGATGGGCCTCTGGCACTGCTATACAGATTCTGAGGTGGTGTTGTTCTAAACCAGGGATAAAAATTACTTTTGATATCTGATTTTAGGAATGTGATAAGTCTTGTCTGCTTTACAGACCAAGAGCTAATAAACGTCAGTGTTATAGCTAGTGAAAATATCTTGGAATGAAAAACACAAAGAAACAGTCTACAAATACAGTTTAATTTTTTGTTTGATGTTACTGCTCCTTGTTTTCCTTGAACACCAGCACTTACAAGCTCTTCATCTCACCTTGTCATTTGCATGATGCCTGAAGAGTTCAAAGTCAGCTAGATGTGATGTGCTGAGTTCTTATTCACTTTATATTTCTGTGTGGACATCTCTGTCCTTTTGTTTTCAGATATCTAACACTTTATGCCCTCAAAAAATGTGAGAGAGGAAAGACTGAGTAGGTTTGCTTTTTTTTTTTTGTTTGAGAAACAAATACCTGGGACCTCATTCCTTCATTCTCTTGGAAAGACAATAGCTGCCAATAGAAGATGACACACAAGTACAAACAACAGGCTTGCAGAAGCTAGATTTGAACAGAAAAAAAAGAAAAAGAAGTCTCTTAAAGTCAGAATGAAAGGTGAACCTATTTTTATTTTCCTGTGACTTTCTTTTCTTTAGTACCCTGCATAAAATGAGATGACTTTTTCTGTAAGTAGAAAGCGAAGGAGAATCGCATCATTTCTGGTTTAAGACATTAAGGTGAGGTGGAAAAAAACTCAGTCCTTCAGTTTTTAGTTGCCTTATTCACAAAGACACCGGTGAGAAGTAAGAACTGAAATCCTACCAAGGCTCTGGGTCTCCGCTGCAGTGATGGTTGGAATAAATAATGATACTTTGGAATAGACAGCTGTTTAAAATGTTAAGAATTAGCCAGCCCACATGAGAACTGATTGCGAACCCCTTGCTGCAGGGGATTTTGCTGTGTTTTTTCATGTTTTGTTGGTTTGGGATTTTATCTGGAGGTGGAGGAGGGAAGGATGGAACAGTTCTAAAGAAAATGGATAAGTGGAGAAAACAGCTGTTTGGAGATTTTTTAAAGCTGTTGAATAATTCAATTTGGTTTTCTTTGGGAATAGTGAATGAGACTGTGCCTTTTTAATGTAAAAATAGACACGTTCAGTTGAGCTTGAACAGTGAACTTGAAGGGAGTTTAGATTGTATATTTCTGTTCTAGCCAGATCATCAGCATTTAAAAGCAATCTGAGAACCTGCAGACGTAATAGTCTATTTACTTAAGAAGGTAGAAAGAAAAAATAAATATGGCGTTTTGTTTAATAAATAGAAAATATTTTAGTTAATTGCAGAGGAGCTGCCCTCAATTTAGAGACTACTGATTGGGTCATTACATAGCATAGATTTATAGCCTTATTTAAAAGTCCTTTGCATATGTAGATATATTTTTATATTGTACTGGTAAAGTACTCTCTAAGCACGTTTGGCTGTGTTGACAAGACAGCAGTTTGCGCCGCTGTGATGAAAGTAGCTCTGCTGTCCCTTAACCAAATTTCACCAATACAATTGATACAGCTGTTAGGTGCTTCCTTGGGGACCTCTGTCCATGCAGGGTCAGTTGCTGGTCAGTGCAGGCAGGCAAGCAGAAAAATACAAGTACCTGCAACTCTGAATTAGAGCTCCACCTAAACTGAGGAAATATAATATTCTTCACTGCTATTTTTCCATCTAAACTCAAAAGGTATGTGTGATTTGATTTGCACCTAAAGATTTTTGGGGTTTTTGTTTTGAATTATAACACTTAAGGTTTTTTTTAAAGCTTTTCTCCTCCCTGCTGTGTGGGTTTGTTTTTCTTACAAATTTTTTAATGGGGGATTTCCTTCATCTTTCTACTATGTTTTCCTATACCTATTTTCTTTTCTACCAACTAATAATAGGGCAGAGTTTGAGAAAGGCGAAGTGCCATGAGTAAAACTTTTCTATTTGCTGCCAGTAGTGAGACTCTCATTAGATGTGAGATACAGATCTATGTTCCATACCATCTTGACCTTCTGACTCTCCCTTACAAAAAAAAACCCCAAAAATCCAGGAAACCTTACTGAAATCTCTATGTTGTCTTTTAAAGGGTTGGTTGTACTTCTGGAGGGAGGAACTTGATTAATCAGCTTTGCTACTCATCTAGAATTGAAGTAGTAGTTTGCTCCTGTACTCACCTCTGTATCTACTCTTGTAGCAATTGGATTCAGTTTTAGCTCTGTGTGTAGTTAATCCTGTTGCTACAGGATACAATTTGCAATAAATAGTGGTTCTGGTATGTTACCACACTGAAAAGACGGGTGGATGATGTGCTGAGGGACATGATTTAGTGATTGATAGGAATGGTTGGACTCGATGATCCTGTGGGTCTTTTCCAACCTGGTGATTCTATGATTCTAATGTAATCCGCGTGTCCCCTTACTATCTATACATTGCTTTTTTTAAAGTACTTGAAGGCAGAATGAGAACTTTGGTCGTCAGGAAGTGAAAAAGAAGGAAATGGGTTTATTATTCAGTAAAATAGCCGTACCTTTATGGAATGAACACACACCTCTGGAAAAACCATGGTCTACTGTCCTTCTTGCTTATTAGTCCTTCAATATCAGTCTCTAAAAGGTTTAGGGCCTGGTTTTTTAAAAAAACAAAAACAAGACCACCTGGAAATGCATGAGCAATGCAATGTAATGTGTCTAATTATTTATGTAGAATTAATGTAATTGCCAATGCAATTGAGTGTGGAAATTATGACTGTGATTTCCACATCTGCATAAGTTGCAATGAAAAATCACTTGCACTTTATTTACTTAGTGGCCTTTTCCACAACAGCTGCCTGTACTCTAGTGTAGATGAGACTCCTTGCTCTGACAGCATGTGGTTTCAGAAGTCCAAAGACAGGGAACAGAGTTGGTCCGGAAAAGTAAGCTGAATATAGGAGATGTTTTCCCCTAATCCATCATTGCTTTTCAGCCAGGAGCTGCTCTGTTCCCTTCTGATTTTTTGCACTCATCCTCCCAGTTCAGAGCGATAAAGGTGTTTTCTTGAGTAACTCCAGCTTCTGTAAATTTTTACCTGCGACTGATGTTGGCAGTTTAATGCTTCTTATTGCACAACAATCAAGGCAAGATCCAGCATCTTGCAGCTCTCTTGGCTTGTAGCTGTTAAAGGGTCTGACCCTCCGGGGAGCAGCATAGCAGAGGGACACTGGGGATATGTCACTGGGGTGTCCTGGGTGCAGTGGCCTCATCCTGCAGTTCATGCCACAAGGGATGGCGTGTTCCCAGCACTGTTGCAACTGGCAAGGATTGTGTTCAATTTGCGTCTTCTTCTCTGCCAGGCATCGAGTTCCACAGCACTAATTTGACATGAGCAATCTCTTTGCTTTATGCATACAGAGGAGGAAAGAATAGAGAAAGCTGGGAGGAAGCAAACAACAAAAAACTTGGGCTTTGTCTTTGACTCCAGGGTGTCTGCCTTTTCCTAGTGAGATCGGCATCAGTGAACCAGAGTTACTGCCTCTTCATCTGTTTCTTCTCAAGCAAAATGTTCTGGTTCATTTGATGCTGGTATTTTCTGCACCTTTTCAAACTGTGCTAGAAATGTAACATGCAGCTAATACTAAGTAACGTGTTTTCTCTGTGAGAGAAATTAAAGCCAAAGGACCCGAGTTTGTTCTTTGGGAAATAATGTGACATTTTCTTTTTCAGCCTGGTTTTGCTTTAATCGTCTTCAGAAATGCTTAACATTCTTTTTTCCTATTGAAAAGGAAACTGGTTTACAAAGACTAAGGATGAGACAGTTTTTATGGAAAGATTTTACTGGTTTAACGACATGTCAGTCAGTAACAGCCGAGTAGTCTTTAATCTTCAGATGCATTTGTGCAGTGATAATACCTTTTAAAATGATGGGAGCTCATTATTTAGAGCTCAATTTTATTTTGGGTTGTGACAAGTGAATCTGTAGAGCTGAAGCCTTTTCATGCTGGCTGTAACTTACGCCAGAAAAAAAAGAGTCCACTGTCTTGTAGTTCAATGCCTTGGTAGTACGTTTTCACTACTCAAAGTAATTATGATAACAGATTTTAGGTTCATAAGATTTTTTCCAGATGAGAGATATATGCGTTTGTCTCTGTTTTATGAGATTTTTTTTTAAGTCTCATTCTCTATCTTTTTAACACAAATAAGAAAGCAACCTTTTTTTTTTTATTCCATAAAATTGCACATTAGCCCCTGCTGTAGTGTCAGACAACTTTTTTGGTACAGTAGGTATTGCAAGACCTGTAGTAAAATTGAGGGAGTTTTCTCACAGTGAAGATACATACAGGTTGCTTCCCCATTCACCCTCTTTCATCAGGTATGTTTTTTCTGTGAGCATCGTGCACGTAACATCAGTGTTGTCCTTTGCAAATCAGGATGTGGCTTTCATGAGTTTTTTGACAAATTTAGTTTTACCAAGTTCAGTACTAACAGAATTTCTTTGTTTCAGTTGGGGAGGTGGCCTTCAAATGTATGTATTAAAGTTTCTTTGCAGTGGGGGTTTAAAAAAAAAAAAAAGGAAAGCCCTTGGAGAGCTGAGCTTCCTGGGGTTTATAAACTTTGTTTGGATTTCCTGGGCTTAATGCAGTTTGTGGGGAGGGAGAGCGCAGCTTTTGGGTACGTCACCTCTTTCATTGGGCTTTCCCAGTTACGTGTGTTTCTTAGTGAAGCAATGAGTGAAGGAAATTAGAGGTAATAATTCATGATGTTCTGCTGCTTTCTACTGGCTAAAGATTTGCTCCTCAAAGGGTTTTATCCCAGTTTTGGGAATGTCTTGCCTTCTCTGAATGATATCCCTAGCCGCTGGAAATTACCTGTGCTCCACTGGAAGCCTACAGAGTGATGACAGTTTGTCTCCTATGTCTATAAATCTATTTGGGGAACGTACATTGCTGGTGGTACTTATGTACAACACTGAGCTACTTGATGAACAGCAAGCCAAGAGTAAAGGCTAGTAATCTACTTTCCCTACTGAGCTTTATAAAACAGGCAGCTGAGGATAAAGGTGGTAGGTGACATGATGAGAATATTTTTCTTCCACAAGACCTATTTATTCAGTTGCTTGTATAGTTCAAAGGCAAAAATACAGAAATACCATTTTTCTTGAGAATGGGAGTAGAGCAAGCAGCAAGGATTCTGGGGAAAAAAATTGTATGTGCTTCCCTGGAGGCACATGTGTCAAATGTAAAATATAAGTCAAAGGGAATGGAATATAAAGCTTCATTCTGTACCTGTGCCTTGATAAATGGCTGACTGTAAGTGTAAGACAAATTAGTTGAGTAGATGGGTCAGTGAACTGGTGGCAAGACTGAAAGTTTCTGTTAGAAATAATTCAGGAGGATTCTTTGCTATAATAAATGAAAAGATATCTTTGTGATTTTTTTCCTAGTATTTTGGGGGTAAACCTTTGCAGGTGAGAGAGGAATGGAACGTCCAGCTTTGGGGCAAAATTCAGATCTTCAAAATGCTTTCTGAGTGGAGGCCAGGGGCAGAATGGTTTGTTATAGGTTGAACCTTAAATCTGAGTGGAAAGATCAGTGGACTAGAATTTGGGAATTTAATGCTGGAAAATCAGAAATGCGGTATAAGTGGGAGAGAGATACATAGTTGGCTGGAGGTTTGCATTCAGAAGAAATAAAGCATTTATTCTGTAAGAAAGGAGTATCTGAGGGTGGAAAAAATAATTTTCAAATGGTTGGGTGCTTCTGAAATTAAATCTCTAAACCAATGCTTTAGTGTTCTTGGATTATCTGTGACTTGCCAGGGCTTCAAGTGCCTAGATCCTCTGTCAGACTTGAAGGGGTAAATCTTGTCCATAGAGCTTCGGAATCAGTATCTGTAGGAAGGAACTTACACACTGTTAATGTGTTCTGGAAGGACACACAGAAATCCTGAAACATTACTGTCTTCAGTGTAAAACATTTGTATCGCAGAGTCTGAAATTCCCAGAAGAGCTCAAGATATGTTCTCTTTTCTCCAGCTTTCACTGTGTTTTGATAAAGCTGATAAAACAATGCACTTGTTTGCAGTGTGTGGGGAGGGATGGGCCATTTTTCTATGCAACACCATTCAGATAGGGTAGTTATTCTGTCGAAAAGTGCTAGTAATATTTATTTTAAAGTTACATGAATTTTCAAAATAAAAGTTAATGTGCTACACTCCGTTTTTAACAGTCTTACTAAGGAATATGGTAAAGCCGATAGGTGTATTGGGATGTAAGGGCTAGTTCTAGGACCAAGATGATACCCTGTAAGGAAATCCTCCTTTTACCTGTGTGTTGGTCCATTTTTCTTTAATAAAAGAGCTGGTCGTCTGACTCAAACCATGGCTAAAGCAGTTAGTTGAAGGCGGTGGTGGATAGACAGACAAAGGAGCTTGCACTTTTTTAGAGAAAAAAATAATCTCAGTAGTGGGAGTAACCAGATCAATCTTATTTCTTTTCCTTATGTCTTGGAGTTCAAAAGGATGTCAGATTCCACAGGAAGTTTATTAATCATCATTTTTCCACCTGGAAGATGGCACTTGTCAGGTGTTATGAAAAATGGTCAGTGACTGGGTGCTGCAGTTCTTGGTAACAGGTTTCCACCTAGCAACCTTTTGTTCTTGGTTCTGTCCTCTGTGGAGAGAGGAATTCAGAAACTGACTTGGCTTTTTCACTCTAAAAAGAACCCAGGAAAATACTAAACATAAAATAGCTTAAATATAGTAACTGAGAGTATCTCCCCCTTCATCCCTCTTGACAGTAAAGGAGAAGGAGGAGAATTTAAGATGAAGGTCACCAGTCACTTGGGACTACCATGCCTCTCCTACGCTTTCTTCCAAAGCCTTGAGGATACAGGCAGAAGGCAGCTTAGGTTTGTTATCCTTCGGCTAATAGGATCTTAGTCATATGTCTTAGTGGGTTAATAAGATTTTTCTGCACTGCTTTGTAATATGCCGTGACTTCCCCCTCCTTTTGAGTTAGCTCCATGATAAAATGTATGCTGGGAGAAAGGGAAGATGTGAGTGCAAGTTACTGTCCTGTCCCTTCATTTTAAGAAATTAACCTTCTGCGTTAGCTAGATATGTGCCTTTCTTTTTATTTTATAACCAGGAGGCAGCTAAAAATCTAGTGCGTTCTTCCTGACAGAAAGGAAGGACCTCAGATCAGAATTTTTTGTAATTACAAAGTCTTGGTTATTTTATCTTTTATTTCTAGTTTATTTTCCTTTTGTCCCCCTCATCCTCCCTTGTCTTGCTCAGAGTCCTGAGTAGTTCCTATCCCTCATTGCCTGGTGGAAAACCTCCACCTAGTACAGCAGATCTAATCTCTCCCCTCATTCCCCTCCAGCATGATTAAAAACATAGCAAGAGGGACGTGAGACTGGAGTTTGTAGAGTAAGGCAAGGTCTAGAGGGCCTTAAAGAATAAAAGCTTTAGGGTTTGTGTGTGTGTCCGATTTTTGTTGTTGTTGTTTGTTTTCATTTTTTTTTTAACTTGAAGGGACTGTAATTTTGGCCACGGTGCTATTTGGAAGTACCTCAGGTCTAATAGCTTCCCTAAAGATATTTAGTGTTAATATGTCTCCCTTTGTCTAGTAGATTTAAGTAGTATAGCCCATTAAAAATTAAATAATTTGTTTCCATTGGACTCCTTCCCAAATGCATGGGACAGGGAATTGAATGTGCTGTGAAGATTGTGGAGGTAAATATCGGGTATACTCTTCCTATGGAGGGTGCAGTTTACAAACCACTTCAATCTGTGGTCAGTCTTTAGCTAGTGCAGGGAACCTGTGAGCTAGCTCATGGGCAGCTGATTTGGTCTTTTGACTTGAAGGCTTAGTAACAGGCTTGCTGTCCTGCATGGTTGAATCTTTCTTCCAATCCTGTTACACTCTTTCAGCTTTTTCTATGTGTGTGTGGCCATGCTCTAAATAAGATCAGGAGAATGAGAATGATCTAACAATTTTGTCTGGAGGAATTTTCTGTGATCAGATGGATATGTCTCCTCATCACAATACCAATTTCAGGCTTCTTGGATGATGAACTATGAATCCTATCTTGTGACCAGAGGCACTTGCATTATTTTGATATAATAGGCACAATCTTAGTTTTTCTGTGAGGATATGACTATACAGCTCCATTTTAAGCTTTGTGTGATCTGCTTATTGAGGAAGTTTGCATCAATGCTGCAGGTCACCAGATGTTCTCGGTTTCTGAATGTATTTTTTTGCCAACAGTAATTTCATGGGGATAATATATGGGAATGCAACAAGAGGTCCCACACAGTGTGTGTAGCTTTCTAAAGTGCAAACTGTATATACATGGTTGTTATCAGTGCTTGTGCTTTTCACTAGCCTTGCCCCAGCTGGCTGTCAGAGTTGATGACACCAATGGGAGCTGGTTCGTCTTCACCTGGGGGCCATAAATTTGATAAGGAGGTGGGGAACAGCAACTTGTAATTTGTGTTCTATAACAGAATGCTTTGAGTTTTCTTTTCCCCAGAAAAACCTGGGGGAAGGTTTACGTTTAATATATCTCACTTCCTTTAGCAAGTTGTTTTTGATTAAGTCCTCCTGTCTTTGCTAAAATATAACAGTTTTCATTCTGACAGCATCAACCTGTTCTACAGAATATGGAGCCCCAGTGAGAATAGACCTTTAACAGGAATTTATATCCCAAGTCTGAAATGTGCACTTTATATCTGTTATGATCCCTGGGTGCTTGTTAAGGGATTACTTGCATCTTACTATCCCAAGTCTCTTTCCATAAACAAATGAAACCTTTGAGTCTGAGGTTCAAGGAATATGCTCAGATGAAACACGGTTTAACGGCCCTTTGGGGAGAAAGAGGTAAGATGGGGAAGTGAAGAATTGATGACCTATTAACTGTTTCAATTTCCAAGCATGAATTATTGACAACATGTGACATTACAACCTTACAAATTACCCTCTATAAACAGCTCAGAAAATATGACCTTTGCATTACAATTGGTCTCAAGATGCCTTCCAGCACATTATAAACAGCTGCTGCTGGCATATTTTGTTGCAGCTGGAGTGGGTGAAAGAATGCAAGGAACTAGAACTTACATCATCAGACAAGTCTCACATGGCAAAATGTACTGGGTAATGGCTGCAATGTCTCTTTTTGAGCGTGGGCTCGCTTCTCTGGAGTTTTGGGGTCATCTGATTTTCAGGGAAGGCATCCAATTACTTGAGGTTAGTTGTCCTTACAATCTGCCCCGTCTCTTTCTAGAGCAAGTGGTGATTCTGTTCATAGCTGCTGGAAAGTCCTGCGTTCCTCTAAACACTCCCACTTCCGTGACTCTGATTTGTCATCTGAATGGATGGTTTGTCTCATTTGTTTATGGCAAACGAAGTGCACTAAATTCTTGCTTTGTTTTGTTGTTCATGTGATTAAAACACCAACTAAAGTAAGTGTTGTGCTGAATTGGGCCCTGAGATTTCTGCTGATTTGGGAGAAGCTGAGAACACAAGGACTTGATTTTGCAGCTTTTCTTCTTAGCGCTATTAAGGAGTAACAAGTTACTAAATTAGTGCTGGCAGCCAGAGAGCTCATAAGGCACTTTCTGCATCCTAGGCCTGAGCCAAATTAATTTCTAGTTTAACTCCATTAACAAAGATTTGCCATAAGATGAGACCTACCACATTTGTCTACAGAGTGATGAATTTTATTGCCATTTATTAGTGTAAGAGATGTAGGGAGCACTAGAAGTGGTTTTTTTTGAAGGAACAGATATTTGTAAGAGTAGATGTCCCCAACACAGTGTAACAAAACTGTGCTGAATAGAAATTGTCATTGCACCAAGCTTATTTGTTTTCTCAGTTTCTGGGAAACATACCTTGTGCCTTTTAGTATAGGGTTACTCATTGCTGACTGAAAAATATAACTCCATCTGTGTTGATGCAAAATGGCAGTGGGATTATAGGAAGGGGAACAGAAAGCTTGTATTTGACTCATGTCAGAGCTGGGCAGAGTTGACGTGATTTAAAGTTATAGCAAGTCAGGACAGGGAAGAATGATTTCAAGAGTGAAGACCCTGGAGTTCATCAGAGTAAGTGTTCCCTCTCTGCCTTCCATAACAGACTCTCTTAAGCTCTGCATGCTTGATGTGTGTAATAAACCCAATCTACATCACAGAGCTGTTGTTAGGAGTGATCAATTAATGTTTTCAGGACACTTTAGGGAGCAAAAGATGAAAAACGCTTAGAGTCCTAGGTTTCACTACCCCTGCTGCCCCAGGATGAAAGTTGTACTAAAAAGATGCAATTTCTTCCCTGGGGTGCAAGAGATGCAGTCAAGGATTCAAGGACATCATCCTTATCTCTGTTGTAGTTGCCTTGTGGCCATACAACATCATTCAATAATTCTGTCAAGTAGTATCTTTTGCTTGTGACAGAGTGCTAAACAGTGATTTATTGCTTGAATACACATTGCTTTCATGAAAGTGATTTGTTTAAACAACAGTAAAGTGCTAAATAAATTATTCATTGCATGCTAATTTTTCACTTTTATATTCTGTAGTGAGCTCTAAAATGAGCGAACTGGGTTTTCTATATTCTATGTGAATCCAAGTTTTTTTAGTTTTGTGTCTCTCCCCAGTTTCCAGCATTTCCACAGGACACAGTTCCTTTCCCAAGGAAAGACCTCTATTTCAGTCTCTCTGAACTTTATTGCCTTTTCTGATATTTTTCCTCTTCCTTCATTCTTCAGCCAGAGTTGAGTGAATTATGTTCAAGTGGAGGCTTGGATTACTGTTTTGGGAAATTGTGTGTGTGTTTGGAGTCTGAGTGTTTGTAAATCCTTCAGAAACCTCTGGGTCTTAACCAGGAAGGCACCACCATAAATGTAGCTTGAAAAGTAGGATCCTAATGGCTTACTGGCATGTTTTCATAAAGTCTCTTCTTACGTGCTCACACTTTTTCTGAGTGCTGTATGCTTCTCTCTTAGCTGCCAGTGACTATGCTGGAACACTAGTTTGCACCTAAGATCAAGTAGAGAAACTCTGCAGAAGCAAGTTTTTGCTTATCAATATAAAGACTTTCAAATATTCTTCAGAAATGGCTTCTCAGCACTTAAAATCTTTGTGCCTTGGCAAAGCCCAGAGCCTCCTGAATGTCTGAGCATTTCAATAGTAAGTCTGAGAGGAGGCCAGGCACTGAACAGTTCAGTGCTTTTTCTCCAGCTGACCCTTTCACCCTTTCTGGGTGTCCAGTCTAAATAACTGGCAGTCACTGCACGTTTAAGCAAGAGCTGCTGATTGACAGTGAATATAATGGGGTGTAAGAGTAGAAACTTCTTCTCAAGTAGTTCAGGGCTTCACCCTACTCTGATCTTAATTCTGAGATAATCCCCTGAAGGGCCTGTGTGGGCATTCTGTGAGCTGAATAAACAGAAGACTTCATTCCCCTCTTGAAACATGCACAGAGCTCTCGTGTTAATGGCTTTTAAGCATCAGTGCAATTAGTGTGTAATCGATTCTCTCTATACCAACTTTTTTTTTCTGCAATGAAACCCTGTCTCTTTCATAACTATTTCACTTTGTACTAATGCATTTCATGACCACAAGAATTTTCCCCATATTTTTATCCTCCTTCTCTCTCCTGCCTATTTCTGCCATTGGAAAATATATGGTTTTATGTTTACTTTGGAACCTGACTATCTCTGCTTTTTTTTTTTTCCTAAGGGAAGTTACTCCCTGGAATTTTCTTTTACTTCTTTTAATTTACTGGATTTAGAGTTTTTATTTCATTAATCACATGTGGAGCTGCTCAAAAAAGTTCACATGAACCAGATTCTCGTTGAATGAAAGGGGAATTTGTGAAAATGGATATCAGTATTAGAAAAAGGGCTCAGAACAGGGAATTAGTTCCCTTTTATAAATTATTCAGTGTGTCAGTGGCTAAGGTGTTTTTCTGGAGTGTGGTAGGTCTAGGTTTGGGTCAGTCTTGGAGCCAGGAGTAGCAGCGAGTCTTGATCTTCGGGCTTTAGTTATTACAGAAATGTGATTTCCTTTCTGGATTGTAGAGGTATTTAAAATCCATAATAAATTTCTCTTTCATCCTGATAACAAAAATGAAGACTGGGGCTGTCTTTAAAAGATTTGAGAGAGATACCTCATTTTGCCTCTCTATTATAATTGGTATTGTAGTTCCTATAAAAGTTGTCACCATTCCAGGAACCCCATAAACTGAGCATAATAGAAACTGCCATACATCTTGCTCTACTGATTGAATTTCATAAGACTAAAAAAGGAAATATTATACTAGTATCAATGTTTGTCAAACACTGTATTTCTTGCTTACAGGTGTTTTTTTCAATAGATGCCAAAAATATTATTAATAATAAACAGATTTAGACAAATTCATGAGGGCTAAACCTACCTATGGTAGTTGTCAGAACAAAAGAATGTCTAGCATTGCATGCCTGAGAGAACCTGGACAAATATTGTGCTAGAGATATTTTTATTTATTTGATTGATCTCTGTGGACATCTCTTCCCTAAATTTCTCCTGTCTCCCCTTGAACTGATGTTAAGTTTTCAGTATCCACAAAAACAATGAGCAGAAATTTCCCAGCTCATGTATATGTAGTATTTTTGAAACTCAGTTCCTCTTGCTGTCCTGTGCCTTGGGTACTAAAAATGAGTGAATGATCAGTTTGGGACACTTGTGACTTTACAGATGTCTTTCATATCTCCTTTGCTGTGTCTTTCTTGGACTGAGACTTTGAGTAATTTCTCATATAACTAAAGGCCATTCCACACCTTTGATCATCCTTGCTTGCTTTCTCCGATCCTTTTATTATTAGGTACAGTAGTTGCACTTGTTTTTGGATTAGGAAGAGCGTAATCTGTGCTGAAAGATAATAAGGGGAAGAACCACTCTCTAAATTAATAATTTTTCTGCTTTCTCACTAAACTTCTGCTATCACCTTTTGTCACAGATGCAAGAGTGGAAAATATCAGACCCTTTTTCTGTCTGTTGAAGGTTGCAGATAAATGAAGGGATTTTTAATTTATTCTTCATAAGATACTGTGGTGAAATGGGGAGTTGGTAGTCTAGCTGTGTAACCATGTGGCTGTCCTGTATCATCATACTTCTCTCTTTCTTTGTTGGCATATGTGTTTGTATAAGAAAATCTGTTGGTCTGTGATCCACGTGGAAAGCAAATCACAAAGTCTTCATGTCTCTATAGTTCTTGCTGCTTGCATAGTTGTTAGAGACCCTGATACTTGCTGACTGATATAAAATTGCTAAATAATAATAGTATGAAAACCAAGATTTGTACAAGTAATTTGCCCCAAATAATGAGTTCTCTAGAGTGCATCCTTTTCTTATTCATGAGCAGCCTGTAAAATTTTCAGTCATGAATTATTCAGGCTTATTTGTGAATTAATTTGAAAACATTTCCTCGCATAGCTGCTCCACCAAACATGTCATTGAGAATATTCCTGTGTTCTGGTTGTTTTCCTTCTTTTTGTCCTGAAGTTCTGTGCTGTATTGGGAAGGTAGGGATGGAGAAGGACAGGAATAGATTTTTTCCAAATTACTTCCAGTTTCTGATTGAATGGTGCATACTCTCAAATACTGCAACCTAGCCTGAGAAGCATGGTTTATTAACACGTAATGCATAAGAAAGCATCAAGTCCTTTAGCTTCCTGCTCAATTATAGAAGATGAACAAGCTTGTGAAAACTTAATTTAGTGCTTTGTTATTGACTTATATTCCTGCTAAGGAGGAGATGGAAAGGATCTCTGTAGAGTTTAATAAGGGATTCATGCATCACTGCACTCTGAGGTGTACTTAAAACTGTCATGACTGTATTTATTTCCCTCCTTCCAATTAGGAAGTAGTGTGACAGTTTCATCAAGACAGTCAGTTACACCATTACTATTTTTTACATAGCTATACGTATTACAATATCTTATTAATGAAATGTTGTTACATTGAAGACTGCATGTGCTCTGTGCATCCGTGAGATAGTCCCTATGCTAAAACATTTACAGCTCCTAACAACGGAGCAACCAATCTGTGTGTGTGATAGTCCCAGAAGCTCGGTTTATGCTGCATGCTCCTTGCTCTAGAGGAGAGGAAAAGTGGTTCTAACTTGTCTTTTCTCAAATTGTGGCACATCCTGAAGATCTAGTCAGTCTGCAGTGTGTAGCTGGCACACGACTGAAGCTAGAAGCTTTCTATCAGGTTATTAGTTCTAATATAGGGCTAATGCTGGAGCTCATGAAGACAGTCTCAGTTATCTTTCACTGGAAATTAATATGGTCCTAAAGTTGTGGCTTAAAACAGAAAAATCCATGATGCTGGACAAGAAGTTTGGCTTCAATTGGATCATGAAGATCTTCATTGCGTTGCTGGGGCTGCGGGTAGGGGAAGAGGGATGGGCAACCTCTTTTTTTCTGGAACTTCAGAACTAACAATCTACAGAAGATACAGCAGTTTTTAGAATCAGTTTGACAATCAGTAAGTGGTTTGTGGTTGGGTATTAGAAATACTTTATCAAATGTACAATTTGATTCAGTTTCAATTGATTTCAACAGAAGGTTGAATAAGAAGCAGATTATAAACAAGTGATGCTGAGAGCTGATGGTGTGCAAGTCAGGAACGTGGGCTGTTGACTAATGTTTTTGTTGTGTGGCTTATCCCAGGGCAGCTGCAGTCTTGACTGAAACATGCAACCATACCTGCAAAGCATGGAAATCTGAAACCATTAAAGCTGAAGTTTTGCCTTTGTAAGCAAAGGCCTGTTGTGATTTTGAAATGAATGCTTGAATCCTGTAGAACCAACCTTCCTGGCACAGTTTTAGGTCAATCTAGAGGTAACACTAAAAACTGGAGCCCAGGAATTTATAGCAAACACCTTAAAAAAAATTGTGTTCTTCTTTTTGGAAAACCTCTATCACTATGGTGCTATAAAAGTTGTTTGTTTGAATTTACTACCCTATTGTGCTCTGTGAAGTGGAAAGCATTTGTGGAGAGGACCTGGGTGGTGGTGAAAATACAACTGAAATGCATCTGCAATGAAAGCGCTGCTTGTATAAATGAGGTTGTGTTGGATTATCACAGATCACCTTGCATACAGAGTCTTTAGTAATAGTGATGAAACCTTGAATACAATAATTGCTTCAGCTCATGTCCTTGTTTAGCCCGGCTTGAATAAGCGTGGCCATGTCTTAACATAGTGCTCAGGTAGCATTCCCAGGAGCAAATTTGCAATTGTCAGTGAGTAGTACAAAGCGCTACAGATCCCTGTGCTGGGGCACTGTTAACTGGCTCAGGTACTGTTTTCTGTGTAGCTGTGGCAGAAGACAGCTCAATGTGGGCTCGCTTGCTTTCTGGGAACACATCATTAGCAGCTGATGAGTTACATGGCCACAGTGTGTAGCTTGTCGCTTCCTTCCTGATGTGTTACAAACCTGATCAGCAGCAGTGTGCGGACTTCCAGTCACTTCTTTCCTGCCGGTTAATTCAGCACTGTTTGAGGCTAAATATTTTTTGCCAGGGGAGAAAGGTCAGGTTAAAGGTAATCCTTGTGTTGCATTTGGAACTGGGGCTGCAGTGAAGGATGAGCTTTGCCTGATGCTCTGTAGGAGCCTTGCTGGATGCATTTGTAAAGCAGTTGAAAACAAGATCGGGACAAAGATTTAAGCCAGTACCAAACCTGGGGCAGAAGTTCAAGGAAGGGTGTGATGAGACAGCCTGGACCAGTTATGAGCTAAGATACGTCTGGGAAAAACTTGGCAATCTTTTCTGTCCAGACACCTGTTTCCATGTTCAAACCTATAGATGGGATTTGCATTCCAAGCCTTAAAAAACCAACAACAGACAACGAATGATTAACATAGTGCATTTTCCTTGAAAATGCTGTTTTGGTTTGAAGAAAAACATAATGGTTCCAAGATGCAAATACCCTGCCTTTCCTGGAATAGCCACTTTTATTTTTTTTGAGATGGATATGGCAGGTTTAAATACCTCTTTTATCTATCTTCTGCCAAGTAAGTCTGCTAACCCACCAAGCCTTCTGTCCATTTCTTGCCTGCTGGGGCTTTTCTGCTTTCCATAAGTAACTCAAGACATTTTTAAGGCTGGTTAACCTCATGGTTAGTGCACTCACTGGGGATGTAGTAAATCCAGGATCAAATATCTTTTGCTCTGAGCTATCAATGAAGAAGCGAAGTTTTCTCTCCTCTTTCATACCTGCTATGGCAGAACAACCCTCTTCAGCTGCTGATACTAATGAAGAACAGACCTTTTGAAGCCTTAAACCTTTATGCAATAGGGAGAGTTATCTGTATTCACAGCAGAGCTAGCAAAAGACTGGATTTTTAGCTCCTTTTGATTGTCTCTCTAGTTTGCTTGTTCTATTCTTCTTGCTCTTGTTAGCTTGCATTGATTGGTAAGTGGTAAAGAAGAAAACTACAGTTCCAGAAAACAAAAGCAAAGGAAGAAATAAAAAAAAGGTGAGACAATATTTTTTCATTCCATTGTGTTGCTCCACAGCCCCTATTCTGACATTTAGAACAACATAATTTGCATGTGTCTGTTCATTAGGTTCCACAGTATTACATAGTGACAGTCAGAGAGGAGGAAAGAAAAAGAAACAATCTTAAACATAAACTAACCTTTGCAAGCTAAGTAACAAAGAAATGAGAGCAACAAAGGAGAAATATTTTTTCTGAAAAAGTAAATATAACCTCAATTATGGCCTCACCTAGGTTATTAAAATATTGTTACAAAGAGCCAAAGAGAATACTGAACTCTAGGGCAGAAATAACTAATTTTCTGCCCAATGACTTTTCACACATATGTTTGAACAGATCTCTTTCTAGGATTTGAACAATAAATGACACAAGGAGACTGGTGAAACTAGAAATAGACATAAAGATATTGGGGGGCTTATATGGGTGCACAAAAATGAGAAAGCCCTTATGTGCCTTGGAAATAGGATGTGTGCACCAAGTGGAGATATCCAAGCTGTAACTCAACGAACTGGTGCACATATATGCTGCAGCATGGTGTCTAATACAAATATTTAGCTTTTGGAAATGTTAAATGTTAAGATTTTATCCTAAATTTACTAAGAAGTCAGCATATAGGAATATTATTTAGGGTATAGATGTCACTGGTCTGCAGCTAACATGCATATTTGGATGGGTCCAAGGTGCCTCTTCAGAAGGATTGTTAGAATTTGCTATCAAAAATGGCACATAGCTGGGTTTTCTCCTGCATTGGCTGCAAGACGTCAACTGCACTCTAAGATTGTGTGAGTTTTCCTGAAATTTCTGAGGGAATAAAAAAGAACAAAAGAGATGTTTCAGTTCTCTGAAAGTGAAATATTTTGATTCCTCATGTTGGTACTTTTATTTCTTTGTAATTTCATATTCTATTTGGGATATCAATTAATCTTTTTTTCCTCAAGCGAAGAGATGAAAACTCCATTGAGAATTTTTTTCCATGGGAGTTTTGAGATTTCTGAATTTTCCTCAGTCGGAAAAAATAAACATCTAAGTAATTTGTGGAAAATAATTCTCAGTCTATTTAGCACAAGTAATTACACAGTGCTAATCTTAGTATTCAATAAAATTAGCCTGATTCTTATTCTTGGGTTTTACAGCTGGGGAAAGTGATTCGTGGTTCTCGTATAATCTTCCCTAAGGTTACATCAACCAGTGTCAAAGAATGGAGGGAAAACTCCATGGTTTTTCCTATTTACTCTTCCTAGTGTCTATGCCTGCTGTCTTGAGATCTGCTTCTAAAACTACCAGATGTTGAGATATTCATTCGGGGAAATATTCATTAGTCATTTACATCTCTGGTTTCTCTGGCAAGCAGAGGAGGAGAGGGCCAAAAGAAGACAAACAAGGCTTGGAAAAAGATAGAAGCAACTGTCTGGCTGCTTTGCCAGATCCAAGGGAGGCTTGAAGCTGGGGGTGTGTGCAACTCCTGCACTGCTTGGAAAGTCTCCAGGCAGCTCTCCATGCAGGCTGACACTGAACCTCATTGAGTTCACTGCTGCTTTTCATCAGGGAAGTAGTTATTCACAAGGTCTTTATGTGCAAAACTCTTCGTCTTCCTTATTTTTCCCCCTTAATTTTATTTGTCAAGTAGGGGGTTTATAGACCTGTTCAGAGGGTGCTGTGAGGGATAGCAGTGATGTGGTTCTGTATCTGGAGGAGACAGCTACCCTGCTATCACCAGTAAGCATTCCTAGGAGGGTGGAGATTGAAATGCAGCATTTGCAAAGCCCTAATTGGTGCGATCCTTCATGAAGCCTGTGCCCACTGTGGCTCTGCCATCCGACACCATGACTGGCCCATTGCGCAGGCTGGCCACCTCTTCAAAGAGTGATGTCCTGGCTTATGGGGATGTCACTGGTGGATGGTAGTAGGGTTGTCTTCTTTGGGGGATGAAGGGGATATATCCATGTCAGGGTGCCCTGGGGAGCAGAGGAGGGGTCATGACTGTTGTATGAACCGCCCCTATCTTTGTGGTTGTGTGTTGTCCTTAGGAGTCACCATGGAGCTGTTTCAGGGGCACTGGGCACCTCCCTGGGGATGCTTTTCCACAGTCTTCGATATTTCTCTGTGGAACTGTTTGCGTGGGGTCACTGAGGTACAATGCTGGGGTGCCTTCCCCCTGCCTTGTCTTCTGTCTGATGAAGTTTGCATTGAATAGCCTGACTTTGCAGTCAGTTATTTATGGATAGTGGGATGAGGCTCTAATTTTGGACATAAAGCAGTAAGTACGCATAGCAGGAGATAAAAATGGGAGCAGATAATAAAGGAGGTTGCTTTCCTCCTGGAGGTTGCTTGGTGATGGTCAGCCCTGGTAAACCACTCTTTTTTTTTCACATACCTCTTGTGTCTCCCTCATCAGCTGCATGTGAATTTTATTGGTGCAGGGAGGAAATACTTTGGGCAGCCTTTCTTTGTGCTATGAGGGATTTAAGAGCTGTGCTGTAAAAACTGATGTCTCAGATGCGTGTGCTCTGTCCTCTACGCCTTCTACTACTGCAGTAACTACGTGCTCGCTTATGCCCTCAGCTCCCACACGGCTATGCTTTCTCTGGTCTGTCTTATATACTGAGTGTATATGTGGATGAGGTGCTGAGGGACATGGTTTAGTGTTTGATAGGAATGGTTGGACTGGATGATCCGGTGGGTCTCTTCCAACCTGGTGATGCTATGATTCTATTGGAAGGAGGCAGCTCCTGATGTGGCTGTTTTGGGTCTGTCAGTGTATGAGAGGTAGGATGGCTTTTGCCCTCAGAAATGGCAGTGATGAGATTTGTTCTTCTCTCCTGGTGCAAGAAGCCACGTGGCTATTCCTCTGCCACGCTGGTGCCACCTTGCACACAACTTACAAGGACTGAATTCTCTCAAGTCGTTTGTTTTCTTCCAGACTGGTTGAAGTTGGCAGTGTTATCAGAGGAGCTTGTGAACCTCATTTCTTCAGAACCCAGGCTGAAAATAATAGAGGCATATAGATTGGAGGTTTTGTCAGATAAGTGGTGTTGTGCCTCTTTAATTTACTGTTGTTTTAATGGGATATAAAGTGACCTGGCAGGGGGGCATGCAGAATAAATTAGTAACAGTAGTAATGGCCTGGTAGTTTATATCCAAAATGTAGGTCTTGTTTAAGGAGCCCATCATCATGAAAGTCAGTACTTTTTTTTTTTTTTTGTAAGATATTAACAAAAGAGTAGGCTGAAATGTTTTGCTTGAAATTCCTTTTGCTAAAATTGCTTTCTTCCCCCGGGTAAGATAATTTTATTCTAGAGGTGTCTGTTTTGACAGGAGGGAGAGGCTGTTTATCAAAAGAGCTAATAAAACTCCTAAACCTGGAAGCATTTCAGTTGTGGCTAAATCTAAAACTTCTCACTGAAGTCGTAGAAGTGTTGTTGGTTAGAGGCATTTGGAGGTCCCTAGTTCAGCCTTTTACTCTAAGCAGGGTTATCTCCAACTATAGATCCAGTCATCCATGGCTTTGTCTATCCAGACAAACCTTCAAGGGTGGAGGCTTTTCAGATGTTCTGGTTAGCCTGTCCCAACAGTGAACTATTTTTCCTCATGGAGATTTTCTCCTAATATCCAGTATGATTCTCCAAGGCCAAAACTGGTAATCATTTGTCATTGTTATGTGATTTGCTACAACCAGGAGGAGTTTGACTGGATGCAGGCCACTGGGTTATCAGTGCACTACAGCTGTGAAAACTATCCGCAGTTTCAGTGCTTGTGAAACAGAGCAGAAAGCAATCACTATTTCTGCTGCATTCAGCAGGCACCTTGTATCCTGAAATGTTGTCTAGCATGTCAGCTTCTTCCCACTGCACTCTGCCTCCTGGGGTTAAAGTACAGACTTGGTGATACCACACAGAGGAGCTGAGCAAGAAGAGGTCTGATTGGCTCAACGTATATCTCTGCAAATACTTCCCACGTCAGTTTAAGCAAATGTTTTTAACAATTCATTCAATTATGTTAAGCACCCATTGAAGTAAACTTAAGCCCTCCCTGGGGTCATTTCAGTTCTATGAGATTGTAATTGTTTGAGACTAACCATGATTTCTTCTTTTGCCTTCAGGTGATTCTAATTCTGACAAAGCTGTATGACTACAACCTGGGAAGCATCACAGAAAGCTCTCTTTGGAGGTAAGGAGATAAATTGAGTTAATAATTACCACCTTACTTAAATAGGAAGGGCCTGATACAATTCTTTTACTGAATTTAATTAGATTTTTTTAAATGTGCTGGAAGGTTTGTAGCGAAACCTTCCTCTATCTCACTTCTGTTCTTTCATACCCAAGGACAAAGAGGCTGAAGTCTGATTGTCCTGTTTCAGCAAGATAACGTACTTCATGGATGTGCTATCATTTAATTTCCCCTTTCTCACCTTATTCAAAATCAAATTAAGCAATTGGTTTATTTTTAGGAGAACTTGACAGGCTTCAGTCCCTGTTTATAATGAAGGATCTCGTGGCTGTCTACTGCCTAAAAGATCCTTATGAAATGTCAATGCTACTAAGACGGTGGAATACCTGTGAGCGATTAGTCAATGTCTGTTTGTTGAGAACCAAAAGTATTTAGTGCCAGATAACAGATTTCCAGTTGTATGATGTTGACTATTAGACTGATTTATGGGCAATGCCTTGATAATTTCATGATTTCAAAGCGTATCTTGCACTTTGTGAACAGAAGGAAAGAATTGAGCCGTGGTCTATTTCTTAAGGCTGTTATTTGGATTCAATGAGAGGAGATGCTGCCTGTTTTTATCTCTCTGAAAAATGAATTTAAGGGGTGTTTACTTCACGTGGCTCTAGTGGTACTTTTGTTCCATCTGTGAAACTTTGGTGGAGGTCTAGAGGGTTTGTATGCAGGTCATTGATGGAGGTGGATAGGATACTGTCTCAATACAAGAAAACTTTGGGTATTCAAAACAAACAGAATAAACTTGTTGAGGAAAGATTTTTCATTTCCAAGGAAGAATTCTGGGTCAGAAGTAGAACAAATAAACTTTCTGTTCAAGGAACTGAGCACAGTTTTGAGAGAATGCTGGAGGAGGGATTTGACACGGAGCTTATTCTGAACTCAGGCTAGTGCTTTGTCTACTAGCCTGAAGAAATAAAACATACAAAAAACCACCCTCCACCTCCCACAAATAAACCCCCCAAAATCTAAAGAAACACAAAACTTTTAGGATTTGTTCTGAACAGCAACCGGAGCACTCAAAAGTATTAGTATTTTGTGGGTTTGTATGAATGATTTCTCCTCCTACTGTGGGTGCATAATCAGATCTTTCTATCTCATGTATGCTGCTGTTATGACTTGTGATAAGAAAAAATAAATCCCATTTTCTCTACTACCTGTGTCTTTATTATGATGTGCACACCATAGTAAAGGGCCTTTAACGGCTGTGGATTTGGCAATGTTAAAAAAGAAGGGAATATGGGATTGTTAGCGGAGGATGCACCAGAAGCTGGAATTCAGGCAATATAGTATTCCTAGAGGTGGTGAGTGTGGTGCACTTTTCTGGACTCCACATAGTCCTGATGTCAGAACATGATTAACAATATTGTGATGGCCTGATTGCCTAGTTTCCTATTACTAAAAAATTAGTCTAAGAAAGAATATATGAGTAGATTTAACATATTTTAACACTTCTTCCTAGAATTGCCCTAGAATTAATTTTTAGGGTTGAAGTTTAGGGTTCTTCCTCAATCTAGTTTATGATCTATCAGGATCTGAATAATTTTTTTGTTTGTTTTAGTATGTACCAGGAGATTAATATCCCATGATCTAACTTTCCTAATATCTCTTGAAGTGTATTAAAAGTTTTGGTACCTGTGTCATTTTAGAGCAAGGAGTTCCATGGATTATTTGAGGAACCGCTTGCTTTACTTTGAAACTATTGGATCGAGGTTCACTTGGCACATGCCACTTGTGAGGACTTATTTACAGTTGCATGGGCAACCATCCAGAATTCCTGGGCAAGTGCTTTGGGCTGGGAAATGTTGAAAGAGAATCAGGATAGCTAAAATGAGCCTCCTTATCTTTGCAGAGCTCCATTGTTCTTCATCAGCTCTTCAGTGCTTTTATGACTACTCTGAAGGTTGCCAGTGCACTTCATTGTCATTCCTCAGTCCTGCTGCCTTACATAAGTCTCAGGTGATGGCATCATTCTCTGCACTCAGTCTGGCTCTTCTTATAGATCCCTGCTCGTGGTGCTGGCATATCTTCAGATCACTAATAAAAATCCCTGTGAAGATCCCAGGATAGCTTCTCTGTTCTTGGTGTGATGGAAAGAAATAACAGGATTGGCATTTTATTGTTTAAAGTACCTAACATGTTGTTAGCGGTAGCTCCTCCTGAATGCTTAAGTGACATGTTAATTTAAATCTCCCTGTATGTTTAAAAAGGATGAAAACCAGTAGGATTGAGAGAAGGGGAAAAACATGTCTTGGATGTTCATTTATTTCATGCCTCTAGATACTGGGGAATGGAAGAAAGTATAATCTCATGTCTGGTCTGATTTCTGATGTCGAGAGTTCTGTTTCTGAAGGATAGAGGAGAAAGGTAGTTCTGCAGATACCCACAGCTGAAGAAGAATCTCTGTTTTGAATACATGACAAAGAAATACCGCTCTCACCTCCAGTGCAGACTGCATTCTTAAAAGGTTGATGAATGATGAAGGGCTGTTTAGGAACATGTTGCAGATACAAGTCATTTATGCTCTAGCTGGTTATAAGTACATCTGTCATTTGAGGGTGTAGTTGAGTGATTTAAGTATTCTTGTGACTGCTGGGACTGCAACCATCCACAACACAACTATGCCATCACCTACGAGATATGAATCTGTCTTTATGAACACGTTACTACCTGCTAAGATGACGTTTCTCTGTAATTTTTCAGCCAGTTCAGCTACAGCTGGCTGCAGCACTAGTGGATGGAGATCACTCATCTAAAGCTACTGATGAATTAAAAGACCACTGGTGACAGACACAAAGGGATGAAATACAGTAAGAGAAAAGAGATGAGGGAAATCTATACCATCTTTTAGAGTGTTAAAGCTCTGTGCTCTCTGGGCTTTGGATGGCAAGTGAGCTGCTACTTCTGTACACGCTAAATGAGATTTTGTGCCAGGCTGGGCCTTACTTTAATTACACTATTATCCTCAGAACAGATTTATGCCATAGTTTTAGTTGAGGACTTCTTATTTACTTTTTGTTATTCTTTTTATAGAAGAGGAAGAAAACAAAGGAGAAGAAATTATCTGTCACTGAGCAATTAACTGAGTGTATTGGATTTTTTTCTCTTCCTTTCCTAGCTATCTCTCAGATCACAAAGAGGATTAAACTGTGAGAGTTAGGAGATGATGTTTTTTACCACTGGAGTAAGATAAGCTTATGTTTCCGATAAATAAAAATGTCAGAATAGTAACTATGGTATCCATGAGCTGCAGACAGCGGTGGAGGAGGACTAATCTTTTTTTCAGTTTGTGTAAATATCATGCTCTGGAGAGAGGTGCAGGACACTTTGCTTGTCAGCCGCTAAAGCCCCTGAGGAAATGAGTACTGCCATCCACCTCCTTGTTGTCTTATAGTTCTGCTTTGGTAAGGATTAGTTGGAATTTCCTGTAAAAGTAGCAGTAATTAAAGTTTTCAGATGGAAAATAGAAAGATGTAGAGTTTGTTTGGTTTAAAAGCATTTATGTTCAAATCAAGATCTCTTGTTCTGTTAGTTCTGGAAGTTCTTGATGATGCTTCTACACTCCCACACTGTACCTGAACTCTGAGCTCCCCAGTTTAGGAATGCTTAACAGTTCCAGCATGTTTTCACTGCTCCTAGTTTGTGTGGCAAGGGAGCTTTAGCCCATATGTCATTAAGGGAACCTTGAGGACTCTGAAAAATACCTAGTCCTTACATAAATCTAGCTTTAATTCCCTATATGTAAAGCAAGGGATGTTAATAGTTGTTTGTGGTGTTGTGTTTTTTATGCTTAAGCTGCTTAAATTGATCTTAGTTTAGCAGGAAACTTAAATGTTACTGAATTTTACCATGTTCTTACCTTCCCTGAAGAATGAGAGCCAGTATAACCCTTGCATTTTGTGGCATAATGTGTGTTTGTTTAATCAATCTCAAGTAAGTTCCACCTTGACATAGCTTAAAGGATCATACCCTGATATTTTGAAGGATCATATTTGTTTGAGGATTTAGTGATGTGCTCCTCGTTGCCTGGTCTGCGTGGATAAAATGTTCAGCACTAATGACAATGAAAATTTATTAAGCATATTAAAAATGTTTTCTGTTGCAGCCAGTCATGAAATGTAGGAGCGTTATCAAGTAAATCAAGAAGAACCCTAATCCATTTTCTGCATGAACAAGCATGTAAATCAACAGAATGAATATTAATGCTGACATATGTTATCAATATACTGTAAATAACAGATGCACAGTGTTATACCACTTTATAGACATACAGTGTTTAAATGCAGTTTGTCATTCTTGTTCTGCAAATTAGAAGATGAACTTGCACATCTTTTTCCAAGACTATACCTGTTTGTGCAAATGATGTTGGTAAAAAAGCAGAATTATCTCTGGTTCCAGTCCACAGGGTTCATCTGTCTGTTGTGGCTGTGTAATAACTGCAGACAAGCTAGACTGGAGCTGATATGCAATAGGAAAGACGAACAACACGGTAGTGACTAGTTCATAAACAGAAAGCAAAACACCTTTTATGTTCTGATATTTCCATCCCTTTTACATCTATGCAGTCGCTCTTCATTTTGCAAAGCTGGGTAAAATTATACTTACCTTTTAAGAGGGATATATCCTCTACTAATCACAAAACCAAAATAATGTATTTGGGGCTGAGCTTTGGTAAACAAAAAACTGTGACAGTTGAGTGAATTATAGTAGCTTGAGATCTGATCTCTAAGGTCTTCAGATCCAGGTTCCAAATATTTCTGCATCTTGGTAATTGCCCAGGCAAATATTCAAAGTTTATTGTTACTACTAGGAGAGCCAGACATGTCAATAGGTCTCTTTTGGAAGGAGTTAGTAAAACATCTGGAAACTGTGCTGTAAAAATGCATATTTAAGTATATGTCAGTGGTATGTTTGTTGTGCAGCATAAACTGACTACTGTTTGCACCAAAACACAGCTACTTGCTTGGGAATGTCCCTTTTTTGTGGTTTTATTTTTTTTCTGAGCTCTTTAACATGTCATATAATATAATAACTGGGCAAACTGGAAAAGATCAAGTAAAGCCCATGATTAATTGACATGTGTCTTCAATAGTGATAGCAAATCCAGCTCCTGAGTGAGACTGTGCCAATGGCTCATGCACCTCAGAGCACAATACAGTTCTCAGCACAGCAGTATCAGGCATTTCTTTGTTGTGCCAGACTTAGCGAGTGGGGAAATAAAAAGTAGGGCATCAGTGCATGAGCTGTTCATTAGGAAGGCCCAATGACACTGGGTGAGACTCCAGATTTGTGTGTATGCACCAGTATTGTTAGTGACTACTGTGCTTCGCAGGCAGTTTAAGAATTAGGGCAAGGAAGGTTCATTTTGCCTCTTGTCGTTGGGATGTGCTGCTGAGGGCATGTGTATGCTCAGTGCTGAGAAGGTTTGTGCTTGTATGACAGGGACAGCTTGAAGGAGACTCAATTCCTGGTGAGCAAAGAATTAATTTACAGCTCGACTTCCCCTTATGAAGGATTGAAGGAGACATGGGGATTCAGGAACTTTTCTTTCCTGGTTGGCATCCTGCCCCTGCTATCGCACTGAGTCATTTCTCTGGTAAAATGCATTAAGTGGTGGATGAAGATGTGTCCTGTCAGTTAGGAGCATCAATTGTAATGCACTATAAACTGATACGGTGCTTTGCCAATGGAAAGTAAAAAGCCTTCTTTCTCTTTTTCATCCATTATTTCCCCTTACCTCCCAAATGAGCTTCTTCTAAAAGGAAGTTGCATGAATTTCAGTAGCTTGCATTTTACTGTGTGCTGTGTAGTTGGATGTGAAGGTAAAACCTCATTTCAATGGTCTTGCAATCTAGATAGGTAGTCTACGTGTGACAGATGCTGAGATAAGTGATAGAAATTCAGAGATGCCACATGTATCCTGTATTAAATGACTTAAGGAGAGAGAGACTGATACCCTGTCTTCCCCAAGGCAAAATATTTGTAGAAAGGCAGTAGTTTTCATTCTATTAACATGGGTTTTACTACTGTATTTCCAGACTTTGTACATATCTGTGTATGTGTTCCTATTCATTTCCTCGTTTTTCCTTCAAGCCTGAGCTTCTGGAGTCACGTGGCTGCTCATAGTCTCAGCTTTTCTGTGATGGAAGAAAGACCCTCTTCCTGGCTTTCACATGGTGAGGAAAAAATTGGATGTCTCCAAATACTGTATGGGTGGGAAAGCTGAAACATAAGGTTCTTCAGACTTGGTTCCTGAGACCTTTTTTCTTGACTGGAAAAAAAAAAACCAGGGTGAGATGGTAGGGGAATTGGAATGTGGCAGATTTCTCTGCAAATTGGACACGTGGATACTGCTTTGTCACACCAAAGGCTGAAGTTTGGATCGTGGTTCTGATTAGGTCAAGCAGAAGCTTGACCTGGCTTTCCTGCAAACCTGCTGAATGTTGATTGTTGCACTATCTTTCTATTCTGCTGGTGAACAAATGCAGATTTTATTTACTTTAGATAAAATTGGATGGTCTTACTCTTTCACGGTAGCAATGCTATGAAGCTGATCCCTTTCCTAAGGCAGAACAGGAGGAGGGAAGACACTCCCTCAGAGCTAACTGGGAACCTGATTGTTTCCCATATATAAGAGAGAAACACAGCTGAGTGGACAGGACACATACTAGAAGACATTCTGAGGAGATGACAGGTTCCCTGTCACTGATTAAAAGCTGCCAGTCTTCCCCTGCAGGCTCTGACTGCTGGTCTTCAGTGCCTGAGAGATTTTTGTTAAGCTGCAGGCTTTAAAATCTACAGGGCACTTAGCTGCCAGTCTGGTAGGGGCTGTAAAAATTTTGCCAGTGTTGTCCTTCCACCTTTGAATACAAAACCTTTTTAAAATAAGGTAAAAGACAAATGGGAGGCCAAACAAAATTTGTGCTAAATAACCCTCCTGAAAGACAGAAGGAGAAAAGGAGGCTGTAGACAGGTCTAAGCTCCCATTACACTTTACCAATAAGTCACTGTGTTCTTACTGATAGTTTGGGTGTGTTTACATTGTCTCAGGCTCTTTCAGCTCCAAAAAGATCAATCTAGGAGGCTGAAAACTACACATTTTTTTTGTCTCCTCTATTTCTGTTCTTGCTTGTAGGAAGCAACGCATCTTCTGTTCAGAACTGTGGCATGAGAATCACAGCTGTGAGTACTAGCTTGCCCAAAACTGTATGTAGGGAGGCTTCTTCACCATTCCTGTATGGAGAATGGAGTTATGTTACCTGTCCATATGCAGTATATGAGCTGAGAGTTTTGGATAAAACTGCCTAGTAAAAAAAAAAACCCCAACCCCCCCCAAAAAACAGTCCTGGAAGAGTTAGAGTGGAAACAAAGCTGCATAAATGTACAGTCTCCATCCACAACTGAAGTGTAACAGAGATTTGGCATATGCTTTACCAAGCCAAACTTCTGGTATATTCTCACCTATGACCTTAAGTAACTCTTGGATTTCTTTACAGGCGTGATGGGTTTGTCATCTTTAGGTCAGTTTGGGATATGTTAGTTTGGATTCTGCCCAAACAGATGCTAATCCTTGCAAAAGGGCGAGAAATGACATTAATAAACCATTCCTATTAAATAGTCAGTTCTCTTTCCAAAAAAAGGAAAATCAGCACAGATGATGTTTCATGACAGTGGAACAAGTGGCATTGCTAGAAAGAGCTACTAGATGGGAGAAGCACTAGAGATAGCAGGAAAATGAAATCTATGTGAAACTCGCTTGTAACAGTTGTTTCTTTAAGAAGATATGAAACAATTTTCCCCCCTAATTGTATTTGTAACTTCTCAGCTCCTTTGTTCTTTGTTTTCTGGGAGGTGAGAGAGGGAGAACTACAGCTATTTTACTTCTTTGGCCCACGGTAACAGTGACTAAGTGGAAGCACTAGCCTTCCATGTTATGAATTAAGTAAGAATGTGAAGGTTTTGCACAATTCTTTCTCTAAATGTATATTTCTTGCTAGAGTTTTCAGGAGGTGGTCTGCTTTTTTTCCTAGCCTGCCTCCTGCTGTGCCCAATAAATGACAGCTATTATCAGTGTTAAACTCTCCATAAGAAACCTACTTCCTTTGGGATAGTTTTGCTAGAGAAATCAGCTTACGCTCTGAAACATGAATTTTGATGATTTTTCATGTTAACGTTAATACCTACATAAAAATGTTACATATATTAGACTATTAAGTTATTGGTCCTTTCCTGTAAGCACATCCATGGCTTGCAAGACTCTGACCTCCTTTTAGTGTGAGCAGTGTGCACTGACTGCAGGCATTGTGGAAATATAATTTCTCTTGCCTTCCCTGCCAACGCTAGAGTGAGGATGTGCTCTCTTGTTATGAGGTAGCATAAAATTTAGAGGCTAGTCACGATGGAGGTGGTAAGAAAGAAACTTAAAGACCTCAGTAAATTTCCCGTCTAAGTGTTCCCTTTTCAAAGGTAAATGGTCTTATTCTTTGTAATCTCTCTTTGTATGTTAACAGCTTTCACAATTCTAACTCCTTTGTAAGAAAAGCACATTACAATCCCAGTCTGCTTTATCTCTGGTAAAGGAGCCAAAGGAGGAAGAAGCCAATATATTTTTTATTTAAAGTCCACCGCCTACTCAGCACACATGTACTGCAAATTCTAGACGTAGCTGTTACTCAAAGAAGCAAGTGTGATGTCACAAGTGTTTTAATAACCTTTGATTTATTTCCCTAAGTGCTTTATTAAGAGGATGCACAACAGCATTTGGAAGCCAAATGTAGTCTTAGGAGAGACTTGGAGGAGTTATTGTCAATCTCCTGACACTTCTTCCTCAACACAGGAATTTGATTGAGGCAGAAGGGCCCTGGATTCAGAACAGGGATTCCACTTCTTATTTAATGTTTCTTTGTGAGCTAATTAGCCCAGTTTGTGATCTCAGTGAGTAGGAGTATGAATAAACTTACTGTGATACAAGAGCTGTATGGTTCAGAGAACAGGATACTGGGAGATTGGTGTTCTGTTGCTCTGTGGGTTTGTGGCTATTAGATGGCAATAAATTTGGTTAGGAATAATCAAGAATCAGCAAATTCATGTGTATCAAGAGTCAGCTGCAAGGTATCCTCCCCTGGTGAGGTACTTCTAATGACATTCTGCAAGGTTAGTTCTAGGTGCAGTGATAGGGTGTTTTTTGCCATTAGTCTGCTAATAAATCTGGTATAAATTTGAAGTTTTAAGACAGGCAGGGTAACGAATCATAAAGAGACCTGAGGTAGTCACAGTGAGGCAAATGGGTTACTTAGTAAGCTGAGATCACTTGAAGGGATGTGTTTTTAGTCCAAGGCATAATAGTAGGACAAGGGCTGAAGGTTGTATTACAGTACTAAGTGCTGTCTAATTAGAGCATGGTGAAAAGCTATGATCAAATAGTGTGTAGGAGCTGGAATATGCAGAGAACTGATCATCTTGTCCCATTTTGAAGGGACTAGAATGGAGTGCTTTGATCAATGGCTACGTTGGCTAAGGAGCCAGGAATTGAATTAATAAAGAAGTTAAAACTGCAGAATGTTTCTTTTAAGACACTGCTTTGGCATGAAAAACTTTCTCTGACAACATGCAGTTTTCAACAAAACTCTGCACCCAGGATGGGATTTCTGGGCAGAATTGAAAGAGATCTGGAAAGTGTGACAGTGCATCATACTGTTTAGGATGTTTCTGTTCTCCAGAAACAATCTAAATATGCCTTCACAGGATGCCATCTGTGGCCCAGAAAGTCACAGAATCCCAACTGTTGGAGGCTGGGAGAGTATTTAGAGGAAATAAGAATTCACACTTCCTGATGTCTTACATAGTTAGCTGTTGTTGACTGTCATCAGACACGGGGCACTGAGTTAAATGGACTTTGGCTCTGATACGAGATGCCCACCCTGATGGTGTGGTAGCACAGAAATCTGCGTAGAGTAGTCAATGGAAGTGTTACTATTGTGATGTAGTTGTATCTCATAGCTGAATTTACTCATATCCATTTTGCTAAGATAATTGTTTTATATTAATTCATTCTGAATTACCTAATTCAGCATCAAGGCTAACTTGGTGAAATGTTGAATTGAATTAAAGAAGAGATATAAAATTAGACAAGTCTGAAATGTCCCTCTATGGTCATTCATATAGTAAATGCTTCAAATTCCAATTTGACCAAGTTTAGTGTCTATTTTATAAGAATAGTGAATTGGGAAATGAAAAAAAGTAAGTGTATAATGAATGGTAGAATCAGGTGGATAAAGGATTGCCAGGCCAGGTAAAAATGACAAGTACTGAAGAGAGGTTGGGGAGGAAATCTAGTGTTTGAGGCAAAGATGATTAGATGTGGTTAAGCTTAGAGCAGTTGCATGGGGAGGTCAGCTCTTCTGCTTGTAGAAAGTGGTATTAATTCACTGATCTGAGTCCAACTGCTCTACTTTCCACTAGCTGTCCATGTGCTCCAGGAATGATGTCTGGCTGCTGATATAAAAGCAGCATCACCCTTCTTGTTAGGCTTGTCTTACTAATTTAGATTATCTTGATAGCTGCTATTATCATTTAGCTTTTCAGTATTATCAATATGCAAAGTAAACAGAAAAGGTGGTTGAAATACAGTAAGTGTAGCTATAAAGTATAGTGAATCTGTGTCCCATTATAAAATAACGGTCAGTATTGTAATAAGTATAAATTCATTGTCCAGCCCTTCTGTTACTATAGTTAAAAAGACATTGGGTTGAGCAGTTGGTTTCTCTTACATTCAGCTGCTCTTTATTGTCTCAGAAGCCTGCTGAGTCAATTTTTTTAGAAAGAAGATAGAATAAACCTCTTGGAGTCAACAAGGCTTGTTAATTTGCAGAATTTCTGTTGAAATTGCTTTGAAAAACTTGTATAGAGATATAATAGCCAGTTTTATGTGTGTGGATTATCTCCGATGTGTAGTTACTCCTGGAATAGTGATTAGTGCTCTGAAAAGAAAAGAAAGCGTGTGGATTTTTGTTAGCTTGATATGGTAAAAGATCTACAATTATTCACAAGACGGATTCCAGTGATTGAAGAACTGCATGTTGCAACTTTCTTCCAAATCAAATCCAGAGTCCAAGCATGCCTCATGTAGCTGAGGGAAGGTCTGAGACTATTTATTCCTTTTATAACAACTAGGAGTAGCCTTTTTCATTATAAGTAATCCTATGAAGTCAGTAGGAATTGATCATTGAGTAAGGGAGGATCAAATCAAAGATGTGCTTTGCCCAGTACCTTGTTTTCAATGTGAACCAGCAGCAAAGAAGAAAGTGTGTAAGAACAAGGCCAAGAGTGTGATGCTTCCCTGATGTAGCCTTCCAGCTAATGCTGACTTCCAGCTCCAGTACTACATAGAACAGAAGTGTTTTGTAGAGGTATTTACTACTGCTGGTGAGTGTGTTTATGTGGGGGTTATTTCTCCTTCTCAGAATGTATGTATCATTTGAACCAAGACAAACTTTTAGCATGTAGAATTGGGGACAGCTGAAAAGCACCAGGTGGTTGTTGGCCTGTGTCAGCTGCAGCAAGAGCTGAATTAATGCTCGAGAACAGAGCATTTTTCTGTGCCTTTAGCCATCCAGTTTCTTTTCCCTACATCTCTTTATATATGTGAAGTCCAAATTCACCCAGCTGTATTTTATCTTATAAAATGAACTTGCTGCTGCCCATGTTGGATGGAGTGCCCCACGGAAATGAAGAAGTAAATGATACAAAATTGGACTTGTGTGTAGCCTTAAGGGCAGGGCGCTCCATATGGTAGACAGAGAACAGAATGTCTTTTGAGTTTTATTGATAGCTCTTTTAGCGCTGCCTTATCCTTTTAATGAATTGAGAAAGTAGAAGGGATGACTTTGGAAAGCTCCATTAAGCAGTAAGGAAAAATTTTGACTCTTAGTAAACTTGTGCTGTATAAATTTGTACCGTGCTGCTTACTAGAAAATGGGAGTTTGTAAGAAGAATGCTCTCTATTGCTTCCAGGCTGGCTATATTGTTACTACCACCTCAGAACTATTTTTCTCTTCAGAGAGGTAGCAATGACCTTGACTCTTACCACTCATCTACTCAGGACACTTGGCTGAACACATCAGTGATACCTTTTTAATTACTGTACCTGAACCTACAGTGGGGACTTGCTGGCTTATTATTTAATTTTGTGAATCAACCTAGTGATAACTGTGCCGCCCTCTTCTGGTTAAGTGGGATGTAGAGAAATGAATTTACCTCCTCCTTCCCTGTTTGATAGATCGACTTCCCATGTGAAAGATCTTCCCCAAAAGTACCTGCAGAAATCTTGGTCATAAAGGAAGAAATAGGGAGTTAAAATTCTATCAAGCTGTGTCCTCTCTGTTCTGAGAATGAAATCTGAAAATCAGCCTTAGCTTTTTAAGGCCTAGATGTTCACCAACCGATAGGATAAATCAGCCTCTCATGGCTGCAAAATATCTTTTCACTGATGGAGGGGAAAGTCGGGGAGAAAGGGAATCATGTAGTTATTGTCAGCATTGCTCTTGGTGGGTCAGGTCATGTCATGCATGGGATAATACCAACACTTACTGTGTCTACCTGCCCTTAGGCAGGAGCTACATAATCTGCTAAAAGATTGAGTGTTGACACCTATGTTAGTAAGTTTAAGAATCTGCTCTTGATGGAAGGCCCTCTGTTACTTTGGAAAACACGAAGAAAGTCATAGCTTAATCTGACACATAGAGAAAGTACATGTGCGGCGTAAAGCTGGCTGCATAATTCAATTCATTTTGGCATCTGTTTTATTTCATGTAGAAACTGATGTCTTCCATCACTTCTGCACTTAATGAGCTCAAATCCATCCAGGAAGGGAAGAAGGATGCTGAGTAAATTTAGCAGCATCTAAGATGCCTTAGAGCCTTAACTTGTGCATTTGGCCTGCGTTTGACAGTCATCATGTACATGTCCTAATATCTTTCTGGGCATTGTCATCCTGTCCTCCCACATAGCTTTGTCCCTTCCTTTCCTTTCTAAAATACAGCTTCTCTGGCCTCCTTGCTTCTGTTTTTTCCTTTGTGGTTTGAGGAAGTTTTGTGTCTTGCTCTGAAAGCTGCACAGTATCTTTATATTTTCTTATGCAGCATCACAAACAAGCAGAGAATTTTGCTAAGTGCAGATGTCAAACATTTGTCCTCTCAATTACTAAACCTCTTGCAGCCTTTTATGCAATTGTAGATGACAATAACAGACTCTCCTGTAAACTGTCATTACATCTGTGGAAAAGCTGATACAGATTTCAGTAAGCTTTGGATCAGACTCATTACTAGTTATTCCTGTCTAATGACAGATTTGTTTGTCTTTTCTGTGCCATCCGCAAGTACACAAAGTTCTTTTAAATGGAGTTAGTGTTTGTGAAATGGTCTGCTCCTTTCTGTTTGTTTGTGCACCTAGCAATAATGTGCCTCCTGGGAAAGCAGCCCTTGCACTAGGACTGTTGCAGCTGAGTATCCACCAAGTCAGGTGGATCCAGCAGGCAGGTGAGTGCATTGGGGAAGGGAGTGTTGCTGGCACATCAGGCAAAGGCTCACAGCTTGCTGTCCTACTTCTCAGAAGAGTTCACACCACCTACTACTGGTATCTGATTCCTAGGAAAGATTTCAACTGTGTGAATAGGGGCTGAATGTAATAACAGAGATTAGTGAAACCAGAGGTGTCTATGGAGATTCAAACTTGAGTGCCTTAACAGTATGACTAGGCTTGTTGTCCAAGGGACTGGAGATGCTAAGACAGAAGTAAATTCTAAGGAAGAATTTGACTGAGGCTAACGGACTTTTTTTTTTTATTATTATTTTTTTAAAAATCTGATTGGCAGCTTCTGTGCTGTGTCAGAATAAGCTTGATCAATAGCCAGCTAAGCCTGCTGTGCTTGCTAATGTGTTATTGGGATCACTGTGCCCTCTCTGGAAGACAAAGAGGGAGAAAATCACCAGGCATCCCACAATAACTGTTAGTCTCCTGACCAAGCCTAGCACCTGCTCCTCTGCAGCAGGGTACCGTGGCCCCTCTCCTGCTCTGTGGTTTTGTGTAGTAGGTGCAGGTGGTTGCCCTGATTTTTGAGTCACCAGCTGTGACTGGTATGTGGCTGAAACACTGGTGTACAGCTGTGGCAGAGACCTGTGGGAGGTGAATCTCATCTGCTCAGATCTTGAGCTGCCAGTAGTCCTGCTAAAAGGCCCAAACTTGCTGCTGCAGCTTCACTGAGCTCACAGAACAGTGTGTTCAGAAACTCAGCTGTATCTTAAATATAGCTCTGTAATGTTTTAATCAAAAGAAAAAAGCAAAAAAAAAAAAAAGTTGAAGAAAAGATAAAAAGATGTAGTAAGGAGGAGGCACTGTTACTATTTCCTTTCTGCCAGAGTAACAGAATAAATAAATAGTGTCTTCATTCAGCATAAAAAGACCATTCCATTAGTTGAACTAATGGACTAGGAGTGGGTTTATTTGGAGATGGAGAACAGAGATCTAGTTCTGGTCCCCAGGCAGGGGTATATGTGATTTACTTATTGTTTGTGTTCCAGCACTGTCATTTGCTGCACTCAAGGCTGACTTTCTGGAATTAATAATTTGTTATGCTTAGTTAATGGTTCTTCCCCTCAAGTAGACACTTACTACTGAGTTGCTCACCACTGCTGCAGGTCAGATGGGTGTATCAGTTGCCACAAGAATCACTTCTGCCTGTCTTCACTCCTAATTTTCTAAAGCAAACTTCAGTCTTAGCTGCTGCTTTGTTTCCTGCATCTTCTTTTGCTCTGTCAGCTAAAGACTTCTGTTCAAGCAGGTCCCAAAGGTGTGCTTTCTTAAATCCCTGGTTCATTTTAAAACGATTCCCCAGCTGGTACCAATCACTGGGTTGAATCTAGGTATGCTGATTAGCTGCTATGACAACTGTGTCTAATTAGCTGAGTGAGTATCTCCCTTCTGAGATACCCAAAGGAGATGTTTGATTTGAAGGTTTTATTTAGATGAGCGAGGAGTTAATCATTATGTGCAAGCCCAGTGTTTGAAGACAGTTCAGCCTCTGATCCAGCTCGATAGCCTTAATTCATGGAGGCAAAAAGGTTGGTTCCACGGGTGATAATGGAATCACTTTTTTGTGTCCCTCTCTGTTTCTCTACAGAGTAAAGTTCTTTTTCCTGGTCACTTTGCCACAGCCCTCAGAAGATACATTTGAGCTCAATCAGGTTCAGATTTTGCCCTGGCTTTTCATTTCTTGTGGGTAGCTGAGCAACATCACATTTGGGAATGGTGTAAACATCTTCATCCCTCTGAAAACTTCACAGGAATTTCCCAAAGGACTGTAAATGCCTGAAATGTAAAAGTGGGAATGTAAGTGTTTCATGGTCCCAAGACCAGCTGTGTTTTCAATAAGCTCCCAGCGTTGCTGGCTATGTCTGTCCTGCAGAATTCAATTATCTTTGTGAATCTTGGCCTAAATTCAGTTTGTGTTCTTTGATGCTTATCAATGTTAATGAAGAAATTTGGTAACACATGCTCTTTTGGGGATCTGTAAACCACTGATGAATACAAAAGTAAACTTCCTCATACTGAAGCTTATTTTGTTTTAAGCAGCAGGAGGAAGCATTTAGGAAGACTACTGTAAATCTCAAGGTGATAAAAGCATGGCTGGTATATCCAATGGTACAGTAGTTCAGGGCAATTTTTTTGTAGCAAGGGGTTTTGTACCTGGTGTTGCAACAAGAAATTTTGGAGTTTGCAATTTATCTGTCAGCCTCTCACTCTCGGGTTCCCTCTTCTACTCTTCCCACATCAGTGACCAAGCTATAAAGCCAGCCTTGGGCCAGTAGCCCCTTCTTTGGTGGCTTTTTACAGGGGATGGGATCGTTTGTCTCGGATGACCTCCTGAAGGATTTTCAGAGTGGTTTGATCTAGTTTGAATTGTAACTCATTTCCTCTCCTGCAGACACAGTTGCTCCTTCATCCTCAACCCCTTTCTCTACCTGATCTCTCCCTTAATGATACTTAAATGCCATTTAAGGGGTGGCTTTTCCCAAACCATGTTTTTTCTTGCTTATTTCCTCTGTTCTTTTTGCCAGCAGCTTTCCTCTTAAATATCTTAAGTCTATTCTTACAGCAAACAAAGCAGGCTAGAACAAATAGAAGAGCCCCACATCTATCGCATCTCCTATACATCGTTTTGAAATGTCCTTTATCAAAATTGTTAGCAGCTCAGGAATCTAATAAACCCTTTAGTTTTTATCCATTAATGAATTTAAGATTTTTCCAATTAAGCCTTACTATTAAATAATAATTTTTTAAAAATTACATGAGCTTTGTTTCATTCTCTCCCACAGTTCTGTTCTACTCTCATAAATAAAACATTCCTACAAAAAAGTACACTTAATATATTCTCATACTTCCACCCAGCCTGAGTTTCTTGACTCTCAGAAACCTCACACAATGTTGATAATTTCATGGGACCACTGCTGTGCTGTGTGAGGATGACTCAGCTTTCCATTTTTAAAGTAGCTTTCCTTTTTTTCTTGCATCTGCACATTTCTCGCACAAAACCTAGCTCACTTTTTGAGGTTTGTCATGGCCCTCTCTAAGCCATGATTGTCTCCACTGCTACAAGAAAACCTGTCAATCTACAATCACCTGGCCTAAATGATTTTGTAGGTAAAAGGGTTTTCCTTGCACAGCTTTCTCTTTGCATATTTTGATTCTGGTCCTCTGAGGTGAAACTAGAAAGGCCAAGCCAGTCTTATCTGCACCCTATACCTTATTTTTATTATCTATATCTTGCTGATAGTTGAGATTATCCAGGCTAGAGTATCTTCCCTTTTATGGACCAGAAAATCCTTTTTGTTACACTGGAAATGTGCAGAATTTCATTTTTATTTAATGAACTACTGCTGGGAGAGTCCTTCCCTTTTTGAACCCAATCACTTCGTCAGCTTGATTAGTCAAATTGTGCTGGTGAATCTATTACTCTTCTCCATAATCATGAGTGCAGTTGCATTATTAAACATCTCCGTCTGTCATATACACAAGGAGAGTTCAAAGGGCTGAAGGAGAGCACTAGCCAACAATAATAAGTAGCAGAGTGACTCAGAGAGGTCTCTTAAGATGGAGGTAGCTTCTAACTTGAAGGTTTGTGGCACTTGAGAATGACTATATCTTGACATTTGCCTTGCTGTAAGATGATTTGATTGAAACTAATTTCAGTATATTGGTGGTTGCTGCAGTGTAAGAATGGGCCAAAGTATGAGGTGATTTGTATGGAAGGAATTATAGAATGGTCAGGGTCAGAGGGAACCTCTGGAGATGATCTAGTCCCACGCCTCTGCTAAAGCAGATTCACCTGTAGCAGGTTGCACAAGAATGTGTCCAGACAGGGTTTGAATACCTCTGAGGAACAAGAATCTACAGCCTCCCTGGGCAGCCTGTTCCTGTGTTGTCACTCTCACAGTAAAGAAGTTTTTCCTCATGTTCAGGTGGAACTTCCTCTGTTCCATTTTGTGCCCTTTGCCTCTTGTCCTGTTACTGGGCACCAGTGAAAAGTGTCTGGCCCCGTCCTGTTGAAACCCATTCTTTAGATATTTATAAGCATTGATGAGATCCCCTCTCTGTCTTCTCTTATCCAGGCTGAACAGACTGAACTCACTCAGCCTCTCCTTGTAAGAAAGATGCTCCAGTCCCCTAATCATCCCCATAGCCCTCTGCTGGACTCTCTCCAGTAGTTCCTTTTTTTGGATGGGGGCTGGGGAGCTCAGAACTGGACATAATACTCCAGATATGATCCCACTAGAGCAGAGAGGGAGGGTATCCTCCCTTGACCTTCTAGCTGCACTCATCTTAATGCACCCCAGGATATTATTGACCACCATAGCCATGAGGATGTGTTGCTGGTTCATGGTTAACTTGTCTACCGGGACTCCCAGAACTGCTTTCCAGCTGGTCAACCACCAGCGCAGGGGGTTATTTCTCCTTAGGAGCAGGACTCCTTTGTTGAAATTCATTGGGTTCTTCTCTGCCTGGCTTTTCAACCTGTCCAGGTCTTGCTGAATGGCAGCACAGCCTCCTGGGGTAGCAGCCACTCTTCCCAGCTGAACTGCCTCTGACAAACACAGGAGCAATAATAAATGTTCAAAGGACACATGCACAACAGCCTGTCTATAGCACACAAGGTCATTCCCACTGCATTCCTGTTGCTGCAGCAATTAGAAATGAGAAGTCTGACTGGTCGGGGCTTGCTGAAGCTCCCCCAGCTCTGCTTGCTTTACTTTCCTTGGTGTCATCTGGCTCCAGTCCAGCCTCAGTCCTTGAACAAGAGGGAAGACTATTTCAGTTTTGCTTATGTGTCTGAGCAGCCTTTGGGCTGGCTGCTTATGGGAGCATCAGCAAACCTTCTCCTTGGGCACCTGGCACTTTTCTGTGTTGATTGACATGCCTCCCTTGAAGCTGGCTTGAAAAGTGTTTGCACTGGAAACAAGTGGAGCAAATTCTAATTTGTCTGGAATGGGCCCTCCTGTTAAATGTTAAACTGACCTTTTCAAGAGAAATTTACTTGATAGTTCTAAGTGAAGCCCTGCTTTAAGCTAAACCTGTCACTACAACGTGATTAAATTCACTTAAATGTACATCAGTTGCACATATTATTAATGGAAATTGAGATCAGCCTAAATGGTAACCATAAATTTTAAAACAGGGGGAAGAGGATGAAGACAGAAAAAGCCTAGACATGATGTGAAGGTTAAGGTGCCTTATTCACCCAAAGATTAGATAGGCTGAGCAGGGAACTTTATTCTGAAGCAGCAAAAAAAAAAAAAAATCACTGATTACTTGTGTATTTACAGTGCTCCGATTCTAATTGAATGGGGATTTGCTGCAGTTTTGGCAGGGGTCTGTTCTGTGGAGTCCTAGAAGAACTGGTCACAGTTGGCTGGTCTTATTTCACCTGCTACTGGACCTGGACTGTTGCTTAAGAAACAAATTATCAGATTTCTGGCAGCCTGTTTGATAGGTGGTGGAGGCGTCTGTGAGGGTGTGTGTAGATAGTGCTCAAAGTGGGTTTCTGGGCGTAGCTGTGATACAGGAATATCTATTTCCCTAGTTGAACCGCACATTTAAAATCTTGCACCCATTCTTGCTTCCTTCCCTTCCCCACCATCCAGCCATGAGAGTTCCATTTCTTTGTTACTTAAATTGTCTGTTCTAATTGGGTCCTAATAAATCAAAACTAAATGGAAGGCCTTCTACTTACAGGCATTTATCAGTGACTTTCTATCAAGCAGAAGGACAGGACTTGGCAAGCATCTCCCAGACAGATGTCCAGGGACTTATGAAGGTTCTTTTTGAGGGTGTTATCTTTATGTAGCTGTGTGACCTTTGTGATTCAAAGTTCAGATTTGAAGCTTTTGTAATTAATAACTCTTGTTCTACCAGACTTGGCTTCCACACAGGTGAAACTAGCATGGCTTTTTCCAGTTGTTTTGGGATGTAGAGTACTTCTGCTTCTATGTTGCATGAAGTAATAATCCATAAATACAGCCAGATAAGCTCTTTGGGTTAGGAGCTAAGTTTGCTGCATTACCTACATGATGGAAGGAAATGCTAATATGTTGTCTGTCCAACATACAACAGATTATTTCCTTTTCTACTAATGCTGGGGGTTATGCAGCTTTTGTTGTCGTGTATGAGATCTGGGGGCCAGTGAAAAAACAAATTTGCTGACTTTCTAAGCATATTGGAAGACACATCTTATTTAAGGAAATTAGTAGTGGCTGAGGGTGGTAAGTCTATTATAACAAGGCAGAAGGACTTCTCAGTACTTGGCCAAGTTCCTCTTGGTAGCATTATTTTAATGACTGGATTGTGTAATTAACGTCTTTATGCACCACAGCTTTGGAGAGACCTTTCTTATAATTTTAATTCCAAATAAATTACAAGCAGATGGCTTAGGAAGGGAAAAAGAATCTTCTGGTCAAATTTAGATTTATTTATTTTTTTTTAAAGGCACTTGAATATAAATTATGAGTAATGGATGAATGTGACCTATCAGTAAGGATTTTACCATCAAGAAATCTTTTCAAGATATTTCAATTTGCAGTCTATTTTTTCGCAAACAGAAGATATAATTAATACAAGTGATTTTTGTAATGCAGGGCAAAATAATAACTTGGTCTTGCGCAGTAAGTTTCTGATATGGAATTTACAGCCTAGCTTTAACTTTGTTTTATCATTTACCAGTAACGTAAAAGCAAGATCCCATCTTGTCTGTAGCTGGCTGTGACTTAAAGATGACTTTCAAAATCAAAGAACCAAAAGAACTGGGCTGATTTCAAGACTATTAGCCTGCAATTCCTCTACCCATAAATGCCAGTGTATCAGTTTGCTAACAGACTCCTTGAATTCTTTGCCTTGACCATGTCTTAGTCTATTCTTAATACATACCACATGCTCCTGATCATTTTTTTCTGCCGAGTGACTGGGAGCATGCATTCTCCTCAGGCCTCTGAAATGGTATTAATCTTCTGCTCTGTACTTTGATTTCATTTCCTGTAAAAATCCATCTTCTGCTACTGGAGTTGACCTAAGGTTAGATGTCAAGGGAACAAATTACTGTCACTTGCTTGATACCCCAAGAGTAGCTATAAATAGCAAACTTTATAACCCCACTGATCCTTGAGATACATAGTGATAAATATGCTCCTACCAACCGGGAGGAAAAAATAAAGCTTCGTGGCACTGGGTGATGTATATTATTTGAAACTGACATAAATGGTACAGCCGCATCGTTCAAATAGCTATAAAAGAAAAGAAAAAATAACTATCATTGTATTTGCCTGCTTTAAATCATTAATTAGTGTTTCTTGGGTACAGCAATTGAAGTAATCCACTATCACAGCTTTTAAATCCAGCAACAATTAATTCCTTCTCGGGTAATGGGGTAGAGTAACAGTCTAGCTAACAGTGTATCCTGTTCACTACGAGGACTCAGAACTAATTTAAACCTTTTCAGTAGAACACATTTCTGCTGGGGGAAACGGCATTAGTCAGATGAATCTTTTGCAATATTTTAGAAATGAAATCTTGACAGATGTTGGAAGGATTTGAAACTGAAACGGCGTTTCATTTTGATTTTCTCCTTGTTTCATTTGAGCTTTTTTTTTCATGTGGAGTGACAGACTGTTTTATAAAATATTCAGTTGAATGAATAATGGTAACACTGGTACTAGTGGGATGAAACACTCTGAGATGTGTTTGGATTTTTTTTATCTTAATATTTTTCCCCCTGTACTCTTTTCTATCCAGATTTTGGGAATCGTGATAGTTTAAAACAAAGAAAAAAAAATTGTTAGCGTTACCTAAGGGATGGGAATTCCATCTTCCAAATAACTTCAATATACATTAATGCACGAGCATGTTTTCAGCTGGTTTTAAAATGCTACTGGTCCTTGGGAGTTACTCCATTATAACAACTAAGGGGCTTGGACAGTGATTTTGAAAATAATGTCTTGGGCTGTCTGGATCTTTTAAGCTTTCTAGCAGTTGATTTGCACTGGCAGGGTAGAACGAAGATTGCATATTGTGTTGCAAATGCTTGGATGGTGCTAGCTTGAAAGCCTCTTCTGCAGGGTGTGTAATAAAGGCAAGATTAGGCCTGCAACGTTCTTGTGACGTGATAAATCTCTGTCTTGCTCTCAACTGGAGATGGGCTAAAGCAGTTTTCTGGGTGTATAACATAGGGATGGATGCTAATATTGCTCTGCTGAGCTAGTATCTCAAATGTTGTAACTAGGCTCAGCCTGCTGTGAGGGGTTTTTTTTTGCCTGGTAACACCCACCTTTTCAAGAAAACTGCAATGACCTTAGTGTTATGATGGGGTGGGGAGTGTAGGACGTGTGTGTGGTTGTCTCATCTCACTGATTAATGGAAAAGCTTCCTGTTGCTCTGCCCTCAAGCTAGAAAATCCATTAACCACCACTTGGGGTGCCTGAAATTTATTCTGGCCATTACCATCAATTAAAAAGATAATAGTGTGATGATTACTGGGCTACAGTCCTAGCTATTTCTGTGATTTACACCAGGCTACAGTGGAAGTGGGAAGATGTAACACTTAAAGAACCACTTTATAAGCAAGAATTTGTAATTAATGGTGTGGTGATGTCAGTATGCCCCATGTAAACATATGACAAGGAAAAATCATTAGTCATTCTGAATTCTTCTAATTTAAAGGGCGTCCTTTAAATGTAAGGAGGAACAACTTTAATATCCATCATAACTAAGCTGAGATATTTTTCTTGATGACCTCAAGCCTCGAGTCAGACTGTGCCTGCAGGAATGGCTTCATTCTGAGTTTCAGTGCTGGCTGGTAGGGGATATGCTGATGAAGGAAGGGTGGAAATTTGCATCCTAGCCTGCTTGTTTGTTTTGACAAATGAGTCAGGTGAATAAAGAGGTCTTCCAGACTGGTACCTTCTCAAAGGTAGCAAGGAACAAGCCTGTTGCCTGTAAACTCTCAATCCTTTCTTCAGGAACTGATCCTTCTTTGAAAATAACACTATGGTGGTAAATGGAGAAAATATTGAAAAGCAGTACTATGGACTGAGACAGGGAAGGGGGGAATACTTAGAGTGTGCATACAGTCAGGTGCACAAGTGTAAATAACGTAACAGCTTTAAGTATATACTAATGAGTTCCCAAAAATTAATGGTCCTGTTGGAGCTACTGATCCTTCCCACAGGCATCCAGGAGCCACAACACAAGACGGCTCATAGAAAGAACAGGAGATTGCACTAGTGTTTCAACCAAAGCACCACTAGTGCTATCCTCTTGTGTCTTTCCCTGAGAGTGTCAAGTGGAGGTCTTGCTTTGATGCCTCTCCCTTTGTTTTTTCCTGGCTCTCACCTAGCACTGGATTAGTGTAGTTAAAGTGGTTATGATTGCTACCCAGTTCAGTAAGATAGGAGGATCTGAAGAGATTTTATGGATACATGTGTCACCAGGGCTGAAGCAGATAAATATATACGCATTCATGTGTTGAGTTTACCTCATTTTACTTTTGATTCATTACTATACTTTTGATGATCTACACTGCATGCTATCTCTTCCCTAGGTTTTAATTTACAGTGAATATACTAGGTATCTTCTAGAAGAAGCTGGGTGAGCAACACAGACTAGTTTGCTCTAAGGGCTGTTTGCCATAAACGATACAGATGTGATTGATCTCTGCACAGAAAACTATTCTTCAGCAGAATAGATGTGAACTAGACTTTAGCAGTTCACAGAGGTACAAGGTGTGCATCATAGCAAGGACAGAGTGGATCAATCCAGGTGGATCATTCTGGTTTCAGGACAAGATTGACTAAATCTGCTCAGCACAATTCTTCCAGCACATGGACAGGACTTATAGGACCTGATGCTAAGCTTGGACAATTGGAGAGACTTCTAAGCCTTTGCCATCTTGCCAGCCTTATGGGCATTCGTGTGGTACCCAGACTAGTAGAAGAATTCTTCTCTTCCTTGTCCTTACATTCAATAGTCATAAGTCCTGCTGTTGCTTAACTCTGTGCATTAAGGTGTTAGTAGGTTTACACTCTTGTCTCGTTCAGCTGGGGACACTTGCATGTTTTGATAGGAATGGTTGGACTCGATGATCCGGTGGGTCTCTTCCAACCTGGTTATTCTATGATTCTATGTTCATCATAATTGATTATTTCCCTTTACTTCTCTCTTGACATAGATAAGACTAAGAAATACCCTTATCCTGATTACTTGGCTTTCCTTTATCCTATATGACCTGTCTTCTGTCCTGCTGGAAAGTTCCCACTACTATCAAGGAACAAAGCAAGAAAATACTGGAGAGGGCTAATGGAGGGCTACAAAGATGATTAGGAGACTGGAGCATCTCTCTTATAAGGAAAGGCTGAAAGGCCTTTCTTCAACTATTATTTTAAGTGGAAATAAGCAACTCATCTGGGTCACCTACAGATAACATTATCTGTCCCTCCCACCCTAATATTTCCTTTCTTTCTGATTTGGGTAAGATTTTGAATAATTATTCAGTGCAATATTTGAACTCTGCATTGGATGATAAAATATGAGCTGCTTCTACTGCTTGTCACATCTTTAATTTATTTATAGTAATAATCAGCTGAGTTATATTAAGCCAAAAATTGCAAGAAATTTGAGTGTGAATATTTCTGTTAATTTAGATTACTCCAAATAAAAGCTGATTAAAAGAGAGAAGAAGAAAATTGAATTACTTTAACTGATTATGCAGAGAAATGTCAACTTCATAGTGTCCTATTGTTTCTTCATAATTTTTTTTTCACCCCTCTTGTCCCCCAAGCCTTTTTGATGGTTTCTGTAGGTGGGAAACCATTTTGTGATGAGAAAATTCTTTTCATAAGGGAAAAATGCATGTTTCTGTTAACTCATATAAAAATTCATAAATTCGTTTCTAGTAAAAGCTGCACTTGCAAGTCAAATGAAGCAAGACACTTTCAAAAATGGGACTTAAATCTGTTTTAAAATGCACATTTAAACTGTATTTAATTTTCTGTTTCTTCCTTTCGACATTGATATTAAGGCGCTTTCACATCCTGATTAACATACACAAAACCCCAGAAAACTTATGCTGTCAGGATGGAATGGGAAGTTGGTGGAGCCTGAGGGGCCTTACGTTTGGCTCTGTCACAAACTTCCTTCAAATGCAGGATAAGTTTTCTAGTCTTTCCCACTGCATCCTTCACCTCAGCAGTGGGAACAGTAATACTTGCCAGCCTGTTGAGGGTCTCCTGAGAACAAAAAGTCATCAGAAATGCATTCACTTAGGGAGTGAGATATGTGGGTCCCTTGAGTTTTGAAATCTCTTCTTTACCTTGACCCTGGAGACATCTTCAAAAGTTAATTCCAACTTGCCATTTGAAGTGTTTCAACACCATGACACGTGCCGTGCCGTTACAGAGATGCAAAGAAATGCTAAGCAATTCTTTGGCTTGTCACTGCTGTCAGACCACTTACTACTGCCCTCCTGAGCCAAGCTCTTAGGAAGGCAAAAAAAACCTCTCTCAACTAGCTTCACTTTAGCTTAATCCCTGCTTAAAGCAAATAAGCTATAGCTAAAAATCAGCCAAGACGTTTTAATGAAGTGAGGAAGAGGAGGCGAGGAAAGGCATAAAGACATTTTATGTCTGGTCCCAAGCTGCAGAGACTTGTGTCAGGGACATGACTCATTTCAGTCTTGAAAAGCCTGGGTTGCTCAGTGGGATACAGGAATTTGAAATGAAAAATCCCATGCCCTGCCTTAAGAAGTACAAAGGAAAAAATCCTTGGACTTTCTGATATGATAACCTGTGTTCTGGTGGTGTACTAATAGCCATTCAGAGGGTGACATCAGGAGAGAAACTTGTGAGGACAAAGTCTGACTCTCTGCTGCGTGAAAACTGTGTCTAAGGACACAGGATTCACTGTGTATATGAAATTCGACACTGGAACCAAGACTGGGGAGAGACAAAGAGGTGGTTATAGAACACATTCTAACCTGTCACAGTGAGACAAAGCTCAACTCAATCGCTACTTGGTATGAGTGTACATGTTCAAATGCAGATGTTTTCTTACACTACGTTGGAAAATTTTGACATGTGCCAGCCTACAACACTTTGTGAAGCAGTTTTTAGCTAATAACATCACTGTGCTTGAGCACCCATCCTATTCGCCAGACCTGGCTTTCTGTGATTTCTGCCTCTTCCCAAAGATCAAGGTAGTACTCAAAAGAACCCATTTTTTTTTTTTTCTTAGTAGGTGATGTGAAAGAAAAAATGATGGAGATCCTAAACAACCTTTCAGAAAAATGATCTATGCAATTGCTTTGAGTGTTGGCAGCATTGTATGCAGCTGTGTGTCAACTTAGAAAGGAACTATTTTGAAGATGATCATAGCTGATTTTCTTAATTTATTAAAAAGTTAGCAGCACAATCTCGGGGGGGTGGGTTGTGTCAGATTTCTTATACCTTCCAATTACACTTCAATATGAAAATATAATACTCCTTTCAAAATGTGTCAGTCTCTATGAGCCAAGCAAACAGTTCCCATTGGAACTGGGCACAGCCTCGGGGAGTTACTTATACAATGAGACAGAAAGACAGCTAGGGGTGAGAAGCATCCAGGTGAAGCAAGGTAATTTGTAAACCAAGAGTAACTTTCTATGAAAATAAAAAAATGGGATAAAAGCCCCCAGTTCCTCCCTGAGAGAGAAGCTGAGATTAGGTATTATTACTTTCTGGAAAAAAATACCAGGGTTATGCTTGAAGGAGTTAAATCAAAACAGACATCAGACCAAAAGTGACCATCTATCAATGGCTTGTGAAAGGCTTGATAGGAAGAACATCTGAACTTAAGTGGTTAGCTGTTGAAGATGACTTTGATATTTTTAGCTTTTGTGAAACGTGGTATGGCAAAAATCAATGGGAAACTTTAGTACTTGGCTATAAAACCATAAAGGAAAGAGTTATTCAATATAAATGATGAGCCTAGAAAGATCACCAAAAAGAAACAACGCAAAAGTCAACAACTCTACGGCAGAATTTATGAACAGGCTTAAAACATTGCAGACAGGAACGCTCCAGCATTACCAGCTCCAGTATTTTTCGCATGCGTATTTGAATATGACTTTTAACATGTTAATTATAACTTTATTCAAGAACATGTTCAGTGAAAGCCTTTTGTAAATGCAACCTGTGACTCCGGAGTTCTGCCTTCTGTGATCTGAAAGCCTTCTATCAAAAAATCTGCTCATGTGGAGATTAATGCAATAGCACCTGGCAGATCTGATGCTTAACTGGCCAGTCCCTTTGGAGGCAAACCAGGTGGCAAACGTAGTTATGCAGAAGGTTGGAACAGATGATCTAATTGTCATCCTGTTTCCTACTTAAATTGCCTGAGTCCTGCCAGTGTGAATTCAAGTGCAGAAGGAGAAACAGTCTAGAGCTCATCTTTTTGCACTGCTACTGGCCATGACAGGCTGCCTTGCTCTGCTGCTCCCTAACTATGTTATGGATAACCGGTGGGGAAAAAAAAAAAAAAAAAATTAGTTATTGGTGCCAATTAAAGTGATTGCTTCTTGGTGTATGTTATAGCAAGAAACTTCCTCTGTTAGTGTATGACACCTATGGGAAGGAAGCTGCACTCTAATAGACAAGAGATATGGTGTTACACATCTTAAAGTTTCTGTATGATGTTATTCTTTTTTCTAGTTGCATAAGAAACCTTGACCAAACAATAAAATGTTTGGTTCTTTAAGTCTTCAGCTGCTTATGTAAAATAAGTACAGACAGCCTTAAATTTGTAACAAAGGAGAGTAAACAGCAGCTTACTAAGGAATTTATTTAGTCTATATATTCAAACTGACAGTCCTCTGAATTTCCATAGGGTTCATGTTACCAGTTGATTCAGGCTGCCTATTATAATTGTGAAATATCGGTAGGAATGGATTGAGATATATTCATGACAGTAGGTGGACTAATGGAATTCAGTGACTTTATTTAAAATGCGGAGGAGTTTATTATAATACTGTAATAGAAATGTCATTTACCTTGATGGGAAGAGAGGGAAAAGCCCTGTCAATGAATAATAATGAAGTTATTTAAATGTCAACTTTCTTATAAATAGTTTGCAAAATACAAATTATTCTACATATTTCTAGTTTTGTTTTTATTTATTACTCAGAGAAGTCAGAGCTTCAGTCCTGCAGTTTTGTTATTTTTTATACTGTCAAATGAGCTAGCAATAATTAAAATGTTTATCTTCTCGGATGCCTGCAGAAATCATTCTGATTTACTGAAAAAGTAGTGAGTCTGATTCTAAACAGCTACTAGTAAAATTTAGGATAGATTTAATGGAAGCCATTACGACTGGAGTAGTGGGACACGTGTGAAGTTCAGAATTGAGTCTAAATAGTCTATTTCTGAATATTATTATTTTACTAAGTGTCATCTGCATTTTAATAACATCCACAATGTCGTAGCACACACCTATTTTTTATCCATCTGCAGTCATTTTTGACCCAGGCTATAGCTGTACTGAGCTGAAATGAAACAGTTTACACAGGGTTTTAAATTAATTTGATAAAACACGTATAAACACTGCCTCTCCCCTCAGACAGTTTGAGAAACCGTTGCAACATGTGTGTCCACACAAGGGCTAACAAAATTGGGCTTAGTGTTCACTGAGTTATGTATAGTTATTTCAGCAACTGTGGCTTTTCAGCAGATAGTTCAAAAGTTAGAGTTTCATTTTTATGTCTTCAGCTGTACAGGTCCTGGACTTAGTCTTTTCTGATGATTTATCTAGGGATTTGCTTGCTCTGCTCATGTTATACAGATGTGCTAGACCCGCATTCTCTCCGTAGAGCTTCAGAGAAGCAGCCTACCACACAAAGCATGGGAGACGTTGGGTGATAAATATCCATCCCCCTTCAGATAACTGGGATTGAATTTGTTGATCCTACAGTGTCATTACTGGTTACACCCTGCTGAGGTGCATCTGTCTTTTGTAACACTTCCAGGTTAGGCTGTTTTCCTGGATTGCCAAATAGCTGATGTGTTTTCATGGGTTAGGAGTCTCATGCTGCCTTATACACCCATTTAATAAGATAAATTAAGAGTTCGTTATCCAGGCTGCTAATCAATGCTTGCTTGTATACGAATACTTGCAGTAGGAATAAGATGAATGCAGGTTGGTGATGCTACAGGGTTAGATTCCTAAGAGAGGCTTCATGTGTACACAGTGTTTCATTTGATAAAATTATTTTGTTCCAATGCTTTGTGTGTATATCTGTCATCATTTCTTTGTATTGAAACACTTCTAAATGACTTTCTACTGTTGTATAACACTTAGCTTCCTGTTAAAATTAAGAGTAATTGTAAAATGGTGCAAGGGAAACTACAACTTGTAACTGGTCAGGTAGAAGGACGGGCTATTGCTAGTTTAGAAAATAATAATGTGAGTAAGATCCTATAGTAGCTCCATTGATTGCTTGTATATTTGTTCATCCGTAAAACCTGATGTTTTTCTATGCTCCCTAATCTTTCAGTTGCTTTTATAGGTGGTGACAGAAGCACGCGATGCCATCTATATATAACGTTACCTGTAAATAAAACTGTGAATGCAAAATAATTGCCTAGAGATTTGAAGTAAGAAATGGCTGGCAATTCTAAGAGTGCCATTTGCAATAGACCTTCAACATCTGTTTGCTGTATTTTGACAGGGGTAGTAGCTGCTTTTGTTTAACAATTTCAAAGCAACTTTTATGTGTCAGATTTTCTTCGCTTCTATTCCCTTTTGAAGGGTCCCATTTTGAAATCACTGTCACTGGTGTGAATAAGAGTTGCAGTACTTCATTAATATATTTTTTTCCTAAATAAGCATGTCAGACTTAGTCCTTTACTTGTCTTTGTCAGCCTGAACTTCCCAATGTGGACGTTTTGAGTTTTAGGCAGACTGCAAAAGAAATACGCTCTATGGTCATAGACCATAGATCAATTGGTATATGACCAGGAGAAATATGTGCAAATGTTTTGATAAAGATTCTGAATAGAAAGACTCAGCTTTAGTGCAAATCTATATTTTAGTGCAGTTCATCTTAATGGGTAAAATCTCAAGCTGCTGCCTTCTCATTTTATTCATGTACTGATTGCAAAATGGGAAATCCTAAAAGGCGTGGTATGATTGTGGGTGTGGAACCTGATCTGGAAATTCAACACCCTTAACATCCCAACAAAAAAACCCCACAACCAACAAACAAGGAAATTGTAATCACTGAGTGTCTTAAATAGCTTTGTAAACTTAGCCATTGTTTCCCTGACAAGAGAGAACTTGAAAATACAGGTTTCTAGGGATTATTTTAGAACGACTGCTTTTGGAGTGATTAGCAGCAGTGAAAATTCATGTTACTGGTTGCAAGTCAAGTTCTGCATGGACCCATTTGTACATTTTAAAGACAAGATACAGATTTGTTATCTGAAATAATATGTTATACTTTTAAATGTCTCTATTACCCAGATATATGTTGCTTTTCTGCACTTTGCAGATACAAACTGTACTGGTTTGGGCTGATTACCTAAATTCCCTAATATTAGGACATAATTCAGGCAAGCACGAGCTGCATAGTGAACAGAACCTCTGCTGGTAATTGATCTTGGTTCCAGTCAGAGGTTAAGAGGAGATGTTAAAGGAACTATGCACAGTTTTGTTCCCTTGTTTGGTCTACTGCAAGGCATGTGGTTGGTATCTCTGTGGGCAACTGTCATAACAGGAATATGCAATTTTCTCTACAGAATGGTGGCTCTTAAAGCAATAACAACAGCATGTGTCCATACTCTTTGCTAGTCCATGTGAAAAAAGCCCATATATATTTTATGTGTTATATATCCATGTTGTTAGGTTTTCAAAAGGACATCAGTGTTTTCACAGAAAACTGAACTCCAATTTCACTGAACCATCAGCTGGAGCAGCTACTTTGGAATATGCTGAGAAAAGACTCTTCTCTTAAGAAAATTAGTCTGAGCTTTGAGTATACAGTGAATTGATAACTCTAATCTCTTGCTGTCTGCTATTTATGGTTTAGTGATTGATAGGAATGGTTGGACTCGAGGATCCAATGGGTCTTTTCCAACCTGGTGATTCTATGATTCTATTTGGCATTTCTGACAATCGTTGCCGTCTTCTATATGTTGAATTTAGCATTTCTTATTGTATGTGTTTATTTTAAAATGCTTTGGGAAGATGCTAGTTTAATTTTTCCTAATCCAATTTAAATGCAAATTATAAGCACTCACATGATACTGTGTGTATATAATTAAGTATCATTATATACTACATGAATCATTCAAAAAGCTCTAGAGAGCCATTATGCTATGTAAAGCATGACTTATATTGAAAAGCTGCCAAGTGACTTGTGGTTTTGTGATTAAGTGTTTGTACTTATGAAATCTCTCTTTGAATTGTAGGTCAACAGATTATGGGACAACATATGAGAAACTTAATGATAAAGTTGGCCTGAAGACTATTTTGAGCTATTTGTATGTTTGTCCAACAAACAAACGTAAGGTAGGTGATAATGTGGTTGGCTCATCTTGACTTTATGATGCAATTTTGTCCTGGCGTTCTCTCCCAGTTTCCTAAATATCAGTTACTATTTAAATGGCCAGAAACTCTCTTTTTCTGTTTGCCTCCTCTTGAAAAGATATGTAGATTTACTGAAGTATAAGGCAGCTAGTACCACCTCTACTACCTACTAGTGTTCTTTAGGGAATATGCGTTTGCAAATGATGGCTCATAAATGGATAGACACAATAAATATTTTGCATTTAATTATTTGTTTACCCTCTCGATAGTGATAATTTTATTGTCTGAAAGTGAGAGAGACGTGATAGAGTAGACTTAATCCCGCCCTCTGCTCCCCGACATAAGCCTGTGAATAATGTCTTGTTCATAACCAAGGAGTCTTTGACTGATGTTCATGGGCTTTCTTCTGCCTTCTGGTAAAACAGTATTTGCAAACACTGGAAGATGACACTACAATGGACTTTTGGGGATCATTTCCTTGCTTACAGGCAGCTACCTCATGTGATCCTAACCAGAGAGCTATCTAGTGCCCTTTTAATGGGTTTCTGATTAATGGATTGTAGCTGTGGAATTCCAGTCCTTGCCCGTTCTGATGAATTTAGGTTTTGCTGGAAGATCTTCAGACATATAACATGTTGACTACTTTTGTATGACACCTGATTGAGTCCTTATACCTACTTACATTGATATGATTACACGAGACTAAAACCGAAGTGTAGAAATGGAGGGATTAATTATATTAATTAAAACAAATAAGAAAAAGTGTGGGTTAAAGTGGCCTGATGAATATCAGGACTTGGAATTATTTGGTCTCAAGTTTGTGGAGAGATGTCATCTCCTTGCAGCTGAAGCCTGTAGAAGAAATGAAGCTTTTCACCAGAAGCTAAAGAATAAAATAGTCAGATCCCTCAAATGTCCTTCAGGTTTGAAAGGTTTGTCTCCTGGCACAGGAACTGTAGTGTGGAGGGTATATAGATAATCATGCCTGATGTTTGTTGGAGTGTAATAATGCTGTTCTCTAAAACTAAGAACGGTTTTAGCTGGACAAAATCTGCAGGATGCCTTAGCTATTGTGGTGCAGAGAAACCTAAGAAGAAACTAAGGGGTTTGCAAACATCTTAAGCCAACTTAAGTACAGACTTGCTCTAAAAAAATCCTTCACCACTTCTGGCTGCACCTTCCCACTCCCTCCCTCGCGCTGCCACCCTTGTTTGTGTAGCCATCTGGTGAGCTGGATCAAGGACTAATCTGCCTGAAAACTAATCCCTTTCCAGCTCAAAAAACAAATAGATGAAAGGAAAAAGTGTTCAGGTGGAAGAGTTGAGCTGCCTTTTCTGGCAGAAGACTGCACTAAAGTTGGCCTCTAATCAATATCGGCCAGTGCCAGAGGAAAGCTGCAACACCTGAGATGAAAGGGCTGATGGAAAGGTCTAAGATTGAATTTTACAAAACTTATTTCAGCGGGAGCAGAATTAGGCCTGCAGGGACAACTTTAAGCTCTGCTTATGCTGCCTGTTTCTGTAGAACATCAGGCCATTCCTCCAATAGATGTTAATTTTAACCATCTAGCTAGTCCCCCATGATAAAGAGGATGTTGGGAAGAGAGCGTAGAGCTATATTATGCTTCCACACTAAAAATACTTCTGCAGTAAATGCAAAAATATCAACATTCAGGGTCTTTATCATGCTTGCTGTGGAACAGAAAGCAGAAGGGAACATTTTACCATCCAAACCATTTTCAGCATAAACCTAAGATCCCAAAACCTGATTGCTTCCACTCTGAAATTCTGATAACACTGTAAGAAACTCTGGTTACTGTGAAAGTTGTGTATTATTTCACTAATGGGCCGAGCTGGTAGCTGCAGACATATTTTTAAAATGTAGGACTCAACTGCTCTAAAATCCGTGAATTTTGTAACACACTTATGCTGTGTGATGGGTTTAGACTCCGCTGCATTCAATACTGAACAAACGCTACTCATGTGTTTTCCCTGAATATTTGTTTATGTAGTAAGTGATTGTTCTGACTGCACCTGCAGCCTTCAGTGCTCTTTGTTCCACAAGGCATTTCTTAGCAGAGAAAAAGATTCTTCAGTAGTGGAAAAGAAATGGTGCATTTTTCTCTTAAAGCTATTGGGCAAGGAACCTTGCTGCAACAGTGATTCATGAGTGGGGCCAGCATGTACTTAACTTATTGTACCTGTATTCTTATGAAAAAAATTCCTTTTAGCACACACTTAACTTTTAGGAATAGCCCCATTGAAACAGAATGTTGAACTTTGCTGTCTCAAGATTGATTGCTCCTAATGAAAAAAACAAGTTTATCCTGTAGGTAGTCTCGTCTGTTGCTTGCAAAGCAGAGGAGTTGGAACAATGAACTGTAGAATGCGTGTAATTGGATTTATTCAAATAATTAATAGGTTTACTTGTGGATTTCTGATGATTTCACATTCTGGAAAAGAACAAACATCATGTGTTGAATAAATTGTTTCTTATAATTTATTTGCTATTCTCTGTCTAGAAAAAAAAAAGTATCTGTAAATACACAGGATTTGCAGAGCTTCCTGCAGTTTGTGAATGCCAATTTTTTTTGAAAAGCTTCTGAAATCCAGTTCTTGTCTCTTCCCTGAACAAGATTAAATCCTTTAACCAGGCATTGCATGCAGTGTTGTATTACCAAACTGTGGTTTGGAAATAAAGATGAGAACAAAGTCAACTGTTATTTACAATTCAAACTGATGACCTGTTGCTGTTACTTGATATTTTTCCAGATTACAGTATTTTCTTAAGGAAATAACAGAAAATGGTGAATAACAGCAATATATATTAGCCCTAGCAATGAGAGAGGTGGAAACCTTGTTTTTTGGTATTCTCTCCTTTCACTGAATTACTGTACTACCTCATCATATGACTGATGACAGAGAGAGAAAAAAAATGTCACACATTGATCTTGCCAAACACACAGACCCTGTTTGAATATTTGTCAACAAGTCTCCAGAAGAGAGAATCCCTAATGTGCAATAAATCCCTAGGCTTAGGTATGTCAACGTTGGTTTATTTCTAAGGTGCATAGAGACTTTTATGAGGGGAAATACAATTATTTACATGCTTCTACATGAAGAAGTAGTGTTTGGGAATAATGCATTGGTGGTTTGAAAATTAAAATAGAAATCCAACTTGATTTCTTGAAAATCTGTTTTTGAAAAAGTTGGTCATTCATTTTCCTCTTTATATAAGCCTTTCAGTTAGGTTGCTTTTAAGCACTGCATGGAAAATCATAGAACTATGCAAATAACTGAATGAGTGGTAGTGGGGACTTTACAATTGATTTAACTAGATGTTTTCTTTTGACTGTCTCATAGTTCAGCCCATAGCTGGCAAGAAAACAGTACACAGTCTTTCCCACCCCCTACCTGGTGGTGTGAGGAGGAGAATTGGCAGAAGAAAAAGAAAACTCGTGGGTTGAGATTACAGTTTTAATACAACAATAAAAAGAGAGAGCATAAAAACATAGATAAAAGTATATATTAATATACAACCGCTCACAGCCTGATGATTAGCCCATCTCAAGCTGCAGTTTCATCTGTGCTTACAGAGGTCACAGCAAGTAGAACACTGAATGCAGAATCCAGATTGCCTACCTGCCCCTGGCCAGATTTCAGTTTCTATCCTGAGCATGATGTTGTGGTATAGAATATTCCATTGACCAGTTTAGGTAAGCTGTCCTGGCTCTGCACCTCTACACTAGAAAAACATGGGAAACTGAAAAATGTTTGATATCTCAGCAACAACTAAAATCATCGCTATGTTATCAGTGCTCTTTTCATAGCAAATTTAAAACCCAGCAACTGCTGGTAAGAAAATTAACTCTATCCCAGCTGAGCATAAACATTACCTGGAAACAACCAAAGCAGAGTGTGTTATTAATGTTTATTCTCATACTAAATCCAAAATGCAGCAGCTGTTGCGAAGAATATTAACTTTATCCCAGCTGAAACCAGGGCAGACTCAAAAAGTGCTGCTAGCTAATTTAGACACTGTATCCTTGTATGCAGCATAGTGTGTTCTTTGCAAAGAGCCACTTTGTGCAGGCTATTCATTCTTTCTACTTTCAAACCTCTTGTATCTGCGTATCTCCAGTTAATTAATAAAATACTGGGTAATAGTATCTGCCAGCACCTTTTATGGTATTAATAATTGAACTAACGTATCAGATGTTTCCTGTGGATTTGAATTTTTGTGCTAGGGTTTTGTGTTTTGTTTTCTCTCTACCTTTCTCTCTGCAGGCCTGCCTTGAATTTTCCCTTTATTCCTCCAACTGTTCAGATTTTAATTGCTGTGTGGTACAGTGTCCTTTTTTCTCTCTAAAGATGAATGGATTACAGAGCCCTTCCTCTTCTTTTATATTTAGTGGTCATGATTAGCACCTTTACCACAGCATGTTAAGCGCTGTCCTGTTTTCTATGTAGCTCTGGTATAACAGATACTTATTCTAAGTACAATTGCATGGATTTCAATGCTGTCTAGGTCCCTAACTACTTCCAATTAATTTCTGTTAACGAAACAGATTTTCAAATGGAAGAACATTAAAGGAATGGTGGCTCAGCCTTCTGTTCTTTCTGACAAGTGGAGAGAATGGTTGGCCAATGTTTCCATCAGTCAGGACAGGAGATTTCCCCTTGTGAGCTGAAGTGGGAATGATTGGGTGCTAATGTGGATTCTGTTTTTTTAATATGAACTGCTGAATTGTAAAAAGGGTAAGATCCAGGCCTATGTGCTTTATATTGGTTCTTTGCACCTTCCCTTGGGGAAAATGTTTTTAGAGATGAACAGTTCCACCTGAAATTGTTGTTTCTCTAGAAGCTGCTACCCGCAGTTGCTGAAATCAGATTGGGAACGTTTCTGAAATCCTCTATCTGACCTATCTCACCATGGAATCTTTCAGGAGTCTGATGTGATGGAAGGTTTCAATTTTTTTATTCAAGGCAAAACATTTACTTCCAGTGGTGTCCTCCTCATAGGCCTCTATAAATCGTAGTCTGAAGACTATCTGTTTATTTTGGAAAGGTTAGAGCTCAGCAGAGCTCTAAGCACACCTCAGTGTCGACTGAGCCGGATCCTGTGGCTGTCAAGGGATGGCATTCTTAGCAAATTAGGCACAGTGGGAGACCCAGGGTCTATGGTAATCAGTCATGCCAATAGTCCAAAGTGCTATTGCAATCCACTCTTGCAGAGACAAAATCAATTATCCTGTTGCTCTTCTCTTTTCATTTGGAAGGAAAGGTCCTTGTTAGCTGCAAGCTGTGAGTGCAGCTTTCAAAGAGACAGTCATAAGAGATTGAAAAGGCACTGTCTCACGGATGTGAATGGTGGTTGGTTTGTTTATTTGGTTGTCTAGGATATTTCAAGGATATGTTAACAGAAGCATTTTCCTATCTTTTGGGAAGGAGGAACCACATTATGCTGAAGGGTTTTGGAAATCAAAACATAAATTTCACCAACTGAACCTTCAGGCAGGTACGTGAAGAAACCTCCAGATTTGTTTTAAATGTCTCCTACACTATGACCACTGATAATGATTCTTCATAGCCTCATCTTTAACTTCTGGGAGATTATTTTGGGGAAGAAGGAGTCAAGAGAATGTGGAGTGGGATTCATCCACAGCTTTAGTAACCTGACAGGCACTTTGGAGTAGATAGCACCACACGTACCTTTTGTCCAGTGGTCTTCCAAAGGGAGAACACAGGGGTTCTTGCACGTTTGTGTCTTTTCTCTAAATACAGTGGTACAGTGGTCTACATCTGTTTCATTCAGCAATTTTGGCTTGAGATTTCGCTTTCTGATCAGAAAAGGGTTGAAATCCTTTACCTACAAGACTCAGAATTATTATCTTGGACTGAAGGGATGGTTCAATGGACTTCTAATGTCTGTATACACATGCAAACAGTTCACTACCTACAGGAAGAGGGATGTCTTATCCCTTGAATTAAGAAAGTTTTCATTTTCTGCAGCCTAGCAATAATGGAGTGAGTCTACCGCTATTACAGGCTGCTGGTGGTGGTGATGGGAAAATCTTACACACTTATGATAATACATATATTACAATTTTTGCATCTGTGTGTAATACCTTTAGATTCAAGATTGATTCTTCTACCAGAGCACCAGATAATAAAGTATAGACTTGATTTCCATTTCAGAAGACTGTCTTTTCTGCCCCCAACCAAACAAAGATGAAACCAATTATTTTGTTGTTTGTTAGTTTAGAAAGGTAGCTTGTTCCTCGTTTCTTTTGGAAATGATCTAACACAGTTATAGTTCAGTAGAGTTTTACTGAAGTCAATGAAGACCTGTGAAGTGGCAGTGACTGAGGAACTAGGGCTCTATTGTTAGTGTTTAATACTGAGTTCATGGGAAAACAATAATTAACAAGCATTTGGCCCATGTTAACAAAGTAGAGAGAATCTCATCTTTCAAAGTGAATATTTTGACTTTTGAAGTATTTAACAGCGTTCACTACCAAACTTTGATTCACGGCTCTAGTGTATGACAGCTCTCACAATAGGCATTACACGCAAAGCCCTTGCCATTATTCTACATCCATATCTCTTCTTGGCTATGAAGTGAAATCAAAGCCCATTTATTCCACTGCTGCTCTTGTAAGCCTATCAAAAATAGTGGCAGTTTTGACATTTTCCCACTCAAAGTAGTACTACAGCTTGGTATTGTATCTCACAGAAGTCTCCAAGGGCACAGAGTGTTGAAACTGATGATAGAGAAGTATGAGCCATGGAATTCAGCTTTAGAGCTAAGATTCACCCAGGCTGAGGAGGGTTTCAGTGGTGTTCTTTCCATTTGGACTCTGACCCCTGTTTTCTACAAACTGGACAGTTAAAATTTTTGCAAGATAATCTCTTGTTGAATGTCCTTCAATTATTTTATCCCTTTTTAATTCCTCAATGAGTTATCAAATATTCTGAAACACATATCCCTTTTGGCAAGGGAGGATGTATGCCAGCAGCTTAGAGAGTAGAGGAATAATATGTTTTGGTTGCAACCCAAACACAGGCAGCTGGGATTGATGGTAGTGCAAGAATGTGTCTAACTACCGAGCAGACCTATCTTATTGTCAAACTTGTAGCTCCATACATTTCCATAAGTAAGACAGGCTGTTTAAACCAAGAAAAAAGTCAGTTGTCATAATAATGATTTTTTTTACTATGAAAAACTAGCCCCAAGCAGCTGAAAAACAGCTTATTCAGTGACCCATAAAGCTGGACTAAAAATATATACAAGGTTGTTCTCATTTACCTTCTGGATTTTGATCTATTAAAGATACCTTCCTAAGTCTCACTTTTATAGCATTTTGCTGCTGTGTTATGGTAGGAATGTACTGCTTTGATAATGAAATATGGAAGTTGTCTTATTATTATATGACTTCAGAAGCTGACATAAAAGGGAAAAATAGCATGATACTGTGGCATAACCATATGATGACTAATTTGTTGGGGAGTGGAATTGGAATAAAATAAAAAAATAATAAATGTGTGGGTATTGACCACAGGAACTCTGAATTCAACCCTCCCTTGCCAGGCCTGCAATAAAGTTCTATGCAGTATCTGTTAATTAGCACAAAATATAAACTGTTGGGCATGTTTATCAGCTGATTGCAATTCCTTGCTCTTTCTGTAGTCTATGTATGTTATTATGAAGAAATGAATGACTAAATGGCAGGCGAGTTGAGTAGAGTGTTATACCTTCTGTCCAACTGTACTTGGAGTACAGGGAGAAGAAAGGGAAGAAAATAAACCAGAAATATATTCTTCTTTATAAAACTTCTGATTGATAGGTACTGGTAAGTGCAGAGAGAGGGGAGTGATGGCATAGATCAATGGATGTAGTTAGAAAGTTGCCTGTTGCTAAGAAAATGTGGAATTTGACTTGGATGCGGTATAAGAATTGGAGACCCACAGGTGAAGGCTTGTATATTGAGAGTAACATGTCATTGCAGGAGCAGCCATGCTTCTTGGAGAAAACAGGAATAATTCAGTGTCTGACGCAGGAAAGATATTGCAAAAACTGTACATGAGCTTTTTCCTTTTAGTGTTATGAGGTAAAATCTTTCAATTTCTTGTTGTGAGGACAGACAGAGATATTTCCGAGAGCCAGAAGAGGAAAAGTGTCTTGAGTAACAGATACACAAGAGAATTCAAGGGTCAAAATTTACTGAAAATAAAGCACTGTAGCCCATACTTTTGTTTTTTGAGTCTTTTGATTCCCATCTCTCCACTTCTTACTCAGTAATAGGAAAAAAAATTAATTAAAAAGTTTGGGAAGGGCATATAACTTGGGGACCTAGGAAAATACAATGCCTACTACAGCTTGAAGAATAATGACAGAGAGAGGCTGGGGATAGGAACACACAGACCACTGTTTCCCAAGCATTTTTTCATTAATGGAATGGGATAATCAGACCACGGTGAATGTTCAGGACACATTGGTACCTTCACAATATTTTTGTGTGCATTTGCTAAGAAGGACATATGAGTGTTTGAGGAAAATGTTTGGCAGTAAATTTTGAGTGTAACCAACTCTTCTCATAAATTTAGAAGTGAATAGATTTTTTTTTTTTTAAATAGCCAGTGCAGTCAAAAAAATAGAGGTGGTAGAATATTTTCAAAAGATAAAAAATGTTTAAATTAACACGATATTTGGCAAGAATCAAATTTATGAAGTGTTCTATTGCATATAGAATGTCATGAATAATGGATTTTGCTATTTAGAGAAAGGAAAATTTCATATTGATAGAAAGCATTTCTTCGTATTTAAACCACTATTTCTTTTCTGCTGAGGCCATCCAGGGCTTTTTGGTCCTGAAGAGATTAAAGTTAAATTGACAGTGTTTTGGGGGTGGAAAGGTAGAATAATTTTGTTTTGAAACATTACCACTTTTAAATTCTTAAGAGTTTTACCAAGATAAATCCTGCTGAAAACAATGGAACTTAATAATGATACTTAAATTACATTCTTAATCACTTCACTGATTCTTTTGTTGTTAGAATCTGCCCTTAACAGCTTTAATGCTTTGAAACATTCAGTTCTCCTCTGCACATATGTATTTAGGTGTCTGTGTTCCTCTGTGTACACTCAAAACCTCCTCACAGTCTCCAGGCCTATGTACCCAATTACCTTATCGGAGCAAAGAAGAACAATTGGAAGGGAATTCAATGGACAACAAATGATAATGGAAAAAGAAGGGAGAATAGCGCTAGAAGTTTAAGTAATTTACAGTAGTGGAACAATTTAGATGTAGCAAGAACTTTCAGACACTAGTCCTGTGGGAGCACAGTCTTCAGGATTTTGCACAAAGAAACCTGAGAATAAATGGTGAACTGGTGCTTGCATCCCAAATTCCATAAGAGCAGGTATTTCTCAGGGGTTTGTCTTTCTTGCTGACAGATGAAATGGTTCTGTGCTTGTATCAATGTTTGGTTTTTTTCTCCACACAAGCAGATCAGAGATACAGATAGGAAGCAATGGGGTATATTCCTCATGAAACTGCATGGTTAACATCAGAAACTGCCTCATTTTTTGATGACTAATCTTGCTCCAAAATTAGGAGGTTTTTCTTCGACAGAGAAGATTAAAAAATATCACCCTTCACTGTTTGGAGGCTCCTTTGCACAGCAAATTGCACAAAGTTTGAGCATTATTTTGGTGTGTTACTCTTTTTATTTTTTTTTTTTTTTTTAGCCAGAACACATTTTAGAGCATTGAAGCATTTAGCCTTGAGCAGGTGGTGTGGATGCTGGGCTCTCTTTGTCTGCTTGCTCATAGGTTCAATGCATTCTGTGAACTCTACTCTTGAGCATGCTGTCTGCTCTGTGTGTAGCTTTCTGGTGAAGACAATCCACTAGAAGCAGATCTTTGCTGCAGGCAAGGCAATGGCTTTACAGCTGTTTCTGGACATAATGCAGGATTGAGAACTTAATATCATGTTATTGTGACTGATCCGTCTACATCAAGCCAAAGCTGCTTCTATCCTATTTATAAATTAAGAACTTTGGAAGTAGAGAGTTTTTTTTCCTCTGTGTTTGAACAGCGTCCATTCCTTTGGGTTCTGGGGCACAATTTGTCTCCCATTTATATAACTTTTGATGGTAAACAATGAATGTGATAACATAGCAGACATGAAGAACTGCAGTTTGTGCTTAGTGTTTGACATTTAGGGAAGAAATGCAAACACATCCATGTGCCTTCTCTATTGTAATGTTGTTCAGCTTCCAGAAAGTAAAGAACGATTGCAGATGAACCAAAGGCAGCCATGCAGTATCAGCTAGGGAAGAAAGTATGGCAGTTTCTCTGCCTGCATCTTCAGACCCTCAATCATTTATGGATTTTGTGTTAATAGGTACTTGAGAAGAAATATTGTCAGTCCTAGTTTATGAATGAGATTCAATGAATGTTTTGCTAAGGTCAGAAAACAGTCCGTTGCAAATCCAAGAACTGAACTCAGGATTTTGGTTGAAATTCCAGTCTCGAAATCGTTGTTTTTCCTAATTCTTGAAATTCTGCAAGATCTGATCTTCTTTACACTATTTCTTTCTGGCAGGGAATCCCATACTACATCCCATCTGTGCAAGTTTGTACACTTGATTTGTATTGCAAAAAAATATAAATAAACCTTTTCACCAGAAAATAAAGAGCAGAAAGGAAAGAAGGAGCATCATTCAAAGTCTGCTTGGAAGAAGAGTAGGACTAGACCATTGTAGAGGGATAGAGGAAACTTTAGTTAATTCATTCAATTAGCAGTGGGTAAAGTTCAGAAATAATCTACTGCCCCAGACCCCTGCCTGTCTAACATCAGTGTGCACTGCAATATTCCTTTTTTTATCTTGAAAATAAATAAATTTCTCCCAAACCATTTGAAATATGTCTGGCATTTTGAACCTTGGGGCTAAGAGATGTCTTCCAAGTCATGTCCCTTGTTAAATTGTTTCACCATTCTCTTTTTATAATACCTCTACCAGCAGAACAATCCCATGTGTTCCAGGATGCCAACCTTTCCTTTTGCTAGCATTTCAAGTGTGTTACTGACATTTACAAGCTCTCACAGGGGCATTCAGTCAATTACCAGCAGACTCCCATTGTTCCAAGGAGACTGACCTTTCCCCTTGGGCACCAATTAAAATCTATTACTTATATTCCCATAGCACTTGCTGTAATTGGAGCTCTGGCTCTTTGCCAGGTAGAACTTGTTGGAGTTTTGTTTCCTTTTCTTTATTACTGAAATTTTGCTAAATGTAATGAGAGTGAAAATTCCAGAACATATACATATGCTTTGGGGAAAACATAATTTGAATGAAACTTTTAGATTAATCTTTCTTTCGCTTGTCATCAGTAGTATAAGAGAAATTCAAGAGGACAGATAGACATAGTTCACGTGATGACCTGGCTTGCTTGCTTCCTCTTTTTGTTTTCTTCTTTCAGTCAATGTGCTTCAATTATTCTACAGCAGAGGTTTGCTAGGAATAGAAGGACGTACATGCTATGGGCATAGCTAGTATTTAACTACTGTGCTCTGAAAGGTGAGTGGAGAAAGGTGGAGAGCTCTTTACCTGTCAAGTATCTTGACCCTTAAAGCCTGTCCTGTCTTGTATTATAAACCACTAGAAATTAAGACCATAAGCGCTGCATATTGTGGTTAAAATTCTTGCTGTAAAATTATACTTCTATGTTTATTAAGTCTTGCCACCAATTTATATTTCCTCTTTCAGTTAGAATTTTTCAGATTAGAAGCAACTGCTGATTGATTATGAAGGGTTTTTCATCTTTTGAAGATGTCTGTCTGGAAATCTAGTCAGAGATCTTCCACAATATGTTTTTTTGTGAAATAGCAAGATTTCAAAAAATGTGTTCAATTGCCTGGTTTTTGTCTCCCTTCTTGTTTAGGAACTTTGAGGTTGTAAGAAAACTTTGTCTATCACAGAAGGCAATTTAGTTTCAAGATCAGCATAGTATACAGGCTTGCAGTATAGATGATTTGGTTTAAAAAGAGGTTTCTAAGTCATTACAATAATGAATTCTGAGAAATCTATTGTCTATCAGTTTGTACAAGCCGAACTGCAAAAGAATTATACTGCCTTAGAAAACAGCCGTGTTGCGTATAAGCCAGTATAGTATCTACCACTATCTCCTTGTCTAATAACCATATAGCAAATTCTGGTTCCTTTTGCTTTCTGTTTCTGGTATAAATCAGTCTGTTAAGGTTGCTTATTCATTTGTTTTGCTCAAGTCTTCTAATATTCTGTTAAGTTAGTGGATCATACTTTGACATTTTTGTTCAGAATGGTTTTTGTGCCTTCATATCCAAGTCAAATAATCATCAAGACCTTCATTTACTAGTTGTCACCAAGTAACTTTACGCTTGTTGACTTAGATGTTACAGATGGTTCTAGGAATGTGTGTGCATAAGAAAAAGAATTATTTTTTCCTTCACCTACAAAACTCTTTGTGGTACTTTGACTAACTATAGTTCTGAACAATGCTTTTTCTTGGCCCATGTTCTTCCCTTAGTGGAATTTGTTGAAACTGCTTTTCCACCATCTTCCCTAGAACAAGGAAATACTGTGGCAGTCCTTTACACCATTCTCAACTTTTAGTACTCTTTCTGTTTGCTTGTCTGCTTTTGCTGTTTCCAGAAGGTTATTTTAGATGTGAATCAAGCTGAAGTTTGATTTTTATGTCTAATAAACCTGGAAAAATAAAACTTTCTCAACTAGGGGCTGAATTAACTGCAGGAAAAGATTTGTCAAGCATTACTAGGTACTATTTCATATATTATGGGGAAAGTAAAAAATATCGAAAATAAAAATAAAAAAGTATTTTATAGAAGGATTTGAAATTTCCCTAGGGATAAAGTAAAACCTCTGCCTATTCCGCCCTCCCCCCCCCACCTCAGCCGTTGGAAGAGGTAAGTAAAAGATTGTGCCTGAGGAGGTGACCCCTGGAGGATGAATGCAAGCCTTCTATCATATGAAGTTAGCAGGAGGCAACTAGGTTTGCATTGTAAAGAGGGAGTTTATCATCTGTACCACTATGTGTTTTAACATTACAAATCCAAACCAACACCAGTTAATTATTTAGTGTTTTTATATATGAGATAAAAACAACCTTTACTCATTATAGCAACCATAAAGTGAAATTGAGGGAGTGAGGCTTTCCTGAGAAGGCTAAGAGGTAGAACTCACCACAGCCTTTTTGCTTGCTAAAAGTATCCTTCGTAGACAAAGAGAAACATTGAAGATGATGAGGGCTGAAGAGGGGGGCAAAGATCCAAGTACCTCTTACTAGTGAACAACAAGGGGACAAAATATGTCATAGGCTTTATGGGGTCAAGTAGCACCTGACCTGACTTTGGCCTGAAGCTTGTAATCACATTTTTGTTACAGAAGCAGTGTCTTCACTTTCTGTAAGCGTTTCTAGGTGACTTATTCCAAGTTTGGGTTTTTGCTTAACTTCCATGGTGTTTTCTCTGATACCAAGCTACTGCTCTGATAGGAAAAGCCAGTGGATAACAGTTCTCTGGAAACAATTTGCTTTACTTGGAGAAAGGATCCATCCTGTCTTCATACTGCACGCTCCAATCGGGAGTATCATTGGCTGCGTTAGGAGGGAGGTAGCAGATACTAGAGGTATGAACTCAGCACATGGATTTGTTTATGCTGTGATAAGATGGCTATTTCCATTAAAGCATTTTAAAATTTCTTAGGAGTGTATTGTACCGTTTTCCTGCTTTTCAGGCAGCCTTGAAAAGTGACTCTGAAGCATCTGAATTGCCTTGTATATCCCAATGAGCTATTAATTCCAGTTCTAGGTAATCAAAAAGTCCCTCTTCAGTTTTAGCCTTAACGTAAGTGCAGGTACATGCTATTAATGCACTGACATCACGTATCTAAGCTGATGGGTAACCCTGATCATTTTGCTATCTGTCATACAGGTCATGTATTACAATAAACATTTTCAATTTACAACAAAATGAAGTTGTAAGGGTCATCCTTACAGGTAGAATTTGAACAGGAAATTAAAATTGTCTGAGGTGAATCTGGCATGGAGGCAAAGCCTGTAGCTGTCATCACTAGTTACACTGGATAAGCAAGCTCTCCTTCCTGCAGTAGCTCTGCAGCTCACATCCTCTAAGTAAACAGCAAAAGAAGGTTTATAAAAGCATTTATTTCTCTCCTAGTGGTTGATAATGATCAAGCAGTGTATGTTAACTGTCTAGCTGCCTGTATTATGCTTGTCAAGGCGGAGACCCACAAAGCCAGAGGCAGCAAAATGAAAAAGGGTGTATGTATTCTTGCTTTTTAGCTGTGTTGACCTGCCTGTTTACTTGACCCTGTAATTGAGATCATGCCATTAGCTGTTCAGATCTAGGCAGTAGTCACAGCTGTAGTAAAAAAAAAGGCTATGATTAAAAGGAAAGAAAAAGAAAATATAGTCACAACTCTAAAAGTGCTTTGCAAAAGAGGTGGGTAAAAGATATCTATGGTGGCTGGGTCATTTCTAAGAGTGTTCCAGATTCCAATACTTGCCCGCTTCCCAGTCTGTGTTATTAGAGCCCCTAAAATCATCCCCTCGGGATGCCATTGCCTTGAGTGAGGATCGTCTAAACTAATAGTTTGTGATTGATCATCACTGAGTGGTTGACGTTGATCAGAAAAGTCAACCATGAGTTAGCTCATTGAGGTAGTAATATTTGCAGTTAGGCAGGATTTGCAGGCAGTATGAGTTTGGCTGGTTTTTGCACCATTTGGACAATAGATTCAGTATGGAAAGTTTGCATATTTAGTAATGTAGCCTCATGGAGCTAAGTCAGAAGGACTTAAGGTTAGAGTCTCTCTTTCTTGAGCTCCCTTGAGACACTGTAGATATAGTCAAATCTGTATATGGTTATAAGTTTTCTAGGGCACCTCCATCACAAAACTACCCATGATGGAATCTGACACGACTAAATCTTAGGCGTGGAGTACATCTCTATTGTAGCTGGCACCTATGAGTGACAGGCTGGCACAGCCCAAGGTAGCTTTCAGCTACTTCAGCTACCACCAAAAGTGACGTAGGTTTCAATATGGATTTACAACAACCTGCCAGGAACTTGGAGTGCTTCCCTTATGTCGCTCAAACCCATGTCACGTCTTAACTGATGTCACTATTCAAGTTAACTGAATGTTATTAATATCTATAGCAGTCTTACCTCCCCAGAGCAGGGGGGAGGTGAATTTAAGAAATGTAAGATTTTTTTATAATCTGTGTTTATTTCTTTACCTGCTGCCCAGCTTGCTGCATAACTCTGAAAAAGATGTATTGATGCTTTGCACCTGGCAGTGCTAGATCTTGACCTCTGCAAAACAGAAATGTATTTCACTGAGAAATTCTTAGAGTTTCTTATGGTGAGGCACTGCATAAGTGCAAACAATTTTTATTAATAGTCAATTCATGTACATAATAAAAAAAATAGGTTCCCCCTATAAAGAAGGTTATATTATTCAATATATCTAAATTATAGCCACAATAAAGCTGCATGTATAGGTTCTGTTTGGAATTATATGAATAGGTGCTACATTATACTATATACTCTTGTACATTATTGCTTTGTGAGAGATATACAGTCTGTACCACTTGAGATGGGAAAAACATGTCTTTCAGTAAAAAGACATTTCCTAGGCTAGATGCACTAATATTTTAATAATATGTGAATACGTGAAGCAGATTCATCAGAAGGATAATGAGAAAACAACATTATTTTTGCTGGGGTGGAGGACAGTTTAAAAAAATAGAAGTAAAAATCAAGCCCCTGAACAACATCTCTAGGTTATCTGCTTTCAAATTCTAAGAAGTAGAAGGGTTCCCTTCTTAAAATGCAAAACTTTGGGGGGAAAAAAAATAAATATCTCATCCTTTTTAAAAAATCCATCCCTAAATGTCATAAAATATTACACGGTAATCCGTCAAGTCATTCATACTGAAGGCTGCTGTGGTCCAACTTGAGTTTAATCTAAAGTGAAATTAGCCCACGTGTTTCTTCCTTCTGGGTCAGGCTTTCAGCCCACGCAGGTTCTTTCCCAGAGGTTCTCAGGGTAGCTGTGATCAGAGACAGTGTTAATGGTGGGGAATGTCAAATGGGAGAGCTGATTTTCAGAAGCACAGAGGGTCAGGCACATACCCAGCTCTCAGCTGGTACCTTCAGTGAGTACTTCTTATATGCAAGTCTCCTTTTTAGTGTGTTTCAATCCAGATAAAATGTTCCACCTCGCTGACTTGTGGAGAGCAGCAAAGGTAAGTTTTTCCCCTCTTTCAACATGTGGAAGAGCATGTTTTCCCCTTCAGTCTGTGAATATTTGTGTTTATCTTAGCCACTAGCAGGTGGATGTGGGGGTTTTTTTGGCTATATTTGGTGCTTTAGCAACTCAAACGAACAATGAATCTGAACGAGATTGATAGTGTTGTGTACAGGAGCATATCTTGCTTTCTTCTCTGACTGTGCTGTGTACATCAGACTGGTCATTGGTAGCATATGGGGCCAGGGAAATCAGTTGATCTTATGGTTAAACAGGTTACCACCACGTTGCAGGGGAGCGAAAGGGTGAGAGGCTTCCAGTAGTTGCTGAGTAAGTGAGCATTCAGTGGCTAAAGGGGTAGCTGCCTCTCTTGCACTCAGACCTCTGGAGGATCCAACACAGAGAAGAGATATCCAGACCCATTCCTCTCAGCCCTGTGAGGGCAGGCAAGTGGAAAGACTCCAGGCAGGCAGTCCTTAAAGTATTAACAATACAATGATCGCAGAACAAGCTCAGCCTTCATCTCTACCTTAGTTTTTTTATTTGCTCGTATCCACCTGTGAATAGTTTGTCAGGGAAAGGTGCTGCAATCTTGTTCGTCCATTTAGCTATTTGCTTCAGGTTGGTAACAAGGTTCATTGACTACCAAATAGGATCTGTGGTGTGAGTGGCACACGCACAGTAGGGATTCTGACCCTTTCCCAAAATATATCATGTGAACTATCAAATAATGACTGGAGGATCTCTCTTCACTGTCTGTTCTCCTCCCTCCGGGTGTTGGAGGTGTTCTTAAGTGCTACCTGCTGCTATTAGTTCCAAAGGCCTTTTATTCATGTTCTTCAAAATATTATCCATCTCTTTCAGCCTTCCTTCTTGGAAAGTGCCTGTCTCACCACCTTGGTCTCAATACTCATTTTCAGTACCAGAGCCCTATGAAGGCATCACACACCAGAATGAACCTAGTTGAAATTGGCCAAGTGAGGTGTTAAAGATCTATCATTAGCTAGACTAATAACCTCTAGTCTCCTTTTCTTCATGATTGTCCCCTTTTCTGCACCCGCTTAAGTCCCCTGTTTACATACGAACTGAGGACAGGAATCTAATCCTACTAATAAGAAAGTTTTAGACTGAGAAGAGTTGTTCAAATTATCCATAGCTTAGATTTTTCTGAAAGACCCTTTACTTTCAATTATTTTTTTCATCAGTGATATGCCTCCCAAAAAACACCACAAAAGCATTAAAGCAGATCTGAAAACACCTGGTAGCCACTGTCAGCTGGTATAAACTAACAATGCAAAGTGTTTTATGGATTAATTATGTTAAAGGATTACTTTGGCTGCTCCTGAAATTACATTTGATCATTATTTTTAGAGAAGTTGTTTTAGAAGAGAGAAGGCTTGGAAGATGAAAAATATTTCTATTCCAAAGTTATCACAGTCTTTGGGAAAGATGACTTCAGTGCTGAATAGGAATAGTAATTAAACGTAGAGAAAAAGAAGGAATCTGAAGAATCTGTTAGGAAAATAATCCTATGTGAAGAGAGAATGTCAAATCCAGATCTCTTTTCCAGCCTTAATGATTCTATGATTCTATTCATTTATTTTAATGAGCAATCCACAGCTATAGTGTCTGGGGAGGGTAAGTATATTTTCCAGTCATTCAAAAGGAAATCTTCTTATATATTAGTGTTCATTTAGTAATAGTATTTATTGAGTCTTAAAAGCTGTGTTTAGATAGGACTTTGCATATATGAAAGAAACTAACATGCTTATCAATGTTATGTGAGGCTTCATCACTGCTACCATGATATGACCTTGCTTCATGCAGTATTAAAAACATTCCCTTTAAAAACTGTTTTTTCTATGGCTCTGAAATGTCCGTGTGTTATTTAAGGTGTCATGCAGTAATATGCATTAAAGTAGCTACAGTGAAGCAGGAAAAGCAAAAAGGAATAAGAAATTCAAACGTTTTTCATGCAAAAAGATCTGATTGTTAGAATATAGCCTTATTAAGTTCAGTAATAATCAGAATAATTAACATGTTTTGCTCTGATTGTAATTGTGGTTATAGCTGGAGTAATTTGAGAAATATAAATTTGATTATCACATTAAACAAGATCATCTTACTTTCCTTAAACTGAAGTAACTGATTTAATACTTTATTAAGATCTTGGGTGAAAGTAGGAACAGGGTCCATTATAAATTAAGAATAAGGGTGAACAGAGAAGAGTACTGAGTGACTAGGAATGAAAAGTTGGAAAAAAAGAATCCAAGCCTGTCCTGGAAATGGTTTACAAGCTTTTAAATGCAAATATATCAAAGCTTTTTTTAAGCCATGGATCTTATTTTTAATCACTATTCCACTGTTTGAAAATCAGCCACACAGGCTCTCACATGGTTAACATCTATTTTACTGTCTCAGATCTTGTTCCAAAAAATAGTGAAGTCAATAAAAAAACTTGCTTTGAATGCAAAATTAAATTATTCTTATTAGCATGTCAGAGAAGCTTCCTCTTACGATATCCCACCAGTCAGGATGGGAAACCAGAGCACAGCAAAATATTTGGCAAGAAAGTGAGATTTTCATTATTAGCCTGTGGACAAACTGGACTCACAGGCAGCACACTGGACTTCATCTGATCCTCTAATGTGTCATTTCAGTACATGTTAGAACCTTTGAGGTGTTTCGGAGGTTACCCAGTTAGTGTCATTTTTATATTTCACTCAGATTTTTAATCAAGCCCTATATATAGGTCTCCATATTTAATGTGTAGTTAATTTTTAGTTTCATATATTACTTGGGTACCATCGTGGTTTCCCTACCAGAGATTGGTGCACATTCTACTGTATTAAAAAGATAAATAAAATCAAATATATACAAAATACACTTGGTAGTTTTCTAGTCTGCAACTTACACATATCAGGAAGCCAGTACTGCAGTCACCAACAGTTGAGATCCTGTATATCATTCCTAGGTTGTTCTTGTACACCTGACATCCACCATAAGACTTAGTCAAGGGTAAACATTTGTGAAAAGGATTTATGATGTCTTGCAGAATAAAGCTCAAAAGAAAATACTAGTGACATCATCTGAAATGAAAGATTTTGAAATTCAGGCCGGCCAGGCACCTGGACCCAAGTATTCCATGTGTTATCCTGTTTATCCATGTGCCCATCCACACATTTATGTGCCTTTTTACTGACTTGCATGTGTATTGAAATATCTAATTTTCATATGTGTATTTAGAGTTTACATCTGAAAGAAATTTGTTAACAATTATTCTTTTTGTATTAATTTCAAAGTTACTATTGTCTTCTAACATCCAGTTTTATATAAGAGAAAAGACAAAAGAACTACTCTGCCTGTAACATCTATCTCTGAATAGTCAAGACCAGACAGCTGCTGGGAAGACTAAAAAAGTCTAAAAAACATTAAATAATTTGTCTCCATCTGTAACACCACTGGTGAAATAGGAACCTGAATCCCAGTGTAAATTCTAGCCTTTTGTCCTGTGAATTTAACAATCCTTTTTTTTCCTAGGTTGATTTCCAATTCAGTTAAAATGCTGCTGACAATGTGTACATTTGCTAAATCGATGGAAGGTCAGCAGTGTATAGGAGGTCGATGCAGCATCACGCTTGTAATTAGATTGAATCACATGTAACTGCAATTTCTTACACTTTGAGTTTTCATTTATCAAATATAATATTTTTTATGAAGCTTAGCTTCATAAAAGCATCTTTATTGATGATGTATATTAATCGCTAGTAAATGGTGACCTGCAACAATGGCAACATAAGTTCTTTATTTGATATCTGGCTTTAGTTCAAGGTGCCGCTTTTTAAAGTAGAGTTGGTTTGCCTTTCCCAACTCATGCACGTGTTCAAGGTGCTGTGAAATTAATTCTGTTCTACAAGTGGTGATACAAGCTAATTCTGTTTCTTCTAGGCTGGCAACATGCACAATGGGCTTCTGTTCTCAGGCTTTCAGGAAGATGAGTGGTTACTTGTACTTAAACTTTCAGAGGCTGCAATTGCTTTTTTATTTGCTTCGTTGGTTAGATTCTTTGATTCTGATCTAGTGGTCACGCTGGTCACATATCTTTTGCAGATAAATTGAGCTTCCTCCTAGTTCTTGAGGGGTCTGTGAGATGGATTGACTTTAAGTTCTGCTGTTGTATAGGCATCAGCCAAAACCTACTTGTCTTTGATTTTCTTTGTCTTCCTAGATGTTGCTGATGTCGATATGCTGTGCACAAATATGAATGCTGAGTTTCTAATCAATGCCTGATCAGTATGCATTCACTGAGGTAACCTCAGAATTCATGTGGGAAAAATGTCTTTATCTGGTATTTACAAATAAGGACATCTGAGGTGCAACACACCTACGAGACTGTGCAAGAAATCAGATACAGCCGTGAATCAACAATAATAACAACTTCAGCCAATTTGCTAAACCCTTAAGGGCATATTCATGTGTAACTGGCTACAAAATCATCCTTGCTCCCACTGAATAATCTAGGCTATCATTTATATCATAAGTTACTGGTGCAGAATGTTTTCTATGTATTAACAGAGTGGGTAAGCTTACTTTTCTTTTGAAGGATCGCTGAAGTTATATCTCCGTGAAATGACTGTGTAATAGAAATATTATGTGGACACTTTCAACTTTGTTTTGAACCACTTTGCAGCTTTGCCGCATTTTTAATTGAGCTCTTCTAGCGAGATCACATTTTATTGACTGTCTATTTGCTGCTCAGAAATAGGTGGAGAAAAAGGCACTTGTGTGCTTTGGTCATCAAACGTTCACTACTTGTAGAATAACAGGCACATGACTTCATCTAATAATACAAACTAAATTAGGTTAGACTCACGTATAATACAATCTGCAAACCTAAGATGAGACGCATTTTTATTATTCATCAGCTATTCCCTGAATGCAGTTTGTACATTTTTTTGAAGAAAAAGCAGGGTCAGGCAGGACAGAGTTGTGGTCCTATGTAGGGTTTTCTATATTATCGTCTAAGTATGCACTGCAGAGTATATTTGATAATTCAAATAGATGACATTCAGTCACTGTCCCATAAGTGTACCAAGGATTTATTTTTTTATTGCGTGAAATTATTTGTATAAGAGGTTAATCTATTGTTATAAAGTATCCTCGGATTTTTTCTAACAGTAAAACAGATATTTTTATTCCCCACTCCACCTCCAAGATTGTATAGTCTACCATAGAGCTTTAGTGGTTTCATTTTGGAGGGTAGATGGAATGAAGATTTTCTAGTCATGAGGGATTTTATTCAAGCAAACCATGATGGATTTTAAATTCCATCCATCAAAGCATTTTATTACTGTTGATTTGTTTCTTCATTCTATATGAGAGTGAAGAATACTTGCCATCTTGGAATCTTCTGCAGAATTAAAGCTGGAACAGATCTAATACCTACCTTTGCTCCAGAAAGCATGCCAAGGACCTGGATCAGTGGATATGAGCTACCTAGATGGTTGGAAGAAGTTACCTACCAGTTGGTTAAACAGGAATGTTCAAGACCTAGGCTTTTGTAGGCTTGCTAAAAGACCTTGAGCTTCCTGAGTAAGGTTCTTGAGAATTACAGACCTTTGGGTCAGCAGGTGACTTTGTGATGATGCCAAGACTTGTGATGAATCAGTGTGGAGGCTCCAAAATTATCTGAGTTTTGTCATTTTTTTCACCCTTTTCTGTTGCTTGTGTCCAAATCAAGATGTTCCACATTGATAAACTATCTTTTGACAGCAGATATTCTGTTACTCTGTAGTGTGCTGAAATTCACCTGCCAAGAAAGCCTGAAATCTGGGTATCCACTGAGTCTGGTATCAGAAAATGCCACTTCAAGCAGCCAGCTGATAACAGTTTACCCAGTGCATTCTAGTGAGGCAGTGTAAGTAAAATGTGACACTGATGGGATGCACACATATACATACATACAATCATAATGATGGAATGCAATCATATAGACAAAGATATGGAGAAAAAGAGAGAGAGTGGACTTCCAGGTTCTAGTGACCAGCTATCCCAGCCCTCTGAGTGGCGTATCAAACACAAACGGTAGAGAGTAGAGGAGAAGGAAGCTCTGGGATGATTTTGCAGTTGAGTGCTTGGTGATGGTTCCCAGTCCCTGCAAGGTAGAGCTGGCAGGTTCTACCACAGCACAGATGTGACTTTGGAGAAGTTTCTTCTTGATCGCTTCTTCCTAGTCAGGATTTAAACTACCCACTGCACCATGAAGAAGTATAACACCATTTCTGACTATATGCTATTGAATTTATTGCACTTGAGTCACTTGTCACTCTTGGTTTGGCTACCACAGGTCTACTGGGTGATATGCTAACCTGCAGATGAAGAGACACAAATGTATTGCCCTTCTTGCTACTGTTCTCCTTTACCATAGCTTTAGTTTGTGACTTTGGAGAAGTCACTGGAGTCAGGATCTGAGAAAGTCTATACTTGGCTCCTCTGGTTTTACAAGAGTTAAACAGGAGCTGGATTCCTTTTTTCCTTTACAGTTTGGGCCAAAGTCTGATGCCAGCCTGCATTTCTGACAAGGAAGAGGGCACAGATGAAAAGTACTGTGAAGCTTTCCTCATTTATTCTCTTTCCTCATTGTTCGGGAGCTGTAGCTTTTGTCATTGGATAGTGGTGTAGCTAAGTATTAACAGATAGCAGCTACTCAGATAGTGCTGTAATTAAAGCTATATTCATAGATAAATATAGCTGTATTGTTTACTATTAATTTAGTAGTGGTTTGCCTGCATTCACCCACATACAGCTATGAACTGTGCTCCCCTCTGGCTTCCCCATTGCTGCTGTGGAGTGAGCCACATAATGTTCTGAAACAGCAAAACTCAGCGCTGATTTCCAAGTAAGTTGCTGTGAGTGCCAGTCCATGGGGACACTGAGTCCTTTTCTGTGAATCAGGATTTATTTGCTTTTGAAGTGTTAATACTAGAGAAGAGGAGGAGATGTCTTCCTCAGCTGCATTAAAGAAGTCGTTTACTATTTTAATATGTTGCTGTGGATTAAGAGGACTGCTGAAGGGCAGAATGGCAGCCTCCTCTTTGATCCAGATGACTGGCTTTGTAGCTGATGGTCATTAGAAAGGAGAAACTGCTACATCCATCCTATGACTCCAGCTGTAGGGAACCATAAAGCTAGTTTATATCAGGCCAGGTTTTCTATGCAGGTTGTGTCAAAGCCTGGCCAATTCTTTTTGCATTCATATTTCTAACACTCTGTCTTTCCTAGCTGTCTACAGGGCTAATGCCCTTATTCAGGCTTTCGGCACCTCATATCTCAATTATTGCAACGTCCTTTCCTCTGGCCCTGACAAATGTGGCATGGCCATCTCTGATTCATTCTGAATGCAGCTGCAGTCACCTAGCTTTCTGCTTTAGCTGTGTGACATATCTTTTTGAAAAGCTCCCCAGTTTATTACTCTAAAAATAGAGCTGCTAGCTTTCACTTTTCAGATCTCAGTGCCTTTGCCATTACTCACTGCATATTCAGAGGTCCACTTCTGCCTCTCATTAACCTGTGATGCTGGTCTCCACTTCTGCTTGCAACTTTTTCAGTTCCGTGTGGTTTCTCAGTGTGTCCATCGTGCATGGTAGGAAATGTTTTCTAGGGAACATCCACTACCCGATACCTTATATATTTATAGGTATATATTAAGGTATATTTATATATTAAGGTATATTTATATACCTTATATATTTTCCTTAAACACAAGGGGGTATTGAGGGATGGGAGGGGGATGGTGGGGGTTTGTTTTGTTTTTCTGTCATTCACACAGAATTTTGATTATAGTTGGGCTTGGGCTCACTGTTGGCTGCCTTCAGTTTGTACCTTTTTACGTACTGTACTTTGCAGATATCTGCAGCAAAGACCACTGTTTTGTTGATATTTGTGTTTTAATTAGACCAACAGATTCCTTGACTGTGATTGTGCTGCTAGGATGCTGAGTTAACACAAATAATTAATGAAGTAGCTGGGAAGAGCTTTACAAAGTGATGAACCAGACAGGGAGCAGACAGTTCTCTGCCTGCTGAAACAAAAATGAGAAGAAAAAAGGATGGTAAAAGTGAAGGAACTAGAGGAAGGGAAAAAAGAAAGGATGAAGTTGAGCTGAGGGAGGGATTGAGAAGATTAACAAGAGGGGATTTACAGAATCACAGGGAGGGGGTTCTTGCAAATCAAGTTGTTATTTTTTTTGTTTGATGGGTACACAATGCATTAAATCATTTGCATAACATTCCCAGGCCCTTCAGTTTAATCCTTACAGTTCTGAAAGATTCTTTGTTTGAGGGGGATTAAATTCCCTGAAGAATTTAGGGCCAGGTCTTCAAGGAGGGTTAGCACAAACTCTTTTCTTCTTTTGACTGTGGTGGGAGTTACACACCTAATTAGGACTTAAATATTTAACTTTCTGTGGAGGTAGGACTTTTTTCTTTTAGATTGTATTTATGGAAGGTTGATATTTCATTTGTCTGAAGTAAGAGATAGAAGAAATATGATTTAGGCTCAAAAATGTTGTTTGATTTCCTTCTGGGCTTGAGTTCTGGGGAGAATTAAACATCTAATGATTCCTTTTTGTTAAAATGCTGACATTTGCAAAGCAAACTAATGTTTTAGGACCTTTTTTAAACAATTCATTTTTAGGTGGTTAAAATAAAAAATTTAGGCTTTCCTGATGTTTTTTCCCATAAAAATGTTTCAGACGAAGCTGGTTTCTGAGCTTGTCAGGATATGTCACTTTACACTCCTGAAGCCTCAGGGTTTTGAAACACACAAATTATTTGCAATGAAATCGTCTGTTTCTCCTTGTTAGAAACTAGAAACAGGTGTCAGTCAACATAGTTATGAGATGTAGGGTTTCTCTTGGATGTCTTGAATAAACAGTGCCCTGCATGGGTTTTTTTGGGGTTTTGGGTTTTTTTTTGAGAAATTATCACTTCACCTGCTTCCTTCCTGGTTTTTACTGAGATTTGTGACGTTATCCCTGTATTGTGGGCAATAGTTACAGAAAGGAAGATAGGGATGCCCTTTGAGGTATTGAATCCTATGTCTGTCACTACCCCTTTGATTGCCTCTGCTCTTTTGGCACTGTTTTAGAGCTTAATGTCTGTGTCCTTCTGATGTTGAAGATTCTCTTTTTTAGTGTATAAAGTAAGAGTTAGAGTGGAAAGGAAACAAGGTTAGATTGAAAAGCCCCTAGTTCTGATCTGAAGAAGAGCTAATTCTTCTGGTTCTGAAAAAGTCTTTGGGGAGATTAAGCAGTATTGATCCGACTTGACACAAGGATTTGCTTCTGAATTAAATGTTTGTCTGATTCGAATCAAACTACCCATTAACCTTTCAAGGAAGGGACAAGACAGTCTTAAAAAGCGTGTTCACCTCGCTTTCTGTAGGCTCACTATTAAGACTGCAAAGCTATGAGTTTATCGTTCTTGACTCCCTCTTGTAATCGAGACCATAGACTCATCAAGAGAACAGTCTATCAATGAAATGAAAAGCGAAATTCCTCTGCAGCCTATGCTAGTCTATGTCAGGGTTACTGCAGGTCCCTACTCAATAGTTATGTCTCACAGTTGTTCAGGCTGATAAAACAGCAGGCAGGTTGAGTAACACACGAGGAGGGGCAAGAAAATCTGCACCTAAAGGCAGAGGAGACAGGAGGATCCCAATACCTGTTATTCGTGTCAGGCTATATTGCTGTGGCATTAGATTTTCTCAGGCAGTATCTAAAAAAATTGTTTCTCTCTGCTAGTCCAGAGGGTCCAGAGTTGTGTATATGAGATGCCTGACATGAAGCCACGTTAATGCACTTTTCCCCATTATCTCCCATCAGAGAAAAAAAGTGATAAAGCCTAAATAAAATCAGGATTCATGTTTCTTTATTCTCCCATACCTGTTTTATCCTGTTAGTTTATGTCACTGCTTTGAGGGGGTCTTGAGATGAAAAATATCAGTATGGACAGGACACACAGGGCTGGGTTCTCCTTGCTTAACCTTCTGCCAACTCCCTGAAAGACTTTGGAGAGAAGAACATGTCTAGCAACTACATTCACAGAGGTCAGTGTAGTTTTCCAGTTCCTCTTAGACAAAGCACAGCTAAATGTGCCACTTGGCACTGTTCTCATACTTGGAATTTGCTCTGTCTCTTCTCAAAGCCACAGTATCGGAAGGTTGAAATCATTGACTTTTCTGGAGTCCTGCCATTTTGCAAATGTGTCAGAAGCATTACAAAGCTAGAAAGCTATAAGATTTCTAGTTTTCAATGCAAGTGCTGTGGAACTAGGGGAAAAACCTACATTTTGTTCACTATCTACATTGTCCCAGTTACTTTATTATGCAGGAGAACATGGATGAGGCAGATCTGAGTAGAATAAAAAGAGGAAAGCTGTGCCAAATCAGCACCTGAATCAAAGAAGAATTTAGTCATCTGACATCTGTTTCACTTGTCAGCTGAAAAATTATGTAATTAGCTCAGATACATGCCTACAAAAGACTGCAAATGTGTCAGTAGGATTACAAAGCTAGAAACCTATATTGTTTCCAGTTTTCTATGCAAGTGCTCTGCAACTAGGGGGAAGACGTACATGCTCACAACTGCTGACCGGACGCTTATAGCTTAAGTAATTGAGAGAAAGTATATAATCAGATAGCAAATATTCTAGAGAGTTGGTTAGCACACACAAAAGGGACTTCTAAAAGATTTTTAAAATTCATTTGAATGGGTGAGAAAAGCTGGCTGACATTTTAGAACCAAGTGCTGTTGTAAAAGCTATTGCATGCATGGCTGATGCAAATGTTGAACATTCACTGCATTTTAAATCTCTGGTGAATTTTCTGCTATAGCTATATAGAAGCCTAATATTCCTGTCAGAACAGATTTGGAAATGGCCCATAAACGTAAGAAGAAACTAAAGCTGAAAGGATGCTCTGGGCAATATTGTTCTCTTTAGTGACATTTTGTCTGAATCTGAGTCAGTGACAATATTTTCTGGATGCAGCTTTTATTGTAGCTTAATAAAGAAATCAGGATATAAGGAGGAGTGAAAGTTGGCTTATTAGGAAAATGAGTTAATTTTTATCATATAGTAATGAGACTTTATTGGCACAGGAAGTGTATTTCTCAGAATCTCTCTGAAGAACAGGGATATTGAGAAGACCATGAACAGGACATACTCTTCATTACCTCTTGGCTGTGCAGGGTTAGTCATTCAGCTCTAGAGTGACAAATGTCATTATTAGATAAAATTTTACATTAGTTCATCAGTGGTCTTAGAAAATTTCCTCAGGTTCCACTGACTAAAAACTACATGCATAATTGAAATTAGTAGTGTGTCTGCATTTATACTTCAGGCACTTCAATAGAGGCTAGGTGATACCCATTTGCTGTTTTATTTGCTGGTTTGTGGCTATGAATTAAGGCCTCAGAAACCTGAATCCTCTAGAGAAATTTTGCTTGACTCCAGGGATCTTTGGATCAAACATCAGAGAAGGTGTAGGACTCCTTGGCAGCACAAAGCTGTTCAGAAAGGCTTTGTGCAAGTCAGTTTGAGAGAGCTCTCTGACAATGACAGTGCATGAAAAGAAACAACAAACATCCCTGTTATTCAGGAACTTCAAAACTTAACAAAAAAACAAATAGTGTATCAACCAAATTGCATATTCTTTAAAAACGTAGCCGTGGAGTTGTTGACCTGAAGGACCAAATTCTCATGATGTGTAATCTTTGCCTCAGATTTTTTCTCAGCCTAGAAAGTTCAGCTGGGTGATTTTTTGCTTTCTTTTTAAAATGCAGAGAATCACTGTATCCAAAGCTAGTCTGAGATTTGGACTGAAATATCACAATGTTCATTTTTGTCAACAATTCCTTTTTTTGTGTATTGACAGCATGTCTATAGGCTGATTGCCCCCCAAAGAAGATATTTGGCCATAAACATGTAATAGGAAGAATGACTTTCTATTAAAGATACTGCACTCAAGCGTTTGAGGTTTGGCACAGGCTTTCTTAAGTAATTTAATAAATGTGCCATTTAATTGCTTTATGCCTTATCTTTTCATGATTAAAAGTGAAGGTGAGAACACTTGCTGTACATATGATATCCAAAGGATAGCTGAATGAATGTCTGTGAGGTAATCAAATTTTCTGGAGATCATTGGCCCCACAGAAATCAAACGTAGATAGGTGTAATTATCATTATGAAATTGATGTAAGTTTAATGCCAATTATTTCTAAAGTAAAAATAATTCAAACTTCACAAATTACATATAGAAATGTTATTAATTTATCTGCTTTTGAATGGTAACAATTGGGCAAATCATTATCTATTAGAACTGGAGGGAATGGGGAAAAGACATCTCTGGTGCTTTTTTGATTGATCAGGTATGGAAGAATAAAATCATGAGAACTGATTAAGGAAATACTTTTCAAATCATTTATCCACTGAAAATCCCTAGCAGAATGTGTTACTTATCATGTTCCTAGCTCTAATTCAGTGAATTCTGTTTTTTCTAGTGACAGTTCAACTCATGAGAGTGGCAAATACCTTATTGGAGACTCAAGGAGATTAAGTGATTATGTGAAAAATGTCTTCACTAGACTCAATAAGTATTACAAAATCACACCAGTTGTAATTCTGAGCTCTGTTTGATGACTCATTATAGTCTGAAATAACATCTTTACTTTATTGGCTTGACAACATAAACCTGTCATGACTTCGTTTTCAGGGTCCTGTGTGTTCAGTGTATGCTAGTGGATCTTTTGGGCAGTTCTTTTATTCTTCTACAACATAATTTAGGCTGAAGAGAAAGTTTCTCTTGCTAGTAGACTAACAGAAGCAGAAAACTCATTATAGACTCTGTATGCTTTGCTTCTATTCACAGCTAAAGTATTTTTAAATGCTTCATTTATCTGTAACAACTGGACTTAATAACATATCTATGAGCAGGGGTTGTGGTTAGAGTTAGCTGCCAAGACCACTAACACTTTTTTTTGCTTCTGTCTGTTTCTTTCTGACTGCCAGTCCTCAATTATTTTCTATTTCTGATTATGTCCCCATGAAAAATTACTGTCAAGAATGTTAGGCTTTCAATTTCTTGCATGTGAACTACTCCATAGTAACTGCCCATATGCTCACTTCTTGCAATGTAATAAATTTGATGGTGCTTACTCCGTAGTCAAAGTGAGGAGGAATATGTACATATGGGCAACAAGTGCACAATAAATAAAGGGCAATTATCTTGACTTGTGGGAATTGACTTGTATAGTCATAGTTTTTACTTTTTTCCTAGCCTCCTTAGTACATATAATTTTCTCATTCAAGTCTGTTCTGATCTTTCACTTTAAAATTCAGTCCTCCCCTCTGGCCTCTTAACTTACTTAAACATTTTGTGTAGTTAAATTATTAGATCCTATTTCTTCAGCTTTGCACTTTTTCCCATGTTTGTGTGATCTCCCTGTGTCTGGAACATGTTCTTTCTGTCAGTGGCCCATCACATCTTGTTTCCTTTACTTATGGAATGTCCTGCCACCTGAAATTGTAAGTTTCTGCTACTTTTTTCATCCATGCATGGATGATCTTACAAAGAGAGCAGTTGCACTGTATTATGCTATTACCTCTTATAGCAGTGGGGGTAATTTTTTTTGCTTGTGAGTTGAACATGGCTGGAGAAAGCTTAAGAAAAGGCTGTTGAGTGCAAATGTAGAACTGTTGCTAGGAGCATCCAATCAACCAACCTTATCTGCACCACTGGGTAACTGGCAAACCTGGACATTAATAAACGTCTATATCTGGAATATATCTTCCATGTATGGGTGCAAGAAAATGCTGGTAATATATGATCCTGAGGCTGCCTGAATAGTAAGAAATGGTAGCTTTGCTCTCACCTAGTATTCATTGGGCATTATGGAAATAACTGATAGCAGGCAGCTCAAGAGCTTTACAGCATAGTAGCTGTAAGCTGTTGTGACCCTTAGAGACTTTCATGAAGGGTTTGGAAAGGGTGAAGACAACTGAAGAAGCACCGATTGGATATTAGGCAGCAGGTGGAATAACAAAATGGGCAACACTAGAATTTGCTGTGGCTGATGATATAATCATTCCTAACTTATTTTCCCTGTCACCAGAGCAACCCCATTACAGTCTAAATCATGTCATTAGAAATGCTATTGATCAAGTTCTCATTAGCAGTCATTCACACTCAGCAGCCATTGCTGCATGAGTTATCTGTGCTGCTAAAACTCATACCGATTGTTGGTTTCTGGTAACAGAACCGCATCTCCATCTTCGAAGCCAGCTAGCTGATTGAGCTAAATTTGTTCCATACTCTCCAAAGTTGGGAGTGAACTATCATGCAGTTTAACATCCCCAGCTGTTTGAAGCCTCTAAAGCATTACAGGCTGAGGCTAAGTTTCCTTTGTTGTCTTATAAGCAATAGCACTGCTTGAAATCATTAGTGCCTCAGCCTTTCAAACTTTAATTGGAGTTTGGTGAACAGACACCCAAGTACCTGCATGAAGTACAATATAGAAGGACAATTCATATTCTTAAAGAACTTTGCTAACATAGAAGCAGAAGGTGACTTTTGAGCTTAACTCTAGAATTGCATTCAGTCACTAAAGCAAAAATACCATCAATTTTAGTGTCTTCTTCAAGCAGCCAATTTTAAAACTGCTGCTAACTAGGATTCCTCTCTTTCTTCATTATTGCAGGACTACTTCTGTACAGTTTTGGCAATCAATCTAGTAATAAGTAGGATTCTGATTTAGCAAGATCAGCTGCACAACTACAAAGGTCGCTTTAAAGTATCCACTGTCTTTTATTCCTTTAAAAAATCCTGAAGTCAGAGTAGTTTTTAATGCATCTCATTATTCTATATTTTAAGTAGAAAAGGAACTACTGTTATGGCAACGTTGATACAAAAATCCAGAAATTATTTTCCCTGTTTTGGTTCTAGTAACTGTTACAGAAGGGTAATAAACTATAATGTCTACTGTGCAAGAAAGCCTTCTTGCAAACTCCACAGCTATTTGACTACCAAAAGCTTTAGTCACACTGTGAAAAAGCCAAGGAGGGCTGTAGGTTGAACTTTGCATCAGGATCTCTGGATGTCTCTGGAGACACAGACTGGTGACATTCAGATTTACAGAAGACTCTATTTGGAGTTGATAGCATTAAAACATAAACTTGCTGCAGTACCTCTGCAATATCAGTGCTTTTAGAAAAATTGAGCCTACTGTTGTTCTCATTGATGAAACTATGCACTGGGTGATTAAGATAGAAAAGTATAGCCTCAGTTGGTTCAACCTCTAATAATGCCATTAACTTCTAATCATGCTCTATTAGCCTCAGCAGGCTTTTGCACCAGCTGAGATTGTCTTTTAAAAATTGGTTTTCTGTCTATATTGGATGAATCGGTCATGTATTTTATGGTGGTATATGGAGACAAACCAAGAAGGCTCATCCTTTGCTTTAGACGTTATAAATGTAGACTAGAATGTGACTTGAAGATGGGGTAGTAACAAAATACCAGCAGATTGATGTATCATATCATTTTGTCACTTCTAAATAAAAGCTTTGAGGAAAATACTTGTTTTAGAGAGGGCAAATTGCATGGAAAGAAAAGGGAAAGACAAGAGGTTCAAGGAGGAGAGGTTCAGCTCTGGAATGGAGTAGTAGTAGGATAACAGCACCTTACTTTCTACGTTGTCATCCCTCTTGGATAGCCCATCTTATGTTCAAGCAGGGAATTGAGGCATGGGGCATCATTTTGTCATGAATATTTTATCCCTCACACTCTTTCAGTGTCTCAATACAGTAGCATTGAAAATTTTAACACGGTGGCTACCTAGGTGCATATGTGAAAGACCAAGACTATGCAAGAGCATTGCAGAGTGACTACATAGAAATTCAACCATTATACCAGAACTAGTAATAAAAAAAAAAGTGGTTTCTGTTATTGCTTAACAGATTGCACTGAATTCCCTTAACAAAAAACAAAACAGAAAGGAAAGAGAATTATTTATTGTTGGAGGTGGAATTTTTTTCAGGCACATTCAGTATGGATAATTTGAGTTCATCAACTGCAGCAACAAAAATAAAAAGCCAAGCTTACAACTTGCAAGCAGATGCTAATTCCCCAATTGTTCATGCACCATGGAATGTAATTTGAAGTGATTATGAAATTAATGTATTAATTCAAAAAATGCTTTGGAGGGAAGCAAATCAGATAAATGCGCATAAAAAGAACTAGCTGTAGACATAATTTGTAAAGCTGTGCTTCATTCTCAGTCAGAAGAAAAATTAAAACTTAACTGAGGAGAAACTCTGAAGAACGTTTCAGAATTGCCGTGTAAGAAGCTAAAATGAGACAAAGCATGTAGCTTCAGCAAAGTCAGTGCATAGAAATGGTGTAAATTAAATGGTACAGAAGATGTAATGTCATGTACCCAGGAAAGGAGAACTTGCTTATATGAGTAAGGAAGAGTTTCCAGCTGGATGAGCGTATGTCCTGGATAAAGATGCCTGTGTGAAGGGCAGGATACTGAATGCCTGGAAGCAGATAGGTGGTAGAACACAAATGTGTACTAAGAGTCTGAAGAGACTTTATACTGAGTTGTGAGAACTGGAAAATTAACAATGTTGAGAGACGTTTTGGTGTTTTCTTCTCTAAGTTCATGCTTGTGTCCTTTACTGTAGTGAGCAGAGAGAGAATCTACCTCTACTGCCCTTGCTCACAGCTCAGAGCTGGAGTTTATCTTCCCCATGTTGCACTAACTTTATTTGTAGAACCTTTTATTTTTCTGCAACAGTCTTTTGAAATTAACTTCAATGGCCCAGGAGGACAATCGCAACACCTACTTGAAATGTAGATGTTTTAATGAGAACCTGTTTGTTAAAATTACAGGGATTTTCATTGCTCACTCCCACCACTGTCAGAGAAACCACCATAAAGTAATTAATTTCTTTCTGTTTTTTTTCTCACTTTATTTTGATGACCATCATAAGACAGGAAAATTATCTTGATTTACATCCTCAAACAAAAGACTTAATTCTGAATTTCTATCCCTGCATTTTTTTTCCAGTAGCAGAAGCAGGCTTACCATGCCGAAGTTTATATTGATACAGTAAATGTGTGCTCAGCTGTTATCATTGTCTGTTGCATAGGTGTGTGCTGAAAGACAGATAATTACTTGAAAGCAATTCCATTTAAATCCAGTCAGATAGCATCACTAACTACCATTAGATTGTGTAGCCATCTCCCAAGAGAAAAGACTGTAACTCTTAATGCAGGAATTGTGGTGCCAACTCTCGTGATTTTGTCAGGAGTCTTATTATAGATGTCTTTTCTAAAGGTGTGAACTAATGAAATCTATTTTAAATGAGAAAGATTTTTTTTTTTGTGAAAATGAAGTTTTTAGTCTTCAGAGTTTCACAGAAAAACTTCAAGAAGTAAAATAAATGTTGCCTAATGAAAACTCCCTTCCTCACCCCAAGAATAGCCAAAAGGTAAACAAAAAAACTAAATTAAATGAGATTTTTATTAATGACTGTTTGGAGGCAGGTTCTTGTTTTTCACATAGCCAAGTATGAAAATACTGTCTAAGTCCGAATAAAATATATGAGCAAAATAAATTTAAAAAAAATCTTCCACTAGCAGCAAAATAGCTTTTCTTTTTTGCAGACAATTTAGTAAACTTACTGCTTTTCTACTGTAAGTTTTCATTTTCTTTCACGTATGTTCCTCACAATTTCAGGGGAAAAGGAAAGTCTGAAATGTGAATTACTTTTTTTTTCAAAGTATTGATATCTGTAGTGAAGAATTGTACTTTTACTTTCCCCCCACCCTTGCCTTCTACCATTGAGAACATGTATCAAGGAGAAAAGCTGAATACTCCAAATTCTATCTTGTTATACTTTCTATCAAGGTTATACTCTCTTACTTTCAGAACACGAAAGCAGCAGACATCGAAAGATCTGATACTTGCCTCAGAAAGGTAGAACGTCACCAGCTGCAATGAAGTCAGTCCCAAGAATTTTACCAGACAGGGCAAAGCAAATGAAAGAAAAATAGCAGTTTCATACCAACCCAATCTGGTTCAAACAGCTACTATTCAAAGTTACTGCGTCTCTTGTTCATAGCACTCTTTGCTGGAGGCACCACCCCAATCTGAGAAGCAAGAGACTGGTTTAAGTGCTTTGGGTAAAATCTGAGAGGTTTATTGAATAGTTTTGGCTGGTGGAGTTCAGGTGAAATAAGAGGAGAGCGTTTGTAAAGAATGGAGAGATAAGCAGCTTGTGCAGAGGGATTGAGATGAGCAGGAACAGACAGTAATGTCCCTGGGACCAGTAGGGCACCTCTGCCCACAGTCTGAGGTGCACATTGCCTTATGATATCTTCTCTCCCTTGTTTCTTCACTTTGGGTTTGCTACAAAAAACAGGCATGAATAAGAACCTCTGCAATATTAAACAGCACAGTGCCATGCAGGTGCCAGGGCTGGCCAGAAGCAAGTGGCATGGCTTGAAACAGTTGGCTATAAAACAATGTGTTCAGTGAACTGACCATCTGTCCGAGCTTGGCATGACTGGGGCGTATCAGAGACCGTCAGCAGATAATCAACATTGTTATTTAAAATTGTTTACTATGTTAACAGTTTTTAAAATTCATGGCTGCAGCTCATCATCATTTTCATCTTTTCTCTTACTTTTCTGAAATATCCGTGACACAAGGAAATTAATTCCACACAGTAATCGAGTTGCATGTGGTAGAAGCGAGGTGAAGGCCAGGTAGATCTGAAACAGATCTTTGAGCAACATCATCTAGTGAAAGATGTGCCTGCCCAAGGGAGGGGATTGGACTACATGATCTTTAAAGGTCCCTTTCGACTCCAGCTGTTCTATGATTTCTAGTTATCGGTGCATGGACACGTAACACTGTGGGTGCAAGAGGTCTCTTTGTGCCAAAAAGTTTGAGCTGAGATTGTGGTTTTATGGCTTCTTATGGTAGGATTAGAGTGTAATGCTCCTCCCTTCTACCAGACCCAATTGTACTCATTCACGGAAGGCTGAAAGAAAGCGGGAGAGAATTGATAATTCATTCTTTGTTTTAGGAGCTGAAAAATGTAAAATTTCCTTACTGGTCAGTCCGTTTATCCTCATTCTAGTAGCCAGTCTGATATTACTGTTCCTCTGATTGCACCTGCCTTTCCATGCCTACCATGAAAGGTGAGACGAGGTGAGTCTGGGTCTTTCTTGTAGCAGCATAATCTTCCTTAATGCAGTGTTATTTATAGAGCATATATAAAGCATGTATATACGTCTTGGGGTAAAGGCTGACTGAAGACAGTGAACCACCCAAGAATGTCTCTGCTGAGAAGGAAACTGTAATATAGAGGGATATGAAGGAGGTGTAACTAGGGAAAACGGAAAGCTAAATATCATGTGGAAAACAGCAACATAAAAGATGAGTATTATAAGAAGCTTCCTGTATAATGAACTTTATTTACTTTGGATTAGCTTACTTGTAGGCTTAATAAAAGATTCATGTAAAGATTTGAGTGTTCTTGAGGCCCAATGAAACCAAACAGACCAGAAACTCCTGATATGATGAGTCTCAGGCCACATGAATTCCTGAATCCTGATACTGGCAGTTGAAACCTATTGAGCAGCTATCTGGCCATCAACATCTTCACAATATATTAGAGATTTTTCCTGACCCAGAATATCCCTATTTATACCCTGATGATGCACACCCCACTGTCTAGATGCAGTGAACGCATGCCTATGAACTTTACAGCCTGAGGTGTATCAGTCACCCATTCTGCTAGACTTTTCAGTGCTTTTCAGGGTGAAGTTCAAGGCACCTGAAGTTCAAGTACATCTTAGGGGATATCACAAGACATAGGAAAGATGGTAATGTGGATTGTGACTTTATTACTAGCTCACCCATCAAGGAAAAGTTACTCTTTTAGTGTCTTTCTTTTACCTGTCCCTTTTGTGGTTCTGCTTAGGTTGCTATATTTTAGGCCAAGAGTCTCCTCTTGCTTTGATTAGGATTAACGACACTTGGGGCCCAGTATTTGGGGCTGGAAGATGCTATTGTTTTTAATACGCTTACAGTGCAAGTGGCTTCTTTCTTCTTGTGCCGTTGATTGATTAGTGGAGTTTGTCCAAGTAATTTTCCCTCTTGATATGTTCACTTCTCTTTTCTACTACAAAGTTGGTGTGAAGATTAACTAATTAATCTCATGAGATTCTTTAATGAAAGGAGTGCCTTACTGAGCAACAGAACAAAGTACACACAATATGTGCGAACACAACTCATCCCGCATCTCTACAAAACTGAGGTTTCTATTCTCCTCTGAGCAAGTAAGACTATAAGACTGTCTCAGCTTAAAAAAATCACTTTCCCTGTTCAATACAATGCTGAACATCTGTTGCAGAAGAACAGATGATTAATAATTGAAACTAGATTGTGCTGTCCAAATTGAAGTGCCTATAGTACTGTAGCTTTCCTGAGTTTTTTATCTTTGTTTCTTTATTTCTTCTCAAAATAAAATAATCAAATACAATCGTTGTTAAGAATTAGTTTTTATTCCAGAATGGAAGTTTTTACGCTGTTTTATTTAAGCTTTAAGGAATAGATTTTCAGGCTGGTTTTGGTGGTAAAGCTTGTTATGTCAAATATATGTAAAAGAAGAGAAAAGAATGTAAAAATAACAGAACAGCAATAGTAAAAGTGATTACTTGTCAGACTATGAAATTAGACCCAAACAGGTTGTGGAATGAAGAGATAAGAATCCAGAATTTGATCTGAGGGAGACTGGAAAACCCAAGAAGCTTAATCTTTTCATATTCTTTCTCCCAGAACTGATTGCTCCGGAGGTAATGTTTATGCGTGTGATTAGGAGCTGAACCTGATAAATTCTATTTTCAGCATTGCAACAGGATCACGGCGAGTGAAAATAACCTTGTTGCTTTGGGCTCCTGCGCCACTTCTAGCTTCCAAAGCTCTTGCTAAATTAAGATGGACCTTTAAGTTAAAAAGAATGTAAAATTGAAGGTCTTCTTATTTATTCTGAAACTGGCATTTTTAGCTTAGGTATTTAAAATTAATACTGAATGGAAACAAAACAGTTTTAGATTGGATAAGCCTAAAGAGTTTGTGGAATCTTCATTCTTGGAGTTTTTAAAACAAGCCATGAGTACGTGTTTGTACGTTTGAAACTGGCTCAGTACAAGCAGGAGTTTGGAGTAAAAGACCTCTAGAGGGCTTTCCCTACCTAAATTAAATAATTAAAATTAAGGATTACTTTCTTATTCTGTCTAAAGCAAAAGTAGCTCTGAAACATCCTGTAGTAATCTATCCAGTTATATTAATTAAATGTTTTCTTCATTGTTTTTAGCATTACATTTCTATTTTTGCATGAGGATGATGTAAATAAGAGGGGGTTTTGCCTTTTTAATAGTCCTCATTGAGACACTAAGTGCAGTAGCTCAGCTAAGGACAAGATGAGGAATCTTTATTTTCATTTAATTCATGAGTAATGGAAATGGAAGCTGCACTTTAAAAAGCTGAGATTTAAAAAGTGATGCTAACCTTTAGGGACTCCTTTCTCCCCCATCTCATCTTTTTTCCTCCTTTAGTTAAAAGTTATTACCTCAAAGCAAAGGCATATATTTTAATAATTCACCGTAGGTACTGGGATTGCAGCATACTCTTGGGAAAGTGAAGGTCAATGTTTCTCTCTGCTCACAGTCCAGCCCACAAGCAATGACTCAGCAGCACAGAAAAACCCAGATGATGTAGCGACTTTAATAGAAAAAGAAGAGTTTTTTTCAGGTCTGGTCCAAGGTGAGGCACGTTTGAGAATGGGGCTTTTGCCAGAGCTGGACCATTGAAAAGGCTGTAGGTAGCAGCCTGTCCACTTGATGAATGTCCCTGTGCTGATGAGCTGGAACTAATGAACCGAGCTGCGTGTGGGTGCACTGCCCTCTTTTGGGTTTTGATGGAAGCAGGATCAGCTCCATCCCACTTGGTTCTCCAGATCCTCTCTGGAGTTCAGAGTGAAGAGCGGTTTTTATTCTATGCTGTTCTGCTTTAGGAGAAAACTTTTCCCCGGTACCTCTGGATATTTTTACATCTTTATTCCTATAAAGTAGGATTAGGAGAGAGAACAATGGAATCATATCTTCAGGGATGTCTCAGCCTCATGCTTGCCTTTCATGAGTCTGTATTGCATTGACCCAACCCTATACTTGAGACTCTAGTGGTATAAAAATTAAGATAATGTGGAAAAAACATATTAAACTGGGATTATTCATTGTAAAGAAAGCTGAGCGACAATTGTCCATTAATATAGTTGATACATTAATACTGATTTAGGTTTTGCTATGGTAAGACAACAGCTGCATATTAGTGAAAATTATTAGTGAAAATCTATTATTATGTACTGTGCCTGAAAAGAAACACTGAAATGCCAGCTGACTATCAAGATTAGGATTATCACTGAAAATCATAACAGTAGTTGTAATTCTGGAAATGCTCCTAAATGTGAAAAAAGAAGTCTATGTTTAACTTGAATTTTTTAGATATTGAGAGAACTAAAGCTTTTTATTTTTCATTTATTACAAAATATTTTCAGTCAATATGGGACAGGGAAACAGTGAGCTGCAATGACCTTTTATTCGCCTGCATCAATAAGAAATAAGGTTTTAAAGCTTATGGTTATTACTTCGATTTTTTTTTTTACAAGTTATTAAAACAAGTCCATTAAAAAACATCTGGCTAGGGATCCAAATTTTGTGCTGAACTAAAAATGGTCTAGAGACAAAAAGCAGAGGATTAAACAGTATATAATATATATATTTAAGGCCATATTTTTCTTAAATTCCATAATGGAAGACATCACTCAGCCAAAGTAGCCAATCGATGGTATTGTGGGAGGGTTACAGGGTTGCTCTAGTTTCTAGAAATATAACTTTAAAACAGGTGCTTGCTTAGACAACTGATTTTTTTTGGTTTTTTTTTTCCACTTGATGCATACAGAGGTGTTCTATAAAAACAGATGGAATGTCTTTTTTTGTTTATGTTTTTTCTAGTTGGCATATATGTCTGATGGGGTTCAGTGGCATTTCAGCGCTCACTGCTTAGCCACTTATAAGCATGTGCTGTAAAAATTAGTAAAATGTCTCATACTTTTAGTATTAAAAAACCTTTAAACAGAACGCTCTGCAGAACAGCTACTGACATCTTGTGTATTTTGTGATAACTTTCACATGTAGATGCATGTTATTTTCTGACTGTGTTGTAAAATAGGGAAGCAGACATTTTCCTGGGATAAAAATTTCTTCCAAAATGCCTCCTCTTCCTTTTGAGATTTGTGTGAATTTTCACTAAATAATGGTATTATTCTGTATAACTTAAGAGGTAATCAGCAGATTTTTGGAAGTGACTATTTATGTCCCTGCCTGAAGCTAGAGGAGGAGTTGTACAGCGTTTCTTTTATCTAAGTTGTTGTTGATATATACATTCACTTTTTCTGCCTGGTAAAACAACCACAGATGATTGCCACAGATAATAAAAAACAGATCTTTCCTTGGCTGCTTTCTTTCTTTACCAACACAGAACAGGTAAAGGGATTCTTTTTTTCCAGCCACTAGCCAGCTTTTTATTTCAAACCACATTCATCATGATGCCAAATGCAATTCTCAGCAATTCTTCTATTATGAACACTGTACAATTCCAGCTTTCAAAAATATTGGCAGGTGATAATTTTTCTCTCTTAAAAGGTAGTCCTTTGCCATCTAGTATTCTGCTGACAAGAATTGTCTTATCATTCAATGAGCATTAAATCTTTCATGTGTGCAAACAAGATTAATTCACCATCTGAGCCTTTCACCGCATCATTTTTCTTACCTTTAAACAGACTTTAAAGATTTGAGGAAGATGCTGGTGTCCTAGCAGTTATGGACATCCTGTGGGGTTTTTTGGGAAATTATGCTGGAGTTTCCACTGTCTAGATCTGGTCTAGGTTTGAATTTGAATTACACTGTCTAGTAATCATGAGTGTAGTTTTATTTGATGCAGGCTTGGAGTAATGGTACCCTCCATATCAGCAAAGTGCAGACTGACTTAATGAGTTTGGGTTATGTGTATTTGTATGAATAAGAATCTTTTTATTCTAAAGTCACTGAGTTATAGTTGCAAAATAACTTCTCCACAGACATTTTCCTTGTATTTAAGTGGTCATTTCTGTTTATTTCTGAGACCGTTTCAAACCACAGGTCATCATTGAGGCAATATTATATTTTTCTTCATTGTAGTAAGTGTAATTCTGTCACTGAAGTCTTTTCTTTCCCTACAAAATTACTGCACTTTCTGTGTTAACAAGAACTTTTGGCAATGAAACAATTCACAGTGCCTTGATTAAATTATTGGTGTATTATTTTAATGGTGTCTTAATGAAATTGCTCAGCAACTAACCTTGTCTTTTAGTTGGCATTAGAGACAGCTTCAAAACTGTCAGCTCTAACTCATTTTTTCTTTTTATTTAGGTGCTAATACTATTAGCCAATATATTTAAAGCAAAGACTTGAGCCAAATTTTGGTGGAGTTACTAACAAGAGAAGTTTTACAGCAGTTGGTGTTAGCACATGAATAAAGCTTGTTAAACTTCATAAAGGCTTCAGTTTCCTCATTCTCTGTTAATATCTAAGTCAATGGTTGAGTTATTCTCCTTTTGGTATATTTATCCCCAATTTATTTGCACTTACTGCTTCTGGCAAGTCAGCCCTGTAAAAGGAGTTGGTCTAATTTGCTTTACAGTAGTTTTGCATTTTTTTTTCAGAATGTCACGGCCAAAGCAGTTCCTTTCTTTCACTTGTTTAATTTCTTTTCTTATTCTAGGTCTGGAAAAAGCTTAAGCAATGAGCAAATGTGATTAGTTAAAAGCAGGGTGCCTTTCTTTAAAATGCATGTGTAAATTGCTGAATCTGGAGAATCAGGTTCCTCACGTAATCCTCATGCCTTGTGAACAGCAATCCAAAACAGAACTGATATGTAAAGTGGCTGAAATTACATTTCATTATTGTGGGATTCTGTGGCACTGATGTTCTTACAGTCCATTATCAGGTAAAGAAACCAAACCCCACAACCCTTTAAAATTTAACGTAACAGGCTTGCAGAGAAGTTGGAAAACAATGCAGATGTTTAGAGAACTTAAGTAGAGGATGCCCTGATTTTAATAAGAGTAGGACAATTCTGTTCTTCTTTGCTGATTTCCTCCTTTGCTTTACTTCACTCTTCCATTTTCCTGTAAAAAATATTTCTTATTCTGTGTGAGTCACCATTGTTGGGTCTAGGCATGAAGCATGTGAGAGGTGAAGAAAGTGAAGGTTCTTTGAGTAGATTTGACCCATTTTGCATTTCATCTCTACTTCTGGTCAGGTGATATAACTCAGCTCTGTTGTTACATCAGAAGAGAATGAAAAAAATTGTGAATCTATGAAATAGATTTGTATGTTTTTCATACTGTTCTATTTCACTGATACAATGCTTTTTCCTACAAAATGTCAGTGAAAAGTTGGTCTGAGCAGAGATACAAGCGGCTAAAATAAAAGGCTGAGAGCAGTTCTGGACTTGTTCTGACTAAGCCACTGAATATAGCATTCAGGGCAATTGTATAAGGACCGTGATTCTATCTGTAAAAACAAAATCAGACTCTTCTTGGAAAGCATTCCTGGATTTCTTTGTGAGAACAGCAAAAATCCATGTAAATGTGAAGGGCGATCTACCATCCACAGAATTAGCACCAAATAAGAGGTAAAAAATGTGTGACTGTTTGAGATCTGTAAATTGTGTTTTGTGTTAATTTGTCATTTCTAGGCAAAGCAAATCAAGTTTCTCCCTTTTCAAAGGATGGGTGATTAATGGGTGCCTTGCATTTATTTGCAAAAACCTTTGTCAACTTTATTGACAAAATTTTAACAGAGAAAAAAATCCAATCCCTCTAAAAAGTCTGGAAGTGCAGCATGCTCTTGCTTTGTGTGGTGTGAGTAAGCAGATTCTGATCATTGCTGAGCACTGGTCTGAACAGAGCAGTTACTTTTGCTGTGGAGATGTAGAATCTTGGTTATCTTGAGTCTTCATTTTTGTTTAACATAAAACAACACTAAAGCAGACCATAGACACTCTAAGGTTGTTCTCCCTTTACTAAGGACTTTTCCTGAAAAGGAGAGGCAGAAATGCATGCCTCTCTTAATAGCTTTATTTTGTAGTGTTGGAATCAGAAGTAGTTTAAAAACTGTCAAGATAATAATGATCCCTCTGATTCTTTACATAAGAAGTTGCTAGATCAGCCCACCCGAGCTGTTAATGTCGTTATCGTTTATCATTTTCATTCACTCTCCAGTGACATGTGTAAGAACAGCCATGCTTAATCTGACTGAATTTTAACCAATCTCACTCTCTGCTGAGAAGGAGGTGTCAGATCAGGGCAAGTATATAATTATATTTTCCTATATATTTTCCCAGAGTTCAGCAATTTGTGGTTCAGATGCCTGAGCCAACAGTGAAATTTTTGAATTGATAGAAGGACCATTATCTGTTCATTTTTCTTATTCATATAAACTTTTGACATCTACAACAAACTATAGCAAGGAGTGGCATGGTTTGACCAGTGAAAAATCATGACTTCACCTGTATTTTGTATCTCACTCTTGATAATTTAATTTGAATTTTATATTATGACAGAATGAATAATTGTTCTTTAAGCATTTCCAGGCCATTTGTAGTTTTGTAGACTTTGGCCAAATTGCCTCTCATTTATCTCTTTTGGAAGTTGAATAGTTCATTTATTTGCTGCTTGTATGAAAAATGTTTCATAGGTTTCTTCAATCATCTTTATAGCTATTCTGTGTTTCTACTGTAGCCGCTTTTTTTCTTAGGATGGAAGATGAGAATAGCACCCAGTGTTAAAGTTATGGGAACAGTGGCCAATACAGTTATTTATAAAGCTGCTTAATTCTTGCCTAAGAATTCCTGCTGATGTAATTGATGTTTTTTTGATAGCATCTAAGGACTGAGTTTCTATTTTCGCAGACCTCCTCACTGAAACCCCCAGACTCATTTCCTGAATTACTTACTCAGAGTCTGTTGTTCTGTCTGTTACGCTGAGGTTGCTTTTCACAATCCTATTTTTTTTTTGATTCATACATCATCACTGAATTTCTTCTGTCATTTTACTGCTCAGGTACTCAGTATTGCAAAAACCTTTTACAGATCTTCATATGTGGCTTTTGTTTTCATCTTTCTGTATATGTTGCTGCCATGTGCAGACTTTGTCACCTACCTTTCCTTCCTTCTTTCCAAATAGTTAATGAATAAATCAAACAGTCCTAAGGACCAGGAAATTCCAAATGAACACATCTATCCATTGTAGAAACAGAAAGATTCTTCCCTAACCTTTGATACTGACCTTCTAACTGTTAATTAATCAATGCAAAGGCCATGACTGTTTTGGACCCTTTGGCAAGGGAGACACTCAAAAATCCTATTAGACTTTGTCAGCTGGGTTGTCTTTCTGTACAGGCTCTAAGAACCTGAATAGATTTAAAGCATGATTTTCATGTACTAAAGTCACATTGATTTCTCAGTGATGTCCAGAATGTGCTTGTCCAGAATCCAGTGTTAGTTATGTTGTACTACAAACTGTAGAAACAGCAAGAAGACTGCTCCTTTTAGAAGGTCACACTTAAGGAAATCAGCATGCTTTCTACAGTGAATTTAAAAATTATCAAAATAGTTTGTTTCTAATCTCCTGTCTTAGATATTCTTAGATATTAATGTTTTTCCTTTTTAAACTTAAGATCACTTTGTTATTGCTGCTGGTTTTATTTTCTATGCTTTTCTTGCTCAATATCTCTGTATCTGCTTTTATTTTCTGTGTAAGCAACTGTGTCAAGTCAATATGTAATAGACTACTTCAAAGCAGAACTTGGCTTCAGTTATTTCAGAGAAAATTCTAAAATTTATTTACTCCATATTTCACACGCTGCAACAACAAAACCAGTAAAATTGATTGTACTTCCCTTACTTTCTCCTTTATATTCTAGGCAATTTAGGCAATAAACCTGCATGTAGTGCAGCTCAGTGGAAGCAGGTTTGTAGGATGGTCTGCTTGATGTTGAGATGATGTCTATTTGCACTATTGGTATTTTGGAGGCAGAGGGTCTGACTTTAGAGTAGTGCTAACCTAATACTCAGCTAAATGTCCGGTAGGGGTTGTAGCACATTAGATGCACTCCTGAAATGTATATTGTGGTTTAATTTCCTTGAAGGGGAATTCAGTTCCTGTGCTCCGAGTTGGCTGTGGTACGAGCCAGAACATAGTATGTAAAGATTTGCTATAGAAATTTCTGCTCAAGATTGGGGGATTCACTTCAGAAACACGCTCCTGGTCTGATCAGAAAGGTTCATGTAGATACACAGCATTTCCCTCTTGTTTTGACAGATTTTTTCATACAGGTATCAATTTCTGCTTCTTATCCAATAGGTGCTATTTTTTGGACTTGCAGCTTTGGTTGTTGAAGTACAGATTTGCTTTTCTTATCTTGTAGCACACGTGGTACTCTGACTGTGATGTGAGCAATGACTGCTCTCTGCATTGTCAACTCTCTCTTGGTTTGGTTTATGGCACTTGTGAGAAGTGATTGGCAATGCAGAATACAGGAATGGAGCAGGCAGTGCTGCCCCAGCACTGAAAGTTGGTTTCACAATTAACAATCTGAGTAGTGGCTAGAGAGTATTCCCTCTCTCTATATGCAGCTAATGCAAGGACATAGATAGTTGACCTTGCAACTGCCTTGCAGCAGCTCCACCACATCCAAGGCACTATTGCTGTTGGCATATGTAGAAAAACCAGTGTGTCCTGGCACAGTTCATATGTACAGAATGGCTGGTTATCACAATGCAATAGCTAAGTCTTCTGGAGACCATAGGTACCTGAAAACACAGTAGTAATAGCCCAGGGTAGTAGTTAGCAGATTAAAGCCAAAGTCAGCAGTGCTTTTACTGTTACTGACTGAGAGCTTTAGTGCCTCAACAATTTTCTTCTCAATTCCCTTTATGAGAAATGGAGATAAGAGCCCTTTCACACTTCAGAGGAGTGGCCTGACAGAAAATGTGTTAAGGCGGTGATATGCTTGGATGTGACAGTTATGAGGTCAGATGAGTTCCTTGTGCAGGTAGAAGGAAATACGTGAGACTAGAGTGGATCTTGATTAACAACTTGCCTTAGAGGCACAATCTAAAGTCAATGACAAGACTCTTATTAACGTCAGGGAGCTCGGATCAAGCCCATTGATTTGTGCTTATTTCTGCTCTAGTCGCTATAGTCCAAATTAATGCTATGCTGTGATATTTTCAAATACCAACATAAACAAAACTCACTCAAGAAAGAAGTCATAAAAATGGGAAAATCATAATGCTTGAATCATAGTACCGAGTTGATAAATGTTGACCATCGGAACAATATCCCAGAAATTAGTCTGATAAGAAAAAAAGAACTGACTGATAAACATCACAATTAATTTTTGTCTTCAGAAGGCAGATAGGTTGTTTAGTGACAGTAGGTGATTTATATATTGATGGTTTGATTATTAATGCTTTCTATCATGCAATCTTCAGTTTAGAAGTCACATCAATGGTATGTTTGATGTATTTGAAAGTGTTAAATAAAAATAAGAATGTTTAAATCTAGTAACACTTGTTTTCATCACAAGATTTCAAAAGTAAATCAGAAATACAAAAGGAGAATGTATCTTTATGTTACAATAGAAGCATCGTGCTGTTTTACATAAGAGTTACAGTGCGATAATGTAATGTCTAAAGTCGCTAAGGATGTTAGTTCAGGGATTTTGAAGAACACCAACCATCCAAGTCACAAGCGAAATATTTATGCTGCCAAGAGGTTTTTTTTAGAGGTAGATAAAAACCTCTGGCAGTTACCCAATAATAAAGGACAATTCCTGCGTGGATTATATGTGTATTCACATACAAATAGTTTTTTAGCACTTGGTGTCTATCAAGACATGACACCTTGTAATTCATAGCTAGTATGAATACAGGTATAGCTTCAGTTATATGTAAATCTTCCTACCTAGATTAAAGAAAGAGAAGGAAATTGAGTGTGTAGTTTTTGCAGTGCCCAAGTGGAGATAGGAATTTGCTCTGAGAAATGCCAGGTGTGGACCCTTTCATTTCAGACTTGTTTAAGAACAGATCAGTGTTTGCCATCTGCAAAGTAACAGCAGCATCAGTACTTTAAAAAAATGTATGTTAATAATTCAAGGCTTTGATACCTTCTCAGGCAAATATTCTTAAGAACTTTTTGTGTTTGTCATTCATGGTTTCTCATTCCCATTCCTTAGGGGTATTACTTTGTTGCTTGCTGAAATACAGCAATGATCTCTCTCTGCTGCTCAAGCCTTTATATTTTCTCATGCAGAGACACATGAGAGGAGTATTTCATTATTCTCTCTGATTCATCAGCAATTCAGTAGACCAATTAATACCACAGTTAATAGGAAGAGGTAGCTACTACAACTGCAAGCTGTATATCTTCTGTCACTCTTAAACTAACAGTCTGCAACAAAGCTAGAAAGCAACTTTGCTATGCAAAGATTATTTTTGATACACTACCGAATCTGTAATGCCCAGCACCATAGCAGCTCGAGATAGAAAGGACTCAGCACATTATCAAATGCGTTCCCCTGCCAAAGCAAGGTTTCTTCTTGCAGACAGCCAGGTTATAAGATTTCAGACAATGAAATGGTTATCTTCTCTGAAAATTCTGCCGGAGTCTAACAAAGGTCACTGTTAGAGATTGTTCTTTGTATCTCTTTTTTTTTCTTAACACCTAACTATTTGTCTGGCACTCTAATAGGTCATTCAGCAAGACCCTTGCTGCCTATTGTGGCTGTCTGGTAACTTAGTAAGTTTGAACTTTGGTGTTACAAACTTCAGGCTTGATTTCTCTGATGACCTGAGCATAGCTTCATTTAAGTCTGTTTCACTAGTGTTAAAGTCCTATTTGATCATGTTATGTTTATATACATTGCTGAAATATACTGTTTTCCTTACTGAAAGATTGGCTGTGCTTAGTTTTGACATTACATTGAGACATTTAGAGTTAGACATATTATTAAGCATTTCTGAAATTCCTAGATGCTTACATATTTTTTGATCTGACTCCTATTCACCGCTGTAATTTCATCTTTTCCTTCCATATAGATTATGCTGCTGACAGATCCAGAGGTTGAGAGTAGCTTATTAATCAGTTCTGATGAAGGGGCCACTTATCAAAAATACCGTCTGAACTTCTACATCCACAGTCTGCTTTTCCACCCCAAGCAAGAAGACTGGATCTTAGCATACAGCCAAGATCAAAAGGTAAGAATCATTGACAGCAGTTTGCTTTGTTTGCTTAGGAACAACCTAGGATTTCTCCATCTCTCTACCTAAATGCTGCAGAGCATTCAAAACAGTATTTGGGGTAGTACCAGGACAGTCTTTGGAAATATAAAACTGATACTAAAACTGGAAAGTTGGAAATACAGAACTGGATTTCACTTCCTGACATTCTGAGGTTTATACATAAAACTGGAAAATAGACCAAAACGAATACTGAATTGGTATTTACAAGCAAGAAACAATGAATAAGCCTCAATGTAAAGGACAAGGAATAGGACATGGGCACCTACTGTGTTCTTTGGCTCTGGCCCTCTGTAACTGACCCAACAGTCTGCATTTATTCATCTTTTTGTTTATTTTTTTGACAATACCACGTTACAGGCAATGGACAGAGAAGTCGGGTATTATCCTTCACAACAGGAACAACCAACTCTAATGAGGCTTTTTGTCCTTTTATTTAGCAGTTCTCTTCCTTCATCCTAGCACCAGCTCCAAGAACAGTCTAAGACATTCCTATCTAGCTGGCATGTTTTCAAGTGGCCTTTGATTTTCTAAGAGAAAAGTAGCAGTGAATCAATTTTCTTTGAAGTCCAGTTCCTTCAGTATGAGTAATCTATCAGCCAAATAAATATGCTCTGACATTTGCCTTGATTTTTTGCTGCCCAACTTGAGATGACAGAATGGGACTTGATTGTAAGAGATCTTATTGCTAGTACCTTCTGAAAATCAGGCTCATCAATACTCACAAGTCAGTCATCTTCCAGTGAAGGACTTCATAGAGCTCTATCTATTTATGTTTACCAAAAAACAGATTGAAGGGAAACTATATTTTTCTGCATAAATATCTTCATGGAGGAAGACAAAACATATGATTAAGCCTTTTTGATCTAGCAAAAAAACCTTCTAACAAGTATTGATGGCAAGGAGTCAGTGGCAGATAAACTTAACTGTGAAGTAATTAGCCATTGGACCAAACTGCTCCGAGAAAAGGCAGATCCGTCATCCTGACATTTTGGTATTTTTTAATAAAACCAAAAGCCAGACCAAACCAATCTGCTGAGCTCCCAGCAGGGGGAGAAGAGTGAAATGTCTCACTAATATATAAGCCTTTTACTAAAATAATTTAATGGTTTCTTTTTTGTTTTCATATAATAAATCTATATAAATCGGAATCTAATCAATAATCAAAGTACTGGATGAATTGTTCATCTAATACATTAATGTAAATATCAACATATAAATTTGAATTTTATTGGATTATTAATCTGTGTATTTGAATTATTTTTATGAACATTAGAAGACCAATTTTCCTTTAGCCTAAACTAAGCTTGCTGTTACTGATGCTGTAAGCCTGAGACAATAAAGGCATAAGGAACCTAAGGTCACAAAATGATCTTATGGGTATTCTTGGAAAAGAAGTCCAGTCCTGTTCTTAAAGCTCAAAACCAGTATCCTTCCAATCCAGTAGCTTAATGTCCTTCCCGGCTATGGGAAATGCCTCTCGCCTGCCTAATTATTCCTGTAGAGTCAACAGCATGTCATATTTTTCCTTCACACCTCTCATAGCATTTTGTAGAGTATACTATGTTTATAATCTGTTCCAGTGGAAGTTGCAGATTAAATTATTTTGGGGTGTTCAGTATGTATTTAGACAAAGTCAAAGTGTTTCTTTTTTTTCTTTATGGCACTTGAATTCTCTGACTGGTATGAAACTGAACAGGATCTGGTATCTGCCTACTTTTAGGACCCTTTGAAATTAAAGTAACTGTATGTTGGTAACAGGAAATGTATTACATAAGGATAAAGGAAATTTTCAGTAGTAAGTTTGTCAGATAAAATTAGGATATAGTAGAAAATTAATTTCATCCATTGTGGTAGTCAGCCTGCTCAGGAAATAATTCTGAATTTGCCTGTACAGCTAATGCCCCTGTAGTTTATGATAGATGGCTAACAGCAAATATATTGTCACTATTCCATAGGAAACTCGCACTCTTCTGTAGAATCCAAAAAACCAATATGGATATAAGAACAAAGGGGCCTTTTGTGTGTTAACCTGAATTATGGAGTCTGTGTCAAAGGTCTGTGTATGGAGTGTTTGGGGTGAAAGGGTGCAGGCTGTACAGTAAAATTTCTTTGTGTTGTGGCATTGCTTAGCAAATGGGATAACTGCTGGTAATTCCATAATATAGGTGTAAGAAAAAAATTATGTATCAATTAAGTTTAGAAGTAAAATTTTAAAAGTATTCTATGAGTTATAGGCCTGGTTTCTACTCTAAAGCCTAGTTGGATACATTCTGTGACTTCAACAAGCTTTGGCCAAGAACTGTAGAGGGTAACCAGCAGTCAAAGAGTATTAATGAGCCTGGACGAAATTAGATGTAACCCAAACTAAGGGTTGAATCTAGCCTGCGGCTAAATGTAAATGACTCCCATTGGTTTCATGTCTGTATATCCAAAGGCAGAATTTTCTCAGAGTAATTAAGAGGTCCTGAAGGTATTTCCATAACTGCAGTGGGAGCTGTGGGGTAATTTGGTACAAATGACACTGCAGTTTGTTATTTTGCAATCTTGTGCTAAGGCAATATTTAAGGCAAGAGAACCCATTACTCCTTGGTTTCTAGGCACTATGTGCACACTGACTAAGAGATCACTGAGGAATCAGGGGAAATGTATCTGCCTGGCAAGGAATTTACATTTTGATATCACTGACTTTTATGACGCTGACTGAAGAGGCTGTGAAGGTTTTATTGATGGAGGCTGTAAGGAGTAAGCTGGATTCTAAACAGTTAGGATTGTTGTAGTAATTTAATTTTGCTGTTGACAATTGGGAAGGAGGCGAGACTCAACTAGAAAACAAATTTACATCCCTCCAGAAAGCCATGGCATCGTTGCCATCTGTTTGCATCTTGTCATGGCAGCAGATGAACCAGGAGAATCAGGTGGTAAATAGAGTAAGAGCTGGAGAGACAGGAATCACATTGGTTCTGGATTGTTTTGGTTCTTGGATGTTGTTCTTCCAGTTCAGGACTGATTAGGGCAAAGCTAACAGATGATGTATGCCTCTCATTGCTCAGTTGTAATGAACAGAAAATGGGTCACATAGCATCATCCCTCAATCTCTTCACATCCCACAGAGTCTATCATGATAAGTACTACAGATCTTCTTTTGTTTGGTTGAATAAGAATTTGCTCAATGGTAGGGAAATCTGAAGTCATTTTATGTCCCAGTTTCTTGTGTGTTATGTGTGGGTGAATGTGGTTAATTACGGGGTTTCAGCTGACAAGCAGTAACTCATTAAGCTTCTGTGACTCAGTTGCTTTTGTTCACGTATCTCTCCCCTGTGTTTCTGCCTTGGGCAGCAAACTTGAATTACCACTTCTGACAGACCAGTCCCTTATTCAGTCATGACTTTTTCCTGCCAGTCTTGAGAAAAAAAGAGCAGCAAACCATCTGTCGCCTGCACTAATTGCCTTATGATTGCATTCATTGTTCTGGCTGAAAGTACAGTTGTTATATGGCTGATTCTTACCGCGTAATTGCAGAACTACTGCATGCTTCTCCATTTTCTCTATAAGAGAAGTTACAAATCAGGAGGAAGCTTCAGACACAGTAAAACATTGCTTGTGAAGCAAAAGCTTGTTGGAGGTCTTGTACGTGTGAGCTTTTGTGGGTTTAATCAGTTTGCTCGTAGGATGAGGGACTGTATTTTGTGGGAGTATTGCTTATGTATTACTGTGTAATCTTCAAAAGTGGTTTGCTGTGTAATCAGAGGATGGGATGTAAGAGTCTACTTCACGTGGAGACATCTTTTGCTATTCAGATGGGTCAGACACACAGAGAAGTGGTTAGTAATCAGCCATGAATAACAGCTATTTGGAGATATGAAATACAGGTGAAATTGGGAAATACAAGTAAGACGGGCGAAATGCAGGGTTGTAATTGCCCAGCTAAGGAAGAAATGCACAAAGGCACTCAAACACTGAAAGGCCACAACAGAAGCTGTAAAAGCAGGTTTAAAATTGAGTTGTTATTGTTGATTCTCCTTTCTCATTTTAAATGAACTCTTGAAAAGGAAGACACCTCAGATTAAAGGAGTTCCCCCAATGTAGCACTAAAAAAATGAAGATTACCTTTACATTTCTGCCCCCCCCCCCTTTTTTTTTTTATTTTGGCATTTCCCAAATATTTGATTCCATTTATCTACCTTTATTTACCATGTGTAAATATGGCCTCTTCTCCCAAGTGACGGGGGACCGGACAAGAGGGAATGGCCTCAAGCTCCACCAGGGGAGGTTCAGGCTGGACATTAGGAAAAAATTCTTCACAGAAAGGGTCATTGGGCACTGGAACAGGCTGCCCAGGGAGGGGGTTGAGTCCCCTTCCCTGGAGGTGTTTAAGGCATGGGTGGACGAGGTGCTAAGGGGCATGATTTAGTGTTTGATAGGAATGGTTGGACTTGATGATCCGGTGGGTCTCTTCCAACCTGGTTATTCTATGATTCTGTGATTCTATGTGTGCCATGCTGGAGGTGAAAGCTATAGGACTGATACTTGGCAATTATGTCCCTTGTGGGACAACATAACTTCTATCATCAAACCATGTAACCTTTCTCAGTTTCCTACAGTAAAGGGCACTCCCCATGCATTCAAATGTCAGAGAAAGGTGTTCATGCATTGGAGAAGAAAGAGGAACAACGTAAAATTGAGATAAAGAAGTGTATGGCCACAGGATTTCTGTGTGACTAAACAGGCCAACTTTTAAAACTACACTTGGCCCCATCTGTCCTTGTGTTTGGTTTAATGCTTCTGTTCGAGAGTAGAGCATCTGCCATAGATGTAGCCTGTCTTTGCTTTTTGAGATGTGATGGACTGTTTTAGATGAGCTACATTATTCTAAAACCTTCCCTTTAAGACCTAATTTTGAGGGTGGCCCTGCTTGGAAAAGGGTCAGACCAGACACCTCCAGAGGTTCCTTTCAACCTAAATTATTCTGTTTCTATTCAGACCCTCTCAGTTTCAATGGTAACAGTCATGTCTACATAGACCAAAGAAGGGAGAAGAAAATCTCAATTTATTTTATCAGAAATTGCATCATAGTTTGGTTTTTTTTTTTAAATATGGTTAACATAAAGTAGGATTATTTTGGATGATTCATTCAACATTAGGATGATCATTCCACATTCCTGACAACATTTAAAAGACTATTCACTGTTCACTTGGGCTAATGTTAACTGATGGAAGCAAATCACATCTAAAATTAATGGAGAGAAAAAATACTCCTCTAGAGTGGTAAAGCATTAGCCACTTTGAATCATCCTTTGAAAAAGCCTATCTCTTTTGACAGACTATAGACAAAACCAGGGAGCTAGTTTGCATAAATCTAACATTAGCCTATGTGAATAACTCCCCCTTTCCCTACGGCATTACTCCTGCAGCAGTCTACAATATTTGTGTTAATATTCAGGGCACTGCTAATCAACCAAGCCAATTTTCCAACAGACTTAATTCCCTTTGATGCATGTTGTTGAAGATGAAAGGTAGTAAGGAATTTGCACATTCAAACATGTGTGTCCCAGGCTTTGCTATGTCTCACCTTGTGTGCATCCCTTGGAACTGAGATTGGATGTCTTTCCAACTGATACAATCTATTTCAGCCATCCGTTGTTGATCTGAATAATTCTCTCTACTGCTTGAGTTACTGGTAAAGCCTCTGCAGCATCTGTTAGGAGGAGAACAAACTGATGATACTAGTGCTTCCTTCTGGCTTTAAAATATATATGACAGGCAGATTCCTGTAAATATCTGCTGGCAAAAGTGTGTTTTCTTTCCACTTATTTAACATATGATTTAAATGCACTGGGGACATCATGCAATACACTTGCTTGCTAACTGCCACAAAACCAGAACACCAGCTGATACGGCTCATATCTGAGAATGTGCGTGGAGTTACTGAGGGATAGGTGGGAAAAATGCTGAGGGTCATCTACGGGAGGCTTTGATCTGCTAAAGAGGCACAAAAGAAACTGATGTGTTAGGTCCATGCTGTACAAGTCTACATGACATCAGTGTGTGGTTTGTTAACAAAAGCAGTCACGGATTCCTCACTGATATTTGAACGGGCTGTGAAGCAGGTATACAAAAGCTTTATCAATCCAATGTGTTTCCACCAGCATTCAATAAATACTAATTATTTGGTATCCTTATTGATGGCTTCTGTATGATATGATTAATATATATATTTTTGAATAAAAGAATGCCAAAATCAGTAAATCCAATTAACAAGTACTTAGACTCCATGTTGTGTTCCATGATAGGTTTTCAGGGAAACGTCTTAAGTAAAAGAAAAATAACGGGAACCACTAGCTTTCTCCAAGTATTTCCCTCATATCACTTCCAGCGTGCAATTTAAATCACCTTTTTTTTAAGGCAGATTCCAAATTTCTGAGTGCATGAGATAAAATCAGTGCATAAAATTGAATATCCTCATTGGCACAGGAAGCACGTGGAACTACCACGTGATTCAAGATCAGCATGTGAAGGAGTATCAGAACCGAATATTTAATCAGAATATCCAATTAGTTTAAACGCTGAATGATGAAACATCATGGACACTTTGAGTCAATCATATCTGCAGCAATTTGTATAGGTATTCAAAGGAAACTGCAGCTATGAGGGATTTCTCATATGACAGAAAGCTTTGGCTGGGAAAATTAATCTTTTGAGAACAGGAGGAGCGGTGGTAGGTCTTGAGTAGGATAATGACCCTGCAAGGGGTATTGTATCAGAATTGGTGAGTCATTCAGTTTCTCATTAGTTGGTGTGTGTAACCTTGCTTTCAAAGTCAGATGTTAAATGAGGAAATGTTTGTCTTTATTCTTGGATGATATATAGATTACAGAGTGTAAGTTTTTGGTATGATGAGTTTTATGAGTATGCAGGTAGCAGAATCATCCACTGGTACTGGGGAGTATAGAGCTTGGAACTGGGGGGGAATGTTTTCCTACACATCAGATTCAACAACCAGATAAACAATTCAACAACCTCATAAGAGGCAGATTTTTGACTAGGAAGATCTCAGGGAAAGTCTGGTGTTTGTAAGGGAAACAAGTACGATTTTATTAAAATGCATATAGAGGTACAATAATTTATAAAAACCACTAAGAGCTCATTTAATGTGTCCTAAAGGTGTGAATTTATGTCAGAAGATCTCAACTTCATAATTCGATCAAAACCAGATAGACAAACGGAGTCCTGTAGGTCACAATCTCATAGCATTGATGATTACATCATAATTAATCAAATTTTTCTGGTGCCTAGAGAACTTTAGGCCCTCAAAGCTCACATTTTAGATATTGGTTTTGAAATTTGTAAAATGCATCTGGACTAATAAAATAAAAAGTATAAAGCCAAATAAGACTGCTGGTAAATTAAAGAGAGAGATGAATCCTCAGTTGTGTCATTTGTTTTAGCTCCATAAAAGTGAGTCAAGGTCTGATGTTTTATAGCACTTGTGACTCCCACACAATCCCTTTAGGAGAGGTGTTTTAAGGATGGGTCTGTATATTACACATTAAAGTTTCTCTATAGTTTTTCAGTGGAGACATGCAACCTTTGTCTATAAAATGGTGAGAAGGTTGTGTTCTTTACAGTAAGTATTTTTTTATTAGATATATTGCTTACTAAGATGTGTCCATTGGAAGAACTGTTGAAGGAGCTGATTACCTTCTGCATGCCTTTTTTGGTAATCCAATTATATAAGCCATGTATAAGATGTATTTATATATGTTTTATATCTATATTGCATACATTTTAATATTGACTTTGTTGATATTAATGCCGGTGTTCAAATGTGATGGTGTTTTAGTTTTCTTCTGCATTTTTATTAGATTTTAGGAAAGTTATCCTTAGTTTGTAAACAATATTTTTTGTTTTTAAAAGTATCTGTCTGTAAAAGAATGTTTTTACTGCCAGAGATTAAACATGGTATCAATTACCTCAGCTTGAAATGCAAAAAAAAAATTACTCAAGTCTAAAATTAGTCCTAGAAAGATCAGGAAATTAGGCAGGAAAGGGAAGATTACATGGCAACTGTATCCTGCTGTTACATGGATGCCTCAAAGGCTTTTAAGATGAAGCTTATGCTATCACTATGAAATACACGAGCAGTTCTTCTGCAGGTTCAGTTTTCAGATGTCAGCTTTCCCTACTCCAGAAGACAGCAGTGTCATGCTATGAGAGGGCTCTTTCTATAGCTGGGAGATGGTCTTGCAATTCAGAGGGTTCATTGGGATCCCTGCTCAGCCTCAGAAGGTGCTTGTAACCTCAGGACTGCCTTTTCTTTTCCCTTGCATTTCTGTTTTCCCATCTAAAAAATAGAGGGTAAGAGGTAGGTTTCTATTTCACAGAATATTAGGATTTAAATAGCAAAACAAAGCAAAACCAGACTGTTAATGAATGTTAAATTCTCAGGTATTACACAGAAGAAGAGAAGAGAATGAATAGAACTATTTCCTGATGGACAAGGGTCAGATCCAAGAGATCAACATAGAATTTATACTTCTTACAGTTTTGTCTCAGTGAAAACAGAAATGTCAGATCACTACTTGTCCCTCAGATGAAAACATACATTGAAGTTGTAGTAAGTTCCTTTTCTATTTGTGGTTGAAAAAGCAGTGTAGCAAAGACATTATCTAATTTCAATCTAATAATGAAAATTGTCGTCAGACAGTGATGCTTGCCAAAGAAAATAAAATGTCATCTCTGAAGGGACTGCATGCATGAGTTGCCACGAGAAGTCCCAGGAGAGAGAAGGCTTTTATAACAACATCAAAATATGATGCTGCGTTTAAAAAATATCCGTACAAGAACTATAATTGCTAAATGGGGAAAAATAATCCCAGCTGTATCATAACTGATATTTGACAAAAATCTAGCCTCCAAATATTTTTCTTTTTCTTTCTGGTCCAACTAAATAAACTCAGTCTAAAATGAATAACACAAAGAATAAAATATCTAAAAAAATCCTTGCTGCAAAGGATTTTATTTTCCTTTCAGTGCGAAGTGACACATAAGGTGGGGAATTCCCCCTTTGCTAAAGATACATTAGTGCTGCTTGTGTTGCTGCGTGTCAGTAAAGGCTGAGATTGGTGCTGAAATAATGGCAATGGATGAAAAATCTTCTAAAGCCTGGTTATTAAAGTGGCTCATCAAAGGCAATGAAAGCTCTGGGAATGCTTCCGCAGGGAGCTGTTGCCTGTTTTCTCCAGCCTGCTGTGCACTGTCTTCTAATTTGAGAGGCCAGTCTTGACAGTAGAATTGCTATATCCATTTCTTGCCTTTGAAACGAACTTACAAAGTCCAGCATTTCTCCAGGTTTTGCCTAAATCACCTGTCTCATTCAAGGAACACACGAAGAGAAAGGAGGGTGCCTGGGGTGCTGGGCAGCATCCCAGCTTCTGCTCTGCTGAGGGACACTAGCACAGAGGAAGCTTTTCAGGCTGTAATTCATTTGTTCTGGATACTGTTATTATCACCAGCAAATTCAGAGAGGGGATAACCTGCTGAAGGGCTCAGGAGAACTGGAGAGGGAGTAGAGTAAGAGATATCAAAGGAGGAAAATAAGATTTACTGTGGCGATTTAAGCCATCAGCATCCCTGGAAAGCTTACATCCTATATACCTCTGATCTGGAAACACAGAGGTGTTTACTGAGTTGTTTGGATTGCTCCCTGTTCTTAATTACAGGATGATCTGAACTTTATTAAAACTTAAATTACTGTGTGTCAAAGACATATTGCTTGGCACTGAAGAAATTACTTTATCATGAAAGGGAAAATCAGAGACAGAGACTGACGGTAACTTATTGTTATTATGTTTTCATTTCTTCTGCAATTACAAAAGCAGTTCTAGAAATGGATTTTGAATGTGAAGGAGGAAAAAAACCTCCTGTAGTGGCAAAGTTCTTGATTACGTTACCTCAAAGCATTTTACAAAAGTAATTGTTACATGTTCCAAAGTATTTACTTTAACTTTCAAAGTTAAAATTCTTGTTAGTTATACTTAGGGGCTTGTCTCCTAAAATTTCAAATAAATATGTATCTAGAATCTTCTACTTAAGGGAAAATAACAGACTCACCACTGAAATTTTAAAAGCAGATGCCTTTTTATATGTAAAGCAAAGCTCTTTTTTCTTTTCTTACCCTTGTTATCATCCATCCCCTATGCCTTCTTCCCTTTCTCTTCTTTGACAGTGTTCAAGAGAAAAGGAGATGAGAAAAAGAGGTGAATTTTTAAGTTTAATATTTTAAAGTATATTTCAACGTATATCAGTCTATTGTTTACCAGAAAGCTTTAAAATCAACTTCTCAGTTATTCTTACAGGTATCCAACTTTCTCTTCCCTTCTAATCCACCACCACTACAGTGGATTTGTTCCAAAAAAAATAGTCAAGGTTTGCACATAAAGATTCAGATTGCATTTTATGTAAGATTCCTAAACTGGTGTCATGAAAAGGCAGATAACAGTTCAAAAAAGGGGTCCAACCATCTTCTGTGTCAGAAAAGGGGACTGACAAAGTCTCTCGAGCAAAGAAAAGAGGGGAAATAGGATGAATCAGCAAGAAAACTATAGGGCTCACTGCCTCTCAGCATTTCCATATGAGAAATTTGAAGTTAAGTCAAGCAAAAGAAAGACAGAACCCAAGTGATCCTTCCCTTTACTGTCCCTCTGAGAATTACCTGATAGCAGCATTTATGGGGAGCAGCTGTTTGTAAGTGTTCAATAGCAGCAACGTTTGTATATCATTCCACAAAGACACGTCAAAGTTTTTATAATACCTGTAACATGCCTTTTTGCTGACCTTTCTCAGTCTGGTTTGGTATTTATTGTGGAAAGATTTTTCTGAAATGATTGATGCATTTGGTTATTGTTTGTGTAACCAGACAAGGAAAAGGTGTCGGGTTTGCAGGAGAAGGGCAGCAGGAGCAAAGAAAGAATTGCAGGTTTCCATGATACAAGTAACTCATTCAGTTCTGCAGGAGAAGTCTGGAGACGTGAGAGCACTTTGGTTTGTGCCAAATTGAACAAGCTGTCTAGGAATTGCTGCTGGTAACTGGAAGGACAAGAGGGAATGGCCTCAAGCTCCTCCAGGGGAGGTTTAGGCTGGACATTAGGAAAAAAATTTTCTCAGAAAGGGTCATTGGGCACTGGAACAGGCTGCCCAGGGAGGGGGTTGATTCACCTTCCCTGGAGGGGTTTAAGGCACGGGTGGACGAGGTGCTGAGGGACATGGTTTAGCGTTTAATAGGAACGGTTGGACTCGATGAGCCGGTGGGTCTCTTCCAACCTGTTTATTCTATGATTCTAACGAAATATCAAGGACGGCAGCCGTGTCTGTCTTTCGTGAGAGCCAGGCTAGGATATCAGACTGCTGTGTTATGCTGTACATTTGGTGTCCAACGCGAGTTTAAAGAAGTAACAGACAACCTTCCCACACTATCCAGTTTTATTGCTTGGGAGTGCCATGAAGAGCTAGACGATGAGTTTTCAGTCATTGCAGGTTGTTGGATGTACTGAGACAGTGATCCCTCAGGTAATACCAGTTGTGTCCCATGTCTCACTGCTCAGTATTGCCTTTGCCAATAAGTTTTCAGCTGCCCCAGGTGTGTTCCTTTGAGGCTGGAGGAAGTACAAGTCACTATCTCAGAAGTGATAGAGACTTCTGCAGATTATTTTCTTTATTATCTTTGTGTTTTACTGTGCTTCATGACTGTTTGTTTTTGTCCTCAGCTGTTCAGTTCAGTGGAGTTCGGCAGAAGGTGGCTGCTTCTTCACGAGGGAGTTGCACCAAACAGGTTCTACTGGTAAGAGCAAAACCTCTTTCTAAGTTCCTAGTCAAAGGATTCCTTATATATACAGAGATGTTGAAATGGATGCTTGAAGGCAACGTGGTTCAATGGAATCAGATTGCTGACTTGTGAAGATTAATTTAGAACTGGCGTGAAAGGGACTCTATTCCTCCTGTTATGTGTTTATACAGCACTGAAGCGGGTTTTTTGACCTAAGGATGATGCACAACTGAAAAATACTGAATAATAATAGGCTGAAGAAAACATTGATTTGGGAGGGGAAAGTTCTGTGATTTCCTGTGACCATTTTGTGTTCAAGTGCAACACTGGCACAAGCTTGTTTGCTTTTGCACCAAACACAAAGAAGAAATCATTCTGGTCCTGCTACCAGTGAGGACCAAAGACTTTGAGGATACCAGCATTTCTGCCATGGGTAGAAGGGAACGTCCCCCAGTGGCTGGTCTTATGCTTTTAACTGCTGTTAGACATATTTCAGTCCTTGGAAGAGAGCAAGATAATGAGCGTCGAACTAGGCACATAATGCTCATTATGAGCTTAAATCACTCTGCGATATTGCTTCTGAGCAGCAGTACAAGATTGCAAGTCAGATTTCAAACTGTATGGATCAGTCATGTGTAAGTTCTTCTTGCTGAATCTTTGAATGTCAGTTACAGTAGTGGCTGTATGCTAGTTTTATGCCAAAGTTGCCCTAAAGAAGTATCATAGAATAACCAGGTTGGAAGAGACCCACCGGATCATCAAGTCCAACCATTCCGATCAAACGCTAAACCATGCCCCTTAGCACCTCGTCCACCTGTGCCTTAAACACCTCCAGGGAAGGTGACTCAATGCAAGCTTAACTCTTTGCTGCATTAACTTATGCTATACAATTTGTATCTAAATTTACTTAGGGTCATAGCCTACATGGTTATGATAGAATCTGAGCACCTCACAATTTTTAGTAGGTGGGAGTAGTCAGGTCATTGGATGACCTGACTTTCAGATTCAAACACTTGTGGTGACCACAGCTACTGCAAAATAACTCCTGGGTATAGGTTCCAACTTTATTCGGTAGTTTGGTTTTTGAGTCTCATCTCCTTCCGTTTTAGTCATCAACAATTTACCAGTGATTCTGGTGAACTGATACTCTTCTCATGATTCTGATTGCAGGCAGATCAGAAGTTGTCCCATGTCCTGTGAATATGGCCTTTAAAAGAGAAGTTTTTGATTAATCAGTCATCTTGAAATCAGGAGGAGCTGAAGAAGCTTCTAAAATCTAAGTTTATGCCAAACCCACAGATTTTTAACATACCAAGATTCAGGAGTGGTGTAGTCAAATGTTTTCTTTTAATTTATTAAAGAAGTATTAGCTCTATGTCAAATTTACTTCCAAAGTTGAATTTATATTTGATCTGCAAAGGATATACTAGAGGTTTTATTTGCTGCTCCTGCTTTTTAATCCTTTCTCCAAACTTGTGTTAGCTGAAGCTTTTACAAACTAAATTCCATTTTTAACTTAAACTTGTTTTTCTGTGAGTGTCTGTATAAACAGGCACATAGATATTTTTATCACTTCTAATTCTTTCTTACAGGACTTCTAACAGGGTTTCAAAATTTCAGATGCGAACACACAGCCCCACACATCCTTTTTTTTTTTTTTTTCTCCTGGGACAATAAAAGCAGAAAAGTCATAGAAATCCAGGGACCTAGTCTTTGAGACATCCCATAAAATTGTACTCACTGAAGAGGGTCAGAGAGCTGGAAAGAATGTCCCTCTTCCTGGATCCCATTCTCCTGCACTGCACTTCAAACCTTTTGAAGTTTCCCATCATTGCTTACAGTAGTGGTTTATTGTGAATTGAGCTGGTAGATGCCTGCAACAAGAATAATGATGAAAATTATCATTTTCCCTTTCCATGGAGCTCAAACTTTGAAGGACTCTTAGAACCTAACAAATAAGAGAACTCAGGCTTGGAGCTTCAAAGGCAAAGTGTAAGCTGAAAAGATGAAAAGATGTTCCAGCCACCCATCTAATTCCCTACAGCCATAAACAAAACATGAAACCACAAGCCTGTATTTTCACCTTGAACAAAATGTCCCTTGCATAACACACCTCAGTGTAAGCTAGACTGTACTTCTGCTATCAAAAGTAAAAGTAATACAACTTGTGGAGACGGTGTTGCATCTCATTCTGGCATATTTATTATCACCTAAAAAAAAAAAATACTGTTAGCTGCAATTATATGGACACTGTTTGTCCTTGAAACCATCCACAGTAGGAAACAGAGCTGTGCATGTGTAATTGAGAACCTGTACAGCACAGAGAGCAACACTGGGCTTTTCTATGCATTTCTGTTTCTGTTCAGCCAGGTACCTGATGATAAAATAGGCACCGAAGTGCTGAATCAGAAGGGTAGCCCTTTGCACGTGGAGCATGGATGTGGCTGACTCCCCATGCAAGAAAAGCAAAAGGGAACTGAGACGTAAGAGGATGCAGATGTACAGTTGAAATCCAAACTTCTACAGCAATATCTCTGTAGCTAGGGCTGAAGTACATGTTGGGTAGAGCTTGAATCATACAATCATAGAATCACCAGGTTGGAAGAGACCCACCGGATCATCGAATCCAACCATTCCTATCAAACACTAAACCGTGTCCCTCAGCACCTTGTCCACCCATCCCTTAAACACCTCCAGGGAAGGTGAATCAACCCCCTCCCTGGGCAGCCTCTGCCAGTGTATAGAATCATAGAATAACGAGGTTGGAAGAGACCCACCGGATCACTTGGCTTAGTGCCCTGTGTTTTCTCTGTTTTTTTTTTCCAATTAATTATTATACATTTAGGCTTAGAACTATGCACAGTCTTATCAACCTGAAAAGTCAGAATGACTTCCAGTTATTCTTAAAAGCAGAAATGAATAGTGAAGGACAATGTCCTGAAGTCACAACTTTTCAAGGGGAGCAGCCTGTGGAGATACTCTCTCATGTTCCTGCTGCTTTCTCTAAATCAAAGGGGTTTGAGAGGATCAGCCAGGACAAAGCTGTGTTGTGCAGAGAATGAAGGCTATATTCTGTTATCTAAGGAAGGCTAAGGAGTTGCTTTAATACAGACTTCTTCCAGGACAAGCTGAACTGGGACTTCTCTAAGATCAGGAAGACACAAAAAGCAAACCCTTTGGCACCACGCCTTCTTGAGGCTGCATTTACTTAACACTGCTTCTTTTGTCAGTTAAAGAACATCTGCAAGACTTTAAAGACTTTTAAATGGATTTGAATGGTTGATGAAACCAAAGATACATTTTCCTGATTGCTGTCTGATATCTTAATTGCTGTTTTACTCTGTCTTGTGGTCTTGTAGTTTGTGTGTAAGTCTTGTGAACAAACTCCACTGAGATTGCTAGTTTTACTCTTCAGAAGGCTCTGCCTGCAAGTGCTGTCAATGAAGCTGTAGTATCATTTACAGCTGCATTTCTTATGTCTGTTTCCAAGAGAATTTTCTTTATTTGCTTATTTTTGGCTGCTCTGTGAAACACCGCTTCCTACTACCATACCAGGGAAATTTAAGCCCCTGAAAAGCACCATTAGAGCAATCTGCTGATGCCTACTGCAAAACTCTAAGGAAATGTTCCATGTAGAGACAACTTGACTCCTTGTAGCTCATATATATTTTGTATTTTTGCACCCTCTGTTTCATTAAGAGGACTCATTAACATGAAAATAGAATCTTCATTTATTCAGAGTTCATACGTTCCACTTTTTCATTCTTCCACCTGCAGCTCTGAGGGTTGTCCACACTTGTGATGAAAGCAATTGTCCTGTCATTCTGTGGAGGAAGATATCAGATGGGGAACGAGCAGATAAACTCAAACCTGACTGGAGTTTTCTTACCTTAAAAAAAACTCTTTAAACATTTGTGAGGACACTTTTGTGTGGGCAAACTTAAGCGAAGGAAGACTTTGAAGTGGACACCTCTAATAATTGCTTTAATTTAGGTATCTGACGACATATCTGTTTGCATAATCTAGATATGCAGAAGTTGTACACTGAGGAAAGTGTAGTCCACTCAGAGTCAACCATGTGTTATGTGTCTGATGGGAACATAAAAGAATCCACACTGCGTACAACCCCAAGGCACCGCCGTTCATCTCTGTATCAACAGTTTTCATGTTTTTCATTATTTCTCTGGCAAGTTCTTGACATTTTGCTGTTAAATGTACTGTGACAGCAAAATGCATGAAAGTTATCAAGGTGCTTATTAATTCTGGAGCTATGCTCTGTGAAAATACCCTAATTACTCGGAAGGAGTATTCTAAGCAATATTAGTTCAGCACGGTAATACAGAAACAGCAAATTAATATACATGGGTTGCTGCTGATAGCACAGTGTTTACTAATGTGGTTGGCATTAGGGGAAGAGAATGAACTAGATGCTGGTTGGAAGAGTTGGATGAATGTTTTATCTAAATAATTCTGAGTTTATTTTTGTGATACTTGGTAATTTTCATCATACATTCCTATGGTGGAATTTTGCTGGCAGAGACATTGATTTGTAGCAAATACGAATGTGAATGGAACTGATGAATCAGTCATACTGGGAATTACTTCACTTGTTTTTCTTACGTTTTTAAAATGGTCTGGTCATCTAGTCAAACTTCCATCATGATATCTTGTGATTTGCAAATCCAAACATTCATGACCATCTGTTGCAAAAAAAATAGTCAGAGTTTATGTAGTTCAATATGGGCAAAATACACATGCAGAAATTGCTCGTTTAAAGCTGGATTTTTACTTTAGTCCACGGATCAAATCATGTCTTTCAGCCAGAAATTAATTCCTTGAAGTCAGTAAGTCAAAGTGTCACAATTAAAATTGGCTGTAAAAAAATGAAAACAGTAAGTTAAAAAGCACATTAAAATGTCTGCAAAATGCGTTGTTTTCTAATCAAAATGAGACATTTTCTGAAAAGATTCTCAGATAATTCTGTTCATAACATAACCTTGAAAAACTTAGGGGGTGGGAGGGGAATAAAGCCAAACAATAGAAGTGTCTTAAAAACTAGCATGAAATGAACACTAGAAAAGCTCAGCTAGTAAATTATATCATCAAGTTATAATTATTAACTGTATCAGTACTATTGATTTTTTTTTTCAATTTATTTGATTATTGCATCCAGAGTAGCATATAGGAGAAATACAAATGAAATACCACTCCATACTTCAAGAAGATCACAGAGCTTTAATAATGAGAGGGCTGGAATGCCTCTTCTGTGAGGACAGGCTGAGAGATTTGGGGCTCTTCAGCCCAGAAAAGGCTCTGAGGAGACCTTGTTGCAGCCTTTAAGTACTTAAAGGGGGCTTATAAGAAAAATAGAGAGACTCTACTGGTGCAGGGACTATAGTCATAGGCCAAGGGGGAACAGTTTTAAATTTAAGTAGGGTAGATTTATATTAGACATAATGAAGAAATTCTTTACTCTGAAAGTGATGAGACAGTTGCTCAGGTAAGTCATGGATGCTCCATCCCTGGAAGCGTTCAAGGTCAGGATGGGTGAAACTTTGAACAACAAGATGTAGTGGGCGATGTCCTTGCCCTTGGGAAGAGATCAGACTAGATCATCTCTAAAGGTCCTTTCCAATCCAAACCATTCTGTGCTTCTAAGATGATTGTTTTAATTAGACAAAAAAATATAGCTCAGGGCTTTAATACACTACAGAGGTGTAACAGGCTGATTAGGAGTAAAAACATATCACAGTATATTTCATTTCCAGTAAGGTCATGTGTCCGTGATGTTAATTGTTTCCTGAAGAAAATGCAGGAGATATGTCCGTTTGTTAAAGAGATGTTACTGTTTCCACTCTTTTTTTTTTCTCTGAGTATGAGAAGAAAATGGATGCAAACATTGTAAGAAAAAACAACCAACTAACCTTTCCCCTCAAACAATACAAAGATATGAACACACATTGAAAAGGGGGAAAAAAATAAACTGGTAAGCGGCTGGATGGACAGATGAATAGGTAGGGCTATATTTGTGTTTCTTTTATGAGCAATGGCAAAGAAAATTAATCTTCAGAGGAGAATTATAGAGTATATATATTTTCTTTTCCAGAGGAGGCTAGAGACTGTACTTTAAAAGCTTTGACTGTGTTTATCAGAGCAGCTGAAAGCTGAAAATGGGGGGGGGAGTGTCAAAATACTGTTAAAAACTTCATTATATTCAAGCTATTGGAGAAAGCCAGGCAAACTCTCCCAGTGTTCTTGTCAGATCTTGGCTTGGTGAGAATTGCACGCCCACCCAGGTAGGCTGAGGCAATTTAAATGGCATAGTATCTGAGCTGTTTACAAACGATGCTATGTATTGCTGAGCAAGACCTTTAAATCACTGCAGGGCAACTGCTGGAGGCTAACAGGAAAGATGGCAACCAAAGGGCATTGTGACTGCCTGTCCATAAAATCATCCGCTTGATCTAACACACAAGTCATGCCCGACGTGTTGAAGTTTACTAGAAATATAATTAAAAAAATCTGCATTTCATAGCTTGTGTGTGGTGGAGATGGGCACATGCCAGAAGGGCACGTCACAGAGGGACCATGATAGTTTTCAGGAGATCTGAATTAAGCAATTGACTGATGGAGAATAACAAGAGTAGTGAATTTTTCATGCTTTCCATTTTTTTTTTTCTCTGAATTGAACACCATACATTTGAGAGAAAATTTGGGAGAAAGACTGGAGTCCTGAGCCTTTTATAGCAAAGGCTGCTCTTACCTTGCTAATGTTTTTTGGCAGCTTCATGGCTGCTAGCCTAAAGATACAGTTGAGCTGCAGGCAAGCAACACTGCCATGAACAAGAGTGAAGAGTAAATCTGAAACTGTGCCTTTCCTTGGCCCATACCATGCTGCTGCTAACGTTACTGATGGTGAGTAACACACATTAGAGCACTTGGTCACCATTCACTGCCCCTGATATTTACCATTTTGTCACCAGAAAGGTCAGTGCTACATCATGAGGAAACATGCTCTCCATTGACAGTCTTGACTAAAGATCCCACTGGTTTTTAATCATAGAATCATAGAATCACCAGGTTGGAAAAGACCCATCGGATCATCGATTTGAACAGATTTAGTGAAAATCTCTGCTTACAGTTCTCAGGCAGCTGGACTCTGATGTAGTTCTGTCTCTTTGCTACAAATGAAGGCTGAAATCTCTAAGATTTTTCTAGGGAATTAAGATTTTACTCCTATATGGTTTCCAGAGATACAAACTTGCCTGCCCCATGTTGCATCACCAAGGACAGAAAAAAGACATACAGCATCCCCTCATTTTTGTGCTCTCCTGGTTTGGTACTAGCAGCAACAGCCACCTATTTTTCTGGGTCAGTGTTGTGAGGTGGCACAACTAGGAGAAGCTGCGCTTTACTCACTGCACTGCTATTTTTCACCAGTTCTAGAGAACAAGTAAAACACACCATAGGATGGATTTGGTCCAGTGCCTGCCAGTTGAATTGAACAAAATCATATCATTGCATCTAATTGATGAGAAAGAATAGTAGAGAGATGTAACAGGGAAAATCTAATTAGATTATCATCAGGGGAGAACTACTGGCCAGATATGAAGAAACAAAGTACTGATTTATGCCTGTCTGGAATATGGCCCTTTGTTTCTAAAACATGTCAGTAGAATATGGTTAAGTGACGTTAAAGCTAGAAAGCAATCTTTAAAATACATTCCAGGGTAGGGAAATCTGTGAAATTTCACATAATAGGGAGTGACTAAAGAAACCACAAGAATTCTCCCCACACTAAGCTCTCTTGGGCAGAGTCATTGACCTCTGCAAGCAAACTAGGAACAGAGAGTATCTGCAAAGCCCTCATGGAAACAGTACAGTAGTAAAAGAAAAAGGAGCCTAGAGGTCTCTCAGGCTCTATTTTTGTCTCTGCCACATAACAATTCAAATCAATGAGGTCTCTGTGCTCATCACCTAATCAGTGGAGTTTATCTATAAAGCTGAGAACAAAAATTTTCCTCAACCCCTATTTCTCTCTTGGCCTGCTGGCCTTGTACTTTTCCATAGGTCTTGAACAAGTCAGTAGCATGCAGGGAAGGTTACTTAAAGGTTGATTGTCAAGTACTTTTGTATCTTTGGACAAAAAGCTCCCTGTTCAGTACTACACGTTACTATTTTTATGAATGGCAATTAGGATTTAGGGTATTATAGAAGCATTAGTGGAACCAAAAAATTGATGCTACTGAGGACTCCTTGAACGTCATCCACTGTTGTTGTTTTCATCATGTCCTTTAAAACAGAACTGAAAACCTGACATTCACTAGTTGGAATAAGCTGTTGATTTTTTTAACATGAAGTGGCAGGATGTGTTCCAGAGGCACTGGGGAGCTGGTTTTCCTTTGGCAAGATTTACGACAAGGGATCCGCATGAATGCTGAGGCTAAAGGAAGATAAATCCCCAAAGGCAAACTCTACGAATAATTGAATTACAAAACCATTATCATGTGCTGAACAGAGCAACTTTATAGCTTTATTGTGATAGGATAAAGCTTGTTAGAATACTTAAGTTCATGAGGCAACTTTGACATAAGGATCTCTGAGAGTGTGTTCTCTCTTCCACCTCTCCATTGCAACTAATTAGTGTTTCTGTGTCGTGGAGTATATGTGGAGATGGAGATGTGCTCAAATTGTAGCTGTGAAGAAGGAATGGTGAAGGTCAGGAGCCATCTGAAAATAGTGTTAAACACAAGGTCATCTGCAGAATGTAACTAGAGTCTAATGTCCAGAAAGAGAATTGGGACAGTTTGGAGGAATGGAAGAGAGGGCACAGAGACAAGTGAATATTTTTAATGATGGGGAGTCAAACTTGATTTTCCAAGCTATCTACCACTTTTCTGTTTAGTATTGCATTGTAGCCGCTTCTAACCTACTCTTAATCCATGTCAATAAGCTCAAAATGGCCAAAACCATATGGATCTCATTCCACCAGCCTTAATAGAGCCTATTATTTTATTTATCTGCCATTAAGAAAGAACAATATTTTTACTGCTTTTGTATGTGAAAAGAGCACAGAAGCATTTCTGTTCTTCCAGTCCTTCATTCTGAGCCATTTGTATTGAAGATTCTATAAAATAATGTTGTCTGTTATTGCTTAGCTTAATGGACCTTTGGTTTTGGCTGCTGTGAGGATGTGTGGCATAAGGAATACGTATGAAAATTCTGCCATACAGTTTCTTGATGCGTGTAGTCCCAGGTATGGTACAATTGTGTCTGGAGTCAAGTGTCCAAAACAAAGGCACCCAAAGCTACTTTCAAGAAGGCACCAACCCTTGAGATGGAGCCCTTATTGTCTGGTCCTTCAAGTCTTTTGATTATGAAAAAATGGCAGTTTGAAATTAAGTGCACTCAGTGGAAGCTTTTGCTGTCTTCACAATGATGCCTTTTTCCAGTTCTGAGTGGTCTGACTGCCTTACAAGCCTCATCATTTCCCAGTATCCATAAACAATTTATTTGCACTAAAAGTGCAAAAACATAGAAGAGGTGGAAACTCCAGGATAACAGGGTCTCTATTGAATTTCCTTGGCTCAGAAGAGCTTATAGAAGGAAGCCAAGGTTTTAGAAATGTTTCAGAGAGAGAGAGATGGCAAGGGGTTGGTCACTACAGAAATATGCCAGCTAGCATTTACTGTGCAATGGGCAGTGCCAGGCTGCTTTTGTTCAGTTCAGTGTAGCTCTAAACCAGAGGATGATGTGGGGTCTTTTCCCTGTGCTGCTTCTCACGGTGGATGTAGAATCTGCATTCAGAGCAATTACTGAGCTGCAGGCACTGATATTGATTTGCAAAGCTCTCAAGTGCAGACTACTTAGCAGGCTTGATGATGATTAAAATTTTAGGAAGCAACTTTGTAATAGGACACGGGGAGTCCTACATTTTCCATAATGTGAGCACCTCCTGCCTAAAGGCAGGGGTGTCACTGCCTTGTACTCTCCTTGGCTTTTTTCAAACCTCATTTTCCCGAAAGACTTTTTTTTTTCTGTTTTCCTTTTTTTTTTCCAAACATTAAGACAATTGTACCAACAAAACACAAAAAGCTAATTGCAAAAATACAATAGGCACCATTCAGCAGAAAGTGCTGCAAGCATATCCTTGCTGTACTGAAATTTCAGGGAGTATTACAGAAAACCTGAGATTAAAAGGACAAACAAAGGGCATGCTGGCATTTTACCATAAAGTGAAAATACAGACCATGGCAAGAAGAAAAATTTGTGGATATACAAGTGATTGGTCTTTGAGAATGGATTCTGAAAGGGAATAAGAGAATTGAAAAAATATGAGAAGAAAGTGCTGCCAGCATAGCTAACAGAAGTTGCTAAGAATAGGGCATGGCAAAGTTTTGGACTGCTCTTTATTTTTAGAGAAATTTCTGAGAGAAATCGGTAATTGACTGGGTCCTGAAGTGTTGTTCTTCTGTACCCCTGTTCTTTGCAGGGTGCTTGGTTTATAAGCTCTTGGATGCACAGCGGTTTTCCTTGTTTAGCTTGTGAAATGTACATTGACCAGCCTGCATTGACCCAGTGCACAAAAGGTAATAAAGGAGAGTGGGCAGTTGTATCAAGTTAGAAACACTGAGTTTGAGGCTTTGGTGTCATGTAGGGCAAATCCAGCATGTAGTTTCCTCTTCCATGTGTGAAGCTTATATTTATTGGTCCTGCTGGTTTTGATAAGAACCTTCAAATCCCATTATCAGTCACGACTAGAATTTCTTTGTGATCCATTGGGTTTTGTTTGTTTTGTTTCATACTTTTAACCCTGTTACTTAATAGCACTCAGGCTTGTAGAATTGTATTGTCCACCTCAGCTTCTAAGGAGGATTATTTTTTTCCTCAGCCAAATGAAAAAGCCTAGAAAACCCACTAATAGTGTATCTGGGTGCTCAGTAACCTTGTGATACATCTGGTTGACATAATGAAAATTTAAGATTTCTGATGTATATTCCACAGTTCCTAACACCTTGCTTCCAGTAGATTCTTTAGGAACTGATTGTCTAATGCATGTAAAAGGGTATGTCTTGTCTTCCTACAGAATGCATGTTCTCAGGTGCAGTGCAACCAAGAGCATGGTATTCATCTCCTGTATATGCTCATGTGGTCAATATTGTATTTTGGAATGCCTCCTAGCCTTTTCCATGGCATGTCGTAAATAATAAAGCTGAGGTAAACTGTATAAAACGTTATTCTCCCAGAAAGAAAGTAGTACAAGATATTCTCTTTCCCCTTTACTTACAATCTATAGTTTGTCTGCAATTCATGTTTTTAAATGTAGGTTATAAACATATTTCAAGTCTATTATGTTCTCTGCTTTGGGACCTCTATGTGATCACATGTGGGTGCCTGTAATGTAGGTGTCTGGGCATCCTACATTCTATGGAGAGAAACAGGACTTTCTAGGATAAAATTTGTCTTCTCATTACATCATATCTAAGACCACTCAGATGATCCATAGTGCAAAATTGCCTGTTTCTCCTCACTGCCTGCAAAGAGAATTGAGTCTGATTAGCTCAGAGTTAAATATCTATAGTGTGTAACTGGGTAAGATGAATTTTACTTTATGAGGCTTTTCAAGTGGTATGGAGGGACATATAAAGAAATATCATAGGGCTGCTATAGAAAAAGACAGCATGAAACAAGAAAAATGTGACATTAAAAAATTCTGGTCAGTAAGCTTTCAGCAGAATTCAAATGAGATTGATATGTTTCTGGATATCAGCTGTGCACAGCTAATATTAATTTGAACAAACATGTATTTGTATTTCCCACGTCCTTTGACTGATTGTTTGTGTTATCATTTAATATTATGGGCCTGATTGTGACCTTGTGCTGTCACAAGTAAATTAAACCTATTGTATATCAAAGCAATGGAATGTGTGTTTTCTAAGGTAGGAATAGAGATCTAGCAGATAGGAAGACCTGGATATGGTTTTTTCCTCTAACTCAAATGTCCTGTTTGACTTTGGGAACTCCCTTAGATTCTCCGAGCCTTAGTTTTCATCTTTGTTTGTCATCACTTTTTCTAATTTGCAGGGGTTAGGAGATATCAACAGAAAGGAAGCCCTCAAGTAGATGAATCATGTTTATCACCAGTCATGTTTCAGCCACCCTTGTTCTGTACATCCTTGAGACAATTGATGACTTAATTCTACCTTGAGCTAAAGCTTCTGCAGTCCCAACACTGGCTGTTGTAGAGTGAGACTAAGTAATGTGCAGGTCACTGCGTCTGTAGCCTTCTAACTTTCAGGGCTTGGTGGGTCCAGATATTTACACGCTGCTCCTAAGACGTTTAAAAGTTTGATATAAATTATGGCTCATATTACAAGTAAAAACACTGGTGACGATCTCTTCCCATCCATCAGTTAGACACCTCATTTTGAATTAGCTGTCTTTGCCTGAGAAGATGCAATAGAGGTGTTTCATTGGATCAAAATAGCACTGTGAGGAGGAAATTCACAAAGTAGCTGATTGTAGACTCAGGCTTTAACTGGGGCAACAAGTTCTTTGCTGGATGAATACCATTGTTATGCGTCTCGAAGAGAAAAGGTGTCCAAATCTATGGAGTATAATCCTTGTTTCTGTGGAGACTGGATGTGACTGTGTGAGGTCAGAAGGAGGAAAGCACTGACAGAACTGTACTCTGTCTTCTGCAATAGCCCAGTTCCAGGTGTGCTTGAAGCCCACTTGAATAAACAAGAATAGAAAGGAGATATGCCAGAATATAGACTTAGTCCTTATGCAGTGTTTTAGAGCTGTTTGTCATTTATCTATCTTGAACTGAATTGTAACTAGCAGACCCAGCATTAATGGTTGGACTCGATGATCCAGTGGGTCTCTTCCAACCTGGTTATTCTGTGATTCTGTGATTGTGGCCCTAAATCTGCTGATGATGGCATGCAAAGGAAAAATGCCGTAGGAATTACTCCCCTCCCACTCCCTTGGTGTCAATTATCAGGAAGCAGAGGGGTTTTTTTAAATTGAAGTTGAATGTTTAGGAGAAAAACTTTGCTACAAAAGTTATTAAAAATGGAGGATAGGTGAAATCAGTGCTGGCTCTGAGTCTTTTCTGAAACTTCCAGTCCCTAGTGAAGAAGAACAAAAAATCTAGCCAGAAAATTGTTACAGATTTTGTCAAGCAAAGCTAGGGATTAATCAGGACACAAGTAGTCTTGTTATTGTTAACATTTTTATAATGGTTATTAGTGAATGCACATGATGATTAAGGGCTGGAGCTGCCTCTGATTGCAGTCAGTGGGAACTGAATTAAGGTCTAAATCACTGTTTGAACCTTACTTTTGATTTCCTGAAAAATAATGAGGCTTTGAGCTGAACAGCATCTAATTTGTCTATCACTGGAAATGAATGTTTCTCTTCCCTCTTGCATCCATTAACTTAGAGGTCAGGCAGCTAACAAGAAACTGGTTGTTTAACCCTTAGCCTTAATCTACGATTTTGACTTGGATAATAGGACCAAGATGAGGAATAAGACTGATTGTCAGAGATGCTGCTGGGGCTGCTGTGCAATGGGATTGGCACATAGCCGTAATTCAGCTTGTCCATCAAACCACTGGCCATTTGGACCATCTCAGGAGTTGTTGAAGACCTCAGTGCCAATTCAGGGGAAGCTCAACAATGGAAGCAAAGCTTGAGTCCACAATCCCCTGATTTGCGTTGTCTTTATGTTGCTGCATGTTAATACAGAGTGAACAGTCATTTTCTAAGTCAATATGACATTTCTTTTATTAATGGAACATTGTTTTCATTAGATCAGAAGTGATAAAATGTCTCAGGATGAAATGGAGTTTTTAAATTTCTTAATTAATGAGGAAATGTTGGTCATTAAGAGTGCCAATTAAGCAAATGTGCATAAAATGTCCAATATAAAGGAACAACTATAATTAGTATGCTGGCAAACACTATTATTCCATCAATTAAAATATTCTGTATCCCACCAAGAACTGAAATGCATCCCTCTGACTAATCTAGGAGGTACATAAAAATGTCAAGTGCCAACAAGAACAGAAACAAATCTCCAGGGGCAAAGAAATCAAATAAAGGGGTCAGAAATAGAGAACTTATAAGTACAATAGCATTGATTTGATAAAATGGTCGAATTTGTTTCAAAATTTCAAGTTTATTTTAGGGAAAATTCCACAAAGTTTTCAAGATTATCAGCTCTTACCTATGAGTATGAATTTATATCCAGCAAATTAGGGTCTCCTGTGGAGTTAATATCTCAAACATTCATGATTGTCCGTTGTTTTTAACACCTTTGCATCAATCTATCTTTTACAGGTCTATGATGGGGTCTGGTAGAGAGCCTGATCTTGTGCACCTAGAGGCAAAGACAGTGGATGGTCGTAAGTACCTCAACTTCCAAATATTGTGGTATTCTGGACTGCCCTCATATTCTTTTAACTACACAATGTCACGATGGAAATCTGACTTCTCTTTAGCAAGTCAATTATTTAATACGAGGGTCTGACTGTTCCAGAGCAAGTGTGTCAAAAGAGAAGTCATTTCAGCTAGGGAAAATGTTGAGATTAACAGTCTGTGAAAGGAGCTGAGATCATGGTAAGGAAGAATAGGTAATAGCTAGTAATTGGAGTTAGTTTATACAGCGCTTTTCTTTATAAAACATTATTTTGGTTCATAAGAAAGTGGCACTGGAGAGAAGCTCCTGGGTCAGAGAGTGTAGCAGCTGTTGTTTGACACAGTATCTATTATCACATTGTTCATAGCTTTATGGTTTTAACGGAGCAGGGATACTCTGCCTAAGGTGCTACCTTTGAAAATCTCATTTCTCTCACACTTTAATCCTATTAATGACCAGACTAAGTACATTCTTCCCTTTTATTGCTTGTCCTGTCATTGTCCTTCACTTTCATCAGCTCCTCTCCCTCACTGCTTTGCCTCTTGAGGTGCTTTTCTCCTTTCCAGAAGCCTGTAACTCCAAAATATTCTCCTAATTGGCTGTGAATTCTCCCAGGCACCCTAAGCCACCCACTGGCCTTTTCTCCACCCGCCTCAAAGCTTATCTTTGAGCTCCACTGCCTTTGTAGACCATCCTCCACAGATTTCATTTCCACAAGGCTAGATGCCTCAGACAGGCAATATATCGACCACCTTGCTGCCATACATCTCATCATTGTATTTCCATATTTTTTCCTTGGTAAATAGCAGCTTTGCTGCAACGTAACATGTAGATTTTACCATTTGCAATATATAATTATTAATGATGCAGTCAATTTCCTTCAGAGATGGAGAAAATTCTCCCTGGAATTGTATCCCTGAACATAGTGGTGTTACTTAAAATATGTGTTATGTCACCAGAATCTTAAACATTGCCTGAAAAAGTAACTGTAACGTAGTTGTTTTTTTCACTCACTGAAATTTAGCATGAAAGAGAATTTTTTGGAAGATGAATTTTGAAAAGAAACAGTTGTGATAGATACCATAACATTTTAAAGGCTTTTCCATTTCAAGACATGCAAGACTAGTAAAAACGGAAGAGTGTATTATTTCTATTTCTTATCATTTGTGATCTCTGATTCTTGTTTCCCCTATCGATTTCACTTAGCTGAAGATGGCCACAAGGCTGGGAGCATGAGGCTTTCTATTTCTTGGGACATGCCAAATACGAATGAAATTTTCTAAAAGGACAACATCAATTTCAGCACGAAATGTTACTGTAATAAACCATTAAGAATTTAAAGTGTTGTTATTGATGTTTAAGGAGCGATGTTCTGGTGATGGTTTTAAGGATGTTTATCAGAGAAAGTGCCATGCTCCAAATGCCATGGATGGTCTTGTTTGAATTCTTGTTCTATCATAACATTTTGCACAGCTGTAGGAAATTCCTGCAGAGGACTTCTTGAGTGCTTTACAAATTAGTGAGCTTTGTTATAGCTCCTGAGGTGGAAACCAAAAAACAGGTAGATGAAACTGGCTTTACTGAATAGTCAGATGTATTAGTAAAGAATTGTAAAGAATTGTGGAATAAGAAATTATTGCTCATCAGCTGAGCTCTACCCGGTGATTCTATTGGGTTAGTTACGAGGCAGCACAACTTAAGTTTTTATATTTAGGCAGCAACAGAACTACTGACGTAAATATAATGGTGATGTCAAACCTTCTGCCAGTGGTGAACCCTCTCGCAAACACTAAGAAATTTCCACTCATGAGTCAGGAGGCACCCAGCTCACTGCCAATATAAGAAAACGTATTGGATTTTCTGTTAGTTTATGCTCTGTTTTGCCCATTGTTCCAGGAAGCGTTGGTCTCTGGCAGAGGACTAAAGTGAGTAGCTGGAAGCACTAACATAGGAATATATCGCAGCATTTATTGCCAGAAGGCATCCAGTAACACTGCAGGTCACAGGATTTTGAGACTGAGACAAGCTACTAGTGTCCAAATGGTTTGTTACTCCATGACCAGCTTGGTATATTCAGATCTCTACTAGAGCTTTTTTCTAAGTACTAAATTAGTCTCCTGTTTCTGGACAAAGTAACCACGACCCTGCAGTGGATAAACACACCTTTCTTCTCTAGATTGAAGAAGTTTCACTGCCAGTGAGGTGAAGGAGAGAAATGTGCTTAAGTGAGAAAGACACCTTTCTTTCAAGATTAAAGTAATTTGCAAATACTTTTTATCAGTTTTTTTAGTGGCTTTTTTGTAATGTTCTTGTATTTACTTATTTATACCTTGTTTGGAGTATCTCTTTTGAGAGTTAATCAAGAGTAAAAATTCAATTCAAGAAGGTAGACTTGCCAAAACAAGTCAGGAAGAAAGAAGAAAGAAAGGTGAGTGGTGTGGAAACAAACACACAATCTGAAGAATAAAATAAAAGATCCTGAAGCAGAAATATAAGGGCTATGCAAAAACCTGCTGAACTAAGTACAACTAAGAAAAAGTACCTCATTCTTGTGCTAGCGTCTTTTCCAACAGTAGCTGAGTAGTACAAGTGCAGCTTTAGGTGAGAAGAAGTAGAAATGTCAGCAAAGTATGGTGTTAGCCCATCTCCATGGCAGGGTTGTTTGAGAACATCTATCAGCAACAACCCTTATTATCGGGCTTTCCTTATTAGAACACCAATAACTCTCTCCCTGTTCCCTGATTATGGTCTGTCTGTGCGTTTTATTTATTGTGTTTATATACATAATGCAAAAGGTTTACAAGGACTAAAATAGGAGTCTCTTAGCAAGCATAAATCAGTATAACTTCAGTGGCATGTTGATTTATACCTACTGAGGATCTGGCTAGCAATGTTGTACCTGAGCACACATTCTGCCTGCTTCTTTTTTCCCTCAGGATCCAGAAAAATCTGGACCGCTGAACACACTATGTCTTATCAAACTAGGGTGCAGGTAGTAATAAACAAACTGAGTGTACACACTGTGCAGTTTAGTTGTATTAATGGAGACAGATTTGCAGGGCTAATCATTGCCATTCGTGTTTTTAATCCTGTTGTATAAATTTTGGCGAGAACTAAGCAATTTTTCATCTTGTCAAATGTGATGGGTTTATTTTTTAAAGGCTTTAGGCCCAATCTGAATCAAGCTGGGATTGAGAGCACAGTGGTAAAACTGATTTTTCTGGTTGGAAGAAGTTCATATAAACCTTATCTCACATTTCCATTTGTACACTTGGGTGTCCCTGGTGTTCCACTTTGATTTTGGAACAGGATCAAAGGTGAGCTGGCAAAGTCAGTAGGAATTGTGATTTTTTTTTATTTTGCCTGGTTTCATGTCAACTCCCCAGTAAGGCAATTAATCCCCTACAGTTCTTAACCACACGATAAGCTTCTCTTTGTTGCATTCACCACCATACTTAGCTGGCTGACTGACTAGTGAAAGTTACATCTAGGTTTGCCTAAATGCAGCTCGAAGAGCTTTCAGAAGTTGTATAAACATAATAATATGTGGGGTTTAGGTTTGCAAAGAATATGCAAGTCTTGAAAGATCCTTAATTAAGGGGCTTATCTGATTGGAGCTAGGGAGAGAGAGTAAGGCCTGTTTTAGGCTAATTGGTGTGGTAAGTAATTTTTATTCAGGTGATACCCACTAAAGAATCCAGACTCTTAGTGAGAATTAGAAAGATGGATTGCTACCAGGTGGTTGGGAGACTAACTGGGAACCAACTGGCCCTCTAGAGAATGGCAGAGCTGACTCAGAGGAAGATTAAGTGACAGTTTCTGTTGATGCAAGTCAAGAAAACCAACTATTACATTTATGAGATATTCATCCACATAGATTGATGCCAATTGATTTGGGGAAAAAAATCTTAATTTATGTGATTATTTTGTTTTTTAAAGTGTGGATGAAAGAAGCTAAGGGGTTTTCTTATGTGCTGCTAAAAATCTAGAGAGCTCCTGATATTTAAAAAGCACTTTTGTTTCCTTTGCTTTTCTTTTGCTGACCTGATTTACACAGCAGCTTTCTTGTTGATGGGTAATTCAGGTTCTACTGTGATTTCAGGTAAGACCAAAGCCTCACCTGGGGTCAGCAGGCATGCTCTGCTTGCTGATCAGCAGGGACCGAGAATCTGGCCAATCAGGTGTGAACCACAAAGTTGTGTTAGGACTTTAATTTCTGTTTTCGCAGAACATTGCTGGGAAGAATAAAATAATCACTGCTGTGGAAAAAACAAGTTTGCAATCTAGTCTGACAATCCTTTGCTGACATAGCTAGATTGGTGAATTAATTCCCATAGTGTCCTAAACCTGTGAAGTGATATTTTCCTAATCATGATTAGCATTTTTTTCTGGTGATGATTAGTGTGTGTCTGGGAGAATGACATCTGTTAGTTTGTCTAATTGTATCTTTATACCAGAGATGGCAGAGGATGTATTTCCCAGTGTAAAGAAAGATTCCTGAATCTGACATGCAGGGAAGAAAGAATAGCAGCAGGATAAAAACAGATTTGTGAGTAGTTATAATAGTAAATGGGATGACTTGATTTCACTCATCTTCATTATCGGTTAATTTCTTTGCAGTTACTGAGTCCTGGAGAGTTGTGAATATGTTCCCGTGTCATAAACGTTTCACAAATCAACATTCATACCAGATGGAAATGGATAAAGAACGGTCATTTTGCGTGCTTCTCAGAAAAAGGATTAGAAAGATTAAAATATGGGAGGACACTTAGTTAAATTGTGGAACTCATTGCCACGGGAGGCTAGGGATGCTGAAGGTGTACCTGAAGTACCAAGATACAAGTCTTATAACCTTTTCTAGGCTTCTGTTATTAGTCACAGTTGGAGAGGGGCTAAAGGCCTGGGTCTTTAAACGAGGTATGTTACTACCATGTTCTTATGTTTCATTAGTTACAGGACACCAGTCATCCTTCAAAAGCAGAAACTATCCCTAATGTCTAAGCTGCTCAGTAATGAACAGGGATACTCCATTGTAAATCTGGAAGACAAGCAAATTATAGATTATGTGGGTGCTCATTGTATAAACTCCTGGTATGTCCTTAGTGGATTTATTTGTAGAGAGAAAGACACATTCCTCAATGCACTAATGACAAGAAAAACAGAAAAAATACATCTGCAGTGAGTACAGTGAATATTTTCTCTGACTCTCCTTGTGGTCAAATAAGGTTTTTGAAAGATTAGATTAGAAAGCAGGGGCTATTAGTGTTTGATCTGTTGTCCAAAATAGCACTTGGCAGCAAAGTATCCTGAAGAAAGTCGCAATCTGCTTTAGGAAGGGGTTTGAAACTCTCCCCTGTGCTTTTGTAGAGGCTCACCAACCCCCAGTAACCATCAACGACTTTCCATCTCCACCAACTGAGCCAAGAAATATCTCTGGGCCAGGCTGAATGCATTTCCTTTGAGAACGTTATTAGCATGGAGCTCAAGCTAAACAGAAAAGACTAAAATATTTCATGGCAGAGAGTCCCCCCCGGCTCGTAACTTTTAGTATGTGTTAACATTTGCAATTCTCTTTCACCACTGAAATAGATTAATTTTGTCAGAGGTGTCTCTTACAAGATGTCTCCTCCATTCTTATGTTCTGTGACTTTCCTTGCTTCCTCTTTAGAAATAGCTGCCATTCCCCAAGAAGAATCCTACTCTAGGTGTCTAAACCTGTCAAAATCAAAGTATCCCGGAGTGTAAAAAGCTGGGAGTTGCTATGTTCTTCTCTCCAGGCACAGCATGACTTTGTTGTTGTATATTAAAAACAGCAGCTGTTGTTGGAGGTGAGAGTTCTGGAAATGAAAAGCATAGAGTCCTAATTACCTATGGCAGGGAAAACATCTGTGTGGGAAAACTAATGAAATTAATTCCAGAGCTTAGCAACTGAATACATTAATTGACATTAATTAATGCTAAATTACAAAGTTCTGCCAACGAAATCACATAAAATGTCCATGAGAATCAAGCACTGAAACAAAATCTTTGAGTTAATGTGAGCACAGCAAAACTTCCCTTAGGAAAAAAGAGGGTTTCAGGCACTGCAAGAAGCCTGCTTTTCCTTCTTTCCGTCTCCCATAGGAAAGGGAGCTTTTCTTGGTGTGCACATCTCAGAGTTTGACTGTTCGGGAGATTAGCTTAAGAAATTTCAGTGCTCTGCCCTTTAGTAGCTATTACTGGCATTTTAGAATTGAAGCCACGGAGAACTGCACTGTAAAAGTTCACAGGAATTGCCTTAGTAAATCTTCATCAGTGGTACAATCACTACTGCACAGACTCTTGTGATCACAGAAGAAGTAAACATAGTTCCCATTCCCCCATTAAAACAGGATCGAAAAATCTTCGCTCACTGCTGATGGGTGCCAGCCTGGCCTGCTCTTTAATATCTTGTGGAGGAGATTTCTTAATCATCTTTGCTGGCTGGTCCCAAAAGCACCCATCCTGCTACCTCCCTGTGCTTTTAGGATAGATAAAACGTTTGCATGGGAAGTGAGATGGCACCTAAAATCAAGTTGTGGAGAGGAGGGAGCTGGGCTCTTCTCCCAAGTGACAGGGGACAGGACGAGAGGGAATGGCCTCAAGCTCCACCAGGGGAGATTTAGGCTGGACATTAGGAAAAAAAAATCACAGGAAGTGTCATTGGGCACTGGCAGAGGCTGCCCAGGGATGGGGTTGAGTCACCTTCCCTGGAGGGGTTTAAGGGACGGGTGGACGAGGTGCTGAGGGACATGGTTTAGTGATTGATGGGAATGGTTGGACTTGATGATCAGGTGGGTCTCTTCCAACCTGGTGATTCTATGATTCTCCTCTTAGCATCTCCCAGATGGCTGGTGTACCTGTGGAATTAAAAGTAAACAATGGTATTGTATGGGGTGGGGGCAGGGGTAAGGAAGCAAAATGGGAAACAGAAAATCCACCCAACCTTGCCAGCAGCTCAGGGGGAAATGCAGCCAGCCTTTTCAACTGGTGCTGCTTTGTTAAAGTTCAGGATTGCCAGGCATTTGACTCAGGAACCTTCTTGAAACAGAATGAGAGACCCCACCTGGAGCACTGTGTCCAGCTCTGAGCCCTCAGTAGAGGAAAGACATGGATCTGTTTGAGCAGGTCCAGAGGAAGGTCACAAAAAATGATCAGAGGGCTGGAGCACCCCCTTCTATGAAGAAATGCTGAGAGAGTTGTTCTCCAGGTTGTTCAGTCTGGAGAAGAGAAGACTCCAGGGTGACCTTATCATGGCCTTTCAATATTTAAAGGGACCTTTTATGAAAGATGGGGACAAACATTTTAGCAAGGTGTGTTGCAATAGGGCAAGGGGTAATCATAGAATCACCAGGTTGGAAAAGACCCACCGGATCATCGAGTCCAACCATTCCCATCAATCACTAAACCATGTCCCTCAGCGCCTCGTCCACCCATCCCTTAAACACCTCCAGGGAAGGTGGCTCAAACACCTACCTGTGCAGCCTGTTCCAGTGCCCAATGACCCTTTCCGTGAAAAATTTCCGTGTCAAGGGCAGGAGCACAGTGTCACAGCAAAGCCTTGAGCGCTGGGGCTAAGGGGTTGCTCCCATCATTGCCTGGGTCTTGTTGGATCATTTCTTCTTAATAGGTTAAAAGAGGGTGGATTCAGACTTAGATACACAAAGTACTGTTGGGTGGTGGAAGAATCTCTGACCCTGTGTTCCCCTGATTCCTGGGAGCAGAGAGACACAGGGCTGAACAACTGTGAAAGGGCATTTTCCTAAGCTCACAGGGATAAGCAGGCTGGGATTTATGTTGTTCCCTGCCCTCTCGTGGCTAATGTGGAAAAAATCATGTCCCTGTGAATGTAAATGCATTTTGACCATGCTGTCCAGGCTGTATTAATGTTTTGCAGTGAGCTGCAAGAGCGTAAAATGTTATAAGCTGCAGTGACTAATAATATATATTATATATTCCACTTTATATATTCCAAGGTCTCTGCAAATGCTGGGGTAAAATCATCCTTGATCAAACTTTCCTGAAGGTTCGTAATCCTGCATGCCTGCTTCGAGCAGTAGTCAGTAGCCCTTAGGAGCAAGGAAAGACGTGTTAAATGATAGATTTCAATTAAAAGCAAGATTAAATGTGACATTGTAAAAATTCAACCATTTCTGTTTCGGTGTAAAGTGCTACTTCTTTGGTCAGAAGGTGGTAATTCTATCAAAAATGGGACTGTGCTCCTCCAGCAATGAAAAAGATTAGAAATAGTTCTAATATTAAATGTCATGTAGTGTTTCTGCCATGTAAATGTTAATGCTAGAATGCCAAAATCCTTCTTACTGCAAATATCTTTATTATTAAACAAAACATAATTTCTTAATTGATCTGAAAGATCTCAAATTGAATACTGAGGCTCTTCTTCTGTACTCTAGGTCAAGTTACCATGAAGAAAGTCAAATTGTTTTTCTTCAGGTGGTAAATTGTTAAATAAGCACCCTGCCATGCTTCATAATAGGCGATTAGGACATTGCATACAGTGACAGTGGATGAGGTGGCTTTAGGGCTGCATGTAGACCATATATTTTGAAACATATGACTGACTGAAACTGCTAAGGCCTCTAAGAAATTGTAGAATGTTTGCCCAGGTCTGTCAGAGTGCATCTACCCACACTGTCAACAGAGAAGCAGGTAAAACCCCTTAGCAGGAGGCAGTCTGAATTACTTTCCAAAGTCATCTGAATTACTCTTCAGGCTCTAAGTGCTGTAACAAATGCAGAGGTGCTGTTTGGAAGGGGTCCTCAGCGGGACCACTATGGGCTGGGTGTCTTCTGAAAGTGTCCTTATACTTGTATATGGGCTGGAACTTTTCCATGTTCTAAAGAAAGTCAGCGTGTGACCATGGAGAAGCTGTCATGCTCTGCAGCAAATCATACACCATGGGGATGACAGGGCAACTGTAGAGGCTCAGCACAGAGAATATCTGTCCTTCAGTGCAGACACAGCTCTTCAGACCCACAGTTGCTTTAGGAGTTGCAGGACTTGGGCTGTTTGTTGCCTTCACAGTTCTGTTGCTCCATCACTGAGTTCCTTGCATTAAGCTGAAGCCTGGGTAGCATCTAAGTAAACTCAGCAGGGCACATAACAATCATAGAATCATAGAATCACCAGGTTGGAAGAGACCCACCGGATCATCGAGTCCAACCATTAACAATACTGAATGATACACACTTGACTAGATTTCTGTCAGACTTGAGCCACAAGCATTATGCTGTGACACTTTCACATGCTGCCTCTGATCTCCTTCCAGCATGAAACCACAAGAGTGGCATGAAGTAATCAGATCACCTATGCTCGACTGTCTTGGTATAGAAAAGCAATATATAGTTATGATTTCTGATGTAGGGTGGAATAACAGAAGTAATAGGAGGCTGGGGGAGGTGAAAAAGGGAGAAATTTGAAGGAAGAAAGTAATCAAGGGTGGATTCATGTAGGGCATAAGGGAAAGAAGTGTGTGTTGAATGGATGGTGTTACCTCACGTCACGTGAGGCTTGGAAGTAGAAATGCTGCCTTAGCAAATAGATTTGTGACAGTAGGAAGAGTCTGTGCTCAGGGTATAAATGTTTTGATTTTGTTCTTTTTCTTTCAGATGCCCAGTACATCACCTGCAAGATGCAGAACTGCAGTGAAGCCGCTCGCAGCAAACCCTTTCCAGGCTATATTGACCATAACTCTCTGATTGTCCAGGATGATTATGCCTTTGTTCAGGTGCAGAATACCCTCTTGTCTTATTCATTCTATTATTTTATATTATCTACACTGTATTATTTTATCTTCAATTCCTTTGCATGTGTATGCATGTCTTTTAGTTCCTAACCAATCAGACAACACTAGATCTGAGTAATGAAGGTGCTGAGTGTATTGTAGCAGTTTATTACAATGCTAATAGTGTTCAGTTTACCTGCAGTATCTCCTTATGACACACTGCAGGTTCATAGAGTGCAGATCATCCACAGTATGTACTGGAGTGCTCTTTGCCACTCCTTCAATCCCATCAGCACTGGAGGATTATTGTTCTAACCCCCCAGTTTGAAGTGAGGTGTCATTCATCTGCTATTACAAGGGAGTAGACAAAAGCTTTTTTGAGCATGAGAGGGAAATAAGAAAGGAGAAAGGGGGGTGGCTTGAGGAAGAACAAAAGAAGGAGTAATCAGGCTTTTTTGTTATGCTTCAGTTGTGATTGTAGTGAAAAGCTGAAGATAAGATGTACTTAGTCAAGCTGTGTTCCAGCTGAGAGCTGGTGAATAGATCTGAACTACTGTGGGTTTCATTAGGCTGCTGCTAGTGTCCATTTAATAACAGCTGAAGAGGACAAAAAGCAGCAATAGAATGGCAGGGAACGTGCAACTGGAAATCATTAGGACTAAACTGGTCTTCCAGACAGTTTATATTCTGAATGGTTGGGGTGGAGGGAAGAGAGAGGACTGATATTTTAAATTGGGTGAGTTGATGGCTAATTACCTTCAGTTAATGAAGTCAGTCATAAACACCAGTCTAAATCATCCACAAATAAATCTGGGACATGCGTTCCAGAATAGCTTTTGTGCCTGGTGTGTCTGAGGCATAAATGAAATGTTTATATGGTAAGGAAATTAGGGCCAAGCATCACTGTTCAGCCATACCCTCTCCTTTCAGAACGACTGTGGTTTTCTGTATCACATGACACAGGAGCTGGGGAATTTCACTTCGTATATTGATTGATTCATTGCTTCATCACTCATGACTTGATTTTGTACTCTTCATGACTCTTAGTCTTCTCTGTTCTGACCTGATGTTATTACACACTGTAGAGGAGCCACCCCCTTTGCTTTGTCTGAAGTCAGTCTGGGGATATTGTTTACCTATCTGGATAGCCCTTGCATTTTGCTGCATTTCTCTTTCTGTCTATAAACCATTGTATAGTGTTCCCAGTGCTGTCAGATTTCGTCTTTGTTCCACCTCCATACGAGCTGCATGGTGTAAGGAGGAGCATGTGAGGAGAGGCAGCTTCTTATGATGTTCCCCTTTATGTCCAATGGGACTTGGCACAACTCTATACATTCATGTTTGTAATGCAGTTTGAGAAGATATCATGTAATATTTGGATTTGGAAAGCTTCCGTCTTAATCCTTAAACTCTTAGGATTCTTAAACAGAAAAACATAAAACAGGTGAATGAGTTAGTACTTGCCCATCATTAATAATTGACACATACAGGTATGAAATAATGATAATGTAATCCCTGGAAACAATCTCTGATGTGTTAGAAGTAGTTAGTGAATTCACTGTTGGCTGATAATTTCAAATGGGGTTCTTCAAGTGGTTACATATGTACCTGGATGTATCCGCCTGGCAAGGAATAGCTAAATAGAAGGCAAGGCTGATGCTATTCCCTGCTTTATCCCAGGCTCTATTCTTCAGAGGGTGAATAGACAGTCAAGGCTTGGAAGAACAGACGAATACCATGAGCACCCTCCCCTAGCTTTCCCTACCTTTCTTGATCTCCATCTAGCTTTTCTGCAACTAAGGCATTTGGAATGAGGATTAGTAGGCTCAAAAGTACAAGGGTGAGGGAATGTGGATTTATTTCTCTTATCAGACCATGTTTTATTTACAAACTCACACTCTTTCATAAACCATACTTCGGGCCTTTCTTCCCCTAACTTTTGCCGCATTCCCTTAGAAAAAATAAATTTGAAGAGCTTTAGAATAAGAATTTTTACTTAATCTGTTATGAAACTAGCCTCTGTGTCTTACATTTTAAACTACTGCAGTGCATTTTAAAACCCTTACTGCGAAAGAAAACTTGTGGTAAACCCAGATACAAGGCAATAAAAGCAAAGTTCTGCATGGAGAATCTCTTGCAATATTTGTTCTTCAGTATCCCTCACCCAAGGATTTCAAAGTACTTTACAAACATTGATTATACTTCAGCACACTGGAAGCCAGATAACATTGACAGTTTTTTTCTTTCTATTTTTTTCTCCCCCTTAATAGGGGGTAAGAAATATAACCTCACATTGCTCTAACCTAGCATTTTCAAGGTTCTTACCATCAGTATTTATCACTTAAATAAATGGCCTTATTTACAGAAATACCAAATCAACTGAACTTCTCTTGCCTTCAGGAGCTGTGAGTGCTTAGCTGATCTCATATGATGGCTTGCACGGGCCACACAGGAACCATAGTTGGAGACAGAAGTAGGAATCGAGTGTCATGTGTACCAAATGCTGATTTAACCAATATCCTACATGGCATCTCTGCAAACAGCAAAGAACGAACTGTTTTGTGTTAAGACAGAGAGCTGTGGTGTCAGCAGGTGGCATAATGGCCCAAGTGAAACCAGGAGCTCACCTTCCCCAGATTTTCACCTGAAATTCTGGCTTTTGAGACTCTTTGCAGAAAATGGGATTCCTTTTGCTTTCTTTTTCAGCCACTGTCAATTGGATCAATGTTTATTCATCAACTGTAACAGTGCTGCAGTTTTAAGCCATTGTCACCAACACTGTGGGATTTCATTCGACAGTTTTTCTTGATATTTTCCCTTATAAATAAAAAAGAAAAATCCTGATGATAGCTTTCTTGATTCTCTCATAGTTGACATCAGGAGGAAGACCACATTATTACGTTTCTTACAGGAGGAACGCGTTTACACCGATGAAGCTACCAAAGTACTCCTTGCCCAAGGTAGGTTGCTGTTGCTGGAATGTCCACGTGAACCTACAGATATTTTGATGGTACAGGAATTCTTCAATACAATGCAAGTAACTGCATAACGACATGCAACGAGTGAAAGCATCATTCTTCTTTAACAGAAGGTTTACAAGCAAGAAATGACTATAAACAAAGTCAGCACTTGGACTAGTCAAGGACATCAGCATGAAATGTAGACAAATACCACAGCCCATGTCAATTACCATTTCTTTATGGTTATTTAATTAAGTTTTGGAGAGGGCTATGGTTTTTTTTTTCTCCCCTTTTTGGTGGTTCAGATTCCCTTCTCTTAACCTTATCTTGTGTGGGTTGCTTTTTGTACTTTGGCTCATTAACATATTTTAATGGGAACTAAGCAAAGAGATGTCTTTGTGTGTCTGCTCTGTATCTTCCCTAATTAAGAACAATGGTGAATTAGTACTGGAACTTGAAAGGCACTTAATGCCTTCTGGAGCTCAGTTTTTTAAAAGACCTGTATGAAATGTTAGGTCCATTTTGAAGAAATCAGCATTTTGCACCTGGGCTTCTAATCACTTCTTAACAAAGACTGAGGTTTGGGTTTTTGGGGTTTTTTTTTTGAGGCCCTTTCATTCTTGTTCTAGCCTGGTTTAAATGAAATTTAAGCTCAAAGGCAGCAAATGGTTGGACTCAATGATCCAGTGGGTCTCTTCCAACCTGGTGATTCTATGATTTTATGATAAATGATCTAGTGGATTCTATGTGAGGTCTAACATCTGGAGGCAAATGAATTTCTAGAAATTAAGCAAGGATTGTCAAAAAGAAGAAAAAAAAAAGAAACTTAAGAGATCAACCTGTTCCTAGAAGTTGAAAGTGCACTAGATTTTGTAGGTGGAAAGATTCAAAGGGCTACTTTGGCTGATATCTCAACGGTCTATGTTTGATTCCTGAACCCAACTGCCCTGTTTATACTGGACTGCGTGGGTGACCCTCCTGTAACCAGACTGCAGCTCAGACCTTACCTTACTGTGCTTTTATACCCTTTGCTCCTATTTACATCACCTGAAAACTCAGCTTACAGGACAACTAGGACACTACCAGAAGCCGTGATATACTCTTAGCTCTGACACAGGATACCTGCGATCCACCCCAAGATCTTCAGTCCCATTAATAGGTTAGTTTGAAGCTTCCCATCCAAGCAGGAAGGAATTACTCTGTCAAGTCAGATCAAATTTAAACAGGTGTTTCCTGAAGTAGTCCTTAGTTCCATTTTTATCGTGATTATTGTAATACCTAAATCAAAATCATCTTTTACAGCTGATTCAGACCCTCTGTAGAGAGACTACTTGCTTTGAACTGGTTGCCTCCTTTAGCCCACACTTGTTTTTCCAACTGTCCACCTTCTCAAAGAAATCTCTGTAAAGCCAGGGAAAATGCACTTCAACTACATTAAAATGTGCTGTTAGAGAGTAGGAATTGGAGCAATACATTCAAGTTATTTGACCCAAAGAAAAAGGCAGGTATTTAAGGAGATAAGGTACTTCGTCACAGTCTTGGACTATCTTCAAAGACTGAAGATCTGCATTTGGCATGGAAGGAGCTATAGTGGAGCTTTGGCTGTCTAGGAAGCAGCTATCAAAGCAGGATAGCTGCTTTTATTAAAAATGCACAAAGCTTTATACTATTCAATGAATTGAAACAAACAGCTTCTTTTATGCCTAAATTCTCTTTTATCTCCTTCAGCTAAGAAAGAAGGGCCAAATATGGTAAAGAGTACAAAGCGACTTCTGGAACTGAAGATGGAAATATCAAGCTTTTTGTCTCTGCCTGTCACTTTTTCTAAACTGGAGGGATGTGATGGCAGACAACTTTGGCAGGTGATACTGCTGCTCAGGCAGGAACGGCCTACAGCAAATAAAAACTAAAGTATTTTTTGTTGTTGGCATTGATATCCTGGTAGCCAGTTTGATTAAAAGCCTTAATGAATTAGAAACTCTCCCATACAAGATGCCTGCATATGTAGTACAGGTTTTGTTAACCCTGTAGATGGTCTTTATTGAGACCTGTTAATTTCTGCAGTGACTTTGCTCTGTGGGTTGGTGCTGCCTATTCTGTATAACAGCCCCACAGTGTGAGCTCTGTAATGTCACTCATGATAATCACCATAAATGTACACACAGGGTATATTCACTCTATTTTAGACCAACGCACTGGGCAGACATCTGTGCATGCTGAAGCAAGCTAAGCAATTTCTCTTTTAAAAAGACCTGTCCATAACTGATGCTGAGCTGAATACTGATGGGGTGGGTGCGTGTGGTACCTCTGTTTTAAATTCATCACCTTCTTTCAACCTCAGGATGCACTTCCTGATGGAAGAAGCAATAACCACAAAATAATCCTTAAATACAGACCTTAAAAAGAACTGACAGTCCCATGAATTGACAAGATAAAACAGGCTATTTAACTGCTATTTAACTTACCAGGAAGAAAAGTTCCCTGATCAAGTGCAAAAGGGCAATTGAAGCATGTTTAGTATTTCAGAAAGCTTTGGCTTTTAGTCATTGGAGTAGACACCTGATCAAACCCATGCACAGCAACATACTTTTTTCTTTGGAAAGGCAAGAGAGACAGATAGTAGAACTGCATATTAATCCACTTCCACTATGTGCTGGAACAGTGAGACCAAAGTTCAGACTTTCAGTAGGCAGATGCACAGGAAGCCCGTAAAGATGATGCTGACTGTGAAAGGTGCCTTGCTTCACTCTCCTGTCCTCTTCCGCCTCTGTAGGGAGGTGAAATGAACATCTGTGATAGCAGTGGAAAATGCAGTGAAGCTCTTGCTCCATATCAAGATAAATGTATTATTGTATTATTCCTCCCACCTGAAAAGCAACCTCTACCCTTAATAAAAAAAATAAAAAAGAAGTGAATATGATATGATAATATACTAATTAATTTTAATTTTCCCAACATGGAAACAAAAAAATTCCTGATGTCAGTCAAAGACTTGTTTAATGCCCATGTACTGATCTCTTTCTAGCAAAGCTTTACATTGCTACTGCATCTATTGGACAAGAATATATTAAGAATAAAAGTTAATCGATCCCCAAAGGCAGACAGTTGGAATGCTATCCTTTTTCACTTTCTGTACAATGCATATTATTCTAATTCTGCCTGAGTCTCTACTTCTCTGGGCTTTAATTCCTAAAACCTTACTAGGATCTTCTGTAGACTTGCATCTTACAGCGTGTTCTGTTCAAAACTCAGGGAGCATCCTGTGAATAAATTAACTTATTTGCTTCTAAGCATTCATGAAATTGCCTTTAGTTTTCCCTGGTGTTGATAAAAATATCTTTACCTCTCTCTCCTAGTTATTACAAAGCTGTTGATTAAAATATTAAGTTAATGAAGCTGTACATTCACCAGACAAAACATGTTTTGCTTATAATCTCTACGTGTGTTTAAAGAGAGAGATCTGTCCATGTGTATACATACCTATACAACGCTGAAACTTGAGATTAGAGCTCTGTTAGCCAGTGTTGCCTGAAGCACATTGGGAACACCTACTCGTGTAGATCTACCAGCAGATTGACTAGGGTGACAGTCTGAAACAAGGAGCTTCTGACTAACAGCTGCGGCAGTAACTTCTACTAGCACAGCTGGCACTAGGAGAGGATCTCTACTCACAGTCACAATTAGTAGAAGGCAGTGAGACTTATATTGTCTTTCTTATTGCCTTAGAGTTTTAAGCCAATCTGTTTCTTCAGAAAGCCACCACAAAGAAGCAAGTAAATCAAGTGAATATTCATCCACTCCATATCCAGATCTGGATCTGGATGAACAAACAACTATTCTGAATCTTAACTTCATGGTGCATTCAGTTTCAAATTTATAGATCAGGCTTCTTCATTATATTATTTTTCATCTTTACATTACAAGTCTCTCTCTGGAAGTATTAAGTCCCCCTACCAAACCAGGAAAAGGTGAGTTGTCAAAGACTATTATTAACAGAAGGAGAAGTAGCATCAGCTTCCAAAGATTACGTTTTTGATAAAGTTCCTAGTTTTGCATATACAAAGTCCTGGCTGAGATCCATTGAAGCAGAATAACATTAGGGTATGTGTCCAAAACAAACAGAACAGCTGAATCTTCTGGGAATCACCTGGTGCTAAGAAATCTGCATTTCTTTTCCTACCTCTACAGATTTTTATGGCACCAAAGAACTCAAGGTGCCTGTGCTGGATAGATAGAACCTGGGAATTTCATTATAATAATCTCTCTTGATGGCTTTTTCCAATGAGTAATTATTACTCCAGGCATGGAAAGAGTGAATCAGGTTTAATAGATTGTTTTGTTTGTTTGTTTGTTTTGCTTTTTTTTTTTTAAGTTATGCAAATTTAATTGCTTCCTGCCTGCTGTATCCTATAGGATAAAGAGAGTAAAGCAAAACCTTACTTATAACACTAGTGATCTAGCTACAGTCTGCTTTTTGCATCTAGTGAGGATTAGGATTGTCTTTCTGTTATATTTCTTGCGGAAAGGGGTGTATTTAGCATGGTGATCCAGGGCCACTAGTTGACACTGTCATTAGAAATGATACATAACAGCAGTACTGGCTGCAGATGTTAACCTATTCGATCCTCCTTGTATCAATTCCCAGGCACACTTGGTTTCTGAAAGCTAGGCAAGAAAAAGATGTTTCAGATGCTGTTTTTTTCTTCTTTTTTTTTAAAAAAAATGCATTTTTAATATCTGTGATTCCACAATCAAAAGTGGAACCACTCAGGTGCCAAAAAAACCCCAAACCCAAATAAGCAACCCCCTCTCCTTCCTAAACAAAGTACTCTTTAGAATGAAAGTGCTGGTAGGAGGGGAAAAGTGCTGTTGTATAACAGTGGACTGCCAATGTAAATGTTCAATTAACACCTCATCGGTTAATTACTGCTTTGAAAATTGTCAGAAGAGAGCTGGTGTGAAATATTCCTGGACGGAATTATCTGCTCGCAGGGACTTTGCCTGAAGTTTCCATTTAAACTCCAGCCTAAATAGATCCCTTGCTCCTCCACAATTACTTTGATGCCCTTGGAAATGACAGAGCAGATCTCCCTCTAGAAACCTCCCACTCTTTTCTTTCCTCAGGACATGCATGTTATCAGCACAGACGAGAATCAGGTGTTTGCAGCTGTTCAAGAGTGGAACCAGAATGACACGTACAATCTGTACATCTCGGACACCCGAGGGATTTACTTCACCCTGGCCTTGGAAGATGTCAAAAGTAGTCAAGGGCTGGAGGGGAACGTGATGATTGACCTCTATGAGGTATGTCATGACTCCAAACATCTCATCCCACAGGAGCTCACGTGTTATCAGTACCATTTACTTCTTGCACATCAGTCTTGTAATATGTATGTGAACAGCAGAGCCAAGAAATGACTAAACACATAGTTTTATCTTCCTTTTACTTACGGGCCTCAGTGCAATCAACTGAGTTTCAAGGCCAGGTTTTACACAGGTGTTGAATTTAGACCCAGCTTAACATTATGAACAGATTTACTGCTGTACTTGTAGGTTCTCAGGTGAGGAACAGCTCATGGCTCTTTCATGCATAGGAAAATATGTATCAGAAGATACAGTGAAATAGTTCATTCGGTCCCTAAGAGGAGCTCTTTAAGCTTCTCAAAATTCTGCTGACCCACATTGGTCCAGCCTGTGACTCTGAAAGCTCCCTACACTCTGAATAGCATCGTTCTCCGATTTTTGTTGCATTTCTGATAGATTAATCTCTTTAGAAGTAAGGAGCAACAGCAGTTTTCAGCTGTCATTGTCATCTTCCTCAGCTTGGACTATTCTGGGAAGTGAAATGATTTTGGATATCCCCTCTTGGGCTATCCCATGAGCAAGGAGATTCTCCTGCCTCATTTTGATGCCAATTTACCCCTTAGCCTTTTTCTCACAAGCACATTCTGCCTTGGCTCACCTGTAAAAAGGTCATTTTGCATTGTCTGCTGTACAACTGACCCTAAGAGTAGGACTTCTAATGTGCCCTTGTACTTCTCTTGCTCTGCTGCCTGTTTTCCTTCTGCAGACAGCACTCAGCTAAGTTGAGATTCAATCCTTAGCTGCTGTTTGAGGGTCAGCTTCTATTTTCAGGTCTCCTCCAGAGGATTTTCTGACCATTTAGAATAAAGGCCGTGAACTAGATCTGAGTTCCTTTAGAAATGAAGGTGCTTCCCCTATTTCCCCATCACTTTCTGAATATTAGCTCTGCGATGTATTTTGCTTTCACCTGCCCTTTACTTGGAAACCACCTTGAATTGTCCAGAGAGCCCAAGTGTTGTACATAAATGCAGATGAACTGTAGGAGAATTGGCACTGGCATTTCAGCCATTTGGAGGTTTTTACTATTAAACTCTCTGCGGCACTGGCAGCCCCATGGACAAAATGTTACCTCTTATTATCGTCAGCTCAAGAAGCAGTTTCACTGCATTATGTAAAGGTGTCCTGCATCCCAGAGGGAAAGAAAAGCCTTTGTTTTGTTTTATCAGTCTGACACCACACAGTAACCTGGATTGAAATTTATGGAATCAGACTTGTAATGTCATATCTGCTGATTATCTAGATAGAAAGAATATTGGCTGACACTGAACCTGGCAGAAACCTTCCTTTCAATTTGATGTTCTAGCTGGAAGGGAACAGAGAGCCATCCAGCATGATTCTCCCAGTAGGGTTGCTGAAAATGATGAATGCTCTAGGGGTAAATGGAGATGAAGGCTAGAAGAAAAAAAATGCACACATAAATTAAAAGAAGTGGAGAGATTGCAAAATGAATCCTTCTGTGGTGACAGCAATATATTTGGAAAAGCAAGACTATTTGAGAAGATGCCTAAGAAAGACCTATTTAATGTGCACATGACTGTATGCATGTTTGTCAGGTGTTAGAATTAAGTTCTGGTTGCATTTCAGTGGATGTGCTTGTGTGTGTAGATTCCTAAACCAGTTCTACATCAAGGATAAGTCTGCTCAATGCTGCTCAACGGGGAATTGCATTTGGGCATGAAGAGAAAAATAGAAGTTGTTTCATGGTGCCTCTCTTCTTTTCTCCTGTGAGTCATCAGGAGCCTTTCACTCAGAGGTTGTTATTTCAGTGTGTGAGCTCTTCTGTTGCAGGATATTGTAGAGGATAAGGAGATCACTACTGGATGATGTTGAGTAGAGCAGAGTAGGGATCTTCTCTCCACAATCTTTCAGTGCCAATTCATGAGCAGCACGCTGGACTCAGCATTCAGTGGGTTTGCAGTCACAAAAGAGCTGTCCTAGAGACCATCTCCTAGAGCAAGGGAAGGGCAAAAGTCACTGGCTGTTGGGTGGGAGTGCTGCTGTTTCTAGCTTTTGCACCTCTCCAGTGATGTCGTATGGCTCTGCTTGACTCTCTAGTTGGACTGGTCCACAGCTAGACAATCCACAACTGAACTGATGCATCTATAGCTGTGGTATATATGCCTGTCATTCTGGGACTTATTTTTCTTAGCAGTATACATCCTGGATGGCAAGTATATGTTTGATGTATGAATTTGGTTATGGGAAAAAATAATGTATTCTGAGTTGTGTGTTTGAATGTCTTGTATGAACTTTCTAAAACTGTAGACAGCGTTTGTATCTGCACATAATGCAGTTGAGGTGATGAGGATTGTCTACAATGCCTGTTTGGGAGCTGATCGAGAACTTTTCTCTCTGACCTCTGGTGGTCATGCACTTACTTGCATGAGTCTTTCTCACAGGATTGTATGAAAGGCAGGGATGAAAGATCATTGTGCATGTCATGGTTGTATAGATGCAATAGTTATGCCTCTTCCAACTGAGAGCGCACAAACATGTATAGTGTGTGAGTCTTCTTTTAAGATAAAGCTGTCCAAGAGTGACAGTATAACTTAGATTCTGCTTTCTCTGGAAAGGATTCTGAGTCCCGGCCCATGACTAGAATCATAAAAAGAAAAAAATCACAGGATTTCAGAACACATTTATCACCTGATATATAAAATGCTCTTTAATCATTTATGGCCAGCATTTCACAGGGACTATATAATACGACTGTTTCAGGACAAAACCAAAGAAAAGTACAAATGGAGCTATAAGCTTTGGTAATGAAGGCAGAACTATGTTATTTTTCCAGTCCTGTCTACTCATGCAGTATCACTGGGGGACAGAGTACCCTTGTCTTTTCAGGGTGCCTTTCTACTGCAACAAAGATGTTGTGAGTGTTGAGTGGGACCAAGCAATCCAGATAAGAAATTGAAAATATAATCTTTTTAGGCTTAAACCAACAATGCGTTAGTTAACTGCTTAATTTAAAGACTATTGCACTTCATAGCAAGTCACGTCTAAATCTTAACATAACTTCAAATGAAATTTTGTGCAATTGTTCAAGGAAGAATGTGCTATTCAGAATGACTAAGTGTACCAGTGCACTGTACCAATGCCCTGTACACTAGCAGTCTCACGACATATGACTAAAAATGCAGTAAGTTCCTACTCATCGGGAGCTGTATCATCCAAATCCAGCCAAATAATTAAATCAGTTGAGCAGGAACGAGTCCTGAATCTGCTGTGTAATCATTTGCCACATGATGCCATTGAAGTAATAATCTCTATGAATAAAAGGGTTCGATGAATGATTCTGTGTGCTAGTTCTATATCATAAAAATAGATGGTGTGGATGACTGAACAGAGTTGCTGGAAACCGAAAAGTTTCTCACTTCCCCCCTCCTTCTCCCAATTTTGCTTCCTTTTTTATTGCAGCACTCAGATTGCAGAATGACAGCCTAACAAATTAATTCACAAGCTGCAGCAGCTATTGGGCTATTGATTTTCAGTGTGCTGAGAAGCTGGGAACATTCTGCAGTGTGAGTTGTGGTTTGAGGTTGACTTTTTTTTTCTCCCACTAAGACACTTTTGGGCATGATTCCAATGTGAGTCTATTGGCATCACATCTTTACAAAATCCTCCTGCAAGTTTATGGATAAAGCTTTTGGGTGAAACACCAGGAAGAATAAAAGGATGAGAATTTCATTGCTAGCTCTATAACTAACATTCTGGGTGGCCTTGCTTGAGTCAGCAGTGCTTTGGTTTCCTCAAATTACGAAATGGTAATAAAAATACCTTTGTGTCCCAAGTTATCCTGTTGAAATGACGCTGATGATTATGAAACACATTGGGATCCCTAGATGAAAGATCTTAAGCAGGCTATATGAGAACAGAAGCTCTGCAAATTTTGTGTGCGTGTGGCCATTTTCTTTGCAAGGCCAAAATTGCTGCTGTTTCCTGCTACACAGTGCAAGAGACAAGTAATTGCCCTGTACATATTTCATTTTTTGGGTGGAAGGATGCATAGACAGCTGGGAGATTGTCACTTTATAGATAATGCTATAGACATCCTGCCATGCTCCCACGCTGATGCTGAAGCATAAGCTTTCTTTTACACTTGTCACCTTTCCACCTGGTCTTATCTTGTCCCCAGCACCTCAATTTGCCTTCCTTTGGTGTCCTTTGGCTATTCTTGCCATGATATCTACCACACTGACTCAGCCACCAGATCCCCTTTGGGTCTGACAGGGCGAGAGGGGCACACGCACAGAATCCGCATCGACTTGATCTATTATTCAGCCATGTCAATTTTTCCTAGGTAGCAGGGATAAAGGGAATGTTCTTGGCTAACAAGAAGATTGACAACCAAGTGAAAACATTCATCACCTACAATAAAGGGAGAGACTGGAATTTGTTGCAGGCTCCGGACACTGATCTGAGAGGAAACCCCGTTCGCTGCCTCCTAGTAAGTACCTGGGTGGTAACTTGGGGGTGGTAACATCCCAAGAAACATCTTTTTCTACCAGGTAGCGCTGGAAGGAGAGGGCAGCTCATCTTTCTATTTGATGTACCTCGTGGAGGGAATGCAGCGTATTAGAAGTGCGGTACATCAATCTTGGACTTCCAGATGGTGTTGCAAGACCAGACATTGTAATTTAGCTTAATTTAATTTCTGGAACAAAAGGAGGCATTATATATCAACTTTCTTCTGCACAGCTGATGTGCTCCCCTAAGCAGCAGGTGAAGCTGGATGCTGTTTCTGCGCAGTTGATTCTCTGGACGCTAGATGGGAGGAGTGAGCTGTGGAATTTTCAATTTGCTCAAGCAAGAAGAGAGCTTTGATTTCTTTCAGGCCACTCTGTTAGCAGTGTTAATATTTGGAATTCCCTCTTTGAGCTCAGAAGTGAGAATTGGCAGGTTTATTCAAGTATGTGTATAGCTATGAGTTGGGTGTATATTTTATCTGTCACTGTAATTATTGATAGAGATCAGCATCCAGATAAGAGTTTAATAATCATTATATGCAAACTGTTTCCAAAAGTGAAAGTGAAATATAAGCAGTGTGAGTGGAATTGGAAATCTCTGTCAAATTAGAAAGCTTGGACTGATCTCAACATATTTTTCTGCTGATACAATTGATACGCTGTAATGGGACAATACTCAGAAGCTCAGTCTTTGGGATTCTCAATAGATTTTATATTGTACGACTTCTAACATATGGCACTATTTACACTGATCTTCCTCCTGCCATCCTGTACCTGCATGTTATTTTCCATTAGAGAAAAAAAGATTATGTTTCTCATTTGAAGGTGTAAGTTTGTTAGAATCTGAATCAGCATTATATTTTGTGCACTGTGACATGTAGCTGAATGCTGCACTTATCTCTTACCTGAACCTTGTGCATTATTGGAAGAGCAAAGAAAAAAGTCTTGATGTTTGAAGCTGTTCAAATAATTGATTTTTTTGATTGAGCCAAAATTCAAGCCTTTCATTTTCTCTCCAGTATGGAAAAAATAAATAGAGAGGACTGAGGGTCAAAGAGAAGAGTTATTTCAGACCATGATTAAATTTGTTTGGTTTGTTTTATCTTTTCTTCTTTCAAGTTTTTAAAACTGTAACTATGGGCATTTTTAAATTAAACCTTTTTATAAGATGAAAACCAAAAAGATGATATTAGAAAACTTTGTAGACATAAAAGAATTAAATTTTTTTCAGAAAGGGCTATGTGTAGCAACTTTCATGTTATAAATAGATGTAATCTAATTTAACTCAAGTAAACATATGTGGTAAAAAAACCCCACACCTTGTCTTTTTCAAATTATGACAAAAATTATGACAAAATTTATCAGAAACACAATCTTTTTGTTATACAATATGATAGAGTGATACTTTGAGGTTTACAAGGCAGAAGAAATAAAAGCCATGTGGTCAAGTAAAAGAATCAAAGTCAGTGCTGTTCTTTTTCCATAACTTTGAAGTTTGACTTCTGAGAAAAGGCCTTTCTTGGGATTTTTGTGCACTGATGAAGAGAAATCTGACTTGCCATTATGGTTATAAATGAGCCAGATGAACTGCTCTGCAGGCTCCTTGGACAAGCTGGAATTCAGTTGGGAATGGTAAATTTCCTGGAGTACTGAAAAGGAACGTAGTCAGCCCTTCCCTGTGGTAAGGTCAGAGGAATATTTAGTCGTGTTTATTTTTCCTCTTCCCTTAAGATAGGTAAAAAGACAAGAAGCCTCTTTTGTTGCCTGAGACTGCCTCCTTCATGCTTAGGTTGTCACAACCTAGTGGAATTGTAGAAGAGCAGAGATCATCAGATTTACATGCAGAGTGGTAGATGGTTGCCTTGCTAATTTGCAAGAAAGCAAATATATGAAATCTGAAAAAAAATTGACTTGTTAGGTCTTCTAAAGGATCAGTCTGCCTGCCTGCAAAAGAAAGGGAGGTACAGAGAATGCAACAAAAGCACAAAGTAAAAAACAGTCCTACAAGAGAAACCCAAGCTATTTAAAAAACTGATTTGAGCTTCACAGTTGATGATGGGGAAGACGATGCTAGAATATGGAATTCAAAAATTCACGAAATGATAGCTTAACTAACATCCTTTCTCCACAGCAGATATTAATGCTTTCACACTGCTGGTTTTCAGCAGAACTGTCTCTAACAGTAGTTTGGGACACAGCGATGTCATATGTTCCATCTGGTTGGCAGAATGGGATTTGCCCTTTCACAGAGTGACAGGATGGTCCCCAGACTGTGAGTGTAGTTCTGTGTCTTCTGTGCATCTGCTCTTTAAACCTAAACGAAGGGAGAGTTAATGCAAAAATAAGAACATAGCAGCTAAGTTGGCAGCCAAGAAAGTTAAGGGGAAATCTACTTGAAACTCAAGGCGAGCCAGATGGAACCATCCCTCTACTGACAGTGTGCTCGAGGTGTTTTTTTCAAAGTAGCTTGAAGAGTATCTTTGCAATTTTTGTGAGGTGGCTCTAAATAATGAGGATAGAGGAAAGCAATGAAATTACATCTAATCCCAAGGTTTTATTTTTCTTGTTTATATCACTTGTTTTCTATGCTGAATATGCTTAATGTTCATAAAATAGCTGCCAAGGTATTATATCCCAAAGATACTGTGCTGTGAAGTGGTTAACCAAGGAATAGTTCTGTCTTGCAAGTTATGGGCTAGGAGAGTTAATCAATTAGCTTTCAAGGATGGACCTGTGGTTAAAACAGGGGCTGAATCTCAGGAGAATCTTGATTTAATTTTTAGGCCTATCTCCAATTTCCTATGTTACCTTGGGCAAGTCGTTGATTTTCTCTGTGCCTCTTCCCCAGACATCTGTTTATTCCCTTCCACATTTTGTTTCTCTTGTCTATGTGGATTATAAGTATTTCAGGACAAAGACCCATTTCTCTTAAGGGAGGGCATTCATGCCATCTGCTACAGAATGGTTTAAGCATCTAAGTAAGGTGGTTTGAATCTCTCTTCTGGAAGTGTTTATCTCCCTTTATTGTCCCTTGCTATTGCAGGTGAGCAAATACCATGACTACCCCTAGCTTTGTGAAGGGTGTCTAGCATCATCCTTGTGTAATAATGCCCCACTCTTGATCAGGAACTGTCACTAATAACTGTTTTGTGTATATCACACCATTGGAGACTGTTCAGGTGGCCTTTGCAGAACAGCCAAGAAGTGGATTTGCAGATATTTGTGAGAAATTTTACTGTGGACTGATGAGCCTTCTGATAGGACAGCATGAAAGTGCTGGCTTGAAAATATTAGGAAACAAGTAATGAACTCGAGAATTATTGTAAGAACTATGGCAGCGAGCAGAGCAGTGGGCTATGTCACTCATACTTTATCTTCTACGTAGGCTGCAAATCCTCTATGGCAGTGCTTGTCTTTCCCTTGGTGTCTGCTGCACCTAGAATTGCTGGGTACTAGACAATGTCAGAGAAACCCCAAAGTGGTAAATCTGATGAAAATATTGATTTCAGAAGCGGGTTGATAACAACAAGAAGGATAGAGACAATTGACTGAAATTCTAAAAAAAACAAAGCTGAGATGTCAGTTATGCTGTGGGAGCTAGAGGTGAAACAAAAAGGGACCAACAGTGTGATAGAAGACTACCCAGTCTGAAAAAATATCTGTTAATGAACTATATAAAGACACATGATGGAGACAGTGTACATCAGGGGTGGAGAAGTAAATGCTGCCATGGAAAGCACGTGAAAGGGCCATGGGCAATAACTTGAGGTGTTCGGCTAGAGTGGGGAGGTTAGTTTTTACACTACATGCAGTCGTCACTAGACACTGTGAGCATTACTGTACTCCAACCAATAAGAAGTCATGCCACTAAAAATACCATCTTTCTGCTCAGACAGGTGACCAGGTTTTAATATCTGAGATGCCTATCCCATTTCTTTGTATTATATCCGTAAAATGAGACAAATTTGAAAGAAAACCTCTGGTAGCAGAAAAAAATGAGCTTAATGAGGTTTAATCTGCGTTAGAGCAGGGAACTGTCTGAGTTGCTGCCATTATCTACTGTCTTCAAAATGCTGAAGTGGGCTTCGATTATATTAGTTTTAAAAATATGTTCTGTATTTAGTCTTTTCGCAATGTATAAAAATGTAAAAGGGATGAATTCATGCTTTTATAATGCTTTTCCACTTCCTACATGCATGTCAGCTTGATTTGGTTTCCACTACCTTCCTGCACCCCCCGGCTGCTCCTGCAGCTGCCCTCATAAGCCTGTCACTTAGAGTTAGGTTGCTCAGTACATTCCATTTGGCAAGTTGTGTTCCCTTCTGCACCGCCCTGTGTCCCCTTTTCCTGTCGCACATAAGTGAGAGCTCCCATCCTTCCTAACCACCCTTACTTGCCTTTGCAAAAAAAAAAACCTGCCATTTTCCACAGAGATTTTCATTTCAGTCATAGACACTTACCTTGAGATGGTATGGATCAGTGGTATTCCACCAGTGACCTATGAGGCTAGGTCTGCAGAGCAAGCCTACAAAACATTTGGGGCTGCAAACCTAGCCTTTAGACAGCTGATATTAGATAGAAAGACCTGCCTCCTTAGAGTCCTTCTGCATAGCCACTCCTGCTAATTTTCCAGGGTCATGCAAGCTGAAGCATAGGCTTGACTGTATTTGCGTTCCTGTGTGATGTCCCCTTCAATTAGGTCGGTTTGCTTTAGGTTTTCTGGCCAGCAATTTTTCATCTCCCTTCCCTTAGCATATTTCATGAAGGATTCTTCATGAGGTTTGGAAGAAAAAAAATACTGAAGCAAAAATTGTCAGAAATTTTCAGAAGTTATCACAGTGCAGATTTGGAGGAAATTGTAACGCCAACTTTGGAAATCTGCCTGTCTGCCCTACCTTCTCACTCGGCTGATTTATTCTATACCATTCCTGTCTTATCTGACTACCTGACATACAAAATCAATAACAAACAGGTGAGGTTTCCATGGATGTATTTGTACTGAAATCTCAAAGGACACATCCAGATTGGGCAATGAAGCATTGTTTTAAACAACTTCTAAACTAACACTTCCCAGTCCTGGTATTTCATCTTAGTGCGGCGCAGAAGAGAGTCATGTGTCAAAAATACTCAGAGTCAAGAAATGGTATGACACTGTGAGTTAAGTCATTTCCCATGGCTGATTAGTGGTGACCTAGCACCACAGCAATAGGGTTATATTGCTTTTTGTTGCAGAAATAGCTCAGGCACTGCTGCTCTGAGAGTCGCTTTGTCATATCTGCAGCCTTGCTTGCTTCTGTAGAGAGTTAGGAGCCAAGGGAGCTAGGTAATTCTTACCATTACCTGCCCTTGTAATCCTGGTTGCCTCCTTTGTGGCTACAGCCTCAAAAGTCTTGTCCTTGTGGAAGGGTTTTAGCCCAGTAAATCAATTTGCCAGCTGGAATGAGTTGCATTAGATAACGAATCTCTCACAATGGACCCAGATCAGTGGCCATGTCTTTCTAAGGTTGTCTGGATGCAGCAATGAGGAAGTGATACAGAAACACATTATATATTTCTAAACCTATAGAAATAAGGGTATGCATTTCATGTTGTGTCTGCTATTTACTTTTTTTCAACTTTTTCTCCATAGCCCTATTGCTCCCTTCATCTTCATCTGAAGGTCTCGGAGAATCCCTACACCTCAGGAAACATCGCCAGCCGAGACACTGCCCCCAGTATTATTGTAGCTTCAGGTATGAAACATTTAAAGATAGTCTGTGTGGGGTGTGCGAACATTGATGAAATCTTGAGCTTGTGGTGGGTGTGGAGAGCATTGGGTGGCGTGTGGGGTGTCACACTAGGAATGTTGAGAAGGAAGACAGTGTGTCAAATGGAAGTCCTTATGGACCTTCAACTCGTCATATATTTTTTATGGAAAATGTCCTTCAAGACCAAGGAGATCATTTCTAGTCCTCTGCTCCCATGAACATAAGATTCAAATCTTTGCATATGGAGGTGTTTACAGCTGTTTGGATTGGATCTTAACATGTATTTTCTTCAAAATGAAAATCTTTTCTTTCCCCCTCTTTCTGTTTCCAAAATGAGAATTTGTATAATTGCAAAAGGTAAATAAATATATCTGCTCCCCTAATTTGCTAAATTTACTGTTTGTTTCTTAGAATGTTGTGTCACTAATCAATGCTAATCCTACAGGTAATATAGGCACTGAACTATCAGAAAATGACATCAGCATGTTTATTTCTTCTGATGCTGGGAACACTTGGAGACAGGTAAGTAACTGAATCACAGGTTTAAATAGCAATCATAGGAAATTGTCGTAAAAGTAGATTCAAGCTATCACTTAATTTTTGTTTTTCTAGGTTCAGAGTAGCTCTTTGCAAATTTTTATAGAAGGGTAAACTTGAATGTGTTCATCCAGAGAACAGAAAGTTCTACTATTCCTATTTTCTTTATGGGAAATCAAGTGATGGAGAGAAAGAGTGACTTTCCCAGTCTGACGAATGCTGCTGTATAAACTAGAGAGCGAATGTTTGCAGAAAGCCAATATAAAAAAGACACAGGAAAAGAAAACATTTTTAAATATTTGATATTCCAAGAATCTAATTATTTTACAATGTTTGACCAGCCCTCATTTTTCTATCTGCATCACTTACATGAGATAGAGCCGGATATGTGCAAACACATAAAGTTCTTCTTTAAACAAAAATCTGTCATCGAAAGGAGGGAAATTGTTGATCCTTGCAAAAATTCATTTTTCTACCTTTCTATCAAGCAGAGGCAGAATATGTTTTCCAAGGTCTAGAAAAACTGAAAAAAATTGCAAACCCAAACAATGAAAACCAAAACCCAGGAACTGTTTCTATACAGAATATCTTCTCTCTACTCTGTGAATTCCTTAGCACATACCTGTGCTCTGGCTCGGTCATGTTTAAAGAACTATGTCATTTTCTTGATGTTAAGGAAAATAGATTTAAATATATGCTTTCCCCCCCTAGATTTTTGAGGAAGAACACAGTGTTCTGTACCTGGATAAAGGTGGAGTACTGGTTGCCATGAAACACACATCTCTGCCTATTAGACATCTCTGGTAATGACCTCATCTGCTAAATGTCTGCTGTCCCTCTTTTCAAATGCCAGGAAGCAGGGACTTAGACTGCATCCAGAGTTTTCTGTAGCTACAGCCTAGAAAATATCAGAGTACTAGCAAACATTAGCTCAGGTAAAGCTGAGTAATCCTATCAATTCCTTCTTACATAGTTTCAATTTGGCCAGATCTGAGATATTGTCTGTAATTCCATGAATTCTCTGATTTACCACAACTTGGCTTCTTGAGTTTTTTATTTATGTAATACCAAACTGGATTATGGCTTTGTCTCTTATTAAGCTACAAAAGCACTCTTAATTTTCAAAGTTATTGATGAGTTTGTCTTCTGTGTGGCAAACAGCAATAATGAAACAGATTTTTGTTGAATGGATTCAGAGTTACATAGTCAAAAAGGCAAAAGTGTCCTTGCTAGTTAGCAATCTTGGGTGTACATGCTAGATTATAGTTTAGTGATACTTTGCATGATTTACTTCCACTGTTGTCAGCATGATCTGAAGCACAGATTTAAATCTTAGGAAGTGGTGAGTGGTTCCAAGCTTTCACTTGGACCCACCACAGGGAAGACTGTCGGTCAGAAGAGGCAAAGCTCTGGTACTTCAGAAATATAACCTCCTTAAAAGATCTTATATTGGGGACCTAAAAATAAGATGTTCAAGGTTACTTGCTTATTAAAAAAAAATCCTAGCCTAGGCTACATTTTGCCCTTAAAGCATCAATCTCTAACATAGTTTTATTAGTTTCCGCATTGGCTGTGAGTTAGCAGTATGATGCTAAACAAGCTTGATCAATGCTCTCATTTATGATGCTTCTTCAAGAAGTAGTTATTTAAAAGGCTAAAAATGCAGTATCTGAGCATACAAGCTGCTTTCTACTTCACCATATCAGCTAGAGAGTCTCTTCAAATAAAATAGGAGGAGAGTGAGATGATACTAATTCTACTTTCTCCACTAGGTTGAGTTTTGATGAAGGGAGATCTTGGAGCAAGTACAGTTTCACATCTCTCCCACTGTTTGTTGATGGAGTTTTAGGGGAACCGGGAGAGGAAACTCTAATCATGACGTAAGTGAATGTGCCATCGTGCTAATGTTGGTGGGAACTGCAACAAAAATAGCTTCTGAGATTTGTTCATAATAGAATAGCGTTTCTGGTTGGGGACCAAACCAAGTGCTGTCTGAAGCCAGGATACATAGACTTTAGTTGCTAAATTGTTAATATTTATCTGTGGTATGATTGAAGGAATGACAGTATGGTTCCTTGCAAGATCACTTAGAATGAAATCCAACTCCTCAAAGTGAATGTGATTTAAAGCAGAGTTAATCTTGACATATGGATATTTGAAAAAAAAAAAAAAAAGTGGAGTATTTTTATATCTGTGTTTTGCTGCCGCTTTTTTTTTTTTTAACTGAGACATAGAAAAATGTAGACATTCTTTTGTAAAAATGAATGACAAAAAGTTGCCTGCAGGCTGCCTCATGAAAAATTATCATTTGTTTCAATGTGATATGTTGAGTTCTGCATAGTGCATAAATCTGGATTCACTCTGCCAAAAATTGTGACATTTTTACCTGAGATCAGATTTGCAAACACAGGAGGAAAACTCAGTTTCTGTCTGTAAAAAAAGGGACTGACCTGTAATAAACAGCATATGTAACTTGTAAACTAACCTGAGTTAACAGAAATGTGTGAAGGTCCCTTCTGGTTTTAATTAGCGTGGAAGTGATTCCCAAAACTCACAGCTGAGATATCAAACTCCTATGGCTGCAACTGTCTCCAGCCTCACATCAAGTCTTCTCTATCTGGTTATATGGGGATTGACACAAATAGGAGGATCTTGATCCGTAGCACAAAAGATGCATCTGATTGTTAAGAAGATTGTAGGTGTTTAGGACCCTAAGTTTCACATTCACCATGTTAATCAAGTAAAAATCTGTAGAACTGGGACTCCTGAGACAATTAGTCTCTGTTGGAAATTTGTGAGCGACTGTGCATCTGTAAATACCAGGCTCCCTCTCGTGCTACCTTTTACTGTATGCTCCTCCTGCTGAATTCTGTAGAGTGTTTGGACATTTCAGCCACCGCTCGGAATGGCAGCTGGTGAAAGTAGACTACAAGTCCATTTTTGATCGGAGGTGTGCAGAAGAGGACTACAGGCCTTGGCAACTCCATAGCCAGGTAAGAAGCAAGGAAGCTGGGATGTGACCTGGAGTAGGTAATGCTCTTACAGGTAAAAATCAGCATGATCCAATGTCATTTCCTGTTTAGGATGGTGTGTTAGATTGTCCCTTACCAGTCGGTCTGAGGCTGAATGGCTTGAGGCCATTCCCTCGTGTCCTGTCCCCTGTCACTTGGGAGAAGAGCCCAGCTCCCTCCTCTCCACAACCTCCTCTCAGGGAGTTGTAGAGAGCAATGAGGTCTCCCCTCAGCCTCCTCTTCTCCAGGCTAAACACCCCCAGCTTTCTCAGCTGACATGTTGTTCTCAGATTGCGTTCTGTGAGCTCCAAAGGATGAACACCTGCCATTTGGATTTCATTCTTTGTGCAGGCAATTAGCTCAGACTCATGTTGTTAAAGAATGCAACAACAGCAAAAGCGCTACTGGTGAGAGGCCTTAACTTCATCACTCCTACATCTTCCATGCAGTTTACCTGTCCTAACCTCCTTTCTCTTCCTTCATCCTTCTGCATCCTCAGGGACAGTCTCTTAAGATCCTTCTAGTTGCTTGCACACTTGTTTCTCCAAATTCCTTCCCTCTTAGCCTCGTTTCTCACTCACTTGGTTTCATCCTTGTTCTGTCTCTCTCAGCAGTGGTACTTCTGCTGTAGGAGTCAGGCGTTTTATATATCAATCTGATGGGACCCCATGCTCTGTCTCTTGAATCCTGGATGCAGCTGCTGCAGTCCTAGAACCTGTGTTATATCAGGTTAGAGTGAAATATAGCCCAAATTCTGTGGGTTATGTAAACACCACAGACTTCGCTGCAGTCTAAAGTGATACACCCATTTATATCATCAAAGGTTGTCTTTCTATATATATCTTGCTGGGCAAGAATTTAATAATGATTATGAATATGAAATTAGCTTGGCACAAACTAGCTGCTCACACAAGACACAACTCTACACTAAATTACTGGTTATGACGTAGTTCCTTAGATGCTGAAAATCAGTACAGCTTCCTTGAAATTCAAGGAGGCATTTTACACCAGTTGCCATTCAGGCCCTTCTGTTTCATGGGCAAAATAAAGCTATGATAAGTTTCTCTTACCTACAGCAATTTTAACAGCACAAAACATAAAAAGTAAGACCCCTACCATATTTTTTTTTTATTTTCTTGTGCTTACTTAGCAAAAATGCCAAGGATTTTATGATAGTCTTTGAGGATGTTGGCTTTGGAGCTTGTAGAAATATTTTCAGGAAGGCTCCTGTGGAATTGCCTTTTGATTTTCTTTCCACTGAGATTACAAGGCTGTGCCATATTCCCTAGAGAGATATTTATCAGGGTCCTGAAGGAAGGAGTGAAAAGACAGGGAAACTTTAGCACTCACATAACAAGTGAAACCCGGTAAAACCTGAGCTCATAGTCCATGGAAAGTATTTACGTATATACATATCACTGGTTTCCACTGAACAAAATTATTGCCAAAGAGATCAGACCAAAGAAATAGATCTGCTCTGTGTCTCAGACTGCAGAGGCATCAGACTGTGTGTTCAGTTTCTGTGAAACTTAATCTATAAATGAGAAATAGGCCTGCATCAATTGCTTATTGGCTTTGGAAGAAATTTAGAACCAAATCGGATAAATAAGTAACCTCAGATCATTTCTTAGTGTGTATTGGAAAAGCTTTTTTAGTTTCAGTTAAAGCTTCAGTAGCTTTAATTAGCTTCAGTGTACTGACATGGCGTTTGACTTCCCATCCTTGTTTCTCGAGTCACAGCTCCTGTTGCACAGGCTTGGAAAAACTGGGTGATACGGATAGCCTGGTGGGTGTCAGAGAAAGATATTTTTGCTTTTGTTTCCAGGGAGAAGCTTGCATCATGGGAGCAAAAAGGATCTACAAGAAGCGCAAATCAGAGAAGAAATGCATGCAAGGAAAATATGCTGGGGCCATGACCTCGGAGCCGTGTGTGTGCACAGAGGCTGATTTTGACTGGTGAGCAGTGAGCACAAGAACTATGTTTTTTCTACCACACCAGTGCAGAGCTCAGAGTAGATGTTTATAAACATGCAAGTAGCTAAATAGGTTGCCCCCTGATAATGCAGGCATGTCAAAAGAAAGAAAGAAAGAAATTAATACCTTAATTTAAGGTATTAAATTAAGCCTCCCACAAAACTGATGCTGAACAGACCATTTTCCAGGTCACATCAGAGCTCTGGGCAGCGTTAAGACTGTTTAGCACATCTAACCTCAGCAATGACTAGAGGTAGCTGTGAAAGTAGTAGGTAAGACATACATAGTGTGTGTAAAAGGAAAACAAATTCTTTATAAATACACAGACACGTGTGTACATGTGTAAAGGTAAATATATGCATGTGCAAAGTAAGCCTTCAGCTTCATGAGATCAAGTATCTAGGGAATTCCTGCATTGTTTGTTATATCTGAAGTATCATATGTGGTAGTATTGGATAGACATCATGTTCATGATTTGGTTTAGTCACCTTCTGAAGCCTTTTCTCCTCTGCTGTACGCTGCGGGAAATGGGGTCCATTGGTGAGTTATGAATGGTGTGATAAACTCTTAAGCCTCTGGTTTCATTTCATGATTCCTGCTGACTCACAGTAATTTGCACAGAAAAGGCAGGGAACTGCATTATTGAAATCTCTCTGTGCATTATTGAAATCTCTCTATCACCTGTTTTCTCCAAGTCTGAGACAGTCCTGAGTACCTCAGAAGAGAGAAATGATAGATCTTTGACAGTGCTGATAAACATGCTTTGTGCCTTGCCCAGTTAAATCTGTGCCATGTTGTTAATTAAACCCAGAATCTGTAGCATGCACCCTGAAGAGGTTCATCTTAGAAATATTTTGTTTATTACTATATTATTTCACTCCAGGACCATGGAAATTTACAGCATTTCCCTTCTCACTCTCTCATAACTATAGTTAAATTGATTTTTCTGTATGAAATCACAGAATCACAGCAGTCTTTTCCATGTGTCAAAAGAAGTAAATCATCTTGCACCAAATAATAAAAATTATGAGCATACTTGGGCATTCATTCTCTGAATATGGTTTCCTGATGATTTCCCCATCTTCCAGTGATGACTTTGTTAGGGAGAAGATGCCTCAGTTTTGCGTGCAGTTCATCATCAGGTGCCCAAAGGTTCTGGATTTTAACCGTTTAATTATTGATTGGCTATTACTCTTTGAGTATATCTAGTAATGTGAACAAGAAAGCACCCAAATAGAAAACAAAAAAACAAAAAACCAACCATGAATATGAAAGAAGTTCTGAAGTTCTCTGAAGATTTTGACTCTCTTGAAGAGAGAGGCTGTGCCAAGCTCATGCCCAGGCTCAAGAAAATAACTAGTGGGATTGACTCACAGTGGTTAAGCCCTTTAAATTCATAAGGGATGCACATTTGTGATATGCTTTTGATAAAAAATAGACTTTCCTTCCAGAAATCCCCTCTCTCTCTCTCTGGGAATGTATGCTTTTATTTCATTAAAATTGATTGTGTGGTTCACTACTACAAAACTTTATTGATAGATAAAGAACAGAAGTACCACAGTGATGTTTGCTGGGGGAAACGTGCTTTTGTTTCTTTTACATTCACTTTGAGGAAACCTAGTCCAAAAGTCCTGCTGGGTTGTGAGAGAATCTCTAAGAGAAAGCTTGGATGGTTGCGCATGTACAGAAGACGTTCACATTCACAGGCACCAACAAGAACCCTCGAAGTTGTTGGAAGAGGAAGAATTACAACTTCCTGAAAGTCATCTTGTTAAAAGCAGAATGAGAAAAATTGTAGTAAAAATACTGCAGGTCTCTGTGGTGCCCTGACTGCTAGAGAGCCCTGTGGCCTCGGAGGGCCTTCTTCCTTCTGATGGGACCAGTTTTGGCTTAGAGCTGATTATCATGATCTTCTCCAGTTCTCTCTGAGCTCTTGTTCTTCCTACAGTCCTCAGATCTGGATTTTTATTTTATCCATTTCAGTTTCCTCCCACACTGCCTCTGATGAAAAAAAAAAAAAAAGACTGCCATGTTTCTTTAAGCATCCAGTTCAGAAATATTTACCAGCAATATTCATTACTTATTTATCTACTTAATACAGTCAGGAGCATAGTTTTACATAGATTTGTCAGAGAAGGACAGAAATGCCACAGGGAACAGGAAACAGAGGTTTATCAAGGAAGGAAAAAAGAGATGGCAGGGAAAAAAAACAAAAAACCAAACCAATTCTCCTGGCTTTAATGAATTTCTTAGCCTGTAATTTTCTTAGCCTGGTTTTAATGCACTAAAAAAGCAAAGCTACTGCTCTGCTGCAGCATTCAGTACCTGTCTTGTTGAACTCTGTGCAAGGTTTCAGTGCCAATGCACCCAGCAGAGTTTGGGCCAGAGAGGCATTTGGAGGAAAGCGGATGAATGAATTCTTGCTGTGGAAGGTTGTCCTCTGTGAGGTCCTTCCTGCAAAAGGAAGAAACACTTTCATCATCCTCATTCATGACACTTCAGCAGTGCTTTTGAATTCTCTATTTATCTTTTTTTCTGTGCAGGGCTCTTAATTGGAGGAGAGTGAAGGGCTCATGTATCCCCCAGGTAGAGAAAAGCCCCTTAGCTAACTGCACTTGATTTTGCAATCTTGAAATAAACTGGGTAGCTTTTTGTATTAGTATCAATGGTTACCAAAGGACCCAGACTTCTATACAGAATTAAAGAAGACAACAATCCCTGCCCAAGTCAGAATAGGGCTTTCTTTGCTGTTTAAACACTGAATTTGCATGGAGAAAAAAATTGTTATCTAAGCTTGGCAGAGCTTCAAATAAAAGAATCATAGAATCAAGAGGTTGGAAAGGATCCACTGGATCATCGAGTCCAACCATTCCTATCAAACACTAAACCATGTCCCTCAGCACCTCGTCCACCCGTGCCTTAAACCCCTCCAGGGAAGGTGAATCAACCCTGTCCCTGGGCAGCCTCTGCCAGTGCCCAATGACCCTTTCTGTGAAAAATTTGTTCCTAATGTCCAGCCTAAATCTCCCCTGGCAGAGCTTGAGGCCATTCCCTCTTGTCCTGTCCCCTGTCCCTTGGGAGAAGAGCCCAGCTCCCTCCTCTCCACAACCTCCTTTCAGGGAGTTGGAGAGAGCAATGAGGTCTCCCCTCAGCCTCCTCTTCTCCAGGATAAACACCCCCAGCTCTCTCAGCCGCTCCTCAAGAGGTATCTGTGTGGTCAGGTAAAGTGGAAAAAAAGCCCTAGTATTATTGCTATTAATCCTGTGAGTGCCTTTTTATCAGTTCAGGGGGAAAAAATTGCTGGTTATAAAAGACATAAAGATTTTATAAGTTTGTTTTTTTTTTTTTTTCTGCAGGTAATATCCTCAAACTCCAGGTTCATTTCAAATTTGTATTCAGTCTAGTTCTTTCTCAGAGAAAAGGGCGCATTTTTTTTTATTATTGTTTTGCACAGCAGCAAAACTGAGCAACATTAGAAATGCCTGTAGTTTCTCTAGCTTCCCAAGGGCTGGAGGTGCAGAGCTGGGCTCGGTGGAAGGGCTGCAGCTCGCAGGCAGAGGGCAACAGCGCTGCAGAAATAGTGGAACCAGCAGAGCCCTGGGCAAGCCTGTCCTGGCAGCGGGATGGATAAGAGATTGTCCTTCTTCATTTAATTGAATTGGGTAAATGGATGACACCGTTGCTTGTGTGTTATTAAAGCATCATTTACCCGCTTTCCTTACATTGTGTTCCTTCCTGCCGTTTGAGTGTTATTATGGCAATATCTCTTCAGTAGAAACACCTCCGAGACACAGATGGAAATCTTCGGCACCGTTCATCCTTTGGCTACCTGTCTCCCAGGTCCTTTAATAGAAACTTTAAGTATCGCTTCCTCAGTCCTCTCTGTGAACCCACTGCCATTAATACCGAGGGCTTCTCCTATCAGTATCCCCATATCTCACAGCTTTATGGGAAATAGGAGCCTGCTGATGCTGGTGCTAGCAGCTTGGATACCCAGAGAGGTGCAGAGGAGCCTTTGTGCAGTTGAGAATCAGACATATTTATTTCACCGATGATATCAGCAGGAATCTTGCTGCTTCTTTTTTATTGTCTCACGCTTAAATAACAGACCTGCCTGCTAGGTTTCGTTCTCGCGCTGAAACATTTGCATCCTGCATCATGAGAAACTATCCTGACAAAGCAAGGCAGAAGGCAGATACTGAATGTGACCAGACTCTTGGCTTTGTGTGTTACCATTTATTGGTTCAGATGATCGTGGAGGTGCCAGTTTTGAAATACACTTACATTTACACCCTTAGGCTAGCTAATTTTGCTTTACTATTGAGGTATGCTTGGTTGGTTAATGAATGGGTTTGAATGCATTTTTTACTCATTTTGAATGTTTGTGGAAAACGCAGATTCGCTGTGCCAAGTCTACAGTGCCTCTCTGGGTCTTTAGAGGTCTAGGTATCTACCAGATATGGGTTTACTGGAAAGATTTGGGGGATTTTAGGTTTCCTGTTAACATAAGCTGGTGTGGCTTGTACTCCAAATACTGTGATACAATTATAATCATATGCCTTTGTAAATCCATAATTCTAACTGCCACTGAATCCATCCTTCTCTGAGATAAACCCTGTATCAGATTCCATAGTACTGGGAAGCAAGAACAGCTTCCCTTTAAGAGAAATCTCTACTTATATCTTACCACAGTATTAGATAATGATGACTTTTTTTTCTACAAGAGCTTTCGGAAATTGTAGAACAAAGGTGACTATGATCATAAATACCCCAATTCCACTCCACTTAATGTCTGAAGAGTTTATAAAGAGCTGCATACACACCTGCAAGTAGTATTTTGAGTTTCTAGTGTAGCTGACCTTAAGGTGAAGCTGCTAGTGTTAAGGAAGCCCTGTGGTAACATCTTACGTCATCTCTTGATTTTTAGAAGATAGGAGCATGGCACTAAATCATCTGATTTAACTGGTTATTTCTAGATCTTAAACTGTTGTGATTTTAATAATTTCACATGGATTTACAGTTCTTCCGTGATAGCATATTTGTCAGGTCTGTATTTGAACTATAAACTTCCTTAAGGAATTTCTCTTTCCTCTGACTGCTACCTGTGGAAATAATCACAGAATCACAGAATCACAGAATAACCAGGTTGGAAGAGACCCACCGGATCACCGAGTCCAACCATTAATCTTACATTTGGGAATTTACCATCAACTTTGAGCAGGGGTACCGAAATTCTGGAATGAATTTGTATCTGTCTCTAGTTGCAGAGAAGGATTTGCAGTCTGACTCCATTAAGACAAATAGGATTTCAGTTTAAACTAATAAAGGTGGATAGGGTAAAACCATTGTCAGTGGGAGCCAGATGATAGGCTGCTTCATACTGATTAAACAGTCCCTTGCAGAGGGATCTAGATATATTGGAGCACTGGACTATAATTAATGGAATGAAATCTAACAAGTCCATGTTAGGAGAAAAGGAGGCTGAGGGGTGATCTCATTGCTCTCTGCAGCTTCCTCAGGAAGGGAAGTGGAGAGGAGGTTCTCAACTCTTCTCCCTGGTATCCAGTGATAAGATTCATGGGAATGGCTCAAATTTGTGCCAGGGGATGATTAGATCGTGCATTTGGAAGTACTTTTTTACCCAGGGGTTAGTCAAGCCCTGGAAAGGGATTCCTGGAGAGGTCGTTGAAGCCCCAAGCCTCACGCCTGTCAGTGTTTAAGAGGCATTTGGAACATACACTCAATAATGTGCTTTAACTTTTGTTCAGCCCTGAATTTGTCATGCAGTTGGACTAGGTAATCATTGTAGGTCCCTTCCAACTGAAATACTCTTATTTTATTCTAATCCCTGGTGGTAAATGCACTACACTTTCTCTCTAGGTACATTATCTATTTCACCTGAGTTCTTTTCAGGCAGGCACAAAATATCATCAATATATGCAAATCCCAATTCCCAGTTACCAGGCAATGATTCCACTAGCTGATTGCAGTCTAAAGCTGATGCCTTCCCTGTTTTTTTGGATTTTGCTCTACTGGCTCATGCTATGGCAATCCAATTGATGCTAATGCTTGTTGATTGCTACAAAACCTGTTGTGCCAAATTGTAGGCAGCAATTTGTTGTCAGCATCAGTGTTCTGCATGTACCAGCCTGTGGCCAAGGAATTCATTAGATTCCGAGACTGCAGAGGTGAACGGGAGGCTGGTGCATCTGTAGAGAGATATGGAACAGCAATTCATGTCATTTACTAGGATGATATTTCTGTAGGGCCGTAATGAGCCAGACGATTTGCAAGCCTGAAAATGACACTGTGAAACTTCTGTGCTTAGAACTATTTCTGCTGTGGAAAATCCTGTGATTTCATTCTCTTGACTTTGAGAAATACGATCCAAATATAGTCAAACCTAGTTAAATCAAGCTTGGCTTGTCCAGATGTGCAGGCACTAACAGGGACCAAAACTATGACATGAGTCTAGATGTAAGGAATCTCTACTGCATCAAATTGGGCTGTGGGTACTGATACCCTCTGAGGCAGGTTTCACTGTATTATTTTGTTTTGTTTTCACTTAGCTGATTACAGAACATTGTGTGTATACGGTGCTATGACTTTTTAATTAGAGTGACACGTGATAACTTAGCACTACAGTGATGCAGAGTGTTGACAAATGAATTAAATAAAGGTGTTCCACGTGTATGTAAATATTTGCTTTCTCTAAGCAAATTTGAATGGTGTTATTCTTTATTATAAAGTGTATTCTGCAGCTATAGTTTTCTTATTCCAACAAGGATGATTAGAGAAACACATGGCAGTGGGAGAACAGGCTGGATGATGCTTCCAAAACAATTAAGCAGTGTTCAGTCACTAGCATCTGAGTAAATAGATTGATGAAAATTCAATCAAAAAACTGAGGAAAAGACCATATAGGTCATCTACTTCATTGCTGTTTCCTGGAGTATGCTCTCAATTACTTATTGTAGATATCCCAAGCACCACGGCTGTCAAAATGTTCCTTTGAAACAGTTGTGCAGCCTAATGGATGTTTAGGAGATTTCCCAAGTGATATGCAGCTTTAATTTGCTTTTGTTTAATGCCATATTTATAATTTCTCCTTTTTTAGATTATGTCAAAACATTTTTTTTCTTGATAGCGAAGGAAAAGTTACAGGCAGAAGTAAAAAGAGGTGACAAAATTCTTCTTAATGTCAAGCTTTTGATAAAAATCTAAGACATTTAACAAAAATTAATTGCAAAATATTATCTTTTTTTTTCTTTGTCTCATATTTTAGATCACTACCAGACGTCTTAAAATTGTTTAATAGTGATTCATTAAATTTTTGGGCTCAGGTCTAGAAAGAAGAAAAATATGTGAGAAAAGTCTTCGTAACATTAAACATTTGTGTTGTTAATAATATTCTAGAAATATCATTGATAACACTGCCACCTGTTAGGAGATGCTGAATCCAGTAGCCTGATAGAGGTTAAGCTGCTGCAGCTCTGTGTCTGCTGACCCAGGCAGTAGCGAGGTTGAGCATTTGCTCCTGATAGGCACACGTGCAAGGGCACACACATTTATGCGTATGTACATGGCTGGTGGCACAGATTAACACAAACAGCAAACACAGCCCTCTCACAGCACTCCAGTTGGCTTATTCTGCTCCACTCTCTGGCTGATGAACATGAAATTCCATTTGTGGAAAATGTGTGCACTGTAAACTTACATAATATATTGATTCCACCTGTGTTTAGTCTTAGACTCCCCACTCTGTCCAGTACCTGGCCCTGGCCATGGGCTGATGGTCTCTTGTGACAGCCCTGGGAGGAGCTCAGGCAGGGGCTCCACCAGCTCTGAGAGGTTACTGAGATTCCTCTGCCTCCTTTTTTCCCTCTCTGCTTCTTTAAGTACACAAAAACGAGCCTTTAATCGCATAATCTGATGCTGCCCTAATCGTCTTTTAGAATATCAGGCTACTTGATTCCAAGACATTAAAGATAATAAACAACAAAAAAAAATTGCTTTGCAAAGAAGTACCATTTTAAAATCAAGGATCACGTTGCAACTGGAATCCAGGAATGGAGCTGGTGGATTTCATGTAGCTGTTCTTAGAAATTGGCATCCCATTAACTTCTCCATAATAGGCTATGGAGAAAGCTTAGCAAAAGCAATAAGAGTGATTTTTCCAACCAAACAATCCTCATTATTCAATGGCTGGAAAGTGCAAACACATGTGAACAGAATGCTTATTAAACAGGAGTTCGATTTGTTTACTTGTTCCACAATAACAATCATAGAATCTCTGTTTACCTAGAATCAAAACCAAATGGAACTGTTTATTTTTAGTGGAACCAAAACAAATTTAGTCATAGCTGAACCCAAATTAGGACAAAAGATCACAGTTTGACTTCTTGTTTCTAACATTTTGGTTTTGTAGAATTTCCACTTTCAAACACAAATAGAATTGAAGATTGCAGCCGTCTTTTCTATTACCAAATATGCTGTTAATGCCTTCAGTTGAGAGCTGTTTCAAGGCTGTACTTTCTCCTCTATAGCTTATACGATATAGTTTCCAAATACAATTAACTATTTAGCATTTCAGTTTTCTATGACTGGGACAGCAGTGACTGAACTTTGCTTAGATCTCTAGATGTTATTATTATTGAGTCTAGAGCTGAACTTGAGAAGAACTGTTGAATTGTGGAGGGAGAAAAGTGAAGGCAATAGCTCATGAACTACCTGGCCTGGTTCTGCTTGTTTATACTGGGACATTATGTAAAGTAATTCTCCTCCCTCCTACTCCCCCAAAAAGCTGAAGCAGGATGAAGAATCTGTTATATTAATTAAAAGAAATTCATAATTCCTGGTAAACAGGTTGAGGAAAATCTATGCTTGTATCAGTAGAGGAGAATATGAGCTAATACTTGTGTCTGTTCTTTCGGTTTTTATGTGACTATTTCTTTTAATGCCACAACAGTGACTATGGATATGAACGTCACAGCAATGGGCAGTGTTTACCAGCATTCTGGTATAACCCATCTTCCTTGTCAAAAGACTGTAGCCTTGGACAGAGTTATCTCAACAGCACTGGGTAAGTAACACACCAGATTTTTTTAGCTAGAGCACCCCTGTGTACTCCAACCCAACGACAACTACAGATTGCAGTTACTATAGGCATCTCAAAGCTGGCTGAAGCCCCTGGGACCTCTTCTTCACTGAGTTTGTTAGGATGCATAGTCTGGCACTCCAGCTCTCCATCAAATATAGTTCAGACCTTTCCTGGAAAAATTATACCATAAAGAAACTTAGAGGGAAAACAATAAGGCAAAGGCCAAATCATTGAATTCTCTGAAAAGATTCCTCTTAAAATTGTGTGGGATCAGGTGAGGCAGAAATAGTGGAAAACAAAGGAAAGAGACAAAACTGATGTGTATGTGAGCTGAATTAATAGAGGGGCAGCTACCCCGAATGCTGATTTTTCTTTGTGCCTTTTGGAGGTTAGTGGCAGATGTAGTTTAAGTTAAGATATTGACCTCACACTTAAATTCCAGTGCAAGTGATTAAAGCAAACAAAGGAAGCAAAGCTGTGTTTTGGCATTTTGCACACAAAGATAGGCAGAATTTTGTTTTTTTCTTAAACTCTCTTATTTCTGTAGCTCTTGAGGGCTGCATCTTTAGAAAGAGTTGCCTCATAACTACTGAGAAGTGGAGAGCATGTAAGAAAAGCTGTTTAACTGTGCCTAACAGTATAATAACTGGAAACCATTCCATACTGTATGGCTATATCATTTATTTATAACTTTACGGTTATTTAATATGTAACAGCTCATCATACAATGTTATGTTTTAGGCAATTTATTAATATGTGGTATATGGATGAGCTATTCAGGAAAATACTACATGCTATTAAGAACAGTATTAACTACTTGTACATTCAACACATGAGAAACGCTTGACTGAGACAAATGTTAAAATATACTTGGGAATGTGTTTTCTTCCAATCTCCTTAGTCTAAAGAAACCTCAAAATATGCTTCCCTGTTCCCGGTTTACTCTGTTATGTCAGCATCTTGCACAGATTTCTCTTTCGCTATGCAGGTACCGGAAAGTTGTTTCTAACAACTGCACGGATGGTGTGGGAGAACGGTATACGGCAAAACCCCAGCAGTGTCCCGGCAAAGCCCCCCAGGGCCTTCGCATAGTCACATCTGATGGCAAACTGACAGCCGAGCAAGGACACAACGTCACTTTCCTGGTGCAACTGGAAGAGGTAGGCTCTGTGCTGCATCCCAAGACCTGCGGGTGTATTTGAGCCTGACTCATACCAGACAAAAGCCTAGTGAGAAGGCTCCTTGAATCCTGGGGTCAGTTCTGGGCCCCTCACCACAAGAAGGATGTTGAGGCTCTGGAGCGAGTCCAGAGAAGAGCAACGAAGCTGGTGAGGGGGCTGGAGAACAGGCCTTATGAGGAGCGGCTGAGAGAGCTGGGGGTGTTTAGCCTGGAGAAGAGGAGGCTGAGGGGAGACCTCATTGCTCTCTACAACTCCCTGAGAGGAGGTTGTGGAGAGGAGGGTGCTGGGCTCTTCTCCCAAGTGACAGGGGACAGGACGAGAGGGAATGGCCTCAAGCTCCACCAGGGGAGGTTCAGGCTGGACATTAGGACAAAAATTTTCACAGAAAGGGTCATTGGGCACTGGCAGAGGCTGCCCGGGGAGGTGGTTGAGTCACCTTCCCTGGAGGTGCTTAAGGGACAGGTGGATGAGGTGCTGAGGGACATGGGTTAGTGTTTGATAGGAATGGTTGGACTCGATGATTTGTTGGGTCTCTTCCAACCTGGTGATTCTATGATTCTATGAAGTGAACCAAGCGAGTGTGGGATGAAGTCAGTCGGCTCCCTGATGTAGCTGGGGCAGAGTATGCTTGGAAGAAGTAATTGATGATGTGTGGAGATGATAAGACTCAAAGTTTATTGTGTTGTGAAAGGTAATGGGTGGGAGAAGCTAATAAAAACAGAGAACTGATTTGGGTTGTGAATATCTCAGCAGAACTAGCGAGTGTAAGTTTGAATCTTAATCCCCAGCTTTACCCGTGCTTTTGACTTCTTGTTCTGTTTGAAATGGAATTTTCCTTTTTATTTGCCACTGAGTTTCAACCAAACATAGTTAAAAGCACATGCAGGCACACGTGCAGGTCTTTCCCTATCACACAAGTTGGTACTGTTCCTTGGGTATTTGTAGATGAAATCTCAAGATGTCAGCAACAGCATTAAGTCTGAAATTGACTGCAAATGAGAAGCTGATTCAGACTGATCAGAGCTTATGTGCTTGTTACATCTGTACCTTATTTAGTACTTTACTCTTCTGCTCCCTCAATTTCTGAATCCTTAGGAAAAAAAGTCTAAAATCTTTTCAGCTGTGTTTCTTGTCAGCATTTCTTCACCTGTGTTCAATTTTAGGCTTCCAAAGAATCAAAGAATAACATCCACAAAGGGACTATTTTCTCTTCCTCCCTAATTCAATTTGAATTCTTTAAACTTTCACCCTCTTTTTTCCTGCGTAGCTGGCCAATAAATCCTAAGACAACTATGCTTTTACACTAAGGCACGATGTGGATCCCTTTACAGCTTAGAGCATTCATGGAAATTACTTCTGACTTTCTCCATAGTAAATGTAATCTATAGCAAGGAAGGAAAATTAAGGATAATATCTGAAGCCTAGTTTTAGGGGAAGGAGAGGGTTTACATCTCTATTATTGGTGCTTTCCCCCACAAACAGGTGTCCTTATTTGTAACAAAAATAACATACAGTAAATCATACCTAACCTGCAGCAGTTGTTTGACCTAAATGTTAATTTTCTCCAAAATGTGGTCACTTTATTTCAGTAGTGACAGTCATAAAATGTTGGTAATGTAGATGCTGTAATATCAATACAAACATATAATTTAATCTGAATAAATTATTGATTTCTCTGTTTAAAGGTGAAAGAATAGAGTCCAAAATTAGATTTAATGTCTTCAGGCTAAAGAGGAAAAAAAAAATTCAATCAAGAAAGGTGATGTTATATGCTGCTCAAAAAATGCTCATTGCATTGGTCTTTTATTCTTAGCAAAGTTTTAAAAGATTGAAAGAAGTAGATGGGTAACCTGAGAAGTCGTTCACAAAATTATCAAAGAATTATGCCAACAGTCAGAGGGAGAGGTGGGAAATGTCCTGCTCTTCCTTCTGTAGGTGTTTCAGCTCATATATCCTTTAGGAGTGCCCTGAGTGCTCTGTCAAACAGGGACATGCTGTGAAATGTTCAGTCTTTTCTGTTGATTCTGGTCCTTTTTTGATAACCCTCCTTCAAGATTCAGTGGAGTCTGGAAGCAACACCTTCTCCATTAGGAGACACTGTCTTTCTCATGCTGTGTATCAGGGAGCATGTAAGTATGATTTGATGAGCAAGTCATCTTCTAAGGAGATCTAAAAGGGGCCCTTCTTTCACTACATCTAATAAAGAAAATGTAGCGGAATTTAGGAATTGGTCTGAGAGCTGAAACAGCATTGTCAGCCTCCAGCCTTTCTGATTATTCTCCCTGTTAGATGAATCTTGACCTCCTGTTCCCAGATTTGTCAATATAAAGAGCTTACAGAGCAACTAACCGAACTTTTGGGTGAATTTGGCCCAATCTGAGAATGTCTTCAGGCTGTTATTGCAGCAAAAGTAATATTCAGCAAAGAAGAAATTTGCCCAGCTCTATGCAAGCTTCAGGAGAATAAAATATGGTCAATAGCAGCATAATTGCATTAAAGGATTTACCAAATCAACTTTTTCAGTAACAAAAATCACACCACTCATTAGAAAAGTTAACCCAACAAAAGAACAACCATCCTTTTATAGAATAGATATTGATTTTACAGAATCATAGACAGTTTAAAGGTTAATCTTTTCTTCTAGCCTAGGCTGTATGCACGGACCCATGGCTGCTACCTCTCACACAGCAGTGTCCAACAACCTAAACAACCTGAATCTTTACTTTATTTTCACACAGCAGCAAAAGAAACCCAAACCAAAAATTACAAAGCCAGTTTTCCTGCTGATGTTCTTCACCCAATGTCATTGACATATTTTGCTGTTCTACTGTAGAAAATAGAGAAGTTTTATTAAGTGGGCGTTGTTTCTGCCTGCCTTCCTGACCACATGGTCGTGTAGATCTCTCGCCTGTCACAAACCCAATTGTTATTTGTGTGTTTGAGTCATCGGTATGAACGTCAGACACTTGTGCTTTCCGTACTGCTTCAGCAGAGACGTTGAAAGCTACAGCCCCCAGAATAGCGCTGTTTAACACAATGGCTTTCAAACTTGTTTCATCTGATTGCTCACACATCTTTGCTTACAAAATGGATGGTTAAGACTTGCAGGGCAGAAAGGTTCAGGGCTTTGGCTGTTTCATTACAGATAATTCACACAGAAACTGCCTCCTCTAATTTATTTTTTATAAATGACAACCAAAAGTCTTTGTCGTTCCAGGTCTGCCTCAGTTCTCGCTTGACAACATCACTCCACTGGGAGTAGATTTTGGCCAGCTTTTGACGGCTTGCTGCTGCTATACAATGTTTGGATTAGACTAATGTGTGGGGAAAGCTCATTTATTCCTACAGTTCAAGCCGTGTGCTAGAATTCAGGCAGTCTGAATTTATTCTTGAGCTACGCTCTGAGCTCTTGCTGCATGACCTTGAGTAAGAAATGTAACATTTCTGCTTTTTTTATTCCCTCATTTGAAAACAGAGTTTTGCTTTCCCCCTCGTGCCTTCCATTTATGTGCTGAATGCTCGTAAGGCCAAAGTACACTCTCTTCTTGTGTGAATATACAAATAGAGCCCTGAATTTCCTAAACACTGTTATGGTTTTTAGTAATAACAATGTTAGTAAATGGCTGCACAAGGTATGTTACGTCTTAGGTACATTTAATGAGCTTGGGGACCCTGCTGTGTGGGACAGTACCATCATCATTTTCCACCTCAGCACCGTTATTTTGTGCAATTCAGAATTCAACTCAGCTGAAGTCTCTGGAGATGGGCTTAGCATTAGGATTATTTTGATTGTTGATATACTTGAATTAAAGATGCAAAGCTAGTAGTACTTAAAAGCATAGTCTGTGTTCTTTTGAAGTATTCTACTGTCTTCACTCTTCTGATGTTGCATTCTGATGTTGCAAGTTAGTAATGATTACAGAAATATGAAACCTTCATTCCTAACTTTCAATGCACATTCTGAATTGTGGTTGTTTACCTTACTAACACTACCGCTTTCCTGTTAATGACACACAGATGAAGGGTTAGTACATCCCCTCCCCTATACCACTGTCATTTGAATTATAATTGCATTTTCTGTATTACTGCTGATGATGGGCTGTTTGGAAGAAATCAGAGCCTTTCATGCATTTTTAAATTCACTGCTGAAATTCCATGAAAATGTATGAAAGTTGACCTCTCCTTCATGATGATGCACAGCACTACCATCATCTAATGCACCTCCAGTCACACAAATTGAATTATTCTGCATAATCCTGAGAGGCTGTACTTACTGATTCCTGTGAAGCGCAGAAGATCTAGTCTTGTGGAAAAAGCTCATAGCTGAGTCTGGCTCGCACAACTGGCAGTCAGAATGAGTGATTTGATTAGTACAATTAGCTGTATTGGCGTAGAAAAAGAAGCACTGCCTGTGAAAAGTATAAAGCTAATTATTCTGATCAAAAACATATTTCCATTCATTTTAAAAATCTAGGACTGTCTCTCTGAAAGTAGGAATTTACACAAGGAAGCATGTTTTTCAGTGCTTAAATCAAGTTGGATTTGAATATTTGATTACAATTAAGCATATGCTTTAAACATGCCTAGACTGAAAGTGTCCCATGTTAGATATTCAGTCACAATGAAAATATCAAAAGTTGGATGTTTTCTGACAGTGACAGGAGTATGCCAAAGAGGGGAAAGGGTTAATCTAAAGAAAGCACAAAACATTAATCTATGACGATAATCCAAAATCAGTAGTGTTGGTCTCTTGCAAAGGATAATTAAATCCATTATCAACATCTGTAAGGAAGATGCACAAGTCGATGCATAATTGGAGGCTTAAAAACTAAATCTGAAACGTGGGAACCATAATTAAAAACCTTGAACTGTGTTTCGTTGTTTTAATGCATCTATTTAGATCAAAATACTGGAATTCAATAAGGAAAATTCATTATTATGGCCTTCTGGGCAAGATTCAAATGGAGTGTCTGAGAGAGAACGCTGCTAAGTGGGTCTCACTTCTCTCATACACCAAAACACTGAGAGCTGTATAGAAGTAATCAAAACATAAAATTGTTGTTGCAAACTGTATGGGCTTTTTCTTGATATACCCTGAGGCTGGAAGCTTCACAGAGTTTTTCAGAAGCATCTGGATCTTTTGTACGCTCTAGCCTTTTATTCTTTTGGCAAGATACAGGAAAAATGTACTTTTGTCTTGTGGAGGCAGGCAAGGGGACTCTTCTGTTTATGTTTGGAACCCCCTGGAAATTTTATGAGAAAATCCCTTAGAAAACAGTAAATTTCAGATTGACATTTTAATATTAAAACTTGTAGAGGTAAAGGGTATAATATGGAGCCTTGGGAAACTTCTTTTTCATTCCCAGGGCTTCTCCCCTGGCTAAAAGGAGTACTCGTGCTTAAAGTTCAGCATTTGCTTAAGTCCTTGGTTGGACCAAAGCCTTTATCAAGATTTCAGTGTAGTTCAGTTTATATCCAGGCTTGTGCGTGTTGCATATACATAGCAAAAAGTAAAAAACATCCATCAAAAGTGCTTTCCTTTTTTTTCAGCTGTTGTAATTGGTTGCTGACTATCTTAGTGGGATTAAAATGTAGGAGCTGAACGTGGAGATATTGCTGTAAGCAGCCAACTTGGCAAATTTCTACCTTGATGCCTAAGAGCGCTAGCATTGAAGACCTTTTATAACGAAGGCCAGGGAGGCTTCCCAAAGATAGCTCGGTGCTGATTGCTTCCAAGTGCTGTGGCTGTGGAAGTAATGCAGGGAGGTTTGTGTCTGCCTTAATCGAGCTAAAAGCCTCAGAAAAACCCTACAATGTAGTATTTGGCTTGTCAGAATGACAAGGAGAAGCTGGAATAAAAGCAATAGGAGAGGTTTTATGCAATATGTATGTATATATGCATCAAATTGCTCCAAAACAAAAGTTCTCTCAGTGAAACAGCCACTTGCAAACGGCTCTGGAGAGCTGCCTGAGACTGAGACAGCTGGGACTGATGTAGATCAGGTGTGGGTTGTATGGAAAATGTTTTGATTTTGGCTCACCTGCTTTCTCTACCTGTCCTGTTCTGCCCGTGCCCTTACCTGGCACAGATAAAACATTAGAACAAGTCTAAAGGCAGTCTTTTTGTTTTCCTGACTTTTTTTCTCCCACTTCTTAAGCTAGAATTGTAAATGTCAGCTTTTCAAAATGTGGCATTTTCAGAGAAGTGTTATAGCCTGGATCTTACTGAATGGAAAATGTATTTCCAGTTCAAAGCGTTTTCAAACAAAACAGGAAAGGCCAAGACAAATGAAAAAGATGGAGGGAACAGCAGCTGAAGCTCTTCTCTAATTAGATTTTTAGATGTCTCTGTCAGCATATTTTCTCCATAGGGAATTTGGAAGAAAAATTGAAATCTAAATCTTGCATGCCTTACTAATGGCTCCCTTCGCTGGCAGGACCTTTAGCTGCTACGGGTTTCACAGCTATGGACAAATGAAGACGAGAAAAAATACTCATAAGAGCACAAATTTTGACACTTGCAGAATCAGAGCTCTTCTAAAATGCTGTCACCTTTTTCATTCTCCTCTGCTTCCTCAAATATGCAGAAGAACATACCTCAACCTGAAATAAGCTTCAACTACATGACCACAAATATGCTCAGGGATGATAAAGCCGGCAGGGTCGCTATGATGGTGCAGTTTTAACCACACAGCTTCTGTCCTAGAATTATGACTTTACTGAAAAGTTGCTCTTCTCTGGACACGCTCCAGAGCCTCAACATCCTTCTTGTGGTGAGAGGTCCAGAACTGAACACAGGATTCCAGAGGGAGAATAACCTCCCTGGACCTCCTGGCCACACCATTTGTGATACAAGCCAAGATGCCAGTGGCCTTCTTGGCCACCTGCACACGCTGTTGGCTCACGTTCAGTCAGCTATCAATCAACACCCCAGATCCTTCTCCTCCAGGCAGATCTTTCAGTCTGGGATCCTCCAGAACAGAGCAACAATTACTTTTGTCTCATCCATTTGGTAGCAAGGAGGCTTCCAGTGGAGTGCCAAGGCAGTGTAATGACTACTACTTCAATCTATAAAAAGATGGCATCTGGGAATAGTTGTCTTTCTTGCCATTCCCAGGTAAAGCACTCTACCTCCTGCCTTCCATTCAAGCACATTCCACCATTTCTGCCTTCACAGGTTAAAAAAAAAGAGGAGGAGGCATCATGAGAAATAGAAAGCTTATGTTACAGTTCCCTCTCATGCTCACACACACATTTCCTTTTCTGATGTGGAAACTTGCCCAACGCCAACCATTCCTGTGGTTACCTTTCTTTCCAGTTGGGTACCCAGAGGACTGTTTCTCTCTCAAGGGAAAAGAAAAACAACAACAACAAAATCCAAACTAAAAAAAAACCACAAAAAAAAAAGAAGGAGAAAAGGAAATGAAACCAAAGTAAATTAAATGTCCTTTCAGCCAATTTTATGAACTGTCCTCAGTTATTAATTTACCGGCATTCTTCCAGACAGCGGCAGCTGCTTCAGCGTGCCAGGCTGTGGAGTAAGTTGCTCCATGGCAACAGGCAGCAGGCGTGAACGTACCCAGCATAAGCATCTTGCAGAGCCACTGAGGGGAACTTTGAAAAGGAGCAAGAATGCTTAAAGTTAAGACAAAGTACTGTATCTTACCTGAAAGGGAGAGGATCTATAGCAGCCACAGTGGTTCTACAGGTCAGTGTAGGCTGTACAACTACTCAGCTGTCAGAAGCTGCCCTTACCATAGGCATATCTCTGCCTCAGGATATGAGAAAATATTACAGGCGTTTCTAGTGTGAGAGACACAGAATATAGTGATTTTTTTGTATACAAGTGTGACTCATTTCTCTGTCTTTTAAGCAGGCTTATAACAAAAAAGAAAAATAAATTACTTTTAATCTATAAAGCAGAAAGAAGAAATGCCATCACTTTCCTCTTTTGGGTTTTAAGAGTCTGGGTGACTGATGTTGAGTTTGATGAAGCTACATGCACCAGGGCGGAATTCAATTGCAGGAGTGGAAGATTAAACCTGTTTTAGGATTATTTCACATTAATGGATTCCTGGCGTTCTTGGCTTTTGGCTTGTGGTGGGGTTTCTTTTGGTTTTTGTTTCCCAACTGGGATTTTTATTTATTTGTTGTAATTTATGGTAGCAGTTTTGAAACACACTAGATTAGCATCCTAGGAGACTAATGTCAAAAAAGTAGCAGTATGCTGGGATTATCTCTAGGCAGGAAGAGAATTTAATCAGCTCTGTCAATTCATTAGCCCTTCCCTTCTGAGGAAGGCACAAAGGATCCCACTTAGTGTCAGTAGTGCTGGTAGCTGTTCTGAAATAAACAAAAATCCAGCTATTTTAAATCAGGCCACTGAGCAAATCATAAACTGCTGTAAGCCAGTGCTATCGTGTGAGGCCGAAGTCATTCTTTTGACACCCCACCACTGTGATATACTCGACCCTTCCCTGAGGGCTTCTCAGTTTTATCTTTCTACTTTTTATGGTTTTAAATACAAAAGCTCGCAATGTGGGTTGTTCCAAAGACTCCTGAGGCATTCTCAGTAGCTACCCGTATTCTGAGAGCTTGCTGAGATGAGCATCATTCCACACTACAGTCATGTTCTTCATTATAAGGAAACCCCAGGGAATGGAGACAGTATATTTTCCAGAAGATTTCCTATCCCCTGGTGATTAGGAAAGCAGGGTTTGTAACACATGCCTTGGAGGACACTACCTTCCCAATGCAGCTGAGTCACCCTCTAGAGGGGTCTGTCTTTCAATCCCTTGACTACTGAGCATGTTGAGGAAGTGACCACCATTCATAGAATCACCAGGTTGGAAGAGACCCACCAGATCATTGAGTCCAACCGTTCTTATCGAACACTAAACCATGTCCCTCAGCACCTATGGTAACATCAGACCACCACCTAGCCTAGGTCACCCCCATGATGCCGCCTTTCAGAAGAAAAGTAGAGTCTATTCTGAACCTTTCTTTTTTCTGTCACCACAGGGAGACCTCCAGAAATCCCTTATTCAGGTGGATTTTGGAGACGGCATTGCTGTGTCGTATGCCAATCTTAGCTCAACAGAAGATGGGATCAAGCACATCTACCAGAACGTGGGCATATTCCGAGTGACTGTGCTGGTGGAAAACAGCCTGGGTTCTGACAATGCTGTCCTCTACCTGCATGTAACATGTAAGTATGTATGTTCGTACTCATTGTTTAGCTTCTGTCGGTCTTTAAAAAAAGTATTACTTATCCTTAGGGATGACATTTGGAGCTTTGCATCTGGAAGTAGAGAGAGGAGTTTAATTTAGGATACCTGAAAGGACTGTCCAGCCCTTTCTGAAATGTATCTTCATTAGGATGTTTACATTTCCAGAAAAACAAAGTCATACAGAATCTTTAATCACTTTTCAAAGCCTTGACTTTTACTTTGTACGTGTGTTTTGCCTTCTAATGAAATACAACCACATCTGGGATGGAAACCAGTGCATTCCAGTAGTTCTGTTGTCATAGGAACCAAAATCTTCTATTAAAGAGTATTAAAAGAAAAAATATTATATTCACATTGCTCTTCTGCTGTTCTTTTTAACCTTTTTATACTTCAGCTGTCTCTAATTTATGGCTGAAGTGCCTTTCAAGTCCTTGCATAAACCGAGCAATGTGTTCTTTCATATTTTGTCTTGCACGTGGTTATGAACCCAAAGGGTCAACCTATTATTAAAATTTTGTAACATCCATAATGGATTTTTTTTGGGGCTATTGTTTGCTTTATGCCATGAGGGTTTTTTTGTCAATGTTTTACATTTTCAACTGTGTGCTTCTGTGCCAGATTAACTGGAAAAAAACCCACACAGAAATTCCAAAGCTTAAAGTTGTGTTTACAGAAATACCACTTACAAATTAACTCCATATAATGTCTAGATAATTTAGCACATTCCATACACTTTTAATTCTAATTTTGGAATTACTTCCTACAGCATGAAAACAACTGCCTCTTCAGGGTAGGAGGGTGGTTCTTTAATGGTGCACTGTTGTATCAACAGTTGGGTAAGTGGAAGTTATAACTGTGGGAGGTAGGAGGTTTATGAGGGAGTACTAGAGGAGCAGGAGCTCCCTGAATGCCTGTCTTCAAAAAGACCTTTGGTTGACAATCATAGTATAGCGTTTATGATTCCCTAACCTGATGAATCCCAATCTGTGGCAAGCTTCTGTTTTGCATAATCCTTCAAGCACCACGTGTTTGAAAAACTTGTAGTACCGTGCAAAAATAACTGTACTTATAAATGAACTTATTGTGAAGCTTGGATTTTTGGTTTGGGGGCTTAGCCTATATTACTTCTATGCTGAGGCACTTGTGATTCAAGGTAAATTCACATCTGATTGTTTTTTCAGTTAAGTATTATTCCAAGTAGGGTACAGAAAGGGACCTCTGCTCAGAATAGACTTTTATACACTTTTGTGTAATTTCTTCAGTTCTGGAGTCGTTTTCTAGTTTGCCTACCTGTGAGTACTTGTGTAATTACCATGGGAACTGCTGTGGATTCTGAATGCAGAAATCCCCCTCCCACTGCTGCTAGTTAAGAAAGTCAGCTCAATAGGAGCCTTAGCCTTTTTTTTTCACTCTGTAAAGGTCATTGGAAACAAATGGAGAAGTGCTTTGGTGGTTGATATTTCGCAGGAGGTTCTGACAGCCTCGTGCGAGCAGGGTTTGTAATCGTTCACTGTTTGACAAGAGATGATTCCATGCGGACCACCGCATGGCCTCGGCTGATCTGCAAAGTAATGAGGCTACTTGAAGCAACAACTACTTTCTCATGCAACAACCACAAAATAAAAGGAGAAGACAGATGTCCAGCTTTCATTCTCGCTCGTAGTGGCTTTCTGATGCAGAGCTGTTTTAATCCATTTTCTAAAAACATCGAAGGCTTAAGAACCACTTTGATTGTTTGAGTAGTACAAGAAATACACCAGATTCAGATATGTTTGTGTGACTTAGCAGCTGATAGTGTATGTTTGTGTTTTGCATAAGTAATGCCAGCATAGGACTTAAATATTGCATGATCACTTAAGTCAGACCCAGCTTATAGGTGCCTGACCCCCTGCAGAAGTGACAGCTCTAAGGGTTATGTCCCATCTTTCTCTACTTCAGAAGAATTAAGTAATTCAAAACATGTTGCAGACTGAACATGATGCTGCTCAGATTAGCAATAGATTTGCTGAGGACAGAGATGTACAGAGATGTATTAAATCCAGTCTCCTCCAGAACCTAACACCCAGATCCTCAAAAGGTTCTAAATCCTGTTTAAATGCTTGCATTGCCTCTCTGCTAACTCTGCTGCTTGGGTTGTATGAGCTTGGCCTTTGGGGAGTTTTGTAAAAATATCTGTCCTTCCAGTAAACACACACTGTATTGCTAAGAAGCACAGAAAGGTATTGTGCAGCGTGAACATCCTGAGAGCTTTAGGAAAGGCTATTAACTGGGTGACCTCTTGCTACAAGGCTGATAGATGTGTGCAGCGAGGTCTGGGCCTTTCAACATCCTTCCCTGGCTGTGACCATCAGCCCTGCAGAGGGGAAAACCGCAGGCACTGAACCATGGTGCTTGTCGTTTCAAAGATCAGAGCAAAGTCACCAACCTGTGACCTCCTCATCTTGTTGCAGCATGGGGCTGGTGCACAGTAGAAGTGACTTTGCTTCAGGTGGTCCAGGGATCTAGAAATGAAGGTTATTGTGAGGCAGGAGCATTTTGAGGTGGTTGGACAGTAAATTGTATATAAACTGCTTCTCCAGCCAACAGTCGGTCTGTGAAGGAGGTTGTGGAGAGGAGAGTACTGGCCTCTTTTCCCAAGTGACAGGGGACAGGACGAGAGGGAATGGCCTCAAGCTCCGCCAGGGGAGATTTAGGCTGGACATTAGGAAAAAATTCTTCACAGAAAGGGTCATTGGGCACTGGCAGAGGCTGCCCAGGGAGGGGGTTGAGTCACCTTCCCTGGAGGGGTTTAAGGCACAGGTGGACGAGGTGCTAAGGGACATGGGTTAGTGTTTGATGGGAATGGTTGGACTCGATGATCCGGTGGGTCTCTTCCAACCTGGTTATTCTATGATTCTATGAACTGTCCCGACAGATTAAAATTTTCCTCTGGAAAGTAGTGATGCGCTTGCCTGAATGCTTCAGAACCTTGCCCCAGTGAACCTTTTGAGGAGCTTCTCCCTTTCTGTCCTCTGGGACTTGTACGCAGGTTTTTCCTGAGATGAGTGGAGGTCTGTGGTCTCCATGGCCCTGCACGAAGCTCAGAAATTATTTTTCTTTGCTTCTTTTCAAACTTATCTGGGAGAAAGCAGTCTCCTATGAAACTAAGGGCCTATCCAGAGTGAACGATCCCCATCTGCTGGACAAATAATAGTTCAGCATTTCAGGCGCTTTGACCCATCAGCTCTTTGCACACAAATACAAAGGCAGAATTGGTTTGCTTGAGCCTTTCTTTCATGTTCTTCCTGGCCATCATATGGTGAAGGTCTGATGAGGTGCTGGGCATTCTCTGCAGTGCAGGATCATTTGAGATGTATTCAGAGCAGCTCTGCAGTAATCTTGGGATGTATTAGACTTTATGTGGACTCTATTGTCACTATCATTACATGCAGTCTTAGGAAATTTATGATTTTAGAGATCTGTGCTGACATTGGGCATTTTGCAAATATACCAAAGGATACCAGAGCTGTAAAATATTTAGCCTGGGAAGCTGCTGCTGGTCTTGCTGAGAGCAGGCATTGCCCAGTCGCAGAAAGGTGTCTGAGCAGCAGAATGTCATTAAAATCATAAGGGTGAAATTCTGACTTCTCATGAATTTTCAAGAAGACCGTTGTCTGCTGATTATAAAAGGAAAAATGAGCCCTGGTCTGTGGCAGACTTTGGTTAGCCTGTGATCATGAATAACTCTTAACTGGGCTGCATCAGGTTAAGCAGCCAGAGCAATCCTGAAAAAGCTGCATTTCAGCCATAAGTCAGGAACACTGGTCCCTATTTATGCTGACATTGTTTATACAGTCTGCTTTGGGAGAATTTTTCCTCGTATGTCTCTCTCTGCATATGTGTTATGTGTAGGGATACAGGGTGCTTGTTCCAAAATGCCTGGTGTTGAAAAGAAAGGTCTAAGTGGTGATACAGGCATGCATTCTGTCCTGAAAAAAACTTTACTGAAATATTTAAGATTCTCTAGCGGTGTATCACAACTTCTTATGGACAATGCAGTCCACCCTCCCAGGCTTCTGTGGTCTGCTTCTTATCACTTGGGAGCCTGCAGATGTAGAACATGTAGATGTGGCCATAATCTGTTTTAAGAAATCATGTCTCCATGTCACCTAGGCTTGCTTTCTTTTTCTTTCTCTGTCACTTTCAGGGCAATTGCTTTGTTCTCTAAGTGAACAGTGAGATTACATTTTAAAAATTAACCTATAGGACAAGATGTAAGAACAAAGGTCCATCTGCTTCCAGAAAATGGGAAATGTGTAACTCTGGGCACAGTATCACTTGTCGAATGAATTATGTTCTGTTTATACTAAAGAAATAAAAGAGTTTATTGAGGAAAAGAAGGGAGTATAAGGTAACATTAAAGCGAAGGCACTCAATGAATAGCTGTCTTCAGACAGAATTCCAGCTGATATAAATAGATACACCACTAAGTTCACCAACTCATAGCAGTTTGTATCAGCAGAGATACTTCGTGTCCATTGAAGACATTTGTCCTGCTCATTCTTATGTCTTCCCACTGAAGGCTGTATTCACGTAACAGGACGCTGTTCCTATTGTTTAGGTTTTATATAATGCCCCTGAGTCTATGTTTATTCAGTAAAAATCCATGTTTTCGGTTCCAGGTGCAGGAGTAGCTGCTGTTCTATGAGGAACAGATTTAAGCTTGTCTCTCAAGAAATGGCACCGAGCTGAAATACAAGCTGCAACGCCCCACAGTGATTTGAAGGACTAATGGATGTCCCTTCAGTTCCCTTCTCTCCCAGGCTGATATTTCAGAAGGAGGGAAGACTCATCTGCTGCTTCTGTCTTTACAGGCCCCTTGGAACATGTTCACTTATCTGTACCATTCGTCACCACGAAGAACAAGGAGGTCAATGCCACAGCAGTGCTGTGGCCAAGCCAAGTGGGAACACTTACATACATCTGGTGGTTTGGTAACAACACAGAGGTTTGTATTCCCTGTGGACTGAAAAAAAAATAGTACTGGAGGAGCTCTCTGACTGAGGAGGGAGGGAGGAAGAGATCTGGGAATGCTTCTACTAAATAGCCACACGTGCAAGAAAATAATAAACTGAAGACTGAGACACTAGTGGTTCTTTGTTGTACTGTTGTTGAAATGTAAGAACTGTTTTGTCTTTGTTGCTGTGACTTAGCTGTAGGGTTTATTGCCGTTTCGTGCAAATTGCCAATAGCTTCCTCACTGCGTTTGCATCCAAGGTGGACATAGTGAAGCAGAATCCAGAAGGGTTTCTAATATATTTCTTCCCCTTAGCTCTTAAGAACAGCAGCAACGATAACAACAACAAAAAGCCTGGGGTTTTTTAGTTGTTTTAGGAAACTAACCTTTCGAACTGAAGCAGGTTTTGTATCTGGAACTGACTTTATATAGCCCTAGAGTTTAAATCTCATTTCTCTGGTGACTAACAAAGGAAGAGTCTGCCATAAGTTCTGTGTATCCCCTTAAATATGCTGAGCCCTGAGCTTCCACACTCTATGGTAAACTACATGTGCAAAAAGAACTTATTGTCATGTGCTATCAGTGAATTAAGAGGTTTTCAACATGCCTCCCTGCCTCTGGGCTCTGCTTGGATGTGAGAACAGCATGCACCACATTCTGTTGCCTCTCTGCTTGCAGTATTTATAAATCTACATAAGCATTAGAACTGTTATTTTATGTATCTTTACGGCTGAAGTACCCAGAGACCCTAATTAGTCTCTGAGGGGAGAGATTCTTCTGGGTTTTGAAGAGCTAAGAGGGACCTTCTGCCACATGTGGTTATAATGCAGGTTAGAGGGTTTCATCAGTACTTTCTGCTTTATTTAACTCTTTGTGATTAAGGCAGAACATGCCTTTGTGTTCCTGTTGTTTTCCATTAACAGTTTTCCTCAGATGATGGAGAATTTGCTGTTTCTCTTTCTTACCCTCTCCTCCAACTATTTCCCCACAGCTAATTACCCGAAGCATTAAGCACACACACCATGTTTGTAGTCTGAATTTATGTAGCTTTGGTTTCAAGCTATTGGATCTTGTTATGCCTTTGTGTGTAGATTAAAGAACTCTCTGTACTATCAGAAATCATCTCTCCCTAGAGGTACTTACAGGCTGTGATTGTCACCTTTTAACCTTCTCTCTGATCTGCTAAGCTCGTAAGTGATCAGTCAGTCTAACTCTGTTCTCATTGAAGTGAGAGTTTTACTACAGACTACAATGGGAAGAGAGTTTGATTTCATACTGGATGCTTTGAAGATCTCACCCAAGAGAGAGTTAATCTCACCATTAATAAGCAAAACCAGAAGTTAGGGCAGAGACTGCTGAAAGGGGGCACAACTCATTAATAAACTGGTTTGCACAGTGAAATGAGCTGAGGGTATCTGTGTCCTTTCTAAACACCATACCTTTCCAAAAATGACATCTCCGTGTCTAAGGACGATATGGGAAAATGACTGAGAAATCTTAATTTGTCTCCTCATTCTGTCACAGTGTCCTTGAGCTACCTTAAACAAATGATTGACAGCTAGATCTGAGAAAGGGGTGTGACACCTGAGCAGGGAGTCTTACAGGGAGTCCTCATATTAGGATCTGGCCTCTCTGGAGAGTGCAGTAAGGATGGACACTTTAACATGGAACCCAGCACAGTCAGCATACTAAGTGGGGAGGAAATAGCTTAAAACTTAGCTCCCTTGGAAATTATGGTACCTTCCTTTGAACTTCAGGAGGACTTCCCCATCTTGATCCCTGGGACCTTTCTTTCATGTCACAGAATGCCTTCTATGTCGAAAATTTCTGCTCTGAAACTATCTCCTCAAACCATCCCAATAGGCTGGAGAGTCAAACTCATTTTTGCTTTTCCTTTACAGACAAATTACTTAATTTCTTCTCTTCTGATATGTTTTCAGCCTCTGATCACGTTGGAAGGGAGCATCACATTCACATTCTCTGTGGAAGGAATGAACACCATCACCGTTCAGGTCTCAGCAGGGAACATCATTCTTCAGGATGCAAAGACTATTGCTGTGTATGGTGAGCTCTTCTTCCTTCATTTCATGTAGGATTCTCCATAGTTAAAAGCTAGAGAGCCGAGTTAGCTGGCAGCAATATGAGGTCTTATTCCAGGATGCTTTGAGTGAGAGTATGAGCTTGGTTCCAGTGTTATTCATTCAACATAATATCTCTGAAGGCCACTGACTGATGTTGGTCCAAACTGAGATGATGATCTCCTTCCCAGAGCTCTGTGCATATGCTCTATCACTATTTGGTCATCGTGCATGATTTTCAAAATGTTATGTCATTTTGCAAGCTCCCCCTTCTTAGCCTGTAAAGACCTCTTGACTCATACGAAAGATGCTTAGATTGAAAGATAAGTCAGTGCTATGTGCTGTGGTTCTGTGCAGAAATCTGTATTGATTTGATGTTGTGCCTCAGAAGAAGTTAAGCCACGTAAATATCATAAAATGTAGATGTAGTCCAAGAACCACTGGGAATCTCAGTTTTAGCTGTTTATGCTAAGCATGTGGTCTTAGTGATCAGTGTGGGCATCTCTGTTAACAGCAACTGAGATCAAGAGGTACCTTTTCCAAGGCTAGTCCTCTCCCCACCTTTATCTCTGTCTCCATCCAGTTGATTGTAAGTGTTCAGGGCAGGTCTATGAGAGTATGATCACAGCTTCTTTCACAGGACTTGCCTGCTTCAGAAGTCAGGATTAAGGTAGCATTTCAATTATGTTCCCAACAGCTCCCTTTCCAGTGCTATTTATCCATGGAAGTAAGGACTGATCACCCTTTCGTGTTCCGTGACACTCGAGCAGTGAATCTCTCAGACTCTCCGAATCTCTCAGTGAATCTCTCAGACACACTGCTGGATTCTCTGACAGTCTGTGCATCACCTGCAGATTGATTAAGCATAACATGAGCTGCACCAGGTTTCACTAGGTTCTGCTCACTCATTCGGTATTAAGGCATTTCTCAGTCTTTACTCACCACTGTGTCATTGTATCTGCAGAGCAATTTCAATCCCTGCGTTTATCATTCTCTCCAAACCTGGATGACTACAACCCAGATATCCCAGAATGGAGACGGGACATTAGTAGAGTAGTCAAGAGAGCCCTGGTGGAGGTAAGCAGTGTGCATAAGCCGCATTACAATGGTTCTGATTTCTGCTTTATTCCTACATTAGAACTGAATCAGCTGATGTCTCAAGATGTCTCTGTTTCTACCAACTATAAAAGGAGGCTAGAATCATGTTTGAGACCAGAATCCTAAATTTTAGACAGGTGAAATTATCCTATCCTTTGACAGTCTGGTGCTCAGAATCAGCCTTCAGTTTATTCTTTTTAATGACAGTGGATTATGTGGAATATTTCTGAGAAAAGGGCATATAGAAAAAAAAATTACTTATACCTACCTATAGCCGTACAAATGTCTTTACTGCTGCATGGCAATTCTTACTTCTTTTACTGCTGTTCTTACACCACAGTGAAAAGTAGTGCTATTCGAATGGAATTACAAATATACTGTAGGAAACTTATTAGAGAGAAGGAGACCACAGTAAGTGTATTATGTCTTTCACATAGCATGAAATTAATAGATCAGGACTGGATGCTATTTTTCACCTCAGTGCTATGGAGAAGCTCTGGAGTTCCTTCTTTAACTGTGGAACAGAATGTCATGTTCTTGTGTGGATGAAGATTTGGATTTCAACCTGAGAGGCTTAGAAAATTTAGGAGCTGGGATTTCTCGGCTCAGCAGAAAAATAGTGAAAGGAACTGTTTGAAAAACGGATTCTGCTACTTTTTTTAAAAAAGATGCTCAGACTTTGAAAGAATACAAGGCTTGTAGGTATTATTAGTGAGCTTATGTATTTATTTGTGCCATCAGCTGCGCAAAAAGACTGAAAGGGCACTGTGCACTGATTAGGCACACACGAACTTGTCTGGATTGTTTCTGAGATGTTTTTATTCAATTTCCCCAAAAGATCGGAGGAGAGGAGGAAAGTAGAAAAAAAATAAATAAGTCAAGACCATTTTTCTGGAACTTGTTCTTCTGACTTATTTATGTCTGTTCAAGTATTCAAGGATGCATTTGTCTTCAGAATGAATTTTCAGAATACAAGCAACTCAATAAAACAAAATCTAGCCATAAACAAAGGTTATAAAACTACAGTACAAGGCTACATTCCAAAAGCAGATCAGTGAAAACACAAGGAGTCTTTTTGTTGTTTGAGTAAGAAAAAAAAATTGAGAGCTAATTATCCCTCTTTATACAGCTAAATGATGTCAATTAAACAAGCCTTTGTGAGAACTGCCTGTAAAGATTAAACTTAAAATCAATAGATTTTTACAACAGTTAAGTAAACCATATAAAAATTACTTGAATAACTAAATAATTCAATCGGAAATTTTATCTGTGCCATAGAATTTTTGAACTTTTATTAAAGAATTACATTTGTATTGCAGACCTGGATAATTTTCTGCATAAGAAATTATAGTTCTTCATGAAAATCAGATCTTCTCCTTAAGCAGGGATAATTTCAGATTATCACAAACTATCCTATTTTGTATTATGATCATAATTATTTGCTCATATTGTTGATCTTCTGAGTCCTGTCCCCTGCTTTTGATGATGAAGACAATAGGGAACTAAGTAGATCAGCCAAAAGCCAAAAAAAAAAAAGTCATTTCCAGCCTCAGAAAAGGAAGAATTTCTATTAACTGGTAATACTCTCTCTTTTTCTTGACATCTTAAAACAACCTGTTCTGCAAGCACAGATAATGCAAACCATGGCTTCACAGATACTTGGAAAGAATATTTAAGACCTTTAGTTGTTATAGGGTTGAGGGTTTTTTGTTTTCCTTTACAAGTGACCTATTAAATTCACTATCTGGAAATACAAGATTTAAATCAAAGCTTTGAGATTTAAATGCATTTGCTGGATAATCCACAACACAAGAAGCCACGAAAGAAGATTCAGCAAACAATCTTGCTACTGCTTTTGGCACGTAAAACTTCCTGAAGGCCAAACTACCTCCTGTACTGAAGGAGACCTCTGCAATCTGATTGTGTAGCCTAATGGCAACAGCAGCTGGAACTCATGACCAGAGATGGTCCTGGTGGTGATGCTCATGGGTTATTTTTTTCTGAATCCTGTCTAATTTGTGTTGAAGGAGTATTTGCTTTTAAACTGGTTGCTTGAGATTTTCAGCCAACAAGATAAAGAAGAAATACAAATTTACGGATTAGTATAATGATTAAAAATTAAATTATAAAAAAAAAGTAGGCCTCATTAACTTGTGGAACTGAGCCAGGTTGTGAACTATAAGAATTTGTTTGACTTTTGAGATTCAAACTTGATTCATCATCTCTCTCCCTGAGTCTCCACAAGGCTTGTAAGATGTTTTATGTAATAACACCTGTAGAGTGCAATTCTGCCCACATACCTTGCCCTTTAACATGTGGCTTCTTACCATTTACTAAATGACGAACCTCAGGGATAGTCAGATAACTTTAACATAGCTAAATTTAGACAAAGCAAATCATACCATGTACAACTGTTATTTAGGAGCTCCTTTTAGCATGTCTGATTATCATTGTTATAATATTGAATTCAGCTGGACCCTGCATGTTTTACTGGAGAAATGGCTTTGATCGGGAAATTATTAATCCCTGACTTTTACCTGCAGTGAATTTTAAGATTCTCCCTGTTGTACCAGATATATGCTACCTCATTTGTATAAGTACTGTGATGCCTTAGCAAAGAAACTGTCAGCATTCAGTGCTGTCCCCACTGTTTATCTGTCCTTTAACTTTCTATGTATCAGGCAACAGGCGTTTCAAACAAGCACGTTCTGGTCTCAGTACTCCCTGGTCTGCCCACATCTGCTGAACTCTTCATTTTACCATATCAAGATGCCACGGGAGAAAATAAAAGAAGAGCAGCAGACCTAGAGCAGGTATTGCGTCCGTTACTTGGAGAAGTGTGTATTTATGCATTGTCTGTGTATGTATACATATATAGGTTTTTTTAGACAGGTTAGAACAAATAAGTGTGGTACAAATGCATCTGATTCACTGGGGACTAAGCAATGACTGTGGTACGTGCTATATTCCCTTTGGGGTTTTTTTGTTTGGTTGGCTGGGTTTTTTTCTCCCAAACACTGGAAACAGGCTTTAGATCTGTGTTCAGGAGTGGAAACTCCCATTTGTCTTCCTTCAGCAATATTAAATTGGCATACATGTGTGTGATGTCATGTCTCTACCTTAGAAGTTCTAACAGAACTTCTAAAAAGGTGTCTCTGCCCTTAGCTCTGAAGCATATTCTGTCACTGTTCCTGTTCTGTCATCAATTTGGCCTGTAATCCTTGACTATCCCTTTCCCAAAGTGTTTCAGAGCCCATTTAACAGCTTCTTTTTGTGCCTGAAGTCACTGGGATTGAGTACAGGGAGCAGGTGGTTTTGTTGATAACAGCTTAAGTTACTTTTTAGGTACTTTATGATGTATAGTGGTATTTTTCTGGTAAGAACAGAAATCTTTTCGTGTTCAGGAGCAAGAAATGAGGTATTCAAAGGCACGTATGTGAGTTTGCGTGTTTGCAGGTGCACACTCAAAGGAGTTATAGTTCTGGATGATTTTTTTCTAATTTGGAAAAGAAACTTCAAAGTATACAGGAACAAAATGGAAATAGTTTGCACACACACTGCAGTGGAATAAGGTTTCGTAAGGAAGCACTTGATTATACAGGTTCCTTTTTTCATGGTGTCATATCACATGTGGAAGCTGCTGAAGAACAGAGGCAAGGGACACTCTATGGTCCTGATGTTCTGCTCATCCAACCTGAGTTCGAATGGGAGAAGCCACGGAAACTGTGGATGATGCATGTTAATGTTTGTTAGCTAGGACAAGCAAAGCTAAGGAGAGCTGATGGAGTGGGAGGAAGGGAAAAGTGATAGAAACAGTAGCTGAAGAGGGAATTCAAAGATGAAATTCCTGAAGTTGCTGCTGGCATTATCTATCACAGAGCACCTGTGAGGTTTTGGGGCAACTTGCTTAACTGAGTCATATTTCATCACTTGAGCTAGACTGTTACTCTACCATGGCTAACAACGAAGGGTTTATGTGATTTCATGGACTTTCGTATGCACCGATAAATCTGGGACATATCTAATGACCATGGGGGCTTACTTTCTTGTAGTTTCCCCCTGAGGCAGAATAAGCTCCTCTGGACCTCTCCGTCCAGCTGCTCTGTGGTCTTTAGAAATATAAATCTTGTTGACCTCAGAGGCAGTTAGATGTCCACTGCCCCTTGAAAACTAAGATCTTAGTTTCCCATTTGTCAAAATCTATTACACCTGTTGGTAAGAGTCTCATATTTTGTGATTCTAAACACAGTAAGCCTTGAATTGTTGGGTAAAGTAATAATGGGACTGTGGAAGTTGTCCTAGGCCTTTCTTCACACTTGAAAAATACACATTACCATGCAATTTTCCATCAGAGTGATGCATTTATGTCTCTCAGTCTCGTTGAGACTGTGGTTAGATGGTAGATGTCATTTTCTTCTTGAACTGGTGTATAACTCTCAAGCGCCCCAAATTATGGGTTTTGGTGTACACCCAGTACCAATTATTGTCATATCTGTTGCAGATTGTATTCAGAAATGTGAGCTCTGTTTTCCTGATATGTCTTGTGGGAGACTAAAGTACCTTCTATAAGTTTAATTGCTCTTGATAGCTGAAAAGAAATGCTACATATGAGGCTGGGGAAATTTTCTCAATGTGCGCCATGGGACAGTTCCACCTAATAAATAAATATAGAATTTCTGAATACTTTAGATTACTTGATCCACTCCTCTTTCTGTAGTCAATGTAAACTTATTTTTCCCAGCTTCATAAAAATCAAAAGGCAGAATCCCCTAGCACTTTACATATCCAAAATATCTCGTATTTATGGCCCATATGTTGTGACTTTGCTTGTTTGGGGTCTTTTCAGGGGGGTCACTTGATTCCCCTACTTCATTTCACGGCAACTGAGGAGAGACTACCAATCTTCTTAGAAATAACTGGCAGTTTTAAACTGTTTGTTTTGCTTGTTGTCCCTGCAACACCACTAAAATATCCCAAATATTTCAAAAACAGCCACTCAGAGTTGCCATCGGTCACTTCAGCTGGAATATAGTTGTTAAATTGTCTTTATGGACGGGCTTAGTGATTATGATTATTACAGTAGGATTTCAAGTAATTTTTGAGTAAATTTTAGCACTAATCAAATTCAAAATGAATGCATGTTAGGAAGATATTCTACTTTCAGTTCAGCAGAGGGCAGTAATGCAAATATACAGATACATTTACACAATTTATGTCAGTGTACTATAAGAAGATTCTGAAGAGTTATCTTTTTGATTATACAGAATGTACAATAGATGTAAGAGCAACTAGTTAATGACATTAATCTTTTACCTGAAAAGAGCTGTCAGCAATGTAGCAAGCATGATGAAGTCTTTGGTAAATGGCAACACCAGCTGGTTGGTAGCCAACTAGGCTCAAAAAGTTGCAGCTGTGGCTAGTACCTGTATCCAGACAAAGAGATGGCAAGTGGCATGGATGACTGAACATCAAATGGGCAGTGGTGAACTGAGGAGATGAAATACCTCTGGTGAATTTAACACGACAGAGAATGGCATTCAGGAAGCCTGTATGTCTGTATGCCTTGGGATTTTTTTCCCAAAAGCAGATTTAGTTTTATTTCTGCTTCATGGTAGCTGGTGGAACTTCTGTCTTTTTTCATCCTTTTTTTTTTTTTTTCATCCACCCTTCTAAGGTTTTCTGGTTTAGCATATTTACTTTCACTACTTTTCTTTCCTCTGGTGTATTTCAGATATACCCATCACCAAAATATTTTAGCAGCAAGATCGTGACAGTTAACACCTTCAAATAGTACAGAAAATTGTGCCAATCATTCCTGGAAATTAAATTCCTGGAAGAGAAGTAAATAACGTAGTGTTTACTAGGAAAGACTTTTTAACAGTCTTCCACTCATAGACGGATTTTCTTCATCAGCTGCTTGTCTGCTGTAGACAAGCAGCTATATGTTTATATATCTCATCTTGATATGTATTGAGTTGATTCCTGCCATGCGAGTATCACCTTTCTTGCCTTCTCATCTTTTGCTCATTGTATAGAGCTCCAGACTCCTTCTGGTCATCTTTATTCATCTAAAGTGGATCCTGGCTTTTATGTCCAGGTTCCCTCTGGGTTCAGTTCTTCTGGTCAGTTCTTATCTTAGGGTGACCACGGGAATGTCCTCCACCTTGTCCTTTCATGGTATCTCTGGATGCTAACAGCAGCTTGAATTTAGCATCTTTCATTAAAACAGCTCAAGAAATTCCTGGTGGACCCTATAAGTCAGTGATTATGCTCTTTTTAGTGCTAAGGCAAGCAAGCTTTAGAGGTGAAGTAACCAAGGTTATGCAGGGCAAGTAGCACAGTTTAAAGTAATCCACAGTTGCCTCAGCTCCTGATTCACTTTTGTCATGCTGGTTCAAGTTGCTTCCTACCAATCAATGCTCATAATTCTTTCCTTAGTTGTTTATTGATTTACTCAATGAATTGAAGCGTAGCACTCATTAGTTAAGAACCTTACACAGTATCTATAAAATTATCAAGATTCTTAGCTAGTATGTACTAGCACAGTTGAATCACGTTCAATTAGCCTAAACCAATTTATACCAGAGGTTTCAAAATTCAATAAAGGTATGGGGAAATGCCCTTCTAAGTGATGATTCTGTTTCTTCATGCACATTGTTCTTTCACAGTCCAAATTCTGACAAAATGCTAAGAGAAGCCAAATTAATTTTTGTTTTGTTCCATTTTTAAATTAGAATCTCTTTTTTTCCTTCACAAATTGTCTGTTATTATTATTCATTATGTGTCCTTTGATGAAAAATGATACATGAAGAATGGTTTCTATTACTGAATTATTTTTGCACATCATGCTTAATTCTGCAAATGAAGCAGATAAAGTCAATGAGGCTCAGTTAAGGACCAAAACTAATTCTGAAAGCTAATTATTTTCACAAGGGAGACTCTTGAAGACTATAAATTAGGAGTTTGCTATTCTAAGAAGTTTTGTCTTCAGCTGAGTTAGTTATCTCTTCAGGAGTGAGAGAGGAACAGTGACAGGCCTGAAGCCAACCTGTTCCCCAGCTGAAGGTCTAGCTGTTCAACTGGAGTTGCGTAGCACTTTATTAAAGTTGAAAACAAATTACCTGAGTCAAAACCACTCATAGGTGAAAGTCTGATAATCTGTGGTCCACTGACCTAGAAATAGACTTGAAAGGATAAGAAAGGCAGATGAGCCACTTCTTCAGTCTCAAAGGGAGTGTTCTGAGTGCTCTGAGTCCCAGATTACTTTGTGTCCCTGTGAGGAACAGAAACATCATCAGGTCCAACTTCGGAGAGCGGTGTCCGGCCTCAGTGTGGATTTGGCCCTTTAGCTGTGTGCACCATGCTCACTGAACTCAAATACAGGTATTTGTAAACCATTGTGTATGTCTTCTATTTAAAACAATTTTTAGAAGACATAAATTTTTCTTCCTCTTTCTACACTGCGTATACGTCTATTCCAAAGAGAATCTGACTTTCCACATAAAGATAAATGGAAATATTGCACCAAGCAAGCAAACATTTCACAAACATGTCTGAATGCATCTGTTCTTCCCTCAGAAGTGTGTGTCAGGAATCTCCAGAGCTGCCTGAGGAGCAGATGTCTGATTCTTACAAGAACTTCTGGTGCTTTTGAAGGTCTTAGGCTGTTATACATTTTTTTTACTTGTTCAGATTCCATAAAGACCCAGGCAAAAAAGCTGCACCCAAAGAGCCACTGGGAGGGCATGTAATTAATTAAGCCAAGGAAATATGCTGTATAATCTGAGCAGCAGGGACAGTTGATGCATGTTTTGACACTTTGCATATAATCCTGGAATAGTGACTCATGGTTTCAGGCAGAAATCATTTTATTGTGAATCGCTTTTGTACAGGATATAGTACAGTGAGGTCCTCATTCACGATCAGGTAACAATGCAATACAATAACAATAAACTTCAGTAGTGACTCTTTCTCTCTGCCTTTCTTCCTCTTTCTACCTACTTCACTCCTATTCTTCTATGCCTTGCCCAAATCCTTGATGAAACTATTCTCCAATACTAGATAGCAACATTTTCTAGGTGCATTCTCAGTCATACATCCCATTAAGCCTCTTTTTGTATAGAAGGCATCATGTTTTTTATGCGGTTTTTACTTCTACTGTTTCCCTGACCATTTTATGCAGCTAGTGCTGTGCACTGAAGAGCAATGACACAACGTGGTGGACTGTTTTCTTCGGTTTACTGTCTTGTGGTTGCTTTTTTTTCATAGGCTTAGCTGCCCCAGCAGCATGAAGTATCTCAGAGCTCAAAGGAAGATAGTTCCTTCAGACGTATGGAGGAGAGGTGTTAGGTCATGTTGGGGACTGGAAATGGCCAGGACAATGTTTTTCCCATTATTTCTATTGAGCCATTAGTGTACCCAGTTTGCAGCATATTGATCTGCATCTGTTGCTTCAGTTTTAGAGATGAAGGACTCTTTATAGTAATTTATTTTGGTTATTAATGTGCTCAGAATCTTAAAGAGGGATATAATTTGCTTCCCAGGCTTTCTTTATGTACAACACATCTCTGTGTCACCATCCCTGCTGCTCTGAGCTCAGCAGATGGCTCTTTGTAAGCAGGTGGTAATTTTTCTTACTATTGGAAGAAATATATTTACTGCTCATTCTGGCACCCATGGAAAAATTGAAAACTTTAAAGAGATATACTAAAAAATACAAATAAAATGCCTGTAAAAGTTATTGCCAAATTGATATTGGACCAAAGGCACCTATTCAAGTGATCAGCAGGCAGAAATGATGTACAAACCAGGAGTATTGAAAGAACCATTAAGAATGTTAAAAAAATAAAAGAGGCAGATAAATCTCATACTGTGATGAATGACAGCCAAGGAACATCTAATCATATCTGGGTAGCGTTTACTGAAATAACTCAGCCAGGCAAAAATGAAGAACGTGAAAAAGATGGTCTAAAAATTATTGGAATGTTCTTTTTTCTGACAATTTTTCATTAATCTTCAAGAAGGAATAAAGATTTATTTAAAACAAATTAAATTAAGTGGCAAGCACTGGAATGTGGTTCCTCTTGTCTATAAAAATACAACATTCTCAGCAGCCTCATTTTAAGGGTTGTGGAGGAGGGTTGCTTTTTTGCAGTTTTCCAACCACCTCTCCCTAATAAACCAATATATAGAACAGCAGCTATGTTCAATTGGAAAGTTTCTCACTGCTATAAGAAAATGTGAAGTACATGAAACATCTAGTGAATGAACATACAAAAACCACAACAAGCTATCAACACTATGTCTGTAGGCTTCCATTCTTTGATTTATATATTCGTATTTTTGCTTTACATGGCAACATGCCTGGAACTTCTTGGATATAATTAAGACTGATATGGAGAAAATGGCTCTGCACATATTGTGACAAATTGACTTAAAAAAAAGGAACAAATACCAACAGACAGGACCAAAACTTAGCTTCTTAACAGTACAAATACAGATCTCATGTGGTCTAATCTCAGCAACTGCTCATCTTTTCTATTGTGTCCTTTAAGGAGGAATAGCTTGCTTTATTTCTGCTAGAGCTCTGCTGTTGTCATCACATATATGCCAAGATAATCCAGTGATCTAAAAGTGCTGTGGAACGTCTTTCCCATGAAAAAGAGACTACAAAAGCATGACATCTCTGTGTGTAAGCAGTGAGAACAGATGGAAGATGTGTTTTGTTTAAGCCACACTCTGTAGTCAGTAAACACTTTCAGATTCAAGCTGGTTCTGGTACATACTTAAGGATCACGGAGCAGCTGGCTTGAAACTCAGAACTGGATGAAATGAAATTTGGTTTAGGGATTTGACATTTCAGTGCAAGCTGGGGTAATGACTTAAACTATTTATTTTGATGTATCATGTGTTATGAACATGCTCTAAGATCCTTGATCTAGCCACTCAGTGAGCAAGAAGTTGTTTGCTATGAACGAAAGAGTGTTAAGGATTGGAATGCTTCTCTTTGCTTGATGATCAGTACACTGATGTGCTGTTACTGGCTGGTCCTGCAGACACTTAAACATGTAGATGTAATGCTCCTCTGGGGCTCGGTTCACTTTTGCTGCTGGACTGCTCCTATAGAGTGTTAGAAGGCAAATTATTGCTATCAGTTATTATTAACCATGCACAAGCAGAAGTGTTCAGCTGCCACAAACCTTCTCTTTATAAGGCAATAGGAAATAGCACTCAGAAATTTAGGTTCCTCTGCAAAATCTTTGCTTTGCGTGCAGCTTGGTTTCCTACCCACCTATTGCCAATTCAAACTGATCAAGAACGAAATGCATTTCTTATTTTCTCCTTTCTTCCAGATTTCAGAAACACTGATCCAGAAACTGAACCAAAACCTGGTCCATTTTGAGTTGAAGCCTGGGGTTCGGATCCTTGTCCATGCTGCCCGTTTAACAGCAGGTCAGTAATCTCTGTCTGTGTACACTCTCTTTGTTGCTCTGTAGCACAGCAAGCAATATATTCCTTGATGGTAGTTGTGTGCTATCAGCTGTATATTAAACACTTCTTATTTTTATGTCACAAGAACAGCTCAGGGTATGGGCAGACATTAAATATTCCATGTCCCCTTTTTTTGTCATACCAATAAGATATTGTGCCTTTTGCATTTACAGCTAATCCTTGTGCTTACTTATGTGCAAAAATTTGCTGCTGTTGTTTGAAATGCAGTATAACTAGTAGCAGAAATGTATACTTCTTGGCTTTCTCTGAAATATTCAACAGCCAAGCAGCACCATGGTATATTCAGCCTGGGTCACACAGTGCAAAGGTTGCCAACTAGCCTTGGATATAGTCAGATATTCTAGAGTCAACAAACATTCTAAGTACAGTTCAGAAGTTGTTCAGCAGTCTGAAAGACTAAAATCCATTTACATATGCACAAACATAAGATTAGGCAGTTTGGACTTTAGCTAATCCTATCTCAAAATGAGCTATCTCCAAAGTCCTGATATCTAATTGCATGCATCTCTGTCTGTTTTGTATGCTAAAACGTCATTTCACAGCACAGGCCCTATTTAAATATTAGAAGAGGTGAGATGAACAAATCAGTGCTCCGGATTATTAGGAATTCCTTTTCTCCAGGAGCTGCTGATAATTCTGATCAATTAGTATCAGCTTCTTTTGCTAACATACAAACTAAAAGCCTCAGTTCACTTGTACCAGCAAACTGCTCTGTGAAAAGTTTTTTTTATGGTCTGAACAGTTCTGCCTAAGCTGTTGTCAGTCCACACACTGCCTTCTCCACAAAGGGGAGGAAAAAGAGTTTGTTAGGAAAGAGTGTAATGCAACTGCATTTAAATCCCCCTCCCAAAAAGCTCTGCTGTCTGCAATATTAATTTTTTCCTAAGCAAAACTTGCTAATATCTGCCCTGGAAGTATTGCTGCATGTTTCTACTTTCCATTAGCTGTGGAACAGATGATCAGATGCTTACATTTAGACATGTTAGAAAGAAAAGCATAAAAAAACAGACATGCAGCACAGTTGAGTAACCTCTATAGAAAAAAAACCAAACAAACCCAAAACAGCTTGAGGAGGCAGATTTTTATATTTCCTTTTTTTTCCTGCAGATTGTAAAAAAAATGTCGTAGATATATGACACTAAAGGATTGCATGACTTCACATTTAAGACTTAAATTTATATATATATTTTACAGTTGTTACCAGAGAAGCAATCCTTGGCCTGAATTTTCAATGATGATCAGTGATACTACATGTACTTTCAGAAAATTCTCAGTGTCCATGTCTTAAAAGAAACTTATCTGAAAGCATCTTAATGTCAGTGTCAAACATGGAATTACCTGCAGTTTCTTATCATTTTTTTTAAATTTGTTTCTGGGAATTTACTCTGGCAACGCAGTCTGCTGTTTTCCATTTTGGTCAATGTTCAGTAAAGTCAAGATCAAATCCCAAATGAACATTTAGATATGACTACTCTGGCCCTGAATATCCTTTCTTAAAAAATTTTAAGTAGAAAGAATCCCATTAGGTATTCCTGTACCTCTTGCTATTGTAGGGATGTTCTTGATTTCAAAAATAGAAACTTGACAGGTTAGCCCATGGGTAGTTCCCAGATCATCCATAAAATGCTAGTATTGGTACCTGAGTTTTGCAACTCCCTTAGGGAATTGTTTGCTATATGACAATGTACATTTCAGGCAGTCTTCTAACAGGCCATCTCCATCTCAAAGGAGATAACTATGGGGCTTCACAGCAAGGGGTTGGCTGAGTACCACAACTGGTCTGAACCTGGGATTCTGCCCATCTGATCACAAAGAAAAGAAGCTGTGGAGATGAGATGTGTGGGCAGATGAGGCCTGAGAGCAGCTCTAACCTAATCTCCCTCTCTTGCAGCTCCCCTGGTGGATCTCACTCCCGGTCACAGTGGTTCAGCTATGCTGATGCTCCTGTCTGTCGTTTTTGTGGGACTAGCCGTCTTTGTAATCTACAAGTTCAAAAGGTATGACCCTTCTGGAGCCATTTTCTTCTCCCTGTTGCTGGCTTTCACTGAGGTGTTTGGGGTTTTGGGTTTTTTTGTTTGGTTTTTTTTTTTTTTTTTTTTTGCAGTGATTTGTTTCTTGGTTTTTAAAAGCTGCTTCTACATCATCTGCCAGAGTACCCCACAATGATGGTTTCTGTTAATGTTTTAGGAAGATTCCTGGCCTTAATATATATGCACAGATGCAGAATGAAAAAGATCAAGAGATGGTCAGTCCAGTCAGTCAGAGGGAAAGCATACCTAATGTCCCTCAAAGTGAGCTGATGACCCATGAGCAACTAGTAGATGAGAAGTTGGAAGTCCAGCCCATAGGTAAATAATTTGCAGCATCCCACAGTTGGTCAGACTCTTACTTATAATTGGCTAACTCTTTTCTCAAGCTTCCCCTCTTCCCATATTCCTGTACAATCCTCCTCCCAACCTTTTCTGCTGCAGCATTAGTTTTGCTACAGAAAACCTTGCTAACTCTCCCCTCTCCCTCACTGCCACGTGATGAAAGGGAGGGGAACAACTTTAGGCTTTTTTGTCTCTCCTAGTTGCTCTATGTAGATCCCCTCCTCTTCTCAAAAATCCTGCCAGCACTTAGCTTCCTCTATATAGCAATTTAATTTATTTTGCTGGGACTGATGTAGTTGCGGGGCTAAACCCCACACCTGAGGCATATCCAGGACACCTCCAGCCACCCTCACCTGGAACGTGGAGGTGAGCAGGTGATTCGGTAAGTCAGATCTAAAAGTTAAATATTCATTGATATATTGACTGCTGTGGCCTTTGTGCTGTGCCAGACCTTGCTGCCAGTAACAATGCTAGCCTGACTGATCCCTGAGGAAATCAAGAAAAATCTGGGATCACAGCATTGGACATACGGGTTTGCCCTCAGGCTGATTTCTCCCATAGAACTCTGTGGCTGAAAATTTTTAAAGCAGGTTTTCATAGGACCTAAAGCGAATAGACTTGAAGTGGGCATGCTGGGGTTCAGTCACGCATTTGCTCATGCTTCTTTAGTAAACTTTAGTAAAAGTGTTGGGACAGATCGGGAAGGTTTCAGCCTGGGGAAATGTTCTGCTAAAGGAACATTTCAGGCATTGCTCAGCTTCATTTCTAGGATGAAAATTCTACAAGCCCAGACCAGAGGTACAGTGCAAGACCCTTGCAAATAAGGACATAGACTTATTTCAGAGGAATTAAAGTTTATAGGTGTTCTGACGCAGAAGGTGCGAGGCATAGTCGTAACTGAGATCCCTTATATGCACTGTTTTATCAGCTTAACCAAACCCTAGATCCTACCTTAGGATGTCCCTAAATTGTATGGGAACGTTTGCTAAAGCAGGCTTGGTGTCAAAGCTACTGCAGAGTGTGAACAAGGGGAAGGGCAATTAAATGAGGGAATGTGATGTGCTAAGATTGTGGCCCATGAAACAACCTGAGAGGAAAAAGAAGAAAGTCTTTTGATGAAACTGATGTCTAAGCTGGAAGCCTCACTGCAGTCAGTACCGATCTCTCCTCACTTGTTCACCAAGGAGGGATCTAGTAGATATTAAAAGCTTTTAAGCAGCTGCTCATCAGCAGACCTGGACATCCCTTCTTAGCAGAACACAGGATGGAGCGAGGGGACCAACCTTCCCATGTGGTGTTCCCCATACAGAGCAACCCCAGGCCACAGTCCAGAACCCAAGGAAAGGAAATGCAGCCAAGGTAGTCTGGACAGAGGACTTCCAAAAGGCTTGTGGATCACCAAGAGGTTTCAAGCCAAGACCCGGAGCGGTGGGTCCTAAACTTTAACACTTCTTTTTGTTTGTTTGTTTTTCTTTCTTTTTCTCCCAGAAGCCACCAAGGCAAAAATTGATGTAAGATGCTAAGGGAGAAACACCCAATTTCAGGCCAGAAACTCTGTTTCGAGAATTAGAAGCGCTTTGAGCTTCCTTTTTCTAAAAGAACTAAATGACTGTGGTTCAGACTGTTCCAGGGGTAGGGAAACACCTATTTTCACAGGTCACTCAAATGAAATGGCCAGATCCAGTGACCTACTAGCTGTATTCAAGATAGCTTCAAAACTGCTCTTGCTGCTGTAGGAAACTAATCCCTTGAAGACTCTAAGATAAGAGTAGTTAAAAGCCAATTTTGGGGCTAGGTTTTCCTTTCTTGCAACTGTAGCATTTCTGGCTTTCTACAGGAGTCAGTATTTTGTGTGTTTCTTAGCTAAGCTACTGGACACTGTATTGAACCAGAAATCAGTCTTTATAACTCCATGGTTTGCACCTGAACTGCACTAGTGAGCACAAAAAGTAAATGTGTGGGATACGTAGACTCAATTCTCTGTCAAAAGGAATCAGGCCAACAGAGTTCCTTAGAGTGTTTTTCCATCCAGTCAGTAAGGTGAATGTGGAAACTGAATTACAGCTCACTGACGAAATTAAAAGATCTGGGCCTAGGTGTGAACAGAATAAAAAGTGCAAAGGTGCTTCACTGTCCTATACAAACCACATCATCTGTTTCTGGAAATCAGCAATTTCTTTTTTAATGAGTTTTCTTTCTTATGGGACAACAAAGCAAGGCTGTAACTGGGTGTTTCTCTTTTGTATGCTTGTTCAGAAGGCAGTTTTTTTCAACACCTCTGACTAACATTTAGGGATCCTTCCTTGGAGGAATCCAAATGAATGTCCCTGGATCGTTTAATTTTCTCTCCAAAATCTAGCAGCAAAAAAGCTCAGTTCTTATTTTCTGGATATCAGTGGTTTAAGCTCTTCTATTGCAAATGTGAAGTTTAAGGTTATTTATGAAATCTCCAACACCTTATCATTTCAAATGAATTACACATTTCCTCTGAAGACCTCAACCCCTCCTTCCCTCCATCCCTTTGCTCTGACCTCTCCATGTTCTGTTCAATACGGGTGAATCATCTTCATTAGCAAAAGAACAGGACATGATTTTCAGTGTTTTGAATGACAAGAAAATATTTCTGGTAAGAATTGTCAGTCTGGAACAGTTGAATCCCAAAGGCCAGCAAGATGATACCTTCAAATATCTTCCTTGGCTAAATGCACTTCTTACTGACTCTTTTATTTTGTTTTTTCTTTGCCACAGGAAGTATTTCCACAGCTGCTGAGCCCCAGAGCACAAAAGAAATCCCTTCCTATGTAAATGGTTGAATTGAGGACACCACATATATCCATATCTAAAAAAAAAAGAAAAAAAAAAAAGAGGAGAGCTCACTGCATTTGGACTTTTTAATTCTTCAGATGACAAAGGGTTTTTAGCTTTAAGCCTGTGCATGTGGACATTATATCAAGACCATAGTGGAACTGCATTGTACAGGTGTTCAGTTTTACTGGGGGGTGGGGGGAGAGGAACTGGTACCACTATTCACTCCTGCGACCCTTGCCCTCATCCCTCCACTTTTTTTTTTTTCTGATCTGTCTCTAATTTGTAGAAAATTCATAATGATATAGGCCAAGAATATGCATGGGGGGTCTCTTCTTTAGGGAGAGGGGTGGGTTGGGATGTCGGGGGAAAAGGGCTGGGGGAGGTGGGAGGGAGCAGTTAGGGTTCTTGGCTTTAGATTTAACTGCTCTTTTAGCACTTTGGACTGCAGGAGGGCTAGCCGCCCCCGCAGGCTTTCATAGGACACACAAAAAATCACACTGGAGTTTAAAGGCACTGAGAATATTCTTGGTCGGTTTGGTTTATATCTTTGTTTGAACTCTGCCCTTTGTTCCTTTAGTTGCAGCTGCTGCCTGTGCCCCATGGCTTCAAGGAGGCTCTTTCTTAAACAGCGTTTTTAGCATACTCACACCATGGCACCCCACTGACAGCACTGCGGAAAGAGAACTTTCTGTCTCCTGACCTTGGACAGAACAACACTAGCATGTGTTACAGGCAGGGAGGTCTGTCCATGCTGCACTTGCAGGAGGTTATTGCCAACGTGAACGTACACTGTACTTTGTACCAGCCTTACACCTTCAGTTTTGGCCAAGAGAAAGCCCTAGTAACACCCTCAGCTCTATTTAGTGCCCATTTTTTGACTTGTCTGGGAGGTCGCAGGAGATCTTTGCCTTTTGCGACTCACCCCAAGGACTGTAGTGTTTTTGAAAGATACTTTGCCCATAGACCAGGGAGCAGGGAAACTCTATGCACCTTCTTGGCAAACCCCTTTGACTGCAGATATGCAAACTACCGCCACTCTGGGCAGAGGAGGGAGAATAAAGGAAGATTTGGCCTGAGATTGTTGGCAGGCATTTTAAGCCTCAGCCCCACAAGATTGCTCCTGTACAAGATTTGATTTCTTACCAATAATATAAGCTTGTATCTTACACTGCACCTAGAAATGAGGCTGTAGGATATGTTCACATAGACTATGCAGTCTTAGCATACCTCGAAGAAGTCCTCCTAGAACACTGGGTGTCTGGCTTAAGCCTAACCTATGGTCATCGCAGCTGTTGATTTCCAACCCAACTCAGGTAAACCTAAGTGCTGGGATTTTGGCTTGAAGTGCAAAGAGAGAAAGATGATAAACACTTACTTAACTTTGTTAAGTGAAGGCAAGTAAAGGCCAGTTCATGATCAGGGTGGCACACTTAGGAGGCACCGTGTTTCCTGATGCGAGTGGGTTTTGTTCAATAGACATTGCACATGGCAATCTGAGTCAAAAACAGGAGAAAGCAATGTTGTTGGCATTGCACAGAGTCTTGGGGCAAGGGGTTGGTGGTGGTGGTGAGTTTTAGTTTCTCCGTCACAAAATAGGCATAAATCCCAATCAACCTACTTACTGGCAAAGAAAAAAATGGGATTCCAAGTATAAGAACATTAGACACATAGTAATCAAAGGATAGTCACAGCAAGAGTCATCTGCCTCTTTCTGTGGTTTATCTAAAGACAGGTAGAAACACAGCAGTTTGTATGGCTTTGCTATTGTGTTTGCAACTACAGCTTTAAGAAAGATGGGAAAGTTTTGGCAGCAACTGTATAGTATTCCCCATTGAAGTCCAATGTTAGCCAAATTATTTTTATAGTAAGCCAATCAGAAAGTTTTCTTAGAGTGTTGGAACTATTTCTAATTTTAAAATTACTTTTTTTGATGTACTTTTTCATCTTCTTTTTCCCTTTCGTTAAATACAATGTAGTGTAATGTATAATTGCTATTGTTTATTGCTTTTACAGTCATATTTATTAAACAGATTATGTCTCTATATGCAGGCTTGTGTTTTTGTTGCTCATTTCAGCTCTCTGTCTCTGACTGAGATCACTAACATCAGAACAGTAGAAAGAAGATAATTTCAAAGAGAAAGGGGTGTTCAGTAGAAGTGGAAAAGCGTGGTGATAGTGTGCTTCTGAAAATATAGTTCCTAGAAGTGCTTTGTGAAGTGAAGCTCCATATTATTGAATGGGAAAGCTGATGGATTCAGAGGTGCAATATTGGTTTTCTGGTTTCCAGACAGTCAGTGGCAGAGCTTTGAGCAGCTCCCTCGAACTCCAGTTCCATTCCCTCCCCATGGTTAACCTTCCCTGTTAAAGGTTCCTTTAAAATATCTTTGTACTGTCCTTTTGCTGACATTGATGAAGGAAGGTCTAAATTATTCACATCACTGATTAATCAGGTTTTAAATGTAAAGAAAATAAAGCATAGGAAGTTTCTGTGAGCTTACCAGATGAAGGAAGCAGCGACTGGAATTTTCTGTCTCTTATAATTGCCTCCTGGTCCAGTTATTTAGCCTTTTTTGTACCCCAGGTGTAAGACTTTATACACACACATAAATAGTCAAAAATCTTGGGGTTTAGACATCACCAACAACCAAGCTTGTGGTATCATGTGTCAAGTCCAGGAATAATGAGTTTGCTTATTGGAGGAGCGTGTAGTTGTCATACTCGGGGCAAATCCCAGGATAATTACAATTATCAGCCTAAAATGTTAAAGCGGCCACTGCAGCCTTTCTTCAGCTCTCATTCAGGCTTGAGGAATGGCTGGTGCAGCCATGGCCACAGTGCAGGTGAATCAGAGATTTGTGTATAGACGTAATCTGCTTTTATGGCTTAAGTGCACACCTGAATCACCAGGCATCTCTTCTGGCCATGAACAGTAAGTCTGGTTTTGGCAAGCATCTCTAAAGCATTTTCAGATCATTCTTCTCAGCCTTTTGTGTGTCCTGAGGCAGAGACTGATTGTTATTTGTAGTAGTTGTTTTCTGGTTTGTATAACAACACAGCGATTCACGGCTAATGGCTGAATCCTGAGGCAATAAGCAAAGAATATACCAAATAGTTATAAAATCCAATACGAATTTTCTCTGAGGCTGTTGTCACCCCTTGAGAGAATAAAGAAGTTCGTTATCCTTTGTCAGAAAGAGCAGGGAGTTAAAATATGGTTTAAAAACTCAGATAAATTATTTTCCAAATTTGATAATGATTCGCTACCATCATCTTAATGGCCATGGAAGAGACATATGGATGGGACAGACTTATTGGCTTCAGAGAGATTTGTACTTCTCCACGTAGCAGGATTTTTGGGCTAAGATGCTGGATTGCCTTTTTTGGAAATCAGTAGGTGTTAGTGTTTAAATACTTTTGAGGATTTAGGCCTCAAACAGTTGCTTGCTGTTAGTATATTATTGTGTTTAATTGCTTAAACTTTTGCTGGAATGCAAGTCTCTTAAGGCACTTAATGAAATGATAATGCAAATGAAGCAGGACTTTCTAATGACCCTAAATGAGCTCTGTCTTGGTCCTGTCAACTTCTGCTGAGAATTTCTGACAGTTGCATTTAGTCTGCTACCTAGAGCTGATAACAAGGGATTAGTATTTTATCTGTGTGCTGTCATCTCTCATTGTATGCATGGAAAGTTTCCTTGCCACATTGTATCTCTAGGTACATTTTGTGTTTTAAACATTACCCTTGATTGCAGAACTATCATGTTCATGATGTTAAAAAAGGAAACTGTTTTCCTTCACTTAATGAGATGCTGTCCTTGCTTTTCTCCATGAAACAGAATAATAAAACACGTGAATAAAAAATATGCAAGAAACCATCCTCTTAGATGCAAGTGTTAGTATGATCCTGGCTGTAATACCCAGAAGAAAAGATGGAAGTCAAATTGTTTTCTGATTGATAGATCAAAGTGTTATCATGTACCAAATCATCAGCCTAGGAGATACTTCTCATCCGCAGATTTAACTTTAGCTTTTTCTTTTCCCTTATTTTCCACTGGGTAATACAGCTATCTGTTACTGTTTACTGCACTGAAAGTGGGACCTAGAGAAAATCTGTGTTGTTAGGTATTTCTCTATGTGAGAATTTCAGGGTGTCTTCCTTGTTGTTTGCATTGTGGTACAGCCACCCCAGTGCTAGGTGTTGCATGCACATAAGCAGTAGAGATGACATTGTAACTGCATAAAATTAACAAAATAAGGGAACAAGTTTCTCACCTCTGTATTGCAGATTGAGTGTCACGTTGTAATCTTGGCTCATTGTGTCGAGTGGGCCTTAACCAGATCATTTCTGCATGAAAAACTCAGCTCTGTGTATGACAGCTCTGAATAAGATAGGCAGCCCAACTCAATATAGGAAGAGTGATTTGAGTCATAGCAGGTACAAAGACACAGGGAAGACCAGCCAGCTTTCCAGGGCAGTAGCTCCCTGCTTTTCTGTCTGTGCAAAGGATGAGTTAGAGAGGTTTGAAGTTTGTGATAACTTATGGGGTTTTTATATAGGAATTTTGTGAGCTTGCATTAGCACAGAGAGTGGTATAACCAAAATACATCCCATCAAATATCTAACCTCGACTCTAAGTGCTTAGCCAGCAGGCCCTGTTTGGGTTTATATAATGACCTCTCACCAAGCTGTAACAGCCCAGCCATGTATCAGCAGAATAGGAGCCAGTCAACACTCCCAGCCATTGTGGACACAAGTATCACTAACAGCAGCCAAGGTGCTGCTTATGTTGTGGTTCATATTCAAATTAATTGTATAGGATCCTAACCAGAATGGTTAGCCTGACATGTGAGATGCTGTATCCACCAAAGTGCAAAATAAATATGCTACAGTCTCAAGGTTTTGTAGTTTTTATAATCTTTTATGGAGAAGCCCTGAGAGGTGCAAGAGAAGGAATGTGCAAAGCTATTGCCTGCCTTTGGTACAACACATATGTAAGAAACCCATGTCCCTTTTCATAACAAAATCCTCCTCCAGCCTTCCCTAGACAAATCTGGATATGGTGATGTTCCTGGGACTGCAGCTACCCTAGCAAATAATTGCTCCCCAGCCTGAAAGTGTGGGCCACTCATTCCATGGACTGTGTTGTTCCTTACCGTGCCCCCAGAGGCAGCTGCAGGGTAGAGATCTGAAGCGCTAATCAGACTGACAGCTGCCTCCCCCTCCTATGCTTGCAGGAAAATGATGAATAATGGATGCAGCCCATTTAAATGTAATGTTTCAAAGTGTTTTAAGGGAGAAGCCCTTCGATTATTAACCCTGTCTGCATGGGAAGAACATCCTTATTCTGTTACTACAGAGAAAGCCTGAACTGAGAGTCCGAGCCCTTATCTCCACACCAGAAGGGTCTGGGATGCAGTGTATCTCCAACTCTCTGTATGAGCTCTGCACTCCAGACTGAAGGTCCCTCCTGGGGCTAAGACAATCTCCACACAGAGTCCTGCTCTTGGCATTGTGGCTGAAGCTGGAAGCTTTCCTTAACCTCTGCAGCACATACAGATACCACATGGACTGTGCATTCTAAGTGATACCTGCGTGATGTCACCTCAGGTGAGTGGATGAGATGGTACTGATGAAAAATGGGTGATGTACAACATGTGGAATATTTACACCAGATATTTCCCAACAAGTAACCCTTCCCCTCTTCCCCCACCTACCTAGTCCCACTCAGGGAGTGCAAGATTCAAAACACTGTAATCCTCCTTCATGCTCCCTTGAAGGTAAAACATGTCAGTGGCAGAGACTTCAGGTTTCTTCTCTTCCTTCTGTGGTCTTATGTGTGAGGTGGAGCTGTTTGGTCTTAGCTGCAATCTTCTAGCCCAGCTGAACCTATGTGTGTCTCTGGAACAGCCTTGCTTGAGAGATTCAGAAGAAACACTAATAAACATAAAACCAAAATTAAGACCTTGCTGCTGAGCTACAGGAGTGGAGAGGCTGACCTCTGAGGCACTGATTTCTTGAACAAAATCTTAGAGTGGGCCATTCATGGAGTAGGTTGCATTCATGGAGTAGGTTTTACCCTGCTGCTGCATTGTTTTGTGTAGATAAAAACACTTTCCTTTTTTGTGCAGATAAAAGTATGTTGCCGAGACCAAGAGCATGAAGTTTAACAAGGCTAAGTGCTGAGTCCAGCACTTGGGACATAACAACCCTGTGCAGTGCTCCAGGCTTGGGGAAGAGTGGCTAGAAAGCTGCCTGGCAGAGAAAGACCTGGGGGTGTTGATTGACAGTTGGCTGAATATGAGTCAATGGTGCGCCCAGGTGGCCAACGCAACCAGTTGTATCTTGGCTTGTATCAGAAACAGAGTGGCCAGGAGGTCCAGGGATTCTGTCCCTGTACTAGGCATTGGCAAGATGACATCTCAAATACTGTGTTCGGTTTTGGGACCCTTACCTCAAGAAAGACATTGAGGTCCTGGAGCGTGTGCAGAGAAGAGAAATGAAGCTGGTGAAGGGGCTGGAGAAAAAGTCTTGTGAGAAGCGGCTGAGGGAGCTGGGGTTGTTTAGCCTGGAGAAAAGGATGGTCAGAGGAGTCCTTATCACTGTCTACAACTATCTGAAAGGAGGTTGTAGTGAGGGGGGTGTTTGTTTCTTCTCCCAAGTAATAAGTGATAGGCCAAGAGGGAATGGCCTCAAGTTGCTGTAGGGGAGGTTCAGATTGGACATTAGGAAAAAATTCTTCATCAAAATGGTTATCAAGCACTAGAACAGGCTGCCCAGGGAGGTGATTGAGTCACCATCCCTGGAAGTATTTTAAAGACTTGTAGATGAAGTGTTTAAGGATATGATTTAGTAGTGGACAGGTGCAGTTCAACTTGATGATCTCAAAGGTCTTTTCCAACTTAGCGATTTTATAATTCTATGATTCCACTACAGATGGACTTGCAGGAGTATTGGTTGGTTAATTACTTATGTTCCATTAGTGGCTAGAGGCCTGGCAGTCTTAACTGTCAGAGGATGAAAGACAGCTTGTATCCAAAATAATTTGAAGCTTGGGGAGGAAACAGGAAGCAGCTGGTTTCCAAGCTGATGTTTACACTTCGAACAACATTTCCTTAATGGGCAAGAGTGGTACCCTTCCTGACTCCAGAAACCTTTTTTCCTCGCTTGAAGTCCTGAAAAACAGCAGTCAGGGCATTAATCTCACTTGCCTGCTATGTTTAGCTAAGCTTGAACCAGGGTCAGATCCAGCATGCCCATCTGAGCTTGGATGTGCCTGCAGAGAAAACCTCTGTTGTTAGGCTGCCAACAATGCCCCACCAGAAAGGCTGACCTGACCATCCACAACAACTCATTTTTCATTAGTGGATATTTTTTCTCCACATTTTCTTGCCACATTGACCTGAAAATGCACCAGAATGCCTGCTGCTGTGGGCCTTCCTTTCATTTCATGAGGGTACCCAAAGACAGCCCACAGCCTTCAGCTGGCCTCAGTTTTTATCTGTAAAAGAGTAGCACTTATTTCTTTTACAGTCTTTTTTCAGGTTCCTCAGTCCTTTGATAGAGTTACAAGAAAAGCTCGTTTCTTCTAAGGTGCAGTCAGGGTTATTGGAATTAACTTCAGGGGAAAATAAACTCTAGTTTATTTTCAGCAACACTTCCCTGCTGAATCTTCTCAAGCACCCAGTGTATATTATGATGTAGGAAGATTATATTTAGCAGCTCTTAACAAAAATGAAATTATGATCCCTCCCTAGCAATCTATTTTGCTTTCCTGTTAATCTAAACATTTTTATTAATTGAAAGCAATGATTCTCTTCTCTGTAATCATTGCACTTTTTTTTGTTTCTAATTTCAAAGGATATTCTGGTTGCAGGTTTCAGTCCTTAGTTTTACTTCAACTTTTCCTTCATCTGTGTAACACATTTCCTAATTATCCTTTTTAATAGAGATGATAATCCAGAAGGCAGCCAACATAATTTTGTTGATTTGTTTAAACTAGATTCCAAAAATAGGTTATTGCACCGGCTCTCTTTTGAAATTCCTATTTCTACATTGTGCATAGCAAGATACTAATGTGCATTTTTTCAGAACTTGCAGAAAAAATAAAATTCCAGTTCTCAAGAAGCAAATAAATAACAAGGAGAAATCATAAGTATTTCTAGCTCTGGAGCTGGATCTCATTTTCAGATCTTACTATCGTTTCCCTAGTATTCATGAAAAATTATGCTCAAATGAAGTGATAAAGGAGCTCAGACTTGAGCACCTGGGGAAATAATAATTATTACAATATTAATTAATAATAATCTTTCTTTTTTTCTCCTTTTTTTTTTTTTATTAAGTGATGCCTGAAAGAGCATTAACATCTTATCTACAGAGAATCTCTACCAGCTGTCTGCAGGGACCTGACGGCTGGATTAACTGGATACCAACTAGCCTTTGATTTTGGCGTCTCCTAATATTTCAGTGGGTTGCCAATGAACTGTAAAGCGTACAGTTAAAAGGAGACTTTTAGAAACATACAGAATGTGAATTCTAGTCATATTGTCAAAGAACTAAAAAGGCTTTCTTTTTTTAAGAACAGATGAGTTTAGAAGATTTAAATAAAGGCCCAGCCTTGAGAGACCATCTGAGTTGTCAAGGGTCATTGTCGTACAGAATTTGGCAGCTAATCTGAAAGATGAAAGTATTTACCTTGTGAGCACTTCCACTCCTGTGGACTTAACTGCCTTATTCGCAACCTGACCCTGGGTTCCTGAACCCAAGGTGGAAAAAACTGTAAGAGTGAACTCCGCTACTCAGGTGCTGCATGATGGAATGGCCTCAAGCTCCACCAGGGGAGGTTTAGGCTGGACATTAGGAAAAAATTTTTCACAGAAAGGGTCATTGGGCACTGGCAGAGGCTGCCCAGGGAGGGGGTTGAGTCACCTTCCCTGGAGGTGTTTAAGGGACGGATGGACGAGGTGCTGAGGGACGTGGTTTAGTGATTGATAGGAATGGTTGGATTCGATGATCCGGTGGGTCTCTTCCAACTTGGTTATTCTATGATTCTATGATGTTGGGCAGCCTGATCTAGTGGGATGTGCCTGCCCATGGCAGGGGGGTTGGAACTAGATGATCTTTAAGGTCCTTTCCAACCCAAACTATTCTATGATTCCTTAAGCCTTTGTGGAAATAAAGGAAGGAAGATGGCTCCAGGAAAAAAGAGACCATCCTGGGAGCTACCATTCCCTCCCGTAATCAACAGGAATTGCTTTCCTCTATGTCTTGCCACGTCTTACTCTGATGCAATGGCCTAAGATGGGAGGGAATCTGACATGGTGATTCGTGTGATCTGTTCCCGTCCTATACCCCTGTCCTATATTCTCCAGCTTCCTTTGACACAGGCATTGTAGCTGAGCAATTCCCACCTGGGGGAGGTACAAGAGGGAGGAAATGGAGAGGCATGGCAAGCCTCTCCCATTCTCAGAAAAGCTCCTTTAGCTGTGAAGACTCAGACATGCATTCCCTGTTATAAGAGCTGCCTGGAGTTTAACATCCCTTGTTCACCTACCAGAAACCCTATCAGCTAATAAATTGTGTCACTAATCTTTCACATTGCTACTAAGTCTCCTCCACAAAGTTGTTCCCAAAGGCTCCTGAAAAGATTCCTCCTCTGTCTTTTCAAGTTAACTCTCCTTTATTGCTGATTAATTGCTAAGACAGCAACACTGAGGAGTGTAATGCAAAACCCTTTCTACATGCATTGCAAAAGGCTCATTACTGTGTTTTTAACACTGGATATCTTATTTTTTTTTAAAAACAAGTGATGTTGGAGGAAACTAAACAAACCTCCAAACATCGTCACTTTATTTTCTTAAAAACACTGCTATTTTATTAAGAGATCAGAAACTGTATAATTTCTTTTTAGTAAAATAGTTCCAAATTATTTTTTTTTAATGAAGACAGAATCTCAAAGCCTTGTAGAAGACACTTATACAAAGAGGAAAAAATAAAAGCAAATTCCTTCTATCAGAAATTTTATTGAAAAGATATCAGACTGTCTCCCCCTCTGAATCTTGTTCAATCCTAAAAAAATCAGCATATTAACAGTTTATAGATTTTGATATAAGTAGTACCATCACTATCAAAAATATGTGTAAATGCAGCCATGAGGCTTCTCCAAGAAAAAAACTTTGTAAACACTGAGGATGATTATTAGCATTAGTTTTGTTTGATTAGAGTTCTCAGCTGTTACAAATATGGTCATGTTTATCCTATTAACCATCAGACATGTTAATTTACCAAAAGACAAACCTGCAGGTTACTACTGGACTGAAGTTAGTAATGAATCCCATTCATAATTAAATTCACTAGAATATTTCCACAGCCTGAAGACTCGTAAGTGGATCTTGTTTTTAAAATCCCTTTCAGCCAAATAACCACTTAACTAATTTCAAATTAAATATCTCAGTCAGGATGTTCTCAGGGAATTGCATTTGAATATTATTATAATGTCACCCAGGGAAATGTTTTCTTCCCGAGTAAGAAAAGAAAAAAAATAAAAGAAAAGTAAATAAACCATTCTTTTAAATGGGATTTTAATTAATTTTTCTAAAAGTGAATTTAGCAGTTGGCCACCTTGGTAACCAGCATCCTTCATTTACCCACAGGCTGTAAGCACTAAGCCCTGTTCACATCATTATGATAATGCACCTCTTAATTACCAACATTTATATCTTTTCTTTTCACAAATGCTGTTACTGGTGGGAACCAAACTGGTGTTATCTCTTTCAACGCATAGTAATTTTTTCAAACAGTTAGTTCTTTTGAGAGTCAGTGTTTGCTACAGAGGGCCTAGCAAAACACACGTGGCACTATCCAGATTGTCCCCTGTTGTACTGACAGAGGCCAGAGAAAAACACAGATATACTCGCACAGTTTTGTTTTTCTCATCTATGGTTGCTCTCCCTGTTTTCCCCAACTCTTCCATCTCCTATTGTGGTTATACTGCAAGACACTAGCTGGCAAGGATGGTCCAGGATTGTTTCAAGAAAGCCCTTTTTTAAAAATTGCTCTTCTATCAGATAGACTTTGAAAGCAACCCTGGCTCATCTTGATATCAGACTTCTCCAATAGTCGAGCTATGAGGTACCAGCTTTTGCTGGTATCCCCGTTCTCAGCCTGCTCCTACTTCCAGCCAGCAAAGAGACAGTGAAAATGAAGTGATTAAGTCTTGAGTGCGTAAAAAACACAAACCAGAAAATTTCATACCAATTCCTGTTTTAAGCTTAGTGGTGTCTATCTGAGCTGGGAAATTTTCTTTAAAAAGACATTTATTCTTAATTAAAGTATTTGTGTCCTCCTGTCACAAAAAAACACTTTCAGAAGAAAGTGAATTATGGAAGAAAATATAAAGTATTCTGCAAGGTTCTGCGGAGCATTCTCATGACAGAAGCCCCATTCAGTAACATGATAATGAACAGGCATATAATGCTCCCCATTTCTCTACCTCTGTAGCCATGAAGGAAAGATGAGTCCATGGAGGAGGTCTGGAAGCCACTACTTTTTTTTTAACAAAAACCCATGAATGGTAATGTCATTACTTTTTTTTTTCATTTAGTCTAATGACACACAAGGAAAAAGAAAGGAATAACTATTTGGAAGCTAAAATACGGGTATTCACATACACGAGGGATCCGTGAGTGTGAATTCACCCGCTTCTAGCATTGTTTTATTTTTATTTTTTTTTTATGTCCTGGGTTTTTTAAAAATAAAAATAGAAAATTAATATATAGGGTGGAAAAAATGTGGGTTTTTTTCTTGCAAAGATGAAAGCCATTTGCCTGCTTCTTGAGCCATGCCATGTAATCTTTTATGAGCAGGGCATTGGGAAGGAAAAGACTACAATAATTGCTACAAATTCTGCATCCTCAGGCAGGCTGCCTACTCATAAGGCATTCCACAAATTAGCCATAAAAATCCTTCCTTCTGGGAGGTGATGGTGCTCTAAGTGGTACGAGACAAGCACTGCTTAAGTAATAGGATCTGAGCACTGATGGTCCTCCTTGTACTTCTACTGTGGCTTTTTGACCCATTTTGATGTCTGCATGTCATTCTCACCACAGCAAGTATCTTCTCATCAGAAGATTGTAGTTCAGATCCCAGCACAAAACACTTTATTTGCCTCTCTCTGAACCTCTCTGAGGGTGAAGCTCTGCTTCATAGCACTTTTCATGGTATATATTTTCCTTTTCTCGATCAGAATTACCATGCTGCTTAAAAAAAAAAAAAAATAAAAAAAATCCTTTAATGAAATCATTAGGAAGAAATATCAGCAAGCTGAAAAGAGAGAAAACAGAATGGCTCCATTATGAAATGAGAATAGACCTTGCTCTGCCAAATTGCAGCACACTATGCCTCTACCCTTGCTTTGGAGGAAGCTGAGAAGCTTGTGGTGATCTGTGCAAGCAAACAAGAAGTCTCTGGGGTGATATTGCTTTAATCACTTCAGTGAGTAAGAGAACCAGGCAGTGGTAAGTTGACATGTAAAGAGCTCATGAATAAAAAGCAGTGAAGCACAACCTGCTGCACAGGGAGACACTGCTCCTCTCTAGAAGTCCTTTCAAACTTAATACCAGGGGTTTTAGCTGAGTTTGTATGTAATTACACTCTTTAGTCATGACAACAAAAAGGAGGATAATAGAGTCACTGGACCCAGAATTTCAGAGTCATGTAGCTCCTCTAGGAAAGAGATCTTCAGCCGTGACTGGATGTATCTTGCCAGCTGAGGAAAGATCAAGCAATTTCTGGTCTTCCAAATAAAGAAGCAAGATCTTGTCGTAAAGGACATGACAAGTGACTGCTTGCTGCGTTTATGGTGGTTCCTAATGTCTTCTACTCCAACAGACAGACCACGGATAAGCCTTCTTGCTCACCAAAGTGAGATGATCTGCTAATTAAAGCCTGGGCATTAATGTAACTTTGGCCTAACTCAAGAGTGCTTTAATTAAGTTGTTTCTCAGGCCTTCTGCATTTGTATTTTCAGTACAAGTTGCTGATGCAGCTCACTTGCTGTCTGAAATGATAGGCTGTCTTGCAGACATAGGACCTGGTGAAGCATGGCTTCAGCAACGTGTTAATGAGCAAGTGTGACATCAACAGGAATGGGACTGAGGGCTGGGAAAAAAAGCAAGAAAAAGGTCATAATCCTGCCTCTGTGTCTGTCTTTGGGAGATTGCCAGGATTTTGTTCCCATTCATCATCCATATCATCATTTAGAGGGCATATAATGACTGCTCCAACAGGATATTTTAGCTGTCCACACATTGCAATTGACCTAGAAGAGGTCAATTGATGTCCTACTGAAATCAGCAGGAACTGATTAAACATGCAGTGATTGTGGCAAATGGTATTGGGTGGGAGAAACCAATGTCATTCCACTGACAACTTCAATAGAAATCTGACAATTTTCACTAGAAATCATTCAGATGCTCTCGAAGTGCAATGCAGTTATGCCATTATTTCCAGCAAGCTTCTAATCAGAGCATACATCTGGGATAAAAAATAAAATTAGTGTGTAATTCTTTAAACATGGAAAAAAATTACGATGCAACTTCGTTTTATTTCACTCAGGCAGATGTGATTCCTCACTGCCACCGCCCTTCCCTTCATTTGTCCTCATGTGTTTCATTATCAGAATGTCAATGTAATAAAGTTAACTGTCTTTCTTGTAGTACAAAAATTACAAGTGAACACTTAGAAGCCTAACAAATGTAGAGATTAAAACAAAGCAAAAAAACTAAAACTCAGAAAAGTAAGACAAAGCACTTAGCTTAATCACACAAAAAATATTGGTAGAAGACCTTTAGACATTACCTTAAGAGTTGCAACCGGCAATTTCACAAGCAGCATAAAATAAGTGGTATCTTGCTTTCTCTTTGCAAGACAGGATTTTAGGTGAAGGGGAAAATGATACAAAATGCCCTAATATTCTTGATTTAGATGAATATGCCCAGGCTACTTGGAGTCACGAATACCACCAAGAGATGGCAGCAGTTCATGCATGAATTCATTTACTTTATTTAGTTTGCAACATTATTTTCTTTCTATAAGGTAGAAGGAAATTAAGTTATGTTTAGCTTATGATACAAATCGCTTCCATTATTATTAAAAGGAAAGGAGAGGTAGAGATCAAGGAGAGAGGGAGGAGTAGTCTTATGAAGGACTTTGGAAATTTGCTTTAGACATGCATGCAAGGACTCTTTGTGGGAAAGAAATGAGACTTATTTGCTGTATAAAACAACCAATCCCCAACTCCAGTTTGAAATCTCTCATGGGTGTACATACTGTACGTCTACAATACTAACTAGTGAAACACATCTCCTGTGATGTGCTAAGAGAGGAGGGCTAAAGAGAGAACCACGAGGCTTATCTTTAGTTACTAATCTGCATTTAAAATAAACACTCTTTTACATTGTGTTACTGATTTTGAATCAATCTTGAAAACTCAAATTGATATCTTTCTTCAGGACCACATCTTGTCGAGGCTAGACACTTTCAAGTAGCTTCCATAGGTTTTAGTGATGAAAACGTGACAACTGTAAAATCTAGCAACTTTTTTGGATAGGTAATAGAATTAAAAAAGAACAGCTTATATCACCTCATTTGTGAGGGCGGATTACTTCAAAGAGAATGTGGAGTGGATGAGGCACTGCTGCAACAGTCAAAGGAAAATACTGCAATTATTAGTCATATCTTATATAGGACTGAACGGAGAGACAAAGACACATTCCAACTCCCTGATTTAAAGGAGGAAAATCTTGCATTAAGGGGCTGAACTAAAACAACTTGAGGGATTCAGCAAATGTTTGATGACTTGGGGAAAGATGTTTGCATGAATAGAAAACTCAGACTATAGCTCAGTTGTTTGAATAAATATGTATAATCATAAACTTGCTTATCCTACTGGTAGATAGCTAGATAAATATACAACCCTTCCTTATGTTATCACTGCTAGAATAAATGCCTTTGCATTGTGATCAGCCTAGTTTACCATCACTGTCTTTCACAGCGTCAACAAATTATGCTTTGCTCCGTTCACTGCATCAGAGTGAAAGGAATAGTCATGATCAAAATCCAGAGTGCAGGTAGTCTTTCTAAGGTGGCTTTAGGTATGATTTAATGCTAGCCTGCAGTCCAGGAGGGTGATTGCTAAGCACTATAGAGCTTACAGGCTGCTCGACTGGACAACCTGAAAAAACAACCAACCAACCAAACTATAAAGAGTTCTTTGTATTTTCATATGTTTAAGCACTGCATATATAAAGGACCACGTTCATGGTTCATGTACCTTACCAGTATGGTCTGGACTGAAGCAGAGTGGCTTAGTGCTGCCTAAAAGCTACGAAAGTCCTTGAAAAAGCTGTAGATCCAGGAAGATCTGTCTGAGAAAGTCTTGCAATTGCCAATACAAGCATAAAACCAGCTTCTCCAAGTACAGCCTACTCCCTGCCTTGATGATTAATGCATGCATGGAGGATGTGGAGGATCTGCCCTTTGGTTCCCTTCCTTTCTGGTTTTGTTATATAGGGATGAAAACATCAAAATTCCCCATACCCTAGCTGTGTGCATTATGCATTGGCTGTCACAGTAAAGTTTCCTCTTATTTTCCCCCACCACAAATTTTGCAGTTCAGGTTGCAGAGTGGTTCTGTTTAAAAAACAAGAGGATAGTGCATATTCTATTTCCAGAGTAATCCACGTCATAATTCAGAGTCGAGATTTTGAGTCTTCCTTGTCCAGAGCCCAGATTTCCTATCTTTAGAGCAATCATTTAAAAATCAAATGTAATTCAAGAGAAAGGATACAGCAATAGTAGATTTCTTTCCAAAAATCTTGAGTAGTACCTCATGATTATTATAGTCTAATTCTAAGTGGCTGTTCTTTCAGCACAGAGAACATTCTTGACTGTTTTTCAGAAATGACTTTTTCTTCCATTCACATTATTCGTACTCAAGGTAAGCTAATGCAAGCAGTATGTATCTTTGCCATAGATCTATGGGGCGAGATGATACAGTTAAATAGTTTCAAGCAGTTCACTTACATGCTCTTGTAAAATGACATTGGATGACATGAAACATTCATCTTTTCACCTACAACTAAATAAAACACTAAAGTACGGTGATTCTGATTTATATATATAGATATAGATGGATATATTTATATGGAGTACGTTTCTTAAACAAATTCTAATGCCATTTAAACTTTATTTAAAAATCTGAACATGTCAAAATTTGTATCATGAATTAATGTGCATAAAAAATGGTGCCAAGTTAGCACTTCAAAATTAATTTAACGAGCAAAGCTCTGTCAAATCTTTCAAGAAACTTTCATGTCATTTGCTTCATAAGTGATGAAGTATCCATGGATGCTCGTTTACAGGCAATAGCTATTGTTGAGCTACAGTTATTTTCAAAATGACCACAGGCCATAAATTCATAACTTATTATAGAGATCCTATTCACTTCTTTTGTCAGTCCTTCACTGCTTTGATTCTATGCTAATGTAATGCAATTGAATCTCTTAGGGTTGAAAGAATATAAAGGTGTAGTGACTTTTTTTTGGAGGATTATTGAAAAGAAATTGATTTAACAGATCAGCCTGCTGCTGGAATAAGACTAAATTTTCATGCTTGTGCAAAATCCTTACAAAGCTCTTAGGACATAAGAAGGAAGTATCCCATGGACTTTTACTGCAACAATGAACCCTCTAGGAACAGCTTCTAAAATTCCTAAGATATCCATTGGAGGGCTAAGCATTATCACCTTAAAATCTTCTCTATCCATCTAGGCAGTGAAAGGGTTGAGAAAAATCCTGAACATGAGCAAAGTATTCCTGTGAACACCTTGGATGGAATTTATGGGAAAAGGACAAAGCACAACCACAACAGTAGGATAAGAATGTAGATAGCATGGGGAAAAAACAGTAGGCAAGGAGAGATACGATTTTTGAGCAGGTCTTTTCGTATAATCAAATCTATGTTAGTGCCAGAAGTGTAGGAAGTTGGTGGATTATCACCTCCTGAAGAAAGAAAAATTCCCATTGTAATGATTTTTTTTAAAATCAGATGAAATTTTAAATAATTGAATGTATATATAGCAGCTTTGTTTGCGTCTTTAAAAATATTTCACTCACCCTGGTTTTCTCATACAAAAGCCTCCCCTTCTCATAGTATTTGCAACTTGGAATTTGAACAATGTCTTCAGCTTAAATGTTTCTGAAATACTCAGGGAGGGGCAGGGGGAATCCCTTTGTAATAACTTCTAAATAAATTCGGTATCAATTTAAACTATTAGCAGAAGTTAAATCAAAATAATTAGGATATTAAAATACTTCGTACATTTCCAATCACTGGTTTATTGCAAATCTGGATCATTTCCAAGGAACAATAATAGAATGAATACATTAGAATGTTTCCTTCTCCTTTATATAAACCATTTGCTCACGAGAAGATGATTGATAACACGCATTAAAGACAAAATCTGATTGATTTGCCAACACACTTGAGCAGGGGCTGGAAGGAAAGCAGAATAAACTTCACATTAACAAAACATTACACAGGTGCACGTTCACACACACTAAGTATATTAACCAAATAAAAAAGAAAACAACATAAAATCCTTCATAGCACCTCTTCCCATTAGAAAAATACACTAACCCTGTGCATTGTAAATGCTAGATACTCCTTGTCATGGAGAAAGAGAGATATTTGGAGATTCTGATAGCAAGTGCTCTGAAACTATTCAGAAAAAAAAGCTAGAGCAGGGTACAGAGGGAGACAAATGTAAACGGATTGCAATGTCAACTAAGTTACTGGCTCTGTTTTGATTTTGATCCCTCTACCCTCCTCTTCACAAACTGAAGACTTATGTCTTCCAAACCGTGTAGCCTATTAGGACTATTGGACATAAATAAACTTGGACTGTGCAAGTCCTTGGGTTGTGGAAGTTGCAATTCTTTCTCTCACAGTCACAGAAAGTGCCTGTCTCTGATAGTTGCCACATTTACTCTTAGGGAACACCCCAGTTTCCATCCTTAGCTGTAAAGTGTTCTGAGCTCTGGTGCAGTGTCCAGGGTGGCAAGTGTTACACACAGATATATTCTGCATGAAAGGGCTTCTACCAGGCGGAGAAAGCAGGGCTGCAAACAAAGTCCGGTCCTGAGGTGCATTATCACTTACGGAGGAACTTTATCACTTGAAGAGATCTATGTATTCCCATGACTCTTCAACAGCTTTTTTGGTTGGAGTTTATTTACTGCATCCTCCTGCTAGCATTTCTCTTCTTTCTTTTCCTCCCCACTGAAGAAGATACGAATTGCTGTACTGGACAATGTGAACTTTTGTCTATCTCAGATAGTATCCATTTACAGGATACTTACAAAGAATATAAAAAAATATAAATATTCAGCCATTCTTGGTACACTCCTTCAGCTTTCTGAAGAGAAAGCAAATAGTACATCCCTTTTCTTTTCAGTGCAATGCATTTAGAGTCACTTCTTGGGCTGCTCAGGTGTTCATGAAGTTGCAGAGTCACCCAATGTGCCTGAGGTGCACCCTAGTCTAGTTCCTGCTGCAAAGGTTTTTGCACCTTAACCTCCTAAGGAAATCAGTCTGTATGCAACTAATGTATCCCAGCACAGACAGAGGAGGAATGAAGAGTGCTAGACATAGCTACAGCCCACATAAATGGGGAAGAGAAGAATTCTTCTGTAGTGAATTTGAAATAAGTATAAGCATTCTTGGATCAAGTGAACGTGATCCTGCCAACGAAAGACTCCGGTGAATAAATGTGTATTACAGTATAAACAAGAGAATTCTGAGTAGAGATCAAGATGCTGTATTTCCCTGGCATTTGATAGTACTGCAATCGCTGCAGGAATGTTATGTCCAGGTCTGTCGTCTGCAGTTCAGGAAGGATATTGTAAATTGTTCTGAAAAGAGGAATGAGTGAAGTATTGAAAAACACTCCCCAAATACAGATATTTAAAGATCCCAATCCAATTTACGGAGCAATGGAGTAGCTTCAAATCATTTCACACAGATTTCAGTGAGGAAGGCAAGTTTACTATTGAAACTCAAGCGAATAAAGCTACAGTAAGCCCAGGATTAGAATCCAGAGTTGAACAAAATTATGTGATAAAATATACATTTTTTAATAGGGAAGATATTAATCATTAAAATAATATAGCAGGAGCTTTCACAGTATCACAATTTTAGACTACTGTAAAATGCTTATAGATTTTGCTTTAATTTGTTTTCTTTCCTGAATATATTTTTTAAATAAAATCTTAAAGAGAATGTAGTTCAAAGCATGATGGAATATCCACAACATAAAAATAATCCCTTAGAAGTTGTCTTTGGGTCCCTTCTGGATTTTGTAACGTAGAAGCTGATGACTCCTGAAATGCCTAAGGATGTTCAGCAGCACCTAGCAGAGCACAACTCTATCTCTGCAAACATATTTCAGTGCTAAGGCAAAGCAAACCCATACCTGATGCAGTGGGCCATTAGTGTTTGAAAGTAAATCCTTTGGGGTTTAATTTATATGTCCTAAGATCCCCGTTTAAAAATGTGTTTCCTTTCTTGTAAGTCAATGCATAACTCCCTGCTAATCCTCCTCATTTACATTGAATATTAGCTTTATGAACAATGGTACTAATTAATCTTGCATAACTATAATTTAGTGGCTGGGCTGCACAACAGCATGAGAATTAGCATGGAACTGGGCACCAGGTTATCAGATTAATTTTCTGGGTAAGTCTTATTATGTTCTGCAGGATGGGCACAGCACACAACGAATTTAATTACAAAGCCTTTCAATCAGCTTTCTTGTAAGCCAGAAAACTATCTCCTAGCCTTTTAACTTTACAGAAAGCAATGTGTCCTCTGAAGTCATTCTTATGTTATACTTGACCAGCTAATCACTCTACCTGGACACTAATTATTAGTAGTAGCTAATGACTAATATCTAATGACCTCTCCTGCAAGGTCATATCCCACTATGACCATGGAATTGATAAACACATTTCTAAAGTGGAAATGACTGGCTTACATACCTCTTCTCTATCACCTAAGGAAAAAAGGATCGCAGAGTATAAGGGAGACTTCTAGGCTTTCTTAATGCTAAAATGTTTGGCTTGGAGAGATAAATATTTTTATTTCATCAAGAAAGGAAAACGCAAGCCCAGGCAAGTGAAAACATTCAGAAGTGAGAAAAGCAGCATGGGACTACAAAGAGATTGCTGCAGATTCTCCTTGTTTCATTATTTATATTTCCCCACAGTGGCAAAAAAAACACATTCCTGTATTCCATACAAAAGCTAATGCACTTAATTGATCTAAGTAATTTCAAGGCGGCTGAATAGCAAAAGCCTCCAGAGTGGAATATGCTGACTTAATGATCACATAAAATTGCTCAAAGTGTTTTTAATGTCATTGTAATTTCTGAGTTTATTTAATAGTTGAGGGGGAGAAAGGGTAACATTAACAGTCATCTGTGTGGCTTGCATGACTGTATATAACAAAGGAGCTATGTGTATGCCACAGGAGCCATCATTTTAAAATGGTTACAGTAAAAATGCAGTTATACTGAGCATTTACTTTAGACCATGGCACATTTTAATGAGGATGATACTGCAGGGGGATTCAGGACACCTCAGATTTGTTTCTAAGCATTTGACCTTTTAAGGAATCAGTCCATTTCTTAATTCCACTGATTCCTTCCTTTCTTTTTCTTGGTTTCATCCATTCTGTTCATAAAAACTTCAGCCAAGAGCTGTCAAACTCAGATGTCTACCACAACATAGTTGTAATCCACATTACACCTGCAGACTATATGGTCAAGCAATTTTTTAATTTTTTTTTTGTTTTGTTTGCAGATGAGGGTCAACACATTCACAGGCAAAAAGTCCAAAGATGCTATGGGCCTATTTTGAAGTACAAGTTGGTAGTATGTATGCAGTTTGTACAGATGCTTTTTTCAGTGCAGGTTACCTCACTGATTTCAAAACAGAGCTAGGTGGAGTAGCAGCATGAGATGTTCTGTAGGATATCTTTATTCTCCCCAGCCCAGTCTTTGATGTTGAAATCTTTTCCCCTATTTCTATCAACACTGATCAGAATTAATTTGAAATATTAAAAAAAGAATTAAGATTTTAAAGCGAATTCCATATTCTTCTCTATTCCTTCTACCTCTCTGCTCTGTTTGAAGTTATTTTAATCTTCTCTCAACCTTGCCATTTTTTTTTTCCTATTGGACTTCTCTAATTTGCCTCATTTCTAAGTCATGATGATATCCTCAAGACACAAATTCATAACTTCTTCATGTTGAAACTGTTCATTAAAATCAAATTTTTATCATCTAATTCTGGCTTTTTAGCTAATGAAATCAGAGTAATTATAAATATTCATCTTTCAACATTGCATATTGACATTTGAATACAAAGACTTTGAATGGAAGAAAAGCACCGATAGAGAACTTATTTTCTTTCCTCTAGCTGCAAAGGAAATCACCTCAATCATAAATAAATAGATTAAAATACTCTCATCTAAGTTCACTTCAATATTAACTTTATACTGCCATTAAGGTTTGCCTGAACCTGAATGATAAGGGACTGCATCTAATTTCACAAGATATGTTTGGCTTGCTCAGATCCATTATTTAACAAAGAGAACTGAAATTCTCTTCAAAAGAAAGGTACTGCTCATGCTATATTTGATCCAGAGTTCAACAAGAGCTTTAACATCTTCCAAAAATATTAGAATTTACTGAAGGAGAGAATCACTCAGGAGAACTTTTAGTACTTTTTTCTAATTTTATTTTAGTTGATGACTCTAGATGAAATTAATGGCTGAATTTTATGGGACCACATTTTTATTAAGAGTCCTTTCGACACCAAATAGGTACCCCACAAACTTATAAGAATTTTTGGCAGTCATCACCAGAAGTTATAGATACTGATGGATACTAATATATTGATGCAGTAGTCTGAAAATAATACGGGTAGGGGAAAGACAAGCAATCAGACTTGTAATAGGTTAGTATATTACCAACACAGGATGGGGATCTGATCCCATGTGTAATTCTGCAGCTACAGATGCTTTTGAAACAATGTGGACTGGAGAGATGGATGTCAGTTCTGCAGGTAACTACTTTAAAAGAAGGCTTTGGAAAATCACAGGTAAGGTATTGTAAGTATAATAAAGTAGGTATGATGTTTTGAGAAAAAAATGGTTTGTTGAAATCAAAATGAAATATCTAGTAAGATTTATTTTTATTAACTTTAAATCCCTACTCAGTTTCTTGAGAAACTGCTTTGTGAAATGTGGGGCTGCTCCCCTATTAGTTGCACTCCAGTGAGGCAGCCAACCTTCAGACTGCCTTGGAAATGGTCTCTGCGGGGCTTCCACGTCCTGTGCCACGGAGCCAAGAGTTTGAACAAACTGAGAGCCCCAGCACCCCAGTTCTTGTTCTGACTGTAATCTGCAGTCTTCGAAGCAAGGAGGTTTCGACTCCACTAAAACTGGGAATTGACCTAAATATCATCATAAGTGGAGAAGTTGATCTGCTTTTTTTTTTTAGATCTAAGAGCTTAGACCCCTAGATTTGTCCTTATTCTATTTTTTTCACATTATACAATGAAACAATGTTCTGTCTCTCTCTTTTTTTAAAAAAATGAAACAGGCACTGAGGAGAAAAATGCTGGAAAGAGCGAAGATGGTAGACAGAAATCCTTCCCTCAGCCACTAAAGAGATGTTGTCTCACTTCATATTTTATTCAGCAGGTCAGAAGAAGTCTGCCTAGTGAAGGCAGCTAAAGTCATCATTGCCAGTCTCCACAACGTAAAATTACTCTGATTCATGCAATCTGCCTCTGTGGTAAGATGACTCACAATAAAGACATAATAACCACTAAAATGCCTATAGTTATTACAGCTAGATGATTCTGAGTTCGTGTTAATCAAAAGCTTCAGTTTCAGTTGTTTTGATGTCTGTTGGAAAAAATGCTCTTCTTGATATTGGATCAATGGATTCATAGAACAGACACAAGGGAAAGTTGTTTCAGGCCCAATATCAGTTAAAGGAAAGTATTCGTCATGGACATTATGTCACTAAAGAGAGAATGGAGAATGGTGTGATTTAGTAGCAGAGACAAGAGATTCCTGCAACTAAGAGCATGTTCTTGCAAACTTTCCCTGGGCATGAGGATAAGCCAGCCCTCCAGAAATGTGCAGCTACAGCTTTTCATGCTGGAATTGTGAGCATGTGTCTGTACTTTTTGTGTAGTAGGGACTTAGGAGATAACTGACAGACCACCCAAGAATGCAGTGATTCTGGGGTTATCATTCATTGGCTCAATGTAAGAATTTTACCTTCTGGTAGTCAAAAAAGAAAAAAACTAACACTTCATGCTACATGAATACTTGTACTACTTCAAAGTAGGGAATGTTGAACTCTATAGCAGCCTCTTGGCTGGGGTTTTACTTGGAATAATGTAAAAGGGTTATTCTGGAAGTCAGCTTTTTGGAAATAAAAAAGATCTGGAAATTACTGCAATTGAATATACGCATGAACAGAAAAAGGATCAAACAAAGCAGTCTTACAAGAGCTGTAATTTACTTCTATTGACAAGTTAGTGACATTAATGCACTGTATACATGCATTTCAGAGAGGTCAGTGGGAAGTCGCACATGTCTTTTTTCAGAAGATGTAAATGACAGGATAAATATTTTGAAAGCATTAATCCTAGAGAATGACAGCTACATAAAGTTAATGAAGAGAGGATATGGAAAATAACCTGGACCTTGAAACATTTTTGTTTTCAACCCAGTGCTCAGTCAAAAGTTTTTCACTCAAAAGGCTCAAGTTTAAGGATTACTGGGGCAGTTAAGTCAAATCAGGGCCACACTGCAGCCTAAAGCTAAGTAAAGAGCTGGTATAATCAACTTTTATTTTCCTCTGGGCACCAAGATCCATAGCCAAAATGTGCTGATACCAGTATGTTGGCTTGTCTGCCCCACTGCAAAACCCTAAAGAGGGTTAATATTACTCTTGACAAGATCAAAAAGGCAGCAGAATTAAGGGCAATTGATTCTTCAGGGCTCTTGGCAATTTCTAGTTTTCCTTTGTATGATATCTGAGTCACTGTCTTTTGGTATCATTGCTGCAAGTCTCAGATATCTAACCCAGTACCCTGAGTGCTATTGCCAGTAAATTGTATAATTCATTAAGTAACCACAAAGGGGTTTATCTAAGTTATTCATCTCTTCCATGATCTATGATGCAACTCTCTGCATAATACTATAAATAAAACATCTCACTCACCAGTCTTTTTCACAAACTTACATACTAGATGCACGTGAGAAAAACAACACAAAAAAAAAGAATGCAAGTGTACTTTTTAAAAGGCTTTGTTTGGTTTTATCCCACGTAATTCTAGGCACATAAGCAGAAAATCTAATTGGGGAGTCTGGTCACCTTCAACACCTTATGTCTTCATTGAAGAGCTATTTTGATCTCAGGTGCCTCTCTTCTTTCAGGCTTTTTTCCCTGTTTCTTGCAGTGGAAGTGCCTGACATCCAGGAACCTGACACAGAAATGTCAATTCTTGCCTAAAACTGGGTGGGAACAGATTATGGGTTTTGTTATTCCCATTTTCTAGTATATTATCCCTATTTCTCTCCCTGTGAATTTTCAAACTCTTCTTCTAGATTTAACTATTTTCCATCCCCCATTTTCTTTGTTTAGGGCATTCCTTCCCTCTGATTCTCCTTTCTTGCTCACTGCACCCTTAGCTGTTCATCTCCTTCTCTCTCTCTGTATTTAAGTAGACATTGAATTAACAGTAAGTTTTCGCATAACTAGTCTTTGAAAAGAATAAGATGTTTTGAAAATATAGATCAAAAAATTATTACAAATCTTGTCTCTAAACTGCCAGAATAGAAGCAGAAGAATTTGAAAGTTTAAGAATATTTTCCCTTGAAAAGAGATTCTTAAATTATTAGGTGATAGTAAAAGAACTTAAATTAAAAAAACAAAAAGAAAAATCTCAAGACTTTTAATTTCAAGTTAAACAAAATACCTTGGTGCAATTCTAGATTAATATTTTACTTCGTGTTTGTGCTTTTCAAAGTTTGTTGCCATTAAGGTGTGAGCAATTTTTTTATATCTTTTTTGATCTACCACAGAAATGAAAGTTCTATTATTCAACAAACTCTCTCTCCTGTTCCTCCTTTCCCTTCTAAGTTTGAATCATCAGTTTTCTCTTTGTTGGCTGCTATTGACATTATATTGTCTCTACATGGTCTAGTCCAACCTCTCACACAATAGCATTCACTGGTCTATAAACACTAACAAATTAATTCTATATTCAATGGAATGAAGCAGTACAATTGAAAGAGATTGAGCGCTAGCAATAGAGAAATCGTAGATGCTTTTGCAGTGTGATATAGCAGTAAAAGGAACGACAATGCAATTTTAGGCAATGGACAGAGAGACATCATATTATGGAGAAAGAAACCCCAAACAATAATATTCCTCTGTATGGTTTAACTGTGACTGCACCTGGAATATTATATTCAGTCTAGGACAGCAAAGAGGTAATGCAAATGCGCATTCAGAGAAAAGTGTAACAGTTGATATACTGGGGAAATTTTAAATGAGCTCAATAAGACAGAAAGCATCACAGCTGGGAGCAAAGCACATGCTGCTCATAGGGATCCAGATGGGAAAGTATCTTCTGAGGAAGGTCAGTGCATCACTGGTCTGTGTCTACATCCTATCTTTTCCTTCGCCTATTCCCCCAGGATAAACTCTTCTAAAACCAAATTTTCTGACAAACAAGCCACAAAAGCAAATTCCCCCTTGTCTGCAGGCAGCATATTTACTCTCAGAACAAAAAAGATCCAAACCACCCTCCAGAGGTTAGTAATCTCTGCCCAGCTGCACAGGCTGGAACTCTCAGGACAGTTTATTTCACTCCTTTACCTGTCACATCTTGGAAAGACAAATGCCACAAATGGGTTTGGTAAAAAGCTGTCCATTTCCCACTTTCACTTCAGAATTTAGCTCAAGATACTAAAAAATGGGCTACAACAAACAAGATTAATAATGGAATTAAATCAACTGTGCAAGACCCAGCCGAGATCAGGGTTCAGATATTCTTCAGTTGTGCAAATATGTACTGTGGAAAGCCTTGAAATATCAAGAATTTAAGCAAACATCCTGTGACAGCTTGTTTGTATCAGATTACACAGAATATTTGCTTTTCATGATGCTTTGAGAACATCTGCACTGCTCCTGCCCAAGCTATAAAATGTAGTTCTGCAAGTGATCTTCCCCCAAAAAGACACATTATGCTTCACCAGAACAATAGGAGGCTACTCCTCTAGCCTCAGAGAGTTTCTATCCTTGTTTCTGTGGAAGAGAAAATATTTTGCAGGTGGCTGCAAGGAGCTGTGAGTTGAGACTAGGTGTAGGTACTGAAATTTCCCAGTTGATCATATGATATGGAAAGAGCTTGCTTCTTTAGAGCTGGAAGAGACCCACTGGATCATCGAGTCCAACCATTCCTATCAAACACTAAACCATGTCCCTTAGCACCTCGTCCACCCATGCCTTAAACACCTCCAGGGAAGGTGACTCAACCACCTTCAGATGACTCAATCGTAAAGGTTGGAAAAGTTATCTAAGGTCATCCATCCAGTCCTATTGTCAACCAAACACCACCATGCCTACTAAACCAGGTCCTGAAACACCACAAATATAGTTTGCTGTGCATGGAGTTTCTCAAGACACATACCTAAGAAGCGAGTGGATACCTGGTGAGGTTCAGGTGTGGTGCAGTGGAAGGCTTGGGAGGCCAGCAGTGATAACTTCATTATCACATCTCCAGGGAGACCAGTTGAGAGGTCTGAGCATGGTCCTGTGGTCTCCAAAGCTGCAGAAGGAACTGACATCACGAATTTAATCACACCTGAGCTGAAAATAGCCCACACTCAGCTGAACGTCCTTGAAAGGGGTGTGGTATGACAGCAAGGGGTACTGACTTAAGTGTGACAGGAAGGAAATAAATCTATTGTCTTTTTATATGGAGGAGATGCATGTAGGATATTTTATTAGGAGAAACAGGAGAAATCAATCACTAATATATAAACCCAAGAGTTATTTGAAGTTAAGAATTAGTTGTGCAGTAGGAAGTAGAACTTACTAACTGACTCAACTATTACTTAGGAATCTACAATGAAAGAGCTAATTTATTATACAAATTAGACCAAGGCAGAATAAGGCATTCTGTTTAATCATAAAGACCTAAAGGGGTGGAAGTCTTGTAGTTCTGAGCATGACTGAACATTCTATGAAGTCAAATCTCCTCACTTAAATGAAGGCATTAAAATAGAAGGAAGAAAGTAAAAGAGGTCACACTGTTTCATCAGGATTGCTTTCAAGTAGTTAGTCACTAGCTCATTCATTTTTTCAGGAGAAAAACGGCTCAGGTTTCTCCTAAAGCTAACTCAGCTGCTGTATGGTCCAAGAACTGGCTTGTTAAATGACTTTTATAAACCAAGAAAGGTCAGGATTTCTTGTCAATATTTCTGTCTGGGGGATAAGTATGTTTTCTTTCTCTGCTCCTAGAATATATTATCTATATATGCTCTTAGTGACATTAGCAATAAGTTGACTAAGTGCTTGATTAGCTGATTGGTTCACAAGTGGAGATAATTCTTATCTTCACAGGCAGGAAAAGTGCCAAGAGGAAAAGCTGCAGTTCATTTCAATGTTAACCACAGGAAACCTGAAGCACATGCAATACTATTCCCTTCAAGGAATTTTATGTGTTAATTTTGGTCAGCAGCCAAATTTCTAAGGATTATATTAAAACTGTAGTCCCCTAATCAGTAAAATGCCTAAATCTGTCTACATCCTATCCTCTTTCTTATTCTACCTGGCCTGTGATTGCTTTCTCAACTCCAATATGCTATGGGAAGGATGCATGGATTATCTGATTCCTTGAACTTCTCAGGTCATTCTGACCTCCACTGCTTCACTAGAGATAGATGGAGTGAATATCAAACCCAAGGCTTCTTTTCTTCCTGCTCCAAGTAGTTTGAAAGTAAAAGTTACAGAGCAGATGAAAACATTGCTTTGCCATTGGTAAGGCAGCCAGGGAAGCCGGCTTCAGCTTTTATTTTCTTTCATGCCAGTGAAGTTCAGTAGGAAATTTAGTATGAAGTTCTGCAAAACACCTAGGCACACTTTGTCTTTTAAAGATCTGGTGCAAACTTTTATGAAGTCAAGGCAAACTGTGAATTGAGTACAGAGGATTAGGATCAGGCTATAAAACTTCTGACTTAAACTAATTATTTCAAGATCCAGATATTCGTCCAAACGTTCCTGAATTTTAGAGCTGCTTCTGTGAAGGGTTCCGCAGGGAAGTGTCATTATTTTTAATCAATTTTTGGGATTCATAAAGTAAGCTGTTGTTGATTACATGATTTATACCTCCTCTCCATAGACTTGGAGGGGCTTTATGCATTATTTTACAGCTTTATTGCTTATTATGGAAATGACATTATAATAGTAGTTTCAATTATAACCCTATTAGGCAGGTAATTGACAACACAAGTATACTATAAAGTTACACTTTGCTTGCTTCAATACAAGTGTTGTGTTGTGTTCTTAGGCAGGCAGTGCTGATAATCAGTACATAAATGATTTCCTAATTAACTGCTTCTGTCAAAATTCCAGTTTCGCTCAACAAGCGAATTGGCTGGGAGTTCATTTGTCTCTTTCCTTTCCTGCTCAGCTGTATCACCTCCTGTGATGAGACTCTGTTCTTCTCACCAGGATTCTTGCCCAAACCATGGCAGCAAGTGCATACTGTCGGTTGTACTCTCAGTGATAACATCTCTTTCAAGTTTATAGCTGCAGAATATCACTGGAAACAACTGGGCGGCAATGCTTGAAAGTGGATTCTGATCCTTATCCTTGCAAGAGGCTTCTAAGGGAGTCATGGGTATTCAGTTCAACATTATGGCTCTCAGCATCTTCTCAGAACAATTGCAAATGATACCTGAAATCTCAAATGCCTCACAAATTTTAACTTATATTTCTAATGCATCAGAAAACTCAATCATGATTGATGGGATAACAGTGAGGAGAGATCAAGTCCTGTGTGAAAGTATAAATACCAAAAAAAAAAAAAAAGCCAGGGAAAACACTAGGAACAGAATACAGGTGTTTAGAGGCATGCTCTTCTCTTTGAAATAAGGTAGGTGACAGTTTAAAAAAATATTGCTGTAAGTGATTTTGCAGGTAATTAGCAAAGGTCTGAAGTATGCCCCCAGAAAAGGTGGTTAAAGGTTGACCTGTAAGGAGTGACACACTCCTCCCTTTTGCTGACTGAGGTGCTGAGACATTTGAATGTGGATTCCTCCTCATATCAGTCAGAAGGATGTGCGAGATGTACAAATGGTTTCCTCTGTATGAAAGACTGAACACAAAAGAAAAGCAAGTGTTGTCCTCCTTGAAAATTTTCAACCAGGCACCTGCCTACAGCCTCTTAAGAAACTGCTTTATATATCTTAGCTCTGAAACTTTCAATATACTACAGCTATGGCAGAGCTATGGGGGAGACAAGAAGATTCTCATCTGTCTTAATTATTCTTAAACATTTAGGCTTTCCTAGACAGCTACATGAGACAGAAGATGAACTTCTCATAAAAATTCTTACAGGTGTGTTCAATCAAATCTCACACTAATTTACCCATGAACAACTCAGGGTGACCTTATGACCTCTTGTTTGGAATCAAATTCCTGATCTCCCATCCTGAGATAGCACAGATAGATTTTCCATTCAGATATCTGAAGTGCCTGCTGTAGAGTTGGAACTATTGTCATATCAGTTCAAAGAATTAGCAAACTATCATTTTTGTCCAGCTGCCACTGATCTTGTTGCTTTCATCATGACAGATCATTGCAAATCTCCAACATGTAGTATGTTTTCTGTCATTTCATTCCATATTACTCATTTTGGTGCACCCTCCATCTTTTCTGGAAGGGAAGATGCAAGAAAATTCTCCTCTCACAGTAACAATTTCTTTTTAATCTTTGAGCTTAAGTTGACTTACAATTATCAGTTTGATCCATTCAGTTCAGAGAGATTCTAGTAAGACAAATAAGGAAGTGAAATTTGTTTCATCTTTGCTTTCAAAATGTTACTTCTCTTGTTGCAGCTCAAAGGGAGAAGGAATGAAATGCTACTTTGATATCGCCAGGTTCCAAAGAGTGTGAGAATTACGGTGTTTGTTGGATAACAGGCACAGTAAAGAAGACAAAAGCCCCTGTGGTCCCTGCTCACATTTAAAAAAACCAAAATGGCATCACTGATAGGAAATACCTTTCCTGGCTACAGGCAATCGAATCACATTGCCTGTTTTCCCACCTGGCAAGGGCTTCCAACCCCACCTTTTTTAACCTGGAGAAGAGATAGGACACTCACACCCAGCCTCTCCTCCTCTGTTTATAGATACCTAAAAGATCTCCTTTTAGAGGCCAAGAAATCAGGTCTGACTCACTGGAGATATTTCTAGTTGACAGATGATTTTCTGCATTAGCTACATTTCAACATTGTCTGTTTTCTCTATACGAGTTTTCTAGGTGAAGTCATCATTACTAATAAAGCCAAATAGTGTGGCACTATAAAATGGAAGTTTACCTGCAATTCCATTTATCCTGCTGATCCTAGCCCCACCAATCCTGTTAGAGCATCTGACTGACAACTAGAAATGCAGATTAGAAGCACAGTCTGTTTCAGATACTTCTGTCTAGGAGGAAAATATTTGGCACCAAGGAAATAAAGGAGATGGTACTCAGTACTAGATTGATAAATATATATCACAAAATAGGGTGTTCAGGCAGACATGCTAAAGAAATGAAACCTGGCCATTTCATGCCATCTACCCAGAATGTCAGTGTTACAGTTTATATGCGAATTGAAATTAAGATTTCAATTGCTTCTAAATTAGGAAGAAGTGCGCTGGCACAGAAATTAATAAAACACAAAACCAGAGAGGACAACAACAAAGGGATGTGCAGGGGTTTTGATTATTTCGGCATGTGGCCTGAAACGCGACACATTCAACAAGATGCAGATTTGCATAATGTAATGAGGCTGGAATCAATGTATCAGGAAAACAGACTGAGTGCTAATTAACTAGACACTGCAGTAAAACCACCAGGATGGCAGGACAGCACAATGTAGGAAAACATTCCAGGGACAAATGGATAGCAGTGTTAATTGCATTAGAAAAAAAAAACTTGGTTAGAATACTATGGAGTCATTGCTACAAACTTTAGCAGAGTGTTCAAAAAGATTAATGTCAGCTTAAAGTTTGGAGCTATGGGTTCCTGACAATTGCTAGACTGGCAAAGGATCTGATCAGTTCTTCTCTGAAAAGAGACCAAAACTATAGCTTAGTGCCACAGCACTAAGATAGAGAGCAAGAAGCAAGGACTTCGTTCCCTCTAGGCATGTCTGCTACTTGTAGCTTGCTGTATTTTTAACCTGTACATGGAGGTCATTTATGTTGCCTGGTAAAGGACTCCAAATATTCTTTGTTTGGTGCTCTGACAGTGTGCTGTGGCTGGAAAAAAGAGTTTGGGCATCTTTACTCCTTTTGAGGACTAAGATTTGGGACTAAGATTATTATCTCTTGTGTACAGCATCACCAATCACCTAGAAAATCCTAATGCTTTCATCCTCCTCTTTCCTGCCTTCAGGATTCTATAATCAGAGATAAATTGACAAAAAAAAAAGTTTTCAATAAAAAAATCATTAATATTTAACAGCTGGAATAAAACTTAATAATGTATGTATGTCTATTTTACATGAAGTTCTGTAATCCACTATCAATAATGTGGGCATCTGAGTTTCTTTAAGCATCCCAGGCAGTTATATTAAGATGCTATTGTCTTTCTTTATAAGGATTTAGTGGGTATCTGTGGATGTGCAAGTAGCTGTGCATGGGGAGAGTAAACTTTGGAGGATCACTATGCCCTCTGTGTACCATGCTCATAAAAAGGAAGAGGAGCAGAAAATTCTTCCCAAGTCTGAGGGCAGCTGAAGAAATTGCTCTAGAACTCAGGTGGCAGCAGTTTATATTTCTAGCTCACTTAGAAGCCTCATGATGAGGCAGTGTTCTGGGAAGAGCTCCAGGAAAACTTTATGACACTTACTTTTGCTTTCATTAGATAAGTGAATTCTTCAACAACTGTATTAGGTGATGAGAAGAGACTTAGGAATCCTGCTCAGCAGCTAGAAAGAATGATGAGTTCATTAGGTGTGTTATACTGTTATTCTGGCTAATGCCACCTGACTGCAGAACTCTTCAGGAGGTGAAAAGAGTGTATATGCAAATGAAGTTATCAAACCTGGAAATGGAAAATCATAGGTAATAGATGTGATGAAAGTATTTTAACCATCTCATTGGATAAAAGGGAAAAATTAGTCACAAATAATTTATGTAGTAGGTGATAGGCTTATTTGTTTAGCAGGCTAGCCAGAATATTTTGCTAGTGGTTATGAATGACCACGCTCCACATACCTAACTCCATGTGAGAACATTAGTTTTTCATAATTTTCTATGGAATGCCTTTCCTTACTGTGACTGGCTTTTATACACAGAGTTCACACATCCTTTGAACATCATTTAGAGGAGAACTAGAACAGATGTTTCTCAATCAGATAAAAGAAGAAATAATTCCAGTCTGAATGTTTTAACTAAGTGAAAAGATAAAAATGAAAAGGGTTTTTCTGTTTGACCATTAAAAGAGACCCAAAACTCAAAAATGAAAACACTCAGATGCTTACATTTTAGAAGTTTCTGAGATATGAAAACTGTAACAGACTTTCCTGCCCATTAGCTGTGGACTGGTGAGGCAATTGGGACCATGGGAAATAAAATGATGTTAAACCATTGATTGAATTCCATAATACTGTTATTAGAGACCCAGGTTCATCTGTAGGCAGACAAGTGGGGATACTGAGATGAAAAAGCCATAAAAGGAAATCATGTTGAGCTAAGGGAACCTCTTTTTCTCTCCTTTCCCCCTCCTTTCAAGCTCATTGGTATTAATATACTTTGATACATTGACCCAGCCCAGCAGAATTAATTTCTTCTTGCTTTGTATAAAGTGATTCACCGCATCCCTAGCCACTGCCCCCAGGGAAATAAGTTTATACAAATTCCTGTACAACTTATAAAAATCAAAGCTGAGAAATCCTTCAGCTCCATTTGCATTTGATATGGGTGACAGGTTGGATCTGGTGCTTCTTATGCCTCATCTAATTTCACATAGAAGATCTATATCCTTCCCTGTTCACATTCCATGTATATCTTCATTCTGGAAACTGCTAATGGCTTTTTCAGAGGTGAAGGCTGGTGTGTGCCGAGTTTCTATTCATAAATAGTGCCTGCTTCCTTTGAGATGGGCTCTCCCAGTTAGCCAGAATGAACTGCATCCCTGAACTCTATCAGGAGTCATGAGGGAAAAATAAATGTCTTCTGAGTACATGGATGAATGCATGTAATGCTCTTAAATTATTGTGAAAGTTTCCTCTGGGTTTGGCTTCTACTTCAACATACCAAGCCCCTACAAGCTAGTAGATATCCTTCAGGTGTTAAAGCATTGCCCATAGCTATACATTAGCTGTGGTATTTATCATCTGTACTTGAATTCATCCCTGCAAATCTCAGGACTAACACAATACTCAATCATGCAGGCAGCACATACAGAAAATAGAAAACAGTATGGGGCTGCCTCCTTAGGGAAAATCTCGATATATCAGCGCATAATTATTAACTTCATTTGTTAAGGAATATGTCATGATTACAGCCCCACTGTAGGGCTTGCAGCACTCATTGACCTTTCAAGGAAACTCAGCAAATAACTGATTTTAACTGCCTGATACCAACCCCCCCCCCCCCCCCCAAATAATGCAACAATAAAATACCACAAAACCAAAACCCAAATACATATTTGGATTTGATCTCCAACTGAAATTATTTTAATTTTATGCAGTCAGAGAAAAGGAGTATAGAAAATGTCAGTAAAGTTACACTTATAATCACCTCAGAGAAACAGGATTTTGTCCTCTGTTTTGTGGAGGTGTATCTTTAACCCATTTCTTACCCTTTTTTTTAAATTACATTCCTGGCAGTTTTCTATGTAAGGTATAATCGACTTTTTTTTTGAAAATACAATTATTTGTTTGAACATGTCTGACTAAATTGTTTTGACTTTTTTCTTATTTTAATTTTTCTTTACTCTTACTCTCTGTAAGACTTTGCTCTTTATATTTTGGTGTAACCAACTCAACCAGCCTAAAGCTGCAATTTGTAAATAAATATTCTGTGGAAAAAAAAATATTTCCACTTCAATGCAACATATTCTCTCTCAGTCAAGGAAATGAAACAGTGTCAGTTAGTTTGATCCCATATTTGGACAAAACACATTAGCAATTTTCCTCTCCCACGGTCCAAGTAAATTCTACATTCACAGAATAACCAGGTTGGAAGAGACCCACCGGATCACCGAGTCCAAAACACATGGAAACAAAACAGTTCACATGGAAACAAACTGTTAGATTATACAGTATACTAGATTAACACTGTAAAGAAGTACAAATCCCAGCTGGGAACTAGCCCTTTCTGGTAGATCGTTCCAGAATGCTCCTAGGCATTTCTCAGCCAGCAAGAAATTCAAGCAAAATGTCAGGAAAGCTTGATATTTTAAGATGTATTTGATAGGAGAATTCTGGCCTGTTGGGTTGTGGTGGGTTTGAAAATATTTTCTGTATTTCAAGTTATTGTTTAAAAAAAAAAATTAAAAATAAAAAATGCCCGAGTGCTGTCAGTCAAAGATTTAATATGATAAGAATAATTATGTTCCCAAGCCATTAAAGCTGCAACACTTGCTCTATAAATGCTTCAGGGAATAAACTGCAATATTGTGATGGTAAAAGCTGAAGAGTGTCACTAAAATAAAGGGAAACATTGCAAAGAAATAGAGGGTTTTTGAGGCAAGGTATGACAGGTAAGCATGATGAAATGCTAATTTATATCCTTCACAGTACAGTTCTTGCTGCTGCAGCAGGAACTAAACTCCTGTCATTGGAGAAGAGCAAATGTTGGAGATAGACAGCACCTTGTTCCACAGTGACAAAAATATATCTTTGGAAGTGATCAGCGCAGTGCCTCTGAGTCATGAGGCCCCTCACTGCTCTCTCCCAAAGGGCTTATCCTGACACAGCACAATGATCTCCACAGAGCTGAAATTTCCTGCTATTTCCCTGCAGATCAGACCTGCAGCGAAAAACTGGGAAAGCATAGAGGTGCTGATTCCTGCTTTGAAGCTGCTGGGAAATGGATATAAAGAGCTTCAAGAAGCCCTGGTACAGGGCAAGCTGGACAGGGCAGGGACAGCATCCCTGCAAGGTGAAGTGGACTGCAGAGTCACTTCCTCCATCTATCTTTTTTTCAGCAGCACTGTGGATGAACTCTGCCCTTCTGAAGCTGAGGGATGGTTTTAGGTTTAATTTTTAAGCAGGTGGTCAATTCACTAACTGTACTGTGATTTTGTGTTGAGGACCAGCCCATATACTTTGTATATTTTCACACCCAGACATCTGGAGTTGGTAAAACTAGATCACATCGTACCAGTGAGAGGCAGTTGCATGCAGTGTGTGATTAACAAGAGGAATATAATGGGGGATTGGCTGCATTATGGAACAAAAGGATTCTGTCTTTCCTCACTTCTTTGATTTTATTAGTTCTGTTGGTGACTTAAAATCCATGGGGTACAATACTAGGAGAGTTTAGAACAAGATAAGAATGACAAGATTAAAAATAGAGCCTTAAGTGCTGTTCAATAGTTTGGGAGCATGCTTCATTTTTATCTGCAGAGGAATTAAAAGAGAAAATCACAACTTCTTTAGACTCCTGTCCAGAGAAACCACACAATCATAGCTTGCATAAAAATAAATGTTTTGCATATTGAGGAAATAGTCTGTTAGACAGGTCCATAGAACATTCTAGTCTTATTCTTCCTTTCTCAAATCACATATTATAAAACCTCAGAGTTGATCATTCACATTCTCATAAGAATAAACATACCTTTGACCAATGAGAAACACTTGACAAAGTTAAGAAATGGGCAATATACTGTCAGTGCAAACACATGCTAATGAGTATGAAACCCATTATATTATACCCAACGTATTATACATTCTGCCTCCGTGACACTGAACCCCACAGGGCCTTAGCTGTTCCTTGCTGTGAAAGCCACATTCCTCAATGCAAACCTTAGCATCTCTATTTCAATCTCCTGTCTCAGCCAAAAAGGCAAATGTCACAGTTACAGAGTGCCAGGAATTATTTCTACAGAGTGCTGAGTTTAAATTTCACTGGGAAGAAAAGCAAAACAACATAATGATTTAAAACCACATGAATATTAGATATGTTCCTAAAAGTCTGGGATCCAGATGTATGCTGGATTAGTTTATCTATATGAAAGGATGAAAATGAGTAAGGTGTCCCTGCAGACTGTGAGATGTGACATAAGCTCTTCTCATACAAATTCCCCAAGATTTTCTTTCCTTTTTTTTTTTCCTCTTTCCCTGACATATTCTATGTGTTCAACTTTTATTTTTTCAACATCTCCCAACTTGGGAAAGTGCTGTTGGATGGATGCAGCTGGGATGAGGTGACAAGCATGGGGCAGCATTGCAGACTGAAGCAAAACTGCATTGCCCACATTTAATATTTTCAGGGCTTCTCTATCCTCATACCAGAGACTTGCAGCCACTGGGTAACATCCCCTGTTCCACTCTCAGTGGCTCGGATGCCAGTACTGCTGGACCTCATACACCCTCTAGCTGAATAACTGTATCTGTATCAGAAGCCAGGTACAGAACATTTTAATTTACTGGAGACATTTTTCAAAATAGGAATTACTACTACTGATTTGGGGCAGCAAGATTGAACAGTGTGTCAGATTATCTATGTGCAAGTCTGATGGTACAGCCTTGTCTCAGCTTAAATGTAGTGTTTATGGGCATTTTAGGAGTACCATAGCATTTTAAGAATGCGAAAACCACCACAAATATTTGTTTAAACACTTTTGTGTTATTAAACGCTGAGAAGTACCATAACCACCCCGCATCACAGACGAAGTCTGAGGGAACCATTTGATCAAGGGCATTAAAAATACGTTGATGCAATTTATCATATTTACTCTTCTGCTATTTTTTGTCCTTAAATGAATTATGTACCTATTCCAAATCATCAGTTCCCATAAAATATATACCTCCAAGTAGGAATATGCTAAAGGATGGATGAAGAACAGAGTGGGCATGGATACAGTGTCTTATTTGACATTGCTTATACAAGAAACATTAAATACACAAATTGATTGATTTGTATGTTTCATCAAAGCTTGATTTAAGTTATCAAGGGGAGAATGCCACTTTGCATTCATCAATAGATAAAGTCAGGTCAGAGTCAGGCTGTTGGCTCAAGCCCTGTTTTCATATTGTCTTTGTTGTACTCCCTATTCTCTTTGGTTAGTTTTAAAGGCACAGATGTGAGGCCCTACTCTTCCTTTTCCAATGTTTTCTGAAACATTTAAGTGAACAAGTCAGTAATGCCACTCACTGTGTCTGTGCAGGACTTGCACAATTGGTGAAGTTGCAGGTTGGATAGCTTTTAGACTTCATTGTTGTGTCAGTGATCTTTTCACAGCCATGGAGAACTCTGGCTAAACTCTCTGCAAGCTGAGTTAAGGTGGAATTTGAGGATTTTTACAGCACATATGAGAAAGCTTCAAAAGTTTGTGCTTTTTTTATTCTTGCCCCTTTGTTCAGTTATTTCTCTCCTTCATTTGACCTCCAAATCTTTCTGGTTTTTAGGGGAGTAACTTCCTAATTCTGATGCTACTCCCCTGAACTGAGCCTCACCTTTTGTCAGCTTGGGATCAGTTCAAGAAGTCCTCACTGGGGGAAGGGACTCAGTCATTACTCATTTCAGATACAGGAGGTGCTTCTACAGACACCTCCCAGATGGAAGCCTTATGTGAGTCATGAGGCTTATTCTTTGACCTGGATTACACTCACTGCACAAAGACAGGTCAGCAGTCAGCTTAGTTGTACACCTGCAAAATAAAATGTCCAAGCTCAAAGGTAGGTCTCCAAACCAGCCTAGTTTTTAGCACCTGTGTTATCTATTGATTTTAATGAAATTTCTTAAGAGCTATGCCCTTTTAAATTTCATATCACTTTCCATTAAGTGTCTCCGTAAGTGAGGAGTCAACTAATTCTAATTGCAGACTGATTTAAAAATGCAGTTCTGCTCTTTCTGCGGCTTTATTGGCAAAATACCTTTCTGAGATGTGTTTTCTTGCCTTTTTAATATATCATTAATTATAAAGGAGGCTTGTTATACTCTAAAGTAAAGATGTCACATCTGTTAGATAAGTGGACAGTGAAATCTGAAGCCTTATCTGTAGGTGAGCTGAATGCCAATATTCAACAGCTCTGCTGTAATTAAACAGTATGATTCTCACTCTAGTTGGGAACATAGGAATGCAGGAACAGTATTAAGAAAAGGATGGATTGTTATTATGGACACTGAATCAACAAAGCACATAAGCGTGAACTTCAGATTAAGCACATATTTAAGTCTTCCTTCTACTGCAAAACATGTTAGTGTAAGCGTATGTATACTTGCCTTACACAATATTTTCATTCTATTCAGAGAAGAAACTTGCTGGGCCCACTTCAATGCGACCATCTCATAAACTTTATCATATCCATCTTCACAATCCTCCTGTGACAGAAAAATAGGCTATTATCTTCATTCTTTTTCACCTAAACAGGAATTTGAGGAACAGGAGAAAAAAGACTAAACTAATGAAATTATTTAGGCCCCCAATATCCAACTGATTTTGATAATGTTAGGGCATCTAATATGCTTGGACAATTTTGAAAGCGTCATTAAGAGCAAAGTTCACTAAATTATTTTTGCAAATAAGAGTCCAAATGTGTAATCCTGAAAGATACTTTATGATGAATCGGCATCCCAGCAACTGCAATAGTAGACACATGGCAAAGCAATTGAGCTTCCCTCTTCAAATAAATCTCAAGTGAAAGTTAAATTTACATTTCCCAGAGCAGACAAGGACAGTTTAACCATGCATCTAATGCACCCATGTTTACCAAGGCTATGAAAAACTAAACAACATCTGAACTTTCAGTTTTGACTATCACTAAGGTGTCCTTCAAAGTCTATCAGGTGCTTCAGATCTCAGTCTGAATTCAGACCTGAAAAAGCATAAAGTCAAGTTATACAGATTATGTCATTGCATTGCCAAAACATTTCAAACTGCACTTAAATTGGTATCATAACATATAGTTGGCTTGCTTCATTAAAAGTAAGAGAGATTTAAGAAGTCTAGGAGCTTTGAGGATTAAAATGTGTACCATTTGTTTAAGAGTGCTGTAGTACAATGGATGATCCCACATCTTTTCTATTGAGTTGAAGAAATCTAGTGAGACACAAATAAGTCAGGGAGAGTTTCAAAAGTACTGTGAAACTCAGTAAAAACCAGCAGAAATTAATAGGGGAAAAAACAGAGGGAAAATGTTGAGTTAATTGGTCTGATAAACTCTTAAATTAGATGAGTTCTGTTAATGAAATAATTTTAAAAAAACCTCATTTGTCTAAAACTTTGTAAAAATCTCTTAAACATATCTCTCTTCCTTAGTAGTTGAAATCAATCAGTTTCCTTTGGCTGAAAATTCTTAGGGATTTACTTTAAATGTCCAGCGTCACGATATGTTGCACCTTCCACTTTTGTTCTTGGTTCCAAGAAAGCTGCCAAAGGGCAGGAAAATGCATCTAACTTCCATTAGCCTTTTCAGTAGGACTGTCATAAATTTCTTCCCTATCCTCAGGATACGTCAACAGGAAGACAGACCACTGTATGCACAAAGTAAAACTAATCTGTTACTCAAGAGAAAGGTAATTTTGTTCCAGTTCATTTATCTGTGTGCATAATTTATGATATTACAGACCAATGAGTCTGGCATGGAAGAAAAAGAACAGTTGACTGAAAATAATATACACTGTGTTTTAAAAGCAGCTAAAAGTTTTAATTTCCTGATGAGTTCATTTAATCCAGGTAGATGGCTGTGCTCTTTGATAAACAATTGAAAAACAAATTGCATTTGCAAAAACCTGCATGCACAAATCCACACAAAAGAGGATTACATTCCTAGGAAAACATGTGAAGCATATTGAAATAAGAACTGTGATGACAAGAACACAATAAAGCAAAATAATATTGGGAGATAATACAAGAAAGCTTTGTGATGAAACACTGATCATAAAACGCTGAACAATGACCTGAACGGCTATCTGCAGGTTATTCTTTCATTCCACTAAGTTTATTTTAGGGCTGGGAAGTATTTAGTTGCAGATGCTGCCTTCCAGGACTGTTAAGAATTGAGCCAGCAGCAAAAGGATTAAAACACGTTAAAAAATTGTATGGCTAAACTAGCAGAGACACTTGATGCAGTTCTTCTAGTTACTATTATATTACAACGTTTATAGATTCTGTCAGTCTAAGTGCTGTGATGAGATTAGTTCTGCTCAAGAAAAACATAGGTGAAATAAAGTAGTAATTGCAAAATGTGGTATTGTGGGAATAGAATTTCTACCCAATTTGCCATCAACAGGGACCCTAAAAGACCTGAGAGGTGGGCCTGTGCAGACCTCATGAGGTTTAACAAGGCCAAGTGCAAGGTCTTGCACCTGGACTGGGACAATCTATTACAGGCGGGGCAGAGAAGGGATTGAGAGCCGCCCTGAAGAGAAGGACTTGGGGGTACTGGTGGGTGAGAAGCTAAACACGACCCAGCAATGTGGGTCTGCAGCCCAGAAAGCCAACTACATCTTGGGGTGGCATCAGAAGAAGTGTAACCAGTAGGTCTAGGAGGTGATTCTGCCCCTCTACTCTGCTTTCATGTGACCCCACCTGGAGTAGCGCATCCACTTCTGGAATTCCCAACATAAGAAGGATGTAGAACTGTTGGAATGAGTCCAGAGGAAGGCTACGAAGATGATCAGAGGGCTGGAGAACCTCTGGACAGGCTGAGTGAGTTTGGCTTGTTCAGCCTGGAGAAGAGAAGGCTTCAGGGAGACCCTATAGCAGCTTCACAGGAGAAAAAGCTTCACAGCAGCTTTACAGGAAAACTGGGGAGTGGTTCTTTATCACGGAGTGCAGGGATAGGACAAGGGGTGATGATTTTAAGCTGAAAGAGGGGAGGGGAGATTTAAATTAGTTAGTAGGAAGAAATTTTTTTACCATGAAGATTGTAAGACACCGGCACAAGTTGCCCAGAGAAGTGGTGGCTGCCTCATCCCTGGAGGTGTTCAAGGCCAGGTTGGATGAGGCTTTGAGCAACCTGATTTAGTGAAAGGTGTCCCTGCCCATGGCAGGGGGGTTGGAACTGAATGATCCTTAAGTTCTCTTCCAACCCAAACCGTTCTATGATTCCATGAATCTATCTTCATGGAAATACCCTATGCCCTCTTCAGCAGAGATTTCACTGTGGAAGAGGGTCTGGAGAAGTTTTAGTTATATATAACAGAAATGTGTAACAAAGCTGCTTTTATTTTTCATTTCAAACAGCTTTTTAGGCATCTGTTCAGCAGATTTTAAATATGGCATCAAATGCTGAAATAGCTTGTGGGTTTTGTTCATAGATTTAAATTCATCTAAGCATAACATAGTTTCTCCTCTTTCTCTCCCGGGTTATCTTGTTTTGGTCTGGATCAGAATAAAAGTAAATGTCATTACCTCAAGACTCCTTCTCCTGACGTATTTGTAACAGTGAAATTTAGTCCTTCCCTGTTGAAAGTTAGGAAGATAAGACACGGGAAGGCTGTATGTGAGATCATGTTACAACAGACACACCATGGGTCATCGAAGAAATAGGATCAGAATTTAAAAACTTGAATCAATGTCCAGTGTTACAATAACTGCACTAGAGCTGTAATGAACAGGGAAATGAATTACTCTCATTAGGGGATAGCTAAGAGATTTAAGAAGTCTGTCATATTTGGGAACAGTGCTACTGCGACACTTAGTGCCTAAGGTCCACATCTTTCTGCTACTCCTTTTGCTGTGCTTCAATTGTAATTTGTTCAGAAAAGAGATGCTCTCTTTCAAAACTTTCTCTTGGAGCAGTTCTCACACTTAGCTTCATCAAATCTTTCCAGGCAAGTTAGTTGTATGGAGTCCAAAGTAATTTTGCTTTCATACACACAGGGGCGTACTTTTAATCTAAATCCATGGTGAAAACAGTGCCTTACACTGCATCTAAACAAAAGAATGTATCTATCTTTTATGGAAATATATTAATATACATGACACAAAATAGAGCAATACCTACTTTTTAATGTCAACACTGGTGTCAATTGTGGCTGTTTGAAGCACCTAGGACCCCATAAAAATATTATTTGCATTCCTAGTTTAAACAAATAGAAAGAGTATCAAAAAAATCATTATTTAACAACAGCTTCACATTATTTACTGCAGTTGCTTCATAGTCTTCCACTCAAAAGAAAAAAAACAAAACCAAAACCAAAACAACAACAAATCCCTCTTCAAATGAAAAATAAAGGGGAACGTATTATAATAGCTCAAAACAGTAAATTCCTGCCAGCTAAGAGATGGTCAGTGGGGTGGAATAAAACATCATTTCAAGGACATGCTCCTAATCTGTTTCTTAGCAAATGGTGTACACATCAAAATTGCTGCCAGTTCTCCTGGACACCTTAGCACCAAGAAACACGAGTATGACTATGATCCCATCTGAATCTATGCCAAAAAGTCCATCAGCTTCAGTAAGGCAGAATGCAGCTGGGAATAGGTAATAGAGTGAAGGGCTGACATAATCTCTCAATGTGTGCACTCTGAACTTGGGCGCTAAACAGTTGCTGTATGCTTAAGCTAATAAACCTTTCTGAAAGGCAGTGTGTCTTACTGCAGGCTCACCTGTACGCTGCTTCCCTAAAGCTCATTTGAACTGCTTTTTCAGGTATTTAGAATATAAAGAATCTAATATCTGTCTGGAAATAAACCAAACAAAACCAGATAGAGGATCCTAAGAAGCAACTGTTAACTCAGCCACTTGAGTGGGACCCACTGGAATGGCAGAAGAAGCCTGTCCTTGTGCTCTTCCATGGATCAGTAGGTGACTGAGGTTTTATATTCACTACGTTTAAACAAAGAGAAAGAATCTCCCTGGAAATTAATTCTGTGTCAGGCTAAAATCTAACCGATATCATCAAGGGAAGCTAAATGGCAGCAAGTCAACAAAGACTGTAGGGATGCAAAAAAAAATCCATTTGTCCCAAGTAGGTCAAGACCTTTCAAAGTATATCCTCATTTTTCCTTCTCATGTAGGATTTGGCATGACTTTGTGTGATTACTGCAGCACGTAGAGGAAAATTTTGAAAGAAGGCTTTATTACCAACCTTTTCAAACTGGTTCAAAGCACTAAAGCTGGTATTACAGAGGTGTACATACTTAAGTTTCCCAAAGCTCAGTCCATTGGCAGCAGAAAGATACACTTTTGATTTCTATGCCTAACTTGGACACCAGTGATGGTATTGTAGAGCAGAGCTATCCAGCTATGAACTGGGCCTGCAAGTTCTCATGCAACACAGCAACTCAACTGTCATGATGTGGACCTTAGTGTGAGGCAGGAGGTCCAGTTTCTCAGGCATGTGGCTGAGACTTGTATAACTGCAATCAGTTTGATAATATTTGGTGACCTAATAATTTCAAATCGTATGGCTGTATTGATTTTCCCTGTCCACACCACTAGCACCAAAACCAGTGTTGCTGGATCTAAGAAGTTATGAAGATGTGGTGGGTGTTTGTTATCGTCTTCTTGCCCTCCATACCCTTCATGTGAAAAAGGTGGAGCGTGGCTCTTAGCACAATACAGTTTTGAGATAAGTCTGTATTGTGGGAAATGCTATCACAAATGAAGATTTGACAGTGAGACCAGGGTCTGAAATATCTGTAAAACCTTCACTGACTGCAAATGTATTCTGTCAGCAAGAAAGTGATCACATCCAGGGAAGCAGGTGGCGCATCTACCACAATCTAAAATGCAACGTTAATTGTCCCCCTCAAACAACGTGTGTGCAACTTCACTCAGAGCTGATCACCACCTTCTCTGTTTTAGACTTTACTTTCTTCTTTAAGAAAGCTGCCAGGAGAGTGTGAGGCTGCTCTCCTCGTTGCTGCCTGAGGTAAGGATTGGGGTGGGGACGCAGCACAATGTAATTGCCAGTTGTGGCTGTGCCTGCCATCAACTGGAATGATCCTCCAGCTGATAGCAAGAAAAGGGGGAAGTCATCCCCTGAGAAGAGAAAACCTCATGTTTCTCAGTGGCTGGAGACATATTGTGCCCACATAAGGCAAGGAAATTTCACAGATTCTCTGATTGCTCTTGTCCCTTGTGCAGCAACGTGCAGAAGTGGAAATCAGAAGGGTATTTGAGGGAGGCAAAGAAAGTAAGGGATCCTCTTAACCAATATGTAGGTGCTTTTCTGTCAAAGGATGCTGAGTATTTATGATAATTCTCCAGGTACCTTAAGGAACTTTTATGTGACACAGCAATACACCATTAATTATGGGTTAACACTAACAGTTACATTAGAGTTTTTGGCAGAGGCAATTTGATGAGAGAAATAGCACCTATGTATTACAGGCAGCGGTAGAATAGTCATTCCTTTCTGGCTGGGTCACAAGCAGTTCCCCCATTCACAGAAGAGGCACATTTCAGTTGCCATACTATCTGATGCAGTAGTCTTCCCTGTCAGCATAGGATCAATCTTTAAGGGCTATATAAAATTGACAGGTTCATCCGGTCATCATAGTTGTAAAACCACAAATCCTGCTAAATGTCTCAAGTTTTGGATGTCCAAGATGATGCAGTTCATTTAGATAACAGATTATGAGGAAAAGCTTTCTCCTGACAAGGAATATCCAACTTTCTGGAACAGAAAGATCTAGAAAATTCTCTGACCTATAAGTTTTGTACAAATATGAGTTGCTTATTTACACTTCTCAATTCCGTTCTTTCATAAAGTCATGCTGTACTCATAAGATCCTGTTAAAATATTCAACACCTTCTACTCCAGAGATGTCTGCATTTCACAGGTGAGCAAAATGATCACGGCATGCAATATCTGTAGAGCACTTGCTGCACTTCTATAAGCTTTATTATTACTGATTCAATCCGTGTAAGAGGAAAAAGGGCATCCAAATGGCACTTAAGATGGAATAAGGACCCCTTCATAAAGCTATTAAGAAATTAATAGTTACAGGAAGACAGATGTAATTACATCCAGAAGATCGATGCAGATTTTAATGAAAAAGAATTTCAAGACCCTAAATACAAATTGAGATAAGTAACTTCTGAGGCTCTCCCGTATACACCCTGCTAAATGTGTCCAGGGAACAAAGAAATTTCAATGTTGTTACACAAAACAAAGCGGTTCTGGTATTCTACTGAAAATATTGAGGAAGATGGTTTGAGCTGCAAAACCAGCTTTTCTTTGTTACACGATTATGCTTTATGTTTAGAAGAGGTCCTGGTATGAAAACCTTCAGTGTGCTCACTGCAAATGGGGCAAATGGTATGAAAAGTCACCTCCTGTTGAAAACAGTTGCTGGTTTTCAGCAGAGTGGAAAAGATCTTAAAGGCTTTCCACAACTTAAGGACTTGTAAAGAATACCTTCCACCCCTCAGAAATCTTTGTAGAATGCCATGATAAGGAGGGCAAGTCATCATCACCCCTTGCCTGTGGTGGAAGCTAGAAGACAAGAAAGGACATTGCATGTTGAATACTTGTGTTAGGGTTTTAGCTCAATCAAGGAAGAGGAGGAGGACTGTCATCGATCCCTTGCTCTCCTTTATTTGATGCCCCTGGGTTTAGCATGTGCAAGAAACACAGGATCAAAAGAGTAATTCCATTGGACAGGGTTTTTTCTTTATCTCCTATTTGCTGGGAAGAAAGTATAAAAGGCAAACAGTCATAGCTGACTCTATATAGAGTGGGGTATTATATGGGAACAGAAGCACAGAGGAAAACAAACTGAATTAGCAAGTCCACACAAGCAGTGGTATAATCTGAAATAAGCCTACAATGCCCAACCACTTCACTTGCATCCAGTGATGAAGCAGGTGCTCTTCACCCAGGCAAATACACACTACACTGAATCGAGCGCTTTGTCAAAATACCAAAGAAGAAAAAAAAGAGTCTCCAACCAAACCAAACATAGCCAAAGCATCATAAAAACACAGCAAGGGTGTGTTTGGTGTGTAATGAACAGCTGAAAATGGTGACTCATGGAAGGAAGATTAGCATCATTTAGAGGAAAAGGCAAACAAAAGAAAAATATTTTTGGCAATGAGCTATGGAAAGGAAATTCTTTCTTGACCTTCTCTCTTTCTACTTTTTCAGCTTTCAAGAACATCTCTGCACTGTACTTACTCATGACTGTCTCAAAATCCCATACATTTGCACCTCATGAGGAGAAATAAAAAATAATGCTATACTTGCAAAATATCTCCAGTAGGTACAAAACTTAATTAAAAGCAATGCTTTGTCTGATCAATGGGGGAGTTGGAGGGGAAAAAAAAATAATCAAACTGGTCTTAGCACAAAACAGACATTGAAGAATAGCTGCAGCTAAAACATTGCAGAACACAGTGTGGAGAACAATTATTCACTCACTAAGAAGGGTGGGAGTTAGCTCTGCTCCACACTTGTGGCTGTTAGAGCTCTGCAGGCTTTGCAGGAAGCAGGTCAGTTTGTACCAGCCAAAGGTCTAGCTTCCAGCAGAGCACATTTGAAGGAATTTCCTGGTCAATATCTGCCTGAAGCTTATTTCCAGTACTTATTAGAGAAAATAAACTGTTCCAATGGCAAAACCAAAACCCTTCTCCAAAGAGAAATTATCAATTACCAAACTGATGACTTCAGCAGTACTTTGTGAGAGAGGAGGCAAAAGGACAATCTCTCAAGAGATTTTGAGGATTATTGGGGATATAATAATAAAATAAAGATAGCAACTTATGTCAGTGGATAGCCTGATTCAATAAGAATGTGACGCTGAAAAAAAAAGATTTACCAATAACAGGATAGTCGTATTGTAAAATATCAAGCCTAGATTCCTTTTCATATGCTCAATACTCGTTACCTTTTTTGCTGTTCTCCAAATCACTGGTACAATATCACTTATGGGCATACATTTGTCAGTTCCTATACATGACAAATAATATATTGTCTTAGTTGTAATACACTGAGCATATGGCTATGAGGTTCAGTTTGGAAAAACTCCCTGTTCTTACAGTGGGAATACCCTTGAAAATAGAAGGCTTTCACTAGAAAAGAAGAGGGTTGCTTAGCACCATACCATATGCAGCTACAGGGAATGTAGAAAGGGGTGTGGAAGGTCTTGCTGGAAAAAAAGATATCTGGGACTTTGTCTGGTCTCACAAAAGGTCTTACATGGTATAGGTCTAGCCCTCAATAGATAAAATATGCAAGATGATTATTGATAAGAATTTGAAATGTAAAATTGTAAAGACATGAGAAATGTAAAAGACACCAATTTAAGGACAAGGTTTTCAACCTACCTGTGAGTTTCCTCCTAGAGGTGAGTTCCTCCTGTTCTGTTCTGGGTGAAGCCTTTACCTGTCCATGGGTTTTCAAATTAGGAGACTGAGGGGAGACTTCATCGCCGTTTACTTCTTCCTCACAAGGGAAGGAGGAAGAGCAGGTGCTGATCTCTTGTCTCTGGCGACCATTGACAGGACCCGAGGGAACGGCAGGAAGGTTTCAGTTGGATATTAGGAAAAAGTTCTTCAATGAGAGGATGGTGGAGAGCTGGAAGGGAAGCAGTAACGGTGTCAGGCCTGACAATATTCAAGTAGCAATTGGGTAACACCCTCAGAAACACGGTGTGAATGTTGGGGTTGTCCTATGCAGGTCAGGAGTTGGACTCTATCTTTGTGGATCACTTCCATCTCAGGACGTTTTCTGATTCTATGAAATAGGATTCAGAATCAAATAGGACTCAGAAACAGGTTCTCCATCATAAATAAAAAGTTACCAAATTTGATAGCCTTCTGTCTATAGTATTCCCAGATGTGGCTGGGGAGAGATTAAACAGGGAAAAGAGTTTACAATGTGGCTGTACTGATCCACTGTGTTACCACATCAGGGAACTCCAATGGATTTTTAATAGAGAGCATAAATTCCTTTGTTTTCCATACTAGCATAGAATAAGAAAAAAGATATCTCAGATTAAACAGAACATTTTGTATGATACAGAAGAAATGTTTTTCTATTTGTTTCAATAGTAACCCTCCCTAATTAAATGTTATCAGAACTGATTTTTCTTTTCATTTGTTGGTGTGGGTATCGGACAAAAAATCAATTATTCATTTCAGCACACAAATAAAGTGTCCTCAGTACCTTTTGTAGCATAATGAATGTATGCAGCAGGATATGAAGTTTATTGGTTTTGTTTTGTTTTGTTTTCCACGATGTGTGAGACAGGAGAAATGTGAGCACTTCAGCCGCTTGCTACACTGTGCTGTCAGAAACATGCCTGACATGTTTCATAGAATCATAGAACAACCAGGTTGGAAGAGACCCACCGGATCATCGAGTCCAACCATTCCTAACAAACACTAAACTATGCCCCTCAGCACCTCATCCACCCGTCCCTTAAACCCCTCCAGGGAAGGTGACTCAACCACCTCCCTGGGCAGCCTCTGCCACTGCCCAATGACCCTTTCTGTGAAAAAAATGACCAGAATGTGAAAAAAGTGTTCCAGTGCCCAATGACCCTTTCTGTATCTGTGAAGCAGATGGGAAAACCTCCCCTAAATTGCTTACATTTCCATAGGTTTATTCCTTTTTTAGGCTCTCCTTCTCAAAAAAAGGACAGGCTTGGTTTGGGCAATACTCATACAAAACTCAGAGGGTTGTTCACTAAGAGTGAAACACAATGAATTTGAGCAGCCTTACCTAGATGAACCTCTGCATCAGGGAGGGGAAGAGTTGACCATGCATTTCAAGTGCTCTGTCCCCCGAGTTACTGTGCAAAAAGAGGAAAGGAAACAGGCAAATCCAATTCAACACTGGAACTCCTACACACTGATTTAAGTCTTCAAGGTTAGATTTTATTATCATGGAAACCAAAGAAGCCTGTATATCCTGTGTGTGTCCAGGACAATTAAATTTACAGTCTTCGTTGTCTTCATTAGCCTTCAAATTATTTTACCACAAAGTGATTGCAAAAATAAGGCAAATTCATTTACATTCACACCAGCACCTGGCCATACAGGATTGCAATGAACGTTGGATCCCCGAAAAGAGTCAATCTCTGACTGAATCCACTACAATCATTAAAGATAGGGTCCTGCAGAGCATCAAGATTCTCTGCGTGTTTGGTCTGGCAGCCTTCCTACAGTGCCAGACTGAGCCTGGATGAATCCCTAAGCTCTTGGCCAAGACAGCCCGGTGACAGGCTTTGGGAGTCTACCACCTTCCTCATTAGGGTATAATGTTGGGTGGTTTGTCTGCATTAATGCAACTCAAGCTGCAAGTCCATCTGTGTGGTGTTACTCATAGTCTGGGCAAATCTAGAAAATATTACAGGCAGATCCACTTTATTCTTATTTGTAGCATTAATAAAACACTGGCCTGTAGTAACTGAAACCATTTTGGGAAGAATTTGAGCCTGTTACTGACAGTGTCCTGAAAGCTCAGATTCTCCTCATCACCTGAAATATCATTTCCCCCTAATTACCTTCATAGAATCACCAGGTTGGAAAAGACCAACCATTCCTATCAAATACTAAACCATGCCCCTCAGCGCCTTGTCCACCCATCCCTTAAACACCTACTCTTTTCCTCTAATGCCCCTCTCCCACTCCCCACTGTACATCTGAAGGAGCACTGTGACAACAACAGAATTCATTAGTCAAGCCAGCTCCTGTTGCTTAATAATTCATTCCCCTTGTTACTCACTATTGAGTCATGGAACAGAAGGCAGGTGTCTTGATCTTGAAGGTAGGACAATAATACAATATATTTCCATTAGGTGCTGGAAGAAAGGTTACAATCTGCTTCATGCAGAATTCTATTAGGAATCACAGAGAGGGGAAGCAGGTTTGTGTTAACTCCTATAGACACCAGAGTGCTTTCAATCTATTTCTGTTTCATCTGTTTCCTCTGAAAGGTTTTTAACTAATCACAACATTAGATTAGTTCTCTTAAAACAGTAGGCGATCAATTTCACTTCAATGCCTGGGGAAAGAAATTTAAAGATTCCCAGATGTTTCATGGGAATCACCAAAAGAACATTCAATTGAGAAGCAATTCTGACACTAAATTATCTACCCAAGTATTTGTATTACACTTCTATCTGGGCATTTTTAATATCTTGAAGCATTTCCTATTTGTTCAGAAGGAAATGTGAATAGACTCAAGCAGAAAAGGTTTCACCTGGCTTTGGCAGCTGAACCAAATTATAGCTAGAGTTTCATTAATTCCACTTGGCTTTTAGTTCTAAATAGCTAGGGAAAAGACCTTACCACAAAAATAATTTAGTATCTCTGGTTCAAATGCCAATGAATGCTAGGAGGGTATGAGGTCTCCTTCTGTTGAGGATTATCAGCTGCCTCCACAGAAGAGAACCAGATGCTGATCTAATCCTATGGTAAAATACAAGTGAAATTTTTGCTCCTTGAAACATTCTGAACCATCACCATCTCATATCCTAAAGTATTTGGAGCAAATAGAAATAAACCTATCTTTCTTATTTTTGAGTATACATATGTGTGTGGGTATTAAAAATTAAAGTGTCTGTACAAAGATGATAAAAGCCTGTGTAGAAAAGACAGTTTGGAAATGTTTGGAAATGAAAAGACAGTTTTACCAAAAAGTTAAACATTCTGATGCTTCCAAATCTAGATATATGACTTAAATTTGATGTTCTAAAAAACTGACCTTTTGAGGCAGTTTGGCATTTACTTACCTTTCCTTTTTGCAAAACTTTATCAGCTTGGAGTGACAGCCTGATTTTCCAATACTACTATTTTTCCACATGAGTCAGGAACCATCTGGAAGAAAATCTATGTTTTGATGCTTGATAACTTCTTGTGCATTGATTTATGTCACATATTTGCGTGAACATTACCAATAACTATCAGTTAGTTTCCACAAAGTTCAAGTTACAGAATTTTGTAGGAATTTTGCATTGTTTAAGAAAGAAGGGAGAGAAATTCCATGCAACAACTTGATCTGAAGTTTTTTACAAAGTAGCTGACTCACAGACCTGTAACTTCTAGCAACTGGCACTGAAACAATGCATGAGAGAAGCTGCCCACTCTGCCTTTCACCAGATTTCATCACCCTCTTAGCTGAGGCAGCAGGACAATTGGTGGTCTCCTTCCAAGCCACTGCAATACAAAGCTTGATGTATTCGCTTCAGGATCCACCTGGAGAGGTGCCCAAATCTATGCAGGTGACATCCATCCTTCCAACAGGCAGCACAGGGTTCACAGAGCCAGAGCCAGCTCACTTCTTTTCAGCAGTGAAACCAAAAGCACGTTGTCCCTCAGGGCTAAAACCTGTTACCAGTCCTATCGTGTTCTGGGAAGCAGAGAGGAACGAGAGCTGAGATCTGGAGTTAGAGACATGGAGAGCTGTGTTGCCCAGTTTTGCAGCTCTCCTAAGACTGAGGTAAACAAGACAGTGAGAAACCACATTAGGCACAACAAAAGGTCTGCATCCCCTAGTCCTGCTCAGCAGCAAGTGGGGATTTCTGGAGCAGTATCAAAGCAGTGGAGTCACTGTCTTCTTGACAGCCCATCCTGATGCCTAAGGAGTCTCTGCCTGCTGTGCCACCACCTGATCCTGCGTGCTATGTTTTTAGGGGATGTCATACTGGCAGTAGATTTAGAGTAGCTAACAAATACTGCAAGAATGATAACTGAGGCAGCTAGAGCCCAGCAGAGACCAACTTGCAAAAGAATTATCTTTCTTCTCGGTTCGTCTCTGCGTGGGGCTGCAGCCAGTCTGGACATGGCAGTTCTCCCCTTTTGTTGCAAGATGTAAATGAATATAATCCTTTTGCTTGTTCAAAGTGGAGGCATATATGTTCCTAGGCAACCATAGTTTTTGGGTAAGTTTTCAAACTCTCTTGATTCTCTCTCCTAGGGTATAGACCGAGACTTGGCCATTTCAGTTTCCTATTGAATATTTATTACTATTTTCCATATAGAGCTGCCTAGTGCTTACATACAACTGGTCCAAAGTTCAGTGAGGAGTTTTATGCACCATCACTAATATGAACTATTTCATAGCAATACTAATGATGAATTCACTGTGCTAGAAAGCAGAGTCTTCCAGCTAAATCATAATAAAATCAATAAACCCAAACTTGAATAATCTACTGTGCATCCAATTACAATGCTTGCCTGCCATGAAAAGCAAATATGAAAACCTGCTTACTGAAAACACCCACTTACCCCTCAAAAGAAGCAGCCAACTGGTCTTTCCAAGGATATTGTTCTTTCTTTCTGTCTTCCCCACCCACCACTGTTAGTGTAACAGCAGACAGAATACATAAGAATTCAAACTAGATCTTCCTTGGAGGGATACAAAGGACAATCTAATGAATAATGCTTGGAAGTGATTTGTAGTTTCCCCCAAAGCGTGAGCTGATTTTTTATGAATAGGACTCAGCCTGCTGCTCTGTTGAAAGCCAAATCTGTGTGACTGATTTTCTTTTAATGCATTTATGGTAAAAAATGTTCCTGCATTTGATTGCGAGACCGATCACCCTGACACATGCAGCTGATATTCTACCTGTGCAATCATAATTCTACATGTACTGGCAAAAACAGAGAAAAAAAAAAAGCCATGTCCTAGCTGACTGCTTTGTTTTCTCATTTCATTAGAGCAAAGGCCATCTGATTCAAATTCTTTAAAGACACAACAGTTAAAAAGAAGCACTTCAGGTGCGCATTTTAAGATGGTATTTGCAGTGTTTAAAAGAATAGCCTACATGCATTTTGACTAGAGAGACTGCATATTGGAAAAGCAAAACTTGGTAAAAATGTCTCAAATTACATAACTGATTTTTGGATGTTCTTGTCAATATACTCAAGGAAAATTACAAGCTTTTTTAAACTTCATTAATCAGATACAGACAAGACCTAATTCCATGTGTCAGGGTAGAAACTTCTTGTCTTTGTTGGACTGAGGGAATTAAAACCTGATATAAGAAGTTATCTCTATTCAGAGTGAATAAACACTGTCTTATAGCTCATGATCTGAAAGGAAAATTTTTGGCAGATATAGTGAAAATAAGCTTTGTATTGTCTTTACCTCTGCTGGCCTCCTTCTGTAGATGATTATATTCTAACTGAAAGAGACCTTCTATGCAGTGACTTCCATCTCCTGGGAGAACTCAGAGAAGATGGGTCAAGACAGAGACAGAGTTTTCCTGCCATAGGGCTGGCCCACAGAGGAGGACTATTAGTGAGTTCCCATTCTGCAGAGGACATCAAAGTTAGTTTATAATGAAATAGCTTGTGCTTTTAGACAGCTGGGAGAAAGGACATTGAATAAATCACCTAGGGCTGACATATGGCTGGAAGAGGAAAGAGGTCTTTAAACAAATAAAAATAGCAATGATAGAGAATACACTGTAATATCTTTCCCTTCTATTTTTTATGCATTATACAGAGATGATATTTTTCTTTTTTTTTCTTTCCTGAGAAATATAATTCGCCTGGTTCAGTGTTATCACTCTCCCAAATCAGAGATAAGACTGCAAAAATGCAGCCACTAAAGTTGGCTAGAAGTGACCAGTGCCCAAATCTTAGCAATTCTGAGTCAACGTTGAATTCAGATACTCATGTTCAGAGAAAAGTTAAAGTCAGCTACAATTTGATCTCAGGCGGTATTTCCTTGCACGTCTGCCTTGGTCCCATTTGCTGCATCACAATTATCCGAATAAACTGTCCAGCACATTCTAAAGATACTCCTATCTGCTCATGAGCATTTGTGTGGACTACTCTGATATCAGTAATTTGAGAGAAAGAGTGTCAGTCTTATCTGACAGTGCCATTTTAACTCTGTTGTTTCTGATTTGCTAAGGAGGGATGAGAGCATCACGGTAGGATCACATGCAAATAGCCAGCAATGGCTTAACTGTGCTTTGCAACAAACAGAAAAGGAGTAGTAGGATGAAGTTATACTGACCTGCAAACAAAGACTCTAACTGTAATTTTCCAGGGATATATTTATGTTGACACAGAGGTGTGAGCAAAGCATCTAAATTACATCTAAGTTAGTTAAAAGCACATTACCGCTATTACAACTACTGCTAACAACAACATTGGGAGGTGATTTTTACAAAGCACATGAACGCAGATTGTTCACCCACACTGAAGTCTGCTACTCTATTCATAGTTCAGACAAATATCTCCTATTAATTTCAAAGGCATTTAGACACCCAAGTAATTTTTGAGCTGCTGACCCATGGATAATTATGCAAGCGATAAGTCTGGAATTGGATGTGACTGTTTCTCACATAGCATAAGGCAGCCATCTGTCTGTCAAGTAGTTCAATGGTTAATTGGTGATGTAAGGTCAGGTGTAACAAGAAAGATGCAATCAACACTTGCTAATTTTTTTTAAGGGGAAAAATAATTTGGCATTAAGCCCCATGATTCATAAGAAACAGAGGCAGGCTGGCAAAGTTTAAAAGATTGAAAATTATGCCCGTGGCCTTCTGCGAAATCTGATTACAGCTCCAATGATCGATGGGTTGCCATTAGCAGAAGGAAAAAAAAAAGTTCAGAAATTGAGCCAAGTAAATCAAGAAAGACCTTTCAAGTTTACAATGAACAATTCAACATGATTCAAAAAGTGTTTTAACCAAGATTTCATTTTCTGTAAATATATGTTGCCTTCAGAATATGAACTATTTATTTCCACGAGTCCTTTTTGAGCCAGGCTTTCGTTTGGCATGAAAAGATGCCCAGCTTTCCCTGGCAGCTTTTCAAGGCTTCCTTTGATTTACTTCAATGTCATTGGGTACTTCAGCTTCTGCAGCTGAGGTCTGGCAGAAATTCCCCTTTTTTTCTGCTATAGGTGGGTCAGATGCATGAAACTTTGAAGGTTTCATTGTGCATTAGCTGAATTTTTTTTTTAAAATATCTAAAAACATTTTATTTTTTCACGCAAGGAAACGAACGTGAGGTTCATGAAAATATACTGTGAATTTGTGTCATGACTGGCAAACTCATTCCACCACACAATAAAAAGCAAAATGAAAAAATAATTGAAAACCTGAAAATAAAATTGTTCCAACATGATAGGCAGTGGAGTAACAGTTGCAACCAATTCACTGGCTCACTTGAGAGAGAAAGCTGCTTTCATGTTAGGACAATATTCAATAATTTCTAAAAATCAGAAAAATTCGGAAGTAGAGGTTTTTTTATTTTTTTCCCAAGGGGAATTTTTCCCTTTGGTTTTGAGTTTCAAAATATGCAACATTTATTTTTTTTAGAATGGAACATGTGTTAAAAAAAAATGCATTTTGATTCAAAATGCACTCTTTTATTTGACAAGAAAAATAAAACTTTCAGTTACTGAAAGAAGGAAATCCTGCCAGTTGCACTGCCCAAGAGAAATGGTCTCAAGCAAAATTACAACACACTTATCAATGTTGGTTCTCGCCTTAAATCAAGACCCAGCTGTACCATTTTGTAATTTTCTCATAATATCTCATGCTTTTTCTCTCAAAAGTTCTGAAGTCTGAGCTCTGATGCAAACTGCTTGTGCAAACAGGAGCCAATCCTAGTCTCTCTTTTAATTCTAAAGAAATTATCTGCAATTTGTAAGCAATGTCTTCAGAGTTATACTGAATTCCATTTCCTTGTAGTCTCTCACTTGATATCAGAAAACTTTCTACAACATCATCTTTCTGCTGGCTGTACATAAATATACTTTCAGGATTATTTATCACCAAAGTAGCATCTGAGAGTTTTTAAATTAAGCCAAACCTTGTAAAACAAACAGAAGAGCAAGAGATAGGCTCTTCATTCATTAGGCTTCCTAGAGAGCTCTGCAACATAAATAAATGAATTACGGGCAGGTTGATTTCAGCTTAGTTTTGATCATAGAGTGTAATATAGTTTTCTGTTAATTAAGAAATAGAGCACAATCTGACACTATTTGGAGAATAGAATTATAAAGATGTGATCCAATGTTAGACTGCTCTGTGAATAGACTCATTGTCAGATTGTAAGAACAGTGAACGTTTTTATAAGATCTAACTATAACAATATAGCCATCATAATTCTTATTTTTCAAAAGATGGCAATAAATGAACACATGATAGATCAAAAAGAGTGACAGTATACAGAAGTCCACATAAGCACAAAAAGTTTAAGACCGATGCAGAAATAGGATTATAGGAATAGATGATAGCAATGGTTGGACTCGATGATCTGGTGGGTCTCTTCCAACCTGGTTATTCTATGATTCTATGAAAGTAGTTGACTAAAACTGAACATTTAAGTAGCATTCTTGACCTGAACATGCAAATCCTTGTGGTATTCTTGTCCAGAAAAAAAAAAAAAAAAAAGTGGGTTTATAGGCAGAAAAAGAACTGAAGAACAGCCCCTTTCAGAGACTTGAAAAGCAGTGGTAAGCCCCCTTCTCTTTGCGTGTTCACAGCACATTGCAAATCCCCCTTTCTCTCTTTCTTTCTTAAAGCGTATCATCCCAATCTGATGCTTTTAAACAGCTCCTCCTCATGCTGATGAAGACCCACGCTTGATAAGGCACCAAACACTACCTCCTTGTGACACACCTTCCTTCTCTTCCTCTCTATACTTCATGGCTGGACAATCTTTGCTGTATCTTTGGTAGGGATCCAAAGCTCAGAAGCAATTTTTTTCCCCCACTCTTGTATAAGAGCCTCTGTGAATAGGAACTATTCTCACCATGATGTGAGATGAGTCCTCCTGCAAGTAAGCCACGAGAGGGAGCGATGCCATCAGAGGTGCCCTTTAAATTAACCTATTTAAGATTGCTGGAGCAGCTTGGTGTCAGCTCACTGGAAGAGAAGTACTGCTTGTTGAGTGCTATTTTTAATTAAGCAAAGATTGCACTCCAGCAATCATGGGACTGGTGATGCAGCAACTTACCAGCTTCATTATAAATGAAAACATATTCCTAGGTCTCTCTTGGCCTGCTCTTCAAGTACCTATGTAACAACACAATTCTTCATTTTCAAGGAGGCTGAGCCTCAGTTTGGCTTCGGAACACAAAAACATTAAGGCAAGAAGTTGTAGAACAGAGAGGACCATTAAATATGCAGGACCAACTGTGTCCCACTTACCCAAATCCCACAAGGTGAGTTAACATCTTAGGAACTCCTCTCCACAGAGGCTATATTAGCTGGGCAGCCATCAGAATAAAGTTGAGGCATATCACCCTTGTGGATGGTCTGCACATATCTTCTTCAGCACCATATATTTGTTGGCTGCAACTGTTGAATTAAGTTCAGAGAAAAGATAGCCTACACTAATTCCTGCAGTTCTAGATCATATCTATAGACCAGCTCCATCTTTAATGTAAAGATATGTTTTCCCACATTATGGGATGTATACTCCCTGGTCCAATGTCTAGAAAAAAAAGAGGCTATCATTATGACTTGCTTGCTCTTGAGTCAATATTCTCTTTGCAAAATGTTTGTCCTCTACAAAAACAAACAAACAAACAAAAAAAAACCAAAACAAACCCAACTCTTGAAGTAGTCATTTTAATTTGATTTAAAAAATGTTCTTTTTTTTCAGTCTCTTAGTAAAACTGGATCTAGGTGTCCTTTATTGCTTACGAGATTGCTTGATTTTAGCTCTCTGGACCAGGTATGTGATCCTAACTACACTTACCCTGCAATGATGCCCACCACCTGTACTTATGTCATTAAGCACAATGTGCAACAGGCAGTGGAGCTAGCATTTCACAGCAAATCTGGGTACTGTTCCTGATACTGCTACTAATCTCCAGCATGAGCTATGCAGAACCCTGCTTCTCCCCTTTCTTTCAGTTAAACTGGCATAGCAGCTACATTGACTCTTCTACTGACTATTCTGAAAGATGATGAAAAAATTGTACTAGAGCCAAGCATGATATTTTTCCACACTATCTTTGCTTAAACTTGGCTTCTGTATGCTACATGTAAATACAGCTACAATTTGTATTTAATGCAAATATTTTCTTCTGTCCTGGCATAAGGGATTCCATCATTTGAAGAAAACCTCAGGGGATTTGGAATTAGGGATATAGAGAACCTCCATAATTGAACTAACCTAGCCTCTCGTCTATTTTAACTTAAAACCTGCTTAAAACTAATTTCCAAGTTTCCAGAGCAGTTGTAAGATGCTTTAACACACATGAAGCAAATGAAATTATTTTGTAATGAAAGTGTTGTCATACATCATTAGGATTTTCCTTCTACCTATAGGGCTATTTAGGAAGCTGAATCTACCCAGCTTTATAGCTGTAAAAGATGGCACATTAAGTTTGCTGGTCCCAGAGTGCCTGAAGAAACCCAAACATTGCTATTCTTCAAGGCTAGGAGATTTTGTTTCCTGACTTTCAAATGTTGATGGGCAGAGATATTCAACAACAAATCCTCCAACAAACATGAACAGGGTCTACAAGCTTTAAAGAGACATATTTATCACAAAGCACACCAAAAGATGAGAGTGCTGAATTTATAATGAACTCAAATCTACCACTTTCTCACATCCACATTGTCAGTCTTCTGTTTCTGTTGTCAGGCATAGAAACCTGGTATTCTGAACTCCTATTCAGCCACAGTCTCCTGCAGTACTGGAGCTTGCTGTAAACTGCAAGCATGTGTAGTCAGCTGTTGGATCTCACATCCTGGGATATTGAATGCTCCATTATCCTGACCAACAGGGCAATTTTCTGAGCAGTTACTGCCCTCGAAACTGTGAGAGCACAACTACTTCTGGGGTTGCAGCACCCGCTGGGCTACAGAACTGCTCGATATTGAGAAGCTGACGATGGTATCCATGGAAGCAAATATAAAAAGAAACATTAGAGCTTCAGGGCACTTAGATTTTAAATGAAAAATCAAGGAAAATAGACACTTTTAACAGAAAATACGCATGAACAAAATCCCTTTATTTTTCCTGAAGATGCACCTATTGGATTTACTTTCTAGCATCCCCAGCTGTATCTGTCTTTGAATTGAACCCAAATTATTTTCATTCCTGTTAAACTAGCATCATTTTCCATTATCCCAGTGGAAAGGATGTAATCAAGCTAATGCATTTATTGGGTTTGATGCTGTTTCTATTACATTTTTCTTTTTGCTGTGCTGGAAAACTGACAGGTACTTGGTTTCATTTGTGTTCTATTGTAGCTAGTTGAATAATACATTTTTCAAAACCCTGACTCCATGTCTAAAAGGGGGGGAAAAGTAAGGGAGATTTCAAATGAAGTTTTATTTCCTTTTTGTAGTTGGTTCATTATATTTAAACAAAACAAAAAAAAAATCAAACCTATTCTTTGCAGTTAATTCAATCAGATAGTTTACCTGCATGTATGTATCAACATATAAGCTACCTCATTTTAAAAGTGCAGTGGGACATGGATGAAAGGCCACCACTTCATGGAAATAAGTAACAGAAACATGATTAACTAGTTTTTAACTTATAACTTCCATCTAGAATTTGCTGCAACTTTTGCTCACACTTATACTTACTCTTGGCTGACTTGCATGAATGTAGATTGGGGAAAACAGCATTTTCTTTCAGAAAGTTATTGGCTTACAACTAAGCTAGATGTTATTATTAGATTCCTATATAGTTTGTATTTCATTACAGATACAAATGCAATCCAATGCCAGGGTATGATGCACAGCCAGACTGTGGAGCTCACAAAGTCAGAGAAGGAAGACCACAGAAATCCTTGCAGAGTTTACTTACAGGATGATTTAAAAGCACTGTTCCGTGTGTCTGGTTTTGCATATAGTCAGTATGATGTTCATTGATAGTAAGTGAAAAATATCTTTTTAGCCTCCATCCATCTAGTTAAGATATCTCCTCATCGCTTAAAAGCGAAGGCTTCTGACACTGGCTTGCATTAGTCATCTTTTTTTCTCCCTCCCACAGCAAAATTAATCGGTGTCTATGTGCTGGAATAATTACCTTAACGTTTACATGAACACTAAGATTAAATCTAACCTGAAAAGAGAAACCAAGATAACAACATACCTTTCTTGTCACACTTAAAGTTTGTGTCTCCGTAAAGCAATTGGAGTTCTCACCTGAAAAAAAAATACAGAAAAAGCCCAAACACCACCCCCCAACAACACAAATATAGCATGGTAGCCAGGAAAGGAACAAAGTAGAGAGGGAAGTCTTAGTCCCATAAGGACTACGGGTATGACAGGGATTTGGTCACAGGTCATCAGAGCAAATCAGGAAAAACAGTGCTTATTTTCCCAGGCTTTATAGATCCCTTACACAACAGGTGTCTGTAACCAAACTAAAGAAAAAGGAGAGAGAGGAAGAGGAGAGAGGCAGAAGGAGGAGGAATAAATGTTGCCATCATTGCCCAAGTGTTTTATTACAGCTCTGGCAATAAACATTAGCTGTAAATCAAGATTCACTGTGATGTGCTAAAATAGGTTGCTTATCAAAATCTAGGAACTAAATCTTCCATACTTTTGTAGTTTAAAGCCTCAGAAGAAAGGATTAGGAAAAAGCCTGAGGAAGGTTAACAAGACAGTTTTACAAGTGTTTATAAGGAACTCCTTATAAAGGAGCAAGGTGAAAAGGTGACTGTGTTTGATTGTCAGACAAGATACAGCCCCCAGCTGCAGCACATTACACTTTTAGCCAGGCCAGTCCACAGTAACAGATGAAAAACATCCTTCTAAATGAGGACTACAAAATAGTTTATTGCTTACCTGGTGGTCTAAAACCAGGTCTAAAACACTTGCTACGTTTTACTTTACCTATAAGTGTCCATCCTTACCAAGACCCTTGCTAGTGGCTGAGGGTCCTTCATATCTGAGTCTGGGATAAAAGTCCATAGCCTTAATAAAAGGTTGTTTCTTCTAAGGCTTTCACTTCTCATAGAATACACACCTATAGATCTGGTTTATGTAGTTGCAAAATAGTTAATTTTTCAGTAAGTTTGCTATCCACATCTCACTGTGTTATAGTACCACTATCAGCATTCAAAGTGAAGGGTTAATGTGACAAATTCGATAACACAGATCATAATTGCAGCTTATCTCATAGAACCATTCGGTTGGAAAAGACCTTTGAGATCATCGAGTCCAACTGTACCTGTCCACTGCTAAGCAATATTCCTGAGCACCTTGTCTACCTGTCTTTTAAATACCACTAGGGATGGTACTCAACCACTTCCCTTGGTAGCCTGTTCCAGTACCTGATAACCTTTTCAATGATTAGATTTTTCCAAATATCTGATATGAACCTCCCCAGCCACAACTCATGGTACCAGAGAAATGACTCAGAAAAGCAGGCCACAGGGTTACAGAGATTTCTCAGCACTGAAAAAATGCTATTGGCTAGTGGTTATATCAGCAAAAAAATCAACATTTACTCAACTCCCCACACTGTGTTTGAACTTGTGTGTAGCCTGACTCCTCTGAGCTATCTAAAGACTTCAAGATGACATAAAAACCTTCTGCTACAGGGCAAGGATCCCTGAGGTTGGGAAGAGGAAAGGGTATAAAGACAAACCAGCTGGTCGTATGTTTACTCTTTTAAGAAGTTAGCAATGTTACTTCATGTTATTCGTCATCACAGAGAAAGTGAGAGCCTCAGCTTTCACCCTGATCACTGGTACCCTCTGACTGTCCTTTCTGCAGGGCTGCAGAAAACAACGTGCAGCTGAAGCCCATATGTAACCTTGCCAAGTAATCACAGGAAGCATAGAACCACTGGCAGGTGCATGAAAGACAAATGAGCCTAATAAACTACTAAAAGAATTAGTGCTAGACTATTAAGCCCAGGTCCCTGATGGTATGTAGGGATCTGAAAATCAGAGAGTGCAGCTTCGGTCCTACAGATTAGATTGGAAAATCAAATGAGAAAAATATAAACTGAAGATCCATAGAGCTTTTCTTGCTGCAGAATCCTCCCTTTGCTTTGGCAATACAGCTTTCACAACAATTGACTTTCATCTCTGAGATTGCAGTCAACCCATATACTCTCCTCAGAAATTCCAGCATGCATCCTTTCCAGGCAGAACTGTATCAGTATTAATGGTATACTTTACTTTCCAGCCGCATTTTGGCTATTCAGAGAAATAGTAAGAAAAAATATTACAATCTCATGAAGAATTTAGAATTTTGGTTATGCAGTTCAACAAACTTTCCAGAAAATGCATTTAGACGTTTCTATAGTCTTACCAGAGGAATGATTTGGGAAAATATTATGTAAATAACAAAAAACAATAATAAAAATCTAAGCTAGGTGACCAAGGTCAAGTCTATTTCCTTATGTATTTCACTGTATTTTTCCAGTGTTCATTCCAGAAGAAAGAAACATAAAGGGAGAGAAGGAAGAAAAGAATAAACAGAGGTAGTTTATAAAAATGTTGTGAAAATAATGGTGTTCCCATTATCACAGAGCACATCTGTCAGCTATATCCATTTCCTCTAGATGAGGTGGAGAGACCTCTGACATTTCAAATGCATCACCCTAATCAAATCCTCATCCTCCTGTAATGCTTTCTGAGACTGCATTATAGGTCTATAGAAAGCCATGAATGAATAATAGTTTAGAGAACAATAAGTAAAGTAGCAGAAGCAGAGATGAAATAACCGGGTTCACCAGCTTTAAAAAGTGAGGGAACCATTAATCCCCAAATATAAAGTGTTTTCAGCTCTACACCACTGAGATCTGGCTGTAGGGAGAAGCTACTCAGTGTGCTCCCATTTACCACTGGAGAGTGATGAAATGATCAGTGCTGCTTACTCTGCTGCACTGCCTGGCTGGAGAATCATACCCTGAGCTTCAGGAAGGGCTGAGAAGTCTTTAGAGGCAGTTGTCAGTCTCAGCGTTTTAGCCAGGGGATTTATCTGACTTTTCTCTCTCAAAGCCCACACTAGACACTTTTCAACCCTCTCAATCTCAAAGTTTTCTTTTCTTTTTAGCACTGCAGTAAAAAAAAAAATATGTATGAGGTGATATTCTTGGTCTCACTCGATATGTAAGTCATGGTCCAGTACCTAAAACCATTTAGGAGTTACCTGTGTTGGTTCAATTACAAGCACTGTAATTGTCTTGTAGAGTGTTTTTGTATTTCTCTTCAGACTCAATTCACCTCATTTGAGCTCAGGCATCAAAACATGGACTCTCTAGCCTAAACCAGAGACCTGGGCTTCTGCAGTCAATTAGGAGAGGTAAGCACATTCAGAAAGCTGTTCTTCTTAGAATCATAGAATCACCAGGTTGGAAGAGACCCACCGGATCATCGAGTCCAACCATTCCCATCAATCACTAACCCACGTCCCTCAGCACCTCGTCCACCCGTGCCTTAAACACCTCCAGGGAAGGTGACTCAACCCCCTCCCTGGGCAGCCTCTGCCAGTGCCCAATGACCCTTTCTGTGAAGAATTTTTTCCTAATGTCCAGCCTAAACCTCCCCTGGTGGAGCTTGAGGCCATTCCCTCTTGTCCTGTCCCCTGACTCAGGACTCACTTAAGACTAAGTCACTTAACATATATTCTTTCCCCCCCCAACCCCATCCTACCCCTCTTAACTACAAAGATCAAAAAAAAGGGAATAAGTTTCAGTGAGTATTAATTTCATCTAACCATAGATACCTAGAATTTATACACCTATACTCCCTAAACAGTCAGTGAGAGTAGTACGACACCCTACAGGTTAATTTGTTCCTTCTGTTTTAAACAAGGGCCTTAGGGTGCAATGAGGCACCCTGTGGAAATCCTTGTTTCTCCCTGTTGACTGTTGGGAGATACTAAGGATGAGTTTCATAACAATTCTTTTTGGGTGATTACCACACAGGGGCAGCACAGAAATATTTAGATTTTGCTATAGTTAATATAATTTATATAGATTAGTGCCAAGAAATTAAATAAATACTGTAGCAATGGAAAGAAAAGGAAAAAATATAAAGTCAAAAGGAAGCAGAAAGTAGTCTAGAATCAAAAAGGAGCACTAACGGGACTCTGAGAGGTCATTTGGTCCATCCTTATGAACAAGATTTTGTTCAACATGAAGCAGTTATGTAGCAATGAGGAGTTTTCTTTGACTGGGTACAAACACTGTTAGATTCTCGTCACACATTTGTCTGCATCTGGGAGTGGAGTACTCCAGATTTCAAATACAAGCAAAAAAGTTAAGAGGGACGATCCCAGAAAATTACTTTACACTTCTAGCCAGTTTGCTAGATGCTAGATGCCAAGATGCCCATTTGCTAGATGCTCAAGAACCATTTCTGTTGACATTAAATATTTTAATTTAAAAGAAAATTAATCCAGGGAATGAATTTTTAAGAAGATTTTTTTTTGCAGAAAACTGACGATTTTTACAGTCATTCTCTGCAAGTTATGAGAAAAATCAACCTTACATTAAAACCAAAATCGGAGGAAATATTTGAAAACTCCACACTAGAGAAGATTTTCTTATATTCATTCTTTGTCGTGACTTCCCTTATATCTTTCCATATGTCCCATAACCTTTCTTAGAGAATTTTCTATGTGCATTTCTTGAACACTGAATTCCTCATTACAGCTAGAGGGGTAGGGAGGGGCTAATACTCTTTATTTTAAGAAGCTGCTCAAATAGTAATACAAAGCAAGCCTGTAGATATACAACTGTCTCCATGGGAAAAGGTAATCTGATTTTCTTGCCTCTTGCAATCTAGTCTCTTCTCTGTTGTTCTATGTTCATTACTGTGAATGTACTTTTCAAGACTGGAGTGGTGATAGGAGCCTCGTCAAACTTTCAATGTGAGTCCCCAGCTGTGACATTTCTTTTGCTAATTCTCTGGAAGAACAATCCTGCAGCTCCTGACAATAATTAAACAAAACCTTGAACAAATTCCTGCTGTGAAAACAAGACTCTACTCTTCACACTGCTAAGAAGAGTATTACAAGCCCTTGTCTTTATTTTTCAGATACATTTGTTTAAAGCTTGTCAGTAAGCTGTGAAGTGAATTTTATTTTCTATGAATTTTCATGACGCACTTAGGAAAATGGTGGCTGTCTTAATTATATTACTTTGCACACAGAGAAGTAATAGTTTTAGGACTGGCCCAATCCCCCAGTTTTCTCTTTTTGATGGAAAAAAACTCACTCTTGGCTTTTCTCCTTCCTTCAGATCTTGAGTGAGGTAGAGAAAGTAGGTAGCCAATTCATGGTGGCTTAGCCTGCGGGTGCTGTGTTCTGAAAAGCATTTGGTCTTTGGCTTACAGGAGTTTTGCTCCAGTGGTCCAGACCAGGGAAAGGCTACATTAGAGAGAGCTGTAGGTTAAGGGAGTTCCTGAGTTGTGAACACTCACTCCTTACCTGCACCCTCTTCTAAACTCAGACTCTCCCACCCTCAATCCTCTAAGATAGCACAAGCTGAACTTCATCCTCTAGAAAGCCTTTTATTTCCACATTCAGCTGTTGAATCCTACTTCATGCACAGCCTGCTGGCACTTCTGCCACATACTATCCTCCTTGAAAACTCTTGACAGAGATGAATAGCTTTGCTTTAATTTCTTCTTATAATCAGTGTCACCAAAAAAAGAAGAAAATGCTGTCAGGATGTAATTTTTTTTTCCACATCTCATATATTTTTGACTCAGATTTAAAAAGCAAACAAAAATCCACCAAAAGTAAAGAAGAAATCATTACACTTGGAATTCTGAAAAAGAGCAAGGACCATCATGGAGAGAAATGTCCCAGCAGTGCAGTCTAACTGAAGGACTCCAGTGCTCTTGGGTTACCTATCTCTTTCACTGTATTTCCAGGTTTCTGAGGTGGACCTGGTCCATCTAATACAATAGTTGATATCTGCAGGACTAAAGCAGATAGTGGGGAAAGGGCAGATACGCCCAAGTATTTTGAGGAAGAAGAATCAAACTTTTCAATTTCTAAGTTTCTGCCCTCCAACAGATTTTTAAAATGTATAAGATATTCGCACAAATATAGAAAATACAGAAGTCCTTTTGAAGGCAATGAATTTACTCTTAAAGTTCCTGGAGCCAAGCCTATGACTGCATCACAAGAACAAGTCCTGTTTGAACACAGTAGCTGAAAAGCTTTGAAGTCTGTTACTGAAGATAACTAGTGGTGGAAAACAGATTTGAACTGTGTATTCACCTATAAGGAAAGTGGAAATAGTTCCCAAAAGTTAAGCTCATAAACATGGCTCTAGACACTGGTTAAAATAATCCTACTCTGCAGCAGCACTTCTACAATGGAATTGCATGAAACCACCTGTTATTGGTAATGTTCCTTTTACAATTATATATATATGGCTATAAGCATTTTATTGCATGAAAAAATGGACTATTGCCTCATGTAACTGGCTCTTCATCACGCAGTGCCAGACAGCTGCACTGTGAATGCTGAATACTGAATAAATAATATACATGGTATTTCTTATTAATTGCCCAGACACTAACAATAGACGCATGAACTCAGAGGAACAAGAACCACATGGCAGGAGAATACGGTGACTAGATGCATAAACTTCAACTAAAGCCCCTGTCAGAAAATATTAAAAATAATAATGACATAATTCAATGAATGAGTCTCTCATGTATGTTAAAAATTCCTGATGGCAGCTCCTGGGAGAAGGAGGGAAATGACGGATTTAAGAGGAGACATATAGAGCACAAAAAATTCAAAATATCACCCGGATTTTCATTAAGGTCACTGAGCCCCCCATGTGGATCCCAGCAGAGAAGGTGGCTCCAGCTTCCTGTGGCTATTAGCAGTTTGACCTGAGTGTGAGGACAGAATTAAATATCATGTGGCCCTTTCAACTTCTCACTGCCCCCTTAAAAACACTTGACCGTGCCATTGCCTCCCAAGCTCAAATCCTGGTTCTATTCTGCATTCTCCGCTTTGATAGCATACGGTAGATCCTATGATGCTTGGTTCTTACTTTGTATGGTCTACACTGGGCATATCAGTTATTTGTGCTCCAATACAGAAAGATACAGTGACATACACTGCAAATCACTGCAGAAAAATTATGTCACCAAGCTTCAAATGCCCTAACATCAGTAAGTTGGAGAGAAAGTATCACTGAAGGGACCTATGAGACAAAACCCAGTCCCTGGTCATGGTTTTATAAAAGGTTTTGGCACATCAGAAAACCCCAAGAAAAAGTGTACAGAGAGGAATTACTCCAAGCATTCTCAGTGCCTGGGCTATTATTTTAAATAGTGTTCCTTAGTTTACCCCCTTAAACTGACATAAATCTTCATTCAGGACCTGAAAAGGCAGAGAGACCTGGAACAAAAATGCGACTGCAAATACAGGCTCTTCTACTTTCAGGCTGAAGTTGTGATTTCATTTTCTGCCTTTGCTCCTAGAACTTTTTATTATAAATTTAAGGAAAGATTATACTGTAATAAAGAGGTTATTCAGTAGAATTAATGGCTGGAAAATTTGGAAGATATTAACAGAAGAGTCTTGCTGTGCCGCGTGTCACTGGCTCATGTAATAATTTGCTGTGGTCTCACAGGAGGTCAGCTAGTCAAACACAGTAGATCAAATCTGGGGAAGGACTAGTAATATATGATCCCTACCATAACAAGCTTTAAGCATGAGCAATAAATATTCATGTTTTGGAGGAAAAAAGCTACTGTCGTAAGGAGAAGCCATTTGAAATTGTCTCCTCTCTGCCTCTGATATCACTGATGCCACTGGGCTGAACAGAGTCATCCTCCAAGCTGGTGTGCAGTACCACAGCCATGACCCAGTCCTTCATGAATTCACCAAGGGTTTTCCTTTGATTTTCCTCAAGCAAAAAAGTCCTCTTACACAGGCGCATATTTCTTTCAGGCTCTTAAAGGGTGAGGGTGGTACCAAACAGGAGGACAGAGAGAGAAGAAAAAGGCAATCTTTATTATTTTGCCACCTTAGGCAAAGGCATCTGTAAATGGCAAGAAATCAGACCTGATAAACAGCTATTGCTGGTCCAATTTCCATAATTTCCATGGTAACCTGAGCAATTGCCAGAATGTACATGGCAGCATACAAGAAAGTGTGTTGTATGGGAAAAGGATATTGGAGCAATCTGTTTTTCTAAGCTCTTCAGGGTCTTGCTACTCCTCTTAGTAGCCATGAATACATACTAATTACAACCCCTTCCAGTCAACTAGCTCTAATGAAAATGAAGGGTGCACAGTGGTAAAGACTGCAGAAAAATCATAGGGTATAGAAATACATATGAGCCCAGCTAGTTATTTGTAAGGAGCACCATATAAATTTGCCACACAAATACATTTATGTGAACAGAGGTATTTCTTTTGCACTATAAGAAAGCTCAGATTCATTAATTTCTAAGCTGGAAGGCTCCTTGTTGATGGTTTAATGGTCATTTTTAGAAGTACAAAGCTTTATGCAGAAGTTTTGGGCACTGAAACATGTAGAGAAAGAAAAAATCTAGCCTACAGAGGGAATTATTATTTTTTAATAGAAATGAATTTAAAAGGCAGTTCTACAATTTGGTTCACTTGTATGACTGGGGAAAAAAAAAGCAAAAAAAAAAAGCAATAAGGTAAGGCACAGCAGTTATCAGAACAGAACAGCTCAAACCTGGAAAGGAAAATCAGCCAGTTTGCAAGGCTGGTACCTAGTCAGCCAATGAATGGGCTCTCACAGCAACAAATCCCAAGCAGTGATTGAATTCAGCGCAGGATTTCTTTCTTACATTTTAGTCCTAGTTTATAGACCTCAGGACAAGATTTGTTAAATTAGGCTATAATTCCTCCATAATAAAATGACATCTTAATGGTTCTGATCTTTTGGAAGACTTTTAGCAGATTAGAAGGTGATGGGATAGGGGAAAAGATTTACTGCATGCTCAAAGCCATGTGGTAATCCAAAGGGATTTATAGACAGTACTCTTCACTACTTGTGCTGAACAAGGATGTGAATTATTTGGTTCTGATAACATGAGAATCCTCTTACAATGCTGTATGAGTTTGTCAAAATGTGAATATTGTTAGAAAAAAAATTGAGAAGTACATTTTCTTCCTTTTCCTGGTAGTTACTTTTAATGGAGTGGAATGGTTTTGTATAATTTTTAAGACATAATAGTTTTTGTTCAGAGCTTCCCTTTGTTTTGAATGTCTATGGATACAATTCATGGTGGATTTACATTAGAAACATTTTTCTAGCAAAAAGAGTGTGCAAAGCTACTGAAATAAAAACTTTGTGCAAGGCTCTTAGTTTCAGTTTGGACAGGAAAGGTGCCAGGATTTGGGAGGGAATTTTAGGTAAATGTAGGGGCAACTCAAACCATGACCTTATTCAACATAGTCCAGACAAGACACTAGGTTTACGGGTGCCCTTAGACATGCTGTTCTGCTGCATCATAGCTACATTAATTCCTAGCCCTTCAGTTGCTTTCCACTGCTAATTCATCACAAGGAGAAAACTGTATCCAAGATTTGCCAGTGAAATTGATTGTGTAGCAAATAGTTACTCCATTTTCATCAGAATTATCTAGTCTGTGAACAAACTACAGTATAGAGAGTTTGTACATAACACAAGAGTTACTCTTTTGTTTGCATCTGAAATAATAATGCATCTCTGATTAGCTTCCCTTATGAGCCTCATTAATAAATAGCTCTGGATTAATTATAGAAATATTTTCATAATCACTTTAGGAAGTAGTGAAAAATGATTGTCTTCATACACCAGAGGAGACAAAGGGATTATATGATCAATCCAATGTTATAGATGATATTTGTGGGAGACCCAGTAACTGAAGAGCCAAACCCTTTCATCCTTGCCTCAGTCTCTACACTAGAAATTTACTTTCAAGAGTTTTAAAAGAATTGTCAGAAGAATTTATATTCTTATCTGAAACAGTAGGGAAACTCTAGAACAGAAATAAGTTCTGTTGGGAAAGAAACAGTTTTTAGTTCAGTAACAATTTCATAGGAGAAAAACAAGACCCAGTTAAATAAGCTAAATAAAGTTAAATAAAATAAATACATTATTTTCTTTTTATGAAATAAAATCACAAGTTATATCCAAAGGGATCTGCTCCTTATACCAATATGACCTGCTAGACACCACAGACTTCCTTAAAAGTTTGTATGGTTTTGGTACACCTCAGCACTAGGTCACATAGTAAATACCTAAGAATTTGGGCCGCTTACAGAGATATTTCTCATATCTGAGAAAGTTCTAAGATATCCTGGAAAAGGCAGAGGAAAAGGTGGAGATCAGCAGTGGAAGCCAGACAAATTCAATTTCATGACAGACCCTGGGTTTTTTTCTTGAGACTCATAATCACTAATCATTTGCACAATTTACCATGGACCAAAGCAGATACTTCATCACTTGAAAATTTGAAATCAAGTCTAAGTTTTTTTTCAGTGAGACGTATTTACTAAGCTGGCAGAACCATGTTCCAGTTGGGCTGGAGAGGGGACAAATTACCTGATGAAATTTATTACTCTGCATCATGAAGGAAAATTACACAGGAGATTCCTTCTGCCTAGCAGACCAAACATCTCACTTTAGTGGTATGCAGTGACAGGATTTCACTGTTGTTCTAATCTGCTTTAACCCATTATGTGTTTCTGCAGAAAGGCAGGAAAGAACTCAATAAAGAAAGGACTCAAAGAGCTAAATATGAAAACTCTTATATGATCATTCAGTTTAACATTTTGATACCCACACATGGAAGAGTGCTTGTGCAAGCTTCTTTCTGCTTTTTCTCAGAGCTAAATCTTCGCAAGGATTTATATATTTCCATCACAACTGACGGCTACTGCATCTTCTGTGATTTTACTCAAAGAATCATAGAATCATCAAACCACCAGGTTGGAAAAGACCTCTTGGGTCATCAAGCCCAACCATTCCTATCTGCCACTAAACTTTGTCCCTGAGCACATTTTCTGCCCGTCTTTTAAACACCTCCAGGGAAGATGACTCAACCACCTCCCTGGGCAGCCTGTTCCAGTGCCCAATGACCCTTTCTGTGAAAAAGTTTTTCCTGATATCCAGCATGAACCTTCCCTGGTGGAGCTTGAGGCCATTCCCCTTTGTCCTATCACCTGTCACTTGGGAGAAGAGGCCAGCACCCTCCTCTCCACAACCTCCTTTCAGGGAGTTGGAGAGAGCAATGAGGTCTCCCCTCAGCCTCCTCTTCTCCAGGCTAAACACCCCCAGCTCTCTCAGCCGTTCCTCATAAGGCCTGTTCTCCAGCCCCTTCACCAGCTTCGTTGCTCTTCTCTGAACTCGCTCTAGAGCCTCAACATCCTTCTTGTGGTGAGGGGCCCAGAACTGAACACAGTATTTGAGGAGCGGTCTCACCAGTACCGAATACAGAGGGAGAAGAACCTCCCTGGACCTGCTGGTCACGCCGTTTCTGATCCAAGCCAAGATGCCATTGGCCTTCTTGGCCACCTGGGCCACTGCTGGCTCATGTTCAGTCGCTGTCAACCAACACCCCCAGGTCCCTCTCCTCCAGGCAGTATCCAGCCAGACTTCTCCTAGTCTGTAGCACTGCACAGGGTTGTTGTGCCCCAAGTGCAGGACCCGGCCTTTGGCCGTGTTAAACCTCATGCCATTGGTCTCAGCCCAGCGGTCCAGCCTGTTCAGATCCCTTTGGAGCCTCCCTACCCTTAAGCAGATCCACGCTTCCCCCCAGCTTAGTATCATCCGCAAACTTGCTAAGGGTGCACTCGATGCCTTCATCCAGGTCATTGATAAAGACATTGAACAGGGCTGGACCCAGCACTGAGCCCCGGGGACACAACTTATACCTTTTACCACAACTCTTTGGGCCTGACCAGCCAACCAGTTTTCCACCCAGGAGGAAAGTTCACACTTCTTACCAAAGGACTCAATTTATTTTATTTTATTTTATTTTGCCCCTCTGTGTTTTTCCTGTTGGAATCTGAGTCATAATGCTGCTTGAAAGTTGGTGCCATTTCAATTGGGGAAGATTCCTGCCTTTCTAAAACATATGTTTTTAATTGCTTTAAATGTGCAATTACTGTTCTCATGCAATAGTTGCCACAGTGCACAATATTACTTCGATGCTAAGATAGCAATTAGAATTACACCCTTGTTGTAATGCTTTTAATTAGCCATTACTCATTTAGAATGGAATCTTTTTAGAAGTTCTTTCACTTGATGAGACTAATTTTCACTGGAAGAAAAAAGCAGCTGTCCTCAGCCATGCTAAATTTGAGATTATGACAAGTCATAGGATTGTATCCAGGATGTACAGATGCTTTTTCTCACTCTGCTTGGCAATACCTCAGTGTTACAGTCAGCACTGTATGGATTGACCTGTAATATGTATACAGACCACCCAATAATCTGCAGTGAGTCATAACAAGAGGCTCCTTATCATGACAGTTTTAAGATCAAGTTTAGGAAATTCAGCAGTGTTAATAAATAAGAGGGAGACATTCAACTCCATGCAATACTAGTGTTCAGTCTATTTAGATCTCCATCTAATGAGTTGTTATGAAGGGGTGAAGTATAACATATTGCTACACTTAGGTGAGGATCTGAGCTCTCCATAGCAATGGAGTGAGTTGCTAGTTGTTGCTCTACTGTTTCAGCAAACCTGGGAATCATGGGTGCTCATTCCTTGTATTTGGGCTCATGTCAATGAGCTTTACAGACCCCAAGTAGGGGTGATGGCAGCAAGGCAGTTACATCAGTCTCTGGACTCAAGGGATTGCTGTATTGCAGTTGTCGTGCCAAATAATCCCTCCCAGTCAGAGCTCTGCCTTGATTCTCCTTCCCACCTCCCAACATACATGGCAATGTCCACAGATTTCTTGTTTAGTGTCATGTATAGTGTCTGACTATTTATTCCAGGCTTCATTTCTACTCCCTGCTCCTCTTGCTCCCAGATCCCTCTTCCTGCTGAGGCAAAAATCTCCTCCACTGACTATTCCACTACCTTGGGCATCTTCCCAATCTGGGAGAGCTCAAGAGGTTTACGTAGATGTAATGGTGTTGTTGGCATTAAGCCTCTCATCCAAAGATATAACAGCTGCCCCTGGCACCTCTTCACCATTGTGAGAGGAATTTAATATTTTGGGTTGAGGTTTTTTTCCCTGTTTTTTCTGCTTCTGCAGAGATGCAGAACCTTAGACTGGTTCAAAACCAGCCCCACTTTATAAAGGGGGATAAGACACTGGAAGTGGGAGTAGGTTTGAAAAGTTCGTTCATGTCACATCAACTATCCACAGTCAGATATACAAATTTGGCTGTAAAGGCAAAATGTGCTTCCTTCATTTTATTTCTTCTCTGCCATAAATGGGCTATTTGTTGGCTTCCTGAAGTATGATGTTTGTACCTGGTTGTGGATAATAAACCTCCTGAGCCCTATAACATGAGTGGTCCTTGTCTCACTCCTACTCTGAGTACTTTACAATAGCAACATATTAGACAATGGTAGTTCAAAAACTGTCTAGTTAACTAAAATGACCATTACTCTTTCTGCAGTTGGAGCTCATGCAGTTTCCAGCCATTCTGCTGAGGAAGGAATCCTGTCTAAGGAAATATTTGTTTCAGTATTATTTTGATCAATTATGTTTCTCTTCAATTCACTATTTATTGAAGAGTAATGTGCATATTCTGCAAGACAGTGGGTAATAGTGGATAATCTGGTCTTGTTAAATTAGTATTTTTTCACCAAAAACTGTTTTTCACTTCAGTTCCCCAAACCTGATAAGAGTTAGGAAGACTGTATGATGAAACAGCTGCTTCTGCTGTTCCTATGTGAATTCTCACCTTCTGGTCAACTTCAACTTAATTTGATGAGATGTAGGACTCCTACACTCGGCAATCCTACAGGGTGCAGGATAGTTGTGTTGCCCCTGAACATCCATACAATTCTGGTTTGTACAGGTAATATTTTTCATAACAAGTAGGGAAACCAACGGCATTTAGATAGTCAAAAGGAAAACAAAACTATTGGCTTGTGAAGCATGTGATGATACAGAGGATGTAGTAGGGAATCCAATATAGTACAATCAAGTACAACACTCAGAAAATCAGAGCTTGTTAGGTATATTACTTATAGGAAAAACTAGTTCATTACAAATTCTTGCTTCTGCAAAATTGCTGTTTCATTTTGGATGATGTGATTAGTTACGACAATTTTCAATTTTCCCCTTGGGCAGGAAAGCCAAATGGAAACAAAACATTTTTTAATTTGAGTTAGATTTGCCTAAGCGAACAGAAAGTGTATTTCATATAAATGCTCCTCACATTCTCCTCTACGGAACTGATTTTATGGCCATGCTACCTGTCTCATGGAGTCACTGCTGCTGAGAATTCCTCATATATTGCACTGCTAAGACAATTTAATTTTGGATCTACTCCAAGACAGAATTACACATTTCTAAATGGAATTCTGTTGAAAAAATTTTGTTCCAGGAAAGAGCCTCTGTGCTTTGTCATTTCTTCCCAATTAGGATAAAACATGAATCAACATATTAGATTTTTATATGGTAGGAGAAATCAAATTTCTGGATTAGTCTTGCTGTGATTATGGAGTTTCTTAAAAAACATATCTTTCTATCTATTTATAGTTTCATAATTTACATCACCCTCTTCAAATAAACCTCTTGATAACTATTAATGAATGATGCCATCTTGTAAGGGAGGAAATATCACAGAATGTGTTTCTGATGCAAACTTATTGAAATCTTTGAAAATTCTCTTTGACTTCAGTGGCCTTTGGATCAGGTCCCTGGTGTGTTTATCTAGCTTGAAAATGTTCCCAAGGTTGTGCTGCCCTGAATGAGAAATAAAGTAATTCAATTCCAGATATTATGCAGCTTAGAAGAAGGGAGGAAAAAATTGAGGTCATAATGCAGTTACAATTTTTTTCATTTTTTGCTGCCTTTTCTTAGTGTGGAAGTAGGTAAAGCTTTCATTTCTTTTGGGCTTGCAGTCGTGTGGATTAGATAATAAGATGAATTTGATTTAATAAGTTCAATTAATTTTGTCTCATTAGAAATTCATGCAAATTGTCAAGTTCTAAGTCCTCCCAAGATTGCCCTGGTTTTTGAGACATACATAGAAAGGTTTTATCCATAGACTGTTGGGTTCAGCTAATTACATTAAGAGCTAATAGGATTTCCTTGTTTATGCTGTTTGTAGAGGAAGATGATTGTCTAATCCTTTAAGCAGTACATTTAATTTTGGTTTCTATTTCAAGTCTTTAAATTGTATTAACTACTTCTAGTTCTCAAGGTAAATGTTGTTTATATCTTTAGTGTTTACTTCTGAGTAGCTTCAAGGATGAAGCTGCTCTGGTTTCATTTCAGACAAGGAACATCATTTCATGCCCATTGGTTTTAAGCTGGAGGGCAACAGAGGAATCAGGGGAGAGGGAACAAGAAAACTACTTTTCTAAAGCAAGTTCAGGACTTCATCTGCAAATTTGTCACGCAGTGGCAGGCTAAATTGTTCACTACTACATTGCAGTCATTATCGCTAATTATCTGCCTGTCTGTCATATATGTCTAATCTGACCATCCATCTCTACCTAAGTATTTTAAATTTGCATTTGAAAGTACATAATGAAATTATACTTGGCCTAGCAAATCTGTGTACATTAATTGCATTTCTTCTCTTTGGAAGTTTTGTTTCTGTTGTATCTTTGAAATAATATTCGAGAAAAAGAAAAGTCTACAAAGTCCTGAGAAGATAAATGTCATTGCCTAAAATTGCATGCAGATAGCACTGTTAGGCTAGAATTCTGATAGTCTAGTTTTTATAAATAAAAACAAATAAATAAAATTAAGGATGCTGACAATTGTCAGTATTGAAGCCCTGGATCCCTGATGGAAGTTAAACACCCCTTTTTGTTCTTAATCTCTTGTATTTCACCATTGACCCTTATTTGCATTCTACACATGTGTTATAAAGATTTGTGCTGCAATACAGCCGTGTGATGTCTCAAGGTATCATCACCCGAGAGGCAGTAATGATCCATTCTCTCTGACAATTCCCATAGGTCTTCTCTAGAAGAACTTCCAGCCCATGATCCATTTTTGCTGGGCAGTTCATAAAAGGTGACATTAAAAACAAATTCTTAAGATTTCTCCAGAAATGTACTTAATCCAGAAATCCAAATCTTCTCTGGAAAACTCGTAGGAAGAGCTATATTTTTTTTAAAAAAAAAACTACTCTGAAATACATTGTTTTCTATTATTGCCTAAGCATGACCCTCAAGGGCAGACCTACCCATCACATATTACATAACACACTACCTCCAGATATTGACAACAGACACATCTACACCCGAGCTCCATGGAGTCCAGCTATATATTCTTTCTTTATAATTCATTTATAATATGACCTGAAGGTCATATCCTTGGTAGCTTAAATCAAGATTCTCAAATTATTAAAATTCTCATGGAGAAAGGGAATTCTCTTGTATTAATCAGAAGACAATCCAAGTGAATAAATATGATGATAATTTTTGAAGGAGAGTACAGAGATCACCATGGGATTCCCATCAGAGTCTGTACTAGGAATTCCACTATTTAACTGTTTCATAAGTGATCTGGAAAGTGTGTGAATAATATGGGGCAAAGTTTGCAGACAACGAGAAATTTTGATGGACAAAACTAAGGTAGTTAAAACTGATGCAGAAATGGAGGAACTATGGAGTATGTCACGATACTGAGTAACATGATTATAAAAGAGCCAGTGAGAGCCAGCACAAAATATTGCACCTGGTAACACTAATTCCAGCTGTATACATTTAACAATGGTCTCAGCAGGAAGCTTCTGACAAATTATCTTGGTTGTGGCAAATCTGAGTGATTTAAGCCTGCCCCCAGCTAATCATACCCACCTCCTCATTTTCATATACCTAAAAAGCACACATTTTCTTGTTTAGTGAAAGAGCTTTTGTGACTTTTTTTAACTTCCAAGTATTTCATAGACCTGGGTAAGAGTGCAGAAAGAGGAATAATTAAGGTGGCAAAAGCAACAAGAGTTGACTTCTAGTAGAGGTGAATCAAAGTGCACGGAGAGGGGTCATGAAAGGAATTACAAAGTAGATTTGCTAAAATGATATTTGTTCAGAACTCAGGAGAAAGATTATGGAGTATATGTGGACATTTCCCTGAAAAAAATCAGATTGATGGTGAGAGCAATGGAGTAATTATCAAGAAAACCATGAAGAACTAAAAAGAAAACCCTATTAAGCCACTGCATACCTCTATGGCACATCATCATCCTGACTCCGGAGTGAGGCTTTTATTCTATGCCAAAAAAAGAGTATGTTCAAAAGGGCACAAAACAGAATAAAAACTTTATCAGAAAAGTGAGAATGAAAACCGTGCCAGGAGGCAGTCTAAAGCCTAGAAATTTTCAGCTTCCAAGGCAGATGACAGGGATCGTGGGTATATGATCAATTCTGGAAAAGCACATATTATGTAAAGAAAGTGAAATAGATACGATGAGTTACTGCTTTCCCCAGACTAAGACCAGAGAACACACAGTGTTATTATTGGGTGTCAGAGCTTATAAAACTTGGAACAGAAGAATATTTCCCAACAGATAACTGAATCATTGACCTTGTTGACACAGTATTTTTCAGATGGTCAAAATATTGATGGATTAAACCAAAAGTTAAATAAGATATAGACTCACTTGTACCTGCAGAAATCTTTAATCTGGACCTAACCTTTAGTTCAATGTTGTTGGAAATGAGAGGGGCATATCACAATTATTTTCAAAAGCACCCAGCATCATCTGCTATTAGCAACCAAGAAAGAGACTGCTGGGACTTTGCCTGACCTAATGCAGATAATTTATATTATGCTGTTTTTCTAATATCAGTACTGAGATTATCGTAATTGTTACTGCATTATATACACAGGACATTGAGCCCTCTATCTGGATCACAGTGTTAAGATGGATCATTATTTATCTGTATCATGTTCAGTAAACTAGAGATACTGCCTTATAATTACTGATGTGTTTTACAGAATTGTCATTGCCACCATCATCAGAACATACCGTGGACATTTTTTGTCTTTTGAAAGAGTGATATCTATATTTTATGTTTTAACCTGTAAAGAGTTTTCATATTATCACTTTTCCAGAGGGGAAAACAAATAGGAAACCAAAAATTTCTCATTAACACCACTTACTACTTATCAGCTAAATCAGATGAAACCATTGTGAGACAGTATTAAGAAGTGCTATTCTGAGCAAGTTCAGGTTGTTGCACCTTTGTTAATGTTTTCCTGGCTGAGATAATGAATCATACCTTGATATTCTTACTTTTTTTCATACACAAACATAAAGAAGACACTGGAATGATGCCAACCCACTCATCTAAAATGATATTGAAACTCAGACTAAACAATTCAGTTTGACTTTATCAACAGTCTTTTTTGACATTCTTTTCAAATGAAAAAATATTCCCATTTACACCCAAATATTGTCTTGTAAACTCTAGGTGCAGAACTTTCACTTTGGTATTTAAATTACAAAAAGGATTAATTTTAGGATTAATTTAGTGACTGTTGGGATTTTCCATCATTAAAATTATATCCAAAAATAGTTTTCATTATAAGCAATTTCTAAAGACATTTTCATTCATATAAAGATTGGTTTGGGGATGAAGGAAAGAAGAAGAATTGTTATCATATCTTTACTTGAAACAAGCTAAAATTTTAGCTAAAAAAGTTGATTCATTGGAAAAGTAATAATCTTCTTTATTTAAAATACATTTTTTTTCAAAATCACTCTGTTTTTATTGATCTGATTCAGTGGTTATATACCACATTTCAGTTCAGGGAAATAGATTCTATAACAGATCATTAATTCAGGCGCAGGGTATCTCTTCTGAACAGAGAAAACAGATTGGTAAGGTTAGCTCCCCACATTCTAGTGATTAACAAAGCTTTTGGCAAGCCTTCCTCAATATCTTAAGGGCAAAATAAATAAATAGATTAAGGAAAATTAAGAAGCAGGCAGGATTCATGTCTCGGTTGAAGACTGCTGAGAAAATAGACCTGTGCTTCATTTGAACACATTTTCCTTGCAGACTTGTCCCTCAGTGACAGTTCTGTCTTAGCGTAAGGATAGCAGGTTATAATTTTCAAGTGAAATTAGGCTGAATATGTGTTCTAAATTTTAGTATTTTGCACATATCCTTAGATAAATGATATTATACATGTCAACTTGGAAAAGCTGTAGAAATGTAATAGTCAAGAAGCTGTCTATCTATCTGAATTGCTAACAAAAATTAAAATTCACCTGGTTATAGAAAATAATGGATATCTCAACAGGTTGCACCAAAAATATAAGCCATTTTACCTTTAATTGCAGGAAAATTCCTGTGATTTCAAAAGGACTCATCACCACAGCTGGTAAGCACTACATACATGTTCTGATTATGGCCTCACGCTCAGGGTACAATGTTTCCCAGAACAGTGATGCTCTCAAAGATAAAAGGACTTCTATAATCTGTGTAATAACAGTCCCAAGTATGAATGAAGCCCAAGGGACTTACTGTGATTTAGCCATTTGCAGATGGCAGGTTTTTGCACCAGGAAGAATTTCTTCGCCAGGAAGAATTTCTGTTCTGCAGAAGTCAGTTGAAAATTTACCCTTGTCAGACTTGATGTCTGTCTGAAAGCTCAATTATTAGTAAATAACTGTATTTGCTGGTGGATGATGCTCAGGCAGAGAGGGCCATGGGGACATCCACTCCACAGCTACAAGAGTCTTATCTCTGGCCTGAATCCTCAGGAGCTAGAAAATCTGCATGATCCCACACAGTAAGGCCAGAGGAATATGCTTTTATTCTGGGAAGTTGCAAGGACTAAAGTTTCCTGTCAAAGCAGTAACTGACCTGCTAAAAGCAATGTTAACCTTGAAAGAAATTTTACTTGCCCTGTCGGGGTTCTGATCTCTGTAACCAGTTCACTCCCAGGAAGCCCCACGACTGAACTCAGCAGATTAGTGCTTCTCTGACTACAGAGATCATGACAATGCCACAACCCTACTTAAAGAAAGAGTAACTGTATAATAGCAGGATAAGTCAGCACAGGTTCTGACTCAGACCTGGGCTGGAGATGCAGGATAGATGCACCTTTTCTGTAAAACTGCTCAGGTAGCCTCTGGTATCAGTCCCAGAGATGAGTCACTACCTGGTTCATCCTCATAAAATTGTGAATGAACAGAGTCCCAGACAAAGCTAAGATTCAGGTAATCAGGAGATCAAAATTCCCCAGATGCTCTCATAATTACAATCAAAGTTACCTATTGAGCAGTACTGGATGCTCAAGCCCTCTTTCTACCCACTGAGCTTATCAGACACCATAGCTACCAGCCTCTACTTGACACAGCATAACCAAGAACCAAATTTACTGAAGCTAGCTCAAAACAATCATTTTTATTTCAGAAGAGCTTTAAAATCCACCCAGTCTTTCAAAGGACCTTGTAGAAGACAGTATGTTAAAAACACTATTGGTAGATTCATAGTAGGCAACACTCTCTATCCTTGGCATCTAAATAAAGATGGGAATATACATGTATATACAGAGAGATATATATATACACACATAAATGTATACATAGGTGCTTTCACAGGTGTACACACGTTCATTCTGCTTGATACTTGAGAAACCAGTGTGCTGAGACAAGGATGTTTAACCTATTCCAAATCAGCAGAGACAGATAAGCCACTATGTTTTTCTCATGAGTCCTGAGTCAATGAACTATAAAATGATTGAGAGAGATCACTCACCCGGCTATGCGCTGTCTCCAGGGAGTGGATACTAGACAGTTTGCAATTTTAAGGAAGACCTTACCATATACTTATCCAGCCTGCTTCCCTAGTACTTTGGAGACAGTCATCCCACACAGTAACTTTCCCTGGCTGTTAGTTTTGTGCTCTGGATCACAGAGGTCCAGACATTTCTTTTTCTAGTCACCACAGCAGATATGATGTTAAATCAGCATCAGCTGTAGCTTTTCATGTTCTGGCAATTCTTGGTGTGCCTAGAGTTACAATCTGATACTCTTATCTCAGTATGGACACGTGTATATATACACACAGGGTGTCTCCTTATTTGAAAGGAGCGTGTAATTCTTGAGAGTGGTGCATCTTTTCAAGAGCTCTAAGTGGTAAGGGAGAGGAGACTGTTACTGCATGATAAGAAAGTTTCTGAATGATAATTTAAAGATAATCTTGTACGATTTGGAACAACCTCATTATGCCAACTTCTAAGTGACTCAACTAGTAGTTTTAATTATTTCTGTCTCTATTTTGCAGCTTCCTCAAGAAACATTTCAAAAAACCCCATAGTTGAACCGGGTCCCTGCAATTCATAAACCGTACTTCAACTTCGGTTGACTGGAAATATGCCTAATTCAATCACTTGCCAACATTCACTGGAATAATACTGAATAAATAACCCCACCAGCAGTATGACATTGCTTTTCCTGTCAATCTCAATTTTAACTTGACTGTTTCTTAATGCCATATGCAATGTCAGAGAGACTGAGGACAATACCAAGAGGTATGAGTTGAAGAAGACTAGTATGAGCTATTAATTTTAATCCTAGTTTATATATATCTGTTAATATTAGTTGTAAACCATATACTTATGGGGAAATTTAATAAGATTCTTATTTCCCTCCTCTAAGAAGTTAACATGCGAGGTATGAGAAAGATTGGCAAGCAGACAGACAAGTACAAAAAGAGAGAAAAGTCATGAAGAATTAAGAATTGTCTAATATTTTGGGTCTTTTTCAGCTCTGTTCTTAATATTTGAGTGAACAGATTTTTGCCTGACATTTATCTTATAGGCTTGATTCTTTTTTACTTCTGAGAAACTCAGAACAGTTTGCCAAGCCAAAGCCAAAGCCCAACAGGGCACTAAAGCCAGAGGACAATATATGGCAGCTGAGACCTTTTTCCTCCTCCTTTAAGGATTTCTCATTTGCAGTAGTGGAATATATTGTACAAGGAGGGAAAGTTGGGTTTAACACCAAAAACATCACATAATCCTTTCCCTTTATGGGGTCAGCAGTTGTGAATTTAGCTGTGAAAGAGCCTGAGTGAAACAGCTTATTTCACTTGTTAAGTCCAGAATGAAAGAAGAAAAAAAATAATCTGCTTTTTCATAATGCACATGCAAAAAAAGGAAAACTTTGTGAACTACTCTTAGATTCTGGACTAGATATAAATGTCTGTAAAACAGCACAGATACCTAGATTAGTACTTCCTAGGATTGTATTTAACTTTCTAACGTGCCGCACTCCTTTGGCTAACAGCCACACTTGGCTCTCATGGGTATTCACATATTCCTTGTGCTACTTCCAGATAAAAAACCCAATTTCTCCCCCTTCTTATTTTCTAAACACATACATTCTATATGTACTTTTTATTTCATACTCTTTGTTCCGTCCCAACATTAAGACTCCAGTCCTTGAATTCTTTCTGTAGGAAAACCTGACCATCTGTGTTAACAGTACTTTTCATCTTCATTACATCAGCATATTGGCCTAAGAAGTGGAGGTGTGTTAATATAAGGCTATCACTGAAAATATTAGGTACAATCAATTCCAAAATGTGTCTTTTATGAACTGCCTTTATTACCTTTTTCAAACTTCATATACCTCCTTTCAACACTGCTCGTTATCTTCCGATTTCTTATTCCTCCATCATAATATTCCTTTTTTAATCTTCCTCTTTTCTCTTCCTTCTCTATATTTTTTCCCATTTGATACCAAAAAAAAAATGCTTTTTTAAAGACAAGAACACCTGTTTTTTTTTTCAGAAGGGAAATTCCCTTATCAAATGCAGTTATTAAGTTAGACTTTTTTTGATTTGCCTTTGGGGAACCCATATTTTATATGATCCCAATTTTCAGCTACTTCGACTTCTTGAACTACTCTTTCTACTTGAAGTGTTTTAAATATTCAAGGGATACAAAGAACTGACAAATAGGCCTGCATCATCATTTTCCACTTCTTAACTTAATATGCACTATTTGTTCTTCTCCAGTCTTACACCACCACATCCTAACACAACAGACCAATGGAAATAAATTTCTATAAATGAAAACTCCTTGGAAAAACTAGTATTGTTCATGGCCACTTTCATGTGGAAAGACACAGTGATATTTTCCTGTTTTGAATCCAATCAAATGGGACTTATTCCAAGAAAATGTGATCAAAGCTATCAACAGAAAAAAACTTCTCAGCTAAATTACTAAATTTTCCTATTTTGTTCTTAACTGATAGATTCAACAGTTGAAATAAATGTTCTTTAAAATACTAGAGAGCTTGAGGGCTTATTGGATTAATCTGAGGAAAAGAACAAGTATGATGTGCACTATGCAATGTCTTTCAACCTCATTGCCTGCCTATTAGGCTGCAAGAAAAGAATATTCATCTGTTTATTAACTGGTTGTCAAAGAGGCCTGATTATTTCAAGGAGATAGCTTTGCAGACGAAAGAGTAAGATGAACTGAAGAGCAACAAAATGATTGATTCATTTCCTTCGGGAAAGACAAGAGAATAAAATAAAATAATGAAACATTAATGTGTCAGAACCATTTATACAGGATTGATATTTAACGTAGCTCCTTTTGAAGCTGAAATTAAATTTTCTTAAAAGGTATTATTAAAAGGGAGATGGGATGTAAGCTTCCATCAAGATATAATTATTTTAATACAGCTTTAAAAAAATTGAGCTTTTTTCCTGAAGTGTGCTAGTAAATGGATTTGTGCAGATCTAAGTAGTAATTATGAAATGTGCTTATCTAGACACCTTATGTTTCTATTGATACTACATATTATTCTGATGAAAAAAATCATAATTCATAGCATTCTTGATATTTAGAATTGTTGGAATTATTTATAACTTACAGTCCAGGGGTGCTGTTAATGAAATGGTGTTTGAAACTGATTCTTAACGCATCAAATTGTTTGTTTTCAGGCTCTGAGCACAGATAGTTACAGCACTTTGCTTCACAACCCACAAATGGAGAATCACAGAATCACAGAAAAGCAATAGTGGTGTGGAAAAGGGAAGTGCTAGCTTGTCAAAGGGCTTAGATCAGGAAAACAGGTAAAACCAGGAGATTAAGAAACATCTAGAACCGTCACAATACACAAAACAAATGTTTTGACTGGTGCTAGAAAATGAAAATTCATTAAATGTGCTGTACTGCTCATCTGCTACTGATAGCTGCCTCTTTCAACAACCTTTGATGTTTTAATTTCTTCAGAGATTTTCTATGAGCCAAACCATCTGTTGAAGTTGTAATTGCTACTACAATTATATACTGATGGGGTAAAAAAGAATAGCCATTCCTTCTCTGAGCAGGGAAGACTGAACTGAAGGCTTCCAGTCATTATTCCAATACCTTCTCATGGGGTCGTTGTGGGAGAAGAATCTGTGTGTCAGTCCTGAAGAGCTCTGTTCTACTGCTCTTCTATCATCTGAAACCCACACAGGAGACTGAGCAGATGAGGTAGATTCCCCAGTCTGGGTTTACCAAAAGGGAGGATTGTGGGAATAGGGGAAAGAAAACAGATAAAAAATGAGAAGACAAGTGATTTAGTGAACAGCTGGTAACACTCCCACCACAGCCCAGTCTAGGGGTATGTCAAACAGGGAGGGAGTGTTGCAGCATTTGGCTGTTCCTTGTGGTGCTGCTGGGATTTGACTGTTCCTACACGCCCTTTTCAAGAGGATAAACACCAGTATTTGTGGCCTTGCTCTCCTTGTATTGACTTCAGGAACTAACTGACATTTCTTTATCTTTTTATCCCATCAAGGACAAATCTTACCATAGACTTTTTTGGCATTTTCTGTATCTACGGGAAGATCATTATCCATAGCAAACTGAAGTGATAGAGTGTCACTGATGCTAAACACTTTGCTCCCTTACCAGATAGCAGTGAGAGCAGATCTAGTCCAAAGGAGCATTGTTCCCAGAGACACAACTATGGCAACACAACCTGAAAGTCATAGGAGTTATTATCATTTATCATTTTGATGTCAGCCAACAGCTTCAAGGACTTCTCAAAAGTCCCTTTAATGGCAGATTTCTAGTCCCACGGCAGAAAGAAAGCTTAAGTACCATGGAGATTGTACTTGGAAAATCCTAGTCCACATTCAAACACAGTGATGCACAAAAAAAAATTATTTTTCCCCCATTACTGCCCCTTTGAATGCTCTATTGGATTAGGATAAGGGCATTTTTCCTCATCCAAAGGGGCCTTTCGAGTGTCTTTAGTAAGTCTTCCATTAATATGCATATTGGTGTTATTTGGAAAAAAAATAGACATTCAAGTAAGGAAAACAAAAGAAACAACATATGTTCAAATAATTATAAAACTTAAACAGAGACCTCCTTTGACAATTAATCTCCTGTGGTTTTCAGATTCATTTTAGTGAATAATTCAATACTACGCTGACTTTATCTCTGAAATACTTTTGAAGAGTTCCTCCTTCTTATAGTGACCAGTTATTCTAATGCTGAATTTAATCTGCCTGTTTTGCAAGTCCTGATGTACAAACCTACTCTTAAAAAATGCTCATCCCAAAATAATACACTCAACTACTCAAATTAGAGCTCCCAAAGCTAACTAGCTCAAGCCCTGCACTGAAGAAAGTACCCAGACGTTGATGTGGAACACAGCTTGCACCTGGAGGGAATGGTATAAAATAGCCTTGGGTGGTTAAAAGCCTATATTTTACTGTTAATATATTTTGTGCCTCTGTCTCTGCTCTTTATTTCTAATTAGATGTCAAATCAGAATGTACTCCTCCTGAATTTAGGTGCTGTCTGAATTTATCACATTGTTAGTCAAAGAGGACTTTATTCTATAAGATACAAGGAAGCTGGGAGTCACAATACAAATAATAGTCATAGGGCCCTGACCTAAATGACCAAGAGATTCAGGATGTTGGACCGTCAAGAAACATTGACTATGTTTATAAAGTCAGTAATGTTAATAAGTTACTGCATTAGGATTAATTTACTTTTCCAGGATCACTATTTTTTACCTAACCTTCTCACCCTTCCAAAGACATCATAACAGAAGTCTTTGGAACTTAGAGATCAATTTAAACGAACTCAGGTTCCCTCAACAACTTAACAGGAAACATGCTCTCAATTTTGAGTACTGATATTTTCATCTTGTTTCAGAGCTTCTGACTCATTTCACCTCCAGATACCACCTTTCTCTAGTGCTTCTGTTCCTGGTCACAGCATTTGCAAATTCCTGGAAAATAAAACGAGCAGCAAGCTATTCTCTGACATTAATCCAGTCAACTGTGCTAAAAGCTGTCCTTATTTGGGCTTTCTACAAGAGCTCGCACAGGAACACGCCAATAAGAAGATTCAATCTGATAGCAAGTAAGTAAAGGATTGCAAGAAATAAATTGATCAGTGAACACGGCAGACTCGGCCAGAGGCTGGGAAAGACGATGAGAACTGCTCTTCCATTGACTACTCCTTGCTGAATTTTGTATTAGGTCTTCAGCTGATGTTGGCTGAATGGTAAACTCACTGAGCCTTAGAGCCAAACTGCACCAAACTGGTTATTTAAACGGATTATCTACCTTATGTGTCATGGGGAATGAGCAAAGAAAGAAATGAAGCCCTTAACGTAGTGAAAGGAAAACCCTAACTTAGTGAAGCGTGGGAAACCTCTCTCACAATGACAGCTATAAACAGGCTTGAGGTTGCAGTGTGGCCCTATAAGATTTGGCATAACACTCCAAAGTGTTATGTAAGATGTCATCTAAGAAGAGGAAAACTTCTCACAGAACCAAGAAAGTACTTTTAGAGCTCAACCCTTAGGACAACTGGATCTCAGAACACCTCAGCAGCAGAACTGGAATTGGTTTTAGACCATCTATGCTGGGAACTAAAAAAATTTCACACTAAGTGTGAATAACAGCCACAACACAGTGAGCACACTTGTACATAATGCTGTTCACACAGAGTACACCAAACACCTATCACAGATGTAGATTTAATCTAGAGATAGAGAAAAATGAAATAAAGCAACAAATGACAACTGAAAAAACCCCTGTGCCACTTCCAGGCAGAAACTTAGCATTAGATTTCAAAGGTAGTCTAATGTCGAGAAGTGGAAGGAAGTCTTCCAGTGTGCTCCGAGTTGACATTCCCATATACAGAGAAAACATATTCCCACATATTTCAAAACCTATCTATGCACAGTGAAGAAACTGAGGTTTGCCTTCTACTTGAGCTCCAATATTCAGCAACAACCAAATCCTGATTTAGCTCCTTGTTCTGCACATATTTTTTTTCCATCCTTACGTCTTCTTTCTCTCTCATCTCCCTTTGTGCCTTCTGCCTCCTGTCTCTGTTGTTGTTCTTGTTTCTGCCCTCTCCCTCCTAGTAATACCTACACTGTAAATAGAATCTGAAAAATCATATAAAAGCAGCTTTTTAACACCATGGGAGATATGGAAAGGAATTCCTCCAGTATAGCCAAACTGTTTTTGCTATCTCTGTAAATGAAAGAAAGAAAGACAATCCTTCTTGCAGAATATGTTCTAGAGTCTGTATTTAAATATTTTAAATTAGTTTCATTCAATCATAGATCATTACCATTAAAATGTTGTTGGCTCTTTCTGTTGGCTACCTGGCTAGATGGATTTTTTTGTTGTTTTGTAAAGGGTTTGCAGTAAAACCCCTCTCTCAGTTTTTAAGCTAAAGTTATCAAAAGGTCTCACATAAAATAAACATTAGACTGGCAAACAGAAGTTTTCACATTGACATTGTCTAATAATCCCCTTAATCTAGTCAGGCAGCAAAAATAGGACCATTTCACCAGGAGTGGTGTTAGATTCAGAACAGAAGAAGTTGGAGAACATTATTGACGGAATAGAATAGCTAAATTAGTAATACCTATTTCAGGCACTTGTCAGGCTATGAGATTTTTCCAATAAACCAGAAAGAAAGGGGATTTGCAAATTATTTGTTATAAGTGTTTTGTTCGGTTCTGTAGTAGTCTGGCACTAAGTGCTACTGTGACACACAATGTCCACTGTGACAAGGTAGATTAGTACTAAATTCAGCCCCACAGTGAGTTTACAAGCAGCCAAAATTTTATTTTACATTACTTTCTCAAGGGAAGGCTCTTCGTCCTTCTGAGCCTGTTGAGAGCGCCACATACATCTCCATTGCTCCTGCACGCTAGTGTTAAATCAACAGCATTTATTGAGGACAAAGTCAATGCATAAAGACCATTCCAGAAACGTTCACAGTCTTCACCCCTGACCTGAAACTGCTGCATTTTTCTGCAGACACTGTGTCACCTAATGCCAGCCCTTTCAAGCTCAGGCAGCACACTTTAGTTCCCCCATTCGTCACTTGCTGAAGCACTTCATTAAGAAGTCACTTAAAAAACTGCCCCTTATCAGACTCCTGATGGTGTGAATTCACTGAGAATGAGCAGAATTGATTAATTTAGTCTCAAAGATATTTCCTAAATCCTCCTAGCTGCCTTTCACCAGTTTTGCCTGTATGCAGCCTGCTGTAGATCCTCTCCTCTAGATTAGTTATTTTTCTCTTTTTCTAATTTAAATTCAAAGCTTGGCATTGATAACCAAAATGTAATTAACCTAAACTACATAGATAATTTAAACTAGATTCAGTCTGGAACATGGATCCAGGTCCAGAGGCAAGTAAGGAAATGATGAAAATGGAAAAAGCAAATGTGTAAATGTATATATGGGAAAATTCCAGGAAAGTAGTCTGTTTTTAGACTAGCACTAAACTGGCTCTTAACACATGAGGAAGAAGTGCTTTTTATTTAGACAGTGCTAAGACAGTACTTCGGTTTCTGTGGCCATAAGACAGAAGGCTGACGTACTAGATGTTAAATCAGCTGCTGTATTTTCAGTTCCAAGTCATGTGCACATGTGTATGGGCTCACACTCCAAGTAAAGGTAACATTCATTATCTTGGTCTTGGTCTCTGCTAAGACTGGCTGGGACACTACTGTGGGCACTACCCCTTGATGGTTAGTCTCACAGTTAAGATGTATTCCTCTACTGCAATACCACATTTCTCTTTACTATCCAAAGTTCCAAAAGATCTCTGTAGCTTCCCTGTCTCATGCTAGCCTCTGTAATTTTGAAAGCTGACAACAGTTCTTGGTTTCTTACATCTGAGCATCTTCCCTTTAACTTAATCCTGTCTCAGAGAAATGGAGCAGTGGACCTCTTCTAGCAAACTCATTACTTTGAGGTGCTTCTGCTTGAAATTGGTGCTTATAAGAGAAGAAGGATGCAGAAGAGATGACTCCAACCATTGCTTCTACCTTGAGGCACACCAGGATATCTCCATTTTTAAAACTAGGATTTATAAATGGTTTCTTTGAGGTGCATAAACAGACGGGGTGTTAAAGTATTTATATCAAACTGAAACGACCGAACACCAGTAGAATGATTTTTTAATTTAAAATCCAAAAGGCCAATTTGATTCAATATTATCTTTCTATATCTTCCAATGAAAAGGCCAAATCCTAAAGTCTTTCCTGATTGCTTAATCTGTCAATATCCAGGTCTAGCTGAAGCCAAAAAGAATTTAGCTCTTCAAAGAGCAATTGTAGATTATATCCCTGTTAAGAAAGACTATATGAAATACATTATGGGTGTATAATGTACTAAATATGACAGTTCAACAGCATAGCACACAAAGAGAAGACTGATTCTTTTTTAATTTTACAGAAAGGAGAAAGTATGATACAACTGCTTTGCCAGATTCCTTAGATTCCAGTTAGATCTACTATTCTAAAAAGAAAATAGTATTAAGAACATTTCTCCATTTTAGGATGCGCAACATGACTTCACATCAAAACCAGCAGGATCTGGCAGTCAGCAGCACGTTCCTACGGGGAAATGCAACACACAGTCGTTTTCTATGGTGAAACACAGACTGGAGGGACTCAATTGTCATACCGGTTGTTACCCCCTATAATTACTTCTGAAGATTCATGTCCTGTAATGATACGAGAAGCCACTGTTATCTCTTTCCAGTGATTGATCTGAAACATCTGTCATCAACACCCTCGTGGCTAAGAGAGCTATTTTGCTCAGGAATGATATGGAGAGCAGACATTGCCATTGAGTTATAGCCTGTTATGTATGCAAAATCGAAAACATCACACAACAGTCTCTGGTGGAAGATTTAATGGCATCTAAATTGAAGCCAGTAGCATTTTGTTTTGCAAGGTGGAAATGTAAACATGTTTGTTTACAAGCCTGCTCCTCTGCAGGTCTGAAGAGGCGAAGCATCAGCAGAGGATGACGAAGTGGAACTAGTTTCTGATGCCTCCAGCCCTTGCCAAATCACTCCTGGTCAAATAGAGGACAGATTCAGAACCTGCTCCTGTTTTGCTGGTTTAGATAATTTGTTAATTACTCTACCTGCTTATTAATTCATGGAGTCCCATCTCAAGAAATGTAATTGCATGGAGAGATGTCCCATTGACCTTGAGGCATAGGTAGAATAACCTTTTGAACAGATCCAAGAGTCATTAACCTGTATGTACTGAACATCTTACTTTGCTTTAATGAACAAATCATGGCAAGGTATTTGTAACGTGTAATTAGTAAAGACTATATGGCATCTTCAGATTAAGTAATAAATGAAGGCCAGGTCATAAACTGGACTCATTAAAGCTATTTGGATTTGCATTTCCCTGAGAAGCTGCTCTGGTACAAATTTTGGCTTCAGATTCAAACCAGGCTGACACAGTTTAGGGGAAATTGACATTTGTTTCATTATTTCCTCATTCACCATTTCATATTATGGAGAGAACAGGCCAGAAAAATCTGGAGTTTATTGTTTCTGGCCTGGCTGAAAGGCTGAAGGAAGGAAGATTTGCTTCACATGTGATTCACTGTCCAATTTCCAATGGACAGGTATGAATTTGGTGAGTTTTCCAGTTGCACAGCCCTGGTCATAAATTTTAAATATTTGCTGCTGAGAATCAAGATTATTTTAAAAAATACTGTAAAGAAATAGAAAATAAAAATCAAAATATATTCTATTAATGTGTAATTTTTATATGTGTGTTTGTGCATGTACACATTCATGTGCATGCATCCGAAATTTTCTTTCATAAAGAAAGAAGTGAAATTGGAAAGTTTCTTTCTGGTTCTGCTTTCTTCCTTTTAGCATATAGGGAAAAAAAAGCCAAAAAAAAACCAAAAAATCCAAAACCCACAAACCAAACCGAACCCAGAAAAGATGAAGATTTAAAGTGGAACTACTCTGGATTTTATTTTAATTATTAATCAACAGACTTTCCGCTACCACTGTTTCTCTCTCCCCATTTCCACTTTTAAAATATCTATTTGTTTTCTTTAGAGTTCTACACATCTGAAAATATAGAGAAATACTGGATTAGACTTCCGGGGTTCCCCAAGGAGTCCTGAATGAGAGGTAAGGACCACACTAAAATCCACACTTACTTTATCTTTCACCCAACCTGGACTGCTGGAAGCAAAGAAATCCAGTCCAGTAAAAAATTTGTGTAAACAAACAATATAAGAAATTTTCCATCAAATGTGAGATATTGAGAAAATGTGGGACTTTAAGGTAAGGAGCTCTTAATTACAAATCTAAAAAAATGTATATATTTCATATACAAATCGCATTATGCCTATTAAAGAGAAAGTAAATATTAATAAAACATACTTTTGAAACATGCATGTTTTTATCAAAATTCAAGAAGTCAAGAGACTAAGAAAACACCGCAGCGGTGTTTCCATTTTAAACAAATCTTCCCCATAGCCTTGCCTGAAACGCATGACGTCCCTCTGAGTGCCCAGCTTGCCCTGCTGTTCCAGATCATTAGTGTGATCCCCACTGACACACCGTATGGTGGTGAATGGCTCCACTCCGAGCCACAAGCAATACCAAGCTGCTAATGATGCCCTCAGCCCAAAACATATATTTTAATGAATGCAGTGGGAACTTTCAGTTCTCAGTGCGCAGACATCACTGGCAAACAAACACTCAAGGTTGTGTTTTGCTGCTGTACCCCAGAGAGCCACATACACATTCATACATACATATTCAAAGACTAACCCATGTTGATGCGGGAATCTGTTTTATTTTATTCTGCAAGCTCAAAGTGGCTGCAGAACACCACCTGAAGAGGTCGGGGTAGGTTAGGAGAGAGATTACAAACAAGTCAGACAACATAAAGCGGGAAGAGCAATAATTCTTTTTGTTGTATTGTGGCTTTGATGTTTTAATATTTAATATTGTAAGGAAGTCTGAAATGCTACGGCAGCCTTTTGTAAATAATTTTAGGCCATTAAGTCATCTGAGTTCCCTACTGCTAGGTCAAATTGTGTAGAAACCCTGTAGCAGTGGAAACTTCCATCACATTAAGTAAGAGCCGTATAAACAAATCCTTTCTTCTTCCCTACTTAGTCTTGGTTTTCTCATTTTTTTAATTTCAATTTTAGCTATAAATGGACCACAGATCAATAGCCAGCAGTTAAACACCTAATTAAGGAATACAGACATCAAATGAACATGTCATCAAATGGACACATGCCCAGAAGGTTGGCTTCTCTGAAAACTTGAGGGTCAGCTTTCCATGTCATGAAATCCCGCTGTTGAGGCTAGATATTCAAAACACATATGACTTTGTTGAAGCAACCAACTACACAGCAAATTTTCAAGAGTGATCATCACTGAAAAGGAACAGGAAAAGAACAACTGCATATCCACTTTACTGTGCATTTCGCCTCATGAGCAAGAAGAAAAACATGAACAAGATAAACACCAAAACATGCTACAATTTCACTCCACTTAACTGCACTGGAGGGTTCACAGGCTGGGTACATGGAGAAGACTCTAATCCTCTCTCTATACCTGAGACTTCCTTTCCTCACCTTCACCACTTTTTTCTCCACTTCTAGCAAGGTCTATCCAACATTAACACTGTCCATTCCCTCCAGTGTCATTCATAGTAATTTGGGGCAGGGTGGATGTCAGAAGGGCTGAAGGCAGCAGCTCTGCAGTGGCAGGAATGAACTGGAGAACGGAGGCTGCATGAGACCAGCCCAAAGTAAAATTCTAGATCATCAGCAGAAATGGGGAAACAATCAAAAAGCATAAATTTCCTTTCCCTATCCACCTTTCCCACGCCTGCTGCAAATATGAGGGAGCAATTCATCCTACATAAGAGTGAACATGAAGAATTTATTGTAGCGAGGGGAATCTGGATCTGTATTCCCCACTGCCGCATTCTCCTGCAGCCAGGAGGAGCAAATAATTCTGAGCATTAACTTTATCGCAAAGCTGCTACACCTTCAAAGCAAAACAAGCCCAGTAAAATGGTTACATCTTGTGGTATCGGAGTTGTTGTGCCCTGTAGCCAGAAGTTTCAGTTACTCATCTGTATGAAAATAATGCAGATAACTTTTCCCTTCGCAGATGCTGAGATAAGAGGCACACATGAGAAGATGGAACTTTGAAGGAATCAGATTGCTTATGGGCAGTATTGAGTGCTTTCAAAACAGGAGATTAGGCGACTTCTTATCAACTGCTGAAAGTAACTCAGGAAACAAAGGCAGTTAAAGGAGTTTATCCTACAAGCAAGCAGAAGAAAATGAAAAGTAGTTTCCAAACAAGATGAGCATGTAGATGGGTCCTATCCTTCTTGACTGAGCTGAGCATGAAAATGAAAAAGGTTATTTTACTTATATCAGGCATGTTTATTTTCTTGGATGACGATGAAATACACATTTGCTGCTTTCAATAGGAACAATTTCAGTAAGTGTTTAGTATTTATAATTTTCCTGTTTCTTACGGCATAATCCGCAAGGTTCATGATGTTTTTTTCAGGATGCAGGCTTACAGAAAAACATACTTTTAGTGCTATACCTTGAATAGACACAAAGATTTTGTTTTTTCCTTGCTCCTTCAAAGAACACTGTCACATAAACTGTTCATGAAGGACAATAGAAATCCCACATTTTATGGCTGTGTCCATGCTAACCAAAACTGACATACAAAAGAAGCTTCTCTCTAGTTGCGAAATTCTCATATTCAGCTTGAAAAGAAAGCCTTGACTTCAAAAGCAAGCGATGCTAATAGGTAATAGTGCTACCCTTTGCCAACAGAAACTTTGATGACCGAAATGCAGTGGGAAGCTTCTGGAGAGACAGTATAATAATAGTTATCTTAGGTTTGTTTTACTATTTAATGCATTTCATGTTGCCTGACATGCTGAAACAAAATGCAGTCAGTCTGCTTTCCACATGAATATTCAAGTCTTTCTAAAAATCAAATATTCCTGAGATTTCTCAACTGAAGACAAAAGTCTGGAAAGTAAAAGGACAAGAAAAGAAATTTCCTGATATGACAAAGACAGATTGCCACGTCTTCCTGCCATTTGGGGTCAGACTGCTGTCAATGTCCTTAAGGGACGATGTTTGTCATTGATTTGCGCTAGAGACTTATTAAGAGATTTCTCTCAACTCAGTTTCTGAACAACCAGCAGCCTGTCAGACATTAAGAAATTGTTCACAGGATGATTGCATGATTAATACATTGGGCTGCCACAGGAACCATGTGTGCATGCATAGTGGGCCTACAGACATAAAGGCAAAGAAGAACAAAATGTTGAAAAATTAAGTTAACATATAGTTAACCGTAAGTGAAAATTTCTGAGGTTGTGTTTCACAAGATGCTCCATGAATGATGACTCTAATTTCCCAGGAAAATTTTAGGTGGTCACTAAATTAAAAATAATAATAATAATAGAGAAAATGGGATTCAAGAAACAGTGGGCACATCTTTTCACTGAGTTTTTCACAGAGCTCAAGAGGAGCCAGTAGCTGTGAAGAGCCTATAGCTGAAGAAAGCAGACAGTAGATTTGTGATAAGAAGCAGTCCTGTTTCTATTCATTGCTGATTTCTTGCCTGAGGTACATTAACCTTTCAGTTTGGGTAATCTTGAGTTTTGTTCCCTCTTCCCATGTCCAGGACATGCTCCCAACCCAAGCACCTCCATTTTTCAACCATCTCTCTCACCTCCTCCTGGCCACCTTCCCCATAACCTTCTTTACAGCGATTGCCACCAGGATACGCTCTGCTCTCTCAGACAAACCAAGAGGACATGATATTCCTCAGGTCACTCAACAGACACTAGTACACTTATACGCAACATGGAAAGGAAGGCTGTTTGGGATTTCCACACAATAGACACAAAATTCAGTAAAAAACAGGTTCATTTTGTTCAGTGAACCTCGTGTTAAAATCTCATTGGAAGTAGGGAATAACCTTCAAAATTCTGGCAAGCATAAGTTGGATTCAAGTCACTCAACACCAGAGGTTAATACATAGACATTTGTCTGAGCATTTTCAAGACCCATTCAATAGTTAATAGGCAAAAGAAACTCCTAAGGCAAAACTCTTTGAAAACAAAACAAAACCAAACCTACAGATACTTCTAAGAGGTCAGATGAAGCCGCGCAAAAGTCTAGAGAAGACATAATTTTATTGAATACCAGTGATTCTGGGGACACTAGCTCAGATGGAGATATCTGTAATGTGAACACACACAATTAAGAGAGATAACTCATCCAAGACTTTCTCCCACTCATAACTTCTTTTAAAACAGGTTCTGGGATCACATCTTGGATTTCTAATTTTCAGATTTTTTTGACCACCTGAACTTAAAAAGCAAACTACGGAATTAACCTCTTCCCTGAAAACCAGCTCTGGACTGTGCAGGAACATGGTACTTTGACTTCTTCCTCTACTCTAGTCACAGAAAGTGATCAGAGAAACAATTCTGAGCTTTTTATGCTGTGAACCTCCAATAATATGTGTGGATGTGCAAATAAAGGGCAATGGATTTTATTTTTAGAGCTTTCCCTCTCTTAGTTTACTAGCATTGGGTCATATTTTTAATACACAATAATGTGTTGCTTGTATCCTTTGCACAAACTTAGACACAAACACACAAGCACAGAAAAAAACCCAACTTTTCCACAGAGCAAGGAAGTTGAAATTCTAGTCTATTTAGAATTAAACTGACTTCTACAAATCAAAGCTGTGGCAGCTTCTAACCACTGTCCCATTTAATGGGTTAATATCTGTACAGAGTTTTGAACATTGCAGATATTGTATAAATTGAGTGTATTATTATGAATTTATCTGATTTCATGACAAGCTATACAACTCACAGTTTTCAGTTTTGATATATCTCTAAGGTCTTATCTGAATTTAAAAGGTTTCCAGAGAAAGTGATGTTAAAACACTCTTTTAACATGCATGAAATTTATCTTAAGAAAAAATACAAGAAAAGAAGGCCAACTCAAGTCAGCAGTTCTGTTCTATTGCAGAAACAGCTAAGAGAAATTTATTTTTTTTACGAGTGATTTTGCCAAGTATCTAAAGTATATTCATTTTTAACGTGTCAGAGAGTGCCACAAAGAAACTTCCAAGTCCTGCAGCAAGCTGGCTGCTGTAATATCAGGTTACAGGATAAGGTCTGGACTGACCATTGCAGATTACCACCACAGGGGTCTTGCCATCACTCTTATTCACCATTTCTTTCATCAAATCTGGTCACCAGATCCCAGGTCAGACCAACCAGTTGTGTTTCTTGCTCCCAAAGAAACAAACTGGACTACAAATACACGTGGTAATATGAGGTGAGAGTTCATTATGCAATTCCCAATCTGGAGGGAATAAGATATGGATAGACAACATAGTGGCAAAAATAGAATTCATAACCCTGATGAAAAAATAAATTGCCCCATCAAATACTGAAATGTTGAGGACTGCAGATTTCATCTTGCCACACAACACTTGCAGTTTCTCATTGCAAGATTCTCTTGCACATTGGGAAGAAATATTTTGATACATAGACAAAATATGTTTATACTGGACATTCTCTATATCTTGAGATTCCTCCATTAGCATTAGTGTACCCGACCTCCAAACATCAGCCAAAAAAATTATACTCAAGCTAATTTTATTGCCATTTTTAAAGCAAACCTTCCTTTTTTTGCTGATATCTGTAAATAAATACAGGAACAAATCGTCGATGGTCCTTGCTAACCTAGCAGCATATTCCAGCCTTTGATCTCCATGGAGAAAAGAATTTAAAAAAACATGTAATGTATGTCAAAGTCTGACACTTACCATCTTTGCCTTGCCTCCTTCATTTACAAGATTATGTTCATGTGGCAACCTTGATGGAGCAGCATTAAACCAGATAAGCAACTAGAGTATCTTAGAATGCTGTGACAGTACATTTTCATGAAGACATGGCTCAGACTATAAAGAAGAAAAAACATATTGAAACTCATTCCAAAAATGCGTTCTGGAGTTATTTACTTCCTAGTTAAGGCTAAGGATGGAAGGAAAGATATGGAAAGATTTTTTTTAATCTTCCAGTCTTAGAAGGTAGTTTGTTAAATATTCATCAGTGGCTGTACATTCATATTGCATCTCCTCACTGAGCTAGGGGAATCTGTTTCTAAAAAAGAGGTAAAGCTCATACATGTTCTTAGCCCCAGGACAGATCTCTCTGGTTTTGGGGAGAAAGGAATACAGAGTAGTTCCTTTTTGCTCTTCCTTACCCCATTGAAGAAATAACAGCGTTGAACAGAAAGACAGAGACCTTCATTGACTCTAAGATCTCTACAACTTTAAAATCTGTAAAATGAGCAAGATGCATTTTCTAAAAGATGAAATGAGACCCCTCTACGGCAGGGACCTCAAGCTCCAGCTTTCTCCAGCCCATAGAAGACAAGTATTCAGTTCAGACTTCCTGTTCATATATGTCATATATGAACAATTACAGTAGCATTTCCTCTAATTTAATGACTCTGTCAAAAGGTCAAGGGATGTTGTTGCACAGAACTTGATTATTTTAGGACCTGTCCCAGGACTGCATAATAAACTATAGTAGAAACTGAGGAGTAACAGAAACAGTCTCCTCTTCTCCTCCAGTTTCACACTCTGTTTAAATTATAATTCTGTAACGCAAACTGATTATTTTTAATTAAAAAATATACTAATAAAAAGAATTTTTTCCTTCAAATCACTATCACAATAAGACAATAAGACATAAATCAAGTAGGAGGCTGAAAAAAACAACAAAGAAGCAATAAGTCACATTATTCATTGGAATGCTGATAGATGCACAGCTATTACGGTATACAAAGCCCTAATTGAAACAAACTATTGCTCGAGTGAAACTAGGTAGCAAAGAATATGTAGACAGCGGCAGGAATTAAGGCATATCACTGAAACTGCATTACCCCAAATGGAAAAGTCTAGTTTGGGAAGCAGAAAGCAGAGGGGAGATTATTGAGGCTGGAGGTAGGGAGGGATGCAGTATTATATCTGTCCATCAGATAAACACCATTTCCTGCAGAGGCCTCCAGTTCTGCAGGCTAATATCTTAGTTCAACTATCAGCTTGAGAGAAATGCCCTTTGAATAACCTAAATTTTTCCTTCTGTTCCTCCATTGCAAGGAACAGACTCTTTCTCGCTCAGCTTAAACTTATGAGGTGGGGTAAGAACATAGCATGAACAATTAGAGCTACAGAACCTAAACTTTTATGGTCTGCATCTTTGCTGTAGCAAAGATAAGATTTAAAGGCTCAAAGGGTAACTTAGTCTTTTTGTTGAAGAAGAAAATAATTTTCTTGCCTGACATAACTCTTCACACAAGGCCAATCTAAATATACAGTTTTATTACCAAACCATTTATGGTTCTGAAGGAATCAGAAAGCTTACCTACCGGGAAATGATCCATCTCTCTCAGTTTCAGAGTTGGAATTGATAAAACTTAAAGGGAAAAAAAACCAAACAACCACAAAGAACACCCAAACAAGAAATTCTGAGAAGAATCTCATGAATTTGCCACTGGCTGCTGTATTTATTTACCCCCCTGCTATCCTCCCTGCCATGCTCATGGCTCTAAGTAGGCACAGGAGGCACAAATTGCAGATAACTCTGTCCTGTAGAGTTCAATCGACAGATTCACATGTGATCTGAGAATTAAATCTCTGAGGTTTTCATGCATGTGAATGAGAGCTCAAATTCTAGTTCTATTGCCAAGGCTATAATCCTGTTGCACAACTGTGTCATATTGGCTGAAACAATATTAATATTGACATTTAACAATGGATGCATCACTGGAGGGGGAATAAGACACGAGTCAAAATGGAGCAAATCTAATAATCAAGCCTACAATTCCATAGCACTGAGATTCATTCTGTTATAAACCCTGTACTTTACACTTTGTTTTGCATGCTACTGAAATTGGAACGGTTGGACTCGATGATCCGGTGGGTCTCTTCCAACCTGGTTATTCTGTGATTCTGTGAAATATTTTAGAGGATTTTTCTTGCAACACTGAAGTGTAAAGAAATTTTAAATAGTGTGGAAAGATACCAACTTAATCAAACACAGTTCGTGCTATAAATCCACACAGTCATTCTCTTAGGGTAACAATGAGCATCGATCAAAGTTATATTATTTGTTTATGCACTGTCATATCCAGTTCTTGATGGTATGTTGTTTCTCTGTTCCAAAGAGCTACTTTCACAAGTAAAGAACTGCTTGAAGCCTCAGCCAGGGTAGGCTCACATAAGGATAGACTTCGCTTAAGGCTCTCTGGTCTTTGTGGGAATCACAACTTCACCAGAGTATCAAGACAACAAAGGCTTTCTGGCTGTTCTATAGGGATCATTTCCAAAGCCATATAACAAAGTCAAAAAAAAAAAAGTCAAGCTGACGTAACCCATCTTAGTAGTGGATCTAGATGATATTGAGAAAGTGCAAAGTATCTTCTGCTGTTACTTAAAATGTTACCTTGATCAGAGACAAACCTCACAGAGAAGTGATCCACACTGTGGACTTAGCTGTCATAAAAGGTACTTAAAGCAACAGGTAATGTTTAAAGCAATCTTCATTATTCTCTGGTTGCTACTGACAACTTTAACAAACCTCAATTGGTCTTCTCATCTTTTCACTTATTCCTCATCACATACAACTGATGAAAAACAAACCCCTCGGTCAGAAACTTTTGTAACCTGACTTGCAACAAACTGCGCTAGAGTCAGGGAGCAAAACCCAGTAACTTTATGTTATGAGGGTGCTTGAAGGAAATGCACCTGTAACTTCCAATACTCAGATTTAGCCCTGGGAAAAGGTTGCAGCAACATAAAAGGTGAAATTATATGGTGACCAAGCAGATCTGGTGAATTCATTAAGCAATGATTCACACACATTTTTTTTTTGTTTAAAAAAACCTACAACTCTCAACCTTAATTGTCCACATTAAAAATGAATTAGCATGTCACAGGAGCACATCATCTAAAGCCCTGACATTGGTGTGCATTTTAATAGCTAATTAAAACACTTTCATCTCTTACAGTTGCCATTTTATCCCAGATAGGATCATCTTCTTGAGATCCAATCCAAGAGAGAAGAGAAAGAGGAAATGAAAATGTGCCACTGTAGCAGCTGTTAGTGAGAGGCAGAAATACAGATTTACGTGTTACCTTTTTTGAAGGACTTACTATGGGAATCTGACTAATTTCAGTCTTTCAGAAGAGCTATTTTTCTTTTTATTCTGCATTTTTGGGTGCCACATTCAGTCACACTAACTTTTTATTTGATTACTATTTTCAGAAACACAAAGGCAGAAGTTCAGATATGCTCATATTTCACAGCTCATGTTGCCTTTAACTGCACTGCTATCAGACCACATTCAGAATAAGATTAGGGGAAATAAACAAACAAACAAGCAAAAGCTATCTCTGCTTCCTTTTCCATCACTGTCAGATTTTATGATTTCATTTGGTGATAGTGACAATTACTCACATTCCAAGAAGACCTGAACATTTATACCAATGACTATATGCATCAGCTTTGTGGAAATACCACTGGAAACTATGTATGCATATGTTTAAAATCTCAAAGAAGGGAGCAAAGAATAGGATGTTTATAGGTTTTACAATGAGAGTTTATTTTGAATTTATCACTAAAGTCCTATAGTGACAAATCAAGCACTTGCTGGTGTCAACACCAGGACATGAACACACACTCCCAACCCCAGAGACCAACAGAACTGCAGCTCAGGACATTCCCTTGCAGATAACAGCACACAGCTGTGGCATATTAAGTTTTTTCCAGCCTTTTTCCTTAGTGCATTCATTTTCAATACAAGCAGAGTGAAAGTTGGAACTTTCCATGGGTTTTTTTAACTTTTTTTAAGTAGTTATTTTGTTCCTGTTGTTCTTTTATTAATACTTCCTCCTACCAGGATGGAAAGACACCAAGCTGCTTTTTTGATGAGACAGCCTAATTTGATAATCATCTTGAAGGATGTTTTAGTTTTTCTTCCATACTAAATTTCAAATAATTAGCAGTACAGGCATTGTGTTCACACTCTTCAGGTTTCTCTATGCACCTGCACACACAAAAGCACTCATGCTTAACTGTCAGAAAATGACTCATTTTCTATAATATAATTATGAAAAATGCAGAAAATAGAATCAAAAGAGACCTCAGGATGCCTACCTCATCCACTCAGCTTCAGGAAGTAAGAATCAAATCTAAGTAATGCATTTTTATCATTTTCAATGCAAGTAGTTCTTTAATAATTGCAATGATGGAGATTTTCAGTCTTCCTGTTAGACCCATGTCTCCTTGTTTCTCACTTATGTCTGTTCTGATACCTTTTAAACCCATGTATCCTTGTAAGCTTGACCATGGCTATGAAAAAAAGCTCAATCTCTTTGGCCACATGGCTAAGGGTGCACTTTGCTCCTCCCTGCTAATCACTATACTGATCTCACATAAAACATATTCCTGCTGTATCACAGACCAGTCTATCCTGTGCCTGTTAACTCACTGTGATAGTTGACATTCAACTTTAAAAGCTGAAATACATTGTCTGTATATATATCCACATGTATATAAAAATATAAAGTATGCATTTTTTGAATGATTTCACTTTAACAAAAGGCTTGTGGCTTCAGTATGAAAATGGCATATAAGCAGTACAAGGACTTTAACCTTTCTTGCCTGACTAAACTTTCCAATTAATTTCAGCTTATTTCAGACTTTGGAAAACTACACTGAAATATGATAACCATAGAAACATTATGTTATCGTGATGTAAACATTGCTGACTTTAGAGGAAAATTGGGGTCCTTCTCTTCATCTGAATCAGAAAATCAGATCTCTTTACACTGAGAGAGGCCAAAAATCTATGTCCTGGATTCAAATATTCCTAAATGATGCCTAATCCCAAGCCCCAAATATAGGTGCTTTCTGTGGCACAGAATACAACTTTAGTCCAAGTTAAGTTTTCCTCAGCACAGATGGAAAGACTCAGTTTAATGCTCTTACTTTCATGTTCACGTTTTGATACAGAAAGCTGATCAGATAAAGATGAAAGGTTATTTGATGCTTTCTTACTCCAATCAATATTACAAGTCTCCTTATCTTTTTAGTGAGTCATTGATCTGGAAAATATCTTAAGGTGCAAGACTCATCCCTCCTACTCAGCTAAAGTGAAAGGCATCCCAAACTCTGACACCACTGGACTTGAATGTTCAACATCTGAAACTGCAGAGCCTCGCAGCAACAACATTTTGCTCCAGATTTTACAATAAACTCTGTGTGAGTATGCATATGAGGAGTCTGAGGCACATATTTCTCCACGTTGCCTTCTAATGGCTTTTTCCTACAGGGCAGGGGAAGCAATAAATTTATATTGTCTGTGAAAAAGTCTCATTTTGAATAGTGTGGGCTTTCACACCAGCTCCGGTAAGCAAAGAAGATAAAAGCCAGCTAGTGGAACCAGAACGCGGACATCAAGCTCTAAAATAAAACTGGCTAAAAGAGGAAAAAATGCCCCTGTTGTATTTTCCATCAAATTAAGTGGTTTTTGTGCACATCATAATCATGTACACTCTATTTTGGCTTTGCTTGGATTGATGTAGTTGCATACCGACACTGTTACAGCAAAATGCACCAGTGAATAGGAGCCACCTTTCTCTGGAGACTTAAGGTAGCTGCATGGCAATGTCAAACTGCAATTCCCAAAAGCAAGAAGTGGAAGGAGGGAAATGGTCACCACGAAAGATCTGTCATACCATGGGAATCTCATAGCACCACTGAAGGTCTGACACGTAGTGAGATATGGTCAAGTTGATCTAGCATAACAAACAATTACTCAAGGTATCTTGTATTATTCATATTCTTTACTTCCAAGGATAAAAGCATATTAAACAACTCCGTTCAGTACCCCCTTTTTGGAATCTCACAGACACTTTGGAGTAATGGATCTTTATTAGACCCATTTGGGGCCCTATGGAAAGAGTTGTTTTCTACTTCATTTCCATCCTTTAAAGAAGGTTGCAGGAAGATATGTAGAAAATAACATCAGAAAGAAAGTACATAAACCAAGTAAAAACATACAGGCTCATCAATTCAGTGAGAAAAGCATGGAAATATTTTCCTAGTCCCAAGTATCCCTTACTGGGAACTTTCAGGCTCTTTCTTTTCCAGTTTGCAGGTGAGAAAATGCTGCTGAACTAGTCCACATGTATTTTAATTCTATCTAGATAATTCAAGAGGATGAGAATTAGTAGTGACAGGGGCTAATTATGGTACTTGAACAAGACAATCTAAATTGAAATAAATCAATGGCAATAAGGATGCTAGGAAGAAATAGCTGATAGAATAGATTTTAAATGGGAAAAAAAAAAAAGAAACTGAATTATCCCTTTAAAGTTTCCAGAGCATCTGTGACTTGTTGAAAGCAGAATGTTTTTTCATGGTGAAAAATAAGCAAAATAAAACAAAAATAACCAACACATGCAACTGCTCTGTTTTATGTCACTTGGAGTTATTGGCAGCACTTTGCAGACATGAAACTGAGACAGGTTTCAGTTTTTACGACTGGCTCAAAAACTCAAGGAGATAGCTAAACCCTGAGAGAACTAGAATACAGAAGATGAAGACTAATTAAGAATATGGGCTGTGTAGCTCTGTCCTCCGTGAGCAGTGTGATCTCTGGACAGATGGTTGTCTGAGCTTTCCTGGGCCTCTAATATTCCAGAATTTAGCAAAGCCTCAATAAACAAGTCTCTTCAATTCTTTTTTCTTTTTCATCCATAATGAGGCTAGCAGAACAGGTAAAAATATTTCTTACTCATTTATCTCCCATTAAAACTGAAATGTAGTTGTAAGAACTGCTTGATCGTAATTTATTCTCTATGCTATGAGAGTTTGAGTGGTTAATTTTTTTTTAACAGGTTATTAACTAATATTTGAACATTGTCTTAAGTTTCATCCTTATTTCTTCTGGATGAAATGAGGTACATTCTACTTTCCAGTATTTTCATTGGCCAGATTTGTCACTCACTGCCTTACAGGTACAATCTGTTTTATGAGTGAATCTATAACGATTTTTGACAGCTCCATATGGAGAGCAGTAGTAGAAGGTAAATAGATGCCATCATCTGTTGTTGCCATAGAAGGGCCAGGGCAACTCAAGTACCAGAAGCCATACATCCTCTCACCCTGGAAACTCATTTATCCTTCAGAATTGGAAATAACCAAATCAAAGTAGGGAAGATCAGCTGGCAACATGAAATTTGTCTTTCCCTTTTAGACTCAGTCTGTGGTTTGCCTTGTTTTCTTTCTCATTTTATTCCTTTCTCTCCTTTCTTTCATGTATCTCTCTGAAACAACACTGCACGTTGCTCTGACAGTTGGTTTTATGTCATGTATCCTCCTTGTTTATTGACACATGGCTAGACAGCTATTAGACAGGAATTAGTGGATTAATTACACCAAAGTCTGCTCCTGCACACAGAATTAAAGATTACTACCAGAGCTGAGGTCGGAAAAACAGCAAAAGGAAATTCAAGAGGGTTACATCTTTCTCCACAATGTTAGGATTAGCCATGTGAAGCAGTATGTTCTGTTTAGGAGGGATGATAGAGAGAGTTAATCACAGCCAAGGGTCAGAATTAAGCTTTCCCCTCAATGAAGGAATCAATGAACTTCACCCCCAGACTTCCACTTATCTTTAATGGGTTTGCTGTGCATAGTATGAAAAGGTCAGCTGGCCATAGAGAACAAAGATCTTTCTTAGCCTTGCTCCCATGTTCATTTTCTATTTCTGTTCTTCAAGTTTACTTTTACTTTAAGAGATTGACCAAACCAGAAATAACAGCTTGAATCACCTGACATTCAAGAGGTCCATTTAGTAAGCAAATTCAGAACTATGACAGTACTGCCTTCCTTGAGAAGTTAAAAAAACTGATCTGAAAAACTAAATAATTAACTAAATTAATTTAATATTTACTTGTCTTCCTCTACAACACTGAATGTTCTTTTAGTGCAAGAAGAATGTTTCTGCATTTAAACTCTCATCAGCTAGCATATAATTTTATAGAAAAACATAAGTTATCAATATGTTTGCAGCTAGACTGAGGTTTAATTTTGCATGACCCAAATTTAACCATGAATTTTTTTCCCATATATTTCCCCACAAAAATATCTCAGTTATCTTTCACTTTTAATAGCACTTCTTCGAAATACTGAGGTCAACAATTAATAAGCTCATTAAAACATACAAGCTGCTTTGATTAATATTCATTGTCTAGTTCCTTGAGAAATGTACTGTATCTCCCAGGCTAATGAAGACAAGGCAGAGTTATTTAGGTGTTTGTTAACAAAGCTGATTTGCATATAATTAACCAAAAAGATCCCTATATTTACAACACAAAATCTGCCAGTCTCTTTTGGTAGAGTGTTTTATGTAAACACAATAACTCCATGCTGAACGGAAAAAACAAGTTATGTGCTTTTAAAACTAAATTAACTGAAAAAGATAAATTTTTTGAGGGCATAACTGATAAAAACTTAAATACACATTTGAAAACAAACTGTGCCTTCTTTCAAATGCTATTTATTCAGCCATGTGGGATTTGTTTTGTTCTGTGCTTTCATTCTTTTAATCAATTAGTTTTGTTTCAGGCATTTAAACAAACAAAGGCTTTGTCACATTGGACGGCTCTTTCCTCTGACCTATTTCTGGAAAAATGAGTATCATTTCAGCAGAGACATGCTTTTGCATGTCTTCTATAAAATAATCTGTCACACACCTTGAATATGGAAGGCTGTATAAAATAACTAGTAAGTGAAGACTTCAGGGTGACCAGAACTTCATTTAAGACGTACTCCAATTCAGACAAAAATAAAAGCATGGGTATTCTATTATTCACTTTCCATTTTCGTAGGCTTTTCAGCACATGGGTCACCATGATTCAGAAGAACACTTGAGGGAGCATTTTAAGACTCAAGATGATCCAAAACAGAATTGCCCCAAACTAAAGACTAACCATCCAATGAATATTAAAACTTAAGAACACAAGGGTCTGCATAATAGCATCATATTGTTAAAGGTAGGTGAATTCGTAGCTCAGATACTGGAAAGGAACACAAGAGCTCCTAGTTCATGACCTGGCTAGGCTACAGGATCCTGTGTGACCTTGATAATGTCATTTTTATAGGGCCAAGAGGTGATCAATTAAACAAAAATTTAAAACTATAATCATGTTGGAACCTTACTTACCTCAGATTATACAAAACCTCTCTGATCATCACAATTACATTCAACTTCCAATCTACCTCTTCTGCAATTAATCCAACTATTGCTTCACCCTCCCACTTTATAGTTATTTCTCCCATTTAGTTTTTAGGAAAAAAAAATAAAAAGAAAAGAAAACAAAACCAATTTCTACAGGGCACAGGAAATTTTGGGGAACGTTCCTGAAGAGCTTTATCTGCATCAAGGAAAACTCAAGGAACTAGGCAAGGCATTTTGTTCTTTAAATAAATGAAATTCCATATTAAAGCAGAGTGAGACAGCAGTGAGCAACAGAGCTTCCAGATTTTCAAATCTTTCTCTGCTAGCTTCTGCTGTAGCAGCAGTACGTGGCATGAAGAAGAAAAATAATGTATTAAAGAAAAGCTCATGGACATACTAGCAGTTCCAATTACGGACACGTTATGTGAGATCTTAAGTTGTTACTAGAATCTGTGCTCTGTGGGGGAAAAAAACAAGAAATAAACAAACACCTGCCCCACCATCCTAAATCATCAATAACAACATAAATAGAGCATCCAATATTTTTGATCACAACTGAAAAGATGTTGTCCCATCCCCCATGAAAGAAAAGAAACAAAAAACCACAAAAAAGAAAGGAGTTGGAGTGGACCAAAGTGGGGAATGGAAGCAAGGTGGAAACACTCTGCTGAATTTGAGGATCTTCCACTCTGCTGTGCTCATTTCATGATTTCATGTCTTCATTTCAGAGAGGTTGTTTTCTCAACAATCACCGTAGTTTATATGCGAGAAACTCAACACAGCCCTTTGCAACTGCTGACAGCCTGCTGGTGCATGACTGCGAAGTGACCTATTTACAAAGCAAGAAGAGACCCATAAACTGCAAACAAGCAGTGGTTGGGGAACTAAAGAAAGTACTTCACCCGCTGCTACCAGGTAATTCAACTCACACACAGATGAATGTTCACCCATGAGTTTTATGCCAACTCTCATGTTGCTGCTTCATTATTAGTAGTAGGATACTTGCTCTGATAACAATCGTGATCACCAGTATCTAGACAGATTCTATAAAATACAATAAATTCTTATCAAGCCATTTGCAAAAATTCACTGCTGGAGGTGGATAAATAATCCTAGAGAAAAAATGTTTGGCATAATAATGTGTAGGTCACATGAGATTGATCTCAGCCTTGGCATCTTGAGTCTGAAAGAGCAAGACTGCTGTCACCAGGCTCATTCCAGGTAAAACTACAATAAAGATCTCTTCTCAAGAATACTTCCAGACATACAGGTTTTCTTAAAACTAACTTTAATACAAGAAATCTATACCACTTTAGAAAACTGCAGCAGTTAATTCAGTGCTGTAAGGACAGAGCTGTGGAAAGGGGTCCATAAGTACAACGATAAGGTCCCAACACCCTATCTCACAACTTCATTTGCATCGACCTAAAAGGTCGGTGCTGTGTTTACTCGTGTAGGTAGGGACTCCACACTAAACCTAATTAAATTGGTGAACAAAAGGACCCTGAATTGTGCAGAACCATGAACAGAGCCTGCCTTTTAGGCCATTTGCTCTGCATGATTGCATTTTTCCAAGGCTTTCAGAGAGTTTCGCTTTGGAAACAATGAAAGAGTAAAGAAAGAACTTTTCTTCCTACTGCAAGGTGAGGGAGTTAGATAATACACCTCATTAATTACAAGGAAATCATCACCACAGCACATGAAGCCAAAGAAGAGGCCAGAGTGACTTTTTTTTGGTATTATTGTTCAGCCACAGTGACAGGAAAATAAGTAATAAATCAGAATCAGAGTGCACTTGACAGTTTTATTTTGCAACTCATTTTGCTATTGTGACAGGCTGACACTAATTAGCACTCAATGCACAAGGGGAGGGTTGCCGTGGCCAATGGATCTCATTTACCACCGTGAAATTTTTATGCCAAGACCAAGCACAACAAAGAACAGAGACCTCAGCAAATCGCCTGACAGCAGCCGTGTCACCACAGAGCCACGGGCGCATAGATGAAAAGGTGCAAAAAGATTCCACATAGCCAGCTGCCTAGATTTTCATGGATTTATTAGTTTATTTTCTCATGAATGCAGAGAACCTGACAAGGAGAAAAGTCTAGCATCCACAGTTTCTCGCCACTGAATTGAGCCGGGCCACGGAGAGGGAATCTGAGGACATATCAAAGCACATGGCACTGCTCTTTCACGAAGAGCAATAGCACCATTCTAGGGGTGACCTAGTTTGTGATGACCTTGAGGGCAGGGGATGGAAAGACGCATTGTGGACTCCCATATTTACCCAGCTGCCAATTCGCATTAAGCTTCTAGGAAACTGATTCTTTGAGACTTATCAAGCATGACCGGAACTGCCCAGCAGTTTCATTAATAAAAAATGAAGGGCAGGAGGGAAGACTCAAGAGACAGATATGAAAACAACCATACCCACAAGCACCGAGTGACTGCATGAGCCTCTGCCTTTCAGAAATGGGGCTATGAGGCGGCTCTCTGGTGAATCCCCTCAGCTTGGTTCACCTCCTGTACCCATATGATCTGTTCCCACAGGCACTGTCAGGATTGTCATGGGCACATCACTGCAGGCAGAGGACTCTATTTCATGACCGTACCCCTAAGAGTCAATTTGATCACTACAATAGCAGGGGCTCTTTTAATCCAGGGACTCATGTAGAGTCTACATGCTTGGCAAATCATCACCTCCCTTCTCCTACAGCACTTCTAAGAATCAAGGAACCATCTCTGCTTAAAAATATGTCTCAGAAAGAAAAAATTAAACGTTAGAATAATTTTGTTACACCGTGCCATGAGCTGGTGTACAGGCTTTTCATTTATGGCAGCCAACAAGAGGTAAAAACTCAACCAAAGAGTAAAACATAAGGTCTATGAGTGGATCCATTTTCTTAACAAGCCTTCAAGGAACAGAGCACTTCTTAGGCTAAATGTTTATGCTGAGTGTATAATTACTCTGGTTTTTTAAGGTTATCTTCTGAACTGAAAATAGGAATGAACCTATTTCTCTAAAGAAGATAATTTCATCTATTAAAAAGGCTGTATATAAAAGGGTTGTTCTTCAGCTAGGATTTATTATTTATTCCTGTTTGCAATTTCAGACAGTAATATCAGATCAGAATTGGGTGTTCAAGTATCCTCAGTGATTGAATTGCTTTCAGATTTTTCTTTCGCCAAAGACGTGAGTCAAGACACAGCATTTACACTGCAGGCAGTAAGAAAAGGTCCTTAACACTTAAAAAGTCTTTGTTTTTCACATGAAAATCAGTTATGTTATTCATATTCACTTTCAGATATTCCTTGGGTTTTTAAACATGAAGAAAGAGAAATATCTTGTCATGTTTATGGTACAGCAGCCAAGAAGGTAGATGTCTACTGTCTACCCACAACCTTCCAGGCTCAGCTGAATACTTCATCAAACAGAAGATAGTTTCTGGTGTGCAGAACTGGACAATCTTGGGCCATGTTTTTTCTGGTCAGGCTTACGTAGCTTATTTATTGATGGCATTTTTAATAGATAGAACATCTATATTTCATGATACTCTATGAATGATTAAAAATCAGGAAAATCAAGAACATGACATACAAACATCTACTTTTAAGTGATGATGTGGTATCCATAATTAAATTGTGATTGTGATATGGATTGTGATATCCATAAATAAATATTTTGGTGGCCAGTTCTGACTTTCTGAGATTGAGTTAAATGAACAGGTTCACAACCATTGCTGTGGGAGCAGAATCCAACCAAGGGATTTCAAAGTTGAGTCTAATGAAGTTATCCCAGAGCAGTGTGTGAATTTTTAGCTCCTTAGAAAATGTTTAAATAAACATACATAAAATCTTTGGTTGGAAATAGATAAGCAAATTAAATTTAGATATATGTGGCTCTATTTTTGCTTTTTAGCTTCTTTATGATAAACAACAAAGGCCTAGGATCAACTCAAAATAATCTGCTCTAAAAACAGAAAAAAAACCCCAAACTTTGAAAACATGTTATATAGTATACCCAAAAAAAATTTTCTACAGCTGAAGATTTCTTTACAGTTTATGCAAGTCTGGTAATGCAATGACTTATACTTCTGACCTATCTTCTGCCTGTAGCAATAAGATAATTGCTTTGATACAGAACAGTTTGGAAACTATGAAACAGTAAAAAATCATCTTTTCTTTGTGGATAACTGCACACCAAGGAGGTAAAAGCATGAGAACACAGGGTCAGCAGACAGAGAACAAGATTTTAGGGCAGCTGCAGTTAAAACTTCTAGGAAGTTTTATGTCAAAACCCACCAAACTACTAAGGAAATCTCTAGAGAGACCACAGTCACCTCTAAAGATACTATAAGTCAAAATTCAGATTTTGCCCGATACGTTTTGAATCAGCACAATCATATTAAAAAAATGACTATTTCTTTTCTAAATCCCAAATTAACTTTTTCTAAATGTGTGTGTTTTTTATATATTCATAGTTTAAGAAACAAAAAAACCCCTATACTAGCATGAGTAAGTATATGTTCATATATGTATATGGTGGTGAATTTAATAAGTGATTTTTTTTAACTTCTCTGTTTCTCAGCACTATATAGATGTCATCTCATTCTTACTTGGTGGTTTTTTGATACTGTTTTATGAATATCTTTCAGAAAAATTCCATAGTCACCCCTGACTTTTCTAGACTGACTTTTTCTAGTTGTTCATGAACTATTTGTTTGTCCAGTGAATTTACCCGAGTACCTCATATTTTCTGTGTGTGTATGTGCCAGTTTTACCAGAATGATAGTATTATGTGTAGATCTCACATGTCACTATAGGGTTGTACGGATCATTATTTCAAAGCAGATGATACAGGGCTATGGGTAAGACAAAAGAGATGACAGCTAATTAATAGATCAACCACGACAGACTTGAGGTCTTTTGACTCCTACATCACTGCCAAAATCTTTCCAATAGCTGTATGAGCATCAGTATCACAACAAAGTGCAAACTAAAGTATCAGTCTTTAAATGGAGGGACACAAAGCTTACTTAACTAGCAACATCTCTTTTCTTCCATCTATAGATAGGACATTTCTGACAGATACAGTTAGCTACAGTAATTTTATGTGCACTATCACCCTTAGTGAGGGATGGGAACCTCACATGACAGATCCAACACGTACCCCGACATAAAGCTGTCCCCTGACACATAGATTTCTATTAAGGACATGAAGCTACTGAAGAATCATGCTGGCTGTATTGCAGGATTGACAGCAATTAACCAGAATCCACCTGACGCAGGGTTGTTTCAAAAACTGCAATTTTAATTAAAAGCTGGAACACTTCACAGGTTTGCACAATAATCTCCTATCTGGTTCCTCTCTGTGCAAGTTGTAAATTACTGGTAACCCTTCCCTCCGTTTTAATTAAATGTTGTTAGCCTGACATAATCAACTACCCTTATTTCTGTTTAGGGTTGTTTTTTTTTTAACAGTCACTAAAGAAACAGAACTCAAGTGTTATTTAGAAGTTGCCAAATTCACTTGTTGTTAAATACAATAATGCTCATTAGACATCTCAGGGTTACGTTGATTAATTAATTTACCTCCTTTAGAAAATGTCCTTCCATGCTGACAAAAGATCAAATCACAGCAGAAAGAGTCTCTGTTCAACTAGGACAAGTGCATTGTCAACGTGTCAAATGCAGTTGGTGTTGGTTTCATCTAAAACATAGAAGTGGCTGGATGAATAGCCTGTTCAGGGGCACAGAGCCTGTGGCTTTGATTTCTGTTCTGCTGAGTTGCTGTGAACTACATGGCTTCATTCACATGTTGGAGAGCTTCAATGTTGGAGAGCTGCAGGTCCAGAATGGAGAATTCCCCCAGAAATATGACTTTGTCAGGGTTTGGCTTACACTTTTGAGAGCCTGATGTCTCCAGCGAAAGACTTTTCACTTTTCCAGTGTAAAAACTCCCACTAATGTTCAGAACAGACACAGTCCATTCTTTACTAAACAAAACTGATTTTACTTGGTAAAGTCAATGCAGTATTTGGGGATGGACCCTGAGGCTACAACAGGGAAGTGGAAAGAGCAGCCCCCATGAATCATAGGAGGCGCAGGGCAGACTTTCCTGTCTCTGACATGAACCCCAGAGAAGGGCGAAAGACCAAGGTAAGTATACAGAGTACTTTCCAAAAATAATCTCCAGTCTCTTAACCGTGGGAAGTATGGAGCCTTCCTGAGCCAAATATAGCTTCTATGTATTTAATAACAATCAGTGGATTTATTTTTCATGAACTCGCCTCCTGCATCTCCTAACAGGAGCAATGTGAATTGATCCCTCCTGTTTCAAGCTGTCATTGCTTTTGCTTTCATATAACCTTGACAGGTCCACCCACCCCATAACCTGCCTCCAACCACAGCCAGCAGCAGATATTGAGAGTTGCCTCATTTAATTTCCATGAGGAGAGTGATTTACAACATCCAGCTAGACTGAGAAGCAATTTATGAACCTCCCTGGACCTGGCTGAGTGAAACTGCTCTCAGGCCACTGTTTACAATGCCTGTGAAAAAGGACCCATGAATAAGACACTTTCTCAAAGCAAACTTCTCCTTTTAATTTCAGTCTTGTCTTCCTAAAGTTTCTCTGATGTTACCTGGCATCCTGCCAAACGTTCATTGCTGTGCTTGTTCATCACACACCAGCGAGCTTAATGGTTTTTTTAAAGAGGTTAATTAAATACTGATTTTAAGGTTTGGTACATATAGTCACTTGTCCAGAAGACAGCTAATTTATGGATCTATATCCTTAAAAACCTCTGTTGTTTTATTTTTTTCTCCCTCCTCACTTCCAGATGTTTTCCTCTGTGAATTTGTGTAAATCACTCTCCAGGGCCAGGAATATAATCTTTGGTTAACTTGATTTGATCGAGCTATATTAGAGCTAAGAACACGATCGTGATAAGGCAATACTTTCTGTAATAAGTTAACAGAAATATAGAAATAACTAATAATAAGAGAAAGGAGGTTTTAGTTTTTCAAACACCTCTTTTCCAACATTACTAGACCCTGGACTGAATTACTCTTCCTGCCTAGCTGGTAAATCCAGCTTGATTGCATTTACTGGGGTTGGAAGCTTTGTAACTGAAGGTAAGATTTAGAAAGGCAAAAAAGGAAGCTTAAAAATACAGCCTTACATTTTCATATCTCCTCCTGTCCCTGATGCTCTATACTTACAGCTCCTACATCCATTTGAAAGCACAGAAGTCTACGTAAATGCTCATTATTGTTATTACCCACTTCACATCCACATTCCACGTGCCTCTTACAGCATATGGTCCCCCATTCAGAAAGTTACATAAGCACATGTTTAACATTATCCTTCTTACATGTTTTTTAACATAAAGATAACTGTTAAAGATGGCTGATACTTTTACCTAAAATATTTGCTTTAGCATACTCAGAGGTAAGGCAACCTCTCTTCAGCTGCTCTAACAGTTTAGGGTAAAAAATAAGCCTGGGCGTCTGCATCAAACTGATCTTTTTGGGGAAAGAATCTGGAACATTTATTAATTCAGTTAAAAAAATGCCCCTCTCCCCATTCACAGACACACACAAATACACACAATCTCTAGGTCTTTTAGTTTAGAAGATAAAATATAATAAAAGTGGCAACCACTTAGTTAGGAAACTATGGTAACCTCAGCTTCTGGAACAGGAGCTTAGATTTTTTGCACAGTTTCCCTAAATGCTGCCCAGAGGAGTCAGAGATTCCCCTGGGACAGGTGGGGGATGATTTGATTCTTGGCAAAACCAGTCAGTACACTGGAACAATACACTAGAGCACTTCCATGCTGAAGAGAGAGCCTCAGCACTCAGCCTGGGGCCTCAAACACAGGTTTCGGGTAGCCAGACTGAATGCACAAGCACTCAAAATCTGTAACTCCATTTATTTTGAAATTGAAGTTATGAAGGATTTCCTCATGACTCAACTTCTTTTTAGTAAAACGGAGGCGACAGCGTCTCTTACTCTAGAAATGTGACACAGAAATAATCACTTTATAATTTTAACTGGTTCCAACACTAAATAAGAATAAAAAAATCTGGTCTGCGTGGAATAAAATTATACTTTGTGCAACATTCAGCCACTGGTTCCTGACTTACAGTCAACAGCTCCAACTTTTCATACAGAATTTTCTGTATATGTCTAGACAAGTAAGCTTGTATATCTACACACAGACACACTCATACACAGAGAGCAAAATCTGCCCAAGGAAATAAACAACCGTGTTCATCAGTAAGCAAGAGACAAACACAATGTCCAATTAAAGGTAGAGCCATTTTTCTCTTTATCTCAATCCCTGATGTGCTTAAATTTTAATCATTTCAGACGCCAGCTGTAACAAAGGTCTGTTTTTACCAAAGGTGTATGATTGTTATTTTGACACACATCAGTGTCCCAGGGAGACTGCAGACACTGAATTTCTTGGCAGTGAGTTCATTAACTGGAGGCTGTGTATTATCAGCCTTCCTCCAGATCCTCTCTGCTCTGTTTCGCTGGGCTCCAGGTAACAAAGTTGTTCCTTTTTTTCTGAGCTTATTCAGAACATCTCAAATTCGAGTCTGTTTGGTGATCACATGCAGTTTGCACGTGATTGAATGGGTTAGACTTTTAGCAGACTCAAGAAATAGGGGTCACATTGGCTGGGGACTTAACAAATAAAAATAACAAGGAAAGTCAGTGGCAAACAGTATCAATAATTCACCTGTCCATCACTCCAACTAACAACTGGAGGAAGATCCTCTCTCCTCTTGATAGATAGGCAGGAGGAAAAGCCCTGTCTGATGTGATTAAAGGAGGCAGTATATAACAAGCCTTCCCCATGCTGAGAGTGCCACGAAAGAGGCTGGTCACTGATATTTAAACACATATTATCCTTCCATCTTCCTGTCATTTTGTTCTGCAAGCTGTTCAGATTTGTCTGTGCCAGTAAGGCTGCTGTGAAGAGCAGCTGAGCAAACAAAGAGAAAAATCAGCCTGAGAATAGGATTTAGATTTCAAAATCTGTGCCTGGATTTTTTTGCCCTATTTCCTTTCTTCTTTTTCTTCCTCATCCTCTTGTACAGACCCAACATCCAACTTCCAAATACCCCAACACTCAAGCAGAAATGCAGAGATTTCTAACAAAAAGAGGAAAGCATAGCCTCAAACTTTTCCAATTCCTTCTCAAAGCAGTGTTTTACACACTGGTGCGATGAGTTACATCTCTCTGTGTGCCCTTCCTGCTTCACCCCTTCCTCAGCAGGACTAGCCTGTTGAGCCCTTCCAGGCTAAGGCACAGAAAACATTTGTCCTTTTCTATTGCCTGGTACTCAAGGACCACTGACTCCAGCTGCCTGGTGGTACAGAATATCCCAGATGTAAAGTTAAAGTTCTCACTGTATGTAGCTTCCTTCTCTGCAGAAAGGATGCTCAGATCAGTAACACCCATAGCAGCACAGGGCAGGAAACTGCCACAGCCCTGACCTCACCACTCCTGCAGAAGGTTTATTGGAGTTTTCTCTCTGAAGACATGGGGAGAAGGGAAGTAGGAGACACTTCAGGATTTATAACAACCTGGAGTAATGCCTAGATTTTGTTTGCAATACAAATGATCACAAGGGCACTTAAAAATTATGTGTAATGTATTAGAAATGGCTTGAGTTTAGTCTCTTTCCACTTGGACATAAACTGAGATCCACAGAAGGTAAAGGAGGTATTTATTTAGCTTTTCTCTGTAACAGATTTCCTTTAAAACTTTAACATTAGGCTGGCTATGGAAGGAATGGTGGAGTTTACCTACCAGGTACACCTGGATAGAAAAGCAGCCCTGGCTACTAATAAAATAGATCTGCATGATTTAGCACAGGTCTCACAGAGTTTGGTCAATCTTCTAATTTCTAATCTTTATTATTCTTGACCAGCCATTTCAGGTCTTAAAAAGGCCAGCCCCCTGCTTGTTCCCAGAATGAGTGGATGCTGGTAGGAGAAAACAAAGGTGGCAAAGGAATTTATATTCCTGGTAGATTTTTTTCATTGTTGTTGGAACCTTTTGTAGATTTTGAAAGTGTTAACCTGCAATATTTGGCAGCTCGCAGCATCTTCTATTTTAGTGCGCTGCAAAGCTCATACATGAATTAAATCACATCTATTTCATCATCAGGAGATAGGGATGCAATCTTGTTTGTAGATGAAAATGCATCTGAAAGAACAGAAAGGCTAATGGATCTTTTGAACCCCCAAAAGTACGTGTTATGGGAAAGTGACTTTATGCTTATAAAGCCAACCTTAATCCAAAAAGTGCTTATGACTCCCTTAATTTACAGGAAAGTTTGTTCTTAAAAACTTTTTTAAGGTAAAACGAGGCAAAAGCCAGAGCTTTCTTCTAATCCTTCTGTCAGGACCCCTTATTTTATATGTAAGTATAGACGGTCTCTAAAATTGTAACACACCTGTCAAACACATCAGTCTCAGTTTAGGAGTAGTGATACAGAGCCATAGTAATAACAACTAGAAGCCCCAACTAGAGCAGTGAGAACAAAATGAGCTTTCAATTTCATAGTCTTGGTTTGGAAACCAAAATTCTTTTGAAATCACATTCAGAATTCTGAAATTCAGGAAGCTGCTTTATGTAATATGAATGTTCTGATCAGAGGAAAGGAAAATTCATCCAGCTGCCTTCAAAATAAATCCAAGAAAAAAAGGAGAAAATTATCCACACTTATTGGATTAACATCAAAATGTGATTTTTACCACATAAAACCAAGTCAGTCTATTTAAATTTATTAATACCCAGATGTAATTCTCTTTAAAATCAGAGATTAGGGGGCATCTTAGTAGCTGAGGTTCATGTTCAAACTAAACATTAAGCTGTCTGTTTATTTTGCATTTCAAAGATGTAAATAAGATACACAAACACAATCAACGCTATTTACTTCAATGGAGTAGCTTAATTTCTCCCCAAGCTTTTCAATAAGCATTATAAATTATCACAAAACACAAATAGAGAGCTAACAGAACATTCCCACAGATGACACCATAACCTTCCAGTGACACATACTGCCACTTGTCTGCATAGAGTACTTAACAGCATACATTAAACATGTAGTTCCTCAGAGATAAAATTCTTTGAGGCTAGGGCAAGTCAAAGATTCATTTTAAGAAGGAAGAAAATAGGGTAGTCACTCTGATTATGCATTTGAGACCAAAAATCTGTCAAATGAAACATCTACTAGTTAGGTTTTTATCATTTTTACTCCCAACTCATGGAGCTGGCAAGACAGCCAAAACACTTTATCATTCTTGAATGCATCAAAAAAGACTTTAGAAACCACAGCTAGCCGTGTACATATGGCAGTTGTAAATGCATCTCACTACTTCCTAGAATCATAGACTCACAGAATGTCTTGGGTTGGAAAGGACCTTAAAGATCATCTAGTTCCAACCTCCCTGCCATGGGCAGGCTGCTCAAGACCACATCCAACCTGGATTTGAGCACTTCAGGGAGGGGGCATCCACAACTTCCCTGGGCAACCTGTTCCAGTGTCTCACCACCCTCATCATGAAGAATTTCTTCCTAATCCTTAGTCTAATTGTTCCCCACTCCAGTCTAGAGCCATTCACCCTAGTCCTACCACTACATGCCATTGTGAAAAGTTCCTTCCTAGTTTTCTTGTATGTCCCCTTCAGGTACCAGCAGGCTACTATCAGGTCTCCTCAGAGCCTTCTCTTCTCCTAGCTGAACAACCCTAACTCCCTCAGCCTGTCCTCATAGCAGAGGTGCTCCAGGCCTCTGTTGGGATGGGGAGATTCATGCATTAATTTAAGAAAGCAGGTAGATGCTGTAGGTGGTGTTATAGCCTATTCATAGAGGTGGAATAGGTTGCCGGTTATGTTATCTGAGAAAGACTATTGTACTGTCACTAATGCCTATGCAAACAATCCAGATCAGCATTCCCATGGCAGATTTATACTTCTTCTAAAGCTGGAACCTTGATTCCTATTGTACTCTTGGCTTCTTAGTCATCCACTGCCATTGCATTGAATGTCATGTATTTTAAAACTCTCAATTACCTCCCTCAGTTTTATACTGAGTTTTCCCTACTTTTTAAAAGGTATGTCATTTCTGAATGACATTAAGATTGACACCTGGCACCCCTCTCCAGAGCATAACGTGTCATACTGAAATTGTACAATATCATCACCTCACACAGAGGAGAGGAACATAATAAAATGGGACAGAACTATTTCCTTCCTTGGCTCAACGCTTACCCTCTTTTCCCTTGAGTCATGAGAAGTTCCACATTATGAGCCTTCAAGGTCAACAGCAGGGAAGTTCTTGAGCATTTCCAAGTAACGGTGATATAAAGAAGGAATCATCTTTAAGCTTAAATAATGAGATGCTTTTTTTTTTTTTCCCAAAGCCAGGATGTTATAACCATTTAATTAAGGTAATAATGGAGCACTTGAAAAAGAGCTTACTTGGTATACACCATCTTGGAAAATTCTCTCTCTTATCATTCAGCTAACAGGTCATATTACATGTTACTAATTCAGCTAAGTAGCTCTAGGACACTCTTGAACTTCAACCTAGATGCATGGGAGCAGAGGCAGGCTGCCAGCTAGTAGCTCTGGGGAAGGAAGGAAAATAAAAAGAAAAAATGGAAAAAAGAAAGGAAGGAAAGGAAAAAAAGGGCTTCAGTTACAAAGATTTTGATCTGACTAAAGATGGGCTGTCCCCGTGTGTTATGGGCTAAGGACAGTAAGGAGAGAGAAGTGCTTTTTAAAACAAGTTATGCTGGAGAAATGCCTGTGGATTCCTTACCAACCAAATGTTTTTTTTGTCAGGTTGAAGCTTGCAAACAAGTCTGAGGCTGGAAGGCATACTTTCTGTAAGTCCATCTTCTTGCAAACACAGGACTTAACATCAGCAAGCACAATGTTAACATTCCTCCTCAAGCCTGACATCTTCAAGTAAGAGTCTACAGAGCCCAAGTCTATCCTCCATTTTCCCAGCAGTAATCATGGAAACCCTTGAAATGTTGGCTCCAGTTCGCTCTGGAAACTGATGTTTGTCTGGAAACTGATGTTTTGATGGAAACTCTCAAAGAGCCTACTCAGAACAGTTATTGAAGTGATAAGTTGAAGGAAGAATTAGTTCTTTCCCAAGACAAAACAGTTTTCTAGTCATGGTTGTGCTGAATTCAACAATATAGTAAATACAGCTGGATGTGGGAAGTGGGAGGAATTAAAGAATACATGCCAGTCACTAAACTCTTCTTAATGCAGGATAAGCATGTTAAGGAAATCATGGATGGTTCTCTACTCCAGAATATAAGTATCTATCACTTGATGGTGGCAGGTGGTAGCAAAACCCAACATAACAGGTAACAAAGAGCTTTTTCACATTTCTACAACTGCTCTGTGAAGAGAGATTTTAAAGCAGGCCAGAAGTTCATTTTTGACTCAGTTTAGGCTTGGCCATAATTATTCAGCCTCATTAGTCTGTGCACTGATTTCATCTTTTCTGACACCAGTTTTACAAAAGGAAATATTTCATCTACTAGAACAACAATCATGTCAAACAAGACTTATCTAGGTATCTAAAGCCAAAGCAGTCTCACAACTAATATATGCCTGTTATGGATTGTTCATATAGGTTTGGATTTATAATGAAGCCATAGAAATACAAATTTCTTGCAAAATAAATAAATAGAGAAATTAATGACTGAGGGAGAAGTAAAATTGTTTATTACTATCCCTGTTAGCAAAGAGTAGCCAATTGTACACTTAGCAGAAGACAATCTCTAGCTGCAGCAAGTCTGTTTCACAAGTGCTTTCTGGATTCACAGAATAGTCCTGATTGAGAAAAAAACTACACATCTCCATAGTCTTTTCCATAAAGTACAGCCTGACCAGAATAATAAGGAAGAGAGGCATAATCCAATATCACTCAGAATCAAATGTCACAAACTCAGAACTAATGAATGACAGGCTAACAGACAGTAACAAGAACAATAAACTCATGGATAAAATGGGATTATGCTAATTCAAATCAATTTTAGTGCAGGAGTCTTCAGTAATATCCTGAAAAGCTGTCAGGTTAGACACAGAAATATCACTACAACCCCTCCTGCTTAATTTAATTTTTTCCCTCCTCTATGCTACTGAAGCCTTTGCAATGTACTTTCCTACTTTGTTATTTGTTAAAATGTTTGAATTACATGAATGAGTCAGATTGGCCTGTGCTAAAGCTTCCATAACCTAGTCAACTCTTGTGAAATACAGGTGTCCTGTTTTCTTATTTTCTGTTATGGTTTGTTGGTTGTTTTGGGGTTTTTTTCTGTTTGTTTGAAAGCAAATGTGATTAAATACATTGACCTTATCCTCTTTTTTAAAAAAAAAAAATACACTTGCTTGCCTGATCTGTAGGAAAAAAGCTTGAAAAGAAACCATATCAGTAGACTCATCCAGTTTACACTAGGCAGAGACAAATTAAAAGAGACTTTGAATCCATTGCCACATTTTAAAACTCCTGATCTTTAAGTTACTTTATGATAGAATCTCCTCCATCATCTGGAAAGTTTGTGATTTGCAATACCAGAGCATTACAGCCACAGTCCCAGAACTAATCCATATCCCTGCCCCTTTTAGGTGGCTTGTGACCTCAAGGTTGCAAGTAACAAATACAAGACGCATTGGGGAGCAGATAATGGATGAAACTGTGTCTGTGGAAGGAAATTCCTCTTTTGTCCTGCTGTTCAGCCCCTGCATATCAGCCTGTCTTTTTTACAACTTAACCATGTGTATAAGGTTAAATACACGCTATGAAAGGTGAAAAACTCCCTGGGATCAGTTTTAGTGCTAACCCATGTTAAATGCATGTTAAACGGAGTCCCAACCAAATCAATTAGGCACAACCGCTGTTCAGAATTTTCTGATTTGACTGTTTCCAGGCTATTTTCTCTTTGTCTTTTGTCATTGCTGTTGTACAGAAACAATTAAACCAGACCTAATGTTTTAGTTTCCAAATTGCTTATTGATTGATATACAAGGAAGGGGATACAAGGGGAAAATAATGTAAAGCTAAAAATATCTCTTCCACTCATAAAATGACACAGGTTTTTTTACTCTTCTCTATAATCCAGTAAAAAAAGAATAAGTGGCATGCTGTGATGTTTCTTTGACTGAGACTTGAGAAAGGCATTGTAGTGAGCTTCTAATTGAGAATGTCAAAACTCAAGGCATTTCAGCTAACTCAGGTGCTTAGTTTTTAGAAACAGCCTCTTCTCTTGCTTCCAGGGCTCTTATACTACACTAAGAACAAGCAGGTCAAAGCAAACTCTTCTTTAATTTGAATTTTTTGGATTTGTCACAAAAGATGCTGTGCTATTTTTTTTTCCCCGACCAGGAAAATCATTGTTTTCTGTTAGAACTGTAAATTTTCAGCTTCCCTTCCAACTATATATCAGATCAGTAAATTTAGAAATGTAATAACTGAAACAAAAAACCAAGAAAACAGCAGTACGACCAACAAAATCACTTTTCAGGAGAAATGAGTACAGACATTCTATTGCCATATGAAACCAGACTTATGGCCAACATAGTAATGTCCCATCATGTTTAGCATTAGTCTTTAATAAAATAGCCTAAAAGTTTTGATAACCATTACCAAACTAACTGTTGTTTCATGCATTCATTTGATTCCACTTCTTAGCACAAATAATTAAATATCCAAGAACTGTCCCATAAGTATTTGTGGTACCCTAGTAACATCCTTCAAGCCAACTTTTTTACATTCAGTAATCAGAATAATATTCTTAGATCTATAACCCTGTCTTGAATTGTAGAATATCCATTACATAAGAAAAAGCTTGTTATGATGAGGGTGCTAAATACAATAACTGCTTTTTATCCAGTAATAAGAACCATTTGCCTCTATGTAACTAGCAGCTGGAGAAAGAAAAACCTGTGTTCAGTAGAGAAAACTACAGACAAAGAGGAGATCATCACTCAAGGCACGAACGGTTGGTTATATGGTCAGACAAATACGTAGTTTAAGTAAAATCTTGGAGGTAACAACAGGTTAGATGATGATGGAAAAAAATGTTCTGAGAAAGAACATTTTAGTAAGCAGTGAAGATGCTTTATCTGACACAGAGCTCACTAGACTCATGCTGGCGAGGATTTCTGCACAATGAAACTGCCTACAATTTTTTTCCATACACGCTATAGTCAAATTAAAAAAAGAAATGTATAAAGCATATTTGACTGGTATCATCAGTGCTTCCACTTTAGAATAACAGCCCTGCAAGCTTTAAGCATTGGTCAACTCATAACAAAGGGAAATCATGTCATCTTTTAAAAAAATAATTACATAGAAAAAGCAAGATCATTCATCATTCCTGCTATAACCTTAAGAAGCCTCCGTGGGTCAGTTCATACAGTAAAAAAAGAACATAGCTTTTTAATACTTTTAATTTTTTTTACTCTTCACTGTTCCCCACTATTGAAAAAGCTACCTTGAGATCAGAACACTCAAAGAGAACATTATGTATTTCCATTTCTGCCCCCCCTCGCAAATAAAGGCATTTGAAATTCACTTCTAGCCAAGTTTCTCTAAAGAAAATAGTTAATTAATAACTATCTATGAGATATATTTTTGGACTGCTAGTAAATTTCAACTAGCTCTATGTAATAAAGTCATTGTTAATTAATTAGCAATAAACATACCATCTACTTTAATAAGCAAGTGAAATGTGAATAAGGTGACTCATTGTTGTGGTTCATTATAAAATCTTTCATACCAAGACAGATGAGTTGGATGATTAAAGCTAGAACATACAATCTTCTGATTTCCTGCCACCCACTTTGACTAATTGTGTCTTGAAAAACCCATAAGGAGATATCTCAGGGTAATGGTTTTAAAGTAAAAGAGGCCAGATTCAAGAGTAGATCTTAGGAAGAAATATTTTACAATGAGGGTGGTGAAATACAGGAACAGATTTCCCAAAGAGTTGGTCAATGCCACATCTCTGGAAGAACGGGGCTTTGAACAACCTAATCTAGATGAAGATCTTGCAGGTGGGTTGGACTAGATGACCTCTAAAGGTCTCTTCCAATTCCGACTATTCTATGATTCTAAAAAGTTCTTTGAGGATTGATGTTCTCTGCCTACAACAGAAAGCACTGCCTGGTAAAAAAATGCAAACAAACAAACAAAACCTCAAATTAAACCCCCTAACAATCAGACCTGGTGTATTCACGAGTGCAGAGCCCTGAGTGCATCTCTCCCTGCTCACACGCCTCTGGATGTGTCAGCAACACGCAGCACACCAGAGAAACACACTGCAGAGACTTCAGAAGTAGTCTCTCATCTTAACGCTTCCTTCTGTCTTTAATCTTAAGTTCTTTGATTCCAGAGGCGATTTTTAGTTTATCCATGAAGAAGAGAAGAAAGAATATTTCCTTCAGTCTTGTTTGATTATTCCTTTACAGCTCATGGAAAAGTGTGGCTCTATAAGGCACCAGTCTCTGCTGGAGTTATTCCAGCAGCTAGATAGTTCACACAAAAGTAGGAGGAACATTTATGGAGTTACCACAAAACTGCAAACGGAGCACTAGATGTTAACACTATTTTTCACTGCTTTCACGTTTTGCCTCATGTGTATATGAGGAAAACGTGCGAATTTTATCCTCTTGTACTAGAAGGAGGTAACAGAGAGCATAAACACAAGTCCTGCTAAATTCTGTCTCTGAAGAAGAACCTGCTTCATATTCTAACACCATGCGAAGGGGATTTTCCCATTCAGTTATTAGATATTCCAGCCTCTTTGAAACACTGGGCATTTCTCAGCACAGCAAAAAAAAACTTATGGAGAACAACATAACCTCCCAAGACCTTCAGACATGCAAAACATGGAAGACAGCTTAGAGAAGCTAATTCAAATATGAGGATGACAAAGACAACTCTTATGATGAAAATAGACTCACAACTTACATTTCAGACTGAGTGAACTGCCTGCAAACCTTACTCTTGAGGGAAGCAAGATGTGACACTGCACTTCAATGCATATTCCCCCATTCTATAGGAAGTGTCACTTCAATGATCAGAGGAAACCTTATCTGTTGAGGAGTCACTAATCTCTGTGTTTCATTTGGAGGATTTCCATCGTAATGCCTGCCTAAGTTTGGATTATCATTGCTGTTGGTGTTAAATTTTCAGAGAGTAAACAACAGGGAAGTGAACTTCTGATCAGTAGACACTATATTGTATCTTTGAGTAATGTTTATGAACAAGTAACTGCAGACCTAGTGCATGCAAAATCCTGTGGTATCATGATCCTGAAGACCAGGTGGGTCCAGGAAAGAACATAGAGTTGTACTGTCCAGGTATTCGTGTGCAAGTGTCAAAGGTGCTAAACACAAGGTATATAGGCCTCGTAACTTCGCCTTGCGCGGCACCATGGAACCCTCCTGACACATTTCAGCTGAGTTTGTCAATGAACTGATTATCCTTGCTTTTCCTCTTTCTTTAAAATAATCTCTTTGGTCCCAGGAAGAGAGAAAGGAAATAACCTGGATGAAGACCATCTATATCACTTTGTGTCCTCTGGGAGAACATCATTCTACCAACTAGAACATTAAAAAAAGAAAAAAAAGTCACTCAGTATTAGATTTAGATTGTCTACCTGGTGATCAACATCTGCTAGACATCATATGGGATTAAATTAGTTTTACTGTTCATCTATACATAACTTCCCCTAATACCCTGAGCGCTAGTAGTGAGAGAAGCGTGGAAGAGAAAGGACTGTGTTATCTCATTAAGCAGTAATCAGTCTAAGCATGCTCAGAAAATAAGAATCTGTTGAACTGAATAGCATATCCTGACCTCTTTGAAAGACTAAGGCACAGAGCTATTGAAAGCTCTGTCTAAATTCTGAATGTGTAATCTCTGCAGCCCAAGTACTTCTAAACACATCTTTGATTAGCTGAAAATGCAACTATTTTTATAATGATACTTTGCAGACAGCTTGTAAGAATATCAATGACCTTTTTTGTCTCCCTGCCCTCCCTATTTTAAAATCAGTTTCTATTAGAGGAGCAGAAGATTTACTGGAGAAATAAATGCTTCACTTGCATTTAAACCATGTAAAAGACAGATTGGCTGTGTTTTCAGGCACTTACATCAAAGTAATTACAGCACTATATAAAGTATTGGATTCATTAAGAGGCTCTAAAACAATTTTTATATACTATTAAGTAAAAGGAAAAGAAGAAAAGAATGGGAAACTACAAATTAAACCTTATGACTTACCTTCTTTGCCAAGAAAACTCCTCCTACCTTTTATCTAAGGAATCCCTGATAAAGAGCAACGTGAGATGCATGGTGGAACAGAGAAAATATTGAACTGGGACTTGCGAGGTTTGTATGCTATGTCCATTTTGCTAGAGGTTACCTATGTGTCGTGAGGCAATCAGTCTGTGTATTCATGCAATTAATCCTGCATTCAACATGACAGAGGGAGGATTTTCTTTCTGCCTGATCCCTCCAAATTGCAGCCTGTTTGGGAAGGTCAGTGTCTTATTCCGAGTGAATAGATAGTCACTGCTTAGAGCAGTCAAAGAGTAGTTTTGCTTAGCTACCAAGATGCCATAGCAGAAACAGAACAAATTTAGTAAAAAAGATGGTTATTGAAGAAAATATTCATGTAATGAAATCTCTAGCCGAGTACAACTGTGTTCTGAAGAGTTTCTTAGGTGTTCAGATGTAACAGCATATTTTAAACTGCATCAGGTGATGCAGCTAGAAACATCGCAGAAGCAACTACAGCTGTGGGGTTAGAGTCAGCTAATGCCAGAATGAACACATCTATCAGAGATGACTACAAGCACTCCAGGCTTTACTCTGGAAATTCTGGTACAATTTATTTCTAAAATTGAAAAACAGTTTCCAGTGAACAAAGTCAATACAAAAGATGTGGTCTCACTTCCCTTACTTACAACTTACAGTCTATGGCTTGACAACTGGGAAAGCAAAAGAAACTTCCAGGAACCAGCATGTCTTGAATGCTTTGTCTATTTTACGCACTAATTTCCCCAGTGTTTCCTGACTCCTATTTGGTTAACACGTTAGGGTATCTAATTCTTATTTGCTACACAAATCGCTCCTTTGCAATCAAATTTCCATCAGTATTTGCTACCTTATTATCATGGTTAACATCACCTTGCACTTTGGTATTAACTAGAGAGACATTCTAAGAAGCAACACAATGTTATAAGTTGAGAATACTATGGCTGTGTTTTTCTAACAAAGAAAACTGCTGTAATGTCACTGGGTCATTTCAGTTATCAAATCCCAGTGTCCCAAAGGTTTATCAAGCAACTCCCTCAGGTTTACAGTTTCATTGCTTGCATTTCTGTGAAGCTAATTAAACCTCAGTGGGACAAAGCTAGAACTGCATCCACTGGATAAAAAAACATCATTGCCTCAAGTTCAAAGCCACATCCATCTCACAGAATATTGTGTAGCTGTATCTGGAGTCCATCTGTGCTACTGGGATAGCAGCAGGAAAGTAGCCCCTGCATGTGTTTAGTTCTGCTCCTGCCTATGACTACATAAATTGATTTGTCAAACAATAGAGTCATAGAATAACCAGGTTGGAAGAGACCCACCGGATCATCGAGTCCAACCATTCCTATCAAACACTAAACCATGTCCCTCAGCACCTCGTCCACCTGTCCCTTAAACACCTCCAGAGAAGGTGACTCAACCCCTCCCTGGGCAGCCTCTGCCAGTACCCAATGACCCTTTCTGTGAAGAATTTTTTCCTAATGTCCAGCCTAAATCTCCCCTGGTGGAGCTTGAGGCCATTCCCTCTTGTCCTGTCCCCTGTCACTTGGGAGAAGAGCCCAGCTCCCTCCTCTCCACAACCTCCTTTCAGGTAGTTGTAGAGAGCAATGAGGTCTCCCCTCAGCCTCCTCTTCTCCAGGCTAAACACCCCCAGCTCTCTCAGCCGGTCCTCATAAGACCTGTTCACACAAGTGAAAATCCTCAGTGATGAAGGAAGCTGAGAAAGGCTAAGACTGGGCCCCAGGAGGAACAGACCTTCTGGTACTTTTGACTGTGACCAAAAATGAGATGCAGGATCCAACAGGTAAAGCTTTTATGGTATGTCTGTCAATGTATCAAGTCCTATCTTCATCAGCAGGCTTGGACACTGAGTCCCCAGAGAGTGGTCAGAGGCCTCATTACCTTCACCCACCTCTGCACGCTACTTTGTATTTCTTGCAGGCACAGCCAGATAGGAGCCTCACGATTCAGAAATACATATCCTAATATGGACTCATTGTGATCACGTGAAACCCTTTTTGACCTTTCTTTTCCTTCCATGTCTTCATAACAGGCTAGCTGGTGTCAGCTTCTCCACACTGCAGGTGCATGTATGTGCTGCAGCACCATAAGAACACAAGAGTGGTCCTTTCCAGAGGTCAACCTTCATGTAAATATGATCACTATAATTCACATCAAGGCAGTGCTCCTCCAAGGCCTGAAGGTTCAAGTTTACATGCATGAATCTCAGCTGATACCATTGAGACCTTTTGGTCTTATCTCCAAAAATGACCCTGTGAGAAGCAAAATTCTACTTCTAGCTTGTGAAAGAAGTCTAAGAGAGCAGAGCTATCTCTTCTTTAAAAAATACAACCTGAAATAATTCCTGAAGCAATGTTAGAGCTATACTCTTTACTCATTGCTGTCTTTTTTCCCCCATTACAAGGCAGCTTCACTTTTCCCCATGCCCACAGAACCTCAGCTTATGAACTTCTGTACATTTCTCTGAATATTCCCGACTATAGGATTTGGTTAGACTTAACTACCACTTTGACATCTGAGTAAGTTATTCTTTCTTACATTACTTCTGTGATGCATGAAGCTTTCACCTTTCCTCCAATACATTGCAAACGCCTGACTGCAAACTAAGGATAATACATTGTAGTAGGAGGAATGCAGTAGAGAATTAACTGGGTAAGAATGAAACACACAGTTATAGGAGGAGACAGCAAAGCTATTGAACCACAGATGAGTTTGTGTAACCTACATTTTCAAAAGTCTCTGGCAAAAATTAATTTGATATCTCTGCTAACACAGAATTACTAATTCTGGATTTATTAGGAATAATGGGATGGCAGATCTAAAGCCACCTAAAGAACTGATGTCCTTGATAGCCAAATAACAAGGAAGTTAAGAACCAACCTCATCAAAATTGGCTTTTAATTTTATCCCCCAGATTTACCTTGGATATTTCAAAATTATACAGATGGTATTTCTACCCAAAGAAATGTGATTCTGAATCCTGACATAATGGCTACTGGAAAGAAGAGACCTCTGAAGGGTGTGATTCCACATACACTGAATTGAGTTTTTCCTACAGCTATTAAATTTACAGCCAAGAGTTACTGAAAATATGGCAGTCAGTGGGAAGTACATTATTATTATTATACAGTAAATTATCTGTATTTGGAATTAGATACTTCTACATACTCAGAAGGAATTGTGAAAGCGTTATCTCTTGGTAAAATGCACATTAATCTTGCTCATTCCTGCTTTAAGAAAAACGTTTCCCTAGTTATTATGCAATTTATATTAAATATGCTGTGTCCAGCAATTTTCAGTCCTGTCTTCTCTTCTAGCCTCAGTTTCTGCTGATACTGGAAAGGAGGTTGCTATTCAGCAGGCTTTTGTTCTCCGCTAGTTCTAGCCAACATTAGGATAATTTGCATAACCTGGGGCTGCTGGGTGGGTTTGGAGGCTGCAGCACTAACAAGGTTCTGAAGTGGTTGGAAGGGGACAAAGCAATCCACAGCCTGAATCTGAAATCATCTGAAGGTGATCTGACTCTTCTCCATGTAATTCAATCCTGAAAGGCTGTCCTGGTGCTCACAAGTGTCTGCAGGAGGTCTTCAAACACTGACCCTCAAAGCCTGTGGGTAGATGGAGGCATGAGAACCACAGTGGAGCTGGAGAAGAGTCCTCCTCCTCAGCTCAAAACAGTGGGTGTTGCATGTTCTGACAACCCCATATACTTACTAATTAGTGTCCCATTCACCTTGAACTACAGAGCTGCCAGCTGCAGCTTGTGATATCTTGAGTAGGTGTTTGATGAACTCTGGAGACATTTATCATCTGTTAAATATAGAAAAACTGAACAGCTTCCCGGGACAGGCAGCGCAACACAAAATCATATGCTTGTGAAGGCCAGGTCTGAACTCCTGACTTCAAACTAATAGAGCTGCAAAGTTAGTGAAACTGTGTAATGCTGGCTGGCTTACTCCCAGGTTAATTTCTCAGACAAATACCATGTGGCAGAAATTAGCTGCTACACTGGGCATGAACTACTGCTTTCCCTGGTTTGATGACCAGGATTGTGCCATAAATACCCTGCCAAAAGTCTGCCAGTTAGACTTTGGTACAGTTAATATCTTTGTTTCCATATTTATGATGCATCTACTCTAAATACTTTTGATGCTAGCAGGTTTCTTCAGCGCTGAGAGGAATTATAGAATAAGCTCAATTATTTCCAAGGAAATTGACTGCAAGGGAACTACATTTGGCTATTTAAACCAGACTTTAGAAGAACAAGGTGAATATACATATTCCAAGTGTTTACTTAGTATTTAACTGCTATTTAACCGTTGTATAGTTATTGGCATGCAATTAAACAGTTGCCACTGAGGAACCGGCACAGCCAGCCTATACTCTAACTTCCTAGAAGAAAAGAAATTGGAAGCCATCAGCAGATTTTGTGTGAATGTTCTACTGAAAATATTATTAAACTCATACTTTGTAATTACAAATAGTGGTAAATGTTTAGCATATTTAGTCAGAGCACTGCTTTGACTTTCATTGCTTTAAAGAAAGAAAAAAGTAATCTATCTATTATTGGAAAGGTTTGTTTGAGAATAAATTAGATATATTGATTGTTAAACTCAATGCATAACCATGTTTACAAGGTAACAGGCAAAGGAACGAGAACTTTCTGTGTCTTAACTTCTTCTGTGTCCTCCTTTGTCTCTAACTATTGCTTTCGATTTTCATCCACACTTCCATTTTTACCAAATTAGGTCAACTTCTCTCTGAAATAAAAATTTCTTTGCCCTTCCCCATAAAAAGGGATTGTGATTTTTTTCATAGCATCCTTTCAGCTATTTTGCTTTGTGCTAATTAGCTTACATTATGAATAGTCATTTTGGAGGCCTAAAGCTATGGGGAAAGGTTTTTTCCAAGAAAAAAAGAACTGTTTAGTTTATATTAATGTCCAAAAAAATAAAATAAAACCAGAAGTTATGACATGAGGTATAATTAACTTGATTAGAAGTAATGGAAGGGGGGAGGGGAAGAATAACGTTTCCATAGTTATTTTTTCTCCCATCCTGGAGTAGAGAAGGACATGACCACTAAAAGAATTTGCTAAATAATTAAAATTGTAAGGTAGTGCAGAAATTAAAATAATACAGATTAATGAAGAAATCAGAATCAATATTTTATTATGATTGCTAATGAAATATTTACCAGACTGATTTTCTTACACACTCTAGAGTAATTAAAAAGATGCAATTCTTATATTAACACCTAGATTAATATGCTGCTTCTTATATTTGAATTTGGATAAAAGTGAACTAAAATCCCTCTGCAACAAGAAGATCATTGTCTGTGGCTTCTGTTTGAGCCCTTTGCTCCATAAAGCCTTATTTCCACTTCTGGATCATCTTAGAGAGCATTCTGAGGGGACTGATTTAATGTCCATTGAGATGAATACCTAGTGCAGACACTGCTAAGTATGGAAACCAATGCAAAGACCTCATGAACTTCACAATGTTTTGGCCTGAACTCATCAATCTAATGACAACTATGAAGAACTGCAATCAGTAACAGATTCTTAAATGCGATGTTGACCTTCTAAGCATGAAAAAGAAAAATGCTGGTAAAGCTTGGTGAAATAGGAGGCTAGAAACCAGCAGATTAGAAGCAATATATTAAGACATGCGAATGGACTCTGATGCACAACAGTTAGTAAGGTAGCATTAATCTGCACCGACAGTGACCAATAAGGTGAAGGGGAAAGGTAAGAAAATCAGCTGCAATAAAAAACATTTTCTGTCCTGCTTGGTTAGTTTAAGATGCAAAACTGACACACAAACTTTTTTATCATAGTGTACTTGCGCATGCTTTTAGTGCGGGTCACATATTTTAAACAGTTACAAAAAATATTTTAGAGGTATTAGCTAAACAAAAATAATTCAAGAGCATACATGTCCTTTTGCTTGTATAAATTGTTCCCATAAGTGAAATAAAACTAGGCTCAGTGGGAGTAAAAATACCTACAACTAATCAATTGGAGAAACCTCCAGACATGATTTAGGATATTTTCGTTCTGTAGAATAAACATCAAATACTTTGAGTCAAACACCAGGGGATCTTCCAGAGTATGAGGAACTCTGTCATTAAGTTAAGACTGCAAATTTTCCTTCTTTTCAAGGGCACAAAATTTGAGTTCCTGCTTCTGCAAGATCACAGTCTATTAGCCTCCACAAGTCCTTCAAGAACATGGCAAGACTGAAGTTGGAGTGATTTGGCAATAACTGTGAAAACTGAAACTATTTCTCTAAAAAGTTGATTTCAAAAGTCAGAGTAGAAGGATCTAATCCATCTGTCTGAAACTGCAGCAGAGCGAATCAACCTCAGTGGGAAAAGCAGGAGTGAAACAGAAAAATAAAATACAGGAAAAGTGCAATTTCAACTATCATTGCTGTCTTCAAGAGCTGTGCTTGTGACTTTATGGTGCCTACCTGCAATGATTTGCATGCAGCAATATCAGACATGAAAGTAGGATCCAACCTGTGACACTCAGAAGATTGTGATCATTATTGTTTATTAGAACAGTTGTATCTCATGGATACAGGTCCGCACCATTCAAGGCTGCCTTTCCAATTCCTTTCTTTCCTTCTAGATTTCAGTCACACACATCTCAACCCCATGCTACACAGTACAACGAACTGAAAAATACCATTAGAGGAAAATGTTTCCTACGTTCCACCTCCAAACAAACGATTAACATGTTCTTCTCCAAAGAATTTAAGAGCCCTTAGGTATAAGGAAATATCTACCTGTCATGCCGATAGTAAACTCTACTGGAGAAAACTCTCAATCTATTCTTTTGATCTCATTAGAAAACACAACCTCCCCTAGTACCTGGGCTACCCTTACAACATTTTCATCTGCAGAGACAGTAGAACTGGGGGTTTCTTTGACACCTTCAGGGTTACCTGTGTAATGAGATGTTAAGTGGTGGCAGAAACTTTCTTTTAAGAGTATAGCAACGAATCTGCTATAAACACTGGACTATAGGAGCCTTTTCCAAAAAGCTAAAAGCAGAGGAGGAATTTTCATTATTTTTAGCATACATAAAATATATAGTTTATATATAAATTATATATATTTATATATATATTTATAAACTTTTATATATAAATATAAAACTTTGAATTTATCACTAAACTGCATAAAAGCCATTGGTAGCTGTCTGTGTTTAGCTATAGAGGAAAAAGAAGAGGCTTCAGTGTATGAAGACACACTCTCCAAAGCTGTGTTTTTCACTTTTCTTGTGGGTTCACATCTATTTCCACTAGGTGGCACTCTGGAAATATTTCTAAGTTCTGGATTCCTTTCAATTGCCTTTTAAAAAGCCAACAAAATAGCGATTTCCCTCAAACCTTCTATTGTTTACAGCCTGCTGAAAAAGGCAAGTGAATTACACAGAGCAGTACAGAAAATTAGCATTGTTAAATGTGTCACATATATCACTAATAAAGTTTCATTATTTATACTGTCAATTTGAAAAGCACTTATTTCCTAATCAATCAAATCACAACTAAATAAACAGTCATATAGGAGTACAACATGAAAGAACAGAACTCCTAAATCAGATCTTCTTGATATTAAATATACGCTGGCTGGTACTAGGAGGAGAGGAATAACAAAGAATAACGCTCCCCAGTTTACTAACTTCCCCCACCCACCTCTCCAGAAACCTACTTTTATTGAAGAAAAGATACATGTATGCATTTTAGGACAGATGTTATTCCTACATTTCTTTTTTAAAAAACAATAAATGCTACACTTAACCCCAAAGGTGATCCTGAAACACAACTTCGGATAGTCACATCAAATTAAACTGCAAAGATTGGAGATGCATTTAAAATTAACTCAGTTCTATTTGGGAATTGGGGATGCAGAAGAGGAAGAGTTTTAAATAGTCACTTGAAGGGCTCTGTACCATCTAAATCCAGCTGCAGTCTCACAGACATCCCCTTTGATGTTTACTGAAGCTGGAGATGAGTTCTAGTAAACAGATGTCCTTGTCAAAGAAAATATATAAACAAACAAAACCCCATCAAATTTGGTACTACTTGGTAGTAGGAAGTGAACTGCAAACAGTCCTTTCTTTCTGGATTGCTACAAGAATGGGCTTCCTTATATTTAGTCAAAAGTCAGTCTCTCACATGTGGCTTCTTTTGAGTTTTGTCTTGGAAAGATTTTGAAAAAGGACTTATCTTCCCTACTATCCCTCCTGCCCTCAGAAGATTTTGCAGTCAACTAGGTCAAACTTTGCTGAAAATTCAAGTGTGTCTTGCAGACAGAAAGTGCAGGGTAAGCCTTGTTGATCCAACTATGTTCAAAAGTGCATGGAAATACAGACCTCAATCTCCTGCAGACCAGGACTTGGGGTAATGGAACTTAGGAAGCTTAACTCAAGAAAGGAGATGAACTGGCTGGCTCACAGTCCTGGACAGAGTCATTGGCAGCGTGGGGGGTCACACTACATACCATTATGGTAGAAAATCTTCATGTAGACAGTGTTAATTCTTCACAGAGCTGGTGCTTTAGGTAGGATTTCTATCTTTCCAAGAGAAACATAAAGCCTTAAAGCAAATGAAAGCATTACAGTCTCTGGGAAGTTTTTTATTACCCCTTTTGCTGACCATTAACCAATAGCTGGGGTAGATTTGCTGGTGAAGAACTCTTCTCTGCCTCTACTTGTTCTTTGTGATGAACTACTTGGGTCTACAGACAACGACTGGTTTTTCCCTCTTCAGAAAGCCTCTGTGGGTCAGAGTGAGCGCGCATCAGAGCACAACCTTAACTGAGAGCCTCCGAGGTGGTGGGCAAGGGACTCTCAACAGGCTCAATGCTTGGCCATGTGCAAACATAATCCCCAGTGCCCTCATTATCAGACACAGATTTCACCAAGCAAGAGAAGCCTTGGTCACTTGAGTCATAGAAAGGCAGAGAATTTGGCTGTTTGTCTTCACAGCAGTATGACTAAATCAATAACTTGTGGAATGAGAGATTTAGGGTGGATGAAGGGTACATTATCTTATATATCTGTATTGGAAAGTGCTGGCAACATACTGCAATTTTGAACAAATAAATGAATTTACTACGTGGAAGAGAGAGACTGCTGATAAAACAGAAAAAATACTATACTCAGGAGGTGATTTCAGTCCGAGTGCTAATATTTTATACAAGAGAATATTGAATTTAGGGAGAGGCTTATTCATTCATTTGGCTTTTTAACTTTCTAAAGTGCTTTTATTGACTGATTTTGTTTGTGGCAGCTAATATTACTGTCACTGTAACAATATTTTTTCCTTATTTAGCTCTCCTGATGCAGTTTGCTATCCAAAGTCATTTACCTTTCAGTTTTTTAAATAAACTGCTTTTTAAGAACTCAGAGATAATTCACATGGTTTGAGCCTGCATTTGCTCAGATAAAACTGAACTGCTAAAACTTCAATAACTGTTGCATTAGCCGAGACCCAGGGTCCATTTGCTGTGAATTTAACTGCAGCAACATTAATTGGCAAGATATCTGCAGGATAGAAATACGAGACATACCTTCTTCCATACATATCAAGCTTCCCTCTAAACTTTATGCTATTTTTTTCTAGTGGTGACAACATTTAGCTGCTAGGAGAAAACACAAACATGAACAGAATTTCTTAATTTTGAGATCTGGTTTGATAGAACTCCAGTATAGCATGTTCAGGCACTCTTAATCACCTAGTCACAACGATGCCAATCCCATGGTAAGCGTACAATAACAGATATTCCAGCAACACCAACTTTCTCCCATTTAAAAGCCATTACATTCAGCATTAAAGCTTCTCTAATGCTGCAGGTAGCTTTCTAAGTTGGAGTCCTGCCATCCCAACACACTATAGAAGTGACTAAATTTTGAACTTGAACTATATTTGCTGAGGTCAAGCCTGCAAGCTTAAGTTAAAACAACCACCAGGTCTGAGCTCCAGCCTTTGGGTGAGAGGCAAGGAGGAATTGCTTCTGCAGAACCCAGATGAATTGAGTATGAAAATAAAACAAAAATTGCTCCTAAATCTATGAAATATCATTTTTTTTTCTGTCTCTGGAAGAGCAGAATTTATGTTTTTCACCCTTCCTCACAAAAGCCAAGTAGACCACAACCAGATCTGGGAAACTCACTACAAGATTCAAATCGTGGACATGAATGTTTATTTCACTGAATCCACAGTGACTTACAACCTCCCTGTGGAGAGAAGTGCTGTACTCTGACTTTCATTGAGAACTGAGAAGTAATCCATTTGATAATCCTCTTTTACCAACTTGACCACACGACCTCAGACAGGCTGCAGAGGTTATTGGAGCTGCAAAAGTGACAGCTACACCCCAGTTTCTCAGTGTGAATCAGTTCTTGCACCCCAAATGTCCAAACAGGAGATGAAGAGCAAAATCAACAAAGGGGAAAGAAGACCACAATGCTTTGCCACCATAACAGTGCATCGGTTTGATGATATAGACAGTAAGAAATGTTTGCACGTCAAAATAGAGGGTTCTTGTCCCCCATCATCCATGGTGTAAACCTTCTGAACACTGGAGTGCTGTTCTCCACTGACACAGAGAGTCTAAGTCACAGCTGATATAGCAGCATTTTCATATCTTATAAACATGGATTTATACCTTAATGCTGCACAAGGTAATTGTTTATAGTTATTCACTTGCTTCCCATCAGCACCAGTGCACACAGACTTAGCACCCAAGTCATTGTAAAGACTCCCTCTTCTTGCTGATCAAGAAAATGAATATCCTGCTAACCATTACCTCCTCCCCTCTGTGTCTATTCATTTCAACAATAATCCAAGGATACATGAACACTTTTTAGTATCCTTAAACCCTTCCAAGAGACTGTGGAACTCTGTATTTGTGAGGCTTACAAATTTATTAATTTTTGTTTGCTTAAGGTGAAAATCTCTTGCTCCCTCCATATTGCTTCCCCAATGATTTCAGAAACAGCCTTCCCTCAGCTTCAAGCTATACCAGCTTTACCTCCATCATCAACAAGATGTGAGGATAGTCATGGAGAGATCTTTGTGATATTCATCTCTTTCTCCTCCCCCAGTCCCATCTGTCATCTGCAAGGAAAATGGCTCAGCTTACTGCATATTCCCTAAGCGACCAGATGTGACATGACCACAATTTCATATAAATGTTTTGAGAATGGAAACGGACAGGACAGTCTTAGATTCACTACCAATCAGTCTGTGATGGCTTTAGCAGTGCTGGTTGCCCAGGAGGAAAAACTGTCTCTCTTCTTCCAAGCCAATTGGCAAGCAATGAAACGAGCCAGTGCTGATTGCCTGGATACTTGAAAAACAACCCTGATGCTGGAGGTGTCCCTTTGTTCTGGGCAGATTGTTACAGGGATTTTGGTGTACTAAACATTTGGGAACTAGTATAGAGACATGGGAAGAGCTGGTGGCATTTTATGCAGGATAAAACAGATAGAGCTTGGTTCCAGTGGAATAGTATCATGGGAACCTGTTAACAGTATGATTGATCTGCCTGAGGGAGCTGGGGTTGGCTGCTAATTCAGTGATGTAGTATAACTAATGACAGATGCTGATGCAGTCTGATTCTTCAAGTATTGTTTTTCCTGGTGATTTATTGTTGCATCTACTAGTGAACATTAACAACCACCTTAGCAAGAAGTTTTAACTAAATTGGCAATTCTGCATGGAGTTTCTTACCCCTGAGCACAAGGAGGATCAAAAGAAGAGGCAGGATCCTGAGTGAAGCTGACATCAAAGAAGAATCAGGAATAAGCTTTCAATAGCTTATAAAACTATATATTTCCAACATTATATATAGCACAATATTTCCAACATTCTGGGAGTTTAGTGCAAGGTCTCTCGTTTCTAAGCATTGTAGACCCAGCCATAAAAGTTTGAGCCATCCAGGTGTCCTGTATGTGTATCTATATAATTTCAGTTTGGACCAGCCCACCACACAAAGAGAAAATACTAGTAAATCTTCTGCCAGGCAGACAAACACCTTAACAGGTTCTGAGACAAAAGAAAAAAAACTGAAAGTTACAGACTAAAATTCATAGTGTCTTAACATAGTTTCTGTATTACCCAAAAGCTTCTTGACTCACCTTGGACATACTATTCATCATATTTAAGTAAGTTTCTAAAGTCAGAATACAAACCAAACTTCTATTACTGCTTATACAAAAAAACAACTTTCAGCTTTCCTCCTAGCAAAGTGTTTTAGAAGCAATTTTGATTATTTTTAAAGCATCTTTTAAAAAATATTATAGTGCCTCATTTTTCTGATTTCCCAAACTTTTTTCTTATATAAAACAATTCCATTGTGTAAAATGTTTAGACGATCTACACACATTTATATTTCTGTGCACATGCACATAAAGTTGACACAAAAAATAAGTCATCTCTGTTTTATGAAAAAGAAATCTTTTCAGGTTTTTATGGGTGAAAGTCTGATTTCACAGGACACTTTCTTCTAAAACCTCTCTTCCCTCTAGGTCAAAATAACATTTTAAAAGCACAAGTCTTCCCTTGTTTTAGGAAATTGATTCCACACTTTCCACTAGTAACAGTTGAATTTGGTAGGGAAACCTGTTATATGGGAAGCAGGATCTTCTCTTGCCTCATTGTGGCTCTCATTGCTGGGAAGAGTAACACAGTCAGAGCCTCTGCAGTACCCTTTCTTGTTGTAAATAACAAAAGTAGCCCAATTCAATTCTTAAGAATCCAATATTTCTGGAAAAGTGGCAGCAATTTACTTCCTAACCTGATTACTGACATCACAACCATCCCTGAAAAACAACAACATTCAAATTAATTATTTCAGAAAACAAAGATTGCCAGCACAGCTTCAGGGCCTTCAACACAACACCTACATCTAAATTAATTCAGGAGGGGAGGCAACACATGAGCTAATAATCCCAGACAGCTTTTCTCTCTTAGTACATGGGCAATTGGTAATTGCAGGTGCATTGACAGCAGACAGCCACTCAAGATATTGCAAGGCAGGAGGAGTCTTGCTGGTTTGTGGATTTCCCAACTGTTATTAGCCAACAAGGAGAGCCTCAAAGAGGTCCAGAGAAAACACAGACAAATGTAATGCTAACAAAGAAGATGGTTAGCAAGCTACAGCAACACCTAAAAGATATCTGTGGAAGTCAAGCAAAATTAACACCCTAATCTTTTAACGAGTCAATGAGAAAAAGAAGTAATGAGGAACATAAAATCATAGAATAACAGGTTGGAAGAGACCCACCGGATCACCGAGTCCAACCACATACTTCCACAATGAATTTACATTCATGTAATAAAGACAGTTCATAGATTAATGAAAATCTGAGGAGAGAGAAGATTGATGTTTTTCTCATGTCAGCACTACTCAGCAAATTTGAAGATCCAAAGATATATATGTGTGCCATTCTTACTGATATCAATGGGCTTATATCTTTAAACAAGAAAGTTAGATATCAAATTCTCTCTATAGATAGGAGCCTTGTGCTCTTCACAGTAGGTTCTGTGTAAAAAGAAGATTGAATCCATCTGACTTCAGGAACTTAACTGAGCAGGTTAATCAAAGCTGCCTTTGGTCCCTGGGGATAGAGGCAACTCCAGCAGCCAGGGAGTTCAGCAAACAACTCTGAATATGTTTCTGAAGATGCCTCTCAATCTACAGAGGAAAAATTCACCAGATGACCAAAGTTTGGCTATCTGAATTCCTCCTCCTTCAAAGAGACTTTGTGTGTATCTTTCATATAAAGACATAGAGGGCATGTCCAGGCACTGACATAAGGTTGCGGGGATTCTGCAGTTTTTTCCTCTCCTCCGCTGATTATCTATTTATTCTGCTTGTAGTAGAACTGGTCTAGAGCAAGCGTAAGGTACGTGTCACAGGGGCATAGTGGGAAGTAAAACCTGATGCTGCCACAAAGATGGTGAGAAAAACCAGTAGGATGTTTCTATGGAGCTGTATCACTTTTCAAAATGCTCTTTAAATCCTGGAGCTGAGAGAAACCAAACCTTTCCTGACCAACATTTTCAAATCGCATCCAAATTCTTTAATAGCTTTAATCAATCAACATTTCCTTACTGTATTTTTTTTTCTGAAAACTTCATGCCTAGCTACAGGAGCTCTAAGTCCCAGTGACATAGCATATGACACTGCATTTCTTGTAGTCTATTTAACTACAAAATCAGTCCTTAGGCTCTGCATTCGCATTCAGTGAAGGTTTCTGTTTACTATCTGTCAATACAGAAGAGACATCAGTAGCATTTACAAACTGGTAAACATTAATCTGTTGGGGAAATAGGACGATATTTTGGCTCCAGTAATTCATGGACTCTATTACGTATATCCTTCAACACAGAAGGAGAAATTTGATTTGAATGGAATTCCAGAGAGAAACACATATATACGGAAAATAGATTTATAGCCTTATTAAGAACCTGTTCTTTGGAAACTGTGTAGAGGAAATCAGACAGATTTAAACCTCCTGGAGTTAAGATACTCTTTAAGTACTTACAAAATATTCTTTTCTTATTTTGTACTACTAAATATAATAACTGTTTAAATAGTCATTACATTAAGATGAAATTATTCCTTCTCTTCTTTTTATTAACCTTAAATTGCTTGGTGCACAAAACTTGGAAATGGCAAATCACATACACATTATTCCAGTCTAAGGAGAAGTCAGTGAACACAATACTCCCTAAATCAAGATCAAATACACACAAGAGCAGACAGTCAGACTTTCAGGACATTCACTGTCCTGGCTGGTCACAGAACGATTGTTTGACTAGCTGAGAGGAAGGGCATCTGCCAGAAGAAAACATTAAACAGAACATCTCATCGCACAGCAGGCTTGGAGGGGAGTGCCTGAAACACAGACTTAACCTTGTAGTTGTAACAGTTTAAAACCCAAGTAGTTTGGCGCATTGGGAGTAAGGCTGAAGGGCTCAGACTATAGCTACCTCAGCACCTCATCAGAAAGAGTCCTCTACCAATGTTTCCTTTCTTCTGGCTATAAAACCCTCTTGCCAGGTTTCCTAGCACACTGTGGCTATTGATGGCCATTTGTCCCAGCAGGATCATACTCATAAATTCAGCTCCTTGTACACCTTGTTATATAGTAACTCACACCTGGAGACACCCATTCTCCTGGCACGTACAACATATGCTGCGTATCCCCATATGGATCCCCTTGCAGAAAGGTGAGAAAACTAATGTTAAAAGACACCCCCCCATACTGATTAGACCTTCTCCTGCATTTCTTGGGATCCAGGTGAGAAACTTAATAGCTCAAAATAGTGCATTTCTGTCATCAGTGCCTTTGGGTGTAAATTTATCATTAAAAACATTGGTTAAGGTTTAATAAAACTATTATTCCTTTGAATTTGCTTTGATCGCAGGAAGCAAGTTCATTCACTATTGCCTCAGGTTTTCATCTGTTAAAGGTCACTGACTGCCCATAATAACCAGGGTAGGGAAATTAATCTGTTGGAAAGCACAAGTAATAGCATTAGTGTTTGGAAACAGGATGATCAAGTTTGAGGGCAGAATATTTGAGTGGGAATGCCCAAATTTTAAGAGGAATTTCACTGTTTAAAAATGCAAGAATATGCAATCATCTCCATATACTTGAAAAGTGAGATTTCTCCACTTTTACCTGTAAATGAATAACATACCTTCTCTTGGGTATAGCACAACAATGAATCAAGGGAATTATGGTTCAATTCTATAGATTTCTGTCCTGCTTTGTAGGCCAGCTTCTAAAGCCAGATCAGCTTCCAGAAATACTTCTATCCACTTAAACAGAGGTAGAGGGAAAAAAAATTAAAAAAGACATCTACAAATAAAGGAAATTACAGCTTTGAAAGGGCTTAATAAAAAAAAATAAATAAAAAGCTCTCTGGCATGAGGCTTTATCTTAAATAAACAGAAATATAAAATGTATGGATCAGCAGTTAATCCTTCTCAACAGCTTCTATCCAGCATCTTAAATTATGGCATAAGGTTGCATTATAGATGGGCATACGGAACGACCCCGTTTCTCCTCTATGCAGAACCTGCCACATTACATTATCTTGGTTCCTGTCATATCATCTGCAAAAGGCCCTGGCCTCCATTTGTGAAATCATCCCCGACTCGAACATTAGCTGATCAAGCATCTGTGAGGATTTGTTATTTCTCACTGTAATGGTTCTCTTTTCCAAGCCACGTCGCTCACCACTGCCTGGATCAGACCATTATGGTAAACAAAGCTGCAGAAGTCAGTGCAGTTTTCATTACAGCCTCGTTAGGTATGATCCACCAATGCCGTAACGGGATCACTGCATACAGAATTAGATCCACAGAAATGCAGGAGTGCTTCTTCTAGTCTGCAAACTCCTGAACATTGTGCTTACCTCTAAAAATCACCAGCTTGGAAATTAGACACTGAGCAAATACAGCTGACAATTAAATCCTTGTCCTTTATTTCAGGGAACAGTTAATCATAGTGATCTAAGTATTCCTGGGACTGTTACTTGATTTAGAAGATTAAAGCTCCTCTGAATACATCTGTGTATTTTCAGAAAGGTTGCAAGATTCACCTTGAAACAGAATTAAGATGAATGCTGAGTTCTGGAATGGTTGTGTCACTACTATAAAAGGACACAATAACCCTAAAAAAGTTAAAATAATAATGTAACTGAAAGAGGTAGTTCACTAAACTACAATGTTCCATATATCCACCATCATTTCTATTATTATTTTTAAATGTCTCCAAATAAACTCAGGAGTTATATTTATGCAACAGATTTACTTGACTCCAAGCCCAAGGATAACATAGACATATCTCTGAAAATGCTCTGAAAACCACAAAGCAGATTTGCAAACTTTGTATAAAGACTAAGAAAAAAGAAACATGAAACACTGGCAGTGAAAACCGATAAAATTGTTAGAATGTACATGTTTGCATAGCAGTCTGGAGATGTAAGGCACAAAAAACTTCAAAAAGTTTCACATAAATTCATACTTTCCTTTTAAATTGTTTGATGTTGCATACAAACACACACACATTCGGGTTATGCACACACAAATCCTTTGACTGCAATTACTAGATTTCAGTTGTTGAGGCTATGGGATTTCCAGCTCAGAATTATAATTTACAGATGTGAAAAATTTGGTTAAGTATAGTATTTCAGGACTTCATCAGTCTCTGAGGAAAAAAGAAAAAATACTGCAGAAGTCTGCATGCCTGTGAATTTTGAGGACAGCTGAAATGAGAGAAACCAAGGTTTTCCTTTATCCTGTATGACAACACCTTTGTGAGGCGTTCCTATGCCTTGTAAGAAAATAGATGCAATTTTTTGTTCATCTTTAAATGCACCAGGCACCTAAATGCACCATTCCCATTATTCTAAATCAGATCACAGTACTGTCTTTTCACCACTGCTAATCAACATAACACTTGTGTTCCCCCAGTAATTATTTGTTTACTTTTACAAATTGCATGTTCCCATCTTACACAACCAAAATCTCTTTAGAGCTGAGCTCACTTGCAGTGCTGCAGCAGCAAGAACTTTGAAGAAGGAAAAAATTATAGAACAAAGTTGGGAACTACAGTAATTCCTTGCCAGTCCTTGGCATTCAAAGTTAATCATGTTTTCAATAGCTCATTAGAACAGAAATTGGACTTGATTGGTCAAGTGCGCACTCAGACAGAGTCAACATGCATAAAGGAAAAGCAAAGAATTTTCAAACCTGATCATCAAGCAGCCCCAGCGACTGGAATCATAAGCAGGGGCTTACTGCATAAGACACAATGTTGTTGAAGAGGAGATGCAATTATCTAAATTAATGAAAGCAGGAAACCACACCTACTCCACACAACTCACTCATTCCTCTGGTTCCATCCCCAGCTTGAAAAGGTGGATTTAGCAACTGATGGGTTTCACAAGGGATGAGCATGGTAAGTTATGTGCACCTAACAACCTCCTTCAAAGCGTTGTGAAAACAGCATAAGTGAGAGATCATGACAGTTAATTACTACTCTGCTTTGGAAGAGTAACATCTCCCTTGAGATCCTTACATTTCCACAAAAGACTATTCTATAGGGAAGGAATTTTTACAAACATAAGTTGGTAAACATACCAGCATGATCAGAGCAATTTCTACCTATGTTTGAACATCCAGCCAGTCCTTGCAGAGCATGGTGGTAGGAATCTTCATCCTACCACCTGGTAAATGCTCTTTTTTTTAGAAACATCCAAACCCAAAGTCATAACGGTGGCAACAGTCTTCAAAATAAAAATTAAAATGCATGGAGACCAGAATATCCATCCTGACACAGAGGGTTGACTTTAGGAACAGACTTTAGGCTTGCCAGAGATGTATAATGTGTTTGCAAGCTTCATGAGTTTGATTGCAACTCACTGGCAAGAATCCTGAAATGACTAATGCTTATGGAAGGATGCAATTCTATGTAAAATGCACATATTTCTTTTTTAGACGTCTTACTTTGAGAAGCCAAACTGGATAATTCTGTCTGTAATGAAGACCATAGAAAAATCCCATTGAGAAAATAACAATGATTTTCATATTTTTTTTTTACCCTCAGTCCTATAGAAAGTTACCAATCTTTTGAAAATTGAGTAGACTTGAGAATAAGAGTCATTTAACGAATGGAAACAAGAACAAGCACATGGAAATATATTGACAGCAAAGCAGCATGCACATTAACGTTATGGGACTGCTCAACCAAACCCAAGCCCTGCACCAATATAGATATGAAAAGTTTGTTTCCACTAGTAAAAGCTTAGAAATTACTGGGCAGAAAGAAGAAAAAAAAAAATCCACACAAAACAGACGTGAGGTCCAAAAAAATCCCCAAAACCAATCAACATCAGATTTCTACAGTGAAGTTGCTAACTCTGTCTCCTCAGTAGTTTTGAGATGATTCAAATAGGTGAAATAGACCCAAGACAGTCCAGAGTTTCTTGGTGAACTGGTTTTGGACTATAAAACAAAAGGCTGCAGTGGTTTTAGGCATCAATTGTCACTGTGCATATTGTCACCTGCATATTGTCAGGTTAATGCATACCCTAAATTTACCATCACATTCACACATAATCCGCATCTTGGGGGTGCGGTGAGCAGAAATTATTCCTCTAGTGGTTAGTAATCATTTGTATGTGAGGATAGGTGTCCTAATGTACAGTGCCTAATTTTTTTTCCCCTACCATCATTGTCCTTCGGTTTACATAGTTTTCCTCCCTCATACTTAATCCTCTCTGTTGCATTTATTTAGAATAATCTTATCGCCTCTCAGCCTTCAATTTGGAGGCTAAGCCAGCTAAGCTTTTTTCATCTTCTCCTGAAAACGCACACTCCATTCTTTGGTAGTCTCTCTTTGCCCTTCTCTCCATTTCGGCTTCTTGAACTTAAGTGACAGAATTATAGGGTACATTCACGTAGCCTTGGACAACAGCTAATTACCCTCTGCATGCAGGTAACCTTTCCCCAATACACTGCTAGAGTTTCATTTTTCTTGTTTCATGTCAGCTGTACAGCAACAAGTTCATCCAAAGATTTTTTCCATTGGATACGGAGATCTTCCTCCTCTGCTTCCAGAGGATGTGTTCTCCAATTACAGTAACAACTCCTGCATTAGTTTATAATGAATGACTTTGCATTATTGAGATTAAACTGATGGTGGGCCATGTTCCCATCTGAAATGTGGGGTGAATCTTGACTCATTTCATTAGCTAAAATGAAGTGACCTCGGATTTCCAGCCACGTAAGAAATTAATCTTTGAACAGCCTCCTGGATGAGCCATCTACAGCTACTCTGGAGACCATTAAAAAGTAGTGTTTATAACATATTGTGCTGGGCATAATGTTCTACAAAGAGGGGGTGCTTTTGCCTTGACATATGGTACACAATGTAAATGAACTCTGGTGTAACAAATTAAGAAGCTTTTACAGCAACCCCTAAATACTATTTATGGCTCCCGAGAGCTACCTAGGCTGGCCACCAGTCAAATAATTACAGTCTCTACGCCAAGTGCCAGAGTGCATTTTGTTGACTAACTGCTTCTACGGCGAGCTATGCAATCTATTTCCATGAGATATACTATCCACAAACCACCATCCGTTTTGACAGCAAAATTGCAAAAGCACAATAAGTTACCAGGTGTCATTCAAAGAATGGAGGCTGTAATGAAGCGGCTGTTTTAAAAAATGTCTTTGTTGAACTTTTCTTAACAGTTGCAGCTTTAGTCACAGCAGAAGAAACGCAACTTGACATAAGGCCCCTCCAAAGCTTGCTGAAGTCTCTCACCAGCACAGGAGCATTCTGTCCTGTCTCTGTTTGCTGGGAAAATTAGTGAGCAGGGCCAGCTGAATTATGGCAACTGAAAATGTTTCAAGTAAATTAAGAGGTCTGGGTCAGTGGGGAGGGAGGATCTGCCAGAAAACAATCAATTTCCTGAAACCTAGGTGTGCATTTAAAAGCAAATTCTATTCATTTTCATTTAAAAATCGAAAAACAACAAAAAAAAACCAAAAAGAAGAAACCTTCCAGAAATAAAACAAACAAACCAAACATAACCAACACAAATCATTATCAGTTTTCACTACTTCTTCTGGAAGCTTACTGAAAAAAAAAAAAAAAGACTACTTCTTTTCACTATTTAAAGAGATTCATCTGTTGAAGAAAAATAGAAGACTTTTAGATGATTTATGTATTTTGGGTTTTGTTTGTCAAATCACTGCATTGGGGTACCTAGTAAAATTTCCTTCTTGTTTGTCTCACCTGAGTATATGAAATAGTAATGAGAGAGGCATGTATTCCACAGTTCTGAAAGTGCTCTATTTGTCACGGGAAAAACAGCATCTTGTTTGTCTGGCCTATGTATATTTAAATATTGTTGTACTAGTATTGCTATGTAACTCTGTGCTGATTCCAAAGTATAAAGCAAGCAACGTGCACAGCCCCACTATTTGGGAGCCTGTTCTGTTTTGAGGCACACATCCTAGAATAATGGCTACATTGCTTTTTTACTGCATTATCTGCATTAATCTCTGCGCAAGCCAAGTTTAAACCTCTCCTCAGTCCAAGGTTTACTATCCAATGAGCTGTACTGGTTTGTGAAAAAATTGCTATGATATTACAACTTCAACAGGCACTGACAATACATTCACAAATCATGAATATTACATTTAAGCTGGAAAGCACTTGTCCTACTGTCTAGCTTAAAACAGAGCAACAGCATTAAATACCTACATCAGAGTACGTTTGTAGTCTTTTGGTGTGCAGAAGTGTTTAAAGCAGTCATTTTCTGTTAAAGACCAGTGAGAGGATGCATTTAGAATTTAAAACAAGGAGCAAGATGAATGGCAAAGAACAAGGGGTTCTAGACTTTGTCTGCAGGTATTTATTAACCGTTTTATGACCTTGTGAAAAAGATGAGTTTACAAATATCTGTGGACCAGACACAAAGCATTCTGTGGTAATTTATGGAAAGGTCTAACCTCAGGTATACATTCTTCCAGACACTGGAATTCTTAAACAGTATCAGAAAAGCAATGTTTTATAAGGAATAAAGGAAAAAGCAGAGCCTTAGCCCAAAGAGAATTAAAACCAAACAAACAAGGCAATAATTTTACCCTGTTATTTGTGAATAGCAGGTTTCTGTCAAAACCAATTGATGCTCCAGGCCGATATCACAGTGGACCTGGGGCTGTGTCTATCTCTTCGAACAAAGCGCTGTTTACAAAGGGGAAAGATTCCCACAAATCATAGACCAGACACACTAGATTTTGTAAATGTCTAGACAAATAGGCCCATCCCCATGCCAACGTTTATAAACCTTCACACATTCCAGTAAACACTTGGTAGCTCCATCTCTCAATCATTTTTAGCTCCTAATGAGAATGCTTTTATCTGTTAGTATTTGGCTGTTAACACCAATTTCCTTAACTCAATGTCCTTTAGCCAAGCAAACAGCTTCAGTCTGCCTGTTATGCATGGTGGAAATCTACATTTTCCATTTTAAGTGATTGCATGTATATTTAAAGAAATAAAGGATTTAAAAAACATTAAGGAGGATATATTCTTGGTAGCTGACATGAACAGACAAAGAAAAGTGTTAACACTGGCAAGCAGAGACTGAGTTGAAAATAAGGCAACTAGAGAGAAAATAAAATTTCTCAGAACACAAGTTTAACAGAATTAAGAATACAGCACTCCAGATATTAACAACATGCTTGCATTTGCAAAGAAACAATAAAAAAAGAGAAGACACTAACACCAGGCTTCAATTCCTCCAGTGTTGCTAATGATAGTGAATGTTTCTCTAAATTTCAGTGCTCTTCTGCCTGAAAAATTACAATTGTGTATTCAGATAGTTTCATAGAGTAATATTTGTACAGTGAATCTGTTATATACCTCCTCTCTCTAAAAATGAAGTGATTATGCTTTTAAATGTAATCAGATAATTTAATATTCAAAAAAAATTCCCAATTGCTTATTTGGTCTTAAATATGCTGATTTTTAACCTGATTAAGCAGCTCTGAATAATTTTCTGTTATTTTTACCAGTCTATTAGCCAAATCACTTGGACCTGGAGGGCAGCGAATACAAAATAACAACTAAAGCTATTTTGAATCCATAGCTAGGATACGCAGCAGATTACCAATTACACTCAGAAGACAAATTACCAGTAGATTTCCTCTTCCTTAAATTTATACCAATTTAAGTCAAATAGATCTGAAAATCACTGCATACTGAGAAGTAGTTGTATTTCTACCCTTAAAGGAAAATTAGGAGCAGACTAAAAGGTCTGTGAAACAGCTGAGGACATACTCTGGATTGGGTCACAGCTGCTTCAAGCATAGTACAGGTGTGGTGAAAGGAGCAGAAGTCTGGAAGCTGTTTCATTGTCACTGAGAACAGGACTTTTTAACATTCAAATCCATTTCTGCCAGCCCTGGTTAATAGACTTTTCAAAGACCCTAAATATTAAAGGTATAATGATAAAATGATAACAGAGTGAAATTAGAGTTTCTTAGTATCCAAGAAAAGTCTATTTATACAGAAAGTAACAATTGCCAGTTTAATTGCAGGACTATTTATATTGCAAGTTGCATCTTGTTATAGGTTAAATATACAGTTGCCTTAGATTTAACTTTATGATTTAAATTCAATTATGTTATAGACTCAGTTATAAGAAACAATTATTGTATATTCTGGGAAGGTGGATTAGCATTGCTGTGTAAATGAAAAAGCCTTTACTGCTCCTTATATTAGCACTGAGAAAACACTTAAATTGCTGATGTCCCTTTGGTCATTATCTGAATGGTTTGCAGACATTGCCTTCAGTCTGCAAAATGAAGATTTCACATCACAAAAGCAGTAAATGACCAGGTAGTAGGAATGCATTAGCATCAGGCTCCTCATTTAAATCCAGCACATGAAATAAACCCAGCCTGCATTAATACTATAGCTACTCTCAACCTCACAGATCACTTCATACCTTTTCTCTTCACAAAAATCCATGTTTCTTTGGGTAGTTTCCCTTCTCTCCCAGTGATTCAAAACCTCCTAAGGTTTGGTAGATACTGACCTCTGGGTGGACTGGAAATTGCTGCTGGTCCCTGCTGGCATCTTGGTTTAAAGTTGCTTCCAAGGTAGAGCAGAAGCTTCCCCAAAACACTTAAGGAGACACACAGCCTGAAGGTCACCAGGGTGAATGCCCACACCCCTCTTCCTCCTCTATACTGGTTCCTCCCCCACTGAGCTTTGTTCTCCGGGGTAAACAACCCATTACCCCTTAATCACTGGTTAAGTGAATACCACTGGGTTGTGATTAGTAGTAGCTAAAAAGGTGCAATGAATCACCTGTTCCCCAGTAAGGGGTTAATTAAATTAGTATCTCCCACTTGTTTTTGTGACTGCTCATTGACTTTGACAAAATAAAACAGTTTGTGGCAGGCTCTCTTCAGCTCCCATGTCACATAGTCTGGTTGCCTTGATTAAATTAGCTATCTTATTCATTTATCATGAAAATAAAGATGAGATCCCTGGAATGACTGAAATTGCTGGCTTCAAATAGAAGTAAACAACAGCCGTACCTAGCCCACCGGCAAAAAATAAAAAACAAAATAAAAAAAAGAAGAAAAAATCCAGCAGCAAAACAGCAACTTGTCAGGTTTTATTTGTAGTAAAATGGAACAGATATAATATGGTGAGTTGTGACAAAAAGGGATCACGAGAACAAATAAAGCTTCATTAGTTCTGAAAAATGTTTTACAATTGTCTTTTCTCAACGGCTTCTGTAAACGAATTTATAATTGCTTGAGTTTCAGCAACCACACCCCTTGGGTTTTCTAATCTCAGTAGCCAAGGACAGCTAAACATACAGATTTTGTGAAAAATACATTTTGCATTGTTCAGACTTTGATGGGGGAGGATTACCCTGATGTGTCATACCTGGAAATAAACAGGAACAGTCAAAATTTGAAACCATCTTAACAGATATTTCAGGAAAACAATAGTTGCTGTAAATATTTGCAATTCAAATCTCAGCGATTTTCTTCTCTTCTTATGAAAAGTCCTTCCAGCACTTTTCGAAGGATTAGTTATATATTAAAAGAGAGTCTTTCCCTACTAGGGTAAACTGTCTTTCAGATATTTCTGACACATGCATAAATCCATCTAATTTTCACAGGATGTTTTGTAGTTCTTTTTGTGGTGCTCATTAATTAATAAACAAAATCTATTGCATTTAGGACGGCTTTTTTTTTTTTTCCAGCCAGCCTTATCCTCTTGCATTTACTGCACTGAGACTTCACCAGTCTACCAAAGGTAGGTCTGTGTAAAATGGTACATAAAGAATTCTGAAAAATTAATAATCAGGAAAGCCAAGATGTTTAGAGGTTTATGAAAACCTCATGGTAGCCCAAATCATGACAGCTTAGGTCGGTTTGCTCTTGTCCCACACTAGAACAACTTGCCTTTCAAGCTCATTCAAATCTTTCCATTATAGAAAATTATGTGCAAACTTCCTGTTTTCTTGCTAAAAAGTACAAAAGAGTTCTGCAATGTGAAAGTCTCTCAGTGGGTTGAAGTGAACACCAAGCCCTTGGCCTCTCAAATCTCCTTGATAAAAATCTCTCTCAAAATCATGAACTCGCAAACACAGGGTTTCAAGATTTGGTTCAAACAGCATGTTCGTGGAATTTCATTTTTGGCAAAAAGAGATCCATTCACATCTAGCTTCCATATTTCTGGTAGTTGTTTCAGCAACCACCTCTTAATCCCACAGGGAAAAGAAAAAAAGGCTATGAAAACTCTTAAACAATCCATGTCCCTGTTGCTTTGATCTCTCAAACCTGCAGAAACAACATTATATGTGGAAATACTAGAGATTGTTCCAAGCATTTTAAATTATTTCAAAAAAAAACCAAATAAAACAACCAAAATTAAAAAATAAACAAAGCCAAACCCCCCACAAAATCTGAGCAAAGCACAGGAACAGTCCTTGCTCTGTAATTCTCATTCCTGTTGAATTTTCATTTTATACAGAATAAGATTATCTATTTTTGTAGAAGAGAACATTTCTTCCCACTTTACATTTGGAGGAGGTAGCAGTTCAGATCCTGAAGGCTTGTCCTGTGGCAGCAGCTACTCCTCAATGGAGAAATTTACATTTTCCTTTCTAAAAGAGTGACTAAACAAAAACCAGTACATTTGCAACCTAATCTTCCACAAAGTTAATGTGCTTAAAGACATGCAGATAAAAAAAAAATCAGTTAAAACAGAGGAAATAAGTAGGCATCCCAAAGGTACCAAGATAGGCAGACTAACTGGGTGCACCGCAGAGGCTTGTAGTGCTACACAGAGTAGCCTCTACTGTGCCAACATTAAATCAGCAGGAAAATGTTCTCTCTTTTTGCAGCCAAAAAGATTTGAAAGTTAACAGTAGAAATTGAATATAAATGCAAGACTTAAGGGGAGAAACAGCATTTATTAGAATGACCCAAGGGTTTTACATATGTACACAGCACACCTGCCATTGACAGCTCAACAACTTACATTTATTTTTCGAATGCCCAGTATTTTACTGTCTACTTTTCCCCAGTAACCTCAGAAAACAAAACAAAACAAACAAAAAACACCAAAAAACAACCCCCCAAAACCAAAAAAAAAAAACTGGAAAGAAAGTTTTTAGAAAACTTTCATTTTTCTAAAAGAGACCATAGCTCATTCTTTATACAAAGAGTCACAGCCAAGCAAGGGCAATATCAGAGACAGAAGGGTGCAATCCAGAAGCCACGCTAGGAAAACAAATTTTCACAAATAGTCTTTCTTTGCACCCATGCTTGCAAATTACCTTGGAGAAGAGGAGAATCACATGCAAGACTATTTCAAAAGGATGTGAGGAGGAGAAGGGGAATATGTCCATATAAAAAGTATTGCTTGTGGTTTGATAGAGTTGGAAGTGGGAGGAAATGTCTCCAACGCTACAAGAAAGAGGTAAGGTGTGCAACTCTCCTTTTACCCAACAAGGAATTGCTGTAGATGTAGAGGGAAAAGCAGTATAGTCAACTACCTTATCGTTCAAACACGGTGCTTGGCAGCTCTTTTGCTCTGAGGCTGGGGCACTGGACTGTCAACAGCAATACATCTTCCCAATGCTGAAGTTATCTTGAAGAGCAGGACTGAAGGACTTGTCTAAATGGGTATAAACTGGAGAAGGGCAGATTTAGACTAGACATTAGGAAGAATTTCTTCACCCTGAGAGTCGTGAGACACTAGGACAGGTTGCCCAGGGAAGCTGTGGCTGCCCCATCCCTGGAGGAGGGGTTGGAACTAGATGATCTTTAAGGTCCCTTCTATGATTCTATGAAAATCATTATTTTTCTTTAGCCAGTACTTCCCCATCATCATATGCCATTTTATATTTACATGGCCAACTATCAGAGAAACTGAAATTGATTTTGATCAGTGCAGTGAGCTTTTGAAGTCAGAATTAAAATATGTTTTGCAATGAAGGAGATAAGTCACTGACAACTCAGTGGAAAATATACACAATGGATTTCAGTAAGCATAGGATTGACTTTTGGTGAAGGTTCTCCGACGGGTACAAATTTGAGATTATTACAAAGAAAAGCACAAGTGACATGCAATCTGTGTGTAACAACTGACATTGCACTATTGCAGAATACATAAATTTGCAGGTAGTGACAACTCACATGTTTTTTATCTACTGGGAGTCTAGAAACAAAGTTTTAGGCCTCTTTAAGGGCAGTGGGAAGCACAATGGAGATTTGGGAGAATAATACCGTAGGAAAAAAGAAAGCAGAAGGTATTCATTACAAAGATGATCCTATAAAAATGAGAACATTTAGTTGCTATGCACTGGGGAAAAAAACTAAAAATTCCCCTACATCACTACCTTGCAAAAGACTATGTAACTTCCCTGCACTGTTAGTGTAAACTACAAGTAGCCTATATCTGCAGCCTTGGAGTGACCAGAGAAATCCCTGTGGAGGACTAATGCATGGGGTTAGGACCCTGTGTGCTTAAGCATTAGGAAAAACAGAGTATACTTAGGAAAACAGGTTAAGTGCTTCAGGTTGTTAAACTGTCACAGAGACCTCCATGTCAGTGGGTTTAGTATTTGATAGGAATGGTTGGACTCGATGATCCGATGGGTCTTTTCCAACCTGGTGATTCTATGATTCTATGATTCAGGAAGGGTGAAGATACTGCAAAATCCAGGTTGCTCCTGACCTCTCTGGGCCAGCCTCATGCCTGCAGCAAGACATTTCTGCTGTTAATGAACACAAGCACTTTCCTTCCCACAGCTCCTCAGTCAGCAGAACTCATGAAATGTCTTCTGGTGCTCAGCCTCGTCCTGTCATGCTGTCCAACATGGGGAGTTGAAACACAGCCACAACCATGTCGCTTGATATCACTTGCATCAAAACATGTCACCAAAAACTGCTAAACTGTTATTTCAGACATGAGCAGAAACATATACTTGTCAGTAGGACAGAAATACTGCTGCAAAATAATGGACTCCTGCTGTTACTTAAGTGCTGAAGCCTTTACGTTCAAAGCAAAAAGCACTGATGCCATGAAAGACCTTTTGTTCTCAGAACTCGATGGGGTTTTATGCTTAACAAACAATGTGGAATTCACTGTATAACAAATTGTTTATCAATACAGACTTGCCCAAAGCAAGTTGAGGAGGGAGTTCTTTCAAATTTTAGGTATGTGCAACTTTAGTGACTTTTCAAGACATTATTCATGACTTGATTCTAAAATATCACTTCTGAAGAGTGACCTAAACATACAACCAATTTTTTTTTAAGGAGACTGTGATACAATTTCATTCTGTATGTAACTGAAATAGCTGAAACCTATGTATTTTCCATGGAGTTCAGTCAGTATTTTCAGTCCACTTCAAATCCAGACCCAATCTCCATTACTTCCAACATGACATAAGGATTTCTTTTATTGACCTTACCTAACAAGAGGACTAGAACTTATTTACATCAGTAGAGAGTATATTCATCTCCATTCAGCCAAAATATGGAGCATTGTTATGCTTTCAGTAAACAGATACGGTCCATTTTGCTTGAATATTAAAGGATGCTCTTTTCAGTGGAAGGAAGGTGCTTATAATTGACCCAGAATATTTCTTTCAGGTATCTGTTAAGCTAATTACTGCTTAAGCTTGAAGTCCTGCATCTTTTCCCCTACTTTGTGAAGGATGCTGGAAAAAAAACAAACAAACAGCTAAAGAAAACTTGTTTATTTTTTTTAACGTAATGATGGTCATAACAAACTCTTTATTGTTTAATTATTTTCTGGTCCAACTATCCACAGAATTAGGATTGCTAAGTTTTAATTTTGCAGCAGCTTATAGCTGAATGAAAATTTTAATTGGCTGCTTGGTGTTTTAAAGCAGTAGATTAATCTTTGTGAATCATCCTTTCTGGCAGGTTTTAGTGATCCAAGTAATTTACTTGCATAATTTATTTCTTTGTGTTTGAAGGAAAAGTCCATATAAATGCCATTATGTGAAATTTCCATGTAGCACAATAATTGGAAGCAAACTTATGCCTTCAGAAATTGATCTTCTATAAGATTTGGGATCACAACAGAATACTTTTGAAAAGACTGTATTTCTTTCCTCTTCAATACAATTGACTTTAACTTAAAGCGCAGTATTTAAAACATTGCAAGGCAGCTATTGAACACAACAGGAATTTTTTTCTGAACAAAGAACAACACAAAAACTGGTCAGAGATTAGTCTGCTCTGAAGCCTTCTTTCCTTTGCCCATTTTACCAGAGACACTGTGCATGCACAGTGATGAGCAATGGCACCACTGCTTTCAGAGGGTGAAGCCCATCATAGCCTGGTTTCACAGCACAGACCTCCACAACCCCTGGGTGAAAGACTAAGTTAATGTCAGTGAAACATTACAAACCCCATAACATGGACACCCCAACTGAGTATCCTACAAAGCTTCCCATAACTATAAATAACCACCATGGGAATTGTACTCTGCCTCTGTATTTCTCACTCCTTCTCACAATGTCAATGATGATGAAAAGCTCATGAAACGCGATTTCAGGAATTTCAGGCTGCCCAGGGAGGGGGTTGAGTCACCTTCCCTGGAAGTGTTTAAGGGACGGGTGGATGAGGTGCTGAGGGACATGGGTTAGTGATTGATGGGAATGGTTGGACTCGATGATCCGGTGGGTCTCTTCCAACCTGGTTATTCTATGATTCTGATTCTATGATTATTTTATTGGCAATGTTCTGCATTTACCTCTCCTCTCTTTCCTTAAGTCCTAGGTGTAAGAGCTTTCAGAGTTCGTTGCTGAACCCTTGGAAAAAGAAGAGTCACGATGAATGGCTTTTTTCCTGATGCAGGCCACTGAGAACAAAACTACATATGACAAATGCTGATTTGGCTAAGCGTAAAGCCTCTATTACATAAATCAAATTCATGTTGTTTATGCAGTCAGTATGAAAATTCACTTACATGTTTTATTTAACTGCACATTTTATTCTGCCTAGTGAATAGCATTCTGCCTGACCTTACATGTACTCTGCAAATGTGGGCCAGGGAGTGGTCTTGTTAAAAGAACAAAAAAGAACATATATTTCTCCTTCCAGTCCTTGAAAATAGATTCTCTAAGGCATCCTAATCACTTGTGGATTTCATTATTGCTAGGGAGTGTATATAAACTGCTTTTCCATCTCGACATCCCACCTAAGAAACCAGTTTCCCAGACCTCATTACCCCAGAATTTTAAAGGTTGACAGAATCAAAACACAGATTTCCAAAACTGAAAAAAAAAATTAGCCATAGAAGTCCCATTAACTCAAATGGCTAATCTATTCCAAATACTAAAATCTAAATTTTTTGATCACATCCTTGTCCTGCATCTGAATTGTACAGCAAGCAACTGATTTCAGTTATTCTCTTAATGACATTTAGACTTCCTTTTTAAATGAGTAGTTTAAGATTGTTTTTCATCTTTCAAAGCAAGTTGCTCAGGAAATTTGTTTTCTTTGCTATGCTGAAAACCAGAATTCATGTGGCAACTTTATTTCTGGATTTTCTGCAGTACTTTAAGACTCAACTATAAATGAGGTACGTGACAAATAGAGGCTGTAAAAAAAAAAAAACACAACAAACCAAACCCCCCAAAACCCCCAACACTTGGCAGGTGGAAGAGTGTAAACAAAGTGTTCTCAAATTACATCAGAATAGATTTTTAAAATGTCCAGCAGCCATCAGCTTCCAGCATTTGCAAATGCAACATCTGGTCACTTGTTTCCAGGCCTAATTGGGAGTCACTGTGGGTACAGAGATCTAGATATAAACATCTTTTTAAAGTTTAGTCTTATTTCTGCTTTGAAACAGCTATGTTGGCTTGCAAAGTCAGCATTTGCATATTGTTGAGTATGTGGAATGCCACTTTTCCCAGTTCATCTTACAGAGTCCTAGAGACAAATCCTATGTGAATTTTAAGACTGTGCTTTCTGCCAGAGTTTACGAGGCAGGAGGCTGTCACTGCAGTTTATACTGCATCTAATCAATGCTCAGGGAAGAATTAAACCGGTTATAATTTGCTATTAAAAAGACATGGGTGGCTAGATAACTTTGATCTTGGAGTCTACTTAGACCTCACAAGGAATGTCATTAAAAGCATCCTGCCTTGGAATTTCAAACTATAATTTTTAAAAAGTGACTGAGCTCTCCCCCTTTTCCCCACCTGAGCAGAAAAGCAAGAACCAGCACCATCAAGCACTGGAGATAAAAGATCATGGTTTCCTAGGAAAGCCTGCAGCTATGGAAGAAAGTTTGTGGGATAGCTTCATTTAAATAAGTTTCAAACCACTTGGTAATGCAGATACACAGCATCACAGTAGGCAATAATACATATATATGGACCATTCTTCCCTAAAAATATCAAAACTGAGCTTATGGATGTTTTCCTAGAGTCAGTTATGAGGAAACTGCTGAAGTAAACACAGCCCATCACAGTCTTACTGACTGCATTTGCAATGGCTTTTGGTTCAAAGAAACAGGGTCTGGCCTCACAACAGCACTCGTCAGTCAAGTCAGGGGATTATGCATACAGTCAAATGAATGTGGGGCACAGGCAGACCAAAACAAGCATTTTCTGTCTGAGCTTCGTAGCACTCTTGCATGTTGTCAAGCCTATTCAGCAAGAACTCCTCTGATCTCCCCACACCTGAGCAAAATCTGCCGTTTGATCACATACAACTGACCCAATTTTCCAGGTTAGCTCAATGAAAAAAAGGAGGCATCAGAGAGAGGGAAGGAGGGAAGGACGAGAGAGGGAACAAGTGGCTAAAGCCATAAGAAAATTCCTCATTACATGCTTGATATTCAGATCTTCTTGTCCTTCCTACTACCTTCAGCTTCTACAACCAGACTTCATTTAATCCTTATGGAGTGGTTCTTCTTATTAACTTTATATATTAAGACTTTCAAATGCCAAGCTCAGGATATGAAAGTAATTGGTGCTTTCAAAGGTACCCATAGTCAAAAACCTTTATTGGTGGAATAAACTGCACTTTAAAGATATATTGGTTCTTTTTGTGGAGAAAAAGTTACATGGAATCGCTATATAAGACAAACCATTCTTTTTAATTCCCAACCCCTAAACATGCAGTTGTATTTTCATATTATATACAGACTCAAGGGGCATCTATTTTATGTGGAACTTATAAATCGTTTGAGGTATGGACAGTTTCCTTTGGTCTCCTTGTATTGCAATCACCACAATAACGTGCAGGTTCAGAACTATGGCTCTTAAAAGTACCATGACAAAATAACAGACTGTTAGATGTCTTGCTCTGGCAGTAACAGGTAACCCATCCCTGCATAAACAGTAGCTTGCAAATCTACAAAGTAAGAAGCAGCTGTGACCATTTCCTTTGAATAGTCCTGTGATACAATAGCAGCATTCACTGATCTGAGTGTGATGTGGCAGCACAGATTTACAACCATAAGCAGAACACGAGGCTGACATGTCAGAGGAGGCATGGATCATCACTGCATAGATCATTGTCTGGAAAAAAAAATCAGTCTTCTCTCTTTGGTCCATACTATTTTCTAAGCTAAGTGACAGTGACAAGTGTATTAAACATCAAAGTAATGATGTAGCTACTAACAGTGCTAGATAAGGTCCAAGTTCAGCAAGCTGCATTATCCAACTGCATCGCTACTGGGCATGCAGTCCCTGACAAAAACATTAACAAATATTGTGGGCTCTTTCCAAAGAAGCTTTTTTTGATACTTAGTATGACCATGTTTCCACATCACTTTATCAGCTCACTCTTTAGTAGGTTGTTAGCACTTCCACTAGTTCTCAAGTGTTTAATACACAATTGCATCTTAGCCTCCAATGCAGAATTGTACCTACAAGCCAACACAGGCTATTATCTTCTTCTTATATGGGCTCGGACAGTGTCTAGAACTGGCTAGGTTTTTACCCTTTCACACATTGACAGGTTTTTCCTGGGGCTGAGAGCACCTGAGTGGGAAAACCAGGAGCAGCATAAAAGAAGCTGATACAGCTCTAGAGGATCAGTCAAGCAGCAAACAACATTTAAAAGGCTTTTGAGAAAATAGCTGCCGTTTCAGGTACCACATCAACTGAATGGCCACACACAGCCCTAAAACAGAAGGAATAAAATAAGTTTCTTACAATGTGCCAGGAAAAGAACTGAAACAAGAATCAGAATGAGGGTGCATCTTTCTTAGTAATTTATTGTGCAGTGTCAGTGCTTTTCGGACACAAAGCTTGTCGGTATCTACTTTTGAAACACTTTACATGCTGTTTTGCAGCTCCCTCAGCTGGACTTGCCCAGAGAAAGCCATGTGGAAGCTACACACCAGCAAATCTATGAGTCAGGCAAAGATCATGAATGCAATATCCCAAACCCCAGTTTGCAAAATCAGACTTCAAAATAAAATTACCAGTCTAGCCCTAGGTGACATAAATAATCACTAGGGATGACAGGTCCTTGAACTATATTTCATTGCTGTACAATATTTTGTTTTCCTAAACTGTTTGCTATTGCAGATACACCCTGGGGATCCTAAAGGAGAGTACTTCATAACAATCATTTGATGCTGCAGAAATTCCTCCTGATAGCAATTACTCCAGTCCCTCCAGCGCTGGCCCCGCTATTCTGATCCCCTGCATTAACGTTTCTGTTAAGCCTTCTGCTGTTTCACTTTTGTTTCTGGGAAAGAGCTTCTAACTTTGCAAGCTAGACAGTAAAGATTTGCGTTCTAGGATTTTTAAAATGCAATGTAGCTGTAGACATAAAGATCTACACCATATACCACAACCTTGTTCTTCACCAAGTGGTCCCAGCAATCTGTGTTGTGCCACTACTGCTCAGAAAAATGAATCTTGGGGAAGAATGCTTGATTCCAAGACTTTCTCAGGGAAGTTTTGATTTCGCATCAGATTAGGGCAGATGGAGTGATAAAATGCATCTCCCCTCTTCAGTCAGTCTCTTTGATAACCTTGCTTTTTATTCTCAGAACCAAGTCTATAAATATTGAGGGTTTGTTGGTTTTTGGTTTTGGGTTTTTTTTTTTGCCATGCCCCACGACAGTGATTCTTTTCTAAGGTCAAAAAAGACTAAAATTTCATTTCCCTTACAATCACTGGACATCTATGAACTGGTCCCCATAGAAAAAGCATGATTTCCTACATTGCATAGACAGGAAAGTTAAGGTAAAAAGCTTGTGAATGAGAAAGTGAAGAACCAAACTCAACCTGCAGCTATAGCTTACAGTAAAGCAAACAGAAATTACACTCCTTAAGACTGGTTTCTTGAGATTCATTATAATAAAACATCTTTTGATGGGGAAATTATTATAGCTTCTTTGAGCTATGAAGATATATAAGTCACATCACTGTGCATTTATTTTATGTCCCAGATTCTTAAGATAATCCATCTATTTTCAAAGGTTTAGCAGTACTGAACAGTGTTGGTAAGACTGTTCATAAATCTCTGAAGTAAATTGAAACACAAGCTTACAAAGAACAATAAGTGATCAAACAGTCCCCTGACATTGCACGAAACTACCTATGTCTCTTTTCATGAATATTTCTTACCTATCAAATCCACTTGCTTACTCTGTCTCCATCACTTTGGAACCCCAGTTCTCTAACAGACATAAATTTCTATCCCAGCCTAGATTTATGAGCAGCTGTCTTGTACCTGCCACACTTGCTTGTTCCTTCTTTCCTTTTCTTCCTTAGCTGTAGCTAAGCACAAAAGGTCTTAGCTAGCAACATCTGAAACTTATAGCCTCCCACTTCCTATAATACACTGGAACACAAGTTAAAGAACCTAAATAAACCTCCTTTCCTAAATGTGTTTCCTAAATGTGTGAGGAAGACATTTTTAAAGAAAACGTAGGTGTTATTTTGGAGTTAATACTACAGCAAGTTTTGTTGCATCTTTTAAAAGTCAACACTTCAGACAAGTGAGGTATTACAGAAAATGATGAAGGGAGAGAGCTAAGGGATGGTGTAAAGTATTAGTACCTATTTAGGAGAGATATTAAGAGGCAAAATAACTAAATCTTGATTTTAGGGTACCAAATGATTTCATCAATAGATACCAACTTATTCTGAAAATCTCATGTTTTAGGCTATAATGTATTTACATACTGGTTACCACTAGATGGATGTTTAATCTAGCAGCAGGGTAATCTATAGCCTTATCCTTAGAGACTATTGACGCAGCTTATTCTACTTAGTAGTAGTAGTAGCATATTTCTGAAAGAAAGGTGGTGATCCAGGTTTCTCACAGCTTTCTAGAAAAGGAGTCTTTATATTTGTAGCGAGGTTGCATCTGTGATTATTTAAGAATCAGTATCTTATAGCCTGGAAAAAGTGTCTATGTCTAGGGAATTGAAATCTTCATCACTGGTTATTTCTACCAGTACTTCTTAAGTTTGTTCTCTTGCAGTTTCTCTTCACAAGGATCTTTGCCTCAGGGATCTTTGTCAGGAATATTTCTTCCTGTGGTGGGGTTGAGGAATGATTCTTAAGCCCTAACAAGTACAATGCTTTGCACAGCCCTTTTACTCTTGCTAGTATCTTACTGCATCTAGCAGAAATTTGAGAACCTTCATTCTTTTCCCATTATTTTTTACCTTCAAGAGCACTGACAGACTAAGTAATGCCCAGTTTGTAAGTACATGGTCAAACTCATTTCCTCTGTGTTTGAACACAAGTATTGCTGGGGCTTATCTTATGTCTTGAGGTTTGGCAGATGTCCATATAATTAGATTTTCCATTTTCATGACTTCTTTACAGCCAGAATTTCATGTGGGAGGGAAGCATAATGAGTCAAGTGGCTGCAGTCTCTATCACACACATGCCACTTGGCAGTGCCAGATAGCTTATGACCAGGTTATTTGAAGGAACAGGAGGGAAGATTGACAAACACGAACCCACATCCTAATGTAATTGAGATAAGTAACACTATACAGACAGCAGGATAAACTACACTTGTGTGCTTAACAATAGTAGTCTAAGCATCCTCAACAAGCACTCAGTAAGGACAGGAATTCTCCGTACTGTGTAATCCTGAAGGAATATAAAATACTGCACCTGCCTCCCACATGGGTTTTAAGTCTTAATAAATATTTGCAACACAGCTGAAGACTCTGGCAGGAAAGGGCCTTCTACAAATTTGAAGTGCTATTATCAATCTAATATGCTAAAAATATTCATTTCTTTGCTTCTGATAAAGCATCTTGTTAATGAGCTATTTCACAAACATCTAAATTAATTCAGTGTAAAATGATCTATTGCTATACTTTCAATAAAAAAAAATGCACGTATTCCCAAAGAAACAAACTTTTATTAAGGGTGTTAATTTCTACTGTTATTTTAACAATCCTTTTTTTCTTCCACCAAAGAAACTTGTAAAAAAAAAAAAAAGGGTATGCCTGTATATTTTGGAAGTAATTTTTCTATGTATATTGACTGTTTGAGGTAAGGGATCTTCAATTGTCTGGCAGTATCAATGTAATTAAAATTAATATAAACATCAACATACAGGAACTTATCTTGAAAGCCTGGTATGCTGAGTTGACTACAAAAAGTATGGACTATTTTTGCCTTATTTTTTTCTGGGCTTGCATATTCAAACCTGGAACTAAACCCATTTAAATGGAAATGGGCATGTAAAAAAAGAACCTTAAAGGCCACATTGGTATGTCTGGAAAAACATTACAAGCATCCCATAGATCTAGCCTTCAGAAGGCCTTACATGGCTGTTTGATGAGCTAAAGCTCTCCATCTAAGTTATTCATGGTAATAGGAAAGAAACTCTTGAAAATAATTGATGCTGTAGATGGCTGCAGATGCCTTAGTCCAAATCTCAAACAAGTCAGTGCTGAGAGGGGCCTGGAAAACTGGTGCTGGGTTAGTCCATAAAAGATAAAAACATGTAGTTAATATAGATTCAACAAGCTAGTGGTGAAATTGTAGTGCTTTTGTTAATCATAGAATTTTGTCAGCTTATAAGTCACAGAGTCTATTCAGAATAGTAGCTTGTTTCTCCTCATGTGTATAACTTGGAGACTTTACATTTTCCACTACTTTTTTTCCTACAGATACAGAAAGTTACAAAAACAAGGACCCATAAAACTAAGAAAAGGCTGAGTTGGTAAGTAAAGTACAGAGAGTAAAATCTAGTTTCTTTAAATATTTTACATGAAGTTATTTAGAATAAATTTTGGCTCTCAAAGTATCAGAAAAATCATTAGATACAGCTTTTGAATGCTTTGAAAGGACTTTCATAGTAACAAAATTCTGTGTAATTGAGGATCCTAAGCATGTTTAAAAAACTTTAGCAGGATATTTTTCGTTTGTAACAAAGCAAGGGACCTGTAACACTCAAACTCCAATCACCTAGATTTGCAGCAGAATTCTAGCACACATGCAAATAGTTTCTTAGCGTTGCCTGCCACAGAGGTGCAAGGTTAATACTGAAGTATGGAATCTCTACAGAGCTTATAAGGAGGAAAAAGATGAAGATATAGTAATTGTAAAAAGTCCACAGCTCTACTCTGATAATCTAACATGAATGAGAAGTTCACCAATTTACAACATTAACTGGCTGGTATTTTTTACTAGTGTGATATGAGAGTAAATGTTGGCTCCCACATTCAGTATAGCTTCCAACAGTTTTCTTCAATATTAGTGTAAATTTCATTGTACATTTACCCTGAAAAATACATTGGAAGTATTTGCAGTGGTCTGAGTCTCAGCTGGTAAAAATGGGAGCAATTCCACATATGTTAATACAGACATGATGAGCAAAACTAGCTAGAGATGAAGTTTCTTAATGCTACATCCCACTGCACTCCTGCAGTTTGCCAAACCATGTTTAATGTCTTGCCACAACCTATTGCAATAACTGTGAACGTTAGCCAGTTTCAGAATACTGCAAATGTATTATTTATATCATCAAATGTCTTTTATAAAATACGAAGCAAATTTTACAGACAACTTCCATTATTTCCTTGTGGCTGGAAGGCAAATCTCTTGCTTTCTTTTAACAGAATATAACTTTCATTGATTTATAGCTTTGCAGATCATTCCTTGTATGGTTGTTGAATTCACCGTACAACAGGGACTAGAGAAGCTGTGTGTTTTGGCAAGTGCTATTCATCTTCCATGCTTCAGTCCCCCCGTTACGTTATTCTGATCTCTATGTACTACAGTAGCAATGATCACTGTAGCTGAACAGAAGGCTGAGATTAGCAGTCCTTTCTCACACATGGCAAAACACTGGGTTTCAGAGCCTCTGGGTATCTGTAAACTCCATGAACAAAATGCTCAACACTCCTGAATGAGATGTGAGATAACATCATTTCTACTAGGCTTTGGAGATGGACTTTCAGCTTAACTTTCCTGGCATTTCTACAACCAGATAGCAGCTTTTTCTTCTTGGAGGGATTCATCTCTGAACTAAGCTAGAGATATAAAATCTGACAACAGCAGTGGTGGACACCCAGCTTTTCAAGGCTATTTCAGTGAGCCTGAAGTACAATGAGTTGCACTCAGGCTTTCATATTTTGCAGATGGGAAACACCAGAGAAGCAGTTGACCCCTGTGGAGGTGGTAGCAGAAAGGGAAATGTGAAGATATGCCATCAGTAAACAAATACATGAGCATTAGGGGATGATATTCTCCTTGAATGCACACTGAAATAAGGTTTGATAAGTTTGGTGTAAATATTCAGGGGCATGTTCAAAGACCCTACAGACCTTGATGTATACTTCTAAAAATTCTTCTTGCATCTTTTTTACATCTGAAAAAATGCTGACAGCAACCCTTGGGGTGGGTAATCATTGCTTACAACACATGGCATAAATAAATATGAATGCAAATCAGGAGCTTGGGGGGGAAGCACAGCACAGAGGAAAATACCAAAATATTTTTAAATACATTTTTATCTTAGCTGGTTGTTCACTAAATGCTTTGGATGCTACATACGCTTTGACTGATAAAGTGATTCTTCAGAAAATACTTGCTCCAAATGGTTGCTTTTCTAACATAACCAAAGACAATATTGGAGTAGTTTAGATGCCAAAACATTTGAACTGAAACATGACTTGGAAAGTAAGGAAAGCAGGTTCTGAGACCCTGTATAAGAATGCAAGGAATAAAACAGTTTATTTTCACGCTGGCATAACTTTGCCACAAATAGGTGGTTGTTACTAATGTTTGAATAGCTTGTAAGTGTATGGTTCCCTGAAATTAAATAATAGCTTGTAAATATGCTTAATTCTGCATAGTTAGACAACCACCAATTCAGAAAAGAAATCTTTGTTAGTTGTATGGCAGAAAAATACTTGTATTTCACACTGGGAAAATCAGATGCTAATATCTTCCAAGGACTAGAATTATTTTAGAGAAAATGGTGGGAATAATGCTAGAATAGTAATATTTTAAAATTGAAATCCCGTTGTTTTACATTATGGTGTTATCATGAAATATGATGAGAACAGTTTAACTCATTTGTGAGGGTTGATGCATTTACTTGTACTTCTCAGCTGTGCCACATTCAACCAAGGACTTTGAACTTTGTAACTGGAAAAGAGTGGCACTAGAACTCATAGTTGGCTACCCATGTATGAAGAATTGCTTCTTTAATACAGTATGTTCGTTACCAGGTTTTCTGTTTTCAGTGGGAGACTGTCACTCCTGTTCCCTTCTTGTTTAATAAAAAGTTCATTTTAGATATTTTCAACAGTAAGGTTTGTGAACCTAAGCTGGCTTGCCTGGACATCATCACAGTACCTCCATTTGGCAAGTGAAATGTCAGTAAATCTGTTCAACATGCTTATTTTAGTTTGGGAAGAGATGATGCTTCTGTTTTGCTCAGGAACATCTTTATGAATGGTAAAAAGAAAGTGGATAAAGTACCCACTTGAAAGAGCTTTCCATCATGCCAGGGGGAGAATACACATTCCTGTAGGCATCACTTCATAGGAGACAAAAAGCTGTTCTTTTCTACATGCTGGATTACTAGGGACCTTGCAAACAAATGGAGGTTAGTCCAGAGGGGAACAGCAGAAAAATGATAAAAAGACTTGGAAAATGGAAATTGCAAGGGTAATAAAAAGGATTGACCATCCAGCACTTAAAGGAGAGGAGAAATAACCGTCTATACATACATAAAGGGATATCACAGAGAGAAGAGGGACCAATTATTCTCTCCAGTTATCAAGGGCAAAAAAAGACTAATGAGTTTAGGATGTTGCAGGAAAAATGACAGTTTGACATCAGGAAATACTTCATCTAGAAGAACAATCAGGACAATGTATGATGCTCTCAGGGGAAATTGGGTAGGATTTCCATCACTGAACTTGTTCTAGTGTAAGGCTAGACATCATTCTGAGGATCTTATTCAGCCTACTACAACTACAAGGTTGTGGGGTTTTTTATTCAAATATAGTGTATATGGCTTTTAAGCCAACCTCCAAAAATGCCTATCACAAGACTGTTTCCACAACAATAATTATGGGAAGAATTTCAGTAAGTAAGTAGAAAATTGTTTGTATGAAGTGCCATTGTAAAATCCATGCAATTGGTTGTTCTCTGCATTAGTATTTCAGGAGAATTTTTGGTCAAGGACAGCCATTCTGCTCTTATTGGTAATTGATCAGGCTCAACAGAAACTCCAAAAATACTAATGAGTTTAATGAATCAAAACTTTCATTGCCTGCCTGCCTGCTGCTGTTGTGTCAAACTCCAGGGAAATTAAGGTTCTGACAGTGTTTGATGAACAGGGTAAAATCACAATCCTCTCATGAAACTGAACTTAGATCTGCAAATGGATAGAATGACATAGTCTTCCTTGCTTAGGGGAAGAGTAGTGGCTAGTCAACATGTTGAAAATGCAGCATAAAAATTGCCAAAAAGAATCATCTTCAATGTACTATACAGTTCTACGAAATACATAGGGTTGTTACTCATAATTCTAACACAATTATGGCAGACCTGGAAATTTTCCATTCTCTTAATTGGCATTCTGATTTACCTTCTGAACTGTTTATGTTTTTTCTTAGGAAAAAGGAAAGCTCTCTATGTCTTTGAGCATACTTATGCTTCAGAATAATAACGTCGTTATTTTGAAATCAGATATTTATTCCTGGAAATTGTATAATTTCCTAAAGTGACATGGTCAGTTGGCTTTCTAGGTTTATTAGTTTGTGTTTTAATTTATATCTCATCCTTCTTGCTGCTTGGATCCAGGGTGCATTGCTAACCTTAAGTTAGGTATCTATGATCATGTTTACTACAACAACAACAAGAACATGCTTATGTGTTCTTCTCTGTGTTGTAGCAGAAGACAACTTCAAGCAGCAGTTTTACTAAAAATTCTCCTCTTCTTAGAACTCTAAGTAGCTTATTTGCTCTTCTGATCTAAACAGAGTAGCAGAGAATGCATGCTTCTGTGATAATGATGAAAGGGCTAATGAGATACCAGGGAAATCTTCTGATGATGTTATAAATAGATCAAAACATGCAAGTGTGAATATCCAAAGTCAGATCTTATTTCATGTATGGGCAGGTTGCCACTTTAAGGATATTTGCTTGGATTTCTAGCTGTGATGTGAGAGTCAGTATTGTTAATTTTCTTAAGAAAGTGCACTACAGTCTCTAGAGCTTCAAATATCAATGTCTACATTTCAACAAGGTATGTAAACATGAGTTTGTCTTTTCTTTTCAAGTTCTCTCTTTGTCAGACAGTAAAAGAATTTGCTGTCTTTGTTCCATTGTTTATTCTGCCAGTCTCTGATGTTTGTAAGCTACCTGCAGTACGTATATTCTCTTTTAACATGAATGCAACAACATGTAGAACAAAAGGGCAAAAAGTAATACCTACCTTCCTACCATGAGACAATAGGTTCAAATGTATTTTTTTTAGTTTATTTAACTTTCAGATGCAGTATTTTCTGGCATTCAGCCATGACATCTCATTTTGATGAAGAGTACATGAACAAAACCTACCTACAAAATCTACCATCCAAGCATTGCAGAGGACTGGGACCGTGAAATAATTTAGGAGACAAATGAGGCACATTAGTTTAGAATTGCCATAAAGCTTTCACAACAATACCAATACTAAATATGAAAAAATTACTTCTTTTCTCATGCTAATCACCTTACTGCTGTTTCTTAGGAAGTCCTCTAGTCAAACTTTCCCTCTACAACTAGGAAGACATTGCCACCCAGGGAATTTTCAATGGCTCTCAATCTATTTATTTCTGTATGTTGTTCCTGGATAATCATACTAGACATGGTTGTTCTCACGCTGTCATTTGCCATGGAAATAAATGAAGTGCAGGACGGCAAGTTTATAACTCAGACATGTAAATATTAATCTAAACAGCCTAGAGTCATGCTTTACCTACTTTCTTTGGCCAGACAGTTCAACTGAGCTTGTCTAACCTATGAAAAGAAGACACAAGGAACATTTTCAATGTAAGTGGAATTATTGTCAGGAGCAGCAATAGTCAGTCCCTACACCATGGTGGCCATACATCCTTCCAAAACAAGGCAATGAGAGTCAAGCTTAGGAACTTTAAGCTTAGGTGAAAGTAGTCCATGAGAGATATCTGCAACAAGAATTCAGAGGTATATGAGCAACTTCGGTATTATTTGAGTTTCTAAAAAATCCACTAGCCACCTTCAGGCATGTTTTCACACAAATATTTATTCTTTCTAGCTCTAAGAAGAAATTAAATGTGCTCATGGGTGTCTCAGAAAGTGTCCTGCTTCTGTCTGAAAAATCATTAGAAAGTTGAAAAATAACAGTTCCTATAAACATTATATTCTTCTTTTTTATCATCCATTCTTCAAAATAATTGTAGAATGAAGGCAAAGTTTGTCCTGATCTATATTTCTTTGGAGGTCACTAGGATATGGCATAGCATTATGGGCAAAGAGTGGAAGAAGGAACTTGTAATTCACCCAAGAGTTATACTGAAAGACATAGCATTCTGGGAACAATTTTGCTTCTGAAATAATTCTACCTGCCCTTATTAACAATTTTGAGAAAATTTAATAAAAACTAAGATGTCAGAAATAACGCAAAGATAGAGTTAAAGCTGTCCCAAGAGAAAAAAAAGAAATAAAATAATCATATCTAACCCTAGTTTGAAAGCAAAGCAGGGTGGTGAAGATTTGTGAGTGTAAATCACCAGAAAGCAAAGAATGTTTTCAAAGGTATTCCTAAGGAAAACCACAAAACCAGCTTTTCCTAAAAGCTTTATATCCAGTTACTTCAGAAGACGGTTTAAGCTTTGGGGCATAGATAAGAAACAGAACAATGCTCCGAAGACTTCTTACTGGTAAGTAAAACTGCAAGGGTAAACACAGTTATTTGCTGATTCCCTAAAATTCTTCTGCTTAACTTTGATGGAGGACTAATCATTTGCTGTGGATTAAGCATTGCTTTTTGAGGGTTTTTTTTGTTTATTACCTGTAGGATTTGGAAACGAGCTTGCTGACTTGTTCTAACTCTTAATTTGGATCTCAGATAGAAAAACAAATGAGAGCAACGTCTGAGACTCTCTTGGAAATGCATACAAAAAATACATATGTGGGTAAAGCTTTTTCTTAGCCTATCAAAACTTACACCACTGTGACTGAAGTAGCCCTTGAAAACTGAGTTCACTAGTATGTCTGAAATACGAACATTTTGGAATGCCAGCTCCTTGGTCTGACCTTTAAAGAGAGCTGTGGATTATTCAACCAGAAAACAAGTATTTTGAGAGGAACCTTGATTTTAAAAATAGGATGAAGGAAATATGTTCAAAGCAAAAAGAGGCAAACTGCTGCTCCCTTCACCTGCCATTCTCGCACAGGAAGAAATGTGTTGGTAACATTGCCAGATGTCCTTTCAGTCACTGAGTTTGTTCTACATAGACAGGAGCAGGAAACACTTGACTAACACTCAATACAAACCTGATTAATTAATTCCATGAATATTTTCTCTCTACAAAAAGACAGCACAATCTAATTCTTTTTCTGGCAGTTATTAATGACTATGTACATATACATGGATAAAGTATTGATGAGATATGCTAGTATCAATAGAGATAAGAAAGAATTTTCAGGCTGGACTCATTTATAAGTCTATCACCAGGACTCATTTGTCATTGATACATACCTAATAAATTATGTATGGAAGACAACTTGATAACTCACTTCCAATAAAGTTTTTGCTGTGCTGGCATAATGCTTTAACTCATTCTCATTGCACCTTTCATAATTTACAGCTGAGTGGATCTAACCTGGGAAAATCTCAGTATTCAAGTTAAGTAATAAATGGAAGCTGGCTTTTTCTTTGGTATAAATACAACAGTGTAGACGTCATAGCTATATTCTGCATAGACAGCAAGTTTACAAATCAATGTGTGCTGAGTATATACAAGTCTTGTACTATGTTGTATCCTGTACTACAATTTAAATAAAGCAATACCTAGAAAGCATGCTTCCCATAGGAGAGAAAACACAAGCATGGTTAAAGATCTGATAAAAATCTGAGCTAGTCATGTCGCCAATGTACTATCAAAATGTCAGCTCTTCAGACTGCAGGGTCCAGAGGAGGCATTTTCTACCTGTTCAAGAAATATTTCCCCAACTTCTAAAGTGAACTGTGTATGTGCCATTTTTGTTAAAATCCCATTATAGGATCCAGCTCCTGATAGTTGATTGTGTCTGACTAAGTCTGTACTTCTGCTTACCTTGTCTGAAGACACATGGATCATGACTCACTCATGGATTTAAGCTACTTTTGTCACAAGCTTTAGTTTATAATGATGAATTCTTGATCAGAAAAGCCAGGTCATGTTTAGAAAACAAGAAAATCTAATTTTTTTCACCTTAACAGGTTTTCTTATTTATTTTTGCAACCAATATTTTGTGGTTCACCAAAGGCCTGTCTTCTTCAAAACTGGCTACCCACAGACAAAACGGATGCATCAGTTTTCCTGTACACATGATTGGGAATGAAGATTATTTCAACTATAAAATAATCCACCACTCCTAATTTAACCTCCCAAAATGCCCAAGTTAACTCTGAATTAATCTAGACAGGCTCCCATGAACTTTATAGGTAGACTATCATGTCTAAGATGTGCTTAGAATAACTTCCAAACAACTTATCTGTTGTCTTCTATAGAAGACAATAGAGAAACTCCTCCTGGTACTATGAAACTTTGATCAGGTCCTTAGTCTTTAGATCTGACAAATAGTAATTTTTTCTTGCAAAGAGCCCCCGGAATAATTATTGAATGACCACCAGTCACTTTGAAAATGTATATGTAGTCCTTATTAGAAAATATATTTGGAAAAAAAAAGGTATTTCAAAGGGCACAGGAGTGTTTTTAGTCTGACAAACTAACAGAAGGACAAGTATTTCCCTTTCTCATTATTCTTAGCTTGTATGTGGCAAAAAAGTGGGAAAGGTTGAGTGTTTGGATGATCTTATACTCGTGCTTCTTCTCAAAGTGTTTTAGTGTACCACTTCCATCTCTGATCAAGGTGGATTACCAGGATTTCTTTCAGTTCTAAAACAATACTCACAAGTATGTGAACACAGTAGAAAATTCACCTTCAAAGCCCTAAATAAGATGCAAGGAAAGGTGCATTTATATTTTAAATCTTTCTTCTAAATCCTACTCAGGGTACCTGTAGGAACGAAGGCTATTTTAAAATTCATATGAAGTTTTGGATCTTGAAGCCAGGAATATTTCCTGTTGAGAGAGTGCATACATCACAAAATGCCATCATCACTTGCCACATTTATTATGCAGATTGTTCTCTTGAAATATGGCAATAGATGATTTCTGCCTCTTGGGATGTTCAGGACTTAGACCACATTGAATGATAATGGTTTGTGCAAAACCTTACAGTGCTACTCTTCATACAGCATTGATTTGTGGATAATGACAGGGATATTTTTTCCTTTAAAAGCTGACAATCAACACTTCCAGAGTACTTAATACAGAAAGAAAAAAAATGTTAGATGAGTTTACAGCACAGTTATACATCAAAGTTCTATCAATGCATTATGCATCTCTCTTCTCTTTTGAATCTTCCTTACTTGCTTTCCTGATACTCCTAAACAGAAATAGCTCATTTCAACATGCTATTGGCATAAATAGCAGCAGGACCAATTTGATGAAACTATTATATTAATTTCTGTATAAAGGCCATTTTACTTTGTGAAAAAGAAAAAGATCACTGCAAGAAGACTACTTTGAATTCTGGGTTCTTTACTGTAGGCCATTAATTTGTGGATCATATTTAATATAAGCATGAATCTACAGTATCATTAGCACTCTATGCGTAGCACATACTTCACCTTTCTCAGCAGTTGATTCACTTTTTTGAACAACTGATTTCATATCAGGTTTGTGCTGAGATTGCGAAACATTTCCAACAATAACTTACAACCAGATTTAATTATTAAATGTTAACCTGGAAGTAATGATTTAGATCTAAAAAATAATTAACAAATCATTGACTTTGCTTAGCTGTTATGCAGGGAAAGTTTTTAAACTAGTGTTTAAATTCTAGATAGGCATCTGGAGCATGCAATGACACACTGTGCTTTGAACTCTACTCTACTTGAAAGAGTCAGCATTTGATCCATTACTGTACTGTGTCCATACCTTCATTCCCAGAGTGTGAATAGTTGAGTAAATACCCAGAGGCATCTGAGTATCTGAGTATAAAAAACTTTCAGACAGACTCCACAGTCCTGCCCTTGACCTTCAGCAGCCCTCTAGCCTAGAAGTTCTTTGTAATATTTAAGCTGAACATCTCCCATTACATCAGCTGATAGCAAAAATTCCTGTAACTTGTCACCTTCTGACTCATAAGCAGGAAAACGTGAAGTGTGTTTTCATGTCTTCAGACAGGTACAGAGTATGTTTAAAGAGATTTAAGAAGTTGTATGATTGTTAGTTATGGTGTAAGAACAACATCTAAAAGAAACACCCAACAGTAAAATTCTGAATGTGGATTCCTCAGATGGGCTGTGGATTTCCTATGTTGCTTTGGGCAAGACTCATCACTTTTAAAGCAACTGACTTCCTATCAACAACAAAACAAAGGCTTTTCTGTTGCAGGCTCTGTTTTTGGTGAGGAAAGATCACAAAATATCCAAGCAAGTGGTGATACATACTTCTTCAAATCTCAGCATATCAGTTTCAGTAGCTCACCACTGCTAAGGGCTCAGCAGCTGTCCTTGAATCTTTCTTTGCCTTTCCCTTCCCACACTTTTTTTTTTTCCTCCTCCCACTATATGTATTTACATTGTAAATCAACAAGGGGATTGAAAGTAACAATCAGTTGAAGATGAAATCCCTGGCTGCAAGTACCTTGTTTTCAGAAGTTCTATATTAGCCTGAAATGTTACTTGAGGTTCAGTGTCTTTCAGATTAAATTGACATTTTAAAAAAGGAGAAATATTCATTCTCCTTAACCTTTGGAAATAACATTGGGTTAAGACAGTACTATCTGCCTCCATGCTACGTATTTCTTACCATAGCCCAGGCTATTATTTTCTTTAACCTCTCACGTGCTGATGAGCTGGTCTAGATGCCAAACACCAGAAGCACTTTGGTAAAAGAGCAGTAGCAACCCACAATGCATTTGATCTTGTTTCTTGGCATTTCTGTCATCATTATTTGACTGCATGAAAATGGTAAAATAACAAAGAACTCTCTGCTCCTGTGAGCATGAATCCTTTCAAACAGAAATAGCCTGTACAGTACTAGGAGAGAGCCTACAAAGGACATTCCTCCCAGGGTCCTGCATAAATGCCAACCAGTTAATTGCATGTTCCCTGCCTGGCTTCCCCGCAGTTTGGATTTTTTTTCCTCTTCAGGTTGTGGGGGGGTGAAGTTTTATTCTTTTTTCAGCTGTTCTTTTAGTTTGATTTTGATTCATTCAATTTCTTATCAGAAAAGCCTTTTACCAGTTCATAAAGGCTATTCACTATTGAGATTTTGTGCTGCTCCAGGAGCCTTGCTCTTCACTGAGGAGCAGCTTGACCCTCAATCTAAGCAAGATGAGTGTTTGAGGGAAATGTTCCACTCTTCACTGAGGATGTATAACACACTCTGTGCTGAAGATAGGGGGAAAGCTTCAAAACACGGCAGATCCTCTATTTATGGGTACCCTAAGTACCTTTGCTTCCCCACTACCTGGGAACTGTCTTGATACTTATCATCGAAGAGCTGAATTCAATTTCCTTCATAGTGAATGTCTTTCTCTGGAGTGAGTAATAAAGTGATCCATTGCATCTGAAAACGGCTATAAAGACAACGATGAGTTAAAAAATTAGATTCCTGATATCATTACAAACTTTTCTTATATCAGTGGAACTACAGAAAGATACCAAGTGCCATATGCAATCTCTTCCTCCCATTTTTTGATATCTAAGAGTGAGTGATCAATCTTCAAAGATTTTTATTTTTTTTTTATGAACAATTACAACCACTGCTATCTTGGAGACAAGGCAGTTTGGAAGTCCAATGATAAAGCTCACTAGGGATGTGGTCTTTCATGCAATTCAGAGGTCTCTTATTGCCAGCCCTGTACTAATACAGGTTGTATTTCTAAAGTATCCTATCTTAGTTCAAGTATTGGCCCTGTAAATGGAGAGGAGCTAAACTACCTTAAAAATACATTAGGACTCTACAATTGTCTTATAATCTCATTCTCTTCAAAACAATATCAGTGACAGGCTTAGTTTTAAAAGCATAGAAATGATTATAAGTACCTTAGAACAGTGAGTCCAAAAGCAGTAAGAGTTTCAACGGGTCAGATCCTCTGTTTACTTAAGGGTTACAATGCTATTGGCTAAACACCTGAGCTCTTGATAGCTGTTCCACCAAGCTGCTACTGTAAATTGTGAACTTAGTATGTTCTAGAAAATTATTTAGAAAGGGTATGATTTCTCCAATACCTGCATTTTGACCAGGTATTAGTATGCCTTTCAGCGTTAAACATAATTTTATTTGATGTTAGAGTTGCCACTGCCCTGTAGAACTACACAAATGTCAAACTGGAATGTGAGAACCAAAGGATAAAAAGAACGTGCCTGAGAAACATCTATCACAAGCAAAAACCTACCACGTTCCTGCTTAATGAAGCAGTAGGGAAGATATTCTCTGCACAAGGATGATAGTAGCCTAAGAAACTTTCATCATCTATCTTTCCATAATCTTGACACCTGGAAAGCATTTTGAAAATGAAGACATCCACCATTTGATACATTCTCACAGAAATCAGAAAATAAGTCCAGGTTACCACGTGGCTGAGGATGAAAGCACATTTTTCTTCTCCCTGGCATAAAATTTGTTGTCTTGTTGCTATGCAGTTGGAATAAAACATACAAATATGAGGGATAATTCCACTGATAGATAGATAGTCAGACAGACAGACAGGTGGATATGTGTGTTAGAGTGGTTGCCTTATAGTCTTGGCTGACTGCTAGAAGTGTTGAACCTGAGCTAGTGGGCCCTGTGAACATTGACAAATCTAGGAGATTGGTCAGTATAAAAAGGGAGAGGTTTTCACCAGCACTGTAATTGGATCTAAGAATATTTTATCACTTTTTTGGTGTTTAAGATCTTGACTTCCCCCAGGAAACTTTATGAGGCTAAATATTTACTTCCACAGACTCTTTTCTAATGAGCCATTTTCATTCTTTATGCCATTTTCTATGGAAATGATTAAATTCATTAATCAATGTTTGAATGCTTTTTTCAACACTCTTGCATTGCTAATAGAGACATAGATGTATCTAGTTAATGTCCTATTATTTTTAAAAATGATTGATCTATATGCAAAGAACTGTTTAATTCACCGAGAAGTTCTTCCTAAGAGAGGCTGAGGAGTTTCAGGAAAGAGCAAATTCAAACTAAAGCACCCCATTATGGAACATAAAGAAACCAAAATACTAATAATGTAGGAGCAAAGCAAAAGATGGTCAAGGGATGAAAAGCAATGTTACATCATCTAATGTCAGTTACTGAACTTCACATTGACTTTTACTCATTTATATTTATCTTCATCTTAGCTTGCATGGATACTCATGGAATGACACATGGCCTCAATTAGAGAGAATTTTAAGGGTCACCATCCATCACAATATCTCCATTTATGTCTTCTAAATGGTCCAAGTACACTAAGGCATGACTAATGCTGTAGACTAACCTGGAGGAGGACCTGCTGGTTATCTTTGGATATTATCACTAGAGCTTGAACACTCCACTCCAAATATTACTGTGTAACACGCAGGCAAATCACGAGGCCTCATAGTAGTTGCATGTATTTCTGGTGTTGCCTACACCAGGACCCCAGGCATTGTCAGTATATTTTACAAATATATCTATTTTAAATACAACCCAACCCTTGGGGGAGAAGGTTCTTCACATATTCAATATATTTAGAATCATAGAATCATAGAATAACCAGGTTGGAAGAGACCCACCGGATCATCAAGTCCAACCATTCCTATCAAACACTAAACCACTCCCCTTAGCACCTCATCCACTCGTGCCTTAAACACCTCCAGGGAAGGTGAATCAACCACCTCCCTGGGTAGCCTGTTCCAGTGCCCAATGACCCTTTCTGTGAAGAATTTTTTCCTAATTTATCCCAGTCTAAGCTCTTTTTCATGGCTTATGGTCGTTGCTGGGGCAGAGAGTTGAGGCTTCCTACTCCAGCCTCCACATCACCACAATGTTCTGCAAGACCTTCGCTCCTATGCCCTAATAATGTGGAAACATAGCAAGGCAGGCAGGTGTGCATTTCTCCATCCTATACAGAGCTTATAGAAAAGCACACTTTTCTTTCCACCAGTGCTCCAGTGCTCCCAGGGATGGTATTAATATGGTGGCAATCAAACCAACACTGAGTTGCTGTAGACCCTGCCTTAACATTTCAGCTGCTAGGTGGGCTTGTTGACTGCCTCAGAATGAGTCTACTCTAAGAACATGACAAAGTATCCAACTCTCAATGATGCCTCCCCCTCCTGATCATCCCCTGTCTATGCCATCTCTGCCACAATGTCATTTATACACCATCAAAAGCAAGGAGGAGATATAGAAAACACCAGCCTGGTTTTGACAAAGCAGCCTCTTGTGTCCATTTCTCTATTAAAATAAGGCCTTCAGACATCAGTGAAGAGTTTTCCCTGAAAGACATAATGCCATTAAGAACTGCAGGTGTTTGCTCAATATCCCACTTGTTCCAACAATTCTGAACTACTTTTGACAGATGGAAGAACAGCTATTACTTTTCTTGAGTTTTGTCCCATTGTAACGGGGGAACTTTTCCATGAACATTTCTTTATAATAACTCTTTTTTTCCTAAGTTTCTCCTCTTTGAAGTGTGAATAAATACTAAGATTCACTGCAGCGAGGCGAGGTGGGTTGTTTATGCCTTTGTTTAACACACAAGCAATATTGCAGAAGGAATTTTTCTCAGAAAGTGCAGGCTTTGCTCAGAGCATAAAAGATCTATGACCTTTGACATGAGGCTTGGAAGAGGCTTTGTTGTGGTATAGGTAACTACTGCTTCTACTGCAAAGAGAAGCCAAGAAAAAAAAAACCAGAGAAATAGGCAGCTAATGTTGACCAGGATAGATGGTAACACAACACATCATTCTATTTCCCTAAGGAACCTCATGTAACTTAAATGGAGCATCTTGCTCTAAAACAGAAATACATTTCAGTAGAAGTTTGAAAATCAAACTTTCTAAATACTGTCAAAAACTTTGTTAATCTATTAATTGGGCCCTGAATATAATCCCAAGAGGAAAAGTAGTTGGTGATTATTTTAATAGACGGCTATCTACTCCAGCTCCAAGCAGAGCACACAGAAGTGAATGGTATAAGATATTCTCAGTCTCACATTGTTCCCATAGTCATAATAAAATCACATTTCAGAGTGTATTAGGATGTGTTGCATTGCTTATGAATTAATAATTTCTTAGCAATAATTCTAACCATGTCCATGATTATCCAGAGGTGTTCTGACAACAATAAAATACTCATTTTATAAAGCAAACCAAGTCAGGAGCACTACCAACATTTTAAGGAACATATTCGCCTACTGCCGCTGAGTGAAGCAGTCATGCAGAAGGAAGGTAGCCAAGCAAATTAAGATATCCCTGCCTTTGGAATTTGCTAGGAGGGTGGTGAGATACAGTAATTACTATGGCAATATTATATTGTGCAAGAGATAGGAAAATGAGGGAAGTGTTAGAGGTGGTGTTTGTTTTTTGATCCTGTCATAAAACTAATTGACTTTAATTATCATAATAAATGTTCTGGCTGCTTCAGATAATTACATGTAGCACCTTCCATATAGTCTAAATCTATGAGGGTGTTGGGGTCATCACATCAGCATAGCTTGCAGCTATACATAAAAAGTGGATTCTGCTGAGAGTGCTCTCTTAGAGGTGTTGCTTTCTGAAAATATTCTCCCTTTTTAAGTGAAACATGCCTTGAATTTCTTGGTATTGCACCACAGGAAACCATGTTTCCCCTATATGTATATCATATGCATGGGTATGTGTTTTGCAGATCTAACTTAACTAGGCTCAGAGAACTCAATGAATGAGAACTTAGTGTTTTTCCTAGTTGCTCAAAAGGCTGGTATGAATTACACCAAAGCTTTTCTTTCACGTGCTTTATGGACAAGTAGCCAGATAAAAAAAAATCAAGTATTACAAAGATTCCTTTCTTTTAGGTTCAGCTTCAGGATGGGTATAAAAACAATTGTTTCCATGAAAAGGGGATGCAAACTCACACAGAGCTGTTTTCTTCTGCTGTGGAGGCACAGAATTTTTATTTGGGAAAGTTGGAGCTGGAAAAACATTGGAAGCATTTTAATACTAACCTCTGCAACTATTTGGTCTTGCATTTAACTTCACACAGTCCAATACTTTTTCTTCCATTGTACAGTCAATCTAGCAGTTCGATGGTAGCTTCTCTGGTATTCCCCACATCTCCCCAGCAGAGATTGCCCAGGACAGTTTGATTTCCTGCTGAATTCTTTCTCTGTCCCATACTCATGTGCAGCTGTCTGCTAGTTACACCTTCCAAGGGATCAGCTTTAATCCACCCAGATAAATAATTCCTTAAGCAAGCATGTTCTTTTATTTTTTTTTTCCCCCTTTTGCTAGAGGTGGGAATTATAACCTTTTAATTTTGCTCTGTTATGACAAAAAGCCCTGTTACCTGCAAAGTATGACAAATATTTAAAAAGATAGCTGAAGACATAGCAGAAAGATTGCTATAGGAAATGACAATCTCTCATATCTTTCCTTTTTATTTCAGCCAAACTTCCTATCATGAATTTCATAGAATCATTAAAGCTAGAGTAATATCACAGTAGGGTGCAAATGACTTAGGTTTTAACAAAAAATGTTATTTGCTTATGTGTAATAAACTCCAGTAACCACTTTCTTTTTTTCCATACAGTCCTCAATATGTTAGAAAAAAAAATGACTTTTGCAAATGGAGATTTTATTTAAGTACTCTGAGCCAGAAAGGAGAGAGAAATTGGATGTTCATTAAGCTGTCTCGTGATACAAGTAAGGTGTCTCATATTGCAATAATAGCAATTGATCTACTCTAAAAAAAATCCCAAACTAGCTAGGAATAAGTAGGAGATTTACATATTTCGTAAAACATTATAGAGGTGTCTCTAGCTCTCAGGATGTTAGATTACCTTCTAATCAGAAATATATGGCCAGACTTATTGAAGTACTGAACAATTTCATGAAATCATTGTGCATTTTCAGTACTGTAGATCAAATAACCTGATATCAGCCTTCAGGTCGTTACATCAGCATTAGCAGTCAGGAAAAAGTCCTGCCTAGGACCCTTTTTTGCTGTTTTCTAGCCTGGCGCATCCTACGTAACAGGGTAGGATGATCTTATTTGGCTGTGTCAAGTGGTTCAAACTCAGCAATTTAATATCAACTCACTTGAAAAGAGTTAAAAAATTTCATAATCCATTGAAAATAAGATCAAGTATGGGTTTATGGTTTACATCTTCTCCACAGACCCATACAATAGTGCACATCTTAAAATAACATATTTAGTTAATCTCTGAACCTAGGTTGCAGAAAATGTTCATCCATCATTATTTGTTTATTTTCAGAGCCATTTCAAGACAATCAAAACTACTTATTAATTTGTGCAGAATTTAGAACGATTTTAACCCATGTGAATGTATTTCTCATTCATATATTTTCATTTTTTTAAATAAAAATATAAATTACTTTGAAATAGTAGGAACAGCCTGATCATATGTCAAATCAGATTCTCATTCCCCCTTCAATATGAGGTGTGAAAGGCAGTACTTAACCCCTCCATGCTCACAGGTATTTCCCTCATTCCTTACCTGACAATAGACATGAGATACATGACCCTGCAGAAAAATCCACCTCCGTTATTAATAATAATCTTGGTTTGTGGTTTGAGTAAAAGCACCATACCTCAGGTGGCTCAGGCTGCATATTCATTCCATGGTCTGAATTACATTATTGCCTGAAAAATCACAAAAGAGGGAAAAATTTAATAAGACAGCTAGAAAATGACAAAAAAAAAAAAAAAGGAGGAGAAAGGGATTTCACAGCCTTTTTAAAGTTTAACAGAAGTTTGTCTCTGGCTGTCCTCTCCTCCATGAGATTTTTGCATAACAAGCTTTAGGAGCAGTCTCATTATCTCATGTGGCAGTCGGTACAAGCCATTTCTGCTGATACCTACCTGACCACTTGAATGAATCTGAATTAGTTAAGGTTTATCTCTGAGCAAGGTGATACCTTTATAATGACACCATGTGATTAGTGGCCTTCGCAAATGTAAGAAAACCAGGAATTTTCTTGGCACATCACTGACTGTATCTTTAGGATTACAGTCTCTCTTCCATTAAGACTGATAGGATGATTAGCATAATTAAGTCAGCTGGCCCTGGAGCTTTCCTTTGCAAAACACCTATTACTGATGTTTTTTTCGTCCTTTCTTATGTCTTCTCAGAGACATCTATTTTGTGTCAAGAAGAAAGGCGATATTTTACCCCAGAGCAATTTAGCTTTAGATCAAGCTTTGTCTCAGGACTCTGTATAGCACCACAGTAACTAGAAATATAAAAGAACAAACACATAACCTGCTCCCAAGGCACACCTAGAAACAATGCAGAAATGTTTTAGACAACAGACTTATTTATAGGTCTTATGAAGGTTAATTTTAATTGACCTTTTATTTAAAGAATCATACCACAGTCTTCTGACATGCTGAAAACTGATCTTGTACATTCTTTCTCTTTTTTTTATTGCTATATTTCTGTATTTCTTAAAAAAGGTAAAAAAAATATAATGCTGGTTTCAATATGGCATGCTGATTCTTACTGAAATAAGAGCAGTACAATTGTTCCCCAAAATGAATTTTTTTTTTTCTTTTTCCTGCTGTGCTCGCTTATAATCATTGTGCTGCATACAAGCATGATCCTTGCTTTGGCCTCACTTCAAAATCTTGGTGCAGGTTCACTTTGGAGAAATGATATCTTTGATATTACAGAACTATTGGACCACCCTTTGCCCCTTAGAGTATAACAACTGGAAAAGCAAAGTGTCTCAAAGTGCAAATAAGCCAGCAAAGTCTTTAGAGTACAGGACAAAGGAATTTCTTCAGCCTTCCTCTTACCTTGCTGTGTATTCCTGATAGAAAAAAAAAAACCCAGTAACATCATTGAAGCTAATGGAAAAGTGAAGCAGCAACGTGTAGTTTTCTATGTGTTATTTAATGCTGAATCCTTTTAATTCTACCCCATTTATAATACATACCGTTATGAGCACGTCAGAGATTCAATTAGTATTTGTTATTAATGTTTCCATGTCACGATTGCTTCATCTTATTACTGAAGTACAATCACTTACTAAAACTTTGCTCAGTCATTTGTCAGCTCTCAATGAACAATTTATAAATGGAACCTAACTGTAAACTGACTGGCTCTCACATCCAATAATGCTGCTTCTCTGATTTCTAGATGGAGATCGCTGTCTCACAGACTAACAGCCTATGGTTTGCTTACTAAAAGTAGCCCCACTCCCATATTTTCTTTCTGCAGGGGTAGCCCTATATAATCACGTTTCAGCAGTGGGCAGGGAAGAGAAGCCTACAGCTGTTCTGCAGGGCAAACAAGGCACAGCTGGGCTCTTTAAGCTTTCCTTATCAAAGCTTGTTCTGGAATTAATGGGGACCATGTTCACATGTTTACAGGTGCACGACTTGAAACTAATCCTGTCTGCATTTCTGTCTTCATTGCCATGAAATAAACATAAGATCATACTTTTTTAGGTCTTGGTGTATGTTTTCTGCCTTCTTAAAACTGTCTTCTTTACATTTGAGCCAAAAGGATCTGGGAATTGATGTACTCTTTCTATTTGAGATCTGAGAGACTGCCTGTGTCTGACTTTCCCCTCCTATGCATCCATTTTCAGCACAGTTCCCAACAGATAAAAACTCCATGTCTCTTTCTTACCTGAGCAGAGCTCATAGATTATTTTCCCCTCAGCCTGGGCAAGACCAGGGCTCCATCAACAGTCATGATAATAGGTATTGATAAAGGTTTTAAAGACTGAGAGCAAATATTGCTCTTCCTTTAGGATGTGGAAATGAAGGTCGTGATGAAGAGACAGATCCTGTGAATACTCATGCAACCATCACACAAGGCTATTACCTGCAGATCTTAGTTCTTACCACCCTTATATTGGTGCTGAGTGTAGACTGCAAGTGTTAACATACAAGGATAAAAACAGAATAAAATAAATTATAGGAACAGAAACAGTGTAACAAGAGGAAAGATTAAACTTGTCCATGAAGGGCATTGCTAAAACAATATGGAATGAATAAAAAGTAGAACTAAATTAAAGCAGAGAGTAAGGAAGATTGAAGACATAGAGCTGGGATGTCACAGAATCAGAGAGTGAAAAGTCTGTAGGGAGCTGGCAGTTATGGGACATACTCACTGGTGTTCTCAGGCGTTTATAAACCTCGTGTCCAGAAAGCCCAGGAAAGTGCAACCAACACAACAGAAGGTTCTTGTGTGTAAGGGATTTGCAGTGTGTGGGCCACAATGTTTGGGGCATACTCCTGTAGGTGCAGAACACATTTGGATCCGTGTTTCTCTCTAGTTTTATTCTCAGGGAAATTAGTTTGCATGCACAAGGCCAGCGTAAAGATGTGAGTCAACACAAAGTGCAGACCTTTGGATTTGTCTCGTATATGTAGGGATATATATCTCTCTCTCTACATATACAGTGTATATAGATAAACACAAACACAAATTTAAATCTAAATTTAAATCTAAATCCAAATATAAATCCAAATATGAATGTGAATATATAGATAAAAATATGTACAAAAATGTTTATTTTCCTAGCCAAATTTCTAATAAAAACATAGCTTCTGTGTTAAAGGTCTGGAATAATCTCCTTAATTATTTTGGATGTCAAGTACATTTAATTAAGCTCCTGTTTGGAGCCAGAAATGCACACGGACCAGAAAGGAGAGGGAGGGAATGGGAGAAGCTGTAAAATTACTTGGCTTCTCCAAGAAGCCATTACTCGGCTTAAGAGACCTGAGAGATGATAGGATTTAATCAAGTCCTAATTGTCTTGAATTTCAGGGTTATAAAGGGTGGTGAAGGCCTCTGTATAGATTGGAAAAGTGAAGTCAAATGGTTTATCCATCTGTCATTAAGAGAGAAAAGACTAGAGTTGATTGCTAGAAATTACAGAAGTGCTGGCAGTCAGTATTACTTTCATTCCAAACTTATATCGATGACTTGACTTCTGGGTTGTTGGGGTCATTGTAATTGGGTTTTTTGGCTACACGAAAGCAAAATCATATAACGATCAGAATATGAATGAAAAACAGAGCGAAAGATGACCACCGTGAGAAGGTAAAAAGGGAAAGAGAGTATGGGAGATGAAATCCAGTGAGATGGTGATACGAAATAATAGGAAGATGAAATGCATGCCCAGCGAGCTAAACTTCTTCTGAAATGCCAGCATCTTTGAGATTTCAGTGTACAAAAAACGAAGCTGAGTTCAGTCAGGGAGCTATCAGCACAGGTTCTTCTTAAGACATAAGACTTTTAATGTTAGAGTAAGAATCAGATTAACATTCTGCTTGTTTCTACATAGGAAATGTCAGCAGTTTCTATGGCAGAATATAGGACACAGGGGTGCTCCAAGATTTTTTACTATATTGAATGTATTTCTGACTGAGAAAAGCAGGTGTTCTGGGTTGCTCTAACCCTTCTTTATTTTGATAAATGTTTACTCATAAAATGTCTTCATCTAATATATAACATACTATCCATAATTCTCTCTTTCCAGCCCTCCTCTTTAAATAAAAATCAACATTAAAAGGAAGCATGATGTTCCCTGCCTTAACTGCACTCTGCACCTCCATGCACCCTCCTGGGAAGCAGAGGTCATGGCAAATCCTTGGAAGTGTCCACTGGACCAGTCCTTGAGTGGCTGGGGCTCTCAGACAGAGTCTGCCTGATTCTTCTCCTTAATTCTTATACTATCTGTAAGTGTGCTCTTCTACCTGGTTTAAAAAAAACCTCAGACATGTCTACCTAGTTTGTTAATACAAACTGTTTTACTTAAGAAGCAGTTTTCAAAATGAATTTTGCCCTCAATCCATGGGTTCTGCCAGGTCATTGACAGGAATGAAGGAGGATGAGCTTATTCCATCTCAATGTTTAGATTATGAAAGAGCTGAAACTGTCTCCAGCTGCCTTTTGTGGCATACTTCACTTGGAAATTCTCCATGATAACAGTTTGCATTGTATATAGGGCCTAGAACCAAGGATTCCTCTTGTTTTTTTAATAAGAATCCTCTGAAGGCTGATGTGATAAGAAATAAAGGGGAACAATGTTTTCTGCATCCCAAAAGTCAGCTGTGGTGGTTGCAAATGCCCAGACAATGTGGCCTTGTTAGCTGATAAAAATTGTTGAGGAAGATTTTATTCTTTTCTCCTCTTTAGATTAAAGCTGGCCATTTTTTAGAATTGCAGGAAATAAATTTAAATATGAAGATGTGGAGCCAGGTTGAGTATCTCAGCCAGACTTATCAGCCTGGGAGTCCTGAGCATCTGGACATGCAAAAGATGGAGCATCTGGAAAGGCAAAGTTAAAGCCTTTTAAAAATGAACCGTGATAACCCATTAAGAAATACAGGGAAAATTCTCTAGCCAACCTGGACTCCTACTTCATATAGCTGTATCCATACTGTTCCTGTGTAGGATAAATCTAATATTTGTCTAATAGTGCCTTGACACCTTTAAGTAAACATTTGAGATGATGAGACCTCAGAAAGATGAGAGGAGAGTTAGCTGAAGAATTAGACTTGGAACCTTTCATAGGAGAGTTTCAAATGTTTTTCACGTAGCACAGTGAAGTCCCCATAGAGGTCAACAGACTTTCTTAGGATATTTGTGCTAGGTTCAGCAATTAGAATACAGAGGGAGGTGCAGGGCGAGGGGAGACTTTTTCTTAATGAGTGTTAAATGACTGCCTTCCCCATCTTCCTCTCCAGAACACAGCCATTTGCCTTAATGCTTATTTAACTGATGCCATTACAGAATAGCAATCGCAGTCTCACCGAAGACCAACAAATCTCTAACCCATCTGTTTGCACAGAATAAATCCTATGCTCCAACCAACAGGACTGAGAGAGCAGTGCAGTGATGTCTGCAGCAGCATCACAAATGTGAAGCAGTAAATGAAGTCTCTAGCCCATAGCTGACCTAGAGCAGAGAGAACTGGAAATGCTACGATGGATCAGCAGATGGCTAGTTAGCAATTTTAAAGCAATTTATTTTTACATTTTCCCCTTTCCTAGTGAATATCCCCTTTCAGAAGTAGTTCTAACTCCTTTCTTTTTTAAGCTATGAGCTTGTGATTTTAGCCAAAGTGATAGGACTTGCTTTCTCTGTATTTAAACTATTAGAAGCAAAGGCAACTCTAGCTCAGTATCCTATTTCTGTCAGTGGTCAAAGTGGAATCTGAGGGAAGGTTTACTGTGATCAAGTTTAGTTTTTGTGACATAACATCTTAGTTTCATATTATCCTCAGCTGAGCACCACCAAATACTTGCACTTATATATAGTAAAGTTAAATTCATAAAAGTATAAGGAATGTCCATGAAACTACTGCATTTTATGAGACCCTAGAGATAAATTAAGGTATCTGCAGTCAGCTGATGGGTGGTAACTTGCTGTGCTGTCATAAAAGGAACATCAGGGCTGCAGCTAGATACCAACACTCAACATTGGAGCTGGAATACAATATTATGGAATAAAAATCATCCCCAATCTATTCACTTTTTATTACAGCAGCTGCAATAGCACAGGTGGGACCAGAATAGCATCCAGATGAAGATGAGAAATGTTTTACTGGAAGAGTCCCATTCCCTGCAGTTATAAGGAAGGGGTGACTGCACACATGGATCCTCTTCTACTAAAGAAAGTCTTTCTTAATCAACCACCCTAAGAAGTGACAAGCCATCTGAAATTCACATCCTATTTTAGGGGAGACTGTGAGTTCAGGATGGTTCAGATCCCAAATTTTGCTTTAATGCAAGGCAGATATACATTATTCAGAAGTAATTTTCATTTCAGGACCTGATCATGATGAAGTTTTGAAATTATTAGATATTTTGGCTTTGTTTTCTAGCCCCAGTTTTATTTATACTGCTAGTTACTGCATTGCTAGCTGTCCTTTTTAACTTCTGTGCAGAACAAAATCCTCACAGGCCAACAGAAACCCCCTTGCTCATGCCAAATATTCTTCTGCATGGTAGACTTTGGACAGAGATTTCAGTCGGGATGAAAACTTGTAAGGAGCTGATTGGAGATTTGTGTGCCAACATGTTTCTAGACTGGGGAGTCAAATACAGACCTCCCACTGCCTTTATTTCCACCCAGAGCCTTTCAGAATATGCTGCAGCGTCTTTAAATATGTTTGCCAACACACATTCATCTAGAAAACTTGGCTTGTTGAAGCAACTTGTAGAAATTCATAACAATTAAATGGCCGTAGGGTGAATGAGAAAGATCAAGCTGCCTTTAAACTACATTGACAGAGACGAGAAATTACATTATCAAGCAGGGATGTCCTTTCTTGTGTTCAGGAATTGTCTGCTACAGGGTTTGTTGCTGCAAACTGTTGGGTCAGATTCTGATTTGCCTTTGAACGTTGGTGTGAGAGAGATCAGAAGTTAGCAACGTGCACATTTTCTTTGGCAGTATTTATTCCTTTATTTCCTCCACTGTAGGTATCCTGCAACTTTTTTAACACGCTTGAGAAAACTGGACATTGAAACCCAATTGAACATCAAAGGACCTGGATTTCTAAATGCCTTGTAGTCTGTCTGGGCCAAAGATAGGAGAGTGGCTGCTTTGGATTAAGCAAGAGCAGCACACTAGTTGAGGTAGAAAAGAGTTCTACATAGGCCATCTCAGTGTTCAAATATGTAGGTTAAGGGCTGTCTAGGTATCCCGTGTGCTGAATCAGGGCCTGCAGTAAGATTCTTAAACATTTGTGTATTTTAAAGCAATACAGAACTAATATAACTAACTATGTAGAACAGCCATTTCAATTTTGTTTGGGAAACACTTTGCTGATTCTACTCCTTATGATTATACCATTTCTAGGCACTTAGTTTTAAAAGCACTGGAAAAGATGCTGTATTTCCTCTATCAATTGTTCTATTGATTAATCACCCTCACTGTAAAACTCAGTAATCTAGTCCCAGTCTAAAGTTCTGTTAGCTGGATGTACCAGCTGGATCTCATCGTACTTTTCTGCAATAGGTGATTCTGATCTAGCCCCTTCAGGTACTAGAAATTCTTCTCCACATGTGTGAATAAGTATATGGGGCATTCCACTCATTGTTGAGTTTTAACAGTTACACAAGGTATTCTGCTCCAACTTTGCAAAAAAAAAAAAAATTAAAAAAACGATACAGACTCTTCCCAGTTTCTGAAATTTTATTCAAGCAAATGTTTTCCATGTTTGGCTCAGACACCTCCTAGCTTTCACAAGAGCTTCACAGCTCCAGACAGGAGGCTGCTGTGTTGGCCTTTCCATGAATTTTCTGGCTAAATGCGTGGAGATGTGAGAGTCTCATTGGAATTGCCAGACAAGGCTTCAACCTAGAGAAGTTTTAAAGCATATTCTTAAACGTGAACCCAAGCTGATTTCAGTGAAATAATTGAGGCTTATTCAAATTAAGGATGAACATGTAAAACTGCAGTTTAGTGTTTAGGAAAGCAAAATTCACAGCTGTTACAGTTTTGAAGTTTTCATATACCTACATTTATTCTGAGCTTGAAATAAAGCTGGCCCTACACTGATGAATGGATCCATATGCCTAAAGAGCTCTGTAACAGTTCAGGTACTGACTCAAATTTTACGCATTTCCTCTACATTTAAAAGAAGATGCCAAAATTCAGATTCATCCTCCAAGTGAAATTCCTCCCTGAGCTGGTGAACTCAATGTGTAGATCTACACATGTACTTTGTGACCCCATCATCTGTATCTATTTCCTAATTTAAATCAAGAACTTTACCATGTGACAGTCTACATTGATAAAAAATGATGAGTTGGTTTGTAGTTAATTGCCTGTCAATTCTGTTAAAAGGGAAACAGAGGATGTTTAAAATGGGTTAAATGATTCATTCACGCCTGTTAATTGGGTGTCTCAACTAGAAAATCTTTCACCTTATGGTGCAGATTCCTTTTTAAGCCAAGCCACCTGCACCATTCGTTTTTTTGACAAGAGGAAAGGGCACATCTCTCATGATGACTCGCTGCTGTGGTAGCCAGTTTCAGGAGGACACTCCCATTTTTCTTGAGACACTTCTCTTCTATCGTTAGAAGCACAGCCAAGGTCCAGGACCATTTGCCTTGTGGAACTGCTTGCTTCCTTGGTAGGAGAACATCAATAATCCACTAATGCTGGGACTATTTATCTCCAAACTTGCTGAGCCCTTGGTTACTAAATGAAGAGTTATGAAAAATATCTACCTATTGACACCTTGTAATTCACCACGCTGTTCATGTCACTTTCCATAAAACAGAGGGAGAGGCCGCTTCTAGAATATGTACCAAAGCAATTAGGAAACGCTAGGATGTTGTGCAACATGTTGTAGTTACCAGAGCTGCTATAGCTATTCCTATTAGAATGTATTCTCTGCTGCAGAATGACACGAGTCTAAATAGGCAAAAACCCCATTGTATTGTAACAGTGGCAAAAGATAAATTATCACCGCTCCAACAGGGCACAGTGGTTCCTTGGAAAAAAGTGGTCCATCTGGCAGCAGCTCCTCTAGCAGCAATTCTTCGGGTCCAGCAGTTCTTCTTCAGGACAGTCAAGCAGCAGCACTTCTTTTGGGTGGACGAGGTGCTAAGGGACATGGTTTAGTGTTTGATAGGAATGGTTGGACTCGATGATCCGGTGGGTCTCTTCCAACCTGGTGATTCTATGATTCTTCAGGACAGTTCCATGAAGTAAATGGTGAGCCTTCCATGTTTTCTTGGCATGCGCTATTTGAAAAACAAGTCCATGCCCTTTTAGCATGTGAGAGGTGGTCTTGCTGTGAAAATTCTTGAACTGGGGCATGCACAAAAGCTCCTTCAGGAAGGTTAAAGAATTGAGGCCAGAGGCTCCAGGTTTACTGGCAGTTCAACAGACCCTTTGCCAGGATAACCTCTACAGGTGAGGTGGGGGAGCACTGCCTGTTCGTACGCTTCTCATTGCTAACCAGCAGCCACAGAGAAACCTCTCAGGCACAAGCAGCCCTGCACTCAGTTAATGTTTAAGACAACAAATACAAGTAAAAAAGATGGTCTTTATGATTAGCTTAGCCTAGGGCAGGTTCAGAGTATTAGTCTACCTGATGTCTGTGGGAATACTTTAATATTGCTCTGCCAAGGGAAGAATATTTAACTGTTGAAACAGATACTTAACTAGATGGGTAAACAAAATGCTGTGGGATCTGCATTGCAAAATGAGTTATCAAGACTTTTAGACAGACAAAGCTGATTGAGGAAATAAGGAAAACAGGAGGGAAGTGGTTTGAAAGGTCAGGGTAGATCTCTGCAAAAGATGGGGGAACAATGTTAGAAGCCTAGTCTCCCATCCAGCAGACTTTCTTACTGTTTCACTTCCCTAAATTCCTTCTATCACATGGATGTGTTCCATGCAGTGTCTATCTGACCTGGATAAGACAGTCAGGAAACCAGCAGCGTTGTTGCAAAGCAGATATTTCATTCCAGCCTTACTGCTGTGGCTACAGGCAATCAGCATTCAGAGGAGCCGTGTCCACTTCTGCCAGACCCAACACTGTTTAGTGCACACAGCTGTGAAGATCTGATGAGACATTTCAGAGAGTCAGTAATACTATGGGGTATTCATGTTGTCACAAGGCATTTTGGTTTGCTAACACGATATAGGAGTGCAGATTAACATCCTGCGCATCCAATTAACATCTGAATGGGATAAGAAAGCCAAGTTCAGGTGGCCACTAGGGTCCTCCTGTCCTGGCCCTGACTCTGCTGTCCTAGTTAATCACTACAGACAAGCTTGAAACCCAAGAGCACGTTTAAAATGCTCTAATAAACTGCTTTGTGTTTGGACCAATGGTTAAAAAGAAATCCAAGTTAAAAAAAAAAACAAAACCAAAAACCATAAAAAACAACAGCAAAGCAAAAAAACCCAAAACCAGACGCATTGGATAAATGTTGAATTCCAGACTGTAATGGTTTCTTTTCTCTATTAAGGACTTCCTGTCCATTGTTCTTCTGCTTTTTCCATTCACAGCTATTTTTCAACACATGTCCCATCCCATCCTATATCCCCTTATGCCAACTTTCTGAAACCAAGACTTCACATTTTCTTTTTTGAAAATGTCCATTACCTCTCTAACTAGCAGGACCCTTACTTTACCATTCTTCTGAGCAAGCAGTAAGACCTGTGGGGAACCACAGATTTTAGCACACATGAAGGATGCACACTGGTATTCTTTTTATCCTAGTGCTTCCTCTGCTCTGCCATGTCAAGATATTTCCTTGTCCAATGTCTGATGAGATAATTTAAATGGGAAAGTGAAAAGTTATAACCAAATTTCCTGTCATCTTAGTCATGCTCTGAACTTATTGTCACACTGCTGGCTTCTTCGAAGGGAGAGTGGTTTCGAAGTTAAGATTTAAGGAGATGCATTGTGCAATTTCTAGCTTAATTAGGCCATTAAGGTTTTTGGAGGGGTTTAAACACAAGTAATTTGAATGCATAATTCAGCATGTACACTGGCTCTCCTTGTGTTTCTCTTGTTCTGAGGTGAAACAGATTGTGAAGGGGGAGACAGCTGTGAGAACATCCTGTAGAGTCAAACGAAGCCAGTCTTTAATTTACATTGTGGTCTCACAGATGAATTAATTAGACTTGCCTAGCCCGAGGTTGGCAATAAGCTCCTAGATACACGCTGGGCATAAACACGCCCTGTTTAGCATGAAGCTGGCACTGTGGAGCAGGCGGTATGGATTTGACAGCTCAGAGAGATTATCTGTTGTCTCCTGAAAATGAAGGGATGTGGGGAAGTATTGGCTGTTATTAACTGCTCTGTTGGGATGTGATGAAGCGACGTTTGTGCCTTTGGAATTGTAGTATACCAGCTGCTTTCATAGCATTGGTAAAATAAGTGATGAAGTTGTGACTTTCTCCATCCTTGAAGTACAGGTCACAGTGGATAAAGTGCAAAACTGTGTGAGAGACAGAAGTTATATCCTTTTACTTGACTAAGGACAAAACAGGAAAAACCTTTGCATGTACCTGTGTGTGTTTATGGAAAGAAAGAACAGTACATAAGTGGGTGTAAATACCTGCTATGTTTTCTTTCCTACCAAAGCATAAAAGCTCACAATTATGCTTCATTTGGTATAAAGGTTTTTGATTTTCATGTTAATCAAAATTTCACTTCTGACAATGTGAAGATGAGCAAAATCTAGCTTTGCTTTAAGAAACTGTATGTGTTGTATAGAAGCTTAAGGAGTTTGTTTAACTGTTTGGTCTGGAAAGGTAACAAAAGATAAACAAAAACACTCACTTCACTTCATCAGTAGTAAGGAAAGCAAATCTATTATCTTCTGTTCAGAACTTAACACTTAGTCCTTATGAATTTTAGAAATTCCTTCCCTATTTTTTTCTCACCTTCTTTATGTGCCAGTCCAAAACCTAAATGGCACCTGCTGAAATATGATATAGATCCTGTGTTGAGTAGAATACAAAGAATGGAAAGTATATCTGTTAGGGTAAGGAAGACTATAGATGATACATTGGTGACATCTTAAATCATTAATGACTTCCACAAATATAGGTTATGCTATCTTCTGATTTTACTTTTTCTTTGCCCTCCTGATTTCTCTGTGGTGTTCTAGCCAAACAAGGGAACCAATACTTCAGTTCTGAACTAAAAAAATATGAGCTAAATACATTATTTGTTCGTTTTCAATTAATTTACATTTTTGGGTTTCAAATGAGTAGAAGCACTTAGGTTTCCAGTCCTCTTCCCACTACTAGGATCAGACAAGCTTGCAATGAAAATGCAGACTAGGCAGCAATTTATTTCAGCTAATGGTCACCATGCTAATGAACAATCTCTGATTTTATCCTGCCTATTCAAATTAAATCAACACTTCTCCTAGTAACCTTGGAAATGGAATTTTCTCCATGTTTCTCTTCTAAGGATAAATGCAGTCTGACAAAACTCGTGCTATGGCATATGCATGGTGCAACTGCATGACATCTCTGCAATCTTGGGAATTTCTGCTACATATGTATGGTTCCGTTCAAGTTTCCTTTTATTTTTAAACACAGTATAAGACTATTCGGCTTTCTTCAATGTATTTGTTCCCTGGCAACTGCTGAATTTTCATCAGCATTTTTAATGCAGAAGATTAGCTAAAACCAATGAGCTCAGTGATGGATAACAGAAGCAACTGGTTGTTCTTGGCAAGTCCAATCAAGCAGCTTTATTAGCAACTGTTGAGACTGCCAAATCCAATTTTTCTACAACAAAAAAATCTTTTGAATAGAGCTGGGTAGGTGGGTGGTGTTGTGACAGGAGAAGTATTAAAGGAGAAGGGATACTGGTATCAGGAGCACTGAGTGCTGGCTGCTGGACCTCCAAGACCTTTATGAATGCCAGCAACCAGTATAGGAGGATCACAGACAGTTGTGGCTAGCTCATGGGATTTTCTAGGTCTTTGGGGGATGACTGAGCTTTTCAAGCACTACATTATTGCTTGTCAGAGAGCAGCCAGTAAAGCAACATGAGATGAATATTTACTCCTGACACTTTTTTTGAAAAATTGTCAGTATTTATATACAATCAGTAGTCACAAGAGCTGACTTCTTGTTAGACTGATGGTTTGAGACATCTGAAACTTGGAAATAAGTGAATGAGTGATCCTTTTTGTTAAATTCTTTAAAGAGTTATGTTTAAATGTTAAACAATTTAGCTCTAATCACAGTTCTGTGAAGCTTTTGAGTCTAATTCTGCATCCGATATAACAATTTCCATCAAAATACATCACTTAAGTAGTATATGCAATAGGAAGAGAATGTTCTGCTTTTATAAACACAGAATGGTTTAGGTTGGAAAAGACCTTTAGGATCATTAAGTCCAACTGTAAACCTAACATTGCCACATTCACAGCTGAAACACATCCCTATGCACCACATCTACATGTATTTTATATACCACTAGGGATGGTGACTCAACCACTTCCCTGGGCAGCTTGTTCCAATACCTGAAAACCCTTTTGGTGAAGTCATATTTCCTAAAATCTGGTTTAAACCTCCCCTGGGCAGCTTGAGGCCATTTCCTCTTGTCCTAGCATTTGTTACTTGGGAGAAGAGGTCAGCACTTCCCTCACTCCAACCTCTTTTCAGGTAGCTGTAGAGGGCAATGAGGTCTCCCCTCAGCCTTCTTTTCTTCAGACTAAACAGCTCTAATTCACTCAGCCCTCTGTGCTCCAGACCTTTCACCAGATTTGTTGCCCTTCTTTTGACATGCTCCAGCAAGAGTGACAAGACAAGATGAGCATTCAGCAGACCTGGCTTCGTTTTCCACTATTTCTTGCACCAGCAAAATACATAAAATGTTTGTGCTCATCCCTTTTTTCCTGCATATTCAGACAGTAAACTTTTTGGGGAAGAGACTGACTAATTTTCTGCATGTTTCTAAACAAATATTTCTACGTTTTACTTTGGATGTAAGGATGATGCTACAGTACAAATTACTTTAAAAATTGTTCTGTGTTTCTTCTAATTCCAGCCAGTTAAAAGACAGTGTTCTTGGATGAAGATTTTGCCATCTGCATCACTAGATTAGACTGCTGCTGAACACCTACCTGGGAAGATAAGAGACTGCACACTCTGGAGTTTTCCTTTATGCAGTCCACGACAGCCTTTCTCATACACCAGACAAGGAAATGTGTATTGCATTGATAGTGCCAGGTTTTCACCCCTGCTGCTTAGCCTACTAAGCCAGTTACGCATAGAAGTCGCAATTACTTTTTAAGATAATATCTTTTTTCTTTAACAAGAAAGTTTTCCCATTGATGAAGTCTGAGTATGAAATACCACCTGTTAAACAGAACAGATTAGGCATGGAAAACCATTCATTATCGCCAAGGCTGCCAATGTTTGTTTATGCATAAAGAAACTCTAGCCTTTGTGGCTTTTATGTTTCTATGCCCATTAAATTTTATTTTTTTTAATAATCGAGTTACAGCTGTTCCAAACAACTTTCCCTTGTGGGTAGTCTGAGGCTGTTTGCCTGTATTCCCACTTACTGTACATAAAGACTTGCTCTGAATAATTTGTCATGAAAACATGATTCTTATTTTGAGCTACATGAATTGATGGGTTCCGTTATACACAAATGCGGCACTTTAATGATGCAGGGTTTTAAGGGAGAAGAGTGATGGAATCATGGACAGGACAAAGTGGACAACAGGCTGATTCAGGCTGCTGCAGTTAACTCACACTAATTTTTAAAAAAAAAAAGCTTTACAAAGCAAAGATATACACTCTGGGATATTGTACATTTGCCTTATTACATGCTTGCTTGGGCATATGCAAGGTGATGGTTTTACAAAACCAGAATAATATTAAAGACTAACGGTAGAATGTATTTAATTATGCAAAAGAGGAGGCGTTTTGCCTAACACTTGAAAAGGACGTTAGTCTCATTCTTTACTATGAACAAAAAACATTTTTATGAGTGTAAGGCACAAAGCTGTTGGTTTCACCATGTTGCTACACCACACATCTATCAACCTTCAGTTTCATTCAGTGTCCAATGAGAATTTTGGTACAAACGTGATACAAACTCTATGGAAGGTGTTGCTGGTAGACCTAGATCAGCATTATAGGTAATCCATCACCACCCAAATTCTAATTTTCAGCTTTACTAAATGGCTTTGAAACCATTTGGATTGAGGTTTACATCTGGAAAGTGAAAATTTCAAAGTTATCAAGGTTGTTTCCTGCTCAGATGTTCAACAAGGCTTCCAGAAGCATAAAGCTGACCAGCAGATTTTGGGCTAAGTGGTTAGGGATGATCTATTAGCTGAGTCAATCTTATGATCATGTAGAAGACTGTAGAATTTCCAGTTAAGCGAATACAGCAAATATTCTCTTCTTTGACTTGGACAGGCTTCTGCAATACACTGAAGTACATTTTTAATAACAGGATTGGACGAAGTTTGCCAAAATCTCGTAGCCTAATTATGCTGAAATTCAAATGAAAGAAGTCCAGCTGCTAAAAGGAAAACTGCAAAGCTGAAGAGCTAGTAACAATCACAGGTAAGTTAGAGATCCCTATACATACTGCTGAAAGCAAACCTGGCTGGCTGGCAAACTTTAAAGAGAATTGCTCAGTGGTTGCTTATCCCACTGGAAGATTTTACCCCAGGCTGTAGTGATGCAGCAACACAAGTGTCTGACTCATAAATAGAGAGGCCTGGGGCAAGTATGTCAAGCACTTGATAGGACAGAAAGTTTGAAGTTTACCCCAGACTTTTATTCTCTTTTGGCCAGCTTAATTTCATTTTTTTGCACATTTGCAAGTCTTCTTTCCATCTTGTGTTCTTCATTCTTACCCTACAAATAGATTGGGTGTTTATGCTCTAGCAAACTTGATCTGATTTAGAGCCACAGGAAAAAGTCTTCCCATTAGACATGAAATCTGCCTGCCTATTATCTATCTACTGTGTTTTATCTAGCTTCTCCAAATTTAATCTCCATATATACATACATATGTCTGTGTACATAAAACTATATACATACATATAAAGTTCACGTAATAAATAGCAACTACAATTTTTCTATTTTTACTAGTTAAAATTCACAACATTTTAATATACTCAAACATTTCACTTTCATATCTTGAGAAAGATGTGTAGCAAGATGCTGTTTACCTTGCATTAAGCCATTAATTGTTGGACATCTGTACTTCTTACTTTTTTTGCTAATCCTGGCATGCTCTCATATGGAGATTATTTATACTGACATTTACTTTAATCATCCACCTTTGGAGGAGTTAATATTGCCAAGACCAGCTTTCAACAGTTATGCTGTAGGTCCCTAAAATATAAATATCTAAAAAAGTTTTAGATAGATTTTGTGTTTCTTCATCTGACTATAGATTCTCAAAAGGTATTGTTATAGAAGGGGAATAATTGCAGGAACTCTAACCTGACTGTCAAAGTGTTTCTCTTCTGGTTAGGAGAAACTTTGCTGGAGACTTTCAACAGACACTATTGTACCCCTGTAAAGAAGTGATTTACTAGGCATGAGCCTCTTAGAAATAAAAGTAACCTCTTTCATGATGATTTAGGAGAAAAATATTGAGATTGGGAAAACTGTGAGAAAGTTTAGAAAGAGCACAAAGCAAGTAAATCTTTGGCAAAGTCTTCTATGTGTCCATTAATTTAGCAGTTTTATTATGTGGCTGATGGAAACCTTTCACTTCGTTAAATAGTAGTAGATAATGAACAGATTATTTAATTTTTGGTGTGGCTTCAACAAATCTTGTAGCCAAGGCCTGCAGAAATGCATCACAGATTTACCATTTCTGCCTAGAACTGCTTGCTAAAGAATTCTGTTCTTTGGGGTGGAGGGAGTTTTTTATTGCTTGGGTTTATTTCACCAGGAAATACTGTTAAAACCTGTCTTGCAGTTATGAATCCAGCAGGTTGATTCTCATCTTAGGAATTACAGGCATTGTGTCCTCAGGCAGTTGTGCCCCAGACCAAGCTGCACTGTCTGATTCTTCCCATCTTCACTCTCCTTGCCCTGAGAAATTCATAAGTTGGTTCATTAAAAAAAAAAAAAAAAGTATATGAGAGATGTAAATGTGAAGAGAATCAGGACTTGGTTTGTACCTGTGCAGATGAAGAGAAATGATTGATTGCTGGTAACAGAAACATCTTTCATGAACTGATTCATGTTACTGCTATAACTTGACTAAAACCAGAAGACTTGTCTATTGCTTTTACTATGAGCATCAGAAGGAAATTTTAGCTTTTCCATGTAACAGGCACCCTCCACAACTCCTATTATCATATCTTAGCTTTGACTTCTCAGTTCTTGACACAACTCAATGACAGTCAGATTAGCTTTCAAAGAGCACCCTTGTCTTCCCTTAGGAGCATTGGTGGCCACCACCTTTCTTAAAACTCTCTTTTCTGGCTTGCATTTTTATTGACTGGTTGTTCATTTCCTCCCTTTCCATCTTGCTTCTGGTCACAAAATATTGATTATGAAATTGGGGATTTTCAAGTGTATGTGAAATACATAAAGCTTTTTTTTTCTTTTGCCACTTACACCTTTTAAAACTTATTCCAGTGTGCAGTAAGCACCTGTTGTTTCTTTTTTTTTTTTCTTTCTGGAGGTAGAACTTTCACTGCTCTTGAAGTACTCTATCTCTCTGCTCTTGAGAGAGTATTTCTCTTGGGCTAGTGACCTCTCATCATGTTGGGTTGAGTTCTTGTCTGCGTGGGTAAGGAATTCTTTTTTGATTAGACTAAATCTACAAGCTGGCAAAAAGTGCCACTTCTCTCCCTAACTCACTCAGAATTGCTTCAGAATTTCATTTGCATCACTTGAACCTATTGGCAGGAGAAATACAGATCCCAGGCTAAGAATAACTCTGACTTTTGGTGAAAGCTTGATGTGGGATTCAAACTCTGCTTGCTGGGTAAAGGGCTTTGCTAAGTTTCTAAATTTATTAGGAAATACGATTTTTAGTAGTAAAACCCTTTTGGTAAGCAAAGAATAAATGACCTGTCCAGCCAGTGACTGCAAATGGAATGGAAGGATACACAATGCAAAGGGAACAGGAGAGAAAGATTCCCATTTAAAAAGTCTAAACACTAAATGCATTTGTTGGTACTGATGATCACAAGCATCTATATAGATTAGCTCTTTTAGCCTTTTGGCAGGACAGAATCCATTCACTTGTATTCCTAGTTTCACTCCTGAATTTCTCAGGAGTGAGAAACACTGCACTTTGTCGCATCATCATGCTACAAAATCATGAATGAATCAACCCTTTCATCAAGAAGCATGACACTGCTGCTATTGTATTCATCATACAGATAAAACAATGCTCTAAAGAGAATATTTCCCTAAAATTAAAATATCAAGTATTTTATTTTTTTCCGTTATAAAGTTTATCTGGCAACTATGTATAAATAACACCTGTTTCTGTGATGTTGGCACAGCATGGATTTTTGTAAAAGCTGATAGTGGTAAAGCAGGGATGTGGGTCATCATCCTATCTAACTTTCTGGTGTGAAGCTGATTGTGAAGTTGGAAAATCAATATACAATAAAGGTGGTGCATGTTGAAACTAAATTGAAATGATTGATTTTTTCCCAGGTTCATTAGATTCTCTCCCAAAATCTTTGTTTCTGGTAGTGGAGAAATATTTATTTTTCACTTTAAGTTCGTGGTGTAGTTCATTTGTTTGTGTGGAGTTTTTTAGAGAGAAAGGTATTACTTGTGCAGGAAACAAATGCTGGAAATCACTGTATTTTAGAAGCATTCCCAGAAGCCCCTGTAAACATAGAGTACTTAAAAGAATGAATATCTTCTTAATCCATGAACATCTTTAGGTGTTGTAAATCCCTCTTCCACCACCCAGAAGGTGAATAATGCAGTACGTTAGTGCAGTATCATTTGCCATCAGAAGACTTTGGGTATCATTCTGCCTTGAGGCAGCGTTGGCCTGAGGCTTATTATGAGCTTAATTGCAGGATGAAAAAAAGAACCATGTTCATATTATAGCACCGTGCCTCACTCTCATATTCCTCACCTGCTATGTGTATGCATGCTAAGAATAAGTTTCTGAATAAATCATGTTCTGTGTTCATACCCCAGGTTAGACTGCAGGAAAACCACCAGCTCTGCTACAGGAAAATTCAAAGAAGACTCTTGCTGATCTCCAGGAGACTAACAGAAGTTATCTCCCCGTGTTTCAGGAATCTAATGAGTGACAGTTGAAAACATCCTGCTATATGTACAAAGTAATAAAGTCATTCCTGTTGTCTTTGTTTTTAACCTATGTTTATGTATCAGCTGTACTGAATAAATGATTTTAATTGCCTACATGTTGCTGCTTAAAGATGAGAGGGCCTTCTATCTGTTGGTAGAAAGACTATTGATATCAACTCTGTTAGACTTTTACCTCCCAAAGAAAACTGGTTCTTCAGGAGTAACAGGATAAACCGTGGCTGGACAGGAACAATCCCTCAGCAAATATCTGCCACGCTTGGTTCAGTCCTATGTTCAGTGACCTTTGCTATAAGGCTCCTATTAATTCCCCATGTTCATGTTTCACTTTCTAATTAATTTCACCATCTGGAATCCTTTCCTTCTGCTTATTACATGTTGTCCTCTCTTAATGCTTTCCCATTTGTGATAATCGCATTTCTGAGGCTAACCAGCTCCAGCTTCCATTTTCTGAGAACCTCTGGAGTGTGATCACCAAGCAAAGCTATGACTGCACTCAGGAACTGAAGAGCATGCATCGTTTGATCTGTCTTCATACTGACTTCCCTTATGTTTTTCCCACTAGATTTCATAAACTCTTTTTTCTTTTTCATCTACTTAGTTTCTCATTCTTCCTCTCTTTATACAATTCCAGGCTGAAATATTCTTTCTTTCCCATTGACCTCACAGTGATTGTTTTCTTAATTTAATAACCTACAAACTGTCTTAACTCTGACCTCCACCTTCACTAAGACAGTAATAACCTTTTTACAGTTAAAATTTGGTAATAAATCTCTCTGCCTAATTATTCATGTGTAGATCACAGTACTATTATTACCTAAAAATCAAATAATTACCATTTCAATAGTCTTTCGCACTTCTAATTACAGCTATATATGACCTTTTTGTCTTACTAGTTTAAGATTTATGATTGACAAGAGTTTCCAATACATTATCTATTGAGTGTTTACCCTACAGCAATAGACATAAAAGTCTGAAATGTCAAGTTATGTAACACTCATTTAAAATTTTTAGTTTGGTCTTTCTCCCCACTCCAGAAACAGCCCTTTTGCCTAGACTGAAAACTTCCAAGGAACACTTCTTTCTCCCCCACCTCAAGGCTGTCTCTGAATATTCTCTTTCTCTTTTTCTCTGTTTTCAGTAGCAAGATGAAAGGAGACAGAAGTGGAAGAATCGTGGGAGAAAAATGCATGCCATATCTCTCTTCCTTCTCCTTACCACTATTAAATACATAAAAATTATACTTTTATAGAGAAGTCAAGAGAATATCTGAATGGATTAATGGCTATGACATTTCCCAGTTTCCATACTTGACATATTTTATCGAGAAAAGGTACTGTTTATTCAATCTACTCTGTTAGTAGTGCTTTGAGAAAACATAAATGCTTATGGATGAAAATATGGAGGTAACTAGAGTGACAAAGTTGTAACTTCTCACATCTTGCTGGCCATAGCAAAGATTTAAATGTTAAGATCTTTTCTACTTTCTTTTTTTATGGGTTTCCCTAACATCAAACAAGATGTCTTCATCTATTTTATCACAGAACGAATGGAAATGTGGTCAGGGGGAAATAATTGTAACAGCAGTGCTGTATTTCAGGTCAGTCCCCATTCAGCTCTCATGAATGGATGTGTTTGCAGCACAGGGCAGGTTCACCCCATGGGCTGCTCCAGCCCTAACAATCTCCTTGCAGTTCAAGGCTGTCAAGAGGAGTGTGAGAGCAGATGATTTTAAATCAAAAGTCAAATATTTCCCACTTCTAAACCAGGAAAAAAATAATTGTACCAACACCTGTAAGAGGAATATCCCATTACAAACACTTAAGAGTGCCTTGAGACTCAACTGGAGACAACTCATCACTAGGAAAACAGTGGTAGCTGTTACCCATGTGATCTAATGATAACTTTAGAGCTACCACTGTCAATCCTTACTTTCCTCTGCTGTGTACTTGCAAACAGTACATGCCTTTCCTTAGAGCTCTGCTGTGGCAAATAAAACGTTCCAGTCCTAGCTCTGCTGCCAGCTGTCTGTGTCACTGCAGGTAAAGGTGATAATTGTCCATTTGCCCCATGGCACAAAATCTATCTCTTTGGATTCAAAATGTATGTTTACAATAGTACAGCTTTCTGAATTATCAGATACCCACCAGAGGCTGTTAGCAGATTGAGGGTCCTTTTTCTTCCTGTCACAGATGCAGACTACATGGAATTGCCTCAGAGCTTTGTGCTGCTGTGCTTGTGGCACCTGGTTGAGCCGTGCTTCTCCGGTAATGCATCTAAGTCACATTGTGCAAATAGGGACTTGTTTTCTTGGTTAGTTCCTAACAGTTCTTACAGTGTATGCACTTCACTTTGAGATCAAACATCTCTAGAGACACCAGTTTATAGCTGAGCAGTCATCTTCTCAAGTTGTAGCATCCTGCAGTGGGGGCCATCTCTGCTTCTGCTCTCTTTATGACTAGTATTAAGTTTACAGGGGCACATGGTTCCTTTTACTGGGAGCTCAGAGTAAGGATGTTAATATCTGGCTGCTCCTTAGGAGAAGTGTGATCTGCAGCTAATTATAATTTGTAAAGCACTTTCCAGTTTCCAGAAGAAAAGGTCTTGGTGTTCTCCAGCAGAGATCTACACACCCATGCTGGGACAGAACTGGTGGGATGCCCTGCTCCATAGAGATTTCATCATGGTTATTTTAAAATAATTAGCTGATCCAATACCTAGTGTGCTTCGTAAATCTTATCTAACATGACCCGTCTACAAATGCACATACTTGTGTGCATGTTATCATAGAATCAGAGAAAAGTTTGGGTTAGAAGGGACCTTAAAGATCATCTAATTCCAACACCCCTGCCATGGTGAGGGACACCACCCACCAGATCAGGCTGCTGAAAGCCCCATCCAACCTGGCCTTGACCACCTCCAGGTATGGGGCATCCACAACTACCCTGGGCAACCTCACACCCTCATTATGAAGAATTTCTTCCTAATGTCTAATCTAAATCTTCTCCCTTCCAGTTTAAAGCCATTAAATCACAACCCAGAGAAGCTGCTACTCAATATTTTTCTCTAAAATATCATCTTGGATAGAGAAATGTATGTGAAGGTAACAGCCAAACTGCACAGAGAAGGCAGCCACATCTTCAGGACTGGCAACTCAGTGCTGTAGAGATGAAACACAATTCAGATCAAAATTAGAAGCAGCTGTTGCATCGGTGCTTGTTTAAAGCTATTTTCCTCCAGGAAGTCATTATTTGAAATAAATACTGTCCATTAAAGAGAACTCTTGAGCACTTATGCAATGCAGCATAGCATTTGTTAAACTAGGCAAGTATAGGATATTCAAAAGCCTAATCTGGATAGAAAAATAAATACGTGATTTAAGACAGAGCATCTATGTGTGTGAAAAATATCTCTTTTTCTAAATCCAGGGTCTGCTTTTTAACATGTTTTTTAATTTGCATTTTCAGAACCATCTGCCCTCTGCATGGGGATATGTATTTGAAAGTAGAGTTGCTTAAATTCAGAGACAATGCATGAACCAAAACCACTCTGAAAATAAAAGCCAGAAATCTATGGCATGTATTTGAGTAAAAGAGAAATGTCTAAATATTAACAGCATCTCCATACATAAAATAAAATAAAAACTTGAAAAACCCTAGTCTGAAGTACTACTACAAGTCCTTAGATGGAACAAACCCTCAGTAGTAGCAGACAATTGAAAAAAAGTGTGGTTTTTTAGCTTAGGTATTGGTATAGTCAAACATATCCATGACAAACTGATTGAGAGGCTAAAAGCAAATGAAACTAAGAAATTGTATTTATTAATATTGCTTTGGTTTTTAAGCTGTTATGGTTCACATCTTCTTGACACAAGGATTGAAACACTTATTTTTAATTAAAAACCGAGCCTCGTATTTGTGTACTTTCAGCAACACAGACTTTGTGATGCAAATACTTAGAGCAGTGGCATTTGATCCAGCCAGATACTGGGATTTGGATCACAAAGGCTGTTTTGCCTCCTTTGCACTGAAGCTGTTCTGCAGTTACTATTCCTGTTATATTAGGGTGAATTGGAGCATCTTACACCTTTTTCTTCTTACCACACTGGATGGTCAGGGCTACATCTTTACGTGGAATACAGCAAATATAAGTGACATGCCCAAGATCACAGCAGAAATCTGTTGCAGTGGAGAAATTCAATGCAGAAGGGCCAAATTCCCTTCTAAGTCTCCTCTTGGTTGGATTCCCCCCCCTGCCCTGAAATTACCTTCCATTAGTTGCCACAATATATTACATCTCATGCAATACACTGGTGATTGTGTACTCCAGCGAAGTGTGAACATTATCTGGCAGATAGCTTATGATCAGTGCACATAAGCAAAGCCCAGAAGGCTTGCTTCTATTTTCAGCGATACTACCTCTAATCCATGACAAGGTCACTTGAGTCAATGAAATCCCTGGCTGCTTGTCTCCAGTAATTAAGGAGTAAAGCTTTTAAATGTGCACCCCAAATTGAGAGGTCACTGTGTTGATTGTCTGTTTAAATACCTTCATAGGGAGAAAATACCAAGTCCTAAAGGGCTCTTTAATCTATCCAAAAAATATCTAATGAGAACTGAGTGATGACAGTTTAAAACTGGACATTTCTGAATGGGAAGCAAGAAAAAGATTTTGAGCATCAAAACTGAGTAGCTTTTTGTAAGAAATTATGAAAGTAAGTGATTGATTCTGCAGTCTGGAAGTCCTTTTTCTGAAGACCAAGGTACCTTTTCAGGTGAGATAACCTCAGCTGAGAGCTGGTTAGTGAGTTCAGTTCAGGAGCAACTGCACTAAATTGTCATGCTTAAGATATATCTGCAGTGGTCTAATTGCCCCTTCTACTTTAGCCACTTGAACTGCCAGTTGCATCATCTAGAAGAGTATAAAAGATATAATTTAATGAGTTTGTGAAATCTACTGAGTTAAAATAACATATTCTAATCATATATTGCTTTTTTTTAAAAAAAAACTTTACATATTAAAAATCTTACTCCTATGACAATTTTTTTTTTGGTTTCAGTACAATTGGTGATGACAGCTGATACAAGAAAGGAATAACAGTTTAAATCAAAGCTGTCCAATAATGGCAGTTTGTAAGCAAGGTTTTTCTGGAAGAGTAATTCTGGATGGTTTTCCAGGAACAAGTCTGTTGCCTGTAGACATATGGAGTAGAAAGCAGCCTCTTCCGAAAGAATTCCAGAGGGATGGAATTGGAAAAGTGCTCAGGTGATATTAGCCATGAAGTAGAGGCTAAGCCTCGGAAAATTACGAGGCGTATTCTTGAAGAAAGGCCTAAACTGGCCTTCTTTCAGGACTCATGAAAGGAGAATTTTAAAATGTTTCAAATCACGAAAGTGAATGTCTTGTAAAGGTTTGATCAGAGGCCTGCCTTATTTTTATAAAGAAACAGCACAAAATGACTCAGAAGAACTGGACTTCATTTGCAAAGTGCTAAATGGGTGAGAATCACTTAGAGAAAAAAATAGGCATGGACAAATAGTGTCTTCAAAAGCAGATTGAATTAAGAAAGATGGAATGTGTTCAGTGGAAAGTTTGGCAAACAATTATTTCTGTGACTACTTGATCTTTTCATTTAATAGTTTGGGGCCATTATCCCTCACTCTTAATGGTTTTTGTAATTCTTAGCTGTTTGCCGCTCAGAAATATGACACCTTTTATAAATATTCTGACATCCCATGAAATATTAGCTAAAGGAAAAATACGCATCTTTTAAGGGTTATGTGGGAATTCAACAGCTCCTGGAGAAGAACTAGCATAATTTATCACCTTTTAAGACAGCTGAAGAACTCAATCAGCCACCTGTTATTTTGGAAATCATCATTAAGCATTAACAAGGGCAATCTGCAGCTTTTAAAGTTCATTTTCAAGCTTTTACTCACAGTTAATATTAATTCACTCTCAGTAACTCATGAATATCAAGAAACTCTGGAAGGATCAGATCATAGGTCTCTTCAGTTTCTTCTTCCAAAGCTCAGAGGACACCCCCTTTGAGAATTGCTTAGTTGAATTAAAGATGGGGAAAGTTGCTTTAGCCAGCCTTTCATCCCATCTGTAAAAATATTTGACAAGGCAGCCTTCAGCTTCATTTGAACTTTGCAGACAAACCCATTACTTCACATAGAGTAGGAGAAGCAATATAGCTGAAGTGCAGCGTCTTCCCAGAACCCTCCAAATATTGGAGCTTAGTTAGGAAATGCTTAGTTTTCATGAAACCTAAGGAAAGACTGAGGGATTTCTTTATAACGTGGAAGCACTGTATTGGGACTCCTGTGGTTCAAGTCTTCTTTCACTCAAGACATCTTCTTGAGCCCAGCACAAGTTTAGGAAGATCAAGACTCATTTAGGAATCCAAGAAGTTACTAAATTATTACTAGGAGTATAACAACAGGAAAGAAATCACTACTGGACACCAGGAACAGATTCTAGCTTTGAAGGTGTTTGGTATAATTTACTGTGTATGTTTATATTTTTTAATGAGCAATGTGGCTTTATTTTATTTGATGAGTGAGAGAAGGAAGAGGTGAAGCATTCAGATCATATTTGAATTGCATATAAAATTCCAAGCACATACAAAATCTGTGTCTATTATTAAGGCTTCTTTGTAACTGGTCAGGCATGTAAATAAAAGTTCTGCTATAATTTCTTTCTGATGGTTCTTCCTGGGGGACAAAAGTGTAATAGGACAAAAAGCCACAGACACACACACACAAATACTTAAAAAAAAGAAGATGCACTATTTTCTTATGAAATAAGCGTCTGATTAAAAAAAACCAAACTAGCTAAACATTAGATTCCATGTTCCAAATTGTTTCTTTAATAGAAAATAAAATCTATATTAAGTAATTTTAAAATCAAAATGTTCCAATCCAGAAATATCTGAATGGAATTGTGTGAAATTATCTTGACTTTCAATTAGAGTTTATATCGATCAGATTGTGTTTGGATTGGCAAGTCTTTGTATGACGGTTTTAAAGGAATAACTTTTGTTTAAGGGCAATTAGAGGACTGAAAAATGGGGATTTTTAAAGGGGAATAGTCATTGCAGGAAATTCCTGGGCTGATATAATTAATAATCAGTCAGCACAGAAAGCAAATGAGAGAGAAGCAATAGTGGGGCAAGAATAAACATTGTAATACAAAGTGGATGGATTGAAGATGATATGTATTCTGTCATGAGTTATTCTACAGAAGTTAACAGAGCTATACAAGTAAGGGTTAAAGAATCCAGGTCTGGAGGATACAGGATGTATTTAAAAAAAAAACCCACAAAAAAACCCCCCCACAACATAAGAAATAATAGGTTTAATGGAAGAAAACAATGTAAACTCAGACTGGTTTTGTATAATGCAGCAAAATCACCATGACCTGACTTTTACTACACATGTAAATAAAACAATTTGGATCTCTTTGCAAAGAAGGAGTTCCCGGGGACAAGAAGAGGAGGGTCATACTATGTCATTTTGGAAGTATAAGAGTCTTGTTAATACAGAACACCACAGGCATTGAGACATTCTGTTAATTGGTAACACCAGAGGGACTGCTCCAGAGACAGCTATAGGCTCAACCAAAATAAGAAGTGGCCTGGAGTAACAGACATCTGAGACACCAAAATATCCATTCATCCAGCTGCTTACATTAAAATCCTAATGCCCAGATTAGAGGTGCCGAGGGAAGAATTGGGTTGTGCTGATAGCCTCCCCTCCTGAGAAAGAAGGGAAGTAAAAGGCAGGCAATCCTCCTTTGAAATCATAGAATAACCAGGTTGGAAGAGACCCACCGGATCATCGAGTCCAACCGTTCAAATATAACTGGGCATCCTCATCCCTGGGTGTAGCTGCAAGTCTCTCCGTTTCCTCACTCCCACCCTGTGGCAGAAGCGCTCCAGCCCTGATTCTTCATTCCCAGTAGTTCAGATTTTGCCTGTGTTACTGAGAAACACTGGGAGAGGTTCTCCTGTGTGTTTAATTTTCATAGCTACCTTTCTAGACATCTCTGCAGTTGTGGATATGTCACTAGAGAAAGATGCAATCTTGAATAAAGGCTTTGACTCAGACAATCCATCACAGCCTTTATTGTTTCATGTTCCACAATGCTGTAAAGTAGATTATTTGATTTAAACCCTGGCACAGGCATGGAAATCAAAAGTAGTCGGTGCACATGCTTGTGGCTACTTGTCATAATCCCACATCCCATTCCATGTTACAGACATCTTCTTCATGATACAGTATTGACAAAAAAAACCCTGGAAATGGAAGTGCTGATACTGCTAATGAAGTGTCACTGAGGTGAAAGCAGATAGTCTTTTTATTGCAACTTCAGTAGAGGCATCTGAAGTGACAGGCAATACCAATTGATGTTAGACAATACCAATTTACACCAAGTGTCAAATTGGCTTTTTCCTTTTTTCTGTTTGGCCACAGACTTCACCAGTCCCAGGAGGTACATGCCATGGCAAGCAGAAAATAGGACAAGAAAGGAATGATGACCTGGATAACTTGCTGCCTACCTTTCATACTCTTACAGATATGGAGCAAAAAAAAAAGTTAATTTTTTTCCTTTCGTTTCTCATATGTACCACTTACCTCTCAAAGCAAACCTCTCCTTCCTGACCTTTTTTACAAGTATTTCAGAGTCCTGTACTCTACCAGGTTTTCAAACCCTATTGCTTTTAATGGTTTATTGGGGAGGAGAGGAAGAAATGAAGAGGGTGAGCAAACTGCAGGTGAAATTTTGTAGACAGGAATATAGACATAAAATGTGAGCGTGTAGATTTTATCTTTCTTTATATTCTAGAAAATACTAAGTCAGGAATGGATATTGCTTTTACAAAAGAGAAATGTCAGTTTTCCCTTAATATTTATGTGGGCCTATTAGTATTTCCTTTTACATTACCTTTTATATCTGGAAGGCTCGTAAGGTGCTTTATGTTCTTAGTAAATGGCTGTATGAGGAATATTTCACTCATCACTGAGATGTAACTGCTTCTGGTGTGAGAGACATGGCTATTGTTTCACAGTTCACAGTGAAGAAATGATAAAGCTCAAGACAAGAGATGAAAGGGAGCAGTCCCAAGGTTACACCAGTATGTATTACTGTAGGGCTATTGATGATTTATGTTTGTTTATCCTGACCCGGTAGATATGGAAAGGTAATGTAAGTAGGCTGAAGTCAGAGGACAAACAATTTGATATGTTGGTTAGAAGGAGGAGGAGAATTGAGCCATGCGCTTACATTACAACTTAGAATCATAGAATAACCAGGTTGGAAGAGACCCACCGGATCATCGAGTCCAACCATTCCTATCAAACACTAACCCATGTCCCTCAGCACCTCGTCCACCTGTCCCTTAAACCCCTCCAGGGAAGGTGACTCAACCCCTCCCTGGGCAGCCTCCGCCAGTGCCCAATGACCCTTTCTGCAAAAAATTTTTTCCTAATGTTCAGCCTAAACCTCCCCTGGTGCAGCTTGAGGCCATTCCCTCTCATCCTGTCCCCTATCCCTTGGGAGAAGAGCCCAGCTCCCTCCTCTCCACAACCTCCTCTCAGGGAGTTGTAGAGAGCAATGAGGTCTCCCCTCAGCCTCCTCTTCTCCAGGCTAATCCACAGTTTCCATTACAGCCCTGTTTGGTCAGGAGAACTGTGGCACCCCTCTAGCACCAAGAAAGGTGATGGGATTTAATAGTAGTGCTGAGACAGACATTGTTGCTGTTCCCACAGCAAAGCACTTCTCTCACTTCCAGCCCACATGACTACTCCATACTTGTGTTGCAGAATTTCAGATAATCACAGAACTGGGGGGGTTTCTGAGCATCATCTTGCTAAAAGGAGGATCAACTCCAAAACTATTCCTGGAGGGTGTTAAACTAATCTTTTCCTAAAGATTCCTAAGCACTGGGGATTTCTCCCCTGCTTTATTTGGCATCAGTTCAATCATTACATAATATGGGGATCTGCAGGCAAATTAAATGGTCGGAATCAGCAAGGAAGAGGTTGTTTGACATCATCCTTCCAGTGCAGGAAAAAAGATTGACTTGTAAACAACAAAATTCATACACCCTTTTCTTCTGCTTTAACAATCCTGGCTTCCTCTTGTACTGACTTCCTCAGGTCACCAATACACTAAATCCTCCCCATCAAAATTCTAAGCATTCTCAGAAGCATGTGGTAACTTTTTATAATTCATAATGTGGATTTATTGCTACTCCCGTGTTTAATTTAACCTTTTGAAATAAACATAAAGGAAAACAATGATGTACCAGAAAGAGGACATTATTAAGAGATACTGTGTGTAATTGACTCAGCAGGATCTTTCAAGCACTTTGAAAGGCAAAAAAAAAAAAAAAGACATAGTGGGCACTAAATCTTTCAGGGATATTGTCTTCATGAGATAGCAATCCAGCCAAGCGCCTAAGATTAACACTAATAAGAGAGATTTTTAAATATATATGTGTGTTTTTCAGGATATTAATTGAATTTGAAACTTGCAACTGTTATGTGAGCATTGCTCATCTTCAGTTCTGAAGATGCAGTAGTCTCACCTGTGGCAATGTAAATCTGGAGCAACTCTGGAGGGGGTGCATAGTGGCAGAATAAGACTAAAAACAAGCCCTTCAGGGTTTCATTTTTTTAGCCCAATGACAAAATCCCCAGGTGGCATTAATGAAAGTATTTTCCTGTAATTTGAAGGCTATGATGGTCTGAGTTACATCAAACCCAATTCAACTAAGGGGACTCCTGCTTCACCAGGGTTCAGAAAAGCTGTGTCAATTTTAGACTTTCGGAAGGCAAAATTTTTCTCTGTTTACATTGAAGAAACTGCAAATAAATAGTGCCTGACAAAATAAATGAGCAATTATTTTAGTGGGGGATCAGAAGTTGCCCTTCGATGTAGGGGCAGAGTAAGCCTTAACCCCTTTAGACAGCTTCAAATAATAAATGAAGCAACCTTTCATCTAAAGCTGCACAGCAAATCCCCTTCTTTCATTTTTCATGCTCATCTTATATAGAGAAAAAGCAGGAGCATTAAGGAGCTATTCAAATATTCAAACCTTGCCAAGGAAGAAAGGATCCTTCAGTCATCATGAGCTCAACCTGATAAATCCTTTTTAATTAGTGTATATGCAAACATTTTATAATGCAGCCATGAACTGGAGACCCCACAATGCAAATGTAAGGAGGAAATACAGTATGAGCAAGAAGAACTGGAGCCTAAGATATGCCTACACTGGCTTTCAGAGAGCACAGAAAACATGCTTATTAATTGGTTAAATCTGTCATTAATAAGCTCTTGGATATGTTCAGTCTGTACTCCAGCACTTTACATGATGTCTGAGTAGTAATATGCTGATAGAAAGGGCATTTAGTGGTAGGTCATGATGGGGCAGCAAAATGAGAAAGCTGAAAGCAAGGAATGCAATAAATGCACTTACCTTCTTATTCTGGGTGGTGATTCTCAGCTACTCATTTAAGGATCTGGCTTTACCAGGGAGGTTTCTCTGCAGAGACCTTGTCTGCTCCCCTGTAAGGACACCTTAATAACTTTTGGACCAGCAAGCGCTGTGGCTGCCCTCAGAGTGGCTCATTGATGTCTCTGGATGAACCCAGGTTTTTTATGCCATCACTGAGTGTAGTGACACCTGAAATCTTTTGACTAATTGCCCTGTCTTTAATTCTGTTTCTCAACCAGCCCAGGAGAACTCATTGGAAATAGCAACACCAATCTGTGATTGAAAATCAAAAGGGTTCACAAATGAGCTTTAAATTGCTATTTCTTTATCTAAACTGTAAGAACTCTATGCTTTTAGGTGAAATTGACTGCTAATTTGAGGGGGGGGGTTCAATTAAACTTTACCTTGCATGGACAGTGTTAAGGTGAATCACTTGATAAAAAGGAACGTCTCATAAAATAAAGGAATTCAAACAATTAAATTCTGTTCAGAAGATAGTCACAAAACCAAGGTTCATAATAAAATGGAGCTGGCAATACTGTAAATCCTGTTTTACATTATTGTGAGGGACAACTTCGCAAAAGGGATAGAGTTTTGGTTGTTGTAAATCTACGTAGATCTGGTTTTTAGGGAAATACACAACTTAAACTATGCCTTTGGCTGATGTGTGAAACTCTGTGAGGATCATAAGGAGTGATGAGGACAGACCATGGTGACCAATAAGGTGGATTTCTTTAAAATAAAATCCCCTCTCAACCAGTGAGACTCAGTTGATCCAGTTTATATCTCACGGAAGTTGAAAATCATCATTACATCTGTTCTCTAACAATTAATATGCTTGGCAGCTCTTGCTTCTCTTTTTAAGAAATCCATTAGTATTGTGAAGTCTTATTATTTTAAATATAAACAGTACCTTCTATCACAGGTGAGCAAAACAGTTTGCAACACTGAATTTTCTGAGCCTAGGTAATGTTCTTGCTGAGCTCTCACAGGGTTATTTTGCTGTTAGGCATAGATGAATATATGAAATTAGATTTGTCATATTTGATATAGCGTCCTTAGGATATAATCAAATTCATTTGATGTCTTCCCCCCCCGCCATCTGTTACATCATCATACTACCATAACATGTTTAACAACCCCGAGTGTGAAAAGCCTGACTGACAAGGTCTGTGATCTTAAAGGCTGAAGCTGAGGAAAAAGGTCTTTATAATTCTTCACCACACATGTGTTAGGAGAGCCAGATAAGACTGATTATGTTTTTGTAGCTTTCTCTCATTTATTCATCACTCTTTTTCACCAGGGCTGTGACAAACTCAGTGCATGACAGATGCTAAACACACTTGGATTTTTCTGTATAAGATGAAACATTGTTTGAACACAGTAGAAAGCTGATATTTCCTAAACTTTAGAAGACAGCACACAGAAAATCAGTAGTATGGACTCTCCCGGAGTTAAAACCACACACATGCATCTGCATCCATCTTCTGGGGTCGTTTAGCCTGGAGGAGGCTGAGGGGAGACCTCATTGCTCTCTACATCTACCTGAAAGGAGGTTGTGGAGAGGAGGGTGCTGGGCTCTTCTCCCACATTTAAAAAGATAGAGCAAAGGAGGTAGAGATGTTTTTTTTCCTGGTATCTAAATTTTCTGGGATAATCTATGTTAGAAGGGTGTAGGATGGCTCATAAAGGGAAAGTATAATATATCTGGCTCAGTTACAGAACTACACAGTGCTCCCAGGTCATTGCTTGCAATATACAATATTCATAAAGAGGGTGATTAGGGGCATTGGACAGAAAACAGAGGACATAGTAGTCATTCAGCAACTACAGCAATGCGACATACCGCTTTGTATAGATGGATTTGCCATCCTTTATTTGGAGATTCTGGTAAACTCCAAACACCTTGAGAAAAATCAAATTGGTCCATGTTTGGAAAACTGGCTAAGAACTGTAGATCTGCTCTCATTTAGCAGCTCTTTTCCATGGTGGCCTTATAGTGGGCTATAAAGTGAGCATAAATGCAATTTATGTCCATTCCATGTAAAGCGGGATGAGTTCAAATGGTAATCCAGCCATGTATCATCACATTGCAGACTGGTAAATGGAATCCATTACGGGACCATGACTCTGTCCAAGATACTAAAGCATTACCATGTCTGAGAAATTGCTGGGAAGATTGTTTAATGTTTTTATTATTATTATTATTTCATACCTTCCCATTAGCTAAGACATCTTTTTTTTCTTTCTTTTTTTTTTTTTCCTCATTTGGTTGTGTTCTATTATATTCCTGCAGTAGCACTTTAGATTAACAGCCCTGTTAATTAATATGGAATCTAAGTGGAAAAGCTATAGAAGCACTTGTGACATTCACATTAATAATGGAGAGGTTCATCAAAATTAACGTTATTACAGTAAATACCAAGAAAATTAACTGTGATTAGCTCATTATTCTAAACTGTCCTCCTCTCTGCATTTGGCTCTTCTAGACAGTTGCATAGGATAGGTAAGCTGATGATTCAGGACTTGGAATCAAAAAGCAAACAGAAAGCATGATGAGCTGTGCTCAGTATTAGAGAAAGAATTCCACCATGGCTCAGGCTCATTTTACTACAATTATAAGGCTGTTGCATAAGACCTGGAAGCCTCCTTTCCTCATGTCTTTATCCAGTATATGTAGAAACTTTTGGTAATACCATAATAGAATTTTTGATGTATTAGTAAATGAGAAGAGACTCCAATGTAGGTAAAGTCTCTCTGTGTGTGGTGCCACAGTTGTATTAGGAAACTTCCTACATCAGTCAGCTTTGAGGCTAAATTCATCTGATGATGGTAGAAAATCATTTCAACATTTTTTACAGCTGGCCCTGGGCTCAAAACGCTTGTTTTAGGGAGGGGAACAGGGCAGTCAGCTCCTGTCTTGCTATTCCAGCTAAGAGCATGATCCATAACTGATGGAGGCCCCACCTGTGAAAATAGTGAAAGCACAATCTATGTACCTGGGATAACTGTGCCTCTATAAAAATATCCAAAGAGGTCAGAATGAGAATCCATGTTCTTTTCCTCCAGATGTACTATCACGTTTCATTTGAAGGAGAATTTACCTTTTCACAAATAAAGTCTCTATCACCCCTGCAATCCCAAACATCAGTAGCACAGCCATTTATGGTTTTCCTGAGCAGGATCACTTGTAATGGAAGCAAAATAATTACCTTTTTTTTTTTTTCCTCTTTTTTTCTCACTTCCAAAGAAATACATTAAGAAGAAAATCTTTCTTCCATCCTCTCCAGATCCAAAGATGACAGGGGTGAAGTATCAATTCATCAAAATACCTGAACTATTGTGTAATTAACTTGAACCAAACAAGAAAGAGATTTTTTCCTGTGGTTTTGTATTACAGTCAACGTAAGTATGAAAGGAAACAGTGTAAAGAGAATATGTGGTATGATGAAAGTTATTATTCTAGGAGATAATGAGATGTAAATTGCTACTTGGAACAATACATACAGGCCCAATTCCTTGATTTTTTTTTCCAAAGATAGAGGTATTTTTATGTATTAATGATAATTTTCAATTCTTGAACTCTTCGTGAATGAGATAAGTAAGAAAATGCCTTTTCTTTTCAGAGGAAGAAACTGAAGCAAAAAAAAAAAAATATCACATACAGAGCACCTTAGCAGACCAGATACTCATCACAATGTCACAGATTTCCTGATTTTCCATTGAAGTTCTGAAGTATGATGGCTTTTACATACTGTACCATTTGTCAGGCATTAAATACAGATATATAGTTGGGGCAATAGTCTGAATTCATTAATCAGCTTTCAGATCAAACTAAATAGTCAAGGAATTATCACTTTTGTCCTGTACATTAGCCTAGTGCTTAGGAAACCAGGCTGTAAATACCCAGATTCCTATTTGAAATGAGGAAGCGTGGCAAGAGATGTAGTTTAAGCAATTTCTGCATTTCAAAAGGGAGTTATACATCTGAGCTAGACATAGCCCTTCTTCTGACCTACAAGCACGATCTAGGGACTAAAACAATGGATTTTAACTCAGAAGACTTGCATACTTTTCCTGGCTCAGCCATGTGACAGCTGGAGACCTTGGACTTTATGGTGCTTTCCTAGGACAACTTTACCTCCTCCTCTTGCTTATCTCAAGCAGCTAATTCCACAGTCCTATGTTCCTCCTAGGTCTAGGTCTATCCCTATCCACATACCTCTGTCTTCTCTAACTGTCTGAAAGACCACATTTCTGTCAGAGACCTGAGATGCAGTCATTTTTATTTCAAACAGTTTTCAAGACTGACTGTTTATGCACAGCAAGACAGCTGCCTCTTCCTGAACACCCTTGATCCTGTGCAGGAAGAATTAAAATAGTGCAGCCAGGCATCCTGCAACAGCCATAAGCAAACGCGTTGCTTCTGCTTGGCCTTGGTGCAATTTGATGCCAATGTCACGGTTGGACTCAATGATCCAGTGGGTCTCTTCCAACCTGGTTATTCTATGATTCTATGATTCTATGATCGTTGGTCCTCTCTTCTTAATGGCTAAAAAAGATCTTCCCCAGTTATTCTGCTGGTGTCCTCTTATTCAGAAGCAGCAAGGCTAACTTCACTGGGAATTGCTCTAATGAGCTGTAGCACATAAGTTACCTGGGCTTGCTGGCTCCCTAATTTGTGCAGTAAGAAAGCTGGGATAAAATACTCCCCGCACTTGCATGTTTTGTGATGTAGTGTTTGCAAAGTGCTTTATGATCTGTGGTGCTGCACTGCCACTGTTCTTGGAAAGTGCTGCCACAAACAGAAAATGGCACTTTTCTCTTCCAGTCACTTGGGCACAAGATAATAGCTGCAACTGTGTCTTTGAGTGTGCAGAGCATAATTCCACAACCCTCCCATTTAGGTTAATAAGTGCCAGTTGTTGCTTGAAAAGAGCTTTGCCTTCACGTTTCTTTGGCTTCTCTTACCTGTCTGAAAATATTTCCTAGCTGCCAGTCTAAAATCCGGATCTCAGCAAAGTATATATAATAATCATTGATATCATGATGATCCAAACAGGACTTTCAGCTCAATATTGAACTGAAATTCCTTTTTCTGGCATCCATGCCGTGGATGAAAGGGTTCATTTCTGGAGGACTGAGAAATTTTCTAATCTTGCAAAGGAAGAGATGAACTTCTTACTTTAAAATAAATGCTCTACAGCATTGTCCTCTGGACATTTGCCATTCTCTCTGCTACATACCGATGGTTAACTACATGAAAGAATATACTCGTTTTCCTTGCTACTCCAGACACAGGGCTGGTAGGAAAACAAACATAGAATCATAGAATCATAGAATCATAGAATCAGCAGGTTGGAAGAGACCCACCGGATGGGTCATGATTATGCAGAAAATAAATAAAAAACCAAAACAAAAACCTAAAAGGTTACTCTGTCCTGAAGTCTGATTAAAACAGGAAGGAGAAAATCTGTCCCTGTAGCAGTTACACATTTCAGGTTCAAGCTCTGGTGAAATAAATAAGGTTTTTTTTTAAAAAAAAATCAATTCCGAGTGGATCTTAAATGTCTGAGTTTCCAAAACCAAATTGTAGAAAACGTCTTGGCACTTAAATCATGGCAGAGAATTCCAGAGGTAGGAGGCATTCCTTTTTGACATGGGTCAGTCTTTTCATTCAGACTCGGTTGAGGGTTTTTTTATAAATAAAAAAAAAAAAAATAAGAGAAACCAAAAGGAATGAAAGATCGAAACATTCTGCTTTAAATGCTTCAAATAGAATATTTTTACACCATTTTCACATTTCATTTCAATTTTTTTCAATCATTTATTTCAATCATTTATTGTCAAAATTTATTTCAATCAAATCTCTCTGGGTTCTGAAGTTAAAGGCAGCATGTTTCAGTGAAGTGGTTTGCATATAACAACATTCTCCAATGGAATAAAGTCCTTATCACTTATCTTTGAAGACAAATCATTACCATAAGATAACTGATGGCCAACACTGGGGACATGGGCAGATTTCTCCAGTTGAAGTCTTAAGTCCCTACAGTAAGAACCACAGTGTTGGGTGTTGTGAGCTCTGGCTGTGATCGCTCTCCTATATAACATTTTGGTTACATCAAGAACTGACCAGTGATTTAGCCACCCTGGAACAATGCAGTGGTGTTATTTCAAGCTGGTGAACAGAATGGGATTTTTTGATCATAAGAGTTGTTTGAGGGATCTTTATGGCTGAAATAAGGTTTGCTTCATCTCAGAGTAATTCAGGAAAAAACACCTTACCAGGATGCATAACAGTTCTCTTGCTCACTGACAAAGAGAAACACATCAAGATTTTTCCCCTTATTTCAGAGGATAAGAAATAGCAATGCCTTTACCAATAAAACAGAAACCACTAATTACTCAACTTGTGACAGCCAGTTGTTGATAGTAACTTCTAACCTTCTAACAATAGGTTAGGAGTAAAATTTGGTAGTCATGGTGATGATGTCCACGTAGATAAATGAATACCACGCTCTTGTTACTAATATAAATCCTTTAAAACAGTCTTTGCTTTGAACAAGGTGGAAGAAATAAACAGATCTGGCTGACAAAATCAGAAAATAAATCAATCAGCCACAATGGCTCTTCAGTGTCCTTTGCCAATGGTGCATAAAACAAAGTGTTGTCCTGAAGTTGTCCTGAAGGGAGCTGATCAAGGTTTTCTTGGCATCAGTTTGTCTTGCAGAACATTATTGTCCCACTGTAGATGAATGTTACTCCAGCAGTACAAACTATAACTTCAACCGCAAGCATGGACTGAGCTTTTAATTATCTTCCTGTAATTTTTCCTATTCATTTCCCTTTGCACGCATCATTTCATTAGGATTTATCCAGGAGATCAGAAGATTATGACAGAAGAAGAAACAGCTTTAGGATTGCTACCTCGAGATGTTCTACACCTGTGGCTCTGTGCTGCTCTGCCAGCTCTGCTAAAGGGGTAGTCAAAAAATTCTGGCAATGGAGAGAAGCAAAGATTAATCTGCAACTAAGTCTGGAGTTAGGATATGGGTCAGTTTATGGATTATATGTGGTTTTGTTTGCTAATGTGATCTGGTAAAGAATTTACAATCTTTTGCTCAAAGGATGAGTCTCTAGTGAGGAAAGTTTCTTGTGTTTTGTTCCTGGCCATGCCTTTCCATTTGGTAATATTCACAGTTTGTCCCCAGAATGGCCATCGGACTATCAGATGGCTTTGGAAGAGCTCATTTTTGCTGCTATATGAATTTTCTACTCCCAGTTATGCCCCATGATTCCTCCACTGCCTGTAACAGCCCAAGAGAATGCATGTTTATAAGATGGTTTCAGGACAGAGATACCAGAGCCGGCTCTGGTACGGTTTATTACATGCTTACCTCGTACAGCTCTGTAACTGTGTTGCTGTATGATATATACTATGCAACAGATAGAATGTAGTCTGGGAGAAAACATCATATTTCATAAATAACCTGCTCTGGATTTTACTGGCACCTCTTATATGTTTATACATACATATATATGTGTGTGTTTATTTAACAAACAAACTAATAGTTCTTCCTTCTGATTTAAGCACAGCTTTATTATTACACATGAATGACTAGAGTTGCCAGTAATTTTATGGAAGAAGATTCATCATCTTGACAGCTGTGGTACGAAGGGTTTTCCCACAGAAGTATGGAACAGGATAAAAAGTCCATGTTTTGTAACCTGTCCTGAAATTTTCTTTTTAACACCCAAATAGCAGCCACAAGCCACACAGCTGGAAAGGATTCATCACACATTCATCAGTCATCAGCTGCCAACAATGGGATTCCAACCTCCCAGGTGCTGTTACTCACAGGTGATGGGAACAACACCCTGAGGCAGCAGAGTTGCTGGCTCAGTGCTAGCAAGTGTTCATGGGTCAGCCCTAGGTTTAGACTTCCGAGCACTGGCTTGCCCTCTCAGCATTGCTGACATTTTGCATGTTATTGCCTTCACTCCCTGGCTGGAAGATGTTAATGATGATATTTCCTCCTGTCTGTTTTGACAGAGAGATGATGCAGAGGAGCTGCTACAGGGACTACCTGAGATTTTAAGGGCATGAAGTCAAGCTGAGCTGTGGCCTTGAGATGTAGTTGATCCCTTTTTCTTCTCCTCTGTCCTCTGTCAGCCTCTTGGGAGGGTAGGACATGGGGATGCTGACTAGAGAAACCGCAGGTCATCTCTAGGCAAAGCTTCTTATCTTTCAACTTTTTTTTTTTACTGAAAGTGTCTTCCAGGTATGTCTTTTGTGATTTTTTTTTGATGTATCTTTTGATAACACTTGTTTTCCTGTTGGTGTGAACAGTACTTTGACCTTAGCTGTGGTCTGCTGGCATCAGTCAGAAGCTGAGCCAGAGAGCAGACCCTTGCTCCCGTCAGTGCCTTATTCCTCTTGCTGTGCCTCTGTCTACATCGATTCACAATCTGCCCATCTCTGCTTCAGAACAGGCAGAGCTGCAGCAAATCTCTGGTTTTGCCTGTGGCTGTATTCCTGCAGGCTGTGATCATCTCAGATCACACACACGCAAAGGTCGGGCGGTGGGGCACCAAACCCTCCCAAAGCCCAGGGATGCTGCAAGTGTCCGCAGTGACAGATCAGCAGGACAGTCCCGTTGCCACAGCAGGACACACAGGGGACCTGTACTGCTGGATATTTTTCTGATGAGAGATAAAAGCCAACTCCTTGCTGCTACTGAACGTTGCAAATCCCACACGGTTTCTTTCATCAAAGAAGAGCTGTAGAAGAAATTCATACGTCCCAGTTGTATTTACCAGCTTTTCTTTGCTAGACGAGTTTATGAAAAGGCAAAGCCTTTATGTGGTGTGATTACAGTGCAGAGAGGGAGGCTGGAGTCCTCTCTTCTACCCTACATCTCAGCTTAGGCAATTAACTGCCCTGTTTAAAGCGTTAGCACATATAAATCCACTTTTTTTGCAGATTATTTCCAAAGTTGCAATGCCAAAACTCTGGATAGAAACGTTTTGGCAGCTGATTCAGAGGCTAAAAAGAGGCTCTTTGGAAGGTTTGCCCAAGGTGAAAATGGAGCTAGTGAAGTTACTCCCGGCGGTAAGCTCTGATATCAATTAATTAGCCATTGGAGGGAGACAAAGAGCTGCGTTTCTTGCATGTCATAGAATCATAGAATAACCAGATTGGAAGAGACCCACCGGATCATCGAGTCCAACCATTCCTATCAAACACTAAACCATCTCAGGATGGCTCTGAAGAGGCAGTTATACAATATTACCCAGTTGCTCAATCCAGGTGTCTTTTTATTTAGCAGGGGGCAAAGTGACTTCTGAGCGACTCCTGCCACCAGGGGGATGAGACACCTGCAGGGCTGCTCCCTGTTTTAGGGGATGCAGAAGAAACACCAACTAATACACACACCCTGCCCACAGAAATGTGAAATAAGGCCAGCTCTAGATGCACAGGGCTTGCTTTTGCTCTCTACATTGGTTTGGTTAACCATGGAACAAAACATTCCTAAAAGAGGAGGCAGGAGTTCCATAATCCATAGAGAAATTGAAACCTTATCTTACATCATTGGAAATCTTTGATTTTCTCAGACTATTAACAGTCAAGGGCACTCAGATATTAGCCTGTGCTGCTTAGCTGAGGTTGCCATCACATGAAGTTTGCCAAGGCAGGCAATATATTAAAAGGCAGGTGTATCAGGCACAAACAGAGCTAATGTGGTTATAAATCTCTTGAACAAAAGCGCATGCATTTAGCCCACAACATCAGTAGTGAGATTCACGTCTGTCTGCACACATACACAGGCATGTCTTTTAACCACTATTATCTCATCATTTTCTAAACTTATTTTCCCAAGGATTCATTTGACTACTGACGTGCGGTACAAGGCAAGGGACTCATATAGACTCATAATGTTTCTTTCTATCAAATCTGTGAAACCATCTGAGGAAGAAGTGTGGGGCAGGGGAGGATAAACAAATCTTGCCAAAATTTGAGACCAGATATGTAAGCATTAAACTCCAAATCTTTCTGCCATTGTATTTTAGTGATTTAATTCACCACAAGAAAGAAAAATGTTAAGAAGGAGGAGATATACGAAGCTGAGCACATTGGAAAGTAATATAGAAGGGATGGGGGCAATATAACTTTTCATATTCTTGACAAGGTAACTTGTAGAGTTTGCAAAATGCCCCTCTATTCCTGTCTGTGCCCTCCCTTTAATACTGAGAAAAGGGGCAGAGCACTCAAGCAGGTTCCACCTGAGGATTCATGGAAGTAGTCTCATTGCTGGAAGAGTAGCAAGCATTGCATTTAAAATTGCTCTCAGTAGCAAACCCCTGTATTAAAATAATCACACAGGACTTGAGCTAAATGAGCAAAATGAAGAGGAAAAGCAATAAATCTTCTTTATACAAAGACTTTACATAATGTTCAAACGATATTGTATGCAAAATTTTAATGAGAAAAATAATATTTCTGTTGTAAAACAGCAGCACAAATATTCGAGCAAGTAAGAAAAGGACTTTTCCAGGTCTAGGATTGGTTTCTGCTGAACAAATGTGTCTGAAAATATTTCAAGCACCTTTTTCCACTTGTGAAACACAGGCAAGGCATCTTGAAGCCAGGCTCTGAACTGGCAGAGGCCAGGACAGCTTTCTTGACTTTGGGGGAGAATTTGATTTCCACCACTTGAAACTGTTATTGGCAAAAAAATAGTTTGAACAGTGAATGCCAACAGGCAGCAAATAGTTGGGTGTACAGCTGTGAGGACGAGAATGACCAAAACTGAACTTTTGGAATGACTATGTACTGTAGTCACCATTCTGCATGCAGAGTATTTAGGCTGGGAAGACGGTGAAGTTGCAGGGATTGGAAAAAGAGGAGGCTGTTTAAAAAAAGGGTTCCCAAAAAGAAGTTGGTTTTCCCCAGAAGGGGGAAGTAGAGCCTGAAAGAAGAGGGGGAATATTCCGCTGAAGGAAATATGTGGAACGTGAAAAATATCATGGAGATCAGGAAGATGAATGCTGGGGGTCAGTCAGTGACCTTGGCTGGTAATGTCACCTCATTGTAGGGAAGATGAGACCTGGTGAATGCTGTATTGGGGTTGAGCAAGCATAGTAGTGTATGTGTGAGATAATCAAGTAAGGTAAAGCTGTTATCTCACTTGTTCTTAAGTAAATGCCAGTATCCAGGTTCACTGTGGATGTGGTTTACTCTGTCTCACCCATGTCAAAGACCCTATTCCAATCAGGCATCATGATTTCATTGTCCTTTTTATATCTTAGCAAAGTTGCTTTCCCTCCAGAAAAGGGATGAGCCTACATGATAAGCAATTCACAGCACAATTTTGAACTACACAGTCAATCAGAAACACACCAGTGAAGTCTTTTCCTTTCTTTATGTGTCCTCTTTGGGCAGTTTCACTCTGATGCAATTCAGTGAAAATCAAAGTAAGTACAACCCCACGCAGGGAAAATTGCATTTGAAGGTTTCCCAGAGACTCAGTGGTGACCAGCACTGAGAGATTACTTTATCAGCCTTGAAAGAAATATTCATCACCGGTTTGGCAGCGTTGTCATTCAAGTGGCAGGAAGAATTCTGTTTTCTATTCAGCAGGTGCTAATACAGTTATATCAAATCCTAAGCATGGGAGAAAATAACACACACGTACATATACATGCACAGTGCTCCTGTCCTTTCCCCACCACCTCTTCAAAGCTGAGTAGCTGAAGGCATCTGACCTGAAAAGTGACAGCCAAGCTGTTATTTCATGCCCTGTAAATATGTGCCAGATGATTGCATCTTCCCCTCAGGCAGAAGGATGGAGAATACCAGGTCCTTACTTGCTAACAAACCTTGGGACTCAGAGTGCTTCTCCTTTTAAACACCAAATATGCTGCTTTGTAACTGGGAGACTTTTTACGGCTTCTCTTTAGTCCTTCTAGTAATGTGACTTTAGACTCTGCACAGTGTCACTACTGGAAAGAGCTCGAGATGGATGCACAAAAGGAAATGCCACTTAAAGGGACATCTGCTCTTTTCAGATACCTAGCCCTTGATTTGTCAACAAAATGGGAGCTTGTTGGAGAAGAAAAAGTTTTTCTTGCAGACAAAGGGACGTTTTTGTGAATGAGATACCAACACAGTGGATATTGGGAGCCCAAGCTGTTTGGGGTTTTGACTCATGAATAGGATGATGGATGGAAAGTAACACTCAAGCTTAAACCCCACTGTTTCTCATGTCAAGTTTTGATGGACTGTACACAACTCCCCCATTACATTTTCTTGTTGCTGACTTATTTCTGAAGGAACTACTCCACACTCTGTGTATTCATACTGCTTTTCCTGTTGAAAATATCAGCATCATTGATATCTTGAGCAGGAAACCGAGTCCCATGAAAATTTTGAAAGCCTCTACCCCTGTGGGTGAAAAAGACTTAAGCAAGGCCAGAAATTAATATAATAGAGTTGAAGAAATTGCAAGTGGAGGATTCATACAGGACAAGCAGGAATGGCCTCAAGCTCCACCAGGGGAGATTTAGGCTGGACATTAGGAAAAAATTCTTCACAGAAAGGGTCATTGGGCACTGGCAGAGGCTGCCCAGGGAGGGGGTTGAGTCACCTTCACTGGAGGGGTTTAAGGGACGGATGGACGAGGTGCTAAGGGACATGGTTTAGTGTTTGATAGGAATGGTTGGACTCAATGATCCGGTGGGTCTCTTCCAACCTGGTTATTCTATGATTCTATGATTCTATGATATAATGGTTTTCTACTGGTGTATATCTCTGTCAGATGACCCCAATCCACTTATCTCCATATCTTCTTGGTAACGTTATCCAGAGTCAGGGAAAGCAGGTTAGTTTTCCTACCCTCTTTGTATTGTACTCATAGTTGATACTTTTGTCATTTGTGTCTGCTTGCAAAATTGTCCACGAATCTAATTTATAATGATTGACTTTATTTCATCAAAAATCAGAGTGTAAATTTATTCTATCAAAACTACCTGTCCTAGAGCAGAATGCTTGTGCATTTGACTGCAACATTCAAAGTTTTCATTCAATTGGTTATCTGTAGCAATCATTTGCTATTATTGCACATTGTTAAAATATAGAAATCTAAGATGAAGATTAAAGGAATAAATCTGAAAACACACACATTTTCTATATCAGTGTAATTTCACAAGAACTGGTTCTTAGAGTTTTTAATAAAATATTTTTAATAATTTTTACTATTAAAATGTTGAGGAGAGAGGGAAGCAAAAATCAAGAAAATGTCAGTTATATCTAAAATATACAAAGATGTATCACTTTTTTTGAAATTGCATTCCATCAAAGCATGCGTTTTAGGAACGATGACATCTTCTAGATGCATTAGTATGTCTCTGTTCTTCTGTATTGCTCTTTCACCTTTCTGAAAGAGAGATACTTTCTGCATTTCTGATTGCATTTTACCACTTCAGATGGGCATAATATGATTTGACAAGTTGTCCCTGAGCTGACTTCCATGCACGCTAAATGATCTTCGCAGGAGATGACATTCAACAACATAGATAACCTTAGCACAAATCAAGAGACGTGGCCAGATTCTCCAAAAATACAAATCAGTGTAGATGCATTGAAGAAAAAATATCTAAATCAATTTATAACAGCAATGAAGCTGCTTGGTACAGTGTCAAGTATGTTAAATTATAATTTCCTTGAATTATTTGCTGTAGCTTAAGAAAATTAATTTATTTGTGTTCACAGTGAGTATCTTTTCAGGAATGACTCTGTGCCTTAAATAAAATATTTATAAAATGTCTAGGAGAGTCTCATCATATTCTAGGTGTATAAAGTAGAGAGCGTTTAGACATTGTGAGCTAGCCAGTAATACTCCAACACAATCTGTGTTTGCCTCCTGAAGTGACTAATATCACTAGCTAAGCTTAAGTGTAGCGATGGAATTAGCTTTTTTTAAGCTGTGAACTGTGATGGGGCAGTAGAATGACCCTATTCTGTCACTTCTTCCATATTCTGTTTAGAATTGCACCTACCTAGGGACTCTGGGACATGAAGAGCATTATGGAGTTTACATGAAAATCAGTTTTCTTCAATGAAGAAAAGGAAAAATGTTCAAAAAAAATCTCTAAACTATCTGAGAAAAACAACTGCTGTAAAACTTTAGGGCAGGATCTAAGCTGTGGGCAGATGAATGATAAGATAGATAAGAAGTACGTGAAAAAAACAATTCCAGCCAGGGAATTCCCTTTAACTTGATATTGATAGTATTATTGTCAGGAAAATAACAAAAAGAAAAGTCATAAACACAGAGCTAAGAAGCATATCCCCCAGAGCTAGAAGGCTGCTTCCTTTCAGACTTCTCTAAATAGCCTCTGAGATCAGAATATGATTTGAATTCTAAACAACTTTTAGGTAGGTAGAGAAATTCAAACCACCTCTTGCTTCAAATGAGCAGAATGCTGTCAGAAGTGGAACGCCAGTTGGGGTCAGAAAGCAGATAAAATCATTAGGTTTAGCCCATAGAAGTCAAATCTCATGGTCAATTAAGTCCACTGGCTTTGCCTCTGCAAAGCATTTTCAGCTGATTACATCAGGCCAAGAAATGCCTAGTGGTGCAACTCGAGGTGCTCAGGGATACAATTTAGTAGTGGACAGGTAGAGTTGGACTTGTTGATCTCAAAGGTCTTTTCCAAACTAACAATTCTATGATTATATGACTCTATGATTATCTAGGTTTTCAAGCTGCAGATACCTTGAGAATAAAGGGATAAAATTTTAACTCTGTTTTCAGAAACAGGAACTGTGAAGAAAGGTAAATAATATGAAAAATAAAGTATTTGCAAGCCAGATGATTATACAAGAGGAAAAGTAGAGAGTGGAAAGCTGCTATTGTATTTTAACTGGAGCTGCACATACTGGCTTCATTCCAGGTGTAAAGAATACCTGAAAAATTGGAAATTTCCCAAGAAGAAGAGCTCTACCTAGTGACCAAGAATCTTAGAATCATTTAGTGTGGAAAAAGATCATGGAGTCCAACCTTAAAGCTGACACTGTCAACTTCACTGCTAAACCATGTCTCTAGGCACCACATCTGCAGGTCTTTCAAGCACCTCTAGGGATTGCAACTCAGCCACTTTCCTGGGCAGCCTGACCCCTACCTCACTACAACCTCCTTTCAGGTAGCTCTTAAGAGCAATAACATCTCCCTGGAGAAATGAAGAAGAAGGCTGGATTGTTTGGGGTCTTCAGAAATGTTTTACTCCAACAAAACAGAACTTTTTTTTCTGTTTCTGTTTGAGATATTATTTCTCTATAGGAAAAAAACCCAAACAGTAAGGTGAGGAAGTGATGACTTCAAAGTTAATAAATAAAGATTCACAAATTTTAAAAACAGACTGTGTCACATTCTTAGAAGCTAACTCTTTCTTCTTTAACTAGAAAACTGAACTGAGTCAAAGTACCTTAATTTCAGTAGAATCAAAAATATTCACATGGAATGACTGTGGTTCCATCACATTTTCTATGACTAGCTTTACTAGTAATACACATTAGATCCAGAAGTTGTCATATATATTGACAGCTTTCAGAAGTGTTGTCTTTAAAGGAGATAAAGGATATTTAGCTATTTTTGAAAGGTACTGGATACAGCTGTTTTTCTGTAGCTAAGTTAATACCCTTTGCATCGCGTGTCACTGATGCGTGTACTTGGGTATCAGTGTTACATGCATAATGAGACATATGCAAAAATATTGCAAAATATTAATAAAGCCTCTGAATTTTGCATTGTGAGTGGAATATTCCAGCATTCGTGGTATAAACCCAGCATACAGCAGTGACTTATTCCCAGGCAGAACTACTTTGGCAGTCTTATCCTTTATGTTTTTATCTTTCATTGAGATTGCGTATTGCATTCTCATTCTGCACTGACTATTTTTTAACTTGTAATTCAAACTGAAATAAAGAGTCTTTAATTCAGTGGCATGGCCAAATTTTGTAAGTGCCACACGTATTTGAGAGGAAGACTCACTGAAAAAGCCACTAGTTCAGAATGAAAAAGAATTTTCCACTTTTTAAAGTGCTCCTTGCTATCCTTCAGGCCCAGTTCAAGTCTTTACTTCATACTAGCTCTTAGAAGTCATTAAAAACAGCTTTATGAAACAATTTGGTCACATTCATTTCAGCGAGTCATAAAACCCAGACATTTCATTCTAGTGGAATTTAGAAGTCCATTGCTTTTCTGGAAAACTACCTTCTGCATAGATATTTGGAGGCCAACTGAGTTTTATTTCATCCTTATGTACTACATAGCAAAAGAAGCCAAATGTAGACCATGAGCTAAAACAATAAGAAAAAACTGTATTTTGAGACCAGCAGAATGAAATTCCTAGGAAAATGCAGTTTATATGGTGTTACAATTTGGGAGAACAGCCTAAAGTAAGGGCAGAAATAAGATGAATTTACATTCCCTTTAGGTCAAATCCATGTCAACGTGCACTGAGCAGCAAAAAGGCCCTGAGCTATAAATTAGAGCAACAGCTGGTTTTAGCCTGTAACACCTCATGTTAAGCCACCTGCAGACTTTCACAAAACGCAAGATGTCTGAACAACTATTTCAGAAGAGTTTACATTCATATTTTGCCAGGGAATACGCACCCAGATCCCCAAAAATTCTCTTTCAGGTACAAATTTGGCCCCACTGAGCCATTACTAGTTATGCATTTCTCCCCCCACTGAAATTAAGGAGCACAATTGCCTCACCTAATACGTATTGTTTGCTTCTGATCAGCCACACAAAGATTATTAGAGAAAGTCACAGGCTTGCTTAAGCAGAAATCAAGAAGCAGGGTTAAAATTTCTGCATATCAAAGCAGTTCTGCTTCTTGTTTATCCGAACACAACCTGCTCTGACACCTGGAAATATTGACCCATGGAAAACTCCATACAGCTGCTCCCTCAGACTTACTTTCCATACTTTATTGCAGCTTTTTTACATATTCATTTCCTAAGCATCTCTTAACCACACTCCCTACCACGTTAGGATATAACTCTTATTAGCTACCCAGAACGCTTTTGTTATGCTTACCTCAGCACTTATGCTTCTTGGCCTTGTGGTTCCTACAACCTGACTTCACATCTGTAAATAATGGTAAAAAACAACCTACACTTTCTAACTGAGCAAAAATATTGTGTCTTTGTTTTCCTTTTCTAAACAGATACTCACTGTAGGCTGTGAAGCTAGTAGGATAGCACCTATGTATCCGACCCACAATACAATTTTTTTTCTGTGAAGCAAACAACATGCATCTACATTTTGCCTGCTTGTGTTTCATTAAGCAAAAACATCTTGGGGAGATCAATAAAACCTCAGCTCATGTCCCATGGTGTAGTCCACATGTCAATGAGTGATTTGAAAGATATGTGTAAGAGAAAATATCTTTGCATCTTCCCTGGGATGATACAGACAGTTTGGGGCAATCCATCATATTGCCAAGGTCAGTAGTAGTCCTGTCAACAGCAGCCCCTTCAAGAATTGTTTCACATCAAGGTAGACTATGTGGGTTTTTTTCCCTGCTGCAATATCTCACAGATTCTCAGTCTACATCTTAAGACAGAGAAAGGAAATTTTCCCCGTTTGAAACCTGCTGAAATGCTGACACTCTGACTAGTCTGAAGTCATGTGGCCTGGCCAGACTGAGAATACGTAGCTAAACATGACTTAGCTCAGAGCTGCAACATCAAGGAGATGTTAATTTTGGGCTGTGGTGTTTTTTAGGATCTGATAGTGTTGATGCAGTGGGTACTTAGATGCTACATCGATACCACAAGCAGAGGGGAGCGATTGAGCAGATCTGGAATGACAGCACATGATGCATCTAGGAATCAACAGTAATTCAGTGAAAGCCATTTGTATATATCACCCCAGAATTGAGATTATGGTATTGAGCTGCCCTGAAGTTCAAAACTGGGACCAAAAGGGTGCATTGCAGCTCTAATTACACTACAAAGGTTTCCTTTCAGGGTACTCATAGGTATAGTAAAATCAAGGAATATTTAGGGAGTGGAAGAGTTTTAATACTAGGTCATAGAGCTTTCACAGGCTCTAATTTTATTCTGAATAGTAGACATTGTTTCCAGGAGACACTTGCTTAACACCTGAGAAGCATAATATTAATCACTTCTCCCCAGTTCTAGTTTTCAGTGTACTCTTGAGTAAAGCAAGTGACCAGGAACAGTATTTTATAGTGTCAAAAAATTAAGCATCCCTGATTCAGTTTCTGGTAGCTTTCCAAATCACAACCACTAGCAGAAGGTATTACTATCTGTCCTGATCGTCCCTTCTCCCAGCTTTGTTCTTCCTAAAGTCTGAGGTTTTATTGATATATTGAATAAAATGACACGCACAGAATCCAGACTCCTCAATCTCATGCATGTGTATATATTCATACATGCACAAAGCATGACTGACCAGCCCTAAAAGTCACTGAGAAAAGAAAAGAGTAGCAAAGATAATGTAATCAGTCTCTGACATCCTGAAGTTATTGGCAAAAATCAAGGGGAAAATTAAACAAGCCACTTAATAAGTAGGCTCCATCATGTCTTGCGGACTTGAAAGTCTTACAGTGATTTAGATATGAAATTTGTGTCTGCTTTAGTCCTTCCTTTCTGCATCTATCTTGACAGGTCTTCGTAGCTGAAAATCTCATTAATGTGAGTGACAGGACAGGGAGGGCTCATGGCTGGCTTATTGGGCTCTGCTCTTTGAAAGTCCCTCTTCACCAAACATTGTCTTTGTGCCCTCTGACAGTAAAACTGAGACGAGGAATATCCTTTCCTGCTTCATCCATCCTCCTAGCTCCTCTGAGGCCATTCAGCTGAGCACTTCTCCCTGTCTGGCTTCTAGGAGGCTCCCCACAATGTCATTTAGGATATGTCAAAAACTCTTTTCATCACAGCTCTGGTGTGTTGCTCCTCTGGCACCTTTTTGAGGTAAATCGGTGCTAATCATGACCAATGAACCAAGGGGCAGTGGAAATACCTGGACTAGAGCTGTTAATTTAAACTACCTGTCCTGCACTCACTTTCCTACTTCTCAGCTATTTTCTGTCCTGACATTGCCCTTCTCTAGCTGATTAACTCTGCTTGATCCCCGTACTTAACTTGTTTCGGTTGCTCATTCAAAGTTGTGGATGTCCCCGAGTCCTGAGGGATACAGGGAAGATGCCAGGGAGCTGAGTGGAGCGCACTAATGCTTTAGCACATTATCTTCCCTGCACTGAACAGCAGACATTGATCTCTTCTCCATTTGCAGCATCTTTGCGAAAAGTCTTGTTCCCAAGCCCATGGACACCAAAAACCAACACTTTGATTAGGTGTCCAGGCTCAGATTCTTAAGAAGGTGGACAGAACATTTTCCTACTGATTTTCATTTGTAACTGGGTGCCCGTGCACCTGCAAAGCTCTGAGTTTATATAGCATAGTGGAGTCTCACAGAAAACAAAACAAATCTCACCTCTTCATCACAAATAAGTCAGCACTAATCTTCCCATCAACTGTGTATCAACTTACAAAGTCAGACATGAAATATTCTTAGGTTTTTTTTCTGCCTGAAGAGGGACAGGTTTTATACATCTATTTTTTATTTATTTCATAGGAATTTTGCTTTTTTTAAGTATACAAATTAATACATATGCATGTATAAATATATGTATATGCAGATCCTCAAGCTCTTAGTATTTGTGCACACATTTTTTTTTAAATTGCAGTCATGCTAAACAAAATCCCTCCAGGGCTTTTCTTGCCACTCTTTTTTACATGTTTGACAGTTTCTCAGGGAATTAGTTTTAGTGCATTATTGGATATGTGTTTTAAATAATTAAATTTGACAATTATGTGAGAGAAATCTCAGGCAAAAAGAACTGAAATCACTGAATGCTAAAAAAACAGTGGGAAGCTTCTTTTTCTTTCTTGCTAAGATACTTCATCCCTCCTTTTGTCTCTGTATTCTATCTCATTAAATGCCATTGCTCATCATGATGATATGTAGAATCTCATCTCAGCAGGTACATTTCATTTATTGAAACATTTGAGAACAACTTTATTAAAGATTCAAGATGCTAATCCAAGATGACACAGTGCATAGCAGCTTGTAACATGGAAAGCTTTACAGAATTAAACAACATTCAATAGCAGGCAGCATCCAGTGTGAATTACAGGAAGGAGCGGTGCTAAGCTGATCCATGGTGAATAAATTAAAAATGTTCAGTCACATGGTCAGCAGCGAGACAGGCAGAAGCAGGAATGTGCAGACAAAAAGCAAGAAAATTTGTTTGGGAAAAGGTGGGGAGGGAAAGAGAAATAAAGAAAAAAAATTTGTAGGTTACAGAACATACAGATAAAGCTGTGGGGTTCAGGAAGAAATTTTATCTGGGAAGGCAAGGGAGTTCTACTGCTTTACATTTTTCTGTCTGACTGAAGGTCATTATGAAAGGTGCAAATTACCCCATTTAGATGTAAGTGTTGGCACCTACTAGCAATGATTCTCTGACATTCTCCTCCAGTGAAGGACCTGGCCCCCTCAAATTGCAAGACCTCTGCTCATCTAAAGCTCTTAAGTAAGTTCATTGCTTAATGCAACAAAATGTGAACACCAACAAATGAGTATCAGCAAAGAAAACATGCAAAATAGCTGGGGACAAATATAATGAATAATATTATTTGTAAAGAATATCATTTAGCTGGAGCCAGAACTGAGTAGTGAGTAAACAGATTTGCAAATAACACAAGTGAAATACACTAAGAACACACATAGACAAAACATTAGTAAGCCAGCTGAAACTTTATTCCCATATCAGGTTTGTGGGGTTTTTTATAAATGCTCTTAAAAAAAACCCAAAAAACCAACCAAAACCAGGGAAGTCCACAAGAACTATTTAATTGCCAATTAGGGATTTCTCAAGTTTTTGTTTACTGTAGGAAAACTACCTTCAAAGGATGCTCAGCAAAACAAACCGCACTAATACTGCTTTCTGACCTTTTGAAAATAATCCTTGTGAAGTATTTTTAAGAAGCCTGTTAACTGAAAATAGAAAATTTTGAAAAATACTGAATAAAAATATTTCCACATTCCTGCAGAAACAGGGAAACTTCCACATCCCGTTCATGTTATTGGCGTTTGTGCTTTGCGTTTCCAATAGTGAAGACTCCATTTCATCCCTCAAATTTCCTAGGATAGGCAATCACACTTCTCCAGTATGAAAGAAAAAGTGTCAGCACACTTTGTGTAGTAAATAAGGTTCTGGCATTCTCAAACTTCACCTCCCTTCACCCCAGCAAGCCACTCCATAAATCCAAAGATTCCCCAGCACCATATGATCTTCCAGAGTATAACCTTCCAGTGTTTCTACCAAGATTTTCCAGCATAAATTACAACTTTTTCCTTTTGATTTTATTTCTTTTCCAGCCATTTCTTTTACAGAGCCACCACCTTTTGCAGATAGGGAAAGAACACTAAATAAGGAAGAAAAAGCATAGGTTAAAGGGGAGGGAAGCAAGTGAGTGTGGCCCAATGTGACTTTGTAAGTTTAAACATCTGGATGCTTTTCACAGTTTTGCTTGTGGGCTTCCTCTGCTTGTTTTCACTTGTTCTTGTGTTTAGCCTGAAGATCTTTAAGCCAAACACTTTCCTTCAAGCCTTGCTCATGTCCTGCATAGTACAGCAGATTCTGACATCCTTTAGATGCATTCAGTAAGGAAAACTGTTATTAATAGTGTTGGTACTTACTCAACAGATGTGTGTAGAACGTGATGGCTGCTATCTTCACCACAGAAAATTTCTGCTTAAAATATTTTCTTAGGAATACAAGTCCTAATGTAGGACATGGTCCTACAATGACAGGTACTTATCCTGTTTTCTAGTTCACTAATAAGCTGACATCGAACTTTATGATGCAAATACCCACCCTTACGGTTCTGAACTGAGAACATGAAGAAGCCTCGTGGTTGCTAACCAGTGAACCATGGCCATAGCCACACTGAGCATAGGTGTTCATGGGAGGTGAAGAATTCCAGTGAGCCCTATACTGCACCCTCAGCTCACAGCAAAGCAGAAGTGAGCCACCTCAGATTCATATTTGAGCTGGAGAATATAAATGGTCAGTCTTCAAGGAGGTTGTTTTTGAGGACACCCAGATGAACTCAAGTAGTCTACAAGTTTTGGCCCAAGTTCATAATGAAATACCCCACTTGACAGAAGATTTTAATAAACTTAGGAGTATGCAAAAACTTCACTTTTTCTGTACTCATTTAACATCATTGTTAGATGCAAAGGTAACAAAATGACATGAGAGAACGTGTTCTTCATATATAAATGCTCATTAACAGAGGCAAGAAAGGAAGAGAAGGCTCAAGAGAGAGCTTTGTAATGATTTCCAATCTTTTTTAGAAACCTAAAGCAGACTCTTCCACAAGTAGGCTGTACTCAGACAAATCCATCTTTGTGTCTGGAAAGTCTCCAACTAGGAAAAAAAAAAAAAAAAGAGAGAGAGAGATTTCTACATTGTACTCCTATAGCTCTGGGACTGTGAAGATCCCAAAATAGCAAATCCTGGTCACTGAATGACAGTTTTCTGTCTGCCCACAGCTAGCTGACTGGGGTAACTCTTCTGGAATATGAAAGTACCTGGAGAGACATCTACTTTGTGGGTGCAAGGGAGAGATAGAAAAATTACCTTTAGCAAGAGAGCAGGCAGCTCTCAGCATGAAACCCTCACAGCATACTCCCAGACTGAACAAACCAACACTGAAAAAGCTCAGTGTCCCTTCAGTTCCTTTCTAGACTTGGACCCACCCCTGTGTTCCCAGCATAAAGAGTTTCTTTCCTGAGAGAAAGGGAAAAGTTAATTACACAATTCCTCCTGTTCTCTTCTGGATAAGGCTAGTGCAGTCTAGACTTGCAATTTAGAAAGCTGTTCATAGGCAGCTGCTTGGCAAAGAGTAGACATCTTTCTTGTAGTCCAATACATTTAAATATTTAAAGGCCGGCTGCACAAAGCAATGTCCCAGAACACTGACACTGGGACACGGTGGCTCAAGCACAGCCAGACAAACATGAACTGGACTTTCTGCCACAAGATAGGGCTCTGCCTGCCCTGTTTCCCCATATACCCTATCTATACTTTGCTTCCTCTCCTGCATGAAAAGTCATTGTTTCCTTGGTTATGATGCATCCTTTTTTTTTTTTTTTATTTCCATCTTGTTTTGCTCTACTGAAGCACATTTATTTTCCATGGCAAGAAAACAACTTTTCTGTCTTGCCCCCAAAACAGACACACAAAACTGATAAAGCCTCTAGGATCCCCTTGGCTGAGACAGATGAGCTGTACTTACAGAATTAAAGCAAAACCTTTATTGCAGAGGAAAATGACGCTATAACCAAGCCATCTGCCTCATAGCCTTCTGAAAGGGAAAACATTCACGCGGGTTTCCTACTTCTTGTTATTTGAATGTTTTGCTCCTAACAAGCAGAGGACCAATGCCCACATTTGCTGCTCACTGGAGGAACAGGAACAAGTGGAATTTGGCAGAACTGTGATGGATTTTTAACCGGTAATAAATAGCAACGTCGTTTTATAGCACAGAAATAACTGGTACTGTGATTGTGCCCAGGGGCTTTTACTGGATCTTCACAATGACTGGTAGTTAACACACACATAGAAAGGTAATTTGTTCATGGAGGTCAGTTGGCTGAGTATAAAGCACCATTTCTTCCATATGGGAGGGGATAGTTTTGCATAGGATTTCTGATTTCTCCCCATCACGTGCCAAATGCTTTAAGTAAATTCCATCTCTTGTACTTACTGGTGTGTGAAGATGCTCATACTAGAGCTGCCTGTCAACCTCTTTCCACATACTGTTGCAAACCAAGTCACTATGATCACTTTAGGAGGTGATCTCCAAGACTCAGCACAAAGGGAGGGGACCTTCCCTCTCACTGCAGTATAGGATGTTCCTAGGTGATTGGATCTCTGGACAAGCACATCTGAGGAGGATCACATGCAGCTCTGGCACTGCAGGGTGATCACCTCTTGGGCCAGGGAACCACCATGCATGAAAATTCCTGTCCAAATGCCCTGAAATGTATGCTGAACATCTGAACTTCTACAGCAAGTAGACTTGGTTCCTTCTAAGAGAGTGACTTTTTTTCATTCTTTTTTTCACTTTCGTGTCACTCCTCTCTTTTTGCTGCTGGTAATCTCAGGACTTCTCTTCCTGCACTACTTCTTGCATCTTCCACCCTTCCCTTTCCATCCCACTCACATATGTCACCATAGCTGCTCCCAAGCAATAACAGGGAAAAAAAAAAAAGATAAACATCAGCAAGACCATTGGAGGATACCCAGTCAAGCCAGTGCTCTGAAATTCTGGAAGCCACATCTGTCATACCTTCCTACACATTACCAAATACTGCAGTGTGGATGAGCTGCTTCTTTTCTTGACTTTGCTGCTTCATTCCTTTGTGTCCTTTATGTATTCCTTTGCTCATCCTAATGGTAAAGTAGAAATGATCATATTCATGAAGCCAGTTTAACTGAGTTACAAGCCTTTGGAATCCCCTGACAAGCCTCTAAATTTCTCATACTTACGAACAGTTACTGCTAAATTTCAGCTATAGAAAGGTGACACAGTTTCTTTGACCAGTTGTGAGTCATTTCGAATGCTTTTGCAGACCACCAGTAGTCTGTGAATCCTTGGTTAATTCAAGTTACCCTTAATATAGAAAATAGAAGCCTCTGAATGAACCCAAATCTAATATATTTTCTTCCTCATTATTTTTATTTCTGCTTTTTCTACTGTTATGTACTTGCACTTTTTCTCATTAAGTATAGGATACTGCTCATTTTTCAAGAACACCAAAACACTGAAAGAAAAAGTATTTGTGTGTTCCTAAATTTCACTAAACCAGCCTTCATCACATTTAAAAGTTGGAACTAAAACAAACCTTTTGTATCAAGTCCAGTCTTCTGTAACCTGAGGTTGCTGCCACATATGAACTCATTATAAACTTGTCAAGGCTGTTTTAAGTGAAGTAGACCTCTCACCTCATTAGTGCAGTTCAAAGATGGTCTAAAACCTTGCTGTGCTTTGCTGATACAGGGATCTTCTCATTTTTAAGTTAAAACTTCTTCATAGACCTGAGAAGAGGGAATTCATCTGCCATTCTTGTCAGAGCAGGGGAAAGGAGAATGTCAGAGACTTTCCTTCATTTTGATAAACGTTGGTTTTACAAAAGGGCTACGAAGCAGCGTAAAGCTATTAGGTAAGCAATGGGCCCAAGGGGTGAATGTGGATTTTTAGTGCTGGGACTAAATGCTGATTAGAAATTATGAAAAATCTTCTCTGTACAGACTGGACAAAACTAATCAGCAATTTCCATCAACATTTTTTTAAATTACTATTCAATTCTCAAGTCTTTATGAGAATTAGCATAATACAAGAGTAAATGGAAAACATTTTCACTCCTATCTTAAAACACAGCTTTTACAAATCATCATCTTTCTACGGCCACTCAGGTTTTTAGGGCTGTAAAAGAGGCCTGTGATGACAAGGAGAGCAGGTTACCAGGCTTCCTTCTACTCTGCTCCTTGAGTGCCCTGAATTTTTAAAGTGTTTTTTAAGGACTGTTGTTACTTTCTCGTCCATCTTAGATGGAAGTTGTTAATACTTTCTCACTGAAGTTTTCTTTATGGAAGTCTTGTGGCAACCATTTCTTGACTGTGCCTTGTCTGCTTCCTTCCCAGAGTCTAAATAACAAGGTACCTGGGAAGCAGTGCCCTGCTTTAGAGGAATAGGGAATATTTAGTTCTAATAGCTCAAGAATGTCAGCAGCATCAGTACAGCAAGGCTGGGATGAAATTTAGGATTTCACAGAAATACTCAGAGGAAAAGACATAATCCCTGTCTACTTCTCACATGAAGAGCCACCTCCCATTCTTCTTGTAGATTATAAATCCTGGTCATGGCTCTGCTACCTATTGACAATGACAAGGGACAGGATGAGAGAAATTGGTGCAATCCATACCTGGAGTGCCATGAAAGTTGCCAAGCTTGCCCTCTGCCAGCTGTGTCCACCTGCGCATGTTCAGACAGCTTCATACATCTAATGGTCTTGTTTCCTTCAATCAAGAAATATCCGTGGTTCAGTCTGCACTGAAATGCCCATGCAGGTTCCAAAATGCTTTCAAAGAAGATATTTTCATGTCTCTTTTCTTCCAACTTGCACTTCTCAGAATTTGTTTAGTCTTCTAGTATTTCCTTTTCTGCACAGCCATTTCCAGACTATTTGTCATTAATTATTGATTTGAGAAATTGTGGCTTAATGGAGATGAATGATCCTGTGGTCTCTGAAATATAAAGCCATTCGCACAGCAGCAAATGGTGGGTCAGGCTAGTGAATCTGCATCCAGTTCAAAACATCCAGCCAGATGTGTCTATGACAAGGACTGTTGACAGAGTTGACATTAATCAACATCCTCATTAGTAACTTCTCTAAACCGAGGCCAAGGACAAATGGGCCGCAGAAGGCAAATTTTCCTTGGAGATTATTTTGCTAACATAGTTTAAACATTAATTTAGCAAGGGACAGGGTAATAAGTAGTTGCTTGTACTGTTCAGTGGGTGAAAAGATGGTATTTCTCTGGAGCAGTCAGTGTGGCACTTCTCACTAGCAGCAGCCAGTGCTCGAGAACATATCAATGGTTGTACTTTCAGAAAGAAGTTGCTTATGCATGTCAGCATAGCAGGAAGGAGGTTGGGGAAAAGATCTTCTTTCTTCCATGTGACTGTGATGGCCCAACTAAGGCATGGTCTTTCTGAGCAAGTAGGTGCAGCCTTTGGAAGAAAATATTCTTGATATATCAAGATTGAAAGGAAAAATTAATCAAAAAACAAACAAACCATAACCCCTTAGGAAATTCACAGAGCAACGATGGTAGGATTTTTTTTTTAAATGTACATTTTTCAGATAGTTGAAAAAACTATGACAAAATGCACCACAAACATTTTATTTTCCTCTCTTATCTAAGCCTCATAAATAGTGTAACCAATTTTGATGTAATCTTAAGGACTAAAAAAAATAATATCCTCTGCCAGAAGCGTCAGTCAACACAACAATTTCATCACAAGGTGTTACAGAAACAATTGCAAATAAGTTCATAAAGCTGAAGTTTCAACGAATCTTATCTCCAGGCAGTCTTGCCAACTTGGTTTGTACATCCTCTTCTTCTCACATATTCCCGCTATTCTTTTTTTCTTTACCAACCTCTTTTTTCTCTATTTGAACAGTACTGAAATGAGATCTTTTCTTTTTTTCTCTTCCTATCTCTTCTAAATAGAAGCAAACTTATAATCAATGAAGTGCAAATCTAGTTTTCCAGTCAATGATGTCTGAGTGGATTTGATACTCAAAATATAACCATTTGTTGCATTCTGGCTACAGGGGCTGACAAGAAAGGGACTTGTGCCTTCCGTGGGACAGCTGATCTCTTGTATGAAAGGTACAAATGTTAACTGGTAAACCTAAAGGTAGTATATGGGCTGCTGTATGTCTCTGCATGACTTCCTGCGCTTTCTCACATGTCGAAACACTAGTAGAATGGAGGGTTAGAGATGTGCATTGTTGTTCAAGGTAATTAAGAAAAGTACACAAGCAAACATCATTAGTGGTTCATAACATGACAATGAAAACATGATTGCAGCTTAGCCCTAACTGTTAGCTGTTAGAGCAAGGCCACTACAGCAGGACTGTGGGAAAATGCTGTATGACAAGAGGTTTGTAATGATTTACAGGGTTTTCTCTAATTGCACAATCAGTTGTTTGTTCCAGTTAATTGAGTTCCCCTTCCAGTAATTACTCTTTGCAGTTCTTTATGCCAATGTATCACAAGCTTAACTTTTCATACAGCTGCCTTAGCTCCTGTAACCCCCAGGACTTTTCTGCCTCATTCAGCTGAATTAGCATCACCTCTGGAGTTGATTCAAGAGGAATGACGGGTTTACTTCCTATATAATTTCCTATATATCATGCATGCCTCTTTGAAACGTGTGGAGGGCTGCAAAGGGGGATATAGCTGTTTTCTTCTAGGTGGACCACATGTGGAGTCTTGATCTTTACTCCAGAAGTCACTGCGATGCTGATGGCCAGAATACAGTTCAAACCATCATCCACCACATCCTTGACATCTCAATACCTGTTTCTGTCACAGAGGAAAAAACCTCCCATATATAATAGAATCAGAAACTACTAAAACATGTCTCTATTTATACATGGGACTATAAAACTAGTCAAGTAATATTTCATGAGAGTATGAAAATGAATACACAAGATTGAAAAGGCTGTGATACCAGGATGAATCGCAGGGATAACAGCTCTGGAGTTTGTCTTGCCAGCTAACAAAATTTGCAGACAATCTTGTATTTCTTCCATTACTTGTGAAATGTTAACTGTTCCTGGTTGTCTGCTCCTACTGCTTGATTTTTGGGGTTTTTTTAGCTGTTTCATTGTTCTTTTATGTTAACCAATGTTATATATATGTAAGTAACTGTTTTAACTTACATGTTTATTAAAGTCTTCTCTGTACTATGGGAAGTTGTGAACACTTCTTCGGTGTTCATTTGCACATAAACCAAGAGGTACCTGCTTAAAGTTTCCATGATCTTTTAACATTGAAAAAAAACCCCTATCTCTAGAACTGGTTGATCAAGTACTTTTCCTCCACACCCTGGCTTCTTTGAAGGGTGGGTGTTTGGTTGTAGTTGAAAAGAGAAATTTGAATTTGAACAAATCAAACTAAAAATTGACTCTGCACCAGAATCCCTTCCAGTAAGTTTAATTTCCTAATTATTTGTAGGGTCGTTCCCAAGAGCTGCCAAGGTGTGACTCATTTTTATTAAGCACTGTTCCATCCAACACTGTTCATCAATATCTTTCAGCCGTTCATTCCTCTCAGCTAGTGTCCCTTTTAAGCAGAACTCAGAGCACTGGATTCAATTGCTTTACCTCTAGTGAAAAGCAAACTCACATCAAATATGCTGAAAAGTATGTAACCTTTCTCACAGATGTAGTTAACGGACTAAGATGGAGTTCCTTGCTATAGAAGTAAGTGGTCCTGTTGAGCCTTGGAGGATAGTTTAACCTACAGATCCATACAGGGGGACACCTCTTTGGAGCCCATTACCTTTTAGAGAAGCCTTTTAAAAAGGAATTTTTGATTCATGTCATTAAAAAGCTCGTGTCAATTTTTTTTTCAAGAATAAAGATTTATATTAAATGTCTAGCCAAATTCTGTTCTGTGGTAACCCAGAATATTTTAAATATTAGTCTATTCTGCTGTAGTAAGTGCTGCTCCAGAAGTTGGTCCTATTCCTATTATGGCTAACAATTTCTGTGCTGAGGGCTTGAGAACTGGAGAGAGGGCTGTTAATCCTTTTTGTTAATTCTGAATAAAAAGGAGTTTTCTAAATATAAAATGATTTATTTTTATTCTTTCCACAAAGGCAATGGAAAGAGAAAGGGGAACTGAGCAATGGGTGGTTCAAGAATACTAAGACCGATTTGGCACTGCTCATTAAGGCTGTTGCGTTACAAATGATCAAGAAACGCACTATTTAGAATTCTAACTACCCCAGTAAAGGCGGCACATTTATTTTTAGAGAATTGTTAGGAACAATTGCTTAGTTCTCCCTATAAACAGCAGAAGCCACAAGTAGAAATTAGCTCCAGAGTAAACACAGTTGGGAGGTATACGTGTCTGTGTTAGAGCGAATGAGCTTTATTGCATAACAGATAAATATCAGCCAACAAACTATTTTATTCCACTGCTGCAACAAATTCTACAGGAAAAGCTCTGCTAGCTAGTGGAATCTGAGGATGGCCCTCAAGGACACGCTGCAGAAACCCTGAATGCTGAATCCGGCTCGTGGCTACCTTGAGGTTAGATTTTCACAGGTCATCAAAACCACAGTAACCACTAGAACCATTCTGCCTAGCAGCAACACTTGTTGAAAAAGTCTTCAGATAATAAAGCCTAAGTCTCGAGGCTTCATTTTGGTAGAGAATATCAGCCAGGACATCTTTGAGAACACCTGCTGCTGCTGATGTGGTGGGGAAATTCAAACGCTTACATTGGAAAAACTGCTCACTGAGTATCAAAAAGTAGTGAGTAAATTACATGCCTAAATTATGCAGACTTGAATTCGTTTTGAAATATAATCACTTAATCATTTATAAATTTAGCTTGGACTCATTTCCACTGTCTTCCTTAAATCCTCCCTATTGTTTGAGTTGGGAAATAGCACATGCTTTACTTCAGAACAGATACGTTCTCCATCACCACACATTTTCATAGCAGTTTTTCCCAGCAACAAGGAGGCTTTCTTTCACGTCTTACTGCTTGTACATGGTATTTCTAGAGTCTTCTTATCCTTAAGGAAAACGACGCGTTTCCTATGCATTTTTCTGAATCCATGCTGCTTTTGATGAATTTACATAAACCCAAAGTCAGTGGATACATGCCTTACTTGATAAAAAATGGTCTTCTAAGATTATTTGCATATTTTGAGATTTGGACTCAGTGGTACACAAAGCAGTTTACCATTAAGACTATTGCTTTTTCCTCTAAGTTTTACGAAGTATATTCTACCTTGAAAGAGCAACTGTTTTAACCGGGATTTAAATGCATATCTGAATATGTAAAATATTTTAAACATTCCACCTTAAACCTGAAGAATACAAACCTCAAAACTCCCTCCAAACTGGTCATGCTGAAATGTGCTCTGCCAGAGCCCACTGAGAAGCTTCATAATGGAAACCATAAAATATTCATCTGGATGTTGACTTTAAAAAAAAAAAAAAAGACGACTAAAATTAGCTTAATGTTACAAAGGCATTTCAAATTGAAGCAGGTTTTTTTCTTCCTTTTATGAGTGTCAAATCAAGCTTTTGGACGACATTGCCCCAATTTTAGCTTAAAAATTCATCCAAAGTAACTCTTTACAGTTTCAATAAAGCTGTACTTGAAAATGAAAAAATCTTTCGAGAAAAAATTCTTAGCCATGTCATGTCACCTCTTAGTAGTTTAGCAATTTGGACAAAGACATTTTGTTGACCAAAGCCATGGAAAGTGTACCCAGGATGGGAAAGTGACTCATGACTTTCAGAAATAGCTAGTCTGAAATATGGCCTGAAGTATCATTTTGCCTTATAGGAATGTTTTAAGTATAAACAACGTGGGGACATGTTCAGATGGCCTTTTAAGTTTGAAATGAACAGAACAGCCAGATGCAGGTGTAGTGTTCTGTGGTCTATGAACTCCTTGTGAGGTACGACTATGTCTGAGACACCCTTGTTAAGCACCTAAAGAAATGCTAGTTCATAAACAGTCATAGAATCATAGAATTGCTTGGTTGGAAAGCCCTCCAGGGCTTCTTGAACCTCCTTCGATTGCTGACATGTGGACTGCTCTTTTCTTTTGTAAACAGAAATACCCTGTTCCACAGTGCTGCCAGTTAAGGTATCCCCCATGTGTTTTATTTTTCCAGTAGCTGGCGATAAATTTTAATTACCTCGGAAACTTCACTACATTTTCCCTGCTGGAAGCATCTGAAGTGAACATCTCCTCCTCTCAATCCCTGGCCCCTTAGTGGGCAGAGATCCACACATATCACCAGCCAGGAGGAATGAAACTGCCTCCCTCACCGTGTGTTGTTTTTAGATTATTTGCCTGGTAGAATCCTTCTCTTCTGTGCCCCACTTTTTCAAGGAGGTAACCCTAACTGAAAAAGTGTAGCTTGTGACCTCTTGGATACCTGGAAGATAAGTGTTTCCTAAATCTCTCAAAGTGATCACAAGTCTGTGTTTCAATTTTAGAGCCATGCAGCTAGGGAGGGCTTCACTTTGACAAATGCCATTTGCTCATCCTGCAGCACAACACACAATTCCTGTGATTAATAAAAAGCAGCATAAAACTGTAGCTTGCTGCCTGCCCAAATCTATTAACCCTGTATGAAGGTCTGCTACAGAGTCAAGGGCTCTCCATGAAAATTTCTGTTCTCCTGGCAGCTATATCCCTTCCCTCATTAAGATTATCCACATCTGCTTTTAATCAAGCCCTCTAGAGCTTCATAGGGAAGTTTAATTGCTGATTAGAGAGTGATGCTTGCCCAGATTTCTCTGCTTAGTTTTCCTTAAAGGCTCACTTGGAGGCTGAATGCCTTTTTGCACAGTTTGCTGTTGCAAAGGGAGTTAGAAATTGTGAATTTGAGTGTGTTCTTAGTTATGAAATTCCAACCAGTCTGCCATGGATCAACAAACATGTACTGTTTTAGTCATGTGGATCGAAGGTGGCTACCATCCAGCTCATGGCTCAGAGGGAAGCCCTTTTCTATCTCCAAGGTCAGTAATTCTTCCTACAACTCAGGGGATATAGGGTCCACTGAAGGGCACACTGTGTTTCTGCCAGAGGAAGGGAGTATCCAGCTTTTGGGAAGATGGTTTATGGAAGGTTTTGCCAGAAGGCCAGAGCTTAACATGTAAGACAGAGCTGGAGGCTCTGAGCGTGGTTGTTCATAATTTGCTTCTTCTCCTCTGTCCTTTCTCTGTGCGTGGTCAAAGAGAGCTTTTCTGACTTTTCTCTAAAGAACTGCTGCTTTATGCTTGGAGAAACTTGATGTTCCTGGTCCAACAAAGGAATATGAGCTGCTCTTTAACTATCAAGGAAACTGTTGGTGAAGCATTGTCTGACTCCATTCGTCTAAGAGGCATCAGCTGCAACTATATTGAGAAAAACATCTACTGAAAGTTAAGAAAGTAAAAAAGCAAGACAGTGAGTTTGTACAGAGGAAAAATGTCTTTCTGGTTTAAGTTTCTTGCACGCTGAGTAGTAAAAGATATATTTATAAACCACAGATTTTTCCCTACTTTGAAGAATTAATTTCTGCCTACCAGGAAATTGCCAGCAGCTTCAAGCAGAAGCTGGCGAGGCTGGCTGTGTATGCAACAACTTAGCAGCAGCCCATGCAATAACGCACAAATCATAACAGAAAAGCTGAGCAGCTGCCAAAGAAAACAGCCTGAGGGAAGGGGAGACACGCTGATGATCAGAACACCTGAATCGTGGGCTTGGAGAGCAAAACTGCTTTGAAGCTCTTTGTTTTCTGGTTTCAGGCACAGAATAATGAAGGAAGCTGAAGTAGTTTTTAGCTGTACTGGTGCTGCCATGTAAAGCGTATTTCTTCCTGTGTTACAGCTACATAGCAACAAGGTCTTAAATTCAGATCAAGACTTACTGATTTTCACCATAGCCTTCTCCTTCTTCCTTCTTCAGTCTTAGTCACCCACTAGCATCTTTCTTCTAGGTTTTCCTTCTCCACTGCTAGTGGGTTTTTTTTTTGGTGGTGTGGGGACTTCGGGGGTTTTTGTTTGTCTGGGTTTTTTTGGGGCAGACCGTATTTCCATTTCATTACAGTAATTCTCTTCCAATTGCCTTAACATCTCTTGCAATGTTTTTGTAAGACCTAGTCATATATTGATGAGGAGCCTATATGTCTGTCAATGCAATGTCTTGAATACAAAACTGGGTCATTAGCAAAACAGTATTTAGGAAGAGCTCCTGCTTCTGCTTCTGAATTTTTTTTTTTGTTAAGAAAGTAAAGCATCTTCAGACAAACTCAGATGTCTTTCAGGTGTGATGCACTGCTATAGAAACTCCTGGAAATTGATGTTTGGTTGGTTCCTGGGCCAATTTTGCCTGTCTTGCTTCATCCTCTAGAGGAGTCTCACTTGAAAAAAAGAATGAATATGGTTGAGGCAATGTTGTGCTCTTATGTTATAGTTCATTAGGAAACTGATATTTCCAATAATGTAATTCAAAGGAGTCACTGGAATACAGTATTGACATTTGTCATAATCTGTTAAAAATGGATTTTTAATAATTATTATAACTTCAGGAAAACTTCTTTTGCCTCTCATTTTACCTCTATACTTCTCCTTAGTTTCATGTTTGCCATTTAATTTTTAAGTCTTTCTTTTAAGTGTGTCTGTGTATTTCTTATCCTTTTTTACCAACCAACAGGGAGAAAGTTTTCACAACAAAGTATGTCCAGGAGGGCCCTGATACAAGTTGAGCTTTGATAGATGAACAGTCTTAAAATAAGCGGCCAAGTTCATAATCCATTGTCATTCTAACACAGCTAAAACTCAGGCTTTATCAGCACATAGACAAGCTTCTGATAAGGAATGAAATATTTAACCATGCTTCTTGCTCTGGAGAATACTAATTTTACTCTTTACCACTAGTGCAAAAGACGACTGAGAAGGTTGATTTGGGGCAATCCATAATAATAACTAGTTGGAAAGAAATGGAATGACTCCAGGAGTCTGAAGGTCTCTGTAGCTTCCAGGCATTGCGCAGATCCCTTTCAGCCCACCGAGGGAATTCACCAAACACCACATGGACAAGAAATTTAATCCACTAGCATTTAGATGTGTCTAAAGAATCCAGTTAATTCCCTGTGTTAGTGCTTAGCACAAGTCTGGCCAAAGAAAATTTGGATACCTTCCAATCATGGTGATTGAGGATTGAGAAGGACATAAAAAGGCTAATAGATGAGCTGACAAATCTGCTACCATCAGAGTATCAGTGATATGCTGAATGTACGATACAGCTTTGGGAATCTCCTGTCAGGAGACCTTCACTGGGTGTACTCCTGGGCAGAGCTACACAGTGGAGGTGCTAAAAAAAGTGTAATTTCCCTTCTTTTCTGTTGTGCCTCCTGGTCCAAAACATAAACCTTTTTGTATAACATGGTTGTGAGTAAAGTTGTGTTTCAGTCCTGCTTGAGGATGCATCTCTGGAGTAAATTATTCTATCCTCAGATCCTCCATTCTGTCTAAGAATTTGTATCATATCTATGTATGATGCTTGACAGATTTCAATTTAAAAATACAGCTGCACTCTTTTGCAGTCTGTGGTTTTATTCATAAGGCTTCTTATTGTCATCGTTTGGACCAAGCAGCCCTTTATTTTTGACCTTTTCCCACAAATCACTGATTCAGCAAGACTTCTGTATTGGTGTTACAAGCAAGTAAACAAAACATCAGGTCTTTCCTTCACCAGTACTACAGCTCAAAGATCTAGGGGACAGGTGCAGGTGGTGTTATAAATGTCTGCAAATACACAAAGGAATATTCCTTACCTTTGCTGTTATTATTGAAACGATTGCCTCCTGTGTTAGAACAGTTAACAAGTCTACTGGAAGGTGTTAGTTTTGATTAGAGTGTAATGTGACTGCTCTATAGTGACAGCAGCTAAAACTAAATGCCCAATTAACCTTAAAAGTCAGCCTGTGGCTCAACAGTATTTACTTTTTTTTTCCTATGCAGAGCTTTTCAACCTCTCTCTCGCATTGTAATGTGCTACAGTGGCTTCAGCTTTGTAAAAGCTAATCCAGAATAACCTGGCTGATATCAACAAAGTTACTTGTTACCTGTACTAAGGCTGAGACCTCCTTATCCATTCTTGCTCAAGCAGGGAGTACTGGTGTGTTCATGAACTTGAGGATTGTCCTGGTTTTCATTGGCATTTTTGTTGACTACAACAAACCATCAGACTTTAATCTGACTTGGTGAGGTCCACAGTATTTGTCACCAGAAAAAGAGTCTAAGTGGTTCAGTGAGTGTTTCAAAGAGTGCTGTGTCTGCAGATTGTGTGGGAATAGTCCCATAAAAAAACCCCATGGTACTAGACTTCTTAGATTCAAACTTCTGCTAGTATAAAAATCCAAGATGGACATTTTGACCCTGAAAATCAATCCTGGTTAAGATCCTGTATGGCAACTATCTGCAGTGTTTCCATCCCAAGTTAATTACAAGTGCTCTCAGGTGAAATCCTGACTCCCAAATTATATCCTCTTAGTCAACAGAACCCTTGTCAAAGATTCATATCAAAAAGGGTATTCCTCTGTTAAGGGCAGAGGTTTTTAGAGGGGAAAGTGAGATTTTTTTTGGAATAGAGAGGGTTCTTTGTCCACCACAAGTTTTATTTAATGAATTACTACAGAGAATTGAGGGGTATATCATATAACAGCTGTGGATACACCTTCTTTTCCACCTGGAGTCATCAGTAGATTAATATGTTATACAATCATTCTTTATATTTTCATATAAAGTGAGGAAAAGGCTTTGCCAAGAGACAACCAGAGCAACAAGCCTTTCATTTAGTCACTGTATGCTGGACATCACATTTTCAGAAATGACTGGAAGCAAGGGAGCAATCGAGGTTGTCCAGATCCAAATTGACAGGAGGTTTTGGCATCAGGTACATCATAAGGGAAATTCAAGTGCTCCAGTGGTCTTTGTACACCAAAGGAGTATCTTAGCATTGCAACATAGTTGGAGTTTTCACTTAGCGTAGAGGGACATAGGTAAGTGTCTTGGGAAAACACATAATGTTATGGTCTACAGTAGTGATTTACCTACCAGCATTGCAAAATATTGACATGGCCATTTTTGAAAGTTGGGGCAGAAAACTGTAGAATCAAGCATCATTACCAGTAGAGCATCCTCATCTCTATCTGCTTTTATATTTTCTTTGATTTTAGTCTATTTTGTCAACAACAAGCACAGAAAATCAAAGCCTATCAACACCTTGCTAAATCACTTCTATCATTCAGTCTATTTTAATTCTTTCACAGGCACTGCACCCCCAGACTTACAGTTTGAAGAATCTGTTCTCATATTCTGGATGACAGAAAGATACTCCAGAGGTTGCAAAAAGGAAAGAGTTCAGGGATCTCATTTCTCCTGTGGCTAAAGTACCAAGATTTTATCATCAGATTTAGATTCTCTTTTTGTTAATGTTCTAAATTGTGTAGCACCACATATTATAGATTATTTTTAATCTGTGCCACCCAAGAAAAATATGATTTTTTTATTATGATCCTTGCTGTCAACACCACCCTGCATAAGCAATTGCATCTATATTTGTTAAAGATCTTGATGCCTCACTACTGCCTCTTTCAAAGTACCACGGTTTCCTCTCACTGTCAATGGTAGTTCTGGCATTCAGAATGATTTCTTGTGCTTTCTGCCTTTAATAGCCTGCTTCAAACCTTGTTCACATCGTTTTCGTCTCTACAGACACTTGTAACAGACAATGAGATCAGATGACCACAAGTGGAAAGGGCAAATGTGTCCTCCCATAGAAAGAGCCTAGATGGTTCCATCTACTTCTGAAACATTATTCTTTTTGAATTTTGACATTCTGAAGAGTTCAAGTCTTTATACTCACAGCCAGCAATGGGAATGTTCACCTTATGCATAAACATTTCTTCATATATTTAACATCAGTGATGGGAGAAGACATGGCAGTTCAGAACCAGACTTTCTTGAATTTCACGGCAATATTTTTGGTGTAAGAGTCATGATGCCATCATGTAAATCTTGTTGAAATCAATGTAAATTATTCCATCTAGTGCCATAAGGATCGTCTCTGTTCCCTAGTGTGACAGTATGGACTTTCAGTACTGCAAGGACTAGATCTTATCAGACAGTCTAAGACATCAAGAATGATCTTAGATATGAAGTTTCAAACACAAAAAAACTCTGAATCTGTAAGCCTATGGGTTAGACCTTAAAAGACCTACACATGAAGCAGAATCATTATTTTCTGTAAGTATTAGTGCTGCTAATGTTCTTTCAGTCATCCAGATCCTACCCTATAATTTTTTATTGACTCACATAATTTAGTCCTCCCAAGGTACACCTGCTGTATGATTACATGAAGTTCTTACATGTTTAGCTTGAAAATTGTATAAACTCCTACAAAGATAAGAATTGAAAAAGATAAGGAGGGTTGTTTTTGAGGAGGAATTTTTCTAATGATTGTTCCTCGCTGTAAGAAATACATGTTCTGTACTCAAAAAAGTTAACACCACCACACACACAAATATATATATATATACACACACATACTATAAAACCTCCATAACACTCCAGGTCCAGATAAACTCCAGAAGTCTGGCAAGAGTTAGAGAATTAGTCACTAGTTTGAATGAAGAGGTTATGGGTGGTTGTCTTCTCCTGAGACCCACTGTTCAAACAGGCAAACTTAGACCTGAATGTACAGCTCAGAATCATCTTGTATGAGAGTTCAACTCTGAATTCCTTGTATATATGTGTATGAATGTGTGTGTGTATATATAGCACATGTAGAGGTGAGCCTTCACAAAGCTAAATGACTTCAGATGTCAATACCATCTTGCTCCTGCTGTGGAGTTATTTCTGCCACCTTAAAAGGCTGGTTCAAGAGAACCATAGTTGGAACAGGCTAGACATGTCCATCATTATGAGCAATATATTGTAGCTGTATGGTAAATCAATGTCTTGTTTTATTTTAAAATATATATAATTCCCCTGCCTTTGGCAAATACAACCAACTGTGCATAACTGGCTTAAAATTCCTGTAGTTTGTCAGATGCGAAATTCAACAGCATGGGAGATCCTGCTGGTACCCTCACTTCCAAACCAGCTGCAAATGTGAAAAATAGAGCTGGCTTCAAGCTTTATTTCATTTCATGTATTCGGGTGCAACCCTTTCCTGGGTCCTGTGAAATTAAGCAGAAATGATGGAATGGGGAGAGGAGAGGGAGATCAGGCTTCATTGTGGTGTTAAACTAGCAATTAATTCTTGATTATAATTTCTTAGTTGCATAGGAAGCATTGCTACTTTAAGACAAAAAATTAATAAATTTGACAGCTCTTGTTCACTCTGCTGTGCCGGAGGTTGCTTAGCAACCCTGGGATGTGGGAGAGGGGAGGTTGCTGAAGTCAGGTGCAGGAAGGGTCTGTCACTTCTCTGGAAAGCCGAGCCACTGCTGAGGACAGGAACCCGACTACATTATGCATCTCATTGCTCATGGGGGATCCACACTACTTTATATGGTCAGCATGAGACATACCTGTGATGTATACAGCTCCTTCAAAGATCCAGTAGGACAATTTGTCCTTCTTGCTAATGTAATTATGTACCTCTAGTGGGAAAGTGCCTTAAGTGGTAGAAGCAATGAGGTTTAATTCCCAGCTTAAAAGTTTAAAAGACTTCTTTCTGGAGAGGGAAAAAGAGAAGCAAAGGCAGCTGCTTCACTGAGGATGAGGGAAGTGCATTGAAGGAGGGTGATGATACATTTTGCTTCTTGTTCATAGGGTAAAAAGAACCTATTTGTAAGTTTTAAGTCTGAGATGCTGTGTAAGGAAGCAAAAAAAAAAATCCTCTATTATCTATTACAGATCAAATTAACCCCCAAAGGTAGGGATAAAATGCTGTGGTTCAGGTCAATCAGACCTTAAATTGGAGCAGAGCTTGACCAACTGGATGGAATCTCTTACTCCTTTGCATTCATTGACCCTTCTCCAGAAACCCCTGCAGTGCATGCCAAAGTCTCCTGTTCCCTCCCCACTAGTAATATATTAGGATTAATTGCTTTTATTTGCCACAACCAACCACTTATCAGTGCCAAACCCAGTACTTTCTCCCAGAGAAAGAAGAAGGTCTTGCTCTTAGCAAGCCAAAGTGAATCTAGGGCCCAGCCAAAAGAAATGTTTTCTCAATAGGCTTTGCTACTGGATTTCGTGATCTTCTAAATCTGCCACTTGGGTCCACCTAGTGCTACAGATTTGTAAGAACGATTTTCCTCAAATGTCAGATCTGGTGCTCTCTGGCATGAGTTTCTCTGAGATCTTGTCCAGGCCAGTTAACATCCTTGTGCCTCATTATCAAAGTAGGGTGCAAGTTCTTTCCCTGCAGGTTTAGATTAGTCCTTTGTCTGCCAGGAACATCCTTTTATGAACTGAACAGAAATCTGCCTTTTCCCACGCCTGAAGGTGGCCCTGATGCAATTGAGCATCACTGCAATCTGAAGCCCTTAGACACAACTGTCACAAAACCCATAGAGTTATTCTGAAACTCGCTGTAATGAGGGAGAAGCTAAGAGAAGCTGAGGAAAAAGCAGATAATCTTTATTGAGGTATAAGAAAGCTTGTACAGCCCTCCCACATAAGGCCTGACTGCTGTTCTGGCTGCCAGCAGAGTTTTTCAAAAGAAGCAGATTTAAGGGTACTCCTTACATTTTACCCTGTATATCATCAGATTGCATTGGCATTTTCTGTACTGATGACATTCATGGTCATTGCAGAAACTATTAACCCTGTAAGAACCTTCCACCGATACTCTATTATCTGTGGTATAGATTTAGACTTAATGAGAAACTTCTCCATCTGGGACACTGGCGTTTCTCTTACCCTGAGAAATATCTTTTGCTCTCTCCTGCTGTCTGGGACTGAAGTATTCCCCACTACTTCACTTCAGAACAAATTATGATCTCACAGGATTTTATTTAAATAAACTCTGAACCCCATTCTAATTAACATCAGTATCCATTTCTGTTTTTCTTGAGCAATGTGCTAGCAGGATAGCAGGAGATGCTGCTGATGCGTTTATGTATGGTCCTACAGGAAGAAATTAGAGGAGAGTTTGCCCTTGCTTTCTGACAGCCCAAGTTCAAGTTCTGTATACAGAGAGCAAGATCATGGAAACATGTGGCATGTTAACATAGCAATTTCAAAATTAATGCTTTTTGTGGAGAGAAATCAGAAGCTGCCAGACAGCATGTAGTTTAGCCTGCAGTAGCCTGGAGTAAAACAGCTGCTGTAATCCATCCTGGATTACTTTGCAGTTTGAGAAGCTGGGCATGCACACATGATCAGTTACTCTGCGTAAAGTGAAAGGGGAATCCAGCTGCTAGCTGCAGACCAGTGGCTTTCTAAAACACACTGAGATGACCATGTCCCACATTTGAGATGCACAGTAAGTCTCTCAGGTTTATCATTTCTCCTTTCCCCCTTAAAAAAAAAAACAACCTGCTTTTCAGGCTGATTCCTGTTTCCCCTCACCAAATCTTGGCTTTCTACTTGCAGTAATAAACCATTGAAATGATTCTCAGGTACTGCACTGCACTGCATGAAGGATGGGTCCCTCAATGCTGCTTCTCCAAGAACAATGCATCACCTGTCTTAGCTGAGATAAACTAGATTATAACTTAGATATCCCTCTCCTCAGCACATATCTCTAATGCTGCTGACAGCACTGCTTCACACAGACCAGATAATGTCTACCCACCTGTAGCAATATTCTTTTGTCCTTGACCTTTTGTAATCATATATCTTACCCTTTGCATGCCAAAACATCAGGCAAATGGGGTAAGTCTTGTGTTCTGAAGTCCTTCCATCCACGAGAGCCATGGGGAGAGCAGAAACTGATGGGCATCTCAGCCAGGACAATGTGAGGTACTAAACCACATCTAGTGTCAAAGTATCAATCAGCCCGTGCATGAGGTTGATTCTTGCCTGATTTTAACAAGACAAATGCTTTGCCAAATGCTTCAACAGAACTGAGGAACTGACAATTAACCATAGTGCCTTAGAGAAGAAAGCCAAAGAGAACAGCATAATGGCCAAAAGCATAAGTAGTTGCCATCGTCTGCAGGACAGTATCAGAATTGCCCAGCTTTTTGGTATATACATTACCAGGTTTCTGGATTTGCTCCATCGTGTTCAGAGTGGGCTACCCAAAAGATAATGCATGTGAGTAATAATTGCCACAATATTAATGATAATTATGATTACCTTTGGTGAACAGCTTGAAGAGTACCATCTTGTTACTGTGTTTGGTATAAGAACGCTTATCTTGGAAAAGTAAGTAGTCACCTATCTAGTCTGTCTGGGAACAGCAAAATTAATTCCTCCTGGCCGAAGCTCTGGAAAGCTCTGCTGGATGCTGCTTGTGTTGGGAAGTACAGAGGCCTTCGGTGTGGCAACTTCTGCTGAAAAACACAGACATGACCCATTCCAGCAGCAGAAGTTGAATCCCCAGATTGCCTCTATCTTGCTGGCAGGAGCAGCAAACATTAATTAATTCAATTAAGCATGATTTTCTATGACTCTCTTGTTAGCTAGCTATCCTAGTTCTGTCTCTCGCATTTTATTTCCCTTTTCTGTAATAGTCTGGGGCCAGCCTTTTAAGTGTCTTGGCAGCATAATTTAATGTTGTCTCCACTACTTTGAAGCTTTTAACTGGCTCCATCTCTTACACAGTTCTGCATCTTCTGCATTCTAGTTGATCTAGGTTAGATGTTTATCCTCTGTGGAGCAGAGTATGAAGTCAGAGGGAGACTGTGCGACTTGCCCTTGAAGATTTGATCAGTAAGATCGTAAACAGCATGGATTCTCTTCCTTCTGGCCTTCTTTATAAAGTTTTCCTGCATTTCTGAATCTGAAGACTGACAAGCAGTCATCAAAGTCCTTTGTTTTGTCTCCAGCTGAGCTCCACATAACAAAATTATTCAAAATCAACTTTTCTTTTTTTTAAAAAAATAAATTTTTTCCCAAACATTTAACATCAAAGAGTTTAATCTCTTATGTAGCCTAACTAGTCTATCCTATTAACAGACAGCTTTGGCTCCTCTAGAAAACACTGGTGTGTGGTGTCAGATAATGCGACTTGCAATTCCTGTCTTGGTTCTAATGGATTTCTCATACCTGAAGATTTACAAAGCCACTGTAGATATTACTCTTGCTTTCCATGTGCCTCTTAAAGCCTATTTCCAACATCTCACTACAGAAACTTCTTTATAAAACAGCATAGGACTATTCTCAATGTCCTTCCTATCCCAGATCACTCACTTTGATCAGCCATTGCAGGAGTTCCTTTCCACCTTCTCCAAATCCATCTTCTTTCCACATGCTTTTACCATTCAATATTCTCAGCTGGTTCACATACATGAAAAACCCATTTGTAGTAATTAGATAAAATTACTTACAGCTGCTCAGCAACGCGCTGCATTTTTGTCTGCAATAAATGACATTTTCCCAAAAGACTGCATTTTAAATGAAAAAGGAATCTGAGATATTTTCCTCTCCTTGTCCTCTTCCCATTCCCTCTTAATTCCATTAATTCCACTTACTGTTTGTAGCCTTTTAACAGTTACCCAGTAATTTTTTTAGTATTAAATCCAGGAGAGCTTAAGGCTGACTGGTCACCAGCTATTGTGTGAGCACAAGGATGTTAAGCTGAGTTGAATGGTAAGTGTGGGTGGCACCCACTATGGCATCAGGCATGGCACAAGTTCAGCTTTGCAGCTGTACCCTATGCGTAGCTGTGTTGTTTAGTACTAACAGCGTGTAGAATAATTCATGCTCAAACTTGGCAAACAGGATTACTCTACTGCATGGATAGGACACACTTCCTCAGCTCTAGAATTTTTTTGCTTGACTGTTAGAGTCCTAGAAGTTGAAGTGTGATTAAGTAATATAATATCTGAAGCTGCAAGTAGCAAAAAGTTAAAAATCAAACAGTAATAAATTGAATTTCCCAGATAAGGCAGCTCAAATCAAACGATACTAGCCCATTAAGTATTTACATCAATTTAACAACCACTAAATCTTCCACTGCAAGTCATCAGTTTCCATTACATCCAGTAGCAGCTTCCAGAAGAATGAGGCTCGCGGGGACCTTTTTAAAACAGTAGCCGAACATATCATAATCTTTAACGTGTTTTTTCCCCACAACAACCACTACTAAGTAAGGAAGTACTTTTATCCCCATTTACTGAATGAAAAACTTTACAGAGCAATTTCTTCATTTTGCATAAGGTCATGTAAGTACCTGGATGCTAAAGCAGAAGCTAAACGTGGTTTTCTTATTTTTCAGCCTCCTAACATAACCATTGGATTAGACAGTGGTTGATTTCAATCTTTTTTCAGCCACTCATTTTTAAACAAGGAAGACAGAATCTTTGAGGTATGCTTCTGCTGGACTATATACCAAAAAACCCTCCAGCATTTTGTGGAATAAATGTCCATACCAGTGCTTTCTGTCTCCTCCTTTACTTTCCCTGTAATCTGTTACACCTCTTCCTACTCTGAACCAGGAGAACAGGCAGAGAAAAACTGCATATCTTCAGTGCTGGGCAGAAAACAAGATGTTTTTCTGTCCCCAACTTGGCATTTCACACTGTATCTGTATCATAACTGACTGCATCTTACATCAGATATGGCATGACTTTGTACCCAGGCTGTCAAAGACAACACAAAAAAAAATCCCTTGAGGGATTTTCCCTCTAGCCTCTCTCCAGTTTCATAGCTTTTCAATGTGCCACAATCATACATATTCACATTACATCTTTCTTATCAGTTTAAAAGACTTTAAACTTGCAATCTTCCATTCTAGAGTAACAAGGAGATTTTTTTGTGTAGGGTGGGCATCAAGTCCTTTCTGAGATACAGGTACCTTGCAGCTAAAATGTGTCTCATATCAATTTTAAAACAAACAAACAAAACCCCAAGACAGTTTTCTTATTAAAATAATAGAAAGATTTCAAGTTTATGTGGTTTCAGATTACTCTTGAAAAACACAAATTTCATTTTGTCCCCATTTCCACTAGTGTAAATGTTTCTATTTCTTCTTTTAAGGTCTGATCCACCTGTCTCCTATGCTGTTATATGCAAATTAGCACACATCTACTGGCTAAGCTACTCCAGAACATGATAACCCAGACATCTGAGCAGCAAAGCAAATGCTCCTTTTGGAGCAGACATAAGGCTATTTCAGGCTACAGTGGAAGGCCACTTTTTTCATAAAGCTGGTGATGATTTTCTTTCAAAACCAGGCCAGCAAGACCTACAGAAATACTATTTCTTTCAGAGTATTTAAAGGTACGGATCTAAAATATTAATTATAATAATTTTGGGACCTTTCGTAGGGCCTGTTTCATGTGTGTGGTAGAATGTGGGAAGTTGTTGTTGACTTCAGTGGAAATAATGAGCCTTTTTTAGGCCATCTGAGAAATCTACTCATAAATACCTTTTCCTCTCTTTTTTTTTTGTGTTTCTTAAATACATTTGGTGTTCCCCCACAGAGCTGATAGGTACTACAGAGACAAAGTACCTGCCAGAAACATTCAGTACAAAAAACCAATGCAGCATAATCCACAATAAGGGCCTTAATTACTGCTATAGAGCCTCGCAGCCATAATAGATTTTCTTTTATTTTCTGCATTCCCTTCAATAATTTCAGCGTCTTCCTTTGATATTTCTTTTTGTGTTATACCTAACAACAAATAAATATGAAAATCTTCTTCTGGCTTAAAAAAAAAAATAAAAAAAATCCTGAGATGTGATACCCAGAAACAGAGAAATGTAAGGAGCCCACAAATTCATTTTCAAATGTTCCCTAGGCACAACCCTGACTTAGTAGGAGAAGTCAAGTTACTGAGGGGTGTTTGTGACTGTTGAATTTGGTTTTATTTGTGCTTGAATTTGTTTATGTTGCTTTGGGGCTCTTTCACTTAATGCCTCTTGGAGCTGAACTCACATACTGTATATTTAAAAGAAATGCAATGAAAACAATTTAGCACCTTTCCCCTGTGTCTGCATTTGTTATTTCCCACTCATAGAAAAGAATAAATTGTTAACATATATATTTATCTATTTACATTCATATATACATACATATATTTATTTTTTTTTACGAATAGAATCAGGATTTGGTAAGCTAGAAGCAAAAAATTGTCTCTAAGAGGAGGAATTATTTTCTCAGAAACAGGATTCACTAAAATAAGTTTGAGATGCTACTATATTCATAAGACAGCAACTACCGCTGCTGTAATTTCTCTGAATTATCACAGGCTGGAATCTGTAAAATTGTACATTTATGTAAAAGAAAGTTGAGAGCTGTTGTGGGGAAAGGGGTCACCAATATCAGAAGTAGGAAAACAGACTCTGTGTTAAAAAATCATACCTTACCTTATCTGTACCTGGTATTGATTCGTATCTTTAGTAGTCAAACAACAATAGAAGGTCCTCTCCTTCTTTCAGGTAAAAGCAGAGCAATCGTATAACACAGTGTTTCACTGGACTTCCCCTGTTTCCATAATTGTAGTACAAAACATGATCAAAACAAGCTGTACAATATGCAGCGGTGGATCCTTAGCACAGATTTTTAAAATGAGCTGCATAATGTGCAAGAGTACTAAGAAAGGTGGCTCTTCTAGTGAATTTGGTTTGTGGTTATGCCCTCAGCTACCTAGGAGTGAATTCCTGGTGAAGCCTTCTCCGTGGTTGGAACTCTCACAGCTCTCTCCTGCGTGTATTTTCCAGTTTCTAATAAAATTCAAAATCTTATGGGAACACTTCCTGAGCTGACTATACTTTCTGATCGATCAGAATTTTGTTTCATAATACTTGTAGTAATTTAATCTTCATGACCTCTACCATTTGACCTTTTCTCTCATTTCATTGTAGTTGATGAATTAATAAAAAAATTTATTAGGGAGGATGGTTAGATAGCTGAACAATTCATCCCCGAAGAGTGAATATATAAACTCTATTTCATTAGGCAACCAATATAAAAATCAATTTTGGTTCACTGAAAGAAAATTCATAGATTTATTCTTTTTACTACAAGACCTTAATTCACAGCCCTGCTGTTGTTATCTGTTGAGCACTGCAGCTGAGAGCAGTTTATCATAGGTAGGTATTGCATAGACCTGATTTGGAAAAGCAAGCAGACATTTAGTCCAGCAGTGTGATGCATTGAACAACTTTAAGTCGATATATCATGTGGCAAATAATATATGAGTATTTTCACAGTATGTGTATAAACAGAGAAAGTTATGTTGGTCCTCTGTTTGGGATCTGAAAGGATGGAACTGTTAGTGTGAATAGAGAAAGAAAGAGAAAATATTATAGCATGAATCACAGAATACTTTAGGCTGGAAGAGATTTCTGGAGGTCTGTAACCCAGTCCCTTATTCAAAGAGGTAACTGCAAAGTTAGATGTAGATGCCTTTATTCAGTCCAGTTTTTGCAGCTACAGACAGAGAATCCAGTGTCTCTGGGCAGTTTGATAGACTGGGCAAAACTGACAGCTCAAAGAGGGAATACCAGTAAATAATAAATCCCATTGTCTGCAACTGACCTCTCCTTTGGTTGGATGAGGGGCTAGATCAAATGTGATCAAATGTGCACTCTCGGTGTATGGGGCAATTTATCATATAGGACTTTTTAAAAATTATGTACTATGCTTCCTCAGGACTGTTCATAGGTCTCAATGAACAAACTAAAAGTACTTTTTATTATATCAAGTAACTTAGCCAGGTACAAGACATTTAGATACAATTTCTGGCCTTTATATTAGCTCATGGTATGAATCCAGTGAATCACTGCATCACCGTGTCTCAGGAAATAGGGATGTGGGGACTTGCTGTCTCAAACTGAGACAGAAGATATATTTATGCTTTAGTAAAACATCCAGTGAACTAGGAAATGTTCATGCCTGTTTATATTGGTAATGATTGCACACAATACAATTAACATTTTATGTTTTTCTATCTCTAGTAATGGCTGCAGCACCGTATTGATTGTTTCTGTTTCAAACAACAGAAACAGATAGCTGTGGCCAACCCATGTGAACACAAATTAAACCAGCTGTTTATCTCCACTGATCTGAACACACAGCACTGACAGTCAAACTTATTCAGACTCTGTCAGCTGAGATCATCATAGTGTGGTAATTACTGTAGAACCTGTTACTCAGTAAGAGTGTATTATAAAGAATTGCACTCCTGAAGTTAATAAATATCTTTTAGATTATATGAATTTCAGTGCACAGGACTGGTCAAGACAACAGAAAAAATGGTAAATATATTTATACAGCAAAGCCAGAGGCTGAAAAAACCAAACCAATCTACATAAAACCTTATTAACAGGCTAATGCTATACATCTGGGTATTTGAGGGTGTGTTTTTTTTCTTCTGGGAGGATCTTTTTATTAAATAACTGTTATCTATTTCATTTTATTTACTGAAAATGGAAGTGCCTGTTTCTTCATGGCAGAAGATCTAAGTGGAGAACTAAGAAGCTGTGAAGAAGCTTTAATTAAGCATTCAGTGGTTTAGCTTTGCTCATTAATTTATTCCATGATGAAAACTTCTTTAATATACAAAGATTACTATATCTATGGATTTTTGAGAATGTGCAGCATTGAAGTGGGTTAGGAAAGCAGCTCATCAAAATTTTCTTAAGAGTTTGTAGTTATCCTGCCTGCTGTGTGTTGTTTAATGTACCTTTTTTGGTACTTTGTTATGTTATTTTGGCACTGCATTCCCAGCATATTTTTGTTCACTCACAGAATCACCAGGTTGGAAAAGACCCACAGGATCATCAAGTCCAGTGATTCCTATCAATAAATAATACCCAAGTAGCACGTTGTGATATTTGTCTCATGAGAATAATGTACAAAACCAAGATAAGTACCTTTGGTATTACCTCCCTCCACATGATGTGAGAACACTGAGAACGTAACAGTAGTAGGAAAGAAATTATAAAACAATTTACAAGCCTATATGCTATCAAGTATACAATAATATACAATAATAATAATATTGCTGTAAGTGAACTCCACAAATTTCCAGTAATTATATGAAAACTAGTGGGGGGTGTGGAGTATAGTGTTGGGGGAAAGTGATGATAACATGAAGTTAGACAGGGAAATTACTCAGGGCTACTTTCATAGAAAATGAAAATGTGACCTCTGCTGGAAGATGCAATAAAAGGTTCAAAAATCAGAATGCCAAACCAAACACCTTTGAGCAAGAACCAGCAAAGGCAAAGTTTCCCTGCTGAGAAGCTTGCTTCCAGGGAAATAACTCCTCTTTTATCATCTATTAGTCACCTCTTAAAACTAAAAGCATTCTCCTTTTGTTAGGGACAACATAGAGGAATGATTATTTTAATGTTCTTGGGAAAAAGTAAAGCCATTTGAAATGCAGGGTGTTATTACCTTTCTTTGTGTTTCAAAAACCCTTACAAGTGAAGATATTTCTTAATAGACTGAATGATTGGTACAGGGGTCACAAAGCAGCTCGCAGTGTGGTAATAAGGCAAATTCAAGATAATTTCTAAATGACATCTCTGTGTGATAGATTCATAAGGATTTGTTTCAATCCTTTACCTAGTAAAACCTTCCAGATATTCTAGCATATCTGGTTTTTTTTTTCAAAAAAGGTAATGATATTATAGAAAGAGTGTAGGAAATTATTTCAGAGATGAATAAGATATCTGGTGGGCAGTCAGTGGGAACAGTCTATTTAGTCAGTGGAACGTACAATGGAGAGGTACCTTGTTTACAGCAAATGAAAAATTTTATGAGAAGAAAATAACAGTTAATAGAAAGCTCTTTGTTCTGGTAGAGAACAAAAAATAGCTGAAAACATATTCGTTGAGAATCAAGATCTAAATATCTTGCACTGATGGTGGTAAAATAGTGGAATAACTGTAAAAGAATCATGAGGTTTTCCATTTCTAGGTGACTTCAGTAGTGTGGTTGCTGCTGCCAAAGACTGGCTTTAACAGCCTGTCACAAGTTCTGGTAGCAAGGGTGGAATGTGTTAAAACTGCTGTGGCCATACTAGATTAGCTAATGGTCCCTTCTGGCTTCAGAGCCTATCAACCTATTAATTAGCAGCTAATTAGCAGCTGGTAGCAATAATAGGCTATTATCTTCTAGCAAATCAACCACTAGAAGAAAAAGAAATACACACATTGACACCTTATATGACTGAGCCATACTCATTTTTAATAGCCTTACTTCTGCTATTTAGAATTAAGGGGTGCAGGTTCTCTGAGAGGTACAGATGAATAAACAGATTGAGCCACATAGCAGAGTTAGTCTAGGGTTATATGACCTCCTCTGCCTGCACTTTGTCCTCAAGTGATAACATAGACATGAAGGAAAAAAAAACTTGTAAAGCCATACGCATTCTTTCCATTAGAAAGTTTTGGGGCTCTTTTTTTTAATGAGAAATATGAATTCCATTTTAGTACTTTAAAATTAATAATTAACAACACAGGATATGGAACATGCAAAATCTACATGTAAGTAAACATTTTAATGTTACATGTTGGGTTTTGTAACCTAAAAATCTAGGTTAAAGTTTTGAGTTTCCAAGTTTTCCTTGGAAACATTAGCAAAAACACTTCTTTCAGTTTTCTCAATTTTTTTTCAGGAAAGAAAACTGTATTGTTCAGTCAAGTCTGATAACACTTTCTGTTTGCTTTCCTTAATTAAAGTTATCTTCTGGATACACCCTGTCAATTGTCATCCTGGAAATCTAGGAATAGAGGGAGGAAAAGTAATCTTATCTTCGATTCCTCCCCAAAACTCTTTCCTTTGTCAAAAGGAAGATAGAATCTCTGAAAAGAGTCACCCTGAAAACCCATGCTAGATTAATATCAGCCTTGTGAGAGTAGCCTTTATGAATGCCTACAATAACAGTCACTTTTCTCATCTATAGAAAGCAGCACAAATAATTTCCTCACTGGCAGAAGTAACTCCTTACTCATCAATAGACTCACAGGCGGATGTCCTCCAGCAACGTGAAAATAAAACCACAGTACTAATGCACGTTCATTAGCCTCTAGATTTTTTTTTCTGATTCTACATTTGTCTAAATATTCCTACCGCAAAAGCTGGGATTTGTGCATGCTTTACCTCTGAATTTTGTGTGTGGAGCAAGAAAGACAGATTGATACAGCTTCTTCGTCTGTTCTTTACACTAACCTTTTTCTTTATGAAAAGGGAAAGAAACTATGATGAGAAAAGAAACACAAGTCATTTGTGCTGGATCCTGGTGCTATTATTTTCTTATAGATATTACAGCTAATATAGGTTTGCAATCATCCTGTTAGTATGGAAAAGAAGGGTAAAAAAAAAATCCTATCCATTACAGAGCTCACGGAGAGATTTATAAGGGTATTAAAATACAATAGGAAAAGTCCTGAGCAAAAGGAAGATTGTTTCAGGTTACAGAAGTTCTCTGACCTAAAGCACTAGTAAAGTGGAGAGAAGCCAGCAAGAAAAACTCTTTGTCGGGAAGTGCTCCTGATCTCTACTATTAGTTATCTAGAATATGTAGTAGAAGTCTCTTGTTTTTCCCTTTTAGTTTTAAATAATTCAGATAAACAAAAGAATCGACAAAAAAATTATTCTTCATTGGGTTAATATTCTACATTATTAATGTGCTGTTCTACAGGATACTTTGTCTCTTCTCTGTCTTCAAACTGTTCTGACTTCAAGATCAAGAAGGCTCCATCATCTCTGTGGTTAGATGGAACAAGTTTATACATCCTGGTAATTTCTTGGCTGCTTGCACATTTTCCTCAACTCCTTCCAGGTTCGTTACACAGCAAAGAGAGTAGGTAGTTGCTTTAGTTACATGATCTGTCTGTCCAGTATTTTACTAGATTTGTCTGATAGACATATCTGCAATGAAGACTTTGATTTATTCTTTGTTGTCTGTAAAGAAAAAACCCAACACAACTCATAATCGTTCATTAATCGACATTCTGCTCAGATGTGGAAGTAAGATTCTGATCAAAGGCTCTGGGCAATTCTGCACGCCTCTGTATTAAGGCTTCTTAAAGTCTGATAGTTTACATTTTATTGTTAGAGAGTAAAAGGTGAGGTGTGGGAGGAAAATAAAAGGGAGTTTAGAATGAGGTGGTTTCTTTCTCTTAGGTAGGAACTGAATAAAGGAAAAAAGAATATTTCAAAGTCAAAGGAGGTGGAAGAAGTGAAGAGAGAAAAGAAAAAGTAAACATGAAGTGACAGGAAATAAATATTATTATTGCACACCCATTTTTAGCATGTGTGGCTATCTACCATTATCATAGAATCATAGAATAACCAGTGTGATTTAAAGAAGATTAAAGTGAGATTTTTGGCTTAGAAAGATAGTCTTACACTATGTTCAGTACCAATAGAGTTCAGTTTCAGTTGTGCTGAAAAATGGTGTAAGGAGAATATAAAGAATGAAATTCTGAAAAAAACACCACGCATTGCAGCCTCACAAAATTAATTGCTGCAGAGTATGAAAGTATTAGGCTAAAATATCATGTAGACAGACTGGAGAGATACCAAATTTGTGAAAACAATTACTCCAGGGTGAAAATGTCAGAGCCTATTGTACTAAAATAAAAGTTCTATTGGTTATGGAAAATAATCACCAATTTAATCAGAAATATTCTGTCTATTATCCTACTGTATAAACATCACATTCATTCCATCATTCAAATGTATAATCACTGCCCTTGTTTACATAGCTTGCATTTGGCAGGATATGATTTTTTTTTTTTTTTTCCAAAATATAAAGCACTACAGTCTTATTAAATCCTAGCTATAAACTCTTTCTTGAAGAATACAAACAAGCTGCTTTGGAAGGCTGAAATGGCTGTTGGCTCACCCAAAGTGATTTGTAGGGAACAAGGGAACATGCACAGAACGTGGTATTGCACTGAGAGCAGCACCTGTTTCCACAGCTGAGCCAAGGCTGGGTGGATGTAAGCTGTAGATCACACCAGAGCGAGGAGCGGGCAGGACCAGGCAGACTCCTACTTCCTCTGAAAATTTCAGAGCCCATTCTCTGGTGAGCTTTCCCTGAGCCATGGTCTTGCTGTTTGTTTGTGAGTCAGTATTTTGTTGAAAGTCTGAATAGCTATTTTTATTTGTGCAAGACCATTCATCCTAGCAAATCCATAATTTTGATTATTTATTGTTACAGCAGTGCCTGGTGGCTGGGAACTGAGGAGGCTGCTATTTCAAACCAGGGGAGCTTATACAGTGAGAGAGAAGGTATGTGCTATTTCTGCCTCTTCCTACAAACCAAGACAGAGCTCAGTTTGGATGGTATGACAGGGATTAGGCCATTTTCTTGCTTTCAATCATATTATGAGTTCATCTGACTCTGAATAACTCCTCTTCTTGTAATAGATAAAGTAGGAAAGGAAACAAAGTAGTCCCACTCCCAAGGTAAAGCTATAAATCTATGGCAGATTTTGGAGTAGCAAGTGGCCTCTGACCTGTTGGTCTGTGCTCACAAAGCAAGACTGAGCAGGACATTTGTATTCTTTCACTGTGAACTTGCTAGAATAGTCACTTTCCTAGCAATGTAGTGCTGTAGATCAAAATGAAATTACCTTCTGTAGTTACTGTCAATTTTGTCGATGCACACGTGGATTACCACGACTGAGTAAACTCTGTCAGGAGTGGGGTGTCTCTTGCATTGAGCTGCAAGCATCATCTTTTCCTCCGACTTCATGTTCTTTCTGTAGATTTTGCAATTAAAAGCTTGGAATATAGAGCGTGGAAAATGAGATAATCTATCCAATTATCTTACATGCTAAAGTCTTGAAGTCTTGTCATTATGTACAACATAAATAGAAATTGTTAATCTAACTTGACATTCAATTGGTTTGGCCTTATGAATAGCACGTATTTCCTTTGATCCTGGAAAGTTATGCACCTTTCACATGGACATTTGTATAAAAATAAATCCTGTAGTCCTGTGTGAAGGCCGTGTAAAACATAAAACACCACGTCAAGGGATTTGGCAAAGCCATGTTTCTTTAAGGTTACTATCAAAGAATGAGAGGTGAGACACCCCCTTTTTAAGTCCTGGTCTGTCATTTATCTACACTGGTTACTTTAAGAATCCTGCTCTTATCTCTAAGAGGGGATAATAATGCAAGTGGATCAGGAAGCTTAATGAATCTAAAAGTCCTTCAGAGCTTCTTGATGAGAGAGACCACAGAAATTCAAGGCATTATTACAAAATCCCCTAGCACCTGCTAGGGAAGATGGTCTAAAAAGCCTTTTTTCCCCTCCTAATCCACTGTAGTGTGAGTGACTGAGGAAGAGCCTTCAAAGGGTGGAGTTAACAGGTGAAAGAACTAGAGAAGGTCTTTGCAGTCAGTGTGAAGAAAAGGAAGTGCCCTACTAGCTCAGCAGTCTTTGCAGCCTCTTCAAAGAAGGGCAGGAGTCACCTCAGGCACACAGATAGGTCTCCCATCAGCCTGACAGGTACAGTATCATGAGAATAATTCAAAAAGAAGAGCCAGGGCCTTTGGAAGAGGCAAATAAGAGCAATGAATCAGGATTAGAGACTTGTGGGGAAGCAAAGGTGTTAAGAAAGGGTTTGTAATGCTGTCAGCCACAGACTCTTTTTCTCCCCTGATGGGTTATCAGAGGAAGCAGATGTGATCCCCTCTCCCAGAAGTCATGGGCACCCTGTCGTGAGCCTTTCAGTCACACTGAGGTTACCCGACTCACAATTTCATTCCACTGGGCTGGTAACATTACAGTTTTTGTGCATTTTTTCCTGAACAAAATACAACATTCACTGCCTGAGGAAACGTTTGCATAGCAGGGCATATACATTTCCCTTTCCCCTCCAGAAACAGTAGGGGCTGAGTCTTCTGCCCTGCGTTCAAGAAGCTACTTGATTCCCATTGAGTGATGAATGTAGTCAGGTCACTGCTCTAGGGAGTCTCTCAATTTTAAAGCTTCAAGAAGCGTTTTAGGCTTAAAAGTTGTTTTATGATGAATTGTGCACTGATCATTTACCATGCTGTGGTACGCTTTTCAAAATCTTTATTAATAGATTCCTTGGGTCAGATATTATTTAAATATGTGTAAAACTCGACTAATTCACTAGAAAGCAATGACAATAAAGCATGCATTTTATAGCAAATTAGCTGCAATTAGAACCAAGGCTTGTCCCTTTGTTTGTTCTCTGAAGGACAGTTAAAGCATTGTGATCAGACATAAACATTTATAATGTACCAATAATGTTCTCCTTTTATTTCCTAGAAGGTTAATACTTTTAACCCCATTGGAGTTTAACAATCTCCAACAGATCACAGTATTGTGGAGTCCAAAATAAACTTTAGCTGAAATTGCAGAGGACCTTTTGGACTGACAAAGGACTTGTACTCATATGTGCCCAGAGCCCTAGGAGAAGCATAGAACCTTTAGTGCTCACTAAGGCAGAGGGACTTGCATTTTGCTCCCCTCACTCCCAGCATCAGAGCTGTTTCTAATGATAGGCTACAGACCCAAGCAAGGCTTTCAGAAGTCTCTTTGGCTCAGATTCACAAAAGAGTTTATATTTCACAATCCTGCACTACTTTTTGTCTCTGTGAATTGTTCTGGGCTGTCCATCATGTAAATAATAGCCTGATTAAACCCTTCAGGTGTGGAGGCTGTCATATATTCAGCAGTAGCCTGCAGGTTTCCCTTTGATAATCTGGAAAACAGATACCAGAGTTGTCCTGTATATGCAAACAATCCTAATGGAAAGTATTCCTCACCCTACTCTCTTCCACACTCAGATGAAGGAAAATGATCTCTGACAAAATGACTGACTGTAGACAAGGTAGGGGCAGTGGGTATAGTTCATCTCAACTTGCTCCCTTGTAACCAGACAAGAATCTGAATTATCCTTCCATGAGGATTTTTAAAACTTACCTAAACAACATCCCAAGCAAGCTTTTATAACTTTGAGCCCTGTTTTGAGCAGGAGTTTAGAACAGAGACTTCTGAAGGTCGTTTCCAAGCTGAATTATTCAGTGATTCTAAAAAAACCCTTGACATCTTTCCATGTTTTTTTATTCTGTTATTTAGCTCAACCAGTTCAAAGTTTGTAAGGCAAAATGTTACTATTAACAGAGACAACTGTAAGAATCAGGTAGCCAGAACACAAGGTCCATTTCTAAATGAAAAGATAATTAAGGACAGTAATTACTCACCTGAGTGACTGCTGGAGAAAGTACATGGAATGGGAAGCCACTTATTCATGCAATAGTACAATCCAGCATGGAGATGTTTTTCTTATGTACAGAACACTGACTATAACGTGTAAATACACAGGCATTACTCATGAGCTTTACACTTACTACTTCACATAACTTGGTATAAAACCCCCACTGGAACAAGGCAGGGCTTCTACAATGTGAGAATGATGTTGCCTTTCCCTGATTTAAGGAACACCAATTTTGAACATAGCAACTCATATTCTACTCCATTATTTCAATAGTTCCATTATTTTAGTATTATTGTACTAGTATGAAAATCTTCTCTTCTCAGAAGGAAAAATAGTTTTAGAATATGGGCTTGCCACAAGACACAAAATCTTACATCATTAAAGGCAGGCATCTATTGTAAAGCAATTGTAAGGTGAAGTACCTCTGTAAGATGATGCATCCTATTCTAAAATAAATGACTAAGTTGAGAGGAACTTACTCCCATTCACTGAAAAGGGAACCTTGACAGCTAGTCTGTATTTTACAGCTGAGATTTAGGTAGCTATGTTAACAAAGAAAAATTTCATTGTCATATTAGTGAAGTAGTTGATGAAAAAATGAGTAAATCTACCAACCTGTTGTTCCTAAACAATGAGAAACTCTGTCTTCTGTATATATTGCTAAGATTAAACATGGGTGAGCTGCATTCTTGTGCATTTACCCTTGATTACACCATTGATTTGATGTTAGTTTAATAATGAACTCAAGTATTTATCAGCAGAATTAGGTGAAATGAGTTTACTAGCTTTGATTCCAAACCTGGTTCATAATACACAGGTTCTCCTTATTGCAACTTACTGTATTTTCATTATTGGCAGTTCTCCCAGCAATACCGTATTAGGCTGAGAATTGCAAGTCAAGCACGTATTTGTTTTAGTATCACTTAGGCAATTATTCATTGCAAGGAAGGATTTGCTTTCTCGGTTTAGATATGACTGTGGTTTAAAGAGCCTTTAAAAAAAAATCTATTTCAAGTTTAACTCCTAAATTCACTACTAGGCAAAAAATCAGAGCCAGAAGATAAGGGGTCGATTCATGAATGCAAGCCAAAAATGGATGGCCTTATATAGAGCCTGTCAAATCTATTGATGCTTGTTAACACCATATAAATCTTAGTTAATAGGTTTTCTCATTCTTTTATTTATTTACTTTTTAAATTCTCCATGATAATCTGAAGCCACCATCAGCATCTTTCTCTGACACTGGTAATGATACAGTAAACAAATGTATATCTAAAGGTTGAGAAATGACCATAAATGAAACTGTTCTTTACATAGCCTCACCATTCAGGATGGGTTTGGATTGATAGTTTTTCATTTGGGGTCAAAAAGCAAGTTCCTAGGTCAAGGCAAGCATCTTCTAGTAAAATTCTAACAAGTCCACTCAGCTTTGCTACAGCAGAGAAAGAAAGTGCACTTGTTTCTCCACTGCTAAAAGTTTTAAAGACCTAATTATTTCCTCTGTTTCAAGATTTGAGGAATGTATTCTGGGGGCTGTGGGGGGACTGAGGTATTCCAGGAAAAGGTGTTACCTTCCCCCATGTTATGCCTAACCACGGCTTTGAGTTATCAGACCTCTAGAATAACTGGTAAGATTTGTATCCCACATCCAGGGCTGGTTTTGGAAAGCTGCCTTAAGATGTGTACTGACAAACAATTAAAGATTATAATTAACCAAATCAGTAATCCTAACATCCCTGTTTGTTTCCCTTTTATTCCCTCCTACACCCTCCCTTCTGTGTAAACACAATATTACTTAATCAGGAACTGGTTTACTTTGGTTTTCTAATAGACCAGCGTTACTGAACAAAGAAGAGGTAACAGATGAGTATACTAATTGGAGATGTCAGAGCATTGGGGATTTCATTAATGACTGAGAAATGGACCTGAGAAACATCAAACACTTCTCTCTGCTCATCGTTCTCCTTATCTCTGGAAAATGAAAAGCTGGTTAAGCCCTTCTTTATTTTAGTAGAGATTAAAAGTTAGTATCAAAAGAGTCATCTTGTCAGATCAAGTAACATGGAGACTGAGTTTATTTTGTCAAACAAAATATTAGAATAGAACAAAAAACAATCTGTGAGAGGGTTTTTTTTCTAAGACTAAATTTTACTTAGCCAAAAATAACATAAATCTCTCCAGAGAAGACGTCAGTAGCTAAGCTATCTGCACAGGAATATATTTTAATGCTTTACAAACCTTTCAAAAGTTTCTTGGCACCCACATAATGGAGGAATGGAGAGAGAAATACAGGATTTCATACAACTCTGCTGTAGCAGTAAACCAGGAGGGAGGACACCTGGGTTGGTCTGTGACCTCCTCTGCTTTCTGACTGTCGGTAAAACACTGTCCTATTCCTGAACAACCATTCATGCCTTTCTGATAACAAAACATTGATTACTCATTCTCCTATTTATGTTTGGATATTTCAAAAGGAAAAGCATTGCATAGACTGGGTTCTGCAAGTCTTCAGTGGATAAATAAAATCTGATTCATTGGAGCCAATTGCTTTTGTTGAACTATGTCAGGTGGACAAAAGTTCCCTCTAGTCAGACGGAATGTCAGATAAGTGAGCACAAAAGAAATCTCATTCATCATTTTTCACTGCCAGGGCTACTCACCTTCACCTGCATAAAAGATTGCAGGTGGCTGACTTGACAATTAGCTGGCTGAGGCGCTCAGGCAGGTGCCCAGAATAAAGTTCCCCTTTGAATAAGGTCAGAAAAGGATTAATTCTTGCATCTCCTCATTACCAGCTGTGCACATGAAGTTCAGTGTCTTGGCATAGTTTGCTCTCAGTGTTCCCTTCTTTGGACAGAAGTTGAGCTCTCACCAATCTTTATCTCAACTGTATAGTAAAGGGTATGGTTGAATGTATTTCTGAGTTGAGTGCTCTTTGAAGAATCTGCTGCTCATCATACCAATTTACTGTTGCTATCCTTATTATCTTTATTTTGTCTACTCTGGTATGTCTAAGAGGATCTAAGAAGAAATATATCCCCTTTTCTAGCAGAAATTCTGAATGAGTGCCTGACAGAGATTTACTGTGACATTTTGCCTGGAATGGAGCTTCTATGAAGTTATTGGAGAGTTTAGTTTAGGCAGCTCTGGATAGTGTTTCATTATTGTTGACATTTCTGTGGCATCAGTGTGAGCCAAGAATATTAATTCATTATAAAATTCATTGGAAAATAAGAATTTTTTCATAAAGGTCCGTCAAGTTCGGAGGACGTTTAGTGATCAGATTTTAATCTTCTGATGCTTTGTTTTGATCATCTCTAGTTAAAATTATTTTTTGGATGCTCTTTTAACAAAGGGTGATGTTCCAAAGAACTCAGATGTAGAGACTCAACCAGCAAACAAATTAGTGTCCAGCTGTAAGGTAAAATTAGATCTGTTTTTGAGAACCATTCAAAATATCCTGGTTCCTGCTAGGGGTAGTATTGTTCACTTTTTAAGTCTCACCTTTCTTTCCAAAGAACTATTGATTTTTTCCTTCTGTTACAAACCCTTTCCTTTCCAAGGCAACATAACAGATTCTACCCTAGAATTCTGCAGAGACCACCCCCACAGCATTTCAGTTTTTTCAAAGGGAAACTGCAGAGATTAACTGATCCATTAATTTCTGCCACAAAATAATGAATACTTTAAAAAGGAAATGCTTTTTGAATGAAAGTAAATTTCTCTGGGGAAAACGCTAATTTCTAACTTGAGATTTCCAGTGAAAAGTAGGAAATTGTAATACTACATTCTTTCCTTCAAAAATTAAAGAAAAAGTACTTCCCCTTTGGAGAAAACTCCACTTTTTTTCATCTATTTTTTTCAAAGCAACAGCTGTTTGCTAGCTGGTTTAATGAGAAAACAGTATATTTCCACTGAGGTTTTGTTACAGAACTAATTAAACAATATCGTTAAAAATAGTTAAAATTTTCTTGAATCTAAACTGGTACTGTCTAATCCTCTCACCAGTGAATAATATCATTGCTTATAGTGAATCTTTTTTGCTAGCCTTTTTTCTTACTTACAGTTCCAAGATTTATAGCAGGTTAATAATGACTCTGTTAAGATTTATTGGAAACATTAACAGGTATTTTGATGAGTCTTCCTCTATGAATATATCTTTTTCTACTAATAATAACTGAAACGTGTAAACTATCCAACTGAGATAAAAAGAGAAGAAAAAAAGGCCACACATTTTCAAGGAGGTTATCACCATGGAAAATATAACAAAATGGACCATAATTATGGAAAATCAAATATAAGTGAGCCCATAAAGCTAGCTTCTTTCTTCTTTCCAACATGCAGTCAGGAGAAGTAGAAAAAAAATACCAACCCAAAACCACATGGACTGAAAAAACATGCTAATGTTGTAATTCAACAAAGGTGAACTTTGTGAGGCACATGATTAAAGCTTTTTGGGGCTCTAACCAAAGCTATTTTTTTCCATACCGAATAAATTTATGTAATAAAAATAACATAAAATGAGAAAAGTCTACTTTTGATACCCTGGTGAGCCCACAAGTGTATCTATACATGTTCTTTTATTAATAATCCAGGCTTCTTTCAGCTGAATAACACATTATGCTTTCAGATGAAAATGATTAGGCAAAGAAAAACATCATTGCAACCTATAAAAATCAGCAATTTCTAACATAGATGACCTGCAACCCTCTACACCTATCTTTTTCAGGACTAATGGTTAGGAGGACCATCTTTTCAGTATGCAAATTCGGTCAGGCCAAATTTAGGATTTTGATACAAAAATGCAGCCCTGGCTAATGTAGGGTTTATCTGCATAGTATCAAGTGTTAAAGCACTGAGTTCAGCTTTGTTTTATGTGATGACTATATAAGCCAAGGAGAGAAAGCTTTCTGCTCCTCACTTCAGAAATAACTTCATTTTACCTGTGAACTTCTTCTGTCCTCCTGTCTAAAGGGCTTTTCTTCAAGGGAGGTTTTCCCAGCTATGTATTCAGAAGAGACATTGTCAGCTGGCAAATGTATTTGAGATTTGTTGCTTTAATTCAGCTGCAAAACCTCCAGACTTCACAAATCTGGCAGCAGATGCAATGTAGCAAATTTGTGTCTGTCAGCTCACTCTTCCCTATGAGATGCCTGTGAGCATGCTGATTATACATATGCAACTAATCAGGACCATGGTTAGGATAAGTTAATGGATTGATTTGCTTCCAGATCCAGTTAAGTGGCAACCTCGTGCACACACAGATGATTTTGTGCTATCTGAGTCTTGCCAGCTGATTTGATGAGTTTGGACTTCCCATCTCCTCGGTCACAGATTGCCTCCTACAAGCTGTGAAAGGAGAAAGATGCTGTAACAGGGACGGAAGGGAAATAGTGCTCATTTAAGACAGGAAGGGATGTTTCTGAATGTAAAACCCATTTTACTCTTTTGTTTCTTTTTCATGAAGTGCTAAAGGCCCCTGGCACTGTTTTAGTGGCCCGTCTAGTTAAACATAAGCAGCAAACCTTTGGTAGAACGTGGAGCCAACTCTTCATTTGTTAAGCCCCTGGTCTCTGTGGTGTCATCTGTCCCTCACACATACTTCTCCTTACTACAGTCTAACGATGAGCCTGGACCCTGCAGCAGGCTATGACCATAGAGGCTTGGTCAAGTCCAAGCACAGCAGACACCTTTTTGTGAGGCAGCAAGGTTAGGATGGAGGAAAAATGATCAGCGAGGACAATGTGTCTAGTGCTTCTGGCATTTCTTGTTAAAGTCTGAAGTGATGCTTGCCAAAATGGGATGAGAGAAGCGTTCCCTGTGTAGGACAGTAGTACAAAGTACTAGTTCAGGCCAAAATACAACAACTTTCCTGGCTGAGATTCAACAGTCTGCAAGTGTGGTCTTCACACATGAGGACTTGTACAGGTTCCCCTCAGTGAGACCCACAGTGATGCTTCAGAGACAAAATTCCTCCCAGACTAAAGGAGATGCCAATGTAGGTCAGATCAGCCATACGCAAAGTGGGTCTATTTATCTCCATTGAATGGATTCTAGAGGTACCTTTATGGGTAACTGCAGCTGCAGACCTCCAGATTTCCTCATCTCTTAGCTCTGTGACACAGAACTGAAATCCCACAAAGGAGGGACCGTCATGGGAGTTAATTCAGGGAAGTAATTTTACTGGACTCTAGATGCCTGGCAGAGAGAGCCCCAAGTGTTCCAAATAAGCTTATCATGAAGCACAGAATGAATATTCATTCTATATGGCTAAGAGTGGAAAGTTCAACTGAGATATCTCCCACGTACACTCAACCTTTCTCTCAACATACAATTCTAGCAAGGAACTGAGGAATCAAATGTATTTTTGTGTGTATTACACAATGTCTATGCACACAGAGGCGCACGTGCAAGCATAAAGGGGTCATATCATGCTAACCTGGATTTTCATCCTCACCTCTAACTTTCTAATACACTGACCAACTCCATTTAAATTTAATAGAAGGAAAGTGATCTCACTGCCAATTCACAAGTGATGAAACAATCTTTGTAGATAAACATCTCTCAGGTCTCTATTTATTCAATAAATTATTAAGTCAAGTGGCACTTATTCATGATGACCCAGTCATTGTTCTGCTCTACATGAAAGTATTTGATTCGAATGACTTGGGATTGCTCACTGCTAGAGAGCAGATTCAGCGACCAGAGAGCCAATGGTTTTACCTAATTTGGTGTCCAATATGGGTTTTTCAAGCGTTGTCTCATGTAATCTCAGTTCCTTGTGCTTTGAGTGGGGAAGAGCAATGTTTGTGAATGATCCACAGGGCTGTGATTTCACAGATCATGTTTGTTCTCTAATGAGCAAAGTCTTTCTGCGAATGAATGAAAGTGTTATCATGCCATACAGGCTGTAGAACTGCATATGCTTTGTGTCCCAGGCACTGGGAGTTTCCAGCCAATGTTTCATCTGACCAGTGTGATGGGAAAGCCCAACAAGGAGCAGCATTCTGGGTCCTTTGAAACAGGGTGCTTCTGAGCAAAGCATTTGTAAAGCTATGGAACAAGAATAAAAACACAATCTCAGAATATGTGGTTTGCATTAAAAGCTTCACTAAATATTTACTGAAAACAATAAACCTACATTTTCCACCTTTATTATAGAAAAGTGCTTATGTATTTACTCAGTGGACGCATTGTCCTGCACCATCCTACATGCTCTATTTATTGTGGATGGAGTTGTAAATGTGCTAAAAATTGTGTCAACGTTTAAGAGTTGCACTGAAATATCATGTATTAGTGACGTATTTTAAAGGTTTTAAGCACTAGAAGCACGGCAGGTTGATTAGTAGACCAGGTGCAGAATGATTTAAAAACATCTTCATCAAGGAATTTCTTAACTGTAAACCTAAGGTGCATCATTAACTGCTTTATTCAACCAGGCCTTCTACAGAAGTACTTGCCTATCTTAAAGTGTATTAGGTGCAACGCAGAGTTAATTAAATTATTTCTAGGCTTCACATTATAGTTGTGATAAAGGACATCGCTGAATCAGGGATGTAATGGGCAAACAGTTAAACAAAGGAATCATGTGCATGGCTTAAGCCAGGAAGCAGGAGGCAAGAATCCAGAGCTTTTCTCACAGCTCTGCCTTTAGGAAAGTGAGATTAATCTTTATACTCTTAATAGATTTTGAGCTTCCCTTAATACTGTTGTACCTCAGGCATCCCATATATAATTAGAAATAGTAATCAAATGTCAGCCTCATGCTCATTGTGCTTAGCAATTGTGAGATTTAGTTAATTAGTAGGTTTCATGTGCTCTGGGTCCTTGGACAATGAAGGTCATGTATCTACTTATAAATGTTTAGAAAAATGTAGGTCGTTATCATTCAAACGTACTTGAAATCTTAAGAATTATAAGTCAGTTCTAGAGATATAAGGAGGATTGAGGATGTGATAACTACTCCAGCTGTTTGTGTAGCCACTAGTTCTTAGAGGGGATGGGTTGAATGTTTCCACTATCAAAATTAAAATAAATTAAAAAAAAACATAAAACAAAAAAACCACCCCAAAAATAAAAAAAAACCCGAAAAAAAAAGCAAGAGGGAAAACAATTACATATTTAAAAGCTCTACTTAAGAGTTAGCACAAGCTGTGCTGTAGAGAGTGTGGGGAAGACAGCCAGGTTACTTGCAGCAGGTCATGGACATTGATTCTTTGGTGCTTTGAGAGGTATGCCAAATCTTTTTCTACCACCTGGGATATACATCATACTTATCTTTTCCATTATCTCTCTGGCCTCTAAAACATGAAGACCAACATTCCCATCTTTAGCGCATTGGGATACTATGGAAGAATCTCTATCTTTGTATGGTTTCTCATTTTGAGATTTCTCCTTAAGATGTCTCAGTCAAATGTCACATCTTTTTTTTATCCATCAGTGTTTCAAAATTCTTTGTCCTGAGTCGTCTTTTAGATTAAAAAAAAAAAAGTCATATTCACTTGATTTAGTTCCAAAATTTAGATTTTATGTTAAAACCAACAACAAAAATTACGAAGATGCTGGGGAGGAACAGAAACATTTTTAACATTTGCTTTCCCAGCTAGGAAGCAACATTGCTTGCAAAGTCAAATAGTGGTAAAGCTCAGCAGAAAAAAATGTAACCAGTCAGCACCCTTTTCTCCTCCATGACTTATACTTATAGTGACAATCAAGTATGCATGGGAATTCATATGAGTCCAATCTTAATTTCAGTGAAAAAGGCAAAGATTGCAAGATGCAAAACAGGTGAAGGAGTCAAACATTGATGGGCAGGCACCAACAGAATCCACTCTTTGAATTTTCTCTAATTCTTGCTGCTTCGAGCCTTGGTCTGGAAAAGGCTTATGCATATTAGCAGTCTACCTAAGCTCATTAGTTTCTAGATTTTAGGATTTGAATGGCCCATTATTATCATCAAGTGTGACCTATAGAGCATATGCCAGAGAATTCCAGCCGATAACTTCTGCAGTTCAATAAGCTGCTTATTGACTTGATCCTTCAAAATGCTGAGCATTCTGGCCTTACTCGAGCAAAGTATTTGAAACTGAACCACTTTAAGAGGGAGACAAGATGACTTTCCACAGCTTAAAATTACCCTCAAATGTGTCTTACTTGAATGGAGTCCAAAGTAGTTTCCTAATAAAGGACTTAATCCTTCATGGCATTAAGAATATTTAGACGTGCAGTTCTGTACCCATAGCCAAGGCAGTTGAGAGTGTACACGTTGACTCAGTTTACACGGAGAGGGTCACTTGCAGGGTTGTTCAGGCCATAAACTCAAAATTTGTGGTTCCTCAAATGTTATTTTGTTGGACTCAAAACAGGTTTTGAAAATATGTCTATCAATGCCACTGTTGACAGAAACATTCCTAAGACAGGGAAAGGACACTTTGGATGATTCCAAAGGCCTTGAAGCTCACCCAAATCTCAAGCTTCTTACTTTGGAAAGGAGTATTTTAACAAAATTCCATTTCATTAAGCTTTTAATTTTATTCTAATGCAGAAATAAAACAATGGTGAACTCTCTCAAGTCACTTTAGAAGGGACTCAACAGACTCCTGAGAAAGAAGATTCCTTGTTTTCTTTCTTTTCTTTTAAATAGGTTGTTATGCTTACTTACTGCTCTCTGGGACTGTGCCTCTTGCTTTCTTTGAGCACTTTTACAAAAACAAGAAAGGAAAAAATACTTGTCGGTTTTTAATACTTGAGTTCAACAGACAATCCAGGATTCCAGTCTGAAATGTCAAACTGCTTAGGTCCACCTGCAGAACAAAGTTAAATTTTCAAATCTTTTATTTACTTATCTATTTGGCTGGGTTAAAATATATCCTAGTACCTGTCATATTCCTTGTTAAAGCCTTTTGGTGAAAGGACTTTGAAGCACGATTCATAAATCTCATTCTTAAATAGCATCCCTTTGAGGTTAAAAAACAAGACAAACAAAGCTCTTTATTTTTCACTGCTCATTAGATTTTCATATCTGGAATGAGCAGGAGACCTTAAAGGGAACAAAAGGAAAACAGCAACTCCAGTTGCCTGCGATATGTCAAGCATTGTCCCTATGTATGCATTCAGTTTCCATCCTAACACTACGCTCATGTGTTCAGTGTAAAAAAAAACTGGGTAATCTCTATGAATCTATGTCAGTTTTGTCTGTGAGAGGTGTCATCATTTACATATGTAATTGCCAAATTCAGCTTCTTCACATATATGGCAGTATAGCCTTGCTGGCCGGGTCAGCAGCTCAATGTGGGCTTTTGTGATCCAAAACCCACCCTCCACCCCAGGGAAAGGGAAATTGTGGACTGGAAACTAAAAATAAAACAGCTTTAATGAAACAACTGTAGTGATAAGGACAACAATATTAATAAGAAAATACTAAAATAATTGCAGATATTTTTAAATGACCCCCTCCAATGACTCTACGTCACCACTGATGCTGAAGAGCAGGTGTGGGGAAAGGTCCCAGATTGGACTCAGTGAAAGATGAGAACTGGACTCAAAACTGAATTCAGGAATGCACAGATCTAGTATCGGGAGCAAAAGAATGTGTGGTTAGAATCCGGCCATCGAAGAAGGGAGCTTGGCCCTCATGATCCCCCAGTTTTATATTGAGTATGATGTTTATGGGATGGAATACTCTGCCAGTCAGTTTTGGACCACCTGTTCAGTCTGCCTCTCCCTGCAGGTGTGACCCTTTTTTGCATCTTTGACTTACAACATTCCACTGACTTGAATGTGACCTTGGTCTCCATAGGGATAATTGTAAGACAATATAACAATGCCCTGTTACTTTGGTGATTGTCATAAGTTTTAAGTGTTATTACTTTTAGAGACAGACACTGTGAAAAAAAACATGCATTCAGAAAATGAAGTTACTTAGAGGAGGCTTAGCTGAAAATTTAGAAAATTAATTCTACTTTAGGTCAAACCAAAACACCTTAATGTCCAAAGACTAGTAGCATTTCCCAGAAAGTCCCTGTGTAACTTATAAAGGGTCAATGAATTACTGAGTGTCTCCAATTTGTTTGGCTTATAAAAAGGGGGAATATTACCCCTTGAAGATCTGATCTGTCTTTTGGACAGAGGAAAGTCAAAGCCACACTCAGGATACAAAAGGTCTGCAGAACTGGACTAGTGAGTTTATTCCTGCTTCCTCCAAAAAACCTTACAATCACAAAAACAAACCAACAAGATCCTGAAAACGAACTGTTCTTTCTCCTTTTTCTCTGCTATTTTTTAAGGACGAATGCTCACTTGATGTGAAACTTAGATCCAGTTTACATTTCTGACTGTGAAACATATTCTATGATAAAATTTGCAGAATTAAAAAGTTATTTCAAAATTCCTATTTTAAATAATTCAAAGAATTTTCATTTTAATATGGTAAAACATCTCCTTTCTGTGGTCACAAGTTGATTTTACTAGAGTATGTAACTATTATTTAATTCTTTAAAAATAATACATTAATACATAACATCGAATTTTGGAAGCTCAACATTTTAAAAATGTTTAGAAAAAAAATGATGAGAAATATCCATGTTTCAGTTTTTAATTTTGAACAGAATAGCAAAAAAGAAATATGATTTTCAGGCCAGACTTTAAATACTATGGGTAGCATTGTTCAGATTTCAAAGACCTGCATAAAAATTGAAGCCTGTCATGTTAACATCTGTGCATTCAGCAATCATCTCTTTATTTAACCTCATAACAAGTCAGAGACAGGCTTATTTCCACAGTGGACGGAGAGTACAGCTACATTAACCGAAACAGTGAGTTACCAGTGTCATAGCATAACAAGTTATGGCTCATTATTGAGTGTCAATAACTACGTGTAGTCTGTTTGTCTGTATGTGTTTGTAGCTCTTTGCAATCGGGATGAAATGCCTGCTTAGCAGATGGAAACGTGTCAGCTCCTTTTTACTAAACTGCTTTCTCATGTCATTGATCCTTCACGGCATTCCTTTTTTTTAAAAATCCAACCACTTAAATAAAATCACAGGGTGAATCTGATAGGAACCATTTTTCAAAGTATTTGTTGACTCCTACTGTAAATGTCAATTGTTCCTGAGAGGATGGCCTCCTGGCCAGAAGTTCAGTGTCTCCTAATATCCTACTTAACTTGAATGCCAGAAACAAAGAGGAAAAAGTAAAAAGTCCAACCCCTGAGACTCCAAACCGCTGGGAGCTTAACATCATTAGTTTTACAGCATATTTATTTTCCTTGTCCTGTAGGCTTGTATAACTGTGCAAGGAAAACAAAAACCCAGAAGTTCCTCAGTTTTCCTCAGTTTTCAGGGTTGGTTCAGGTCTCCTCGGTCAGAGCAGGCTCTATATTTACTAGTGTGCTGCTGAGCCTAGGAAGACAAAGATGGAGATGACAAGAAGCTGGAGGGAACCGGCCAGTAATATTATTTTTAGTGTGTTTTTTGCATTAGCTAAAGTATGAAGTTACCTCCTCTGCATGTCTGCATGGAGAGGAAAGCCATATCCACAATGGTTTTAAGGTAAAACTGGTAGCAAAACCTAGGACTCCTTGAATGCTCCCCAAGTATCCGTGTGAATACTAAGGCAATTACCAAACTCTGTCCTTTTACAGCTGTGCTGCTAACACTGGCTTCAGCTAGACAGGTTAAAATTAGTTGAAATACTTCTGGCTTGAATAGCAATTTCAAATGCAACTGGTTATTTGCAATATATCACAACTGCACTGTACGTGGACACTGTTGTTTCGCTGTCATTCCACTCTCCCTCCTCACTGAAGCTGGTCACCACTTTTTTTTCTATAACTGCTCCCTTCCACCTTAAACCCTTTCATTACCCTTGAGACTAAACTAGGCTATCCAAAGCTGTACAGAAAGCAAAAATCCTTCAACGTCCACAATGCAGACCTTGGCTTAGAGTTCTTTTGGGATGGAGTCCTTGTCCCTTTTCTATGTTTCCATGTTCTTGTAAGGATCACGCATGGAAAAACAGGGATGCATCTAAGAGTCCTCTGTAGAGGCAGAGAAGAAAAAGTGCACAGTGAGACCCTCCCTTCTCTGTTCACATTTTTGGGTGAATGAGAATGGATTCATTCACGTGGCATTCCAACATAGGAGCAAAAATACCAAGTTCTGCTTCAGGAAAGGTACATAGCAACAGGCTATGCTTGAGGCACCACTGAGGAGTTATCTTAATTTCACAGAATCACAGAATCACCAGGTTGGAAAAGACCCACTGGATCATCGAGTCCAACCATTCCTATCAAACACTAAACCATGCCCCTCAGCACCTCATCCACTCATCTTTGAAACACATTTGATATGTTAGGAATAGTAGTAGCAGACGTATCACATTCCAGACAAGGCATTATCTGGAAGAGTTCATTCTGTTTCATCCTTCTTATTATAACAGTAATAACAGCAGTGCTGCTCCAATGGATTCCCGGGTTTAATTTCTCGATGAGACAGAGAAGGCAGCTCTTGTAGAAGCTGGCAACCCTCTGTGTACTTCATATCTGTGGATTATATTTCAAGTTTTTATTTGAATTCATAAAGAAGTATTATGAATTTCTTTTTATCAGCAAGTCCCGCAGTATTTTGCTGAAAACCCCTCAATATTATGGATGTAGAAAGTAAGCTACAAGACACGTCTCATATCACTAAACAGGCAATCAGAAGAAAAAAGCAAAAGTAGAATTCCTGCCCTGCCAAGTACTTGTTCTGTGAAGATGTCTGAGCAAACCTGGGATTTTGTCATGTAATCAATCTTCTGAATACAGGAAATAAATTATAATAATATAATGTCTGTGGCTATATGGAGCTTTTCTAACAAAGTCTGCTTTCTTCTCAGGATAAGTTTCCAGAACCTTTCAAACCCAGCATGGTGCAGGCTGCCATCAGAAGCAGGAGTTTCCCCTCACATTGCACGTTCTCTCCATGCGTTGGCCACATGTGGTAAGTACCTTGCCAGCTTGGGCCGTAGCACAGGTGGGATGTGGAAAAGCTGTTTCTTGGACAGCAGATCTGACAGCAACTGCTTTTTGTCTCAAGATGAACTTCATCCAAACCTACACAAAGTATTGTTAGTGACAATGCCTTACAGGCATCCACTATAACCATGCGTGTCAGTGAATCAGTTACAAAAATAATAATTTTGCATGCACAGTGAGACGTGATAAAACTGACTGACTTTTCCCTGCTGGGAGTGTGCGCGTGCTCATCTTCAGCTGCTAAAAAAAAATAAATAAATCTCATGCCACCAACTTGCATGAGTAATAAATCCTGGGTTCAACAGACTTGTTATCTGGTGGTGAGTCACCACTCACCTTACAATGAGTGGCATTAATTTGGTTCTGAAGGAACAGCATTTGCATGTTCTATCTCACAGGGTTATACACAGAGAATGAATCTGGTATGTGCTGTACAGACAGCTCACGTGGGCAAATAAAGCAGATTTTATTCATGGAGGAAACCCCAGAGGGAGCTGGGAATTTGTGCTAAAGTCAGTTAATCTCAGGGTTCAGAGAATGGAAAAGAACAAGGGGAAATAGTTTAAGAATCTATCCCAGCTGATGGTAGAGTCTGTGCTTTGGGAGGCTACATAAACACACACACATCCAGCCCCTGCCTGCATGCAGACAGACACACAGACACACACCTGCCCCTCAGAGCTTCAGAAATTACAACAGCAGTTCCTATGAATTCAGGGGTAATATCTGCTCACCTGACTTTTTATCAGTCAGACCCATTTTTAGGCATAGCATGTGTACATATGACACTTTCCTCCTCTTCTACCCTCACTGTCTTCTCCATCTGAGAGCCATCTCTCCTTGCTACTTTTCCCAGATTACAGGTTTCATTGACAGAAAATGAATTGTCTCAGTATTCTTCGTGCACAGCAGCAGGGAAAGGGCAAGGAGAACAGCTTTCACTCCCCGTTGTTTTTCCTGCTTGCCTTTGCTAACACAGGAGTATGAAGGTTTAATGCACGTATATATCCATATATGTTACATGACATAGTCAAAAAATGTGTTGCAACACTAATCTCTCATGGGACCCCAACCATCTAGTTCTTCCCCTTTTATGAATGTAGAATCAGGGTGAGAAACTGTATCCATGGTGCTGAGTGTGGAAAAGGACAGGTAGCTGAGGTTCTTCCAAAAAAACCCAAGCTATTTGTGACTCACTGTAAGTTAGTCGTTGGCATTCAGACATATACAGCAGTTAGGCACACATGCATACAGAGAGTGAGCTTTTCTTTTTTATCTTCCTTTTTTTAAAAAAAAAAGATCTTGCACTCTGTCTTTAAGTTAAAAACAAACATAGAAATGAACACAGTCATTTACAAATGATTTTTTTTCATTTACTGCCTCTCCATCACTTCTGTTCCAAGTAGTTGTTGAACATTACCCTGTCAACTCTTCAAGTATTTAACTACAAAATACTCTTCATAAATAATGTAGGCAGATTAACTAAATGGTACATAATTACTGCGAATTTTGAGTCCCGTTGTAGAATATATTTTTTCCATGATTACAGTGCTTATAGACTTTCCAAACACTCTCTTGTATATTTGACAGTAAGCCATCAGAAAATTTCAGCTGTCTATAACTGCTTTTCAGAATCTATAATAACTTAGATTAACATGTTATTAAAGACTTTGATTTAGGAAACACCTAATATATATTTTTTTTATTTTTTTCTTTCCACTGAAAGTTCCAAAAAAACCCCAAACCATGAGATTGGACTTGTAAAGTGGAAGTTTTCAAAGTTGATTGCAGGTTCACATCTCTGTAACAAGGTACTTTCACTCTGGCAGAGACTCAAACGAGGCAATTAACAGGAGCAATGAAGCAATTCAAAGAGAGAGTTGTGGGACTTTTTAATTGGTACTTCAGAAAGCCGAAGTTCCCTCTATACCAAGACAGGAGCCAGGGAGTAACTGCCTAGCCATTTCTGCAAAAAGGGCTTGAAATCTCAGTTAAATAAGATCTTGATCTTAGCACAAGAAGGTCATGATTCTCTGGAATTGTAAAGACATTCCTCCCCTGCAGTGGTCCATGAATGATTTGAAAGATTTTACACTGGTCATTACAAGACACTGAATGAATGTCAAAATAAAAGCTAAAATGTAGACGCACTACAGTTCTTGTCTTATATTAAGGGGAAATCTCTGCTGACTGCAACAGCAGCTGGGTCTGTCTCAGTTGGTAATGAAAAAGCCATCTTATATCTGAACACTTACAGTCTTCACTGTGCTGATGCTCACAGCACAAACATGATTGTGGGTAAGGACAATGTATCTGCTTCTGACAGAATGAATAGAGGTTATGTTACTGGTCCCAGAGCAGTAGGTGCTTTTGAGATTAAGAAGCTGATTTTACGTTTCTGGAGTGCTGGGCAGACAACAAGAGCAGCATGGTGAGACCGCTCCTCGAATACTGTGTTCAGTTCTGGGCCCCTCACCACAAGAAGGATGTTGAGGCTCTGGAGAGAGTCCAGAGAAGAGCAACAAAGCTGGTGAGGGGGCTGGAGAACAGGCCTTATGAGGAGCGGCTGAGAGAGCTGGGGTTGTTTAGCCTGGAGAAGAGGAGGCTGAGGGGTGACCTCATTGCTCTCTACAACTACCTGAAAGGACGTTGTAGAGAGGAGGGTGCTGGCCTCTTCTCCCAAGTGACAGGGGACAGGACAAGAGGGAATGGCCTCAAGCTCCGACAGGGGAGGTTTAGGCTAGACGTTAGGAAAAAATTCTTTACAGAAAGGGTCATTGGGCATTGGAACAGGCTGCCCAGGGAGGTGGTTGAGTCACCTTCCCTGGAGGTGTTTAAGGCACGGGTGGACGAGGTGCTGAGGGATATGGTTTAGTGTTTGGTAGGAACGGTTGGACTCGATGATCCGGTGGGTCTCTTCCAACCTGGTTATTCTGTGATTCTGTGATTCTGTGATTATTTGACCAAGTTCCAACATTGTATTCTATCCTCAATAGTGCACCAATATACAAGTTTCAGAAATGTAAGCACAATTCAATTTTGTTCTCGTTCTCAGGCCAGCTTAATGTGTGTGTTTTCTCCATTCTTCCCATGCATTTTGAGAAAGCAGAGACAGCTCCAGGCAGATAATAATCAGTGAAACCTTGAATGCCAGTGAAGCCTTGGATGCTGTTTGGTGCCTTCAGCATACAAGTTAGGATGGTACCATGCTCCCATCCCAGTTCTGTTGCTCATTAGTAACTAGTTGTTCTGCTTATACCTCAATGTGGCCAACTTTCTATGGAAAGAAAAGCTGGCCTGAGTAAGGTGACTTACAGAGCATTCCCATTCCCTCTTGAATTAAGTGGGAGTTTGGGGTTTAAACTTCCCTTTGAATTGTGTGTTGACCTCACTGTTGTGCTCCACTGCCTTGGGTGTATGAATGATCCTGTGAACTCACGAGATATTCCTTTACCATTGGAGGTTGCAGGAGAGAAGGAGCTCAGTGTCTCGCGATATTAGTCAGCATGTCACTGGGTTCAATGGAGTTGGGATCAATACTAACAAGAACAAAATTTCATCTCTTATTTGCTCTTAACCTTGAGATTCATGTAGCTAGAACAACAGTAATGGAAAGACCAACTTCTGAGTATATTAATAGACATAAGGAAAGAAACTGGACCACCTCTGCCAAAGAGAAATTATTTCTAGGCAGCACACCTTTTAGGAAAATTCAGATTCTCAAAGAGATTAATTTGCATTGTGTTTGGAAAAAAATGCTCACACTGTTCCCAGGGCAACCTCTCTGATGTTTCGCAGGGTAAGGACATCAGAAGTGCCCAGGGAAAAAAAAAAAACAGTCTGAAATTTTGCCTTCAGTCACTGAAACAGATGATAAATTAAGGTCTGTCTTATCCACAGGTACTTGGCCTTGTGACCAAATATGGGGACTTGCGATGTGAAACCCATATCTTGAAATGCTGTGCAAATTACTTCTAGGCAGGGAAGTCTTATTTTACACAGAGAAGGAACATATTGGTATACGGCATTTTGAAAGCTCATTCACTGTTCTTCATACAGTACAGGTAAAGCAAGTTTATTGTTTCAGCTGGTGTTTAGGTAATCTTTCTTCTGTGCACCACTTGATTTGTGCATTCTTGGAAAGTCATTTGTTCTCTCTGAGCTTTGATTTTGATCTGTAAGGTCAAGATACTATGGTTATCTTCATGTAACCCTGTACAGATCACAACTAGATCACAATGAAGAGCAGATCTATTATTCGGTGGCTGACTTGGAAAAAAAATAAAAGATAAAAACAAATGCTGTAGATTAAAGAAAAATAAAGGTACCTTCTTTATCCTTTTTTTTTTTTTCATTAAAGCCATCCATAGATCATAGATTCATAGAATCATGGAATAGTTTGGGTTGGAAGGGACCTTAAAGATCATCTAGTTCCAACCCCCTGTGATAGGAAGGGACGCCTCCCACTAGATCAGGCTGCCCAAGGCCCATCCAACCTGGCCTTGAACCCCTCCAGGGATGGGGCAGCCACAGCTTCCCAAGGCAAACTGTACCAGCACCTCATCACTCTCATAGTGAAGAAATTCTTCCTAATATCTAGTCTAAACCTGCCCCTCTTCACTTTATACCCATTGTCCCTCGTCCTATCACTACAAGCCTTTATAAACAGTCCCTCCCCAGCTTTCTTGTAGCCCTTTCAGGTACGGGAAGGTTGCTATAAGGTCTCCTCAGAGCCTTCTCCTCTCTAGACGTTGTGTTCGTTCCAGATCTTCTCTAGATGTTGTATTCAGTCCTTGGTAAAGTGATTAATTTGATTTTGGCTTTTACCGATTATTTTTCTTTTTAAAAATATCTATTTTAATATATTTCGTGTTACTATATTTTAATTATTTTTTAAACCCACTCAAAGTATTTTCTTTAAAAATTCCCAAAATGTGATAGTTTTAGCATCCACAGTACTATTTTTAATTTTAACAGTAGTGAAATGGTATGGGTTTAATTTTTAAAAATAAACTATCCATAAACCTTCTTTTCAGTGCAGAGGAGAGCTGCTGGCACTATCTGCTAAATTTGAAACAATTTCACTAATAATTGTGGTCCTTTCTGGTTTCATCTTCTATTTTTCGCGTTATTTTTTTTCTTCAACCTAACTCAATATACTCTCTGGAATAATGAATAGATAGTCTCAATGGAATTATATTTAACTTAGCTAATTGCTTATATTTTCTAGGGAAAGAAGGAATGAGAGCAGTGATGTAAAGTGGGCAGATCTGCTTTAAACACTGACAATCCCACATGCAACGGTGAATTTTGTAGTTCTGCCAATTAATCCTCATATTTATTAGCTGAAAAAAAAAATGATTGTGTTAGGTTGGAGGGGATAGTTTATCACTCATCTGAGTCCAGTTTGTCTTTTACAATCTTTGCTTTATGTTCAAGAAAACCCTGGACTTCACTGCAATCTGTCCCATCTCATTCTCTTCCAATCAGTTCCTGTGCCGCAATGCACTGATCCAAGTAGTTGCTACTTCGGACAAAGCCGAACTGAAATTTTGCTTTTGGTTCAGCCAATTATGACAACTCCAAAATCCTGTATCCTCCACAAAGGAATCTTTTCATTTGGAAAACGTCAACTTCAAGTCTTTCCCCACAGTGCAATTTCACTGTTTTTCAGGGGAGGAATTACAGCTACAGATCAGGCTGAAACATGCTGCCCACTAAATAGCACCTGATTCTTTCTGTAAATGCAAAACCTACCAACTCAAGCATTTTCCTCAAATTCTGGTCTGTGTAATTGCATTAGGACTGGCTAATGCTTCCCTTTCCAGTTTGATGAGATATTGCTTGGGAAACTTGCCAGGTATTTTCCCAGGAACTATTTGTGTTGGAAAAAATATTTGTCTCAGGAAAATATTTGTGACAGCTACTGGAATGTATCTGTGAGATGATTTTTCTAAGATCTCAAATACCCACATTTTTCCTGAAAAGCCAAAGTAGTACATTTATGGGCTTGACTTTAAACTCTCATGTTGCTTGCTTCATCCCTGGATGATTGTCTAGATTATCAACCTGCTGCTGTAATTCAACGACTCTAACTCTTACTTTCTAAAACTGTACCAAATCTGTAAGGAAACCAGATCAGTTTCATCACAAAGGGAACTAGTAAAGGAGGTATCTTCCTTCTGGGGCCTGTCCACCCGAAGAATCTTGGCTTTTCTGAGAGAAAAACAACTTGGAAATCAAGAAGACTGGGAGTTTGACAGGGAGAGAGAGAGATAATGAAAGCTCAAATCAGCTACTCCTCTTGAAAAGTGGCTTTCTATCTACCAACAACCACTTGTTGAATAACCTTTTACTCTCAGAGTATAAGCTGAAATGTCTTCTACTTACCAATATAAATCACTATCTACTTCGGTGATATTGATGCAAAAATCAGAGCAACTTGAAGTCCTTTCCCCAAACTAAAAGAGGCTATCAACACTGAAATCAATAGGAGAGCCCTTAGCTTAGCCATTAGAGTTCTCACAGGTAATAATCTAACAATTAAAAATGAAGTATCCTTACTCCTTGTCTATCTCCCTACTGTCATCTTCGAGTTCTTGAAGGCCTAATGAGCATGATTTTATTTCTGGAAGTAAAACGTAATTATACCAGAGAGTTTCGTTCTGCCCAGTACTACAATTACATTGGATGTAGCTCTCATTATGAGTGGATGAACAGCAATGGCTGAGATTATTTTCCCCACTGAACTGCCACTACTGGCATTTATGACTTCAATGGGTAGCACTAACTTTTCTTTCCATGTTGTTAGGTAAGCTAAAACTTCAGCTTTCCTATGACAGCAATAGTTTTTGTCAGAAGAGATGATGTTCTGTCATGTTCCAGTCAAATCCAAGCAGGGTTAAAAGCTGTGTTGAAGGTGGAAGTATTGATGGGTGACAATCAATGAAAAATGTCTGTGAACGTTAGTTTGACTATGTTCTGCTGTGACTAATATTGGATAATTCTGGTTCTATCTAGACAAGCTATTTAAAATCTTGGTGATTGCCTTGGGATGTAGACCTTTGGAAGAGGGAAATCTTTCCTTGTCAGAAGTCAGGATAGCTGGTTGAATTGGTGTTTCTGAAGGACTCGTTTATCTCCCATTAATAGTAGAGCTGAAGATCTCAAAATTTTTCAAGTATTTATCTTCATAATACACGTGAGGTAGTGCTCCTTGTGTTTGAAAAAAGGAGAGGAAGAAAAGATCATGGCTTCTGGTAAAAGTTGTGGATATTTCAGATGTTATATTTCCAGCAGTCCTCCCTTCTCCTGTATGGAGATTTCTGTATCACAATTGCTACAGTTTCCTCTACTCTTTTGATGCAGCTCTCAGGCTGAAGTATACACTAAAATACTGAACAGTCCACAAGAACAAGCATTCATTTATTTCTGTTGATATTATGACAGAGACCATAACTCCTGGCAAGGACCTGTTAATCCTCTGCTTCATTGAAATGGAATAAGAATCCATGGAGATTTAAAGAATGACTGGCCTTAGTAACTCACCTAAAATTATGTGAAAGAGCTCAGGTAAAATAACATATTTTAGTAGGGTCTCTAATATTCCAGGTAAATCCATAAGGTATGTCTGTAGTTAGCGCATGATGGAGACAGCAAAATTGCATGACACAGAAGTGATGGCAGGAGCAACCTTGATCCTTTCAGATCCCCTGAAACTTCATGCTGCTCACCTGTAAGGTGACTTTTCATTGCCTCCAAGAGTATAGATGAATTTAAAATCATGTCTGTGTCTGAATACCAAAACTGTATCTATTTTACCAAACTTCTTTTCCTCTCCATGTTTACAGAAACACCTGTGTGTGAGTGCGCATATATACATATTTTAGCTTCACATTAAATCTAGACTTTCTTTTTTTTCAGTTAGTAGACAAGCAGATTTTTCTTTCTGTCATTGTTCAACATTAAAGCAGGATTTGTTGTATTTTTTAAGCAAGACTTGGTTCTCTGTTTGTGAGTGAGAGAGAATGCCTGTGTCTGGAGAGGTTTAAACAGTTTAGGATTTATACACTTCAAGAAGTAGAGAGAAAAGGGAGCAGAATGGGATTTAACTGGAATCACTGGTGATTTGCATTTTAAAGGGTATCTGACAAGGGTAGCAGTGATTTGAACACAGCTAAATCTCACTAAAGTGTTCCTCCTTTCTTTGGCCAAAAGGACAAAAACCATCACAAAGATAGGTCTTCGGAGACATCACAGCTGAAGCTGTTATCAAAGGTACAAAAACCTTTAGAATGACAAGTATTCTTTCTCTCCTCACCTTTAACACTCAGTATACCAGCCTAGTGTCACAAGCCATATATAAGGTCAGTGCACAGAAGCTTCTGCAAGACAAGAGGCTTGAAGAAACATCTGCCATGAATGTCACTGTTCTTTTTTTTGATTGTGTTGTACCGAATCTTTGTGCAGATTTCTTGTCTGCAGAAAAGGTCCTGTTCTCATCGACACAAATCCACTGGCTGCAGGTTTTCATTCCCCTTTGAAAATCTGCACTATTTCAGTCCTGGACAGTGGGGGCAAGAGTCCATTCTCAATGAAATTTGATCTAACTGAAAAATTTTTATATGACATTTGACCAGAAAAATTCAGGTTTCAATGAAAGGCACAGCAGTCAGGAGGAAATAAATCAAGCGTATCTCCATAAACCAGGGAAAGTTTCCTATGCATAACAGCTGGGAGTTCCAGGAAGGAAGAACTAGAAGGAAGAACTTTACTGTACCTTGAAAGTTCTGCGGTGCTGGTCACAGGCTGAGTTATGCAACATATGTATTTGTTTACATGTGCATGTAGAAGTATGCATGTATGGAGGATAGGATAGGATAGGATAGGATAGGATATTTCCATTGGAAGGGACCCACAACAATCATCTAGTCCAACTGCCTGAACACTTCAGGGCTGAACAAATGTTCAAGTTCATTACTAAGGGCATTGTCCAAATGCTTTTTAAACACTGACAGGCTTGGGGCATCAACCATCTCTCTAGGAAGCCTACTCCAGTTTTTGACCACCCTCTCTGCAAACAAATGATTCCTAGTGTCAAGTCTGAACTTCCCCTGGCACAGCTTTGAACCATTCCCATGTGTCCCATAACTGGGTACCAGGGAGCAGAGCTCAGTGCTTCCTTCTCCACATCCCCTCCTCAGTAACCTGCAGAAAACAATGAGGTCACCCCTCAGCCCCCTTTTCTTCAAAGTAGACCAATACAATGTGCTCAGCATATATATATAGAAGCAACATAACAAAGGATAAAAAAAAAAAAGGGAGGATGCAGCAATATGATTCACTTAATGAAATTCTACTTAATATCCAGGAGACTGTTGAGCATTTTCAACTTACAGCCTTGTAGAGGTAAAAAGATAGGTACCTCCAGAGCATAATTTAGTCCACTGCTCTCTTATAAAGAAATTAGACTTCATCAGATAAGAAGAAATCTTGCCCCTGAAGTTGCCAATAATCTTTAAATGGACACCTGGAGTCCCTCAGCAACTTGAAATGTTCCTTCAGCTCATATCCAAAATGTTTACATGTTGTGCTGCACAGCTTCCTGGGAGAATATTCTTGCCACTGTTTCTGGCAAAAAGAATCAGGCAAAAATAGCCTTCAGACTGTTAAATTGCTTTAGGCTTTTTTATGTTTTCTGGAGGGAAAAAAACCCATGCCAGTTCTTACATTCAGAATTCTTATGAGTTTTGAAATATATTTTATTTTTAAACTTATTTAATCCACCTTAAACTGAAAACACAGCGGGCTTCTCTGCCTAGAAAGATTTCAGTTTGCATTCCTGACTTAAAACTAAAGCAAATATCACTTTAGAATAACCTCAGATTCAATAGATTCAATTCTAACCCATAAAGAAAGCAAAATATAGACATTTAAAGAAAAACAACCAATCTGTCTCCCCCATTTCTATACCGTTTAAATGCCACATGTTCTTTTACCTGTTAAGTTGTTTCTCTTTTTTTTTTCATTTAAATAGAAATCCCCATCTTTCATCTCGAAAGTGCTGCATGGGTAAGCTGTGGTGTTCATAATCTACTCTGCAGCAGAAGGAAATAAGTGTGCTCTGAAACAAGCAGGATACATGTGGGAAGTTGGAAACAGCTTGTCAATAATGTTCAAAGTACAGTATATTTCTATTTTGAAAAGTCCCTCATTCCCACATCTGGAATAGATTTACCTGGAAGATATTGAGTGAAATCCTGGCCCTGCTGCAGCAGTAAGGAGTTAAGGATCTAATCTTCTTAGATGCTTTTGAAAATCTCTAGGCACCTACCTGCATCATTACATAGCTAAATAGCTCTAAAAATCTGGGCTGTGGAAGCTATTGAAGCCACCATGCAAGGTCCAGTGGTATTAGTTGTTCTTTGATCAGTCAAGACTGTAGGATTCAGCCTGCACATAACAATCAATTGCCCATGATGTGCATCATTGCAGAAGAGGATCCCAAAAGCAGAGAAATGCTGCTTCTCTTTTGACTACCATGACCTTCTTTTGCCAATTTGGCTGTGAAATACGTGTTGAAATATTATTTCGCACAAAACATATGTCTTTAGTCGCTATGAAGAATAAATAATCTCTTTTAACTGAAAAGTTGTAAAGGCTAGCACCAGGTGAAGAAACCATGGGACTGTGACATTACAACCATGGTTCCATTAAAAGAGTGTGAAACACATTATATTTTATAGGCTTACAAGTATTTGGACATTCATTGATTAACAAATGAACTGGAGCTGCACTTAGATGCCTATGGAGATAAGTGCAACATAAATGGGAAAGAAAAGAGAGCTCTACACTGTATAAAGTGAGGCTTTTGACTTGCTTCTTACTGCAGGTGCATGTACATGTATTGTCTGACACTGGACATTACTGAGGACTATTAAAGGATCAGAAACAATTTCCTAAATGAGTCTAGGACAGGGACAGCGTGTTGTGTGCTTTTGCAGCTGTAGCTCAAAAAACAAGAGAGAACCCTTTCTAGTTAAAGTGCATGTGACAAACCTTCCTAGGACTAGTGATTTTAAGGCAGTCTCAGTTGCTGCCATTTTTAGAATAATTCTTTTTTTCCTCTGAAAATTCAGGTTGAAGTAAAAATTAGAGTTCAGCAGATTCATTTTCGTTTCAGTGAATTGCTTTACTAAAAAAAGTAAATACACCAAAAGGGGCATTTGAAAAAAATCAAAATATTTAGTGATCATTTAACAAAATATTCTCTTATTTTTTTCTGTTTAGATTGGCATTTTTTGGCATTAAATTTTGATTTTGTTTCCTTTGATTTTAATATCCAGAAGAAAAGGAGCTAAAATGAGGTGCTGAGGGACATGGTTTAGTAATTGATAGGAATGGTTGGACTCGATGATCCGATGGGTCTTTTCCAACCTGGTGATTCTATGATTCTATAAAACACTTACCTCCAGTCTAAGATAGCACTTAGCCAAACTCTGTATGAATGTATGCATATATACAGACTCTTCATTCAAGGTAAATTAAAAAGCCCCACAGAAATAGTGTTTCTAGTCTACCAGAAAAAATTAATCTTTCTTTTCTTGAATTTTATTCATCTTCTTAATATGAGAGACAATTATTTGTACAGATATCATGTTCACTAAGAAGGTGGGAAACTGCTCTCTTGAGCCAATTGTTAGACATTAAGGTTCAGAGATATGTGACTTTATTTAGGTGGAAACTAAATTAAACAATTTTTCTGCAAAAGTAATGGTTATGAAACTTATCCATCATCTGATTTCCCTCTTCAAATGACAATTACCATTGGAATAAAGTCTGTGCTTTATTTAGGAGGACTACATTGAACTAAATGACAATTTTCCTTTACTTCCAAGCAGGCTGGTCATACCCAGTGTAATGTTCTGAGCACCAACTTGCTCTTCTTGTCAGGATAAGATCTCCTGTAATTCAGTAACAGAGCAGTATTTCAGGTATGTGGCAGGCTTATTCCAGCTTTTTATCCATTGAAGTCAATATATTACTCAATACTGAGGTCAGATCTAGGGCTTCCATCCCTGTACTTGTTGTTTTTCTTGCTAGCAAAGGGATTAGATATTACTTTCTATACCCTGCATACACCAGCTCTGATCCTGTAAACAGGAAAACATTTGACTGTATTGCTCTGGTATAAAGCACACGCTATCATTATCCTGTAGCAGGCACAATGAAGCATAATTTGAAAGTAATGGTCAGAAGTAACAAACCAACATCAAAACACAACCACATGCTGCTTCCTAAGCAGCACAATCCTGTAAAATGAACAAAGAAATACTTCTTAATGTACTCTTTTCCTATGCTCACATAATAAAGATCAGCAAAAATGGTTATTAGATTTGAAATTTAAATGATAGTTGAAGGTTTATAGTTTTAATTTATTTATTCAGTTAAAAAAAAAACCAAACACCTCTGTCACCATTCATCAGAACCATAATCTAGATTGTGCTAGTTTTTGCGTGAGAAAGAGCAGGATGAGAAATCATGAACGGACACAATTTTTCTCCCTGTGGATTTCATGTTAATTTGTATCCGAGTCAGTTGATTCAGGAACAGATACTCCTTCTTTCAGGAGTTTTTCTATGGGTATATTAATAAAATAAAGAGTAAGTTCCTTGCTTAGTTGATAAAGAGCAAAAGCAATACCTGGGGCACCTGGGGGGTTTGAAGGGGCTTTCTGGAGGCACGTTCTGAATAAGTCACATAATAGTAACATCGGTCACTTGTCGTATACATAGAATGGTGAAATAATCATGCCTACTGCAAAAAGCAGCAAGCAGATATGCTGTGCTTAAGAAGTCAAAGGAAGAAAATATTTTACAGCATACAGGCAAGTTTCCCTGTTTCCCTAATTAAATTAATTAAATTCATTAGCCTAGATGGAGCCAAAAGTAGGTCAGATTTATAAGTTTTATTTTGTCTGAAAAATTATTCAAGAGGATATAAACACTAATAGAGAACCCTTCCTTCTGAGCATTTTGTATATTGTTTGTATATACACGAGATTGAGAAGAAAGGGAAAAATATCTCACATTTGTGCATTTGGGTTCTCTGTCTTTGCTTTTACTTCATTTCTTTCTTTTGCTTTTTTTCTTGACCATCTAAATATGTTTCACACATGTGTTTTGCTTATTTGCATGCTCAATGGGCATGGAATTCAATGTAAAGTAAAATCTTACCTTTGGTTTTGAGAAAGATGATCAGTGGGTGCTACACTTCAGCATGTAAAAGCACCTGTCACGTTAAATATTTATGATTTTGACACAGGCACACTGTTAATGCAATATAAGCTTAGTATTCCTTCAGGAACACAGGATATGCTATGCATCCTACTTCTATCCTTTTCTTAATCAAAGGAAAGTAACTTATACTTTCATATCCACATTTCTATCTAACTAGCAAATGAACAATGAAAGATTCTTTCTTTTCTGATTTAAGCATTAATCTTCTAATGCTCTGAATTGAGATTTGATTCACCAGATCTGACTGCAGTCAAAGACCTCTCTGCACTGTACAAGTCTCTAAGTAAAACCCTCAACTCTTTCTCCAAGCTCATAACTTCATTGCTGAAGTCCTTTGTCTCTTGTCCACAGTCTGTACGAAACAAAGTATTTAAGAAGACTCAACAAAACTGCTGTATACTCTGAGAAATGTCCATGTAGCCTATCAACGTAAATGTTTTTTACTGTTAAATTGGAAAGTGTGCTGGAAACTTGACACCATGGAAAGTGAATATGGAATAATCCTGACCATGGAAGAGGGCCAGGTTCTTTTTATAAAAATAGTGACTAATACTGGAATTATATAGTTTACATGTGCAACAAAAATTATTACTTCTGTGATCGTGGAGCCTCCACTCTTCTGTTGACATCTTCTGTCTTCAGGATCTTGTGCTGTAATATGGAACACTATCTATTCACATCATAATTGTATCCAGACCTACCCTTACCTTGAAGCTTTTGCAATTAAAGGAAGTGATAAGAAAAAAATGGGGAAAACCATGCCTTTGTCCCCATTTTACAGACAGAGAGTTGAAAGAAGGTACATCTACCTCATCAGCAGTACTCAAGGACAATCTTGCAGTCAATGCACAATTAGGCTTCAGTCGTGAAGTGTATTAAAAGACTTTACTAAGGTCATAGAGAAAGTGCCTGGAAGACCTCAGTCTTCCACATTCTTTCTTAGTGTTCCAGTGAAAGAATATCCTTCCTTTCCCTTGCTAATATTGTTCACGGGGCTAAACCACGTTCAGACAAGTCACTGTGTTCTCTATGCATCACTGAGACTTGTAAGCATGTGCTTACTCAGACCTATCTCACAGCCGTACAACAAGAACATTTAGTAGTTTTATCCACTTCCACATTGTTGATATGTCAGGGCAGTGATACAAATTCATTGCTGCTTGTCAGCTGTCTTGCATCTGCTGGCAAAGTCTGCGGGAAAAGTGAGTGGTTATATTTAAATATCTGTCAGTAAATATGACAAAAGACGTGAATACTTCTCTGGGATTTGCAATGACCTTTTCATTTGCCTTGAAGAGTTCTCTTCATCTGATCAAGAAACTAATTAGATTGCTGAAACTTGCCATACATCTCTATCACCACACTGTGGAAATCCATTTCTCCATTTGACAGTGACTCTGCAGGACATCTCCATTCTTCCTAGCAGCCTGTGGCTACAAATATTTACACTTTCTCCAGAGCTGAGGCCTACTCTTTATATGCCTAAATTTTAACATCACTCTATATTTCTCCTCTTACTTCTGTACTTCCCTTTACTTGGCAGATGGAAGGGAGGGAAGTGAAGAGAGAGGAGAGGTAAAAGTGATCCAAAATATCCCCAGGAAATGAACATATTTATTATTTATTATTGTTTATATATTCTTTGAACCTGCAAGTCCTTCAGAAACATTTTTGGTAATATAATAATATATATATATATCTCACCTGTCAAACCACCTCATCATTTTCAGTAGTTATTGACTATTTTCCAGGACAGCTCTGATTCAGAAATCTCTGGGCCATGAATTCCGTGGGCTGCATGATGTTTTCATGACATTATGTACTGTGGAGTCCTCACATTTTCTGAGTTCATTACATTGTTTTTGTAAATACAAAACATAGTTGCGTTGGCGTGGCCCAATCCTCTCACCAACCATGAACAGAACCAGCTGCTCCCAGTAGCAGAAGTGAAAACTCAGCTTCTGAAACAACCTGCCCAGGATGAATTCTCCTGCCTAGGATGAATTCTCCTGCCTAGCCACCATTAGTTAGTTAATCTACTATAACAATTCTAAAAAGCACATAAAGAAGAATGGGACAAATGACTTTGAGAATGCTGCCTCACTAAAAGGTTCCATTTAGTCAGCTGCAGCTGAGCAATACAGGTGATCAGTGCAAGCATCACAGATGGATGAATTCACAGTAAAATACAACATGGTAGTTAATTTCCTTTCCTGTAAATTCTTGCTGGATCACTTTGACAAGCAAAGTGTGTTAGACCAGAAAATGGCCATGGAATCATTGCCCAGAGTAGGCAGGTCTATTTAGTTATGATCATATTCTAATAATTTTCCAATAGTCATAAAGCTGAGCATAGCGATGTCTGATCGATGGGTTTAATGGACTGACGCTGATCAGAGAGAGCAAGTTAGGTATTAAGAATGTGGGTCTAACTGAGATTCATTAGAGGGTGCAATAGTCTGATGAGTTAGATGCTCCACCAAACAAGTCACTTAAAACCAGGCTGGAGAGAAGCACTGAACCAGTCAAATGTTCTACTGGTGAGTGAATAGATACGCGAGAATAGAGGGAAATATCTAGATTATGCAGTGCTTTCAGCACTTCAGTTTCAGGCAAAAGGAAATCAGTATGGGAATCAACTTCAGATCAACGTATTTAAACAGACATATATACACATTGGTACCTACACTGGGACCAGGCATTTAAATAGCTGCTGCGGTCAGTGAAGGCTCAGGTCAAAGCAGATAGTGACCGGTCAGCTGCATGAACAGCTCTCCAGCCTCCGTGGCAAATTCTCTATTAACTATCCTGGCACATCAGACATCATCTCAGACCTGGATATGCAGAATAAAATTCTTAATCCTAAACTTAATTTCATCTCTTTCCTAAGAGGAACTGTCTGGAAACGTCATTGAACAACCAGTAAAGTGACCAACATAGTTGTATAAAACTGCATTGTGAAAGACTTGTACTTTGCAAGGAGAGTAATGGTTCTATTTAGTCTCAATGTACGCATGTAGAACCATTTGAGATGCCCTGGGCTGTCCAAGGCACTAACATAGATTTGGCAGATATAGAATCATAGAATCACCAGGTTGGAAAAGACCCACCGGATCATCGAGTCCAACCATTCCTATCAAATATGACGCAGGACTCACAGAAGAGCAGTGACATTCTAGAACGAGAGCTGGGGACCAGGCATGATAGCCCAGGATATCTTAAATGCCACCAAATTCCTATGCTTAGACAACAAAATTGAACACATGGTGACCTCCTAAACAAGAACTGAGCTCCAGGTTTCTCTATATGGTGTCTACCACAGCAGTGAACATTGTAACTTCTAACAGTTACCAGCAGAAGTTCCTCTTCTGCTTTCTTTACTGTGGGACCACAGTCCTTACCATGATATGTCATATCCAGACTGGCAAAGATGAGGATTCTTGATTTCCACAAGGGATCTCATCTTAACATCCACAAAGTGTGGATGTGCAATCTCTTCAGTGCTGATTTTTAGTCTTTAAAACATGGTTTAGGTCCACTTATACCAACCCTTCTTCATATGAAAATCAAAAAGGGAATGAGGAAAATCAAAAGGAAAGCAAAAGTACACGTGCCTGGATCACTGATCACCTTGATCTGCTTTCAGCTTTCTCAGTCAAAGATACATTACCAATTATATTCTGTATCTTGTTAGACACATTCAAGTAAAATCCTTACTGATAGACAAAACCCCCACATCCTTTCAAATCCAGAAAAAAAGAGTAGGAGTCTGTTTGTAAAGTCCAGGGAAGCCAGAAGAATATATGGTGCAGAGTTAGACAGACAGATCTTCACCTGATCTTTTAGTTTAATTTCTCAATATGGGATACTGCTGTCTTTTGTCAGTGCTTAATTCATCTGTTGATAAGGAATCATTCTTAATATTTCAAGTAAGGGAAATACAATAAATTTAATCTATTCAGACTTCAGAACTGTGTTTGATATTGTTCAGCATGGGAATATAGTAGTTACATTGCAGATAATCATTATTAGTAGAATAACTGCAAGGCAAATCATGATTAGAGAAGAGATTACAACAGCATTTGCTAAAATGAGAAATATTTGGCTGAAGGGAAGTCATTTGTGGATTTTCCTAGAACTGGCATCAGGATTATATTTCTTCAGAATTTTAACATAAATAGACTGTACTAATGAAATTTGCTATGACACAGAGTGAGAGGCACTAGACAAAATAAAACCTGAATATTGCATGGTAAAAATGAGATGATATTAAGGTCTGGATTAACTTAAATCAGATAACACACTGAATTTCAAGGACATGTTACTGGTAATTATAGTCAATGTTCGTTATAGGAAACAAGTGATATTTATACTCGAATTCTCGTTGGGAAATGACAGAGGAAAAGTAATATTTAGGTAAATGAGTCAAAAATAGGATGACCAAGAGCCACTGGGGTGATACGACCAAGAAAAAGGCAAATATTAAATTGAATATATTAAGTGAGATTCCTCCAGGAGAAACATAGGGAAGTATTTAATGTCTCTGGAAAAGTCATTAGACAAACTGCACAGCCTTATGTCTACTGGATCCCAGAAATGTCATTCTCACTGAACTACAAATAGAGAAGGGAGATGGGAATGAGCAGTGGAAAGTGGAAGAGAAGGTTGTAAAGACAGTGGAGAGACTAAGCTGACTTTGCTTCTTCTGGTGGAACAAAATCCAAGAGGAGACAGAATAATTCTTCTGAGATAAACATCTGGGAACAGTTGTAGACACTTATGTTGGACCAGGGAGACTAGGGATCAAAGGAAGATGACACAGTCAATTTAAGGTGAAGCTTTGAATGGGAACCAATTACCTCTTGATTAAGTTATGGAACAGTCTTGAACGCTCTGATGTCTTTCCAGCTCTCTGTTACGCAGTCATAAGTTTCATCTCTGATTTTCCTCACCTAATAGAACAAAAACTTTTCAAATGTCTGCAGCTTTCCCTTTAGGTGCAACACAAAATTGTTATATTGCAAATTATTGCTAGCAATTATAACATAGTCCAAGTGCTCTCTGCTAGAAGTCCCACCAACCAACTGGATCATGCGTCCGCCAGGGTTACAGAGGAGTATAAAGGCAAATCAGGATCAGGGGGCTGGACTGGATCACTGTTAAAGTAAATAGGTCCTTGGAATTCCTCATGAACTCTGTGTGGAGATATGCACTCGTGAGAATAGATGGAGGAACTTTATTCCTTTTCAAGAATATTTTCACCAAATCCGAATATAAGTAATAAAATGCACACAGAATTCCTCTTACAGACAGGGATATGATTGTTTCTAGGAACGATTGATTTTTTTGTTTTCATGGGTGACCTTGTAAAGTGTTATTCAAGACAAGTTTGTTTCAGCACTGAAATAAGGTTATAAACATGTCTGAGGTTTACATATATATAGGTATCACAAAAAATAGTAATTCTGATGATGGCTTTGAACGGAAAGAAAATCAACTTTGATTACTTGCCAAATGCTGCTGGAGTATTATAAGCTGTGGAAGTTATTTCTTCATAGCAAATTTCCTCATTTTATTGACTCTCGGGAAAGAAATTCATGGTTTTAGGCACGCTGCTTTTTCTGCTTCTCTTTCTTCTCAGTCTCCTCTTTATCTCTGGCACTAAAACATTCCCTTTTCAGAGCCATTATTTTATTAATGCATGATTATGCATTTGTGACACTACTTTTCTCAGCTTCTGTCTGAATGCCTTTATTCAAGTCTCTTCCTCATATTTTAAAATTACAATACAGAGCTGAAATAGAGCAATTCTTGCATTTTTCTCCTTCAATAAATAAATAAATAAATAAATAAATAGGTTAGACAACACAGTGTGCAGGTGTTTCTATAAGAAATAATTGATATTATTATATAAAAGGAAATGGAATGAGATGAGTTTTATTGAATCTCTTAGGGAAATCATTCAATATGCATTCTTATCAAAGTCTAATAATGGCCTGGCTGCTGTTTGTTTGCTTTGATGAAGCTGATAATAACAGAAATCTACATTTATTTGCATTTTTATTCTAGAATTCACTGAGGCACCTCCAAAAGTAATTTTAAAGTATTAATCTAACACATGTAGTTTTTCAGATTGCATGCAGTAGAAAGATATCAGGCACAAACTCATGAGATAAAGTTCTTCTGGGGCTGCACTTGACCATCAAGACTATTAATGTGCGTTCCTTCTGAAAGGCACCAAATATGAGTCTTCCCTAATATTCTAAAGTATCTAGTCAAGGATAATCAATGTGCCAAGGATGCACCAAATGTAGGGATGAGGAATGAAGCTGCTGGGGGTAATGCTTTTGCAGCTTTATTGAGGCAAGCTATGAAGATGTAGTAAGCAGGTACAAAGATCTGCAATTTGACTAGGTACCTATCGTAACTCCCTTCTCCAGTACCAAGCCTCTGTCTAGAGGTACTGTTACTTTGCCAATACCTAAAACTTAGAATCCAAGTACAGCCCCACAACTTGTGTTTCCTAAGGAAAAACGTAGGAGGCTGAGGACTGTATTAGGAACCAATTTCTGGTTCAAGGACCATCATAAATATATAACTGATGTGATCTCCGACTAAATCTGAATGAATCAGAAGCAAATATATATGCCCTAATTTTTTCTACTTTGTATATTCTGGTTCACTGAAAAATATGACTTTCTGGACAACGAAGAAATCTGATTTCATTGTTGCAATGGATGTGACAAAAATTAAGGAAAATTTCTATTTTGGAAAACCCATGATTTCACCAGAATAGCAAGGGATTTGGACACACTGCTTAGATTTTAAGATGTCTTCAAAGACAGAAAAAAACAAGGACTAGGGCTTACCACACTGGAACTGACACAGAAATGTCCTTCTTACCAAGAAATTCATTCAGTATTTTTGATCATTTCCATCATCACTTCTTTCTTCCAATACTTTCCTTTATTTACTACAAATCTTCCCTTGTTACTGGCTGCTGCCAGACAACAGCTACTTATGCTGACTCAATGAGCCTTTTTCCATTACTCCAGGAAGGACTCTATATTGACTCAATTCTCTTCCTCTCAACAGCCCCAGGCAAACTTGGTGGCTTCCAAAAACTTCGCCAATCAATACTTCCTAAGATCCCTGAAGTGCTATAATCTGAATCGAGGTCTGTGAAGCGAAACTAAAAATGAGCTTAGCAGGGTTTAGCTGCAGCCTGTTATCTGTCACAGGAGGGTTTGGTTTTTTCTGCATGTTGTTTTTGTTGGTCTTTGCTTGTTCAGTTTTTAACTTTCGTATCTCGAAATCTGAATTTCTGAATCTGCAAGCCGCATGTACAAGTTGGGCACCACTGAAACTTTGAATTGAATAATGAAAAAGTTCTGATTTCTTCACTTGTCCCAGAAACAAAAGATGAATCCAGGCTCAATGGATCTCATTTTATTTGTTCAACTTGATTCTTCTCCTTCGTTGCAATATGAAATAGTTGTTGGAACAGAGACATAGTTGCTGGTGGAATGAAGCAGCTTTCCAAGTTAAAGGCAAATTTCAAGTGATTTCTTCTGCATCCCTCAAGGAATGATTTATTCATTTTAAGGCCTGATGATGTAGCTTCCCATTAGCATTTTATTATTTGCATCCAATCCAATAGCCATAGCTGACAAAATCTATTAGATATTAGCAAAGGCAATAAATTTTCCAATCAGAAAAGCCACTCTGCTGGTATACATTTTTATGAAAAAAGTACAACTTGAGAATATATTCACAATGTAATGATTTTTTTTTATTTTATTTTTACATGCATAGTTAATAGAGGACCTCTGGGCTCGGGAACATTCACGCTCAATATTACTATTTGGTGAGATAACCGTATCTATATTTTGGCATTAATATGATCCCCGGGAAATGCATTTTGGGTATTGCTGAATTGTCTCTAGAGCACAAAAAGAACCAGTGGGAGACTTTCCTATATTATCTATAAAATTTGCCTTTATTCGTTGGGTACATGTAAGTTATCTTGCACTATCAGTTGGGAGATGGTGGTATTCTGTTTTCTCTCTGTCTGATGCAGAGTGCATAAGTTATATTATGCAGTCCATACATGCAACTGTTCACAGACATGAACCAAGGAGAGATACTTTTTGCCCTGTGTATACAACAGGTAAGCAAGGCAGAATATAAGGAGACACTCAAGTCCTTTGAAATGTGGGTTCTGTGCTTTTAATAGGAAAGGAGTCATGGACATCCATCCAGAGCTCAACAAATAAGTTTCTGTTTCCTTTGATAGCTGGGAAAGAATAAAACAGTCAATATTTCCTTTTCTTCAAAAATCTAAGTTTAGTGAAAAACGATTTTTTTAAAGCAAAAAGCCATTTAACACTAGTCTTTCAAAGAGGTGTATGAAGTTAGAACTTGCAATTTTTACATTTCAGAAACAAGAAATTCTGGGGATTCTTCAGTCAAAAGCTATTTTACTTGTAATTCCTTGCATTTTTGTAATTCAATAAGTTGGAAACAGAATTTCAAACTATGAAAAAATTAGAAATGACCTTTTTATTGTGTTAAATGTGGGGGGTTTAAATGGTTTTAAAAAACATAAATAAATAAAAAGATGAAGACAACACTTCTGTTGTTGTGTCCAGCACTAGGTCAGAATAAAACCATGGTCAAGAGCAACAAGATGAATTATCTCCTGGCTCACATGAATTAGAAAGGTTTTTCTCTCTTCTACCATTGTCCTTTACAAAGATGATGGGAAAAAATAAAGAATCTTGCAAAACTATTGCTTGGTACTAGTTATAACTTGTCATTCATTCATTTGTTTTTTGGTGTGTTTTTTTTTTTCACTTGAACCATTTCTAAAGTGAGATTCTTTTTGGATTTTTTTCATGAATCAGGGTTCAAAAAATAAAAAAAAACCAACTTGACAAGAATTTATGAAAAGCAAGGAGTGTTTATAACAAGTGATACTACTGCAGTCAGCAGGACTGAAACAAAACTGAGCTAAGGTGGTGCTATTTCGGTAGTGGAGTCCTCTCATCTTTCTCTCCTATGAATAGTTTTACAGGGAAAAAATCATGTTAAATTTGTACGTGCTTCTTTGTGTGCGGTGCCTGTATCTTGTACATCTGTAGGTGTCACAGGGAAGAGCTAATTCATGTACTGTCTGCCTGAAACCTACTGCAACAAATGTAAGTGTACTGAAACAAATGTTATGGCTGTAATATAAATCCTGGTCAGCTGGTTTTAGATAGAAACAGAACAGGGAGGGTGCTGCCAGCTGCAAGCCCAGCTTCTGAAAAAAACTTCAGTGGTTGAGTTTATTCATGTCCAAAGCAAAGAGCTCTAAAGGCAAACAGAATTAGCCACATGGAACTCATCTGTAGGTTCAGTCTAGGTGAAATTTTTTGACAGGAATGGTTGGACCCGATGATCCGGTGGGTCTCTTCCAACCTGGTTGTTCTATGATTCTGTGATTCTATGATTCTATGAAATACTAAGATGGACATTGAGTCTAGTTTTAGTGTTAGGGAACAGCAGGAGCTGAGGTATTACCTCAGGTATTACCCCAGGCAGAAGTTCAGGGAATGCAAAGAGTGGTTTTCACCACCAGCTCATCTGCTGGTAGCCCTCCCAGGTGCCCCATCTCCTTTTCCCCCTTTCTTCTTCCCCTTCCCCAAGCAGGTGTCTCAGGAAAGCTTTAACAGGGATTTATACACTTGGTTTGTTAGAGGCACAGTTATGAACCTAATGAGACCATTCCTTCACAACATCAGCCAACACCTCTGCGTGCACTTAACAGGGAAGGTCTGTGAAAGAGAATTTTTTTTGCAAATGCACAGTAAGGGCAACACTTCTTCAGCTTGGAAAGCAGGGAAATGGATGTGGAAGGAACCACAGCAATCAAATAGGCTCTGACTTTTATTCCAGTCTGTAAAAGTCATGATAACAGATAAAAAGTACTGGTACTTTAAAGGCTGGAGCTATTCTTAGCAATAAAGCAGATTGTATTTTGTTGTCTTTGTTATAGATTAAAAATGTCCAGCTGAGGATTCCTGTTCTCACTCCAGACCCTTGAAATTAAAGCTTGCTATTTCTCACTAGAATCAGCCTGTACCAAGAGGCTGGGGAATGTTTTCCTTTACTCGCCTGAGTGCTGAGGTACCAAGCATTAGTCTCAAGTTGAGAATTCTTAAATTCATATCCCAAGTTGCCTTCCCTGACCATAAAGTGGAAGCATGTGCAAGAGGAGTACGGATGGTAGGGTGGGCTACAAAGGATTTTCTGATGGATGAAAACTGTCCCAGCAGCTACTGGGAGAAAGGAGAAGAGCACTGGTCAGCCAACTGCCAGTGCTTATCTTTTGTCTCCCACATTTTAGGGTTGAGTCCTGTAGCTCCCTCACCTTAAATGCTCTGCTTTCCCATGAATATTTGATAGCTATCTCTTGGCTGCAACGAATAATGAAAGTATGGATTGTAGGTATGTGTGTGTATATATATATATATGGAAATTTTTATTCTGGTTTCTACACAGTATGGGTAAGTTTCATCTCATTTAGCTAAAAATTGGATGCTTAAGCTGCAGTTATCCATGGTGAAAAAAAAAGGCATCTCCAGAAGGTCATTTGTTCCATTTGTTCTAAGTATCTGCTGTAGGGTGGAATCATTCTCTTGATGGTGATGCCAGTTGCTCTAGTGACTGTGTATGATGATGCATACAAGAATTCCTTAAGCTGGCTGTTTAACTTTTAGGCTGTTTAACTTTTTAGCTTCAACTCACTGTTGTTATTTTTCTAAATGCTCCAATAGAGCTTGTGAAGCAATTTCTCATATCTACCATTTCCCACCACATTTATAGAAAAGGGCAGTCCTACCTTTTCAAGAGAATTCCTTCCTCTTTTCCAAAGAATGGCAGAAGGTCCCCTTAAGGGAGCCAATAAAAAAAGTACAGATAAAGGAGAGAGAAAGTGTGTGGATTGATTCAGTGAGAAACAGGAACATATTTTATAGTTTTTCTCTAGTGTTTTGAAGCTCCCCATAGGATTTTCTGTTCATACTATCATTGGTGAATGCTTAGAAATCTATTTAGCCACTGTCAGAGACCATGGACTAAAAAAGATACATATTTGTGATTATGATTAATACTTTCCATATAATCAGCCATCTTCTCTTGTTTGCTGAGAGGAATGGACTATAGTATGTTGACTGAAAAAGCACATTCTAAATTTCCTTTGGTTGCTGCTTTGATTTGTGTTGATTTCTGTTCTCTAAGCCTGACATATACATTGTATATGAGTACACATAACTCGACAGCCTTTTTCTGACTTGGAAACAAATGTTTGATTGTTGTTTTAACAGTTTGTGGGACAGAAATTCAAGTGGAATAAATCTGCTGAGCTTCACAGACTGCAAAAAAATTCAGTTCTGTAATACAGAATTAAAATATATAAAGTTATACATCTTAGACCTTGATCTTTTCCCTCTTTTCTTTGTCTTTTTTTAAGCAAAGCAACACAGTTCAGCACAGGCAGAGTTACTTTACTGAATAACTGTTTACAAGGACGCATTTGACAGCAGCAAATGACTTGGTCAAACTGAATCACTGGCTGGAGCAGATAAGACATGCAGAATTTTTAATTGTATTTCATCATGAATACAGCTCTTTTGCATTAACCACTATTGAAGCCCCATTTAACTATTCTCTGCTGGTTTCTGGACAAGAGTAACCTCCAATTTAATTAGAAGTGTGAGATGCAGCCAAGAATTTCATAACTAACAGCAATTCTGATGAAACTGAAAACCCATAAGCAATGAGCAGTGTGCTGTAAGATTGCTTCTAAACAGAGGTAGTACATCCATTTTTGCTTTGGGGACTGAGAGGCAGAAAGGTAAACACAAGCTCCACATACGATTCCCAAGTTTGTCTGCATGGTGGCAACATGATTTCAGTAATCTTAAGGCTCTTTCTCTTCAAACTACTGCCACATCATGAAGTGAACTACAAGTTTCTTTGGATAGCTGATAAAATACTAGGAATCTGACCTCACTTAACATGGTGACTCAGTGAACACGGCACTCAAATCTTAAATTTCTGACACACTACAGAAATATGAACAAGGAAGATTTTTAGCTATTTAGCTGTTGTTAAATTTAGGCAGAACAGAAGGTGAAGAGCTCAATGGAAAGCAAGATTGTAATAACTTGAGGAAGAATTGCCTTGCCGGAAATAAATAAAATTTATAAATAAATAAATACATAAAATCCCGGCAAGCATCATAAAACCTAGTAATAATGGCTAGATGAACTAGTAATCTTAATCTTAGAGATAGTTCTGCCTCACAGACACATGTACTAGAGCCTGCTGTATACCATCTAGCCTGGGAGTTACGGACACCAACTCCCACCACTAGCATACAATGAGACACCTTTCAAACCATTAGAGGCCCCTTGTTGTGGAGTCACGAATCTGGTCCACTGTGCAGCCCATCTTGGCATGGCCACTGGTACCCTGGAAGTTAGGTTACCATTAACTTGGTCTAAACTGCTGTAAAACTAATTTTTTCACAGTCTTCTAACTCTGTGAAACAGACCATCCCTCTTTCTTGGAAATTAACTTTTTTGATGTTATCCAAATCCAAGGGAGTGTTTTGAATCCACTTATCATTGCTTTGAAAAAGGCTTCGTGTTATTGATGAAATGAACAGTACTATCACTGCCACTGGAGTCGGGGGGGGGAACAAAAAGGAAAGATTGCCTGTGATTCAATATGCAGTTTCTAAATAAACACTAACACCACTGGCATTGGAGAACCCATCTGTTTCTTTATTTTTTTACCACCACAAAATCTATAATAAGTGATTGTAACAGATGTTTCATGTCTACAAACGATGATATGCTGCATTATTAAACCATGAGGGTCATTAAACTGAGTTGTATGCATTTTCTAGTCTACAACTGCAACATCATCAGCATATAACCTTAGGGTTATGGAAACCCTTCTCATCTCTCTCATGATTTGTCATGTGACTTACAAAACAAATACTCAGCAAATATCATGAATATCTCCGTTAAAGCTTGGTGGTGCCTGTAGGCACCTGTAAAACTGTCAGACTTAACATGTCTTAATGGCTATTTTGCCAGAAGCACTTCTTACGTTTAGCTGCAACTTGAACAAGTCAAATGCTAGTTGCCTGCCTGGATAAGAATGCCAATTCTCTATTGTTTTAGGTGATAATATTGGATTGGTCTGTTCTACAGCATCTGAGACATAAGCAGAAATACCCGTTTCAGCAAGATATCTTAATTTGATAATAATAATAAATTCTTTTTCTCTTTACCTTAAATAAAAACCCCAGGACAAAGGGTTTTTCACATATAGCTCCCTTCATTGCATTTCTGTTCACACAGTATTCTTTCATACTGGAACTGCATACAAACACACTATAATAACATAGGTTTCCACAAGTGCCTCTATTTTTGGCTCCCTTTGCATTGAAAGATGTCTATTTTCCATTTCCAAATACCAGGAAAGAAGCTGAACATTTTGGTTTGTATCTGAAGAATGACTGACAGAGTAAAAAGAGCCCCAGAGTGAAGCAATTCTTATTGAAGGATAAGATATATTTATTGAAAACTTTAACAAAAAGATAAAAAAGGAAAAAAATGGCTTGAGTATTTCAGAGATCTATTTAAAACCTTTAATTAAAATGTATCTCCCTATTTAGCAGGATCCTTGGGATTCCTACTTACAAAATTTCATTGTAAGTTTTCAGAAATGAAATGATATTATGGGAGTTGTTGGGAAGTCTAAGGAGAATGGAAAATCATACTTAAGGACACTATATTTAGTCCAAGCAAGTGGTGTTAAAGTCATGTGGAAAGCCTGAACACTCTGTGAATTAGAGATGGGTCCCTGTCAAATAATTGAATAAAACATTCAGTTGTGATGTTATGCCTGTGTGCATGTACTGGACACGGCAGTGTGGCTGAAAAGGACAGAGAAGGAATAAATGTCTTTTTGTCTTCAGCTACTCAAAACTATTCCTTCCATATTTAAATTCCTTGCTGGAAAAAAAAAATGGCTTTTGTTCCACTTTGAAATAGCTTTTCAGTTTACTAACATTTCAAGAAAGCCATAAATTTTTGCAAAATTTTCATGGTTTGAAAGTATGTGAGGTTTCTGACTAGCAGATCTCAGAGATGTTTGTTAAAAATGGCCAGTACCCTGAGTGGAAATTAAGACATTGCAAAATAAAGGGATGCTGAGATGGGAAGACCAGGCAGATATCCAAAATCCCAACCTTCTGTATTATCTTCTAGATTCAACTGTCTCCCCAAAGAACTTGGAATCATCAGATCATAGAATGGGTTGTGCTGGAAGGCGCCTTAAAGGTCACCAAGTTCAAATCCCGCTGCCTTGGTCAGGGACACCTTCCACTGGATCAGGTTACTCAGAATCTCTTCCAACCTGGCTTTGAAAACCTGCAGGGATGGGGCATCCACAGTTTCTCTGGACAACATGTTCCAGTGTCTCACTAACCTCTTGGTAAAAAGTTTCTTCCTAATATCTAATTTACGTATCTACTCTTTCATTTTAATACTGTTACCCCTGATACTATCAAACCCTGATAAAGAGCTTCTCCCCATCTTTCCTGTTGGCTCCCTTTAATTACTAGAAGGCTGTTATAAGGTCTCCCTGAAGCCTTCTCTTCTCCAGGCTGAACAACCCCAGATTTCTTGACTTTTCCTCACATGGGAGGTGTTCCAGCCCTCTGATCAACTTTGTGACCCTCCTCTGGACGTGCTCTGACAGATCTGTGTCTGTGGACTCCAGAACTGAATACAGTACTACAGGTAACATCTTGTGAGAGCAGAGTTGAGGGTCAGAATCACCTCACTTGACCTGCTGGTCAATATACAGTGTTGGAGCTCTACCAGAAACATTTTACTTACCAGTAACAAGTATGTTATTCTGGACTAGTACAACTGGATTTTGTGTCTTTTGCACCGAAGAAAAAATGCTACCATGAAAACACAGCCAGGCAGTGCCTATGAGTGCTTTTCAAATAAGCCTGTGAGTTCAAAGTTAAGTGGGTCCAGTGTTCAAAAGACGGTTCTGTGGTGGATGAAGTTGTAAAAGAAAGTTTCTCATAGACATGGAAATTTGGTCAGCATGTGAGCAGTAAGCCTCTAACTTCAAAGACTCAGTTTCATCTTTACCTGATCCTAGCAAAAGGACAGTCAAATCCACCTACTAAGAATTTTCTGGAGCTGTAATCCAAAGTAGATGCATTTTTCTAATATTCCATCTAGTAAATATTCCTATTATGTTATCTACCATGTGTTACTATAGCTGACCACACTGGAGGCATTTCTATTTATCTAGACTTTTAAAAAGATGCTGTTTTGCTGGCAGATGAAAAACTTTGATTCAAAGTGTATTTAGATGCAAAATCGTGGGTACTATTTCTCCCATGTCTGTTGGAAGAATTGAAATAAGAGGTTTCCATTTTCTTTACAATTGTCATGTTGTGATTTGCTTGTGAGTGAGTTTTTTTCTTCTTTTTCTATTGTTATTTTTCTTTTTGAAGTTGCTGTCTGTCTAAGCAGAGACTGTATTTAAGATCAATAGCATTGGACCAAATGAGCTCCTCTGCTTTGATATTGTAGCTAATCGGCTCTTGTTTGGCTTTCGAAACATTTCAGGAGACTTCTCTGAAGCATTGCAGTGACAGACTCCTTCATATGAAACTTCAGATCTGTTAGAAATTGGATTTCCTAGGATTTCTGTAACTAACTGAAAAGTTTGTTTGTTTGTATATTGCCACCAAACTTAGCTTCTATCTATTCCTTCTCTACATATTCTGGCTACAGAAAACAATTAAATTTCAATTTCCAGACATCTGTACAAACACTGCAAACTGACCAGGACAGAGATACCCAGGTGATGTGCCTTCCTTGTTACTCCAAGACCTTTCTTTTGCTGCTCAAGTGCTGTAGCTCCCCTAGTAGTGCCACAATCCCATAACAAAACCTGCCTGTCTTCTTACCCAGAGTGCAGAAAACTAGAGCGCTGCATATCTCTGCATTTTTCAAACAGGTAGGTGGCTATATCCTGGTCACTCCACACTGGACAACATTTTTTTCTGTAAGAATTCTCAGTCTGACTTGTCCAATGTAAAGCTATAAGTCCACAGCAGAGCAAGGTACAGACCCCAAGAAATCATGCCTATGTTCTATCTTAACCTGTCTCCTTGTCTTTCCAGCTAGGCTGCTCTTGAAGACCTCAAAAGATGTTATGTATGCAAAAGGGTGACTGCTTTTCCCTTTTTTCATAAGCTTCCTTTCCCAAGACAGAAGCTTTTACAGGTCCTAGGCTCCCTAGGGTCCTCTCCAAAGCGCTTACGGTTATCAGAAGCTTTCCCTGTGTTACCAGCATAAAGTCCTTCATTTTCCAGTTCTACCTATTGCTTCTCTCTGCAGATGCCTGTGGAATTGCAGGTCAAAAGGAAAAGTTTCCTGTGGGGATTCTCATCCCATGCCCAAAATAGGAGGGAACCTGGGGTCAGTTTTCAGGTGGTGGAGATGTACCAAATCTGATTTATACTCTATAAACATGATTAACAATGCAGGTCTTGTTTTTTCAGTAGATAAAGGAAATAAGACTGGGCTGACTTTTGTTAGGAGAGAGCAATACAGTTATAATGTGTCTTTCTGGGGACTGTTAAGATTGCATCTTCATCAGCTTTACCTTTGCTCTCTACCCTCTATCCTGGTAAAAGTTTTGACTTTGCTAGCTAAGGCAAAAAACAGCACAGAGAAGCAGTTGAAGAGAAATTGATTCTGCAGGCAAGAGTTGAACTATAGTGTCTGGGATTTATTCAAATATCAAGATCATATATTCCTTGGAGTCCCAGTTCTAGACTTGGAAAGGAAATCACTGAGCTGAAGGAAAGTCAGACCTGTGATTTTCATGTCTAGTTTTATTGAGCAAAGTTCTACATTTTGTGGGTGAGAGCACAGTGTGGTGTTTCATTAGAGACCCTGAAATTCCAACCTGTCTCCATGTCACTACCAGCCAGACGTGGATAGAGGAGGTACAGTTGAATTTAAGTCCCCTTTCCAAGAGGATGTTGGTTTTCAATCAGTTAAGAGATTACTTTGCATGTAATTATGTGTTGGGGTTTGTCCAATGCACCTTAAATTTCAAAAAATGAGGGTATTTTGAGGAGAAAGAGAAAAAAAACACAATAGTTTCTAAGATGTCACAGTTTCCTGGCACATGGTATAACCCAGTTGCTAGGAGTTAATCCATGAGAAAAAATTGAGCTGTCTTTGACAAACACCATTTAATTCTTTCAAGGGTCATTCCTGAGGCTCTTTACTGCAGGATTTGTCTTTGCTTCTGAAATGTGAACGCCTGAATTCTTCTGCAATTGAGCTGTCACTCCAAAGTACCACAGCACTAGTGATCTGACACCAGAAAGCTACCGACAGCAATGACCACGTGTCAGGAGGTTCTGCCTGATGTGAAGAGCCGTTGATAGGTCCAGAATGAGAAGCAGATAAACTGCCACAAGCTCCTTTGTTGCCAGGATTGGCAAATGCTGCTTCACTCTTGCTTTTGGTGCCAGGTGGAAGTGGAAGATTGGAGAGCCAGGGATCTCTCTCCTGCTTCACCTTTGAGCACTGTATTATATTTAAAATGTCACACGACTTCCCTGTGCTTTCACTACCAAATCAGTCTCACACTGTCAGGTCTCATGGACAATTTCTCTTTCTACAGTCACACAACCCTTTGACCCAAAGGACACTGAACATTTTGTCAAGTGAATTTACCCCAACAGCAACAGCAAAGATCACTGTAACATCTCTAATAACATTGTCCCTTCTCAATCCTTTCTTCATTTTGGGATGCCAGGGCTGGCTCTTAGCTACAGGTGTGATGCCAGTTCAACAAATACCTTGAAGTTTGTTTTAATTTCTTAGGTAGTTGAACTGCTCTTAGTTCTTGAAGGCCAATACTGCAGAATTAAGTCACTTTTTGAAGCTATTCTGTCATCTTAGGAAGGCTTTTTTAATGCTGGATTTTATTTTACTTAGAGTTATGGGCAAATCCTGCCTTCCTATTGAAATAACTATGGAGGTCCTTGCTCTAGGATTTACTTGCATATGGTTTTATTGTGGTTTGTGCAAAGAATGCATTGTTGTTGCTGGTTTTTGTTTTGGTTTTTTTTTGTTTTTTTTTTCCTGACAGTCTTTTAAATATTTCCAGTAGCATGTATTTCCTGTTTTCCGTTTTATTCTCCCTTAGTAACAAGTGAATAACAACAACTCCACTTAATTTGGTTCCTCCTGATCTGTGCTGATTCTTAAGAACAGGCTCAGGCCAAGGTTTTTTTAAGAACTGCAGCAACTCATCGGACAGAACAAAGTTGCAACACATGCTTGTAACGTCTTAGCAATTGAGATATATCTCTTCCTCTCCAAGTTCTATTTTGTCCTGTTGCTTTTTATTTCAGGTGAATAACAAAATCACTAATGAAAAGGCTGTTAATAGGGTTAGGGATTTCCTTACAGGGTGGCTGAGTAACCTGGACAGTAAATGAAGTGAGTTTGGTCATTGTCACAGAGAATTAGCCTAACCAACAACAGCAGTGACTATTAATATTGAAGCCATAACATTTACAGATACTTTCAAAGGTTCTGGGAAAGGTGTTTATTGCATTTAAAAAGTTCTTTATGTGGGTGATGTTGTTTTAAGCCAGAGACTAATGGAAAAGACTGTTACATTACTCTGGAGAAAAGAAGGCTGAGGGGAGACTTTATTGATCCCTACAATTACCTGAAAGTGTGGCAGCTGTTGGTCTCTTCTCCCAAGTAACAACAGATAATATGAGAGGTAACGGTTTCAGGATGCACGAGGGAAGGTTTTGACTGGATATTAGGAAATGTTGCTTCCCTGAAAGGATTGCCAAGAATTGGAACAGGCTTCCCAGGGAAGTGGTTTGAGTCACCATCCCTAGAGGTGTTTGAAAGTTGTATGGATGTGGTACTTAGGCACACGGTTTAGTGATGCACTTGGCAGTGTTAGGTTTACAGTTGGACTTGATGACCTTAAAGGACAACCTGAATGATTCTGTGATTATTTACCATAACTCCCTGTTGGCTAGGCAAACTTCCTAGATGGACTTTTTTTGCTACAGTCTAGAGACAAATCCTTATTGCAGGGTATTGGATAAGAGCGCACTAAATATCGGAAGAGGGTGCTATGACCCTGATACACTGTATTGTCAGCCAATACATCATAACCTTCAGAAATATTCCCAGACTCACTCTCTACATAGCCAAGGTTTGCAATGCTGAATTTTTCATGCAATCAGAGCTGTTATGCTCACCAAGAATACAAAATATCACTGAATAGAAGGAACAGCAGCTATCTCTTATGCTTCCCTTTAATGTGCTCCTGTCTAGAATGTTCAATACATAAAACTTCTAACAAAAATATCAAGATATTAGGTAATATTATGTCTACAGTCAAATTAACACCAATGCTTTCTCTTTTTGCTAGCTAACTGTCCAAGAGATTGATTTCATTGCTTTCTAAACTTTCAACAAACTCAGATGATCTGTCAAAGAGATATGTGAGCCATTAAAATCCACAATTACATTACTTCAAGCCATAATTAAAAAGTTGGGTCCCTGCTCCAGTCCTCAGCCATTGATTTCTAAGAGAAGAACATTTCAGTGGTGATGTAAACCACAATGAATCACCAGACTTCATGAACTAAAAAAAAAATTAGCTCCTCCAAAGCAATCCCATATAATGAGGGGGGGCAGGAAGAAAGGCTAAATGAATGTAAATTTGGATTGCATTTCTATAAGCATTTAGGACTGAAGTCAAGTCTAATTTGATATTTTATTGATATATCCAGTATTTAAGGTTGGCAAGTACTACATTAAATTTTCCCATGTAAATCTGATATGACAATAAAAACCCTCTTGTACTTTGCTTAGGAACTGTTGCAACATAGTGCAAGTAGAAATGCTATTCAAAAATTTGTCTACTTCTGTTAACTCATTTTCCAAGCTTTCTAAAGCTTTCTTCAATTACCTAAAAAAGTTTTGCTACTTTCTTTTTCCAACTTCCTCTCTATTCCAGGAATTTTGTTAAAAAAATCAGTGATGAAGCCAGCCAACGCTTGCTGGTTTTTTTTGTTTCTCTTTTCAGTAGCTGTTGTATTTGTCCTGATAAAACTGAAATAGTAAGGCTCACCCTCCACTTCATATGCTTTGTGGCTCTTCTCTGAGATAACCACGAGGCTGTCACCCTTGTTTGAGTACTACTTGTATTTTCCCATATCTTTATCACGTCTTGACTCTCCTGAACAAGCGGAACAACGAAGAGTAGTATAGCTGTGATAGTGTGCTTGCTCTCCTTTCTATTATGCTTCAGTGCCATTCCTGCAGGTCTTCGTGGTTTTATCTGAAGAAGAACCTCTCTCCTACTTCTTACTACAGTGAAACGAAGTTACCAACAGGTTGAAAGAACAGATCTATGTTAAAAGAAGAGATTTGTCATCCACTGGATGAAAAATAATTAATGAATAAATAAAAAATGCATATAATTTTGACAGTCTGTAGAGGTCCCTTCCAACTCAAATCATTCTATGATTCTATGATTCTATGATTCTATGAATACAAAACTGAACAGGTTAAAAGACAAAATACATTAAATGAATAAATTTCATTGCTGATTATCACATCAATTGGTATTTCATCCAATGCCTTTGAAAAGAAAGACCTGTTGAAAGATACAGAGAAATAAACCTGACAAAAGCACAGATGTGCCCAGGGAAAGACTGATTTTTGTTATTGTTTATCTAAAAAAGAAGCATTGCATGGATATCTGGTATAAAACTCTAGAACGCAGGGTTCATGGAGATCAGAAGAACAAATGAGGTTTAATAAAGGCCACCTCTGTCTTTAAGGAACTATTTATCTGTATTATAGGGCAATTAAGAAAATGACATTTCCATACACCAGTGCAATCTGTTTAACAGTCTTCTGCTGCATTGGAAAATCTTTTCTGCTGTTCATCACATTTGCTGAAGACCTTCTAAGTAAAGAATACTGCATGAAGGAAAGGCTGTGGATCTAGTCTTCTTGGACTTCAGTAAAGCCTTTCACACAGTTTCTCATAGCATCCTGCTTCAGAAACTCTCAGCCTCTGGAATGGACAGGTGAAAACCTGTTCACACCCAGAAATGCAGCATTTCATGGACAATAAGGATACTGCAGAAGTGACAAGGAGAAAAGTTGCTGTAAGAATTTGATTTTCTGTCAGCCCTGCCTTAAAAGATTTATTACAATGAAAGTTACTATGAAAAATGAATTTTAATTTCTACAGAACGTAGCTACTCCTTTCCACCCAAGTGTGAAAATAACAATGATTCTTTTGTATTTGGTTTGATGTTTTGGGGTTTTGTTTTTTTGGTTTTTTTTTTAAATAAATGCCTGGAGAGAAAATTTATAGCAGCTGAATATATAAATAGAATGCAAATAAACATGCAAGTATCAGTCATGACCATAAAATAATCCACTTAAACGAGCACAGTGATATATATAGTATAAATACAATGTGTACCTATTCCTCATTTTAATCCGCTTTTAACATCAACAGTTTTACCAGAAATAGTGACATATGTGAAGGTATCCAAGTAGGAAAACTAAAGTATATTTGTTGCTGAGATCTATCACCACTGCTTAGTCCTCCTTCTACAGAGAATTACATGCACGTAAAATGTTATTATTTAATTCACCATCAGGCGCTGAAATATTCAAATCATCTTTGATAGGGTGGATTTACCTGGTCACAGGACCTGACAGAACATGGTACACAGACGGAGAAATTGATTTGGAAATGTTTTTCACTGATAATAATAAAGTTATAGAGAAAGTGTAAATTCAGACAGGGCAAATTCAGACAGGGCATGAAGCAACTCTCATCTAGACATTAAAAGGATAGGATTTAGAAGCTGTAACACTTTTCATTACTCAATTGTTGTGTATCTGACTTACATTCAACAAATCAAGTCAGACCCTACTGAGGCATGCATAACGCTCTCAGCAACAGATGCTGACAAGTGCATTAATAAATCATGATAATCATTAGAATTCTTAAGCAATACTTTGCTGCCAGACATGCTGTTTATTGAATTTTTTTATTTTTGTTTAATTTATTCACTTATTTGGATTGTACTAATCTTTGCGTAATTACAAGATAGTCTGTGGCAGGTTAGTTTACAAAGGTCACAACCAACACAGTTAGGATCTGGAACAGACAGTTAATGCCTTGACATGCAAAATGAGACTCAGGACTCTGGAGACAGTAGTAATAAGAGTTAATTGTGAAATGTTATGTGTTGGAAGTTGAGAGTTAAGTTCAGGCAGACCTGGTTTCTCGATTGCAGCAATATTGTGTCTTGTGTGATGGAAATGGAACAAATAAACTTTGGTGTAAATGCATTTGAAAAATAAGACTCTTACAATGTGTTGCACTATTTCTCGATTCCTAATTAGAAATTTGTCCTTTCCTCTACATTAGATGATGGACAGCAGACCTCAGCATAGCTTCCCTCAGATTTTTACTGAAAGCTGCTTACAGTAATTTTGCACTACTCAGCTGTCTAATTAATGTTTTTACTCCTGGTTAGGTCATAGTGGGCCCTCAATTCTCATGCCACCTTCCTAGTGTCCTGAGTTAATACAGGTTTCTTCTCATTCCACCTTTCTACAGATCCTAATTAACCGAGAAACTATACAAGCTGGAATCACCAGCTCATAGATAGCATTATTGCCTGACATTAAGGAACAGCTTTGGCTTTATAAACATGAAAAGAGCTGCAACTGTGCATAGTCCACATTTTATACCCAATATCTATAGAAAAAGAAGAGACAAGATCCTATGTCCACTGTCCTAGACACTCAGCTGGTTTACTTTTTGGAATAGATCACTTCTTGCCACAAACAGTAGTGAAATTAATTTCAGCATCCACTATGAGGCTTCCTTAGAGTTTCCTTAGAGAAGGTCCACAGTCACTTGTACCTCCTATTATGTATCAATGACCTAAGTCATTGGAGGAGCCAGCTATCTCCTCCAATTCTGACGTCCAGCTAAAGGGAAGACATGGATTGCAGAGCTGATATACCTCAGAGCTCACAAGGGAAATGAGTACTAAATTGTGATTTTTGTTCAAGTGTCTAAGCCATACATATTTTGTCTTTGTTTATTTCTGTCCTGCAGAAGCATCCTCAGACAGTCTTATTGACAGATGCAGATCCCAGAGAAAATAGACCAATATCAGAATGTTTTCTCTTTCTTCTCGTAAAACAAGCAGCCCTTAATTCAAGTGGCTTGAATAGTGTCAGCTGCTCTGAAATGACGCTGACAGGATAGATCCTGTGAAAACCTTCCCTGTTCTGCAGAAGTCATGCTTAAAATAAGTGAAGATCAGATACTGATTTCAGTTTACTCAGTTGTGTTTAAGTACCTCTGCTGATTGAGGCTCTGTGGGCTCCAGAAAAAAAAAAAAAAAGACAACGCAGAGACAAGGCTGTTCCTTCCATGTTAGTTTTATATATGAACAACAATGCTCTTTCATTTCTAATAATTATTTAAAAATTTACCTAAATACTGATTTATGCATTAAAGCTGTAAGCATTCCATCGATCCAGTAAATCTACAGCTAAGGATTGCTTAGTACAACAGGCATGATGGCTGTTATGGTCTATTAGACAAATGTGTATTTAGTCTAAAGTTGAAGCATGCATTATTTACTTGGTTGACGTTCGCAGCTTGATGAAGCAGCTCTGGGAGCTGTTACAAGATACCAATGCAATCCAGAGTAGTGGAAATGCTGGCAAATGAAGCCCTGACACAATGCTTCATAGCAGCTGCATAGTGTCAGCTCATGGCTTGGTTCAGAGATGAGCGTGGATGTACGGGCAGAAAGCAGATGTGGGTTTTCCTAGGAGACCTCACAAGCCATTCTGCCATACAGCGTTCTTCCTTCCCTCTTCACAGAATCACAGAATCACAGAATCACAGAATATCCAGGTTGGAAGAGACCCACCGGATCATCGAGTCCAACCGTTCCCATCAATCACTAAACCATATCCCTCAGCACCTCGTCCACCCGTGCCTTAAACACCTCCAGGGAAGGTGACTCAACCACCTCCCTGGGCAGCCTGTTCCAGTGCCCAATGACCCTTTCTGTAAAGAATTTTTTCCTAACGTCTAGCCTAAACCTCCCCTGTCGGAGCTTGAGGCCATTCCCTCTTGTCCTGTCCCCTGTCACTTGGAAGAAGAGGCCAGCACCCTCCTCTCTACTCCTCCTCTCTTGAAGACTATGTGAAGCTGCCACGTGACTGGAAAGCTAAATAGCACCAGTAATGCAAGTTAGAACCAAATGGTGTCTTCAGAGCAAAGAGAAGATCCTGCTAATGAGTATTTATTGTTGATCAAACCCATAGCCCATGGTGTTTCATGGCATAACTTCCAGAGCAAGTCACTCTGTGGGGCTTTCTGACTTTCTTATTACTACTCATAAAGATATTCTTTAAAGAAGTACAGCCATTTGAGGGGCAGGGTTTAGTGTTTGATAGGAATGGTTGGACTTGATGATTCAGTGGGTTTCTTCCAACCTGGTTATTCTATGATTCTATGATTCTATGATTCACTTCTGTGTGGTTCTGGTTGCATTGAAAGCCTGATTATATCCATGTTTTTCCTTCCCTACTGCGGGCAGTGCACGTCCAGCAGCATCCAGCTCTGCAACATCCACACTAGGGCACTTCACCTCCCAGAGTCTGCAAAGCATTGACCAACTCAGCAAGAAACATGAGAAACTAAGTGCTCTGAGGATCTCACGTGTCTGCTATAGCAAGTAGACCAACACGCACACTGCCAAGCTCAAACGAAGATAAATCCCGAGTCAAAGCCTTGCCTGAGATTTTATGGTGTTAGCTAGATAGTCAGAAGACCTGAGAAACCCACATTGTGGTCTTTTCACTTGCTTTCTGTTGTTGCTAATGTGGAGAATAGAGAGGAAGATTAGATCTTTTCAAATGTTTTCCTGAAATGTTGGAAACTAGAGAAAGTTTGAGTGAATTAAAGTCTGAGAGTCACAAAATCAGAAATATCCAGGATCCTGAACTTTCAAGGGAAAAAATGTCAGTACTATTCAATATTCCCTTGTCTATGTAAAAGATGTAGCTAAAAAATAGACTGTAAGCAATGTCCCATTTTTACAGCTTTATGAATGACAGAAGAGATTGAACAGTTATAAATATGTCTAGTCCTTTGAACTTTATGTGGAAGGTTTTTAGGACCCTCGTTGATTACCTGAAAGGGGCCAGTGCAGGTTTATATTTTATTTCAGATCTCCTGCCTCAGATAAACCACCAGCCGTATTCTGAGCAGTATGGTGGGACTTTATACACTAAAATAGACTGTGTCTAATTTCAACTATACATGCTATAGAGAAAAATGAAGGTGTTGTCAAGCGGGTCATGTAGGATTATGCAAGTTCAAGATCATGCTTTTCTTCATCAGCAGTACAGGGAGGCAGGTTCAATATCATATATTGTAAGCATTAAAGACCAAAAGAGGAGGGGTTTGTGACCAAAGGAATAAGAGGACTTTTCAACTTTGCTTTGTTTCTTTCACTCTAAACCCTGCTTTGCCTCTTAAACTTTTTATTTTAGGTAACTAGATAGTCAGTACATGAATTTGATCTCAAGATGGGTGATGCAACTGGTGGAGCTTGGTCTGCCCTGCAACATGGCTGAGAGTGAAGGGGAGCCTTGAGGACTGGTTCAGGAGGCAGAAATTGTATGGTTTATATGTTTTATCAATTTCTGCTCATACTGATGAATATCTGATTCAAGCTATGTTTCCTTGAAAAATGCCTTCTTATGTTACAATATTTACAGCTTTCTAAAAGACTTCTGAAAGGATAGGAGCTATATAGATAAACTTGCATCTCTCCTAAAATGTCTTCATCTAAACACTTCTTTCTTCATTTTACCCTCAGATGAATTATGAACTGATGAACAGTGAAAAGCAGCTGGCTGAAGGGAACTGTGCTAAGGCTTGCACTCTTTTAAACTCATGTCCCGTTTCAGATGGACATGTTCAATGTTAGCTGGCTGAATTCCTGCAGATCCTGCCACAGACCAAGGCCACCCAGACAGGTATGTCCTGAAGATACACCTGAAACACAGAACAGAAGGGCCCCATAGGATGTCTGAATGAAATACATGAGGATAAACAGATACCATTTTTGTGATGGGCATATATGTGCAATAGGTGGACAGTGAACGTCCATCACCAAATGCACTCCAAAGACGGAAGTTTTTTGCACATCAGATGAGCTCCTCCATGGAAATTGCTTGGATTTCAGCGATAAGATAGCACACGTGAGATGGAAGAAGATTAAGTCTCCCTGCATTTTCAGTGCTTAGATTCTTTAATATAAATGAAACCCTAAAGCTGAAAGTAATTATTTGCCTGTGTTGTTTCTTCTCTATTCTGCCCACATACTATGAAATGGTAAAGTATTTCCAGTATCCACAGAAACCTCAAGCATGATAAGAAATGAGATTTCTATAAGGTGATATTTTCCCTCTGATTATGTAGTATATTAGCTCGTGTACCCAGCTGAGAAAAAGTATTAAGCCTAGTACACAGAAAAAACAAATAGGAGGGCGATACTTAGCTTTAGGGCTGGAAGAGTTCTTAATTTCTTTCATTTCCTCAGCTCTTATTTATATCATAGTCAGTTATGTTGCACAGTCATGGTTGGCTTGGGAGACCTGAAAGTGAGGTGAAGGGCAGCTGGAAGAAAAGAACTTTTCAATTGGTGGAAGAAGAAGTGTTTCCATGTACATACCATATTAAAAAAGACTATAATGAAAAAAACAATGGTTCTTTCTCACCTTGTGGTAGCATCTGTCACATTCAGAGGGAATGGGTATTTTTTCCAATGTCTGTTACGAAACGAAGTGGGGTTCGAGGAGGAATTGATTTTCCTGTAAAACAGAAATTTTCATCAAATCAACTATGAGACTTATCAAAATAAGAGAAAGAAAATATCATTGTTCGTTCCAGTGTTGAATCAGTTTGATATTTAGTTGCTGAAAAAAAGAGACAAACTCAGTCAGAGAGGCACAAAGAAAGAAAATTATTTCAGGTGAATTTTTTGATGGAGGCAATTCTACAGGAAAATTACAGTTTTCAGAGGATATGCACGAGGGCAAGCAATTCTCTTTTCCTCCTCCCATGCAGGTGATGAAGCAGAAGGTGGTGAAACCAAGACTCAACTTGAGCAGCACAGCTGCTCTGCTTTCCAGGGAGGGGAATGGTTGATCTTCTCGTTATACTGTGAAGTTTGGCAATAACCCTATGGAATTCCTCAGCCAGGGAGGGGATGGTGGATTGTAGCTAGAAGCCCAATTATTTTTAAACCATAAGGAAAGCGTTCCTTTTTTTTCAGATTTAAATACTCTGTGTTTCATTGTCACTATGACTCCCATCAAGTCCCAGAATCCTCAGACAGTCACGGATTCATATGGCATGGAAAAAAAATTACCTTGAAAGAAACTAATAATTCTTGTGATCAGAGCAATCCTGTAAGACAGCAGTCAACTGTCAGCCCCATTCCTCCAGGAGGACTTGGGCTAGTGTAGAGGCTCTCAGGTTTACCACACATAGAATCAAATTGGCATAAAAGAAACAAGTCCAGATAAACAGGGCTGGCTAGCTTGCTCATAAGATTGGTAATTAAGGCTTACAGAGAGTGCAGCCAGTGCAGAGGCTGCCCCTGGAAGGGTTTGACTCTCATGCTGCTGAGTTGTTGATGGCATGTGTGCTGTGTGGAAGGGATCTTTTTATTTTGTTTTGGTTTAATGTTGATAGGAGAATCATTTCTATTGAAAATAGACTCCTAATCAGTACAGCTGCCTGGGCTACACCTCATTTAGCGGCAATTGTCTCTGTAATGTTTATAACCCTCCCTCTGCCATCCAATATTTAGTCATCATTTATCCTCTCATTTGCCTAACACAGTGTTAAAATGCCCTTCCAGTGCTTTGTTTTGCTTACTTTTCCATTCCCTTGTTGTCCTTATGTCGGAGATGTTAAAACCTCTTTTGAACAACTAACATCTCTGTGTCAAGAATTTTTGACTGAAGGATGCTTTCTCCACTCTTTACCCTGAAGCCTCTCCCTCCTGTTTAATTACAAGCCTGGGAGTGTGAGGCATCATCTATCATTCCTTGTTCATTATATTTAATAGATGCACATTTTGGGCTCTTCGATAAACTGACCAGACATATGGAGCATGTTAATCTACTTGTGAAGTCTCTCTTTTTAAAATCAACAATGCCACTGTCCCTGCAGCTGAAATCTCAGGAGATGGGATGAGGATCTGGGTAGGGAGACATAAAAACAACCACAAAAAAAAGACATTAAAAAAAGTAAACCACCCAAATTACTGTGCACCTAGTATCATTTGGGGGGTCATCTGTGCAGTATTTTGCTACAGTACAAATGAAGTTGCTCTGTTGTAAAAGCCTTTGCACACACTTAACAGAACCTCATGTTTGCAACTTGCAAATTAACCTGTGGTTTTTGATACTACTAGAAGATGGAGTAATTTCCAATACAATTGAGTTGACTCATAGTCATCAAGTTCCTAGGGATGGTCTTACGTGCTGATATATTTTGTCTCTCCATACTGCCTCAGACCCTGCTCCATCATCTACACTATGTACTGCAATGGTCTTCTTAAGGGCCAGGTGTCACCACCCCATTTTTGTGATGAGGTTCAATTATGTCTCTGCTTACTCATTTGAGAAGGCATTGGGTCTATGAACCAAATTTAGTGCACCTTTCAAACCTGGCTTCTGTAGCTCTCATCATAGTATTTCCAGCTGGACCTCATGGCTATATTTTGGGGATTCTCCATCTGGAAAAAAAAGTAAAGGCAATTCTGGTGGTCAGATACACAAACTACAGCATATTTGAGACCTCTCTGATAAGAGTTGTACGGGGACATAGCCAGAAATTCATGCAACGATACATAAACCACTAAACCTCCAAGAGCTAAATCAAGAATACAGGCAGCTTCCCAGCCAAATTTCCACAAATTGATGATATTGATACAGAATATGAGCACTAGCTTGTTTTTTGTTCGAGCCACAGCTGACATGTGGTGTTGATACTTTTCATACAGATAAGACAGAAAGCAACAGATTTTCCTTTTATGCAGGTGGTTCAGGGACCCAAGTGAAAACTGGTCTGAATGAACAGGCCCCCAAGTGTGTTTGATGTCATAGCAGGGAGATCAATTACAATAATGCTTCATCTGACTCTCATATCCACAATGCATCATAGATAATAGATAATCCCAGCCATTAAGGAGAAGAAACAATTCCAGAGAACACTGCTGAAGTTCAGTAAATGCAGCTCATTTTGAATGATGCAGAACTAAATATTTGGTTTCCATTTTTCCTGTTTCTTAACTTTCCCTGGAATAAAACAGTTACAGAGTCAGGTCAGTGATTTTTTTTGTTGGCTGCTGGTCAAGTGTTAATAGTACATAAGAACAGCTGTAGTGAATCAGATCAAAGGACCACCTGACCTGAGAACCAATGAGTAGCAAAGAAAATGTGAGCTAGACAAACAGGTGTAGTGTTCCCTTGATGTAACCACCCTGCCGTGTGCAGCCTAGGGACATCCTGAACCAGAGACTGTATCTCTGTCTCTGCACTGAGTAGCCCTCAAGAGACCTATCATCCTTTCCAAGTGCATCTAATTGCTTTCTCAATCCAGTTATGTTTTGCTCCTTGTCATGTTCAAAAGCTTCATTTGTCACAGGCAAATGAGCTTAATAAACGGAAACTGTGTTTCTATTGAAAGGTTAATGACTGCAAACGTTTAAATAGTTAAATCAACTCCTTAACATCTTAACTGGGACTGGATTTGTATAGGAAGGGAACAAAAATTCCAACTCTTCTAGGAAGTTTTCTGAGGATTTTTGGAGGCAGTATGGGTCTCAGAAAACTTCCTGATTGCTGTGTCTTAATTACCATTGAGATGTTCCAGATCACACTGTTCTTGCTTTAATTGCTTTTGTGCTGAGCTCAGGTCATTTAAAAGACCCAGACTGGAACCATTTGTTTTTTTCACAGGTTTTTTGTGTCTCAAAATACAGTTAGTTTTGCAGTTCTTTAACCTCTGTTGTTTAATATTATATGACCAATTTATCTGCATGAAACTTGAGTTTCTATTGCTATAATTTTGGTCAATCAATCCATCCATCAACAATTCAACAGCTTTTTCTACTTCCTAAAGTGTATTGCATTAACCACTTCTTCTGGCACAGTATTTTCATCACTACAAGTAAAATGGTTGCTTTATAATTGTAAAACACAGTTTTGCGTCATGACACTTGAGAAAAGACTATAAAAAGCTGGAATGAGGGACCTCTTTATGTACTAGATGTGTTTTTCTTCACAGAAACATTGTTTTCATGCAGTGCCCAAGTGAATAGAAGACTAATATGAAGACAAATTGCAGTAAAACTGTTGCAGAGGTGGTTTCATCATATTGAACTCTTGGGTATTCTCACTCTCTGTCTTTCCCTCTTGAACTGGCCAACAAAAGCAGGCAGATGAAGGATTCTACAGTCTGTAAGTTGCAGTACAATTTTGTTAGTCGTGTTGTTTTATTAACATAGACATTTATATCCAGCTGACTAAAGGGATAGCCAGTAAAGGCCCACTTGGAAAGAATACTGAACTCAACAGAGACTCACATTGACTTAAATGGGCTCTAGAACAGGTCTGAAATGAAGCATGTCTCAAACTGCCAGTTGACAGGGTTCCAGGATGGTGGTTTTATTTGAAAGAAGCTGTGAAACAGAGAAGTAAAACGGGCAGGAGCATAGCAATGGCAAAATAAAGATAATAATTTAGGCTGGTAATTGGGAGAAAGCTGCTAGCCAGCAGAAAAGAGCTCTGGAGAAGCCTCTCAGAAGAACTAGCAAAGAGAAGAAACCTACTGTTTTCAGGAAGATTGTTGTTAACAGAATAGGACCATTTCCATAGTTCCATAGGGACGTGGTTTAGTGTTTGATAGGAATGGTTGGACTCGATGATCCGGTGGGTCTCTTCCAACCTGGTTATTCTATGATTCTATGATCCTATGATTCTCCCACTTACAACAGCAGGAACCAGACTTCAGAAATTATATTTTCATTTATTTTCTTCCACGTGGTTTCAAAGGTCTGGGATTTTTTCTTATGCAAACTAGCCAAGAGGAAAGAGGACAGTTGGCTTTTAAAAAAACTGTCTCTTTTTGGTTTTCTAAACACTGAAGGGGGAATCGTGCTTGAATCATTCTATGGGGTTCTGTTATATTCAGCCCTTGTCTCTGATAACATCACTTTCCAATCAGTTTTTGTTGGTTTCAAGATGTGGAGGAAGCTCAAGACACTATACAGCACACATTCTTGAGATCTGATAAGCACAGGCTCAATTCACAGCTCTGCTCTATTTTTTTCACTATGACAGTGAACAAGTCAGAGAAATCTTGCCATATCTTAGCGCCTACAATACAGAAAAAACAGTAGACACATTCCCCCTTCTGAGAATGGGCCATGGGCAGCTCCAGGGACACTCTGAGTGTCTATGATCTATAGAAATTGAAACACTGACTTAAATCATGAGGGTGCATCTGCCTCCCATTTATTACTCGCGTTGAGAGAACAGAAATAACAGCTTCCACAACCATGACTTGTTCACAATACAATGCTCCACCACAAATGCTTCACTGCTAACCAGCCTGCAAGGCTAAGAGGCACATTGCATTTCATTTGTATAACCAGAAGTTGCAGAACCCATGAAATAAGCTCTACATGGAAGGGGAACCTTTTCTTTGGGAAACCTACAGAAGGATTTTGGCAAAGGAGAGGAGCTGGCTCCTAAACCCCAAACTCTTTTAAATAAGGCAGCAAGGTAAGAGTCATTATTTTTAAATCTAGATGAACAGTATCAAAACCTAATCATATTCTAAAGAGAGAATGCTAACTATTGCGTTTAAGGCCACTGAAAATGGGAGGAAGGAAGTGAAGAAAAAAAAGGGGGATGTTAGTCCTTAAAAGGATAAAGGAAAGGCTAAAGGGGTAGCTCTTTTTCCCCTAGCTAAGGAACAGAGAGGAGGCTGTCTAATCCTGCAAAGCAGAAAAGCCTGAAATATCCTGAGAGGAAATGCTGCCTCTGTAATGTACACAGCTAGCTGATAGCCAAAGGCAACAGAAGAGACAGTGAAAGGGAACAGCAGAAGGCTGGGATTCAGTGTGAACAGATACCTAAAAGTTAGGGAGCCTGCGGGTACGAGGTTTAACCAGACCACTAAGGACTTTTCCATGATAGAGCCTCAGATGCCAAATTAAATCAGCACACATAACATCAAGCTGTGGCCATTGTCTTTAGGCATTTATTTTTTGCTGACTGAAAATGCAAATTAAGATGACTAGTCTTAAGCTTTTTCTGCTGATGGCTAAGCTACATTAAAATGCAAATTTCTTTGCGTTTTCTGCCATCACCTGACTACCCATCACTGGAGCATGGCTATGCGAGCCATGAATCTCAGGCGTGTGATAGAGCCATCAGTCACAGAATCCCATAATCCCTTTACCACACACTCTAGTCCTGGAGGAGTGCCTGGTACAACATGGGGCTTAGTGAATGGTCAATGCTCCACCTACTTGGAAGAGATTCATGCTACTGCAGGTCCAATTGGCTGTGCCTAACTACAGAAAAACATTACGAGGCTTCTCCCAGTTTCTCTGTGTGGGAAATTCAGACTTCAGTTGAAAGTCGCCGGTATTACTGGGAGCAAAAAAATTGACATGCACGTGGTTTGGCAAGATTTCCTCATGTTTAAATGAGTCTGGGATTTGTTTTAGCACCTGCTGCTCTTTTTACAGTGCCAATTTATACCTCAGCAGGAATGTTTCCATATAATGCCGTTGTTTAAGGAAATATTTTAATTTTGCAGTGCTTACCTATCTGCCATTTAAATCATGTCAATGTTTTAGATGTTACTCCACACAATCTATATCATCCATTAAATTATTCTAACACACAAGCATTTCATAATGTCACGTTTGTTTCTTTTAAAAAAACACCCCATTTCCACAGCATTATATGAAGAGTTAAAAATCAAAACAAAACATACAAAACCACACAAAAAAATATTTCTTTTACTTCCATTTATGCCCCTGAGAGCTCTTTTAGCTGCAATAATCTTAAAAATTCATTACAATCATCCTCTATTCAAGACTGTCCACAGGTCCAAAGTACAATCCTGGCTATCCAATAACCCCAGTTCTAGGACATTACTGTGACAGAAGGTGAAGAACTCCTTCTACTATGAAAGTATTTTTTTGATGAAGGGCTATTTACAATCTTTGCCAGCCCCCTGCTACTAAAGCTTGCCATACCAAGACTTACAGTGAAAGGACTAAATAAATATGAATGAAGAATCGCAGTAAATCAGGCATTACTTCCAGTCAGAACAACCAGAATAAGGTAGTCCTACTTTGCTCAAGCTAGATTTCTTATCCGTTGCTCTTAGCTCCACCGTTATCATGTCATCACCGAGCAGACCTTGAAAATTGGAGGAAAAGTAGGTCAGAGTAAAAACACAATTTACAGCACTTCTAGGAATATTGCATTTTTCCTTGTTCCCTGACATGACAGACCCCTTCTCACTACAGACACTCAAGGTCTTTCCTATCTATCTATTGCATCTACCAAGGAATTAACTTCAAGCAATGTTCTTTTTCCCTGTGACTGCTTGAGGCACAAGCCATTCTGCACCTCTCTGGTGAAAAGCATTACGCACAAAAAGTCCCTCATATCAGAGAGGCAGGAGCAAAATAAAAGCAACTTTCAGGCCCATAAATACCTTTTCCACAAAGAAATAAGCACGTAAACATCAAGCCAAGAGATCATACAGTCATTATTAATGTTTATTTTAAATTTGTTGGTTTTCTCCAGTTATCTCAGCACAGGAAGGACACGGGTCTGCTAGAGCAAGTCCAGAGGAGGACACAAAGATGATCAGAGGGCTGGAGCACCTCCTTGCAAGGACAGGCTGAGAGAGGTGGGCTTGTATAGCCTGGAGAAAAGAAGGCTCTGGGGAGACCTTATAGCAGCCTTCCAGTACATGAAGAGGGATCATAGGAAAGCTGAGAAGGGTTTTTATCAGGGTGCAGAGGATGAGGGATAACAGTTTAAGCTAAAAGAGGGGAGATTTAGATTAAATACTAGGAAGAAACTTTTTACTGAGAGGGTGGTGAGGCATCGACCCAGGCTGCCTGGAGGAGCTACGGATGCTTCGTCCCTGGAGTTGTTCAAGGCTTTGAGCAACCTGATCCAGTGAGAAGTTCCTTCCAGCCCAAACCATTCTATGATTCTTTTTGCTTTTTTGATTGGTTGGATTTTTTTTCCTGGGAAGTAAGAGGTCTGGCACTGAAAACTCGTAGGCACACTTGCTTCTGCAATAATAAAGAAAAAAGCAACAAGTCACCCTATTGTTCCAGAGGAGTATGGGGAGTATATTTGAGGAATTGTCATTTTTAGACAGTAAGAGCAAGACTACCCCTGCTCATCAGAAACACTTAAGTGAAAATTGCTGGCAAGTAATCTTTCTTTTTGAGTCATCCATAAATTCTTGTTCACAGAAAAAGCCTATATATGCCAGCAATATACTATTCAAAACTTGTTTGTTGATTTTCCTGGATCCTGTAGTTCTGTGTCCTGTAGAACTGAGGCACTTCTCAGGGAAACTGGAACTTATAGAGCTCTCAGATAACTCAACAGAACTTTCTGTTTTGCTGTGCTTTTAAGTAATAAACACTTATCTAACTAGATGTCAGATTCCTGAGCTAACGCACTCCACCAAGTCTCATCACCCACTTCTTTTCCTCATTTTGCTGAGAGAAGTAGAGGACCAGTGCTTGGCCTGCACATTCAGTGCCTCACTGGAGTTGACCCAGCTGTGATTCAGTCCCAGAATGAGCTTAGATAGCTCTGTACATCTGCACACTGCTACCTTCTTTTCTTTTTGCATTTCCTTAAAGAAGCACCAGGGTATACATACCACAAAAATGGCATCAGGCATTCCAGATGGCAGTTCAAAAAAAGCAAGTGTTTATAAACATCTTATGAGAAAAAAGCCTATCAAGGGATATATGTTAATTTTTAATAAGAGTTAACTTGTTCATAATAGCAGAAGTAATTTTTTGGAGGTTTGAGGAGGGGAAAGGTTACATGTAAACATGTAAGTAAGTACTTTTGGGTATTTTTTCTGTTATATGTAATTTGTGGCTTAAATTCTTAACTGTATGCTTTTCTGCTGTCCCCTCTTTGGGCTTTCACATTATTACTTCCCTTATAGGATCTTATATTTAGAATTTCCCATGCTGTGTACTTGGGTCTCATATTTTTGCTACAGTACCCTCAGTTCCCCACTTAATTAAAAAGGGATCAGCTTTCTCATCTTCCAGATTGTTTCTACATAAGCAAAAACACGTTATGTTGAGTCAGTCTCATAAATGAATCATGATCATGACCATCGATGTAACATCCCTTTGGTTTGCAATTGGTAGCAGAGACTATGAGGAAAACATGTGAGAGACAGCTGAATGCTACTGTCTGCAGAAGCAAAATCTAAGTGGATTATGTGCAGGTGAATGGTTGTGCAATCAGCAGTCCCTAAGATGCTTCAGGGAAACTGGAACATCATTGTGCATCTTGCTTGGCTTGTCAGGACTAAGGGCATTTTGTTAGAAATCCGGTGCAAAAGGCAAGCAGACAAACTGAACAATATTTTTTTTTGCATTTATAGAAAACAGAGAGCAAGGAACCATATTGTAACAAATAGCTTTCTGCGTGTCCACAGAATTCCTGTGGTTTGTGTGGTTCCTTGTGGTTTGGCAACAGAGTTCCTCAAAGCTATCCTTTTATCATTGAGATATAATTTAGAAAGTGTTCTTATCTAGCCTGCGATGCACAATGTTTTTCACTTTTCTTCCTACACCCAGAATATGTGGTACGCGTTGGGTTAGCCACACACACAGTTCTTCCCTTATTACCTGCTTCAAATACCACTTGACTCTCCAAATGAATCCTGGCCACAAAAATTACTGAACTCACTATATTTTGCATTCAGTCACTCATTTATTCTAAAATGATTCCATCCAAGTGAAGGTTTTGAAACATGTGATGCTCTCCTCCACCAGATGTTGGGCTAGTTTAAATGCAAATAAACATCCAAAGGGAAAACAAGACAATGGAATATAATACACTGCTGAGATATGGGCTAAATTCATATAGAACCAAACTTTCTTGTGGTTTCAAAGTTTTTTCAATATTCTTTCTAGCACAATTTCATTCTTACCCCCTTGTGGTGGTATGTCCTGCTGAGTGCAATATTCTTTCAACGTCCCTGTTTTCCCCTTCACTTGCTCATATATATCCTCAGAGTAACAAGGATATATATTTGTCTACAAATTTTTACCTTCCCTGCTGGAAATGTTTATGCTCCCTGAGCAGAGCAGAGCAGCAGCTCTTTACTGCCACTGAGCCTGCAGAAGGCAGGACAGAGAGATGAAGGCAGTAGATTTTCTGCTGTCTACCATCATTACTATCATTCAGGGTGAATCTCCAAATTTTTCCCCAATATCTCTTTTCAGATGGCTGTCAAAAGCCCTACCTAAGATTGATCAGTCTTAAAAGACTAAAAATAGAATTGAAAATTGGGTGAATATCTGGAGACCCTTTACATGGCCTTAGCAGACATGAGAGGAGAAGCCAAATGATATTCTTTCACAGAAATTATCGTTTTTCATGCAACAGACAGAGAAGGGCAGGGTAAGAGGAGTTTTCCCTTCATATCTCTTTGTTCCTTCCTCACAAATATTCCCCCCGTCCCCATAATCTTAAAGTTTTATAAATGCCCTTTGCCTCTTCTGACTTTTGTGCACTTTCTGGTCCTTTACCCATTCTCTCTCCCCCTACTCCCAATTATGTGCTCATTTAAAGTCTTGTTCTTCAGCTTTCCCTTCCTCCTCCTCATTTAGTCTTTCCCCAGACTTCCACTTGTCCTATCCTAGGTTCACTTTTCTAGTCTTAGACCCTCCATCTGCAAAATCAATATCCCTTCCATTGACTAAATACCTACCAGTAGTGTTAAAATTGGGTTTGCAGACATTTGTGGCAGATGCCTCGTTGTCAAGACAATTCAGACCAAAGAAAGACATTGATCAGGGAAACTCAGCTGTGATCATTCCACTCGTTTTTAATGATGGAAAGAAGTTTTAGGAGGTACAAAGGAGAGGGTGGTTTCCAACAGAAAGAAATTCTTAACACTGCTTCTAATGCTGGATTTCTGTAGTGAGCTCCAGATAAACCCAACAAGATATAAAAAGAATTACTTGAATGAAAAGAAACTGCAAAGGTTTCTAACCATGCCTAATGAGGACACAGTGCAAAAGCATTTCAGCTTTATGATACTTACTGGCTTTGCACTTGAAAGACTTCTATCACTCAGGCGATTTCTGTCACCCATGGAACATTATTCTAATGGGAAGGGAATTAATGCAGAGGTACAACCCCCATCTCCTGGTCTAAAAGAAAGTCCTAAATTCCTGCTGTGACATTCAGCTGACTTATCTCAGTTACAGAAACAAACAATATTGTGGTGAATGGACAGGCTCCTTCTTAAAGCCTTCTTAAGGAGTACATCGTGAAACAAATAGAAATCAGGAGAAAAATAATGTGATTTGTTTTGTTTTGATAACTAGTATGAAATGCAGTAGAGTATAATGTTTTCCAAAGGTTTTAGATGGCCTTACGCTAAGGATTGTGTTTTTAAAATTCTAAAAGGCTTAAACAAATAAACAGATATGCACAGATTTTTAAAATATATAAGGTATCTTTTAAAGAGCCATGAGTAATTCAGAGCGTGACACCTTGATCTAGTTCCTGAAAAAAAAATTAGAACAAACTTACCTTTTAAACTACTTGTCCCCTAGAACGCATTGTGGTTTTTCCTCTTGAAGAAGGTGGTTATGCTACACAAAATGATGATTTGTGAAAATCATCCTCTTCTGGAGCAGAAAACGCAAAGGACAAAAGGAAAACACAGGTATTGAATCACTTGTGAAGCAAAGCAGAGCAAAATCACAAACTTGAAGCCCAGAGCTCACGTGCTTTTTTGAGGGGAAGATTATTTTGCAGATTATCAAAATAAGCATATGCAAAACCCTTAATTAAATTTTTTTCTAGATATGATTTCATTGTGTGGGAATTCCATGTTATCTCTTTAAAAGTGTAAAGCTTGTTGCTAAAACCACAGAAAATAATGTAAATTAAAGCAATCTTTTCCTGTGGCTTGCAGAGCTACTGGACAGGAAAGGAGCAAATTTGGGTTCTTAATTAATCATGGTCTTAGAGGTAAGAGGGAACAGAGAATCCTAACAAATACACGAGGATACGATAGGAAAGACAATGTAACCACATGAATAACTATTATTTCTGGATTTTAAAAGTATCTCTCCTTGGGCTTCAAAGGGTTTGTGAGGTGGATGTGTCTGATCTTTGGCTCCCAGCTGTGAACTAAAACCCCTTGAAGGAGTGGAGCTGTTATTTTTACCAGATATTTTCACAAAAGAATGTGATTTCTGAAGGGAAAGGAAATGATAGTAATAACACTTTCTGGAATGTTTTGGGTTGTTATGAATTTTGTATAAAAGTAAAAAGAGGTTAATTTTTGAAAGGAAAATAAAAAAGTGCAGAGTTTTTTTTCTGTTGCTGAGTTCTTTCTTCTTGACCAAATGAAAGTTCACCAGAGAATGCAGGTCAACACTGAGAGATTCCAACACTTGCTCCCCTGCAGTCATTACTACAATAAATCATCTCTCTGCATATATTGAAAAGACAAATTTCATTGTTGTTTCATTGCATCTTGCATTATTGCGTCTGGCACAATCCATGTTCATACTGGGAACTGCTCACAGCACAACTGTGCTGTGGCATCTACTGGATGGTGCACGGCACCAGGCACGTGTTCCTAGTGATATATTCTTTGTTTTGTTATGAGAAATCATTGGTACAAAAGGATCGACTGGGATATACTCAGTTTGGGATTCCTAAGCAATCTCTCTGCTCCTTGCTTTTTTTTTTTTCACCAACGAATAAACTCTCCCTAGTGAGTTTTGAAGTCATCTGTGAGAATTAGTCACCTGATGGAAGTGTTTTCTCTTTGGCTTTTAGAGCGAATCACTCCTCTTTGTTCCAGTGTGTAGAAATGGGAACTCCATACTGAGGCAAAGCAATTTTATTTATGCTAATAGAAGCAATGGAGGGTGAGAGTGGGGACAGCACCTTTGAATGTCTTGTTTTGGCTGTTGCTGGGGGAAGTTAACACTCTCTACCTGATCCCTTCCCAACCTCAGGACTTCTCCATATCTCCGTATCCCGTAAGGATCCCCTCAGCAGCCACTGGGTCCCCACTGGCTCCCTGTCCCTGTTTCCAGCCCTTTTCTTGCAAATCATGGCAACCCAATGACGCATATAGTTCAAAAATATTCAGTGTATAAATATGGATCCCTAAGCATGTCATGCTTTAAATGAAGTGTAACAACCTCTGGGAGTAAAATATATTACAATAAATTTCAGTGAAATTTTAAAAATTTGGCAGGTAGGCTCTAGATATTATCATCCTCTCTTTTTCCTTCTTAAGTGAGGAAAATATGCCTTTACTGAATATTGAAATCTGCAAAAAAATCTTACTGTAGAGGAAACTTCTGTTTCTCTCTCCTTACCATTGGTGGTTGATAATTGAGCAGTACCTTAGCAGGTGGCAAAATTGTGTGCCTAGAAAAAAAAAAATAGTAAGAGAAAGACAGAGAATAATTCATAGTCTTGCTAAAGGAAACAGCCTCAGAAACAGCTTGCTAGGGGATGACTGCCATGGACTCCCAGTCTATGTCGTACATATTTCAGATCCATCGATATTTTCCTTTGCCGAGGCACCAGCGTGGGAGTGCCGAAAGAAGGAGGACATAAACAGGCTGTGTTAGTTTGTCTTGCTTCCTGGGAAGTGCTAAATTGCTCAAATGCTGCAGGGGCCTCTGTTGAACACACAGCTCTGGGGAACCAACTCCACCTGCTCACTGATGAGGTCTCTCTTTGGCACCTATGAGCCAGGTAGCCCAGAATCCTTAGGTGGTTTTTACATTACACAGTGTTTCTTTATTTGAAGTTAATTGCGAAGCATTTAATGGGTTTTCTAGTTTTATGTGTTTAAGATACAATGACCAATATTTATTTTCACAGCTTTTTCCCAAAACCATGAGAATTTGTAAATCTATTCTTTGTGAAAGAGGAAATTACACGAAAATCACATGACTCCTGGAGGTGAGTTTTTTAGGAAATCATTGATTTACTCCCAGCTTCTTAAGTATTATGAGCTTTGACTGGACCACTTTCTGTAATCCTCTCAGTAAATTTAAGACCAGGTCTATGGCCAAGCAAACTAAGTAAGTGCCTCAGGCAGGAGCCTGCAGAAAATTATAAATGGTTATTGCATATTCAGACAACGTCAGTGCTGTAGAAAGCTTGGCTGACAGCCGATGGCCAGGCATGTGGCAACCCAGGGAAAAGCTGGCAGTTGCCTGTCAATGAGTCTCCTCCTAGCTGTGTTAAATGAGAAAAAGGCTTAGCCAGAGAGTCCTCACCTGAACCCCCTTGACAAGCTCTGAGAGAGCTGGGATTGTTTAGCCTGGAGAAGAGGAGGCTGAGGGGAGACCTCATTGCTCTCTACAACTACCTGAAAGGAGGTTGTGGAGAGGAGGGAGCTGGGCTCTTCTCCCAAGGGACAGGGCACAGGACAAGAGGGAATGGCCTCAAACTCCGCCAGGGGTGGTTTAGGCTGGACATTCTTCACAGAAAGGGTCATTGGGCACTGGCAGAGGCTGCCCAGGGAGGTGGTTGATTCACCTTCCCTGGAGGTGTTTAAGGCACGGGTGGACGAGGTGCTGAGGGACATGGTTTAGTGTTTGATGAGAACGGTTGGACGCGATGATCCGGTGGGTCTCTTCCAACCTGGTTATTCTATGATTCTATGACAAGAGCAAGAGCATCTTCCAATAAAGGTCTTCCCTTAGCTCTGCTTCTGGTTCTCAATGAAAACAGACATCTCTTCCTTTCTTCCTTGTTTCCCCCTAGTTTAAATTTCATTTTTGTGTATGTAGAGGAAAGCCTTATCCTGCAAAAACAGGTGGATTAGGGTGTAAAACATGTAAATGTTTTTTGTCCTGTTCATCCGGGAAGGGTAATATATCTGTAAAGGAGAGAAGTGGTACTAGTGGGTGTATTTCTGCCAGAATTAAGTTGCGTGGAGACTAAAACTGTTTCTGTGAGAAATCTCTCTGTGCTTTCCTCTTGGGTAGCAAACAAGCCAAGTGACAGGCTGTGAAACACAAGGTACTGTTTGCTTTCATTAAGGTTTATTTCCCATTACACCTTATTTGAGAACAACTTGCTAATTCAAAATGGCATGAGCAGAGCTGTAGAGTGTTTCCTCATACATCTAAAACAAGATTTGAGGTTTTCTTTTGCCTTACACTTCCTCACAGATTTTGTACCTGTTAAACAGAGATTCACAAGGCGTCGTTACTGCTTTGCTTTTCAGGCATCTATGAATCCTGCAGCTACTCCACTAGCTGTACCTTATCTTTCTTCCAGTTAATCTAAGCTGCACCAACAAGCCATATCAATCAAACCATGCTCTTATGCTGAGTTGCTTCCAGACACATGGTAAAGGGGAAGTATCACCGTCTTCCTACAGTGATCAAGCCTCCCTGCTAAGGCACAGAGGATAAAACCAAAGCCTTTCTGTCTCTTTTCTTGCAAATCAATATTTTCTTTTTTAGTTTGACCACAGCCCAGGCCCTGCTGTCAACTGAACTGACCATGGATCTTGACCATTTACTCTATCTGGCACGTGGCCCCAGATTTTCACACAGGATAACAGGGCATTGCAGCAGTGAAGAGAGCAGACACCTAGGGCAGCATATTTCAGTCACTGCTCCCACCAGACATCCCTGCATGGATGAGAAGCCTTGAGATGGCTCTGCCTGGAAGAGGTGAAGGCATGCTTAAATCATAACCTGTGGAAGCTTTGATAGACGGTCTTTCTGCCTGTCATTCAAAATGGTTCGGAAGTAATTACCACTAATATTTTCTGAGGGTTTCCTTCAGACCCTATCACTGCGATGGATGCTGTTGCAACACAAACACAGGTGGTGGCAACTGCAACAGCTGCAATATGCAATAGTGTTCCTATTAGTATGTGTCCTAGTGATGTTGTAAGTAGGCAAGTATTCATAAAGAGTTTTAGAGTTGGCAGTGGCCAGCCCCGTATTTTGTTTAAAACTATAAAAACATCTGGTTGCAAACTTGATTTTACTGATGAGAAGAATCCATGATCAACAGAAATCAAAACTGTTTTGATGAAAAAAATGCTGAGTTTATGTTAGAAAATTAAATGCTTGCTTTTCTGGATTTCCATCCAATTTAAAATGGAAGTGTCTATTTAATCATGAAAATGTTTGGAGAAAAAATTCTCAGCCACATGTATTTAAGTCTCCTTGATGACAGGTTCTTTTTTTTCCTGAAGACCTCATCTCAACATCAGCTTGTGCTGCAATAAGCTATTCAGCCACTTGTTTCTGCATAGCACCATGCATGAATATTCTTAGTGAGAGCACTAGACATTTCTGCACGGATTTTGTGATAACTCCACAATTCATGCAGCAGACACAGGAATAAAGGGGCCATTGCTGTGGTTTTCTCAAGGGTTTCCTCCATGATCAGTAGGACAGCAGGCTGTAAAATTAATTCTCTTTAATGATGAAATGATGAGGGATTAAAACAAGATTGGACAAGAAGTCTCCAGAAAGTATAGGGGAAACATTTCCTTTTCTTTGACCTGAGAAAACAAAGTTACCTTCTGCTCCTTTCCTACATGCCCATGAGACAGATTTAGAGAACATTTGAAGCACTTTACTGTGTGGGGTCCTGTAGAAGGGCTCCCTCCTAGGTCTCTCTTCTGTGTTAGAAATGGAGATGCACTGCTCTACACTATCCTTTCTCTTTTCTACACCATTCCCCACAGCTTCATCCGTTTGTAAAAGCAGTTGCAGTGTAAGCAAGGACATCCTGAGGTGACTCCTGCTGTGACAGCAAAGGTGACAGTGTTCCCAGCCATATCTCTAGCACCCAAATGGGTCTATCTGATAAGATCTACATTTCTATATGCCCAGGGAGAAGGATGGGGCTTGAAGCCTGATTCTGTCATCTGCTCCATGATATGTCAGCAGGGTGGTGTCCAAGCTCCCTAATGGTTGATCTCTACCTGCTGCTGCCTCCCCAGCAGCCATGCAGATTCTCATTAAGCATGTGCTCTACTAAGACACCTCAGTGCTGAGACCAGGGGTCCCAGCGGCTTCAAGGGTGTTCTCCAGACATGTCCAGGACTGTTCTTCCAGCAATACCCAGACATGCTTGAAAATGGGTTTTAGGGCACATTCTCACATACTTCAGAAATGCAGAGGGAACTGTCTCTCTGCATCTAATCCCTTGCATCACCATTTGAATCTTCCGCAGAATCACTTGGTTAGAGAAGTCAGGATCTGAAAGAGAAACATCTTACATTGGATTCGATGATCCGGTGGGTCTCTTCCAACCTGGTTATTCTATGATTCTATGATTTATTTTATTGTCGTTAGATGTTAACAGAGCATCCCACTATTTTAACATGCAAACCTATCACCTGTGCTTTAAACTTATCCCTCTCCCTCCCCCAAAATAACATTGTGCACACAGTGAAGGTCCTAAAAACCAAAGTCTTTCCAATGAGGTCAGTAAATACGCTGTGTAATTAAGATGTGTAAAACAAAGATCTACACGTCTGGCCATCTGTTTTGACTTGTCTAGCTAGGAAAAGTGCCCCACAACAAGGCTATGTTTAATGCTTGGATGTTGTCTCTGGTTTGTTGATGCTCATGTCAGTCTGTTTGGAGGGCACGGTGCCCGTTACACGTTGCTGGGGCACTTGGCACGGCTTTGGGCACAGAGAGGCTTGTGCAGGCAGTTCACACAGGCTTGCTGAGTTGCATCTGTTCTTCTGCATCTCCCACTGATGTGTTTTCTGGCTATGCCAGCACAGCTGCCACATGTCTAGTGTTTGCCTCATGCCTGCTGAAGTGCCCGTGCCAAGGAAAACCAACAAGGAGGAGGGAGAGACTTGGAAAACAAGCTTCTGGCAACTGGTTTTCTTGGATCGGGCTACAGTGAGCTCAGCTGAGCAAGTTAAATTCAGAAGCACCCTATCCAAATGCACTGGTGCTGTATAAGCCTTGATAGAGGGGCTGGGAGTTGGGAGAGAAGACAGCAGAGTCCTCACAGCTGTCACCCCATAGGGAACCTTGTCACTGTAGCAAAGATCCACATAGTCCCATTGGTTTTATGCCTAGGAAGTACGTGACAAGGGCTTTTCCACATATCCAACCTCTGCTTTAAGGAAATTTACTATGGGATCAATTTTGTACTCCTAGATACCACCCGAGCTAGTGCTGGTGTAATTGAAAATGTAAAAATGACCATAAGAGAAGAGAAAAGAGGGCCATCAAGCCTGATATCTTTTCTTTATCCCCATGCCTGGGTGTTGATAAGAATAGCAAGATCAGGATATTGTTGACCAGAAAGTGACCAGCAACACAGGCACTCCCTGAGCCAGAAGCATTATTTTCATATTTCATAGCTCTCAATGGATTTCTACACATGAATTCATATATTTGCTTTTGAACTCAAGTCAGTCTAAACAACAAGTTTTCCTTGACAGGGTCCCATTGATGAAGCATGCGGTGCCTGAAGAATGACTGCAGTCTTCCTATATTCAAGAAATAATATCTATTTATTTGCTTTGCACCTCAGCATTCTTGCTGTCTAAACTCATCATTCATGTCCCACAGTACTGGGACCTTGGCAGATACCACAAACTCAGTATGCCTCTAGTCTACAGAGGACATTGCACTTCATTGACCTGCACCTCGCATACCCTTGGCTACATGGGGAAGCAGCTTCAGAGGGAAGAAGAGCAAAGCTACTTCCTTCATTCCTTCCTCCACATCTATTAAACCAACAATCAATCTCGGGTTAGGAATAATACGAGTTCAAGTCCTGGCAGGCTGAAGAAGGTTCAAAACTTGCAACTCTTGAGCAGGTCCCTAAGCTGTTTGTTGGGAAAATATGGACTTTTCTTACTTCTTTCTCCAGAAAGAGAAAAAGAAAAAAGTTGCTTTCCTTCTACAGTTAACGTGAGAGTCTGAAGCATAACATTATCGGCAACCCAGTTAGCTGAAGAAATCTCTCCCTGTGCCATAATTAAAATAATAATTTCAGTGATTGATTATTTGTATGTCAGTGCTGCTTTGCAGCCCCAGCTGTGCACCCAGTGAGACAAGAACTTACAAGCACAGAATAAGAAGGCAAAGAACACTTTTCAAAGTCTATAATCACTTCTGGTTTTGTTCCAGAAGCGCTTCAAGTTTCCATTCGATGCTACGAGCTGTTCTCCTGAAGGTTGTATATGCCTTTCCTTGTGCTTGCACCCCCCCTACATAAGAATTGAAGTATTTGCAGAGGGTAATTTTATTTGCATAAAGGCTTATGCCAGACTCAGAGATTCACCCCAGGCTCAGGTGTGAATACTGGTATTACTGTGTCTACTTGTGCACTGAATACTTCTGTATTCAGTAGAAAAAAATACTTTAGGTATGGGGTTTGTCATTGTTGATAAAGAAAATTAAGAGATAGCAAGAAAGAAGTCTATTTAGATATGAGATGATATTAGGCACCTTGTGCACTGTTCACAACTGATCTAGGCCAGAGAGGATGTAATACATGCATAAAAAAGGGAGAATTTTATCACAGAATCATGAAATGATAGGGCTTGAAAGGGACCTCTGGGGATCATCTAGTCCAGCCTCCCTACTAAAGAAACACAAACTAGAGCAGGTTGCACAAGAGGGTGTCCAAGTCAGTCAGTTATGACAGCTCAGTTATGACATTTCTCCAAGCAACAACATTGACTTGATTGAAGGTCTCTATGATTCAAACATCTGGCACAGCTGTAGCACACACTTCAGGCTTGGCCTCAAAACTGGGGTAACACCAGAAAACTAAACTTTGATAAAGATGGTAGGATTTGAAGAAGAGGTACTGTGGCCACAAGAATGAGAAAGAAGGGTGAATTTACTGAAGAGCTGTCACATTTGACTAGTTTTTAATGGTCTTCTTTAAAAGGCTGCTGAGCTGGGATGCAGTCTCAATGCTGTTTGCCGTCTCAAGACTTTGCAGTAAGGGCAGTCAGCCCCCAGGGGTCATGTCCCATCTGTCAAATCAGGTCCTTGCGACCTCGCTTCTGCATGGTTTGTTTTTCCCATCATAAAGTGTTAGAAAAAGATTTGATTTCTTGAGTGATGCATTTCCTCAGCAAATACACTGGGTCTTCCATCCACTGCTTCATTTGCTGCTTACATCAAATTCTGAATGAAGAGGTGAGATAAAATGGGTTTACACAGGAATCTAAGGGAAAAAAATAACCTCACCATTGATCCTGTTCAGTGTCCTTGCTCTGGGCTGTGGAAACAGGTAAGGATGGAACTGTCATGTTGCTCACAGCCATTCCTTCTGTTTCTTTAGCTTGACAGCAGCAGTATGATATCTGGCCCTTAGATAGTCTTATGCAAGCAGTGTTGGAGTGAGTGCAGCAGAAAGACAGGGAGGAGGGATTTCAAAGGTGGTACTGTACGATTCTCATGAAACATCTGATCTCCACATTTCCTCTTTTATTATCAGTATTATTTCTCCTGAATGGTCTAATGACAGGATAAATTAAAAAGAATGAGGTGCTTTGAGAGCAGAGTCATTATCAAAATCAAATTCTGCTTGTTTAAAATATTGTGTAACAACTGTGAAGGTTTCCCCCACCCTTGTTTACATCCAGGATAGATTTATTGGCAGTTCTCTTTTCCTTGTTGAAGCTATATTCAATTTCACCAACAAAAATATATTGTGATTGGAGTGAATTGAATTTTCTTTTCCATTCAAAAATGATTAGATGTGCAATGTAGAACTGAATAATAAGCACCCATCCATAAATGTTTCGCCTATGGTTATATAGCATCATGTGCCTTCATCACTGGTATATGCAGCAGATATCATGCCAAATCGTCACTTCTGCTTAGTTATGTCAGATACTATACTAACATCATAATCTTGGAGTAGAATTCCTATTCAGATCCCAAAAATGGACTCTCCTAAGAGTAAGAAAAATCTCAGTCTTCCAATTAGTAAAATGAATGAAAATGAATTTGATTCCATTTTCATATTGTACAGCTCTATAAATAAATTATCACCCCACTGTTAAGCGAAAGCCTGCAAGTTGGGTGGTTGGAGGTAGGGAACAGGGGTGTTCTGAACCTTGGCAAAATCACTGAGACTTTTTGCATCTAACTTCAAAATATTTTTTCACTGTTTCCTGCAGAAGTTTCCAGAATGGAATTGTATATCTCAGGGTGAAGGCAATATATCCAGTATTGCAGTCTTCAGCATCATGTTACTTCCCATTCCAGTCTTTCAAAATGCATATCTAAACAGATGAGTTGTATCAGAGCTGGGAAAAGTAAGCAAGAGAATAACAATAAGACCCAGAGTCCTGAGGTCCCAGAATTTTCACACACACGCACCACATCACAGCATTACTTCACCTGTTGTTTCCTACTGCTGTCAAACTTCTGAGAGATAAAACAACATTAATATCAGAGAAGTCTGGAAAGGAAATGAAGATGCTCACTTTATTACTCTTGATTAGCAACCAATTATTCTCCTAACACTTACTTTCCCTTCATTTATTTAACAGTGATCACAAGCAAATAGCAGTTAAAAACAACAGGTTTTTAATAATAGCTTTATTTACCATTGTAATTGATTTGTAGCATCTCTGAAGCCTGAAACACACCCCTTCTGACACAAAATCAAATTAGCAGCCTTTCATCTTTCTTTCTTTCAAGTGCACTCTCTAAAACAGCATAAACAAAGATGAAGGAGTTTCTTATTTACTCATTTAGTATAGTCCAAGCTCAAAAGCTGTACCTGTATTCCCATATGGTGAAGCCTAAAATTCCATTTTATTTTCCTTTTCCCTCAGGTGATTCTCAACCAAACCAGTTAACTAACCTGTTGATCCACTGTTCCCTGTACTTTGCTCACCTCAGCCACACTTGAAGTCTTGAAACTCTGGCTGGTAGGACTGTCTTGGGATTCTGAGTGGGGAGGGAATTGAAGTGCAGGAGCTTTTGCTCAATCATGGCTTTAGCCTCCCAAAGTACAGCTCCTATGAAGCAACAGCAGAAGTAGCATGGTAAAGTTATCACTTTCTGTTCATCATTAAATATTCTGTGAACCTCTTTATTTCCAATTTACCTCTAATGTGAATATTACCAAACAATCCCACACCGAACCCCATAGAGCTCTATTTTCAGTTCCAGGTGGTTGTTTCTGTCCTCCTGTAAAATCTGTGTCTGCGAGTCTGTTTCAAAAGGGCAGATGGAGCATCTGTTCTCAGAACACATTCTTTGCACTTGGTATTATTGTGTCCTTGTCTTTTTTACTTCTCTTTCATAATTGCCATTTACGTCGATTTCTTCTACATCTGAGGGCTAATTCAGACCAAATTATTCAGACTAGATGTACTTTTCCAGAACTTCTGTATATGCAGGAAGAGTTCCCAGGGTATCTACCAGAATAAATTCACTCTCTTTATTTTCAGTAAAATCTAGCATTGGTGGGAGCTCCAATAGCATCATCTCAAAGTGAACACGACCTTCTGGTGAAAGAACTCGAGCAACCTTTATCCTCTGGGACTAGAGCATGGTTTATGCCTCATTACTGTGAATAAATTTTCTATGTGGGTTTCTGCATGCATGCATATTTGGGCAATTTAACAATATATGTAGATATAAATAAACAATCGCTTCCTTTAAGTAGAAACACAATGTTGGGGAGCGGGAGGGAGGAAAGTATCGGGCTTGCTGCATTCTTAGTAAGGGATGTTCAAAAATAGGCCTTTCTCAGCAAACCTGTAGGTCTCTGAGGAGTTACAAGAATTAGATTTGTTAAAATCAGAATTGCCAATTTTGCACAGTTGCTTTTGGAGTACCACCACATTTTTAAACAAACTTTATTAGAATTCATATCCAGTTATGGAGCTGTGCAAGGCTCCCTTAACAAGCATAGTCTAGCTGGAGGCAATAAATCTGTCTTTGTCACTAATGATGTTTGTATTATTTTAACACTGTTGATACTGTGGATTTGCGTGGGGCGGGCTGCAAACAATCATCTTTCAACCACAGCTCACCTGCCCTGCATCCTGAATAGAAAAACACTTCTCCCTGCCTATGTCAGGAAAGCAGTGAGGCACATCAGGGAAGTGTCCAAGGGCTTCAGCCGTATAGTCAGGTAGTTTTAAAGCCCCATTCCAATTCCAGTGGCTTTTACTTACTTGATGCAGAGGGTAAAAGACTTACAGTCCTTATATTCTATTTTGATGATTCTATTTTGATAGGAATGGTTGGACTCGATGATCTGGTGGGTCTCTTCCAACCTGGTGATTCTATGATTCTATGATTCTATACTCTGAATATGAGTGCTGAAAAGAGCTGTTTTCCACCAAATGGCTTTGCTGATAAACTGTGTTGCAGAAGACCCATCTTCAAGATGAGCAAGTCCATCTGCCCTCTGTGGAGGACATCAGGTTTAGGGCAGAACAGGGCATGTTCTGGGAAATCCTAGCTGGGTATCAGGACACTGGTGCCCTAGTCATCCTATGTGGAATAAAGCAAAGATAATTGCATTTTATCATCTTGATTTTCCCATGTGGAGGCCTTCCTCACAGAAAAGCTTGAAAAACATATATAACACCTGATATACTTTATATATATGTGTATATATAAAATATATATATGTATAAAAGTGCACATGTTATAATAGTGTATAGCTATATTTATATGTAAGAGTATATTATACCTTTAAGTAGTTTGGGAATGCTCAGGAACTGGGTTGGACCCATTTATGTTGCTCAGAAACCTGACTAATTTGCTGATTGAGGACAGGTGTGATGTGTTTGCAGCAGCCCCTGTAGCCAAGCAGGTGCAGTGCAGAGCTCTGCCTTTAAAGGTGGCTGAGTTGGCTGCCTGGAACATGAAGTGAGCTGAGGGTCTGCACGGTAAATGTTTTTGGTTTTGTTTTGTTTTTTTTTTTTTGTTTTTTTTTTTTTTTGCATTCCTTTGTTTCACTGCTTTCTGTGATAAAACATTTAACCTAATGGGATGCCAGGCTAGGAAAACCAGTGTGGTGTTTTTTACAGAAGGGGTAAGTCTGATTTTCCTGTTCTCTCTTCTAATGCTTTTTTTACACCAATTTTTGATGTTGTTTGTCTCTATTCCTAGTCTGCGAGATTTTTTTTTTTCCACTAGCCTAATCCTAGGTAAAATGTTTCCTTTAGAAAAAATGGTATTTTTTAACAGCTGTTGTGCAAACAAATATGGTAGGCACCTGCAATATTAGTAAACCTGGTAGGGATTCTGAGTTAATATCCTGTAAGGATGGGTTATAAATTGATAGTGCCTCCAGGCCCCATGCTCCCTAATAGCACTGTGGCCCTCGTCCCTCGTAGGAGTAGAGGGCTGGGTGACAGTGCATGCAGGAAGATAACAGGACTTCCCAGCTCAACCCTTCCCTGTCACTGAAGAGTAGGGCAAGACACAACAGATGAGCAAGAGAGATGAGTAATACTCTAGGATGAAGAAAGGAAGCCTTTTACTGTCTGTATTTAGAGGAGATTTGATGATAACTAGTGCTGTATGCTTATCTTTTCTTTCTGTCTTTTGATGCTGCTATGTCTATGTGTTTGATGTGCTCCACTAAACAGAGACTAGCGACATCCTTTTGCTTGTAGGTATGAAAAGGAGACAACCATGCCTGTGCCCCCCTTTTGGTAGATTTGTCTCTTGCACAGTTTTCTTTTGTTTTGCCTCATTTGCTCTGAAGCCGTGGTATTAAATACAGGGCAAGGATAGGATTGTGGTTTGGAAAAGGGCTGTCCAAGGAGGGGGTTGAGTCACCTTCCCTGGAGGTATTTAAGACATGTGTTGACGAGGTGCTAAGGGGCATGGTTTAGTGTTTGATAGGAATGGTTGGACTCGATGATCCAGTGGGTCTCTTCCAACCTGGTTATTGTATGATTCTATGATACTTGCCTTTGTTTGTGGGGGTGGGAAATTGAGGAAGGGCTGGGTGAGCAGGGAGAGCGATTCAAGAGTCCATGCTATGAGATAGAGGAGGAGGAAATGGGGAGAGTTTCTGCATCTGTTTCTTCTCTGTGATGCTTTTCCTGAACTTGGGAAAGAAATTAATTTGTGACTCTGAAGCCAGTATCCCTTTGAACAGACCTGGCCGGTCAACTCTCAATAAGTCATTGCCAGATAGAAAACATGGTGGAGGGACTACCTAGGTGTTATTGACCTGACCTCAAACCCCTGAATCTTATGTGACTGAGAATAACTTTCTCTCTAAACCCTAAAGCACACCCCCAGCTGAATAATTCCACAAACTCTTGTCATGAAGAGCTGACTGTTGAATCCTCTTCTCAAGCAGCTCACGATACCTCAGTTCTTGTGGGGCCTGCAATATAGAGTCAGTAGCTGGGAGAAGCAAAGACATTATTTTTTCAGGCAGGAAGTTATTTCATTCACTTTAGTAGCGATATTTTGACTTTAGGATGATCTCAAAAACTAATCGCTAAGTTTCTGTATTAAAGTTTTGGAAATGCTAGTATTTAAAAATAGTGAGAGAGAGGTAAAACTAGTTTATAATAGGTGGGAGGGTAAGGGATTATTTGGGTCTTATATTTTATTAACATGCTTAACCTTTTGAGCAATAATTTTTATGTGCGATTATGGTTTGCCCTTTTTGTGTGAAGAATGTGATTATCTAAGATTGTTTTTAAGAATTACCTGACAGATATATTGATGATCTAAGTATGACATTTAAAAATTATGTGGACATGTGAAATATCTTATTTTATGATTTTGGCATCAAATCTGAGATTTCTTTAAGGGTCCTAGTGATCCAAAGTTCCTGATGAACTTGGCTTTACTGCTTTGTGGAATTTCAAGCTAGGCACACAGTATTGGGGGAAAATCACCCATGAAACCTTAAGCCACGGTAGATGAGCCTTCTAAAATTTCTAACTTGACAACAACCTGTATGCCTGTGTAACTCCGCTTATGTTGAGAGTTTTGCTGCTGATTTCATAAGGGTTAGTCACTGAAATAAACTTATGAACTATCTATATTCATGACATGTTTCCTGATAAATCAAGATTTCTGTTGTACCTTCAAAGGCAAGTTGAAGAACTGGAGTACATCCATCCCTCTCACATGTAAAAATATTATCTTTGCTACTATTTCATGTGACTTAAATGCTAGGGTGTCTTGTACAGTTACCTGTAAGATGTCTAAAATGGGAAGCACTTCTTCAGTGAATGGACGTTTCCCCAGACAGTTGCAGTGACTTCAGTGATAGTGTTTAGATGAAGTGAAGTGTATCAGCTGTGTGTCATCTCAGCCCAGTGATGACTGACCCAACAGACCTGTGTGGCTCAATCATCAAGATGAGTCATGAAACAGGGGCAGTGTCCTTTTTATTAGTTACCTTATTGCTGGCTTCCTCCAACCCAGTAGCAGGGAAGTATCTTAGAGCTAAGAGACACGATGAGACAGAAGCACTATCCAATATTGTAGTTACATCTGAAAAGCAAATGAACAACACTTTGCATCCAGTGCTTGGTTTCTCAGCCAGATCCTCTGCTTTGTTTTCCCATACTCTCAAAAAAGGACTCTTTAGTTATGCCAACCTCTAAAGCTGAAGCCTGAGGGCAGCTCTCTCACTAGTTTTTCCCAATGAATTAAGCTTGCTTCATTGCTGTTTTCCTTAAGCAAAGATAATTTTTAAAGTAATAAACATCAGTTGGTATGTGAGCTTCAAGAGTGCGCGCGAGTATTGTTCTCATACTTTTCTCCTGCAGGGCAGAAAAAACTCCCTCTATGTTTTAAGCTAGAAACTGAGATTTATTTATTTTTGAAGCAAGCAGATAGCACTTGTACTGAAACCTCAGAGAGGACGGGACTGACTGCAGTCAACCATGGGTTGTACATCTGTTCTTTCTGCCTATGGGATCTGGTGGTTCCAGTTCTCCCTTTTTTGCAGATCATTAGGAACTGTTACCTTTTTCCATCTCCCAAGCTTTTTCCTTAACAAAGCTGAATTGGAAAGTATAGGCAGACACAGAGTTCTTGCAAAAGATGCTCACCTGAATTGAACCCAAGTCTCCTGTTTCTAGCAGGGAAGCCCCTGCTGAGCTCTTCTGTAATAAGAGGAGCATACTTGAGGAGTGGAGTGAGTGAGAAAAGAAAATGGTTGATTTTCTTTGGCAGCTACTACTTAACTTTCTCTCCTTGTTTTTAACTGTGTAAATTTAACAGTATTGCCCAGGAATGGATCAAGTATTTGAGAGAAAACTCCACAATTTTGGAATACGTGAGAAAGGAGAACCCAAAACTCCTGGAAGTAACTGTCTACTTATTTGTGTCTGTAGAAATTACTTAAATTGATCTTAATTAATTTTTTCCATGGCTCATCTGTGAGCCCTTTATCATCATCGCCTCTCCATGGAACAAATATTCAGATAACCATTTAAGGATATGAATCCCAAGCTGATGTGGTCAGTTCAGCCAAGGGAATGAGAGAGAATTTTTGATTGATGGGGACCCAAACTGTTGTCCTGTGCACTGGTTGTGTGCCAGCTAACAGAAGGGTAGCATCCACTATTGTGCTGAGAACATGTCCTTGCCAAATGACTCTCTTGGATGGAGTAAAGACAGGTTAATTGAAATGTTATCCTTTGCAGTGAATATAACAGTAACTTTTTTTTTTGTAAGTAGCAGAGAAGCTTCAGCAAGATCAGACCTGACTTAAGTACAAAGAAAATCCCTTAAAAAAAGTCTTAGAGAGCAAATCCTTTCTTGCTGATTTCTTTGAACAGTACAAGCTATATTTTTCCTTCTCCTATCAAGCCAGAGAGAATCAAAGACTTGAGGATCTGATTTGTCTCTCTCTCTCTGCTATAATGACTAAATTTGTCCCAAATAGAACTACAAGGCCCTGCATGACTCATATGAGCCAATATACTTCCTAATGAAATCATCCACAGACCAGATGGCAAATCCAGCTTCCAAGAGACCCATGGACTGAAATTCACTTATCCTTAATGTTATTTTGAATAATATCAAAGAATTTTTCAAAGTGCTACCACACTGCGTGCTCTCCAGATGTGTCAAATGAAAAAGTGGTCATTCACTTTAGAACTTCAAAGAAAGAATCGCTACTTTTATGTAAATACAGAGGAGGGCAATGTAGATGACTTTTGTGTTACTTACATGCTTTGCAAACTTCAAGATGAAACCTATTTCTATGGTTCCTCATGGGGCTTCAGTTAACAGTATTAATTAAGGGACTTGTGATGGTAAATCTGCTTGAAATGGCTTCTCATACCAACTGGCATGGTGTGACAACATAGCAGAATTTGTATAGATGATAGTTAATTTTTTTTCTGGTTTGAAATATTTTTATTCTATGTTTTTTAAAATGCATGTACAGCTCCCCCCACCTCTTAATAGTTGTAACTCACAACAGAATACTTTATTTGAAATGAGAATAAAAATATGTGGGTGATTATTTATCTTTTAACAGACACAAATTTAAAAACTGTGTATACACTTCCAGTTATTTGTCTCTCTAAAAAAGTTAAAATTGCTCTAGGGAGTTTAGTCTTTAATTACTTTACTAATTTTTTAATGAGGCTTTCAGCTGATAGTTTCTTAGTATAACCAGCAGGGAGGCTGCAACAATTGTCTCATCCAAAGGGCAACCACCAAACAGCAGGAAAAGGTACTTCTGAGAATTAAACTTGCCTCTCCAACCCAAGTTTACTGGAAAGACTCAGACCATAGTTTTTAAGTAGTGCCTTCCAAGATTCACTTTCCTAGCCTGTGCCTACACCACTGCCTAGAATTTTCTTCTGCTGATACATCAGGCACAGAGCCTGGCTGAGCATCTTGTGGTCAGCACGTGGTATGAAGGATATTATGAAGCTTCCTAGCTCATCTCTTGAACCTCTGTCCCCTTCTCAGTGGGATCAAATCAGCTGTGTAAGCAAGAGTGTAGAGAAGCTTCCACTACAGCCTCTTCAAGTCCCTCTGCCTAGAAGACACAGCAGTGTTGTTGCAGGTGGTCTTACTGGGCGTAGGTGGTTTTGACATCAGGATTGTAAATGATTAAAAGAGACACAAGAGCATTACTTATAGGAAAAAAAAAAAACAAAAACAACTCCTGATGATTTCAGTGGAGCTATGACTGATCCAGCAAAAGATGGTCTTGCAGATGTGCAGCCCCTGTGAAAGGTCTCCCTGCACTGGGCTCTGCCAGGAAAAGCAGACTGCAGCCTATCCTGCTCCCGTAGGCTAGAAGTTCAGATTTGCCTCTCGTAAAAGTTTTGTGGCTATCTGAATTCATCTTTCCTTGCTCAGCTCTTGCTCTCAGGAAGAATCCCTGGCACCAGGGGTCATGAGGCTTCTCTAGGTCACAAGGACAGCCCATTAAATAGGTGGGAACTGTCATGCTTCCCAGTATGAGGAGTTTCTTTTTATCCCACATTCTAGTATACATACTAAAATACTGAATTAGTATCTTTGATACTACCTGCTGCATTCTTAGTGGGAAATTTCACTGTATTCCAGCAAAGGGAATTCAACTGGTGTATATTTACTTATCCTATCTGAGACCTGAATGTGCTGCAGTAACCACAGTGTATCAAAATGTTAAATTTACATTCAAGCTTTCTGGAAGTCTCAGTTTCCAAAACAATAAGGCAATAGATTTAAAAGAAAAAAAATTTATATCTTACAGTCCATTGCTACAGTGCAGCTGGAACTCCTAGGTATAAAATGCTTCCTTCTCCAAGACATAGGACTATTATAGACAATTAATTACATTATGATTAGCTAAGACATCTTAACTGTGAATCATTGTTGCTTAAATGCAGACTAAGAAGAACAAATTGGCAGCCTGCCTGTTTAGGGAAATGAAATCTAGCACTAGAAACAATATCAGACCTAAGATATCTGTGAAAAAGTCTGAGAGCAGTCTGAAGAAGTACACTGTGTTTTTGCATTGGATACCTACAGATTCAGCTCCTCACAACTCTCATGGTCCTTTGTGACATATGGCATTGAGGAAAAAGTCTGTCTGATTTTTCCGTGCTGGTTCTTGCCCTCATAACATCGTTGCAGGTTTCATGTCAAAGGATAGTCACAGTTGCCAAGAAAGTTCTTTGTCTTATATAAAAAGGTACATTTAGGATTATACTAAGCTTTAAGGAAGGATCAGGGTCCTGCTGCATCTTTTCTCCAGCCTAGCCTATGTCTGCATCCAAACTGGATTTCAATGACTTCAGAGAAATAAAGACTTACAACCAGTGATAAGGCCACAGTCTCTAGCTTCAGCTAGAGAATTAAGAAAAGGTTCTTCAAGACAGGTAATTACACACAGACAGGATTGATATTAACAAATCAATGCCATGTGACATATATTTAACAAATTGTCTTTAGAACGTATAATCAGGATCTCAAGACTGTATGTGAGATGTCCAAAACTCTAATGTTTCAGATAGGAGAAAAATAGAGACTGATGCAAACCTGATATCTAAAATGAAATACATTTAGCAGTCTTGCAGCTTATCAAATGTGGAAATGTATCCACACTGCAGGAAACTCATTGCTGTAGTACAAATAGAGCCAGCATCTGACAATAATCCTGTTAAAGTAACAATCTCAGCTCATCCTGCTATCATTCATATCACATCTAAACTGCATTCAGAAAGATTAAAAATTAAATAACTATCATTTACCAGTTCATTTTTTCCCACCTCTCTTCAATTTGTTAAGGAAAGACATTGCTTTTCTCTTTTAAGGTCATGAAAGTTGTCTGGGAGCTTTTTTTCTAGTAGCTCTGATTTTTTTTTTTTATGCTCTCTGATTAGATGTTGTTGTCCTGAGCATCTTTAGTATGTCCATATCTATTCCAGAAAAATTCCTTCTGACATCTTAAAAGATTAGGATGGACTGCGTTGCTAGGATCCAGGGCTTTGGCTCGCTTCCTTGATTTCACCACACAACAGAATGTGGCAGAAGTTTTGCAGGAAATTACCTTCTTAATTACCTTGTAGGAACTGGGTAGTTATGACATTATCCTTCCTAGGATCCCTAAGCACAGAATTTCTTTAGTATAACTTCACTGTCTCTGCTACCATTTCACAAGAGACACAAAGGGTGAGATTTGTATAGCAAACATCTCTAAGCCACCCTCAGCTTTCTTGATGGTCAGTGGAGATAAACAGGCGCTTCTAAGATGCGATTCATCCAATCCTTGTGTCTTGTGCCCTATTTTTCCTTCTGTAATTCACTTGGAAGCCTAAGGTAGCTACATCAAATACAGGCATCCAGAGTTGTATGTAATGAATTCCAAACAAACACAGTTAATGAGCTCCTCAAGAGTAATTTATACTACAAAGTATTCTGTGCTTCCTTGGGGTGCAGGAAGTTTTCATCTGACGTGAGCACACTGCCAAAATGGATAGTCTTATTCTTGGCTGTGCAGTCTCTCCCACTCCCTTCTGCTAAAGAGAAGTGGTGATGTGGCCATGTGGTAAATTGCACAAACTGCTGTGGCTGAAAACAATGAACGTGTAAGCTTTGTATGCTGATAAATCTACCGTATCCTTAGTAAACTTGTTTGGTTATTTGCTTCACTGTTGCAAGACAGGCCATGCTTTATTTGTTGAAATCCATGTCACTGATTCCTCATCAGCCTTTTCTTACTAGATTATAACAATATCTATTGTAAGCTATTTCTTTTTATATATTGTGAAAAGACAAAGCCAACACCATAATGGTGAGGCACTATCTTTTAACAGACTGAAAGAGCATAGTCAGTGCTGCTTTAACATCTGATGCTCGGTAGTGATTCTTCTTTGATTTCTGATTAACCAAAATTTTGCTTAGCTTAGGTTTGGAGATCTAAGGATCAGTCCATAAAATACCACATTACACATTATGTGACAAGTAGCTGTCACTCCATAAATTCCTTTCAAACTGGCCCTGGAGAACATTCAAACACACTTGAAGGCAGATGGGTTTTGTAGGGTTTTTTTTAAAGAAAAATGTCATTAAATGGACAGTAATTGCAATTACTCACCATGTGTTGTGACTTGCAAATGAGGCTTGCAAAGTCCATTCAGAAATAAGTTGCCCATAAATACACAGATTAAGAAAGCTAATGAAGTGTGCCTTGCTTTAGAAAATTTTGCCCTGTTTTTTTAGCAAGAATTTTGTAGCAGTATGAATCTTGATAAATTATCCCTGTCTCTGCCATATGGGGACAAAAGTAGCACTGTTCCATATACAGTGGCTGTACAGGGGCTGCAGAAGACCTGGACTTATGCCAGGGGCTGCATCTTGCCCAGACCACAAAGCCAGTATCTGCTGCTGCTCTTCTGGCACTTCAGAGCCTTGGAGTCCAGTCACTTGACACTGATATTTGGGTGAGGCTACAAATTATTGGAGGATGCAGTATGGGTAGGTAGAGGCTTGTTCTAGAAATGAGTTTCCCTTGATTGAAAATAGACAGAGAACTACGTCAAGAACTAGGTGGCAAAGAGCTGCAAGGGTGTCAATGCTCCTTCCACAGCCTTGAGGTTGAATGAATCCTGAGCTCTCCTGTCAGTTCGTGTGATATCCTCGACCTTACTACCACCCTCTAGTCACAGCAGAGTCACCTTACACTTGTTATTGACATTGAGGTGCTTAGAGACAAACCTCAGCACTGAATGGCCATGTTCCAGGAGGTGAGAGGTGCAGTTGTGTGTGTAGCAGATTGATATGTTATCACCCAAGTCTGAGAAGGAAAGCAGATCTTGGAGCCTTAACTTGAGCCAGTTGCTCGAGGAGCGTGGACCTCACAGGGTAAAACAGAGACTTGGCTATCAGGTGTCCATGGGAGCTGACACCAAATTCCTACTAGACCTTTTATAAATTTGCCTCTTCTTTTTTTTGCAACCACTTTCCTCTTCTAATAAAAGTTACATTTCTATTCCTTAGCACACTGCCTGGAGGGTTACTCAGTGGCTCTTCTGGGAAGTGCTTGGAGACCCACCAACACAAGGAGTCAGGAAGTGGAAAAAAGTACAGTTCAAAACTGAAATGGTTAAAAATGCTCTTCAAATGTCAGGCTGCCTCCGGGAAGCAAGAGTTCACCATAGCTCCATTTAGAGTGATGTTGGATAGAGGGAATTTCATTCTTTCAAATGTATGTGCATTTATAATGCATAAAAATGTAGTTAAATGCAGGCTGCTGTGTGACTGAAGAGCGAATATTAAACATAAACGGGTTGCTTCACATCTGGAAGGAAAGAAAATCAGCATTACTTCACCGCAGGGTGAAACTGAAATGTGAGCTTTGCAATGCTGTTAGTGGGCCAGGGAGAAATATAATACAGAGTTGAGAAGCAGTATGAGGTAAAATATGCCATTAAAATATCACATGAAATGGGGACAGAAGATGAGAAATGTGGGTACAAAAGGAGAAAGAAGAACAATTGTTGTCTTTTGGATGGAATTGAGGGATTCTGTGTGACGACCTAATGCGTACTTTTAGGAGCTGGTATGTCTCAGTGAATAAAACACTAATTTAGGAGGAGGTTTGTATGACCTTCAACAATTTGTACTTCTTCCTTCATCTGTTTTTACTGATAGGTTGTATTTGTGTGCTTTGTTACTTTAGATGAGGAATTTTCAGAGGTAAGCAAAGGGTTTTCCACAAGCTGGTATGGTAGGACCCTAATCCAACCCAGGATATCAAGTTAGTTGGGGAAATGTAGCTTCCTCCCATGAAGAATGTTAAGGCTTCCAAACCAAGTAGGAAATGTCTGTGTATAAGTGCATTTCTTGTAACCACAGTTTGCCCTTATCCTTTTCCCCAAAAACCTTGCTTGGAACACTGTCTTATCTAGAAGCATATATTCAGGCATAGAATACCATCCATAGTTACCAGTACATTATGGTTTTGGTCACTGTACACTTCTGGTGAAAAGTTCCCTCTCCTATAATCAGATTTTTAAATGCATCTAGTGCTTCAGTCACCTTTTCTTTTTGCATTTGAACAATCTGCATTTCCTCTTCGTGCTTGCAGTGGGCAATTTCTTAGGTGCTACTCATCATTTCTAGATCAGCTAATAACACTCTTTTTTATTCCCTACCTAAATGCTCTGCATTAGAGAACTGTTGAGTTGGAAAATGTTAGCTTAATTTAGTTATTGTGAAGTTTCGCTGAGAAAGGAGGTGACTAGTTCATATACTGGGTCCATTTTCAGCAGCAAAATGTATTTAATTGGGCTATTTTTGCTGCAAGTTCACACTGTTTCTCCAGCACAGTCACCAATTAAGCAACTGAATTTGATGTGAAGTAATTGAGACTGACCCAGCTGTCTTGTACTGCTGCAATGAGTTGCTGGGGATAGTGAAAGAGATCAAAGTTCCCCCTGAAGCTTATTCACACCACAGAAAACAGAAGATGTATATGCTGGGATCTGTCTAGAAGTTCCTTGAGAGTTTGAATGAGAGAATATAGTTAACTGATTCAAGCAAAATAATGTGAATGCCTTCCACTACTAATAGCAATGCTTGTGAGATGAAGAATACTTTGAGTGGTTTTTTAAGCCAACAGTTCCAGGGTATATCTCCATTTTTGGTTTGAACCCACCTGTTTCTCTCCAGAGTTCCCAGAAGCACCTACCCTCTACAGCTAATATCAGTGGAATATACAAACTGATGCCTCACAGGATCACACCCAGGGCTGTGCTAGCAAGGAATACACGTCTGGAACATAATTCATCTAATTTCTTCTAAATGTCTATTTTATGTTGAGATAAACTGCACACAGTTTCTGTTCTCTCACTTTGCTTACTTGATCTCAGACTTGCAAATACATTCTCCCAGCAGTCACTTACTAAGTGAAACAAGGAGAACCAAGGAAATAAAAGCCAAGTAGCCATGAGTTCCTGCTTAAGAATAGACCATTTCAGGCTTAAATTCAATACATCCTTTACTCTTTTGGAAAGCAATAGTGCTCACTCCTGTGTTTCCAACATTGGTTGGTTGAGTAAGATTTGGAACATCAATGATGCATTGTAGCATCTTGCTGCAAATGGCCCGTCTAAGCTCCAGAAGGTAAATGTTAGAACAGTTGGTATTAATGCAGACTGGAACTGGTTTATCATGGCTCTAGATTTTGGCTATGGAGCATCTTTTTTTAACAGCCAAAAAAGTGTTTCACTTTTTCCTTGATTTAACTACCTGTTTCAATTATTAGAGCTTTCCAGCAGCTGAGGTTGGCCAGAAGATATATTGCTGGGACCCTCTCCTGCCCCTGCATCTTTCTTTTTCTCCTGGGCAGGGGGAATTCCCACTCTAGTTTTATTCTCTTTTCACCACCAGTTATGAGGCCTGCAGATTTGTTTGGAACTGCAAGTTCCTGAGACTATTTTATAACAATATAAAAGCTTGTCCCATGCTTAGAGCTGATAAAGGAACCTCTATAATTTTCCTGGTGCAGCAGCCTCTGCAGCATCCTTAAGAATTGCCAGCTGTGATCACATCACCTGTATATCTTACCCAGCACTTTATAGGGGGTCTTTTTTCCTCAGTAAAACCAGCAATACACAAGCTGCAGAAAGGTATAAATCTCAGGTAATACATGGTTTCATTGCCCATTGCTGAATTCCTGTTATATCTCCTGAACTCAGCTTTACTTAGCACATCCAGCTGTCTCTCTGAATATCATTCTTAGCACTGCAGTATCTCCTTCCATACCTCTAAAAACACTTGTGGTCTTCATGAAATGGGATATTTCAGCAGGAAACAGTTTGCTTTGTAAGACATCACCAATACCTCAACAAGCTGGACATCATTGCTAGGCTGTCCCTTGAATATCCTGCTGCACCAAGAGCTTGATGAGTGATTATTGGAGATTCCTAGAAGAGCCAGTGCAGGACATCTTTTACCAGTATTATGCAGTAAGCTGTGAACAGAGCTTTGAACTGCAGTTCTGTAAAACATGTACTCATCCAAGGATGCTCTGCATTGTGCATCACACAGGCCACAGCACAGGTACAGCTGTGGAGAGAGGGCATGAGGATCTTGGATTTTGTTGGTGAATGTGGAAAGATCTAAGGACACACACAGGGACAAGAAAATATTTATTCCACAAAAAGCCTTTCCAATTCCTCAAAACATAAAAATCCCACTGGTAAAGAAAGGAAAATATAAATGTATGTCAGAGGTGCCAAGAGAAAGGTACAAAGAGAGAGTACTGTCATTAACTTCTGTCCATCTTTGAGATGAGATCTTTGCCATCCTGAATGTCCACTAGTCACACTTTCAGTTTTGATTAGTTCCTTGAAGAAAGATCACTTTGCTTTTGTATTTTCCACTGCAGAAATACTATTTTGATCATGAAAGGGACTTTTAAAAAATCTTTTCTAGATTTTTGCAGGAGTGGAAAGAGATTTTACAATTGGCTATGCATAGTAGAAAGGTAGAATAAACTAGTTCATAGATCCCCATGTAAAAGTCACTTTCCTGGAGAACAGCTTAATGTAAGGTGTCCTTTCTCTCTTTATTCCAGCCCCTCCTCCAGTTGTGTTAAATATTACATCAGGAAAACTGAAAGCTTGCTGTTGAGGGCTGAAGAGATTTAAGAGCCATTAGATCATTATGGTACTGGGTGCGGTGAGTGTGTTCTAGGGGAAACAAATATAGTACAAGAGGCAGAAAAACAGAAAGATGATTGGGTGTAGTCAATTTAAAGTGAGATATGTACCTTCAAGCCAGGAGAAACAGAAGATGCTGGAAATAACAAGCAGCCAGGGAATGTGTGGCTCCAGGAAATAAAGAGGTTTTTCTCCCTAGAGGTCTGACTTTGCTCTCACTTACAAAATTGCATACGTAAGTGTGCTGATGCCAACAGAGAGGCTAGATTAATTGTGAACAGAATTGGGAACTACTGTGTAAATAAGGATGGCTGATCTGGAGTCATGAACTCAAGCAAGAACCTGTTGTTCAAGAACTGATTTAGTTTCAATGCTCATTACCCTGCTATGGGACAGAGTCCTCTGCAGGAGGATTAGATTAAGTCATGCAGGCTCCTAGTGGACATCTATCTACATCTGAAATCTTACCACCTCCCCTATTTGTCATTTCTTCAGCTAATCCATTAAAGGCATCAGGGGAATCAAACTGCAGGAATCAAGCCTCCCTTTGATGGCTCTAAACTGTTACAAACAGCCTATACCCAGATGCGGACTGTAGTTTTCACCTAGTGCTGGTCAACCTGAAAAAAATATTTCAGTCTCCAGAGTTGTTCTCCTAGCAGCAGTAACTGGCAGAATATTTCTTCTGAATTTTAAATCATTTTCCTCCCATCTAGTCAACTTTTCTTTCTAGCTTAATCCTATAATGATTATAATTTCATAATCTTATAATGCAGACATAAAATATTCATGCTATGTGGCAATAGACAAGAATGATCACAGCCTTCTCAAGAGCTAGCACAGAGCATTTAACCTCTAGGCAAAAGCTCAGCCTATGACAGCTCTTCTCACTGAAGTTTGCTACCTTCAGGAGCAACTGCATCTACACCCATCAACAACTTATTCCCTCAGTAGTCCTGTTTGCCAATGGTGCCTTATTCTCTGTTCTTCAGGGTGCAATAAGGCAAGAGAATTAATCTTGATGACACCAAGATATTACAGAGCTGCTCTATAGTCTCTCTGCTTATATGCACAGGCTTTGATGCTTGTCTTACCTTTGGTGGGTTGATCCTGCTCAACAGGCAATCAGAAAAGCCACAAGCAGCCAAAAGTAAGGTGCTTTCTGCCTGCCTTGACAGCTCAATCAGTTCAGCAGGGCTCGTATGAGTTGACACAGAGAAAGAGAACGAATCAGGAGGAGTAGGAAGATTGCCCCCTTCCACAGTAGTAAATGCATTGTTTAAAGCAGCTCATCACACCTTTAGTTTAGCAGTTCTTACAAAAAAAAAAGGGAGCTCCAAGTATTCCTAGTGACTTCAGAGGCAGAGGGGTTCATACATCAGAGAATGTGAAGATCTATTTCTACTCTTCTGTCCTAACAAGTGCCTTTTCCATTTTTCCTCCAACACTTCTTGTTTCTGAGCAGTGCAGATCCTCCAGAATCATATCTACAATGCAAAAAATGGGCTAGATACCAACACAACTAAACAACTTTTCCCATTTCCTTAGTGGCTCATCTCAACTAAACCACTCACTGGTGCCCTAGCCTTTCTCTTTGCCAGGTAGCTGTATAGTCTTCTTCTGCACAGACCCAGCTGAAATGTCCCAGATCTCTCCAGCAAAGATAGAGAGCGACACAACAGTATACAAACACAGGCACACACACTTCTGTTATTCATTCCAGTCTGGCATCTGGACCTGCACAATGACAGCTCTAGCATGGTGATAATCCAGTTAGTATTTTACAAGACGTTTAAATGTTGATAAGAGAAATATTCCTGCTTCCTTTAGCTACTTATGTAGCAGATACTGAGCACCTTGTTAAACATGTGATTACCAGTAAGAAACGTGTAATTCCACTGCTTTTAAAAATCCCCACAAAGTACATTATGCAACAAGGATGATTTTTTTATTTCTTTTTTTCTTTCTAATTCCCTTTCCCTACTTTCCCGTTTCTCCCTGCTTTGCAAATGCTGAGGCAATTTTATTGCACACAAAAACTCCATCTCCTTTCATTTGTAGTGATTTCTTAAGTTCTAATACATCTTCCCACACATACACATTCAATCAAAGAAAAAGAAGTCTTCTGCTCTCTAGCAGGAGGAAGAGAACAGGTGAGTCTTGCTCTTTAGGAACTTCTGTTATCTAAACAGCCACTACAGACACCATTCCAGGCATAGATTTTTAAGACTCATTAAAGAAAATGTCTTGAAACATGTGGAGCAGAACCCTTAATACTGAAAGCTGTCTCTGACTCTGCTACTACAATCCAGCAATGTGCATCCGCATCATATAGGTCACTTTCAAAATGAGTGGCCTTAGAACCTTGTATTTCAATTGTTTCCTGAGCCTAAGATTTGGTGATTTCATGAGACTGTTAATCCACCTCAGCCAAGAGACACCTACGTTTCTGCTTCAAAAATATGAGGAAAGAAAGAATGAGACAGCTCTGTCTGCAGTAGCAACATGTAATGTAATGGAGAGGGAAACAGTGCATAACTGATGTGAAAAAGGTGAGATGTTCCCCTGTACCATATGAGGAGTAACAGCTGAGCTCTGAATTAAAAGCAGCCTCTTCCTCAGTCAATTGCTTATCCAAATGAGTATAGCAACCTGTAAAGAAAATTCATTACTTGTTGGCTCGGTTGATCAGTCTTATAAGTAGCTAAACCTAATATCCATGTAATAATCGGCAACTTGCATTGCTGGGTACATGAGAAAATTCTGCACATGTCAAATAAAGTTTATGTATAACCATGCTAAGCTGTAACTGAAGGCAATCAACAGATGCACAGTCCAAGGCAACATATTGATGGGCAATGATGATAACACTTCAGTTTCATGAACAGTGTACCCTGAAGAAAGGCCAAGAACTAGTTTATTCCCCTTGAGAGGGTACACTGAGTGCTCTCCAGTGCCTGTGAGCTCTGAGGTTGAGGTGTAGAATCATAGAATCACTAGGTTGGAAAGGACCCACTGGATCATCGACTCCAACCATTCCCATCATAATTTCAGAACAACTCCCCACACGTGGCAGTGACATGCTGCAGGCATCACTGTTTGTATTTATAAAATAACAGAATATTTCAATAAAGAGAGAATGCACCAGACCAGTGCAAGTTGAAAGAATCTATAAGAGATCTCTCTGAAGTCCTTCACCAGACCCTAAGGAGGGTTCCTCTAGGCATCTGGGCTCTGCAGTCTGGCTAGTAATAAACAGCACAAAAAAATGAAGGCCAAAAAAATTTTGTATGTGTAACACTATCTTTTCCCTCTTTTATTCTGCAAAAGCAGCTAGCATAGCCCTCAGATACAAGCAAAAATGAGTGAAGTTAAAGCATAAAAAGTTAAACAGTTTGCAAATTAAAATGCAAGCCTCCTTTCTACTCACCTCCTTGCCCATCCACACTTCCCAGCTGAAAACAAGTAGAACTGACTAAAACCAATTTTTTTACTTATTTAGGGAATATTGCAATGCATGCTCTGAGGAAAAGGAAAAGCTGTGCTCATGCATACATCTCTGCTTGCTCCAGTCATTCTGAATATGCATCACACCTGCTACTTATGACAGTGTTCCAGCTTTTCTCTCCACTCTTTGCCTTGTTTTAGGGGTTCAGCTGGGGTGAGCATAGGCCTCTCTGAATTGTCCCTCTCTTGATTTCCCTTTTCTGCCCATTCTCCAAGAAAAACGTGTCCACGTCCCACCCTGGCAGGATCGAGCACTACTTTCTACCTGTGAGCAGAAGGAGCTCCCAGGGAAGGGCAAAAGCACATGAACAGGACAACAGAGTCCAGGAACCAGACTTGGGAATAAAGCATTAGATTAACTGTGTCACAATCCGTTGCTGAGCTTTGTCCCTAACAGGGAACATGGTCCTTGAGATTAAATGAGCCCTTGGGTTTTGAAAAGGCCAAGCAGCTACACAGGCAGCATCAGGCGATCATGCAGTCAGGTGTAACCAGCTGTCCTGCTGTCTGAAGCAAAAGCTCTTGGAGACTTGTATGCACACGAAGAGGCAAAAGGAAGTGTTAAAAAGCCAGAAGCATGTCTGCTCAATTTGGAAACAGAAGGAATTTTTAATAGGCATATGGCTGCAGGTTAGAGTTCATGTTGCAATCCACCTTCTATATCTTTATGTAGCACCTTTCAGAGAATCACACAAGAGATGTTTTCTCACATGGACAGATCAAGGTTGCTTTTTATGATGAAAATGTTTAGGTATTCCACTGTAGATCTGCACACTTAGGTGCTACACAAATGCATGGAAAAGCAGAAATCAAAAAATCTGAATAAAAACACAGATGGAAAGAGCAGGATCTTGTAAAGCGACTTTTGTAGCTTGGCACATCACAGTCGTTGACAGATCAGAAAAAGGGGATCCAATTCCTGAATTTGAAATTGGCATCTTGTCTAGTGGCATGAGCTCCTACTATCTGTCTTTCATCATTCTGTTGTCATTGTAAATACTCACTCCAAATGTGATCCATAAAATGTTAAACTTTTCCTTTTTTCTGTCTGTTTTTGTCTTGGGGTTGTTTTTTTTGTTTTTTGTTTTCTGAGTAAGCATGACCACCTTGTCTTTTGTGTAGGGCCATGTCTTTACTGGTGTACTACTAAGTTTACACTCCCAGGGCTGGTCCATCAGAAGTTTGTGGCTAATGTCAAACGATCATCAAGACCAGCTCTGACATTGCCTAATGCTGGCACGTCCTAGGTTGTACCACAATATAACTGAGGAAAGAGTCAAGGGACCTTGCAATTACCTTGTAAAATCACAATCTTGCTGACTACATAAGTCAGCATGGAAGAACTCCAACTTTCATGCCAGGCTGGTGAAATGACTGATTTTAGGTTGAAGCTTGATGCTATCCTCTCAGGGGCTGTCTCCATGCACACAAATGCATGCAATGCATGGACTTTCTGACTGAATCAGCTCTTCAGGAGGTACAAGCCAGAGCTGCTGCCCTGGCAGCCCCGCAGCAGCACTACTTTCCTCATTTATCCTTTGTGGCCTTTCTGAGGTCTCTCCGCTCTTCCAGAGCGGTTCTAATGTCAACTCCAACGGGGGCCCAACCTTCTTTTGCTGGGAATGACTGGCCCACGCAATGAAGTTAACATGTTCTGTGGCTGAGCAACCCTGTATTCAGGGCCATGCATAAACACTTCACTGCTGGCCATTAAATTTTATTGCTCTCTCTAATATGCCTTGAGATAACTAAACTCATGCCTTAAAGAGGTATTTAAACTGTTTTAACAGTATCTGCTTCTCATAATCTCCTTTATGGTAGCGTCTTATGGTTTTACCCATTTAAAACGTGTTTTGTTGTTGTTTTTTGATCAAGGGATTTGTACTCTGACCTTTGAGCAGCAGCAGCTCCTGCTAGAAGACAGCTGGCAATGCAGTGTGCGATGCGATCTATAGAGATTAAATTCATTTTATTCCCTCTTAAGTCAGATGACTGGGAGGCTGGTGGATCCACTGGGATTTTGATAGATTGAATTCATTTCTATTTCAAAGGGAAAGCTAAAACTAAGAAATAATAGACATATTTTTGCTCAGTGGATGAAACCCTGCCCTGAAACACTTGGCTGGCCTGGAAAAGAGAAGACACACTGGTATTCTTGCACTTTGCCATGGGAAAGGGGGTGGAAAGAGGTGTGGATATGTGTGTACTTTTGTTCCGATGAGCTGCCCTTCTGACAGGTGTCATGAGATTCAACATAAACCTCCCTCACAGACAAGTGAGTTTCTCTAAAAAATTAATAACTACCAAGATGACTTGAGGTTCTTCTGTACTACCTGCCTCTGAGGCTCAAAACTTCTTGATGAAAACAGAGCTAGAAACACACAAGACCCACAGTTTTTCAGGTCACAGACAGTGAGTCCAGCTCTTTGCTGGAGAGAGAGGAGAAAGGGAGTTTGCCTGGGTGCCTTGTGGTAGCTAATCTTTGGTGCGCGTGTCCCTAGCTCTCATAGAGTGAAACATTCTTCTGGGATGCTTTCTTTCTGACTTAATGATTTTCTTTTATAGAACACAGCAGCTGGTGCAAATGGCCCAGGCTGCTCTAGGAAGGTGAGCAGGGTGTTTGCCAGGGAGACAGCAAAGCAACAGGTTTATCTTTCTCACAGGCAAAGACAAGAATCGAATGTACCTTTCACCATGGAGAGAAGCAGGGAGGAAGGAAGGAGGATCCTCATAGACATTGGCGCCACACCAACTTTTAAAAAACAGGAGTAACAAACTCTGGCTCCAGTAAATAACCTGTTTAGGTCAAAGAGGCCCTATGTAGGTGAAAATTTTTTTCAGGTTTATGTGTAGGACCAGCAACAAGTTTTCAGCCCTGCCAACGCTGAGATACATCTAGACGTTTGTGTGCGGGTAACTTGAAAGCTAAAATGAGAGGTTTGGCTCTTCCTTGATTAGCACGGAGCTAATTTCAATTTTTGGCTTTGGTACCTAAGATAAGACTTAGTCTTTAGTTATAAAATAGATGCTTGATACTTGTTTTAACAGCAGGCAGAAAGTCTCATCATTTGACTGTGTGAAGGTCAACCGTGAGGCTACCCAAGAGCCAGACTTATCTGGGGAGACCTACTGTTCATGGACATCTTGGTGGGTCATTTTACTTGTATGAGAACACAACATCGTCTCATATTGCTGTTGAATTGCATGACAAATACAACGCCATCATTACTATGCTCTTCATAGCAGCTGCAGAGTGAAGGCACACAAGACATGTTCTATCACTCAACTGACTCAACAGTTCATTGAGCCCAGTGGACTAATGTGTGCTGGAGACATCTGCTGTAGAGGGGTTTGAGCAAACAGATCAAATAGATAATTTGAGTACCTAAAACCCCATCCCTGTACACACCTTCCAGTTAATTAAGCTAACCTTGTTGAAACATCACTGGGCTGTCTTTAAAGGAAATTAGGCAATGCCATCATCAGCAAAGGCATATCCACAGGTTGCATTAAAGAGTCTTTGTAACTGATGAGCTTCAGGAACATTTCTCCAGCTTACACTCATGCCTGAAGGTTCCTTGCATGCTCCACATGACAGGAACGTTGTATGGCCATTCTGAAAGCATTTGTCAAATACCCCTTTCCTTCCTTTATTAGTTTGCCAAAGCCGTATAAATTAATGAACACAAACAGAAAAGTGCCCACACACAGAAAAAAAGGTTTTCCTACTTGCCAAGATGAGAAACACGATAAGGATGACTGCAAGTTGGAGAGTGGGGTGGCTACACTATGGGGTTTTTAATCGTAATTATAATTGGCCTTTCCATTTAGGGGGTCAGTATGCTAAATTAAAAACCTACAAGAAAGCGTTTAATTTTAGTTAATGGAATGTTTGAACATGAAATGGGTTAAGGTAATTTTTTTTTTTCTTTCAAAGAGGAATTAGCCCCTTCACTTTTTCACTAGATGAAGGAATCCATGGCATCGTATTTTTCATTTACAAGTCTATGAATCGTGTGCTTCGTGTTCTGACTTTATTTTTTACCTATTTTGAGGTTTAAAACTGAAATGGTATAATTCCTTTCTTTCTCTGTTCATTTCTAGCCCATTAACTTTACCCTTCAGCTTTGCAGGTTCTACAAGTTGAACAGAAAACCTGCTTTATTCATAGGGGATTTCAGAATGATAACCTGACCTCTGAGGGCAGAGGATGCTGGGAGAGTATTATTTGGAATCACAACATTCACTGCTATACTTTTATACAAAATGAGGAGGAAAATGTCTTTCAGCAGAGCTGTTTTAGAATTCACATTTGAAATGTTTGGTGGATGGTTAGTTTCCACAGCATGAAAAATATGCAATGGGAAAGTGTTCCTACTGCTTAAAATCAGAATCATATCTTTTTCATAAAGGAAATACTTTGTTCCATCTCAGAAAGCAAAAAGCACTACCCTCATCCTCTGAGGAACCACGTTTTAAATTTTAAATTTTGGGGAAGTGTAAGTCTTCACTGCAATAAAACAGAAAAAAAATGTTTAAAATTATATTTAAGTCACTGCCCCTTCACAGCACATCACCATGCAGGCTTGTTAGCTTGACATTGCGGAATTTCAAAAGGATAGTATCTCACATCTCAGACACAGGAATGTGGTAACTCTTGTCTTGCTTTAAGCTGAATAATTTCTATTAAAAGAATTCGATATCTTTGGGATCATTTTTCTGAAGATATTTCCATATCACAAAAATCACCACCACACACAGACATTAAGTGATTCTCATCATGGTTAGCCTTGATAGAGGGACAAGGACTGAAAGGGCCAAAATAACTGAACATGCCTGGAATTAAAATGTAGTAGAAACCCTTACTTGTAATGAAGCTCCTTTCAGGTGAATATTGTGATATAAGATTGAGGTGAGTTTAGCTTGCTGTTCTTTAAATTCTTTGTGATGTGTCCCTCAAAGCCAAACTCACTGGGCACTTTGACAATTCTGTAGACTTCTCACAAAAAACCAAACCAAAACAAAAAAGTGCCTTTTAATGAGCCATTCTACTTGGTTCATGTTATTAATGATCATTTGAAGGTCTTCCTGTCCATCTACACTTGGCTGCCCATGACCAGGCTACAGAATAAGATTTCTTGCTCAAATGTCAGATCAATTTTGTATTTTAATGTAAAGAGCAGAAAAGGAATCCTTTTCTTTCCCAGTTTTATTTAATTGGTCACCATTTGCATTTACAAGACAAAGGGTTTCCAGTATCAAAGCCGATTTTTCTCTCAGTACCACATCTAAATAGTTGAAAAGCAGTGAGAAAACTTCATTGTCTTCTATGCTGTTTTCTCACTATTAGATTTCTCACTACTAAGTACACTCCTTCTCCACCCTTCCCCTCCTCCACCTTTCTGTATAACAGCTGAATTTTACATTTCACCAATACTCAAACTAACCTGAAAAACGAATCTTGGTTTTAGGATCTTGTCTGCTAAATAAATTTTAAGAGATGCCTTTGAACATGAATCTCTTGCCTAACTCTAAATCTGTTATGAAAATGTCCTCTATTCAGAGCTTACCATGAGATAAGTTTGAAATGTGTGTCAGCAATCAGACTGAGAATCATTCAGTCTTTATTACTAATTACCATCCTGCAGAGAGGAAAAAAATGATCTAGGCCTGGCTGTCTTAGAATATCCAAAGTCCCTGCTGCAAGGAATGACGTTAATTCATACTAAACCCAGCTGAACATACAGCTTACCTTTTTTTTCCATTTTTATTATTTAAAAAAACTAATCTAAAATGAAAAAAATAAAGCCAGCTTTAAAACCTGGAATGATTCTCCTGAAAATACACAACAGAAGGTATCTTCTTACTGAATTGGCATGAAATGAAAGCCACAGAGCAGATGATGTTATCCAACAGGTCTTAAGTTTTGATTTGCTTTTGATTTGACAGCATGGACCATCCTACTTGACAGAGTAACAGAACATTGCTAAGCAAGGATTTTATTCAAGAGCTGGAACATTTTCCTCGTTATTCATTAGTGATTTTTGTCTATGTTTTTATTATATATAGAAATCTAATATACCGAAGAAAGGCTGTGGGGTTTTTTAGAAGTAAAATACACAGTTCTACAAAGTTTTGGAAAGAGGAGAATTTTTGCCTGCAGTGCTATCAACTAATAAGACTAATCTCCACTGTATTAATTTAATCCAGCTGAAGGTACAGTCCACTGCCATAAAAAAAAAAAATAGAATTTTCTTATTACAGATTTTCCTCTCCAGGATGTTTCTTCTTCATTATTCCATTTTTTTTGTATGCATGCTAGGCAAATGAAACCAGGTTCAGGACATCTCCTGTTATGAAATAGTCTGGTAGGGAGAGTATTTGGAGGAAATAAAAAAATCACTTGTCTCATTCTTACTCTTTCCTAGGCACCTGCTGATGGCTACTGCTGGAAACAAAACTCTGAGAGCCTTTGATCTGAGCAGGTACAGACATTCCCGTGTTTTTATCATGCTATTAATATGAAAGATTGGCAAGAAGACATTAACAGTCCCTTCCAGGGTTCTGGAAAGGATGAATGCAGTCACGTGTGCCAAATATTTTGCTGTCGATGTGTCTACTGATGTTGCATTCACTTTAATACAGAAAGGAAAGAAATTTTGGGGTAAGATTTCTAACTCTTGCTGCTTGTGGTAGGAAGGGTATTTTTTCCCTTGAGATTGTTTCTAGTGTGACAGTTTTTGTTTCTGGTGAAAAGCTGAAGCCTTTCTTAATTTCATTGTTTGGAACCTCAGGATTACTTGAGTACAAATATCCACTTAGTGAAGTCGTATCAGATTCAGAGCTAGGCTGATAATTGCCTTGTACAGTGCAGCAAAACCAGGGGTGGAAGCTGAAAGGGACACAGGGCATTTTCACATGGAGGGAACTTGTCTGGTAAACCATATCTATATGGGATAATTTTGCATCTTTTCTTCTGAAAGTAGGTCCTCTAGATCATTGCTAGGAAATTAGCTTCTAGCTTTTAATATATTCTTTATGTCTCATTACCTTTTACGTTGAAATCTAAAGCACACAGCTCAAGAGTAGAGAAGCCTGGTATCCTTAAAATTAATCTATTAGAATTAACTTTTTTCCTGGTGTCACTTGGCCTCTCTTGTTAGCATCTACTATATTCTCCCCACCTTGTCTTGCTTCTAGCCTCCAGACCTACAGAAGATAACAGGGAATGGAAAGACTGCAGCTATTTATAATAATAACCTACTCCGGGCTCCACTGTGGTAGTTTTAATCATCAACTATTGTCAGGCATCAAGATCAAAAAGATCTGAGATTTGATTTGTTTGTGTTATAAAGAAGCCCTGAATGCCAAAGTGCTGTCACTTAAATTGCAAAGCACAGCCCCTGCGTGAAGTAGAATGAACTAGTATTGCCCTCTCTGATCTGATTTGTAGCCATCACAGCTCTTTAAAGTTATTTGATTTGACATCAATTAGCTAGTTTTCACAAGGGAAAAGTCTCATTTTGCATTTAGTACAATATCGATGTCATTTTCCTCCTAAAATGTGACAAGGAGCAGACTGCTTCAGCATACTTTGTGACTGACTTGAAGGATGGGAGAAGAAAGGCTTCACGAAACAATAAAAACAAAAAAAAAACCAAGAGGGATGAGAGGACCAAGAAAATATTTTAACTCTGTTTTTTCCATCTGCTGCTGTCACTGTAAGGTTACAGAATATTTCAGACCTGTATGTTCTTGGAAGACAACAAATCTGGTAGCAAGAGAAAAGCATTTGTGGAGTTCAATCGCAGCTTTTTTTCACCTTTCTATATTCTGCCTAGGACTTTGCAAAAGGTCTGAGATATATGGAGTTACTGTAACAAACTGCTGGTAAATGTTTCAGATCTCATCTATACAATGAGATTCATAAATTCATTGTAAAGCACTGTAACATTTGTCTGTTGGGAGAAGGCAATGCTCCAGTCCTGAATGGTGCAAAAGTTTTTGGACAAGTGTCCCTCTCAAAATTGTTAATCGCAGCTCTGTCCCTAAATGACTCACGGAGCCACAAGAGCTTTCACAGGCTTGAAGGATACGATCTGGCCATTTCACACAAATGGCCTCTTCCAATCCTAAAAGCATGAGATCCAACTTCAATTAATGCACAGACCATTTACTAACACTCAGTAGATACATTAGATTGCATTCATTAGTGATGGAAGTGCAGATACGCCATACAAAACTTGCTGGTATCACATATTTGTAACCCTAAAAGGAAATAGCCCCCATTTTGTTAATCATAAATGAGCTGCAACACAGACTAAATGCCTACAATGAGATTGACATAATTATGACTCTACAAAGCACAGAAATATCCATTCACTTGCCTGTGTAGGCAGGTTCCCAGCCATGCTGATCAGGACTACAGCAACAAAGCTGCTTTTTTGTGGTAAAATAAAAAAGCAGGCATGTAGAAAGATATTTTCTGGCCATTGATCCACCTCAGATACATCCCAGACTTCTCTGTCAATCAATTAACATACATTACATTGTATGCAGGGCAACTTGTCAGGAGGCCACATTTCAAGACTGTCAAGTAAAAGACAGCTAAGGTATTTCCAAAATCACTTCCTTAGTGTGACAGACAAGTAGGACCTTGAGATGGCAACTGAAGGCTGCAGGGAGAGAGGGCAAACTCTGGGTTGATTTTCCACTTGCCTATAACTTACTCTCACAAGAACTCTTCAGACACATCCTACTTTCCTTGCTTTATTGCAGAAATTTTCCCCCTTGCTCTGTCTCTGGGCTCTTGCTGATGGCTGTAGACTTGGCCGAGCACACATGTGCCTTAGACACTGGAATTTCATGGCTCTTTTGCCAGAGCTACCACTTCTGTGTCATACGCCTGGGACAAGGACATTTTCCATTTTCCATTTTTTTTTTCGCTCCTACTTATTTAGTTATCAGATCCAATTACAAACTCAAATTACCAACCCTAATTTTTACTATCGGTTATTCAGACATGAATAACAATTAAACTGAAGCAGCAGAAGGGTCAGGGAAGGCTGGATAACCCAGCAGGAGCTGAATCAATACTTGATAAATGCTTCATCTAATAGGCCATACTAAGCCTTATCTTGCATTGACAAACCCACACAATAAGCAGTACATTGAAGTCAGTGGAGTCTGAAGGGAGCTGCAATCACAGCTCTGACTGCAGGCCATCGTTACAGAGCATTTAATTCAGTGACAACTCCAACTCCGTTTTTCCAGCGCCACCTCTCCACTTACCTCTGAAATCCCATTTAAGTAAAACACCAGTTCAGCTGTGTCGATGTAACCGCCTGGTGAATCATGTTGTTCTCTGATCAGTCACTCGGGGAACGGATCCAGATTAGAAATAAACCTTAAAAAGGAGGTAAGGGAAAGAATGGTTATTTTTAACCAGCTCAACTTCGTGATCTAGATGATAGCCCCTTAAAGGATGATGTGCGAGCAGAAATGCATGGCCAAGGGTAGGAATGACATGATAAGCTTAGGGGAGAAATAGGGGACTGATTGCTTAGCAGAGGGCTAGCTAAAATCAGAATGGCCACCAAGAGAAAGACTTTTGTACCCACAACCTCTGGAGTGGGCTAGTCCCACAGATGAGGTGTTACAGCCCTTACTTCGAAGAACACAGGCATTGCAGAAAAAAAACTGATTTTTCTTTTAAACCCTTACACCACTGACTGAGTGATCAAAAGAAAAAAATCAGTCAATTTAGGGGGATAAAAGGGTTTCAGTGTTTCTAACTGGTATCCCTTTACTAAAGAGTAACTCATAGTTTATTTAAAAAAAAAATGTTTTCTAGGATTACTGTAAGGATTAATTAGCAAAAGATGTCCAGTTACTATTTCCAAAAAAAGAAATGGAACCTCTGCAAAGCTTTGAATCAGAACAGCAGGGCTCTTGTCAAGTCTTTTTCACTTTTTGCTTTTTTGATGGAAATGATTCACCCAAAACACCCTGAATTTCTGAATTGATTCAGTCTCTAGCTGCTCATCTGAAAATGTTTCTCCCAGCTCAAGACATAACATACTGATGGACTGTGAATAAGTGTCACTTAAAGTGAGAAATGGAACATAGGGTATAAAACCCAATGAATCATCACATCACAACTACGTACAAAGGAAGAAAATGTGAATGAAAAGGCAGATATCCTAGAAGATGAAATTCTTATCCTTGATTAATCCCAGGGTAATTTTTTCATTCCAGGCGAGAACTAAACCAGTTAAAGCCTGTATCTTGTGTTTGCAGGCTTTAGATTTTTGGTTTTTAATGAATATATCTTGTCTTGCACTGAGTTAATCCACTTGCATATCCACAACCTAAGCCACTGCTCAAGCCTATGTAGGAGACCAGTGGGACTATCAGTAGTCAAATCCAGATCTCGAGTCTCATTTCCACATGTAGATACTGCAAGACTATCCTTCTTTGCAAGTAACCTGGTTATTTTAATAAGCCTTTAATATGGGAAACAACAACAAGGAGATTCAGGAGGAAATTGTAAACCTTGCTGGTATGACAGCAATAACATTAGCATGATACAGCTTTATAAGGCAAAAAATACCATCCTATCATCAGGATGAATAACTGAGTCTTGAGCTTCATTTTTCTCAGTCAGAAACAACTTTAGTAGTATCCTGCCATAAAAAGAAGCCACAGACCCATTCTAACATTTATTTTCCTTTTTTGTTTTATTTATTTTGGACTAATATAGTCAAACCTCTCAATAAATTCTCGTTTATTGCATTGTTAATTGGTAATATTCCTTGCTGCTTGATAATGTACATGGTTAGCCACACCCATCAAAAGGCAGAGCTGCTAAGTAAAGTAAATCCAGGCTTGACTTCTTCACAACTTCATGAAACTCTATCTTTATGTCACTCTTTGCCAAGAGGTGTTATGAGAGAATGGGAATCAATGGTGCTGTCTTGGTTTTTTGGCTGTGATATCAGAATGTATCCTTTTCATTGAGTGTCTGTTTCATAACTTTAACATACATCAACTCATTTGAGTCTTGGTCTGGATCTGTAGTCTACAAGGGTTTTTCCTCTGATTCAAACCCAGGCTTTGCAAGGGAGAGAAAGGCAGAGTTCACCAGTTTTCACTGGGAAACAAACTGAGGCATAGGAGGGCTCTGTGTGGCTTTTTCCGGAGTACGCTGGGAAGAAGGGACTGGATGCCAGAAGACCTCATTCCCTCCAGCCCAACTTGAGCTCTTCAAGCCTTTCTCACTTCATTGAAGTGAGAACAGCTTCCCCAGGATGCAGATGGGAGAAGGGCTGTGACCTTAGCAGCCAGTTCAGGGTACAATTAGGAGGTTTCTGGGCTGTGTCTGGGGTGACTGCTGTTCCTTGGATTTTGGCTCATGAAAAAATAGCATACGCTTCAGCCTTATCCCTGCCCTACCCCATCTTATTTGAACAGCAATCGGAGGCTAATGAGGAAAAGTCTTATTAGACATTGATTCTTACATGTAACCCGTGTCCAGGAAATAATATTGGAGATTGTGAGATACCGAGGTGTTCTCTCAATATTTGCATTTTATAATTGTTTCTCCAAAGAACTGGGCAGGTGGAATTTCTCTGATGGGGCTGTGGTCACCTACTCTATGACTTGGGAGAAATGACAGAATATTAATCAGGTTCATCCCCGCTCCCTCAGCATATCATTTACTCTCTCACTGTTCATTGCTCATTTACAAACAAACACTCAGAATGAGTGACTGAAGGGAGCTGGCAGCCAAGGAGAAAGGTAGGGAACTTTACACACCAGCACAGCAGGCTCTCTGAAAACAAGTGTCTGTTTGCAAATGTATTAGGCTTGTCCCTCAAAGCCAGAGGACCCCGGCTTTATATCACTGCAATGAAAAATAGGTGCCAGCCATAATCCTCTAAAATTCAGTCTGAGATGTGCAGTCTTCAGGAGCTGAGGAACAGGAGGAAAAGAGCTGATAGACACCTTATTTTTTTACCCCAGGTTCACTCCTGGAAGGTGAACTGGAGAGGTACTATCTGATTTCATTAATGGGAGAAGTATAGCTCTGTCCTACTTCATAGAACAAAGATGAAAAACACAGAGAAGCACCGGAGGGCGCAGAGAATTTTCTGGGAATTCTACTGTGTAGAAGTTGGAGACAGTTGCTGCTTGTATCTGCATACAACAGAGATAATGTCATTTCTCTCAGGAGCTCTGCTGGTCCCTATTAAGCAAGAGTGAGGTTTAGTCCATGTAGCAGAGACATAGTGCACAGGTGAGAAATGGCAAGAGCTCACTGCTTAACCAGAGCATCCTCTACATCTGTGAGTGAGCTTTCAAAGAGATGGTACATGCCTTGGTTGTATCAATGTAAAGCCCTGCTTTTTGCAGCAGTGCAAAGCATCCCAGGTAACAGTAATGTGGGAGGACAACCATAACTCAAATGAAATATATTCCCCATAGAAAGTGATTTCAGACACAGGCTTTTGTAGCTGGGAAGAAAAGCTTAAGCTATTTTATCTATATAGCATAGCTGAGGAGACTGAGGCACAAAGAGATGAGATAGGTTGCTTCATCCATCCAAAAATATGTTAAGTCTTTCAAGGTGCTAGAACAGCAAGGAATTCACTAACACTCACCTCATGATCCTCCCAAAACTATCAAAATTGGGGTCACAGATAATCAACACCCTAAAAAATCCAACAGCAGGTAGTACAGTAAAAGATGGCCAAGACTGATAATGAAAAGAGAGGCAAGCCCTCCCCACCCCAGACATGGAGTATTCCAACTTCAGAGTCCTTTGAGCCTCAAGCAGTGAAAAAAGCTTTAACTTTTCTTCTGCTCAGCTGTCAACACCACTTTATTAGCACTGAGCAAATATCTTATGCTAGTTTGACAAACTTCATCTCGTTTTGTTTCTTTTTTCTCACAAGCTTGTTAAGATTTCCTCAGCCTTATGTATTATTTGGACAAGAGATTCCCCAGAGGGTTTTAAATCCAAGAGCTTTCTGTGTCTGAACTGAGTTGAGGAGCAGATACCACGTTTGGGTACCATGGAGCACAGGACAATGGGTTTATCTCCCTGACTGGCTGAATGGCTCAAATGCAAGGGCACTTGCAGATTACTGAGTCTTTCCTAGGATATTCCCATCAGAAAAACTAAAGAGGAAAAAAGAACTGTGCTCATTTCAGGTGCAGGTTTGTTGAAGTTTGCTTATGCTATGCTCTCAAGTCTTTACCTAAACCTGTTTTCCTGGGTCCTGTGTCAAGCCTCAGACCTATGCCTCTTATCTATCTCTCTGTCTTTCCATCTTTCCACTGCTACTTGCTTATAAAATTACTTTAAAATATAGGTATTTTAAAAAAATAATAATTTATTAAACAGGTCCTCCTAAAGGCACTATAATTGAGAGAAGCAGCTGTGAATGTCAGTCACACCAAAGCAGCATTGATTTGATCCTACGGGGACTTCTTTGGTGTATGTAAGAGTGATGTCTACTGGAGGGAAGAGGCCCAAGGAGCCCTGAGTTCAAGGATTCACGTTACTCGGTAGGAATAATTCCCACAACTGAAGCTGACCCAGATGGTGGATTATGAAATGCTGCAAAGAGCAGGTTTGAGGATGATGCAGGTTAAATACACCACCTGGATGCATGCATGAATGAAAGGGCATCAGGGATTTGCTTGTAGAGACCATGCTATACGCACACTGAAAAAGGGCCAGGAGTAATTCAGCAGCTTATGGCATTGTTTGCCTTTGGGATGTGGATTTAAATCGATTCTTTGGATCTGCTCTGAGACCTCAGGCACAGCTGGAAGTCGCAAACACTTCAATATGTTTGCACGGATTTTTAATTCTGGGAAGCTGAGCACTGTAACCACTAGAGAAGCCAAGTCTGTCTGCCTCCTGAAGCTGCTCCACGAAAGCCACACACACCGACTGTGTTTGCTCTCTCCAACAACATGGGGTAAAATGATTCAGCATTAATAGATCATTGAAGCTCTGCTCTGCTCTCTGATTCATTATGCTGTGACCTGTTTGCTCCTGTACAGCATTAAGCACATGAGCCTGTTTGCAAGAAGTAAAGACCACCAGTTTTTCTGCACGATTGTGTAATCCTGCACTCATCAATAGGTTCTCCTACTGTGCACATACCTATGGCACAGAATCATTCTGATGCCACACCTCACTTTGCTAGCAAAGCACAGAAATTACAGTCCCTAAAGTTCTCCTTCCAAAAGTTGTCAACCTGTCCAATTTACACAGGCACAGTGATTTCATGGTGAGTGAGATAGGTATGAATAGATGTCACATTTTGCAATTGCTTAGCTGTTAAAACATACCCCTCCATTTTAAAGTGTACTAGATGAGTGGTAGAAGACAGCAAAACTCTTGAATTGCTTACATGAACACAAAGGAAAAGTCAAGGTCAAAGTACTTAGAAAGGCTGACCTCTTTTTGGAGCAAGACTGATAATTTCATAGAATCATAGAATAACCAGGTTGGAAGAGACCCACTGGATCATTGAGTCCAACCATTCCTATCAAACACTAGACCATGTCCCTCAGCACCTCATCCACCTGTGCCTTAAACCCCTCCACGGAAGGTGACTCAACCCCCTCCCTGGGCAGCCTGTTTATTAATGTTATTATCATTGTTCTTGATATTATTATATCTTAGCTACTGAATGCAACTTCTTCAGCCTTCTTGAATAACTTTCTTTGTTTCTTTGTTTGTTGCAAATCACTCCTGAAGGAGAATTATGGGCGACACTGAAAAGATTTTAATAAGGGACAACATCAAATCTCCACCCCAAGGTTTCATCCCATCAGCTCATCACCTTCATCATTACAGTGTAAAAGATCCCTTAAGAAAATATCAAAGCAGGGCAAGCAAACAGCAATACTTCCTTGATCCACTTTCTCAGGCCACACCAAGCCAGTGCTTCTTAAGGTAAAAGTGGCCCTTTTGTATTATATTTCATGGTTCTGATAGTTTTTTTCCATGATGCTGTTTGATACTATGAGAATCGCTAACATTCATACTACATTCCACTATTGCTCTGACAGAAAGATTGTGCACTTGCACCTCTTCAGTCACACAGTCTTCAGGGCCCAAACAGCTTTTTCGTTGTACATGTAGAAAGAAGCTAGCAATTTTCAGCAAGAATTAATAAAAAAGTTTACTTTCCTCTGCCCAGATCAGCCTTCTAATACTATCCAGGCAGCCTCAGGGCACATGAAACATTCTCATCAGCACAGTAGGAAAACAACAGTTTGGCAGGCTGTAGCATAGCCCTCTCATAATATCAGGCATTTTGAGCTGAAATCTGGGGCTCAGAGAAGGCTCAGAGCTGTGTATGTGGCCACTTTAGTCTAGCTGGTGCCCTCTCCAAACCACGTAGCCAGAAGGCAATCTGCATTGATTGCTGGACATGGCCATGCTCCTTCCCTCCTGAGAGAATTTTGCCTTTGGGAACTGAAAGAGCATTGCAGTAAAGCCTCCTGTAGTCAGAGAATGTTCAGCATGTTGCAGTATTATGTGAGTATAGAGACCCTGCTCAGATCTTCAAGCTAACTGGGTGTTTGCCTTGGAGAGTAAGACCTAAGCTGCTTCCAGATGCACCGTAACTGCAGTTTATCTAGCAGTGCAGCTGAACTCCTGGATCCAATTGGTTTTTAACAGAGATGGCACAGGCATTTGATTCACAGGCTGTGGAAGCTGCTGGTGGAGAAAGAAGACTTGTCTGGGCTGATGGGAGGCCCAGTGGTAGATGAGAGCAATATGGGAATGGGTTTTATTGCTGGGACCAGCATACCAGAGGGAGACATTTTCAGACCAGTGCGTTCTCTTCATAAAGTCAGGTTGATGGCTGATCATGTTAGTTACACAACATACCCCAAAAAAGGAGGTAACAAGATCCTTTGATCAAACGCTGTGAGATGTACACCTAAAAAACATGTTTTGTAGCTGTTTATTGCATGTTTTCCAATCTATAGTTTCCTCCGTCCTAACCATCTAATGTGAGAGTTATATTGAGACACAACATTATTTTTGTGCGTGTCGTGCCTCCATAATTATTCTTTCTAGCACCTTGTCCCAAAAGACTGAATAAGTTGAATGCAGGAGAGCACCCAAATAATTTCTCCAGATTAGTTTAGCTGATATTAAACACAAACCTGAGATGGTGCTCATCTCCCTGTTGAGCAGTAAACAACTTCATGGTGACAAAACAGTTGTCTAATGTCCCCAGTCTTTGAATTGTTAGCTCTGAGATGGGGATGTATTCATCTGGCTCATCAATTTATACAGAATGCTGTTTGAGAGAGAGATTTCCTTTTACTATGTATACACATAGACACTGTATAGTGTCCTTAAACATAAATATTATAGCAAGGATTACCAGCTAATACTATTGCATACAATTACATATTACTTCCTAAGAAGAAAAATCATACAGAGAGTCTCAAGAAATACAGTACAGCTAAATATGAGGATTTGCTTATTTCTCAAGAAGATATCACAAAGAATAGGGGTTTATTTCAGACTGAGATAATATTTTTCTGTCACAAACTCTTCTTGGGAACTGATGATGCTTTGAATCATAAACCAGACAAATATGGATCTGTCCAGCATCTGTTTGTGATCATCACTGGCCAAAGGTGAGAGGCAAACAAAAGATATGTGGCCAAGACTTACTCGAAGAGAAGATTCTTATATCTTACTCTCCCTCATGAGTTTCAGAAAGAAAAACCCAGGAAAAAAATACAGGAGAGGACTAAGCAGTAGACAAATGTTTAGAAAGCAAAAAACTGGAAAGAAAGACAAGGCAGGCCTGAAAAATGGCTACTTTGCACTGTTGTGTTACACTTGAAAAAGAAGAAAACACACAGTAAAGTGGAAATGTGTTTATAATTGTGTCCAGGAATTTGAGCTAATTAGCTCTGTCTGGGCATACCATTAATTTCATACAGTTCTTTCCAGCAATGTGGTTCAAAGGCTAGAGATGAGATGTGGATAAACAGGAGATTTTGCTGCTTTATGAACAAAAAGATCTACTTCCCAATTTCCTGTGAGCTGAGCTGTGACTTGTGCGTTATTCTCTGTTCTCTCCCAGGAACTGAAGTATCAAACTCTGGCAGCAAAACGCAGAGCCAACTACAGAATGTAGTGAGTCTAGAAATGGAGTGAAGCACAGCTAAGACTGATAGAGACTGGTGAAGCAAGGAGAAGCCAGTAAAGAATAAACCAGGCAACAGATCACATCAGCGGAAATCAGGTCTTGCTACCCAGAAAAACTTAAAATCATAAACTGTGGTTCAAGGTTACTTTAATAGGGTAGAAGAAGCAGCCTAGCTGTCGTCTGCACAAAGGAAAAGACAGTTAATTGTTGTTGATATAGTTAAAATCTAGGAGTTGGTTACAACTAATCCATCTTCTTAGCTAAATATTTTTTTGCTTTTGCTTTCTTTTAGAGTCACAGTTTGTTTAGTCATTCATACCACATATTTCTGAGTAAGTAAATTACCTAACGGTGTATCGAAAGGCTTAGCATAACTTTCATAGGATTCTCAGGGTAGTCTAGTTCAAACCCCCTTATCAAAGTAGGGTCACCTAGAGAAAGTAGCCCAGGACCGTGTCCAGTCAGGTTCTGAACATTTCCAGAGATAGAGCTACTAGAACTTGTTTCAGCATTTGATCACTCTCACAGTCTTCATGCCAATGTTACATATATAAATATATTGTAGTCGAAGAATTTAAGAGTACCCATCACTTGATTTCTCTGGTCATCAATTATTTTCATTATTACCAAGGCCAAGGCATGATATTGTCTGCCCACCCACAAATGCTCCCTCTACCCTGTGGCACAGTTCACATAAATGAAATTCTTGCTACTTAGAATATCTCATCATCCATCTTTTCTTTTTCCTTTCCACTTAATTGATTTCATAAAAATTCCTTGGTTCCTTTCTTTTGGTTGGAGTAATTATCAACAGTACATAATCATCTTTATGTCAAATTACTTCACTTTTTATCACTTACTTCCTTGTTAAAAATGTTGTTATAGTTACTGTATAAAAAAAAAAATATCTCTGTATTTACAGGCTGCACTATATGTTTGAGGGGGTAATAGTCACTCATTAAGAAGCCAAGAGCCAAGAGCTTGGCTAGAAAATAACTTTGAGATCATCAAGGATTTTACTTACATTCCTGAAATAATATTGGAAAGATAGTTTGGCTCCAGCTTTTTGCAGAACAAAACATTTCCTTTGTATCTCACTTAAGTCCCATTCCTGGAATTGTGTCATGACAGCAAAAGACTGAGACTGTGACCTAGAACCTATGTTGAAGAAAATGGTTTATTGCAAGGTCATTTCATTTATCACATGGCCCAGAGAGTACCCTCCCTCTTTTCATTTTCTTTTGTAAAACTGGTCACCCTGGAAGTGTGACTGTGTTCTTCAACGAAGCAAAAGGCAACAGCTCCTCAGTGGTTTTATCTACAGATCCCATAGCAAGGGCAATGCTAACTTCAAGTTTTGCAAGTGCACTGCGAGTGTTCAGGGAGACTATAAGATGAAAAGTTCCTCTCTTTATGTGATAGACCTGGAGTCGGGACATGCAAGAAAATCATGCCCAAAAATGTGTTTCTTGGGATGTTAAAATTCATCACTAACTTCTATGCCTGTGTCATCCCTGAAAGATACCTCGATCAGAAGAAATAAACTAGCTTTAGTTCTTAGAATCTCACATCCAAACTGCTGATAACACACCACTTGTAAGATGCAAATGGTCCCTTCTGAAACGTGGATCAGATTCCAAGTTACCATCTACAGGAGAATATTATTGTAAAGTAGCAGTAAAGCAATACACCTAAGGCTGTAATATACAGGACATAATGGAATCAAGAACTTCAAAAGAAAAGAAAAATAACAACTTTAACACACTTCTACTGACTGCCTGTAAAGATCTTCAGGTGACTGCAAAGCCAAAAGGACTTTAAGTTAGCTCCTCCAATTGGGGTGCTTTCCTAGTTCAGCAGAGTCCCAAATAGGGAAAGTTATTTTAGGATCCAGGGTGGTTCTTGGCCTGTACCTGTAAATGATGAATGCACTCAGTCCCACACTAATGCAGCCACTTTGCTTCCTTTTCACAGTTGACTAAAACACCTGCACGCAGCACAACCCTGTGCAGAGAAGCAAATGCCCTTGGAATTGGTTTACACTCAAATAGAAAGTTGAAACACTCAAACATACCTAAAGCTTCCTGGTCCTGAACAGGAAAGATCCTTTAGACCATCTCAGCATCATTACTGAGACTAGGTCCAGCTCTTCCCAGTCGACTCGAGTTCAGACTAGGCAGAAGAGGTAGTTGTGTCTGCTGCAAAAACTGCCTCAGTAGCAGGTATTTTTGTAGAATAAACAAATCCTTCCTTCACTTCAACAGCAGGACCACTAACCTTTCTGTACCGTCTGTTTGCTCCTTCCACAAAGCAGGCACTGCCTCCTTCTGCATCCCTGACCTTTCCTACACGTCTCTCTATTTGTTGCTTCTGTCCTTTTTAAAAAGCCTCTTATTGATGTTTTTAAACTGATGGGGGAACATAAACAAGTAATAAAGAAAGGTTAACAATACTGAATCGATTCTGTGGAGAGAGGCGTCAGGGAGATGGAATTGAGGAGGTTGACTGTGAAGGAAAGCGAAAGGCCAAATTTAATCACAGTGCTATTGGTAATTAAATTTCATTCTGGGTTGTTGTGTTTTGTTGTGTTTTGTTTTGTTGTCTTTTGTTGTCTTTTGTTGTGTTGTGTTTGTGGGGTATTTTGTCTTTGTTTTGGTTTGGTTTGGTTTTTTTTTTTTTAAAAAAAAGGATAACTAATGAATGCACAGACTGGCATTATTATTGCAGAAAAAGCAAAATATCTAGATAGAAATTCTGACCAATGGCTTTTTCATATCCCTGTTATGAGTGGGATGAGCGATTCCAGAGTACTGTAGTCTTCTGCTGCTGCAAAGGAAAGGAAAATGTATTTGATGTTAAACCAAAGGATTTTGAATATATGGGCTAGATCTGTTGCCAATCTCAGGAATGTGTACGATGTGTATGCTCCCAGGATAGCTGCTGGTAATCCTCATCTATTTCCACATCTTTAAAACACTGGATGAAGAAAGGGTAGATTCCACTTCTGGACCAGATAGTTCCCTTTTAAATGTCCCAGCATATCATCAGAAATTGCCTAATGCCACCACCCAGTGCCTAATTTTGGGTCCCAATGCTCTGTGTGTTGCAAAGACACACATTTCTTTAACTAGTTTCCACTATCAGTAGAACATTTGCATCTTATTATTGCCTTTGCCACCAAAATATGATCATGTTCAGCAGCTATTTGTTTGTGCAAATGGACACAACATATTCAGAATAGGAATGAGTCAACAGTGGGATATTTCCTCCAGTAAAGCTTCAAACCTTCTTTTATCTTCATGTGTCCTACCCTAGATTTATTAATCTTCAAGGAACAGGACAGTGACTATTTTCTTCTTTCTTTCTCAGGCTTTCAGCAGAATGATGGTTTTTGAGGAGAGATTTCTGAGCTGCAAGAAGCCAAAGTACACATCTATAGAAGTGTTCTTTGGTAGCTTTATGTTGCAATTGAAATTTATAAGCCGTGTGCTCTGATGATAGGCTAGGTGGCTATGGCCATTTATATGAACCTGGAGGAAAAATAATATATATATTCGGTAAAGTCTCTCAATCAGCCCTCACAAATCAAGTCAAATTGACGTCATCTTTTGGAACTGTTATTTCCTCCCCTTCCTCCCTATTATCCTAACAAGGTGTGAAATTCATATCCAACTTATTCTTTCAGACAAGTGTGCTTCTTGCCTTGAGTTTCAGGGCTAGAGAGTTGACACAATGCATACAACTAAGCCGGTAGTGGTGAGACTGCTACATCTGTTCATCCAGAGCATCTCCGTGTACAAGATACAAAATGGAAAAAAGAAACTCATGGTTTCCTCAGGCGTGGGGCTGATTTTTTTTTTTTTTGCAGGGCTTCATATTTTCTGTTTCCTTCTTGCTAATGATCTCCTCAGAAAAGCGTTCAAAGGCTCAGATGCTAATGAGAAGGTCTCTCTTACTATGACAGGCAAAGCTGCATAATGGGAGGAAAAAGAGAAGTAGTCAGCATTAAACAAGGGAAGTATACTGGGAATTGGAGGGTGAAGACTGATTGTTTTTGTCAAAACTGACGTTGTGGCAATCCTCAAGAGTCTCTGAATGAGAGGTTGCCCAGTTTAATTTGTGTGCTCCTTGTGGTTTCCACATTTCAGATTTGAAAATATAAGAGATCCATAAACCAATGCCTGTTAGGCTCTGTTGTAGGAAAATGCTTCTTGCTTACCTTTTACTAGCTACGATTCGTCTAATTGGTATATGTTTTTTCTTTCTCTCTATAATCCAACAAAATGCACCTGACATACAAGTAATGTCTTGTATTTGACATAAGTGCTCTACGGAAGCCTCGCGGGGATCCCTAAAGCTGCTTCTTTTATTAAAACAAAAGGCAGTGGCAACAGATTACAGCTTGGGCAGTTCATATGGGACAGCATGCAAAAATTATTCACAAGAAGGTTGCTGTAGCACAGGAACGGGTCACAAGAGTGTTGGATCTCTGTCTTAGGCAACTTTCTAGACTTGTCTGCACAAAGTCACATCTGGCCTGCTCTAGCCTTAGGGAAAGTCCTTCTTTGAGTGAAATGTTGAACTAGAGACCTCCACAGCATTTCTGTGATTATTTTGATGGAAAATGATGTCCCAGGAAGCACTGAAAATCCCTCCAACTTGATTTTTTTTCTGACCACTGCTGCAAAGAGAATCTAATAAAATGTGCAAGCTGAGAAGCTCTTAAAACAAGTGACAAATTTGTGGTGTCCACAACTTGGCACAGACAGACACGGCGTGTTCCTAGAGTAGATACTACAATCTTGTAAGTCAAGAGGGGTACAGGGAGAGTTAGGCTTGATACATGTGGGGTTTTATCTTCTTTGATCTGTGATTAGCACAAGCACTAGCCCAAGGACTGGTACAGACTCACAGCTGGTGACAAACCTCCCAGCTCTCCCTCTATCCCTTTTTGACTTAGCAGTAAAAAAAATTGGCATTCATTATTAAAAATATAAATAAAACATAGATATCGGTTTCCTTCACTAGATTTAAAACATAGAGGCTCTTAAGCCTCCAATTTTGACACCTGAGAAAGTAAAAGATTAAAGCCATGACTCCCATCCAGCTGTAAAATTGACATGCAGGATGGGTAACTACAGCTCTGTCTATAATAACTGCAAGGGATTAGGACTTGAGAGAGATAAAGGACAGCATGTGTTTGCACCACTAAGATGCTCAGGGATCAACCAGCCCCTATTGCTCTAGGGGCATCCTAAGTCAGAATTTCCTAATAGCACCACGAGCTGTGTGTGACATCAGTCTTCAAAAAACAACCCTGTGGCCAACTTCCCATCTAGGTGAAATACCCGAAGGTTGATTGGATACATGCTGGCAGGCTCAGACTGATCATGCTCCTGTAACTGTTCGTCTCAGCTAGAACCAACAGAGAAAAGCTGTTGCTTCTCCAACTTTTACACAATATCCTCCTGTGTTCTCCATTGGAGAGAGAGCTTGTTCTGATTTCTACCACAGAAAAATCAATGCATCAGGCATGCACAGATCACCAAGAAAATTACACTGCTGTGTTTGATGCTGCTTTATGGCAGAGATGCTCAACTATTCCACTGAATGTGGACAGAAGTACCGTCTGTTTTGCAGAATTTGTGCTGTGGAAAGGTAGAGGGGGACAGACTGACGTTTGATCTGCCTCAAAAAGAAAAAAGTTACTTTTCCAAATCTGACAGCATCCTTCCTGAACTCTTGCTTCTGATACAGGGCAGATTTATGCAATTCCTTTAAATATTTACCACCATAACCCAAGCCACAAAGATGCATTATTACTTTTTAACAAACATTAAAGTTTAAAACAAGAATAAAAGCCTTGCCGCATACCAGAAAATATTGTCCTTCAGAAAAACAGGATGTAGACTGCATCATATGTCTACAAACATAAAGAAACTCTTAGAAATCCATTCCTTTTTCAAAAAAAAAAAGTAAATTAAAAATATAAATGCGCTTCCTGTGGCATTAGCTTTAATTTCATCAGTGCCAGGAGTTTTTTTTGGGGGAAATGTTTTTCTTCTTAGTATTACATATGGGCAAAGATGTTAAATCAGAGTAAAGCCCAGAATAATTGACAGTGCAAAGATGATCTCTGATTCCCTCCCTATACACACATACTCTGCTTGCTGAGATTGCTCAGTTCTTGCAATAGCAAGGAATATATAATATTATTTCTTGCTAACTACCCACCTATTTTTTTGCCTCTACCCTGACTTTAGCAACCAGTGTCATTAAGGCATCATGGCAAAGTGGGAATTTAACTTAATACTGTGGGTACTTCAGGGATCTTGCTAAAGACTGAATCAACTATTTTAGGTCAACCATGCGACTGGAATTGAGAGCAGCAGCTCACTTAACATTGGGCAAAGTAATATTAGATATTATAGTGATTTATTAGTTGTTCCCTCAGGCAACACAAACGTGATTTATACATCACAGACAATGGGCAGTTGTTGCTTCATAGAAATGCCATTGTCATTTGGGGTCAGAAGATACCTATGTATCTGAAAGCAGTGCCTGAAACCAATTAGGAGAAAACAGAAATATTAGCTTCTTCTCCTCAAGACTATTGGTTCTCAGGCTGAGCAAAGCACTATAAGGAGAAGCATTCTTTGCTGAAGGATGCTGTGAGCTCAGATAGAGGTCAAGGGGAGAAGTGAACTGCTTGGAAAAAAGATCTTCTCAGGGTTACAAACCCAATCAGACTGAGAAAGTCTCAAGCTACTAATAGTTGGAGGCAGGCAGAGCACTGTGAAGGAAGTGTCTCACAGACCTGCCTCATTTTTTCTCTTCTGTAAGCCTCTTCTTATAGCCTCTGCTGAAAAGGAGGTCTCTGAGCTACGTGGTTCTTTATTTGGGCTCCTGATGACCATCCCTGCCTTCCAAAGACACACACACACTTCCCAGGATGAGAATCAGTGGACAGTACTATATGCCTTCTTCCCGAATAAACTCTATCACAAGCACTTTCCCCAGCTACCACATCCCTTCCAGTCTTGAAAGGTTTGTCAGCTTTGTGAGATATTCTCTGCACCCTGTGACAGAGAGGAAAGGAACAAAAAAGAACTCAAAAAATCACTGAAGACACCACTTCTCATCAAATACTTGTTCTCCTCTTTTCAAAAGCAACTTTTAAGAAAATTGAGCCAACATTTCTAAACTTGGGGAGTGTGTTATACATTTGTCTTGGGGCCAATAATGTTTGCAAATTTTAGAATAAATTGTTCTGCAGAGTTTCTCTGCATCTGAAATTGTGCTTTTTCTTCCATTACTGAATTCCTAGGAGAAATGTCACCCAGCTATAGTAGAGATCATAACTCCCAGGAGAGACCTATACAGTAATTTCCATTGGGATCAATGCTGCCCTGAACAGTTGCCTGCTGTTGATGTAACATTGTCAAATGTCTCTTGGGTACTTTATAAATGGCAAGACATGTAGCTACTTATCAAAGCAAGAAAAGTGATTCAGCAGTGGATTCTCCTCATGGAGAATCAGAAAGAAAAATTCAGGTGACTCTTCCTTTGGCAATATGGATTAAGCAGTCTATGTCTTCACAATATCACTGACTGGAGCAAAGGCAGCAGCTGAAAACTAGGATGTTTACTTTCTACATGTCACTGGCCTAAGGCCAGCTTGATTGCTGCCTTCAGTTCACACCACCAAAGTGTTTTGCTCTTCACATTAAAATTTGAAGCCTACATTTTCCTTAGCATTAAAAAAATAAAATCCAAGGAGGTGCACTTGGGTCTCCAGAGACAGCGTAACTCTACTCTAGTTTAGGATTTGCTAATGCATTGAGGTCATTAATGTTTCATGGTGGTTCCATTTCTGCATGCACACAAAGGCTCTAACACCACCCTGGCTTTAATGAACTCCTCCTATTTCTCAGGAGGCTTTTGGAAGCAGAGATGGTTTCCCCTAATGAGATGGCCCAGGGTGTTTGTTTTGAAGTTGTTTACATAGCTAATAGCCCCTTAAGGGGAAAAAGCAAAATAGAAGCCAGTAGGTAGAGAGCAGCTCCACAGATAGCCTATACAATTCACTTGGAAAAATCATTGAGTTCACAAGAATCTGGGTATGGGTTTGGGGGTTTGACTTTTTTTTTCCCCAACTAAATGTTCATCTCTGCAAAGATAAACAAAAATCTGCCCAGAGGGATTGGGAAGGTGAGAGAAGAGACTAAGAGATATACTGTCCATCCTTCAGACCATGTGTTCCTTTCCATGAGAGAAACTTCTAAAAACAGACCATTTCTCTTTGCTCCAAGTTCTTGACTGACCATAATTTAGGATAATAATCCTGGTTTAGATATTCCAAGGGAGCACTGATTCCAGTGTTTATGGTCAGAAGACCCCTCCTCATCACTTCTCTTTGTGGGAGAAAACTTCAGCATCTCAGCTACCATATTGTCATTAAATCCTGTTAAACTTCAGCATCTCAGCTACCATATTGTCATTAAATCCTGTTACTTCAAAAGCAGGTGTCAGTAAATTAAATTGAAAGGGAACTTTCTGGCTACCACAGGCAGTGGTGGCCCTGGCCTTTATCCTCTCTATCCCCTTTTTATCTGCATCTAACTCACGAAGCCAACTTCCGTGTCAAATTCAGAACTTCAAATAGCGAAGGAAGGTGGCTAACATCATGCAACTGCAGTTTCTGATAGCTACCATGGTGTTTGTTAAACTTAGAAAATAAATGAACAACCTATTATTTCAGACACTAAAGCTCAACAAAAGAAACCCAAAACAATACCACATGCAGACAAAAACCTCGAAGAGGCATTCTACGTGTCATGTGTATAACTCACATGATATAATCTTGATATTATAATTGCACAATGAAACACGCTTAGAGCAAAATGATCCGAATTGCCAGTGTCACAAGGCTGATAGTAAAATGTCTAGAAAAAAGCAGGCTTCTGGCGAACAGCTGGATATTTGCATTTTTAAAAGAGAAGTAGCAGAGAGGAAGAGGAGTGGGACCAAGCTGCATACACAGAGAACGGTGTCTTGTCAGAGCAAAAGAGGAAATGGGAGGGTGGGAATGAAGACAGTGAGACTTAGAATTAGTGAGGAGGTGGGTTGCTTATCAAGATATCTAAGATATCTCTCACTTACCAGGCTGGTATATTTTAATCAGTCCTGTGTAGTCTATCCCTGGTGTTTCATGGGTTCATTTGAAAGTCTCAGAGGATGTGGCGGAGATTTCCTGAATATCTCAGACAGCTGGAGGCCAAAAGACCAAGATGCCTTTTACAAGGGACCTCGAGATCCCCTGCAGAGAACTGCAAATAGATTTCAAAAGTAAGAAATTCTCATCTTTATTCAAACTATGACTTTTTTTGGCAAGCAGAGTGGGAAAAAAGTAGAGCAAGTGTAACAGTAAATAGATGAGATGCTTTTTGCTTCAGCCCATTTGGTCACAGAAGGCTAGGGGTTCCTCACAAGCACTGCATGTGCTCTAGCATATCAATCATTAGAAATGAAGCTCTCATTTCTGAGTTGGAGTTTTCTTTTCTGCTTGTTGTGTGATCTGCCTGTTGAGACAGTTTTAAATGTTGCATACAACTTGTTTGTCTTAACTGGGAATGAACTGGAACAACTGCAAAGCTCTTGGATTTGGCTAGTGCTTCCCAGATGGTTTTCTGGGCAGGTGGATGAGGCATGCGATGCTGAGCCATGCCATTTTAAATCCTTTTATTTGTTAGTTTTGACCCAAACTAGCAGGAAGGGGTAGTTCTACCTGACACAGAGAGGTATGGATGGCATTTTCTAAACTTTGGCATCACTTTCTGCCTGACTGGCAATAAATCATACCAAAAGAATGGAGAAGGGCTTCTCTTTCACGATTCTCAGCTCAAGCTGCCACTTCTTGACATAAGTTTGCCCCACCCCCTCTTAAGAAAAATACTGATTGCTTTGATTGTAGGTTAAGAAATATGATGCCGTCTTGTCTTCTCTAGAGGCATCAATGTATTTAGGTAAATCAAGGCTCAACACTAGTTTTACAGCCAGTGCCATTGCTGTACTAGGCTTATTCACAGTAGAATCCTGCAACTCAAAGCACATGTGGACACCCCCCACTGCTCTACCTATTTTCCTTGCCGTGTGGTTTGTGAAACTGCTCGCGTTTCTTGAGTATGAGTCTGTCCTAAACAAACGTTGTAGAGAGGAGGGTGCTGGCCTCTTCTCCCAAGTGACAGGGGACAGGACAAGAGGGAATGGCCTCAAGCTCCGCCAGGGGAGGTTTAGGCTAGACGTTAGGAAAAAATTCTTTACAGAAAGGGTCATTGGGCACTGGAACAGGCTGCCCAGGGAGGTGGTTGAGTCACCTTCCCTGGAGGTGTTTAAGGCACGGGTGGACGAGGTGCTGAGGGATATGGTTTAGTGTTTGGTAGGAACGGTTGGACTCGGTGATCCGGTGGGTCTCTTCCAACCTGGTTATTCTGTGATTCTGTGATTATTCTGTGAAATCAGGGATACAAGCTCCCCATTTAAGGCATTCCTGAGCACACTGAGAAGGTGAACCCCCACCTTGCTCATGTCAATACTGTGGGTCACTGCTATCTGACCACGTCAGGGCCAGGATGGCATAAATCAGCGTAAGTTTACTGGGAGTCACCATGATTGACTGGTGACAGAGCAGCCGTGTTTATGTGCAGCATCTTGCACCAAAACTTTGCACATCCACTCTTTCTGAAGGGCTTACGCATTTCTCATTGGATCTTTGTAGAGCTCTTTCTGCTAGCAGGGAGTTCAGCTGCAGCTGGCTTAGACCAAAAGCTATTGGAGTGCATGAACAGAACTTTATGGAGCCTTTGAATTCATCAACAGCACTAGATGCTTGCAAAGCCAGCTATTAGCCCATGCAGAGGTCATCTTTCTGTAGCGCCTTCATTGTAAACAAGAAGAGGAGAGGGAAGGGAAAGAGAAAATATGAATGCAAATAATATTTTTAATAATGCCTACTTAGCTCTCCATTTTTTTAAATTTTCCACAGTTCTGAACAGAATGCAAGCACATGAACTCAGTATTTTTTTTGTCAGGGTGTTATGTAAGATTTGTATTGCTCACAAAAAAAAAGAAATATCCTAGATTGTGGTTGTTGAATTGCAAAGAGTATTGTGCACAGGTACTATCTAATTAGCACTAATTGAACAATAGGAAGGATTGCCACATTTTAATTAGAAACCAAGACTTAACAGCAGAAAGCTTTTAATTATGGGGAAAGCTCTTAAGTCATGGTTTGCAGGTTACACCCACGCACATTAAGTAAGCAAAGAGCACAGCCTACTCTGTCAAGCAATGATCCATATTTTTTTTCCGCCTGGGGAAGGAAAAATAAAAGATCAACTTCTAAAGTATGCAATGAGCATCTACTGAACGAAAAAGAAGGAATAAGTCTTCCATTCACACACCAGATGTTCCCATTAAATAATCGTTTTCAAGAAAGCTCAGCTCATGTGGAAAGAAAGAGCTCCAGAGTTCAGAAAGGGGAAACAAAGAAAAAAGTCAAGTTATAAAATAAGGGCAGCTGCTGAAGAGATCGTTCCTAGTTTTGGCCTAGTACATGTCAATCCAGCACTGCAAGGGGTCAGAGCCTGGGCTGGCATAAATCCGTGTAGCTCTCTGAAAGTCAGCATGAGTGATTTACACCACTCTCCCAGTCCCACAGCTTCAGTAGCTGATGGACTGTGACCTTCTTCTTTAAAACCTCAGGGACCTGCTACCACCAGCACATTTTCTGGCAGCAGAAGTAACACAAGTGAGATCTTTTGGTATTTTCTTGCATGTATTTCAGAAACCTCCTGAGGCTGTTGCACAGGTTTTGGAAATTAAGAGATTTAAGAGCTCAAAACAAAGCAGGCATAACTCTAAATTCCTCATGGTCTTTGTCCTGTTGTTAAAAATAACACTCACTAGCACAGGCAGAGCAGATACAGATATCAATACCGAGGGCATAGGTAGGACAGCTGGATTAACTTCAGCCTCATTTAATTTTTGGCACAGGCTGAATAACCCTTCATTTCATTTGCAACAGCAGCCAGGATCAAAAGAGTTTGCTCCTGTGTTATTTTCCTTCACTAATTGATCACCTGCCTGGTTCAGCCCTGCTGCTCAACCAGCTACAGAGTAAACCACGCATCCTTGGCTACCTTTTGCCCAGCATCTCTTCATAATTTAGAGAGAATGAAGGGTATCCAAATCATAGAAAATGTGATTTCCCATTGGGTTTCTCACAGTCTGTTTCTTGCAATAGTTAAGTAAAGAGACTCATGAACTAAGCTTAAAACTCAAGCCTTCTTTTCAGGATTTTACAGTAGCAAGATGGGGCAAATTTGTAAGTAGGATGGGTTGTGGAAGGAAGACGGGTGAGGAGCAAATAAAAAAACCAGCACTTGTTAAATTGCCACAGACAAGAAAGAGATATATTAAGGTCCTTTATGTTCTCTAAAAATACATTTGTTGCCTTCAGGAGGCTAAACTGGATTCATTTAATCTGAAATGACAATGTCCATGTCTCTATTTTATTCTTGGGCCAGTTTGTCATTATGCTATCTGGCTTTCCCAAACATCAGTGGGGGTTTTAATTACAGTTCTCCCTTCCCAAGCTCCCTTCAGTTCAAGTTATCGCCACATGCCCTTGGCAACTCAGAGCTCAGCCCAGCTCAAATTGCAGCAGTCCATTTTCCCATCAAAGGCATGTTGCTGCAGAATGATGTACAGCTCAGCGTGGATCATTTAACACTGTCCTTGTTATGGAGCAAAATAAGTATTGGTGGGGGCTCAACCACCTGCACAAGCAGAAAAATGCACTTGCTCACTACAAGAGAAGTTGGCTGAGGAGGGCTCTGTGTGTTTGTGTAAAATGCACCAATTCTGCAGCAAAATGGCTGATGAAAGCCTTAGGTCTGAACTGCTATGAAAACAAAGAGTTGATGTCATTAGACAATATTATTGCATTGCTGTTGTCATTGCTGTTATTTGATACTGCATAGAATCATAGAATCACCAGGTTGGAAAAGACCCATTGGATCATCAAGCCCAACCATTCCCATCAATCACTAACCCATGTCCCTCAGCACCTCGTCCACCCGTCCCTTAAACCCCTCCAGGGAAGGTGACTCAACCACCTCCCTGGGCAGCCTCTGCCAGTGCCCAATGACCCTTTCCATGATTTATTTTTTTTCCTGATGTCCAGCCTGACCCTCCCCTGATGGAGCTTGAGGCCATTCCCTCTCATCCTGTCCCCTGTCACTTGGGAGAAGAGCCCAGCTCCCTCCTCTCCACAACCTCCTTTTAGGTAGTTGATCCTGTGACTGATCCAGACCCTTGTGCAGGACCTAAAACCAGCTCCCTCTATTTTCTGTCACACAGATGGGAGGGGAGTGAAGCCTCCAGACATCTCTGCCTCAAGCCAGTGCATGGTGCATCCTGCAAAGGAACTGGCTCAGCTGTGCACAGTAGATGCACCAAACTCACTTTAAGTGACGCTTCTTTGTGTTCAAAATGCTACTGTGGCAGAAAAGATCTCCTCAGCACCTGCAGAATCAAATCAGGCAGGGTGGGCAGGCATCCTGCACTGAGCGCTGCAGCAAACTCATTTTAAGGCTGGGCACCCAAGGATGAGCCAACACGTTGGGAAGTCATGAGCCAGTGCAGCATTGTGGCATGAAACAAGAGTGACCATCCCTCTGAACAAGCTCTAAGAACCAGAGCAAGAAAATGTTACCCTGGTACTCATGGGGCCACACAATACTCAGGGAAGATTTTACGGATCACATCTCAGCTCCCTCTTTTCTCTTATTCAAGTTACTCGACAATGGCAGCAGAGAAGATACTGCTTTAAAAAAATATATATCTGCTAGGGCTTTTGCTGTCAAGTAGGTCTCTTAAGCCCCATGGGTAATGTTCTCAAATGACAAAGCTGCTCTGCTTTTTGGCAAAGGTCTTTTATCAAGCGATACAGCAGCACATTTTCAATCATCTCCGTATCACAATGAAGAGACAAACCCTGTTAGCGTTGTTCTCCGAAAATCATAAAATGCACTGGCTCGGTACACCTAGGGACTAGGCTGGGCTTTGAGTTTCCATGAATCTTAGCAGCAGCGGGAGAAGTGTAATTCAATCTTTTTAACTTGGTGATATATATTCATGTCAGTGGCTTTAAGATAAGGAGAAGACTTTAGTTGAAGAATGAAACTTTTGATGAATAACCGAGAGTACGATGAATAATGTACAAATATTTCTTTCCTCTCAGTCAAAATGATTCCAGACCCTTTTTCATTTTAATCCCTGTCATTTTCATCATTTAAAAAAAAAAAAAAAACCACACCAAAACTTAAAGAAATGAAAAGGAAAGAAAAAAACCTATATTTTTAAAGGGCATTTGAGTTCTAAAAGAAGAGCTTCTAAAAGAAACCTTACTGATCGCACTCAAAGATATTTTTATGGTTTCTTTCTAACTGCTAGAAAACAGAAGATTGTTTGGTCACTGTCACTAATAACAGAATTAATGATGGGTTACCACAGAAAACCTCAGCCTACCTGTTAGTGTTCTGCAGAAAACGTGGAATTTATCCAAAAAGAATATCTCATTTCACCTGGAAGGTCTTTCTCATCAAATGAAAAAATGGAGCTGTTACATTTTCCTCCCTTGCAATTTCATTCTTAATTCTGTCTCTGCTTAAAAAATGATGAGAAAAACATACATAATGGTAGCATATTTTCTAAAGAAAGCTAACGAAATCAACAAGAGTAAATATCATTTTTTTTGTTTTCCTATAGTATAGGAGGAGGAAACAAGGTAAATGGAATATTAGCTGAGAGTCCTGTCCTTTTTCATAGAATCATAGAATAACCAGGTTAGAAGAGACCCACTGGATCATCGAGTCCAACCATTCCTATCAAAATTTTGTTACAGTTTGCATCAAAGCCTGGTTTGAGAAAGACACTTTCAGCACAAGGTTGTCACTGAGCTGTAGGCAGATGCAGCAGGTTTTGGTTTATAACCCCCAGTAGGAGCGAACTCAAATATTACTTGGACCTTTTTTAATTCAAATTTTGTGATAGTCATGAAAACATGCAAAAGAGGGTAATTATGTACGCCCAGGTGTCTTCTCTTCTATACCTTTGAATTAACAAGGGGGAATTTCACCTCCTCACCAAACTGGCTGTCTAGGTGGGAATTTCTAAGCAGGGATACATCATTTGAGAAGGAAAGAAGGCAGAGAAATGGGTGGTGATGCTGGAGATGAAAGGAAGCAGTTAACAAAAAAAAATCTCAAAGCACAATAGAGTCATTGGAAAGTATCTGATTATAAAAAAATCGGGAAACTCAATAAGTGACGTTAATTCCTACCATGGCACTAACAGCAGGAGCAGTAGACCTATTTACTGCAGTGGGTATAAAGAAGTCAGAGCACTAACTCGTGCATGCTGTGTAGCAAATATTACCAAGTCCACGCAGAGAAAAAACATTTAATTGCAGTTCTCAAGGGGATGACCATATTGTCCATGCCTGACCTAAATTCCGCTGCACAAAGCTCAGAGCGAAGAGAAGACTGACCTTCAGAAGTTTCTGGAGCAAGTTCATTCCCATCATGTTCAGGTTTTTCTCCCTTCTGATTTATCTGGTTTATGGAGGGGCAGAGATACTGTGAGATACAGTATATGATATTGATGGAAGGAAAAACTAAAACCAAAAAAATTGTTTGCTGGAGCAAATGAGAATACAAAAAAAGCCCTTACTGAATGAAGCTTTTCCTCTATAAACAATCTCTCGTTTGAAGTCTGTCTCTGGAGGGGCAAAAGGCTGTCAACAAAGTATTTTTATGAAATGAAGATGAGGGCAACACATTTTCGAATACCACACATGGGACTAAAGCCCTCTTCTTCCAGTCATGCTGAGGATGAACTGGGTCACTGTATGCTTTGATTCACTGACTCATGTATCCTCTAATCACTTAAATTATGAGCACAGTAAATGCAGAGAAACCAGTCCAGCTGCTGGTGATGGTTGTCCCAGGATGCTGGCTATGGGTAGTTCTTGCCACACATTAGAAAGACAGAAAGATTTGCACATTGAATTTCTTGAAATCTGATAGGGGATGACTACTTTTCAAGCTCAGACCCATAACCATTGAATACTGAGCTTATTGTTTGCAACAGCAAACAATAGACAGAGATATTCAGTTCGCTCCCCAAACTTTTCAATGGTACTTTGTTTTAAACTTTATAAACTGTATTAAGAAGGTCTAGGGTATTGATTTATTATCATTAATTCATTTTATTTTTCCTTGTCACAGCTTTCACAGATTTATGAGGTTAAGGAACATGAAGCTAATTAAATAATCTGACTGGTTGAACATCTGTTGAAACATAATAATAACTTCTGAAGTCAACATTCCTGACTAGCTATTAATTCTGATTTAAAAAAAGTATAGGCAGGGGTTTACCACAAAAAAAAAAAAAACACAAAACAAACAAAAAAACCACAATAAAACAAAACTTAAAAGCTCAACAAAAAGCCTAGCACAATTCTGGGCTCAGAGTGAATCTTCACCTTCCCCCTGAAGTCTTTTCCACCCACTTCCACCTTCAGTGCTTTCCAGACCACTGATTCAAATGTCGCTTTTAGGCTTCATCACAGGTAGAGGTCTTAATGGAAGCCAAGTGATTATTACGGGAGATTCAGTCCAGTTTATAGATTGTTAGCATGCAGAAACTACAATCAGAAATTCAAACTCAAACATAATGGAACTTAACTGCGTGTAGAGATCAACCTCAGCCCAAACCAGAATGTAATGCATGACCCTACATTAGTGATTAAGTCCAAATAGCCATGTAAGTGAGAAACTAAGTATTTTCTTCAGTTCCACCTTGTGCTCCAGCCCCATGGACCATATAAAGGGCACTTAAGAAACAGCCTTGGACTGACTCAGGCATTCCTAAGCCCAGAAGCTTCCACTGGAATGATACACAAGAACTTGGTTCTCAGCCTGGCATAGTCTATGTTAATTTACTAATGCATTGCATTATCTTCACAACTTGTTTTCAAAATCTCAAATTATTCACAATTGTTCACATTGCACATTGTTCATAGTCTCAAAGTACAACGGGTGAGTGTGGGGTGAAGTTTATGCTGAGACTTTGCCACATAACCTACAAAGGGAAGAGGAGCTTTATTCAGAAACCAAAGAGGAAAGTCCCTCAGCATCTCACAACTGCTTTCAGATCTCTAGCAGCCTGTAGAGTGGAACTGACAGGAACATTTCAAGGTTAAAAGAAAAGATTAAAAACATGATCTCATGGGTATTCCTAACAAAATCTCAGATTATTCCAAGTATAGGTGATATTATTAGACAGAAAGATCCCAAGCTGAAAATGGATTTAGACTCCCAGACTTGCCTACACTAAGCTTTAGACACTTAGGGGCATATATGCATGCTGTGGAGCAGAGCTCCTGAAGTAATAGAAACATTTCTCTTTCTGCTGGCACCAGGGTTTTTCCCTGGGCACCTCAGTGACATGGTATGGAGCTCAGACCTTCACCTTGCTGTGGACTGCCAGGAGACCCAGAATCTCTCAGAAATAAGAGGGAGAAGGAGAAAGAGTTTGCATGCATGTGTACACGTGTGATTTCATGCTTGCATAGTAAGTCTGGGAAACTGTAAGCACAGCCAAACATTTCCAAGTCTGGCCACAAGAGATGCTACCCTGTTTGACTTTGCCTTCTCCTGACTGTCGTATTGTCTCACTTTTATTTTCATCACCTCTGCTCCTGCCCAAAATCTTCTGATTTCCCTGGTTTCTCCAAGACTCTCTTCAGCAACTGTTCATTGCAGGTAGCTACATATATTGTCTTATCCTGGACAATTGCCTTAGACAGTTCTTGATGGTCCATTGAAATATCTCCTTGAAAAATCTTATCCTTGCCTCCTATGCCAGGAATTTACTTTAACACATACTCTCACTGAGCACGCAGTCCAATTAATCTCAAAGAGAGAGGAGAGAGTCATGTGAACTGACAAATATTGCACAACATTTCATATTCTGATCTTCCTGCCCTTTCCCCACTAACCTCTTTGGGCCTCTTTTTCCTACATCCCACATCAGGAAACACCTCTGTATCACAGCATCCATCCATCCCTCCCTCCCTCCCTCCCTTCAAATACAATTAAATGCAACCCTGATTTGAGCTCTGAAAATGGCCTTCAAATCTCACCTGATCAATTACACGCCCACCACTGCTCTAGAAGGAACCTCAGTGCTTACCACCAGGCCTTCAGTAGGAAAACAGCTGCTTTAAACTTAAATTTCAAGGTTGAGCCCCAGGGCATGGGAGTAGGGATGATCCCATCTTGTAAGTACCAGATGGGCTGCTTCTCCTGTTGATTCAGTTGATTGAGTCTGAGACTTTAGAAGTTTCCCGTGCTAAAACTATTAAATGATTAAACAGCCACGTCCTTCTCACTGTATATGCTGGTCAGCCACAGGCTCTCAGCCAACCTGACTTACCTCTGTTCCATCTTGCTCTCTTTCACATCTGTTTTCCAGTTTTTCTTCCCATTTTGCCTTCCAGGTTCACATAACCAACACAAGATTTTTTAAAAGCACGTATCATCACAACATTTCTGTTTCATTTAAAAAACATTCTCCTTCTTCCTCCCCACTATGTCCCTGTATGTGTTTTTTTATTAGTAGTAGTAGTACAACCTCCCCTAAATTTTGGCCTGAAAACTATTTGACATTCACAACAAGGCATTAAAAAAGATTTATTCTGTCCTTGAAGAAGGCATGTAACTCCTCGTAATGTGAGAGCTCACACTGGTGTAAATCAAGATTAAATTTACTCACGTCAGTGGGTCTGCATAGGTAGAACCAGCATAAAGCAATGGCAAAGCAAATCCTCTCACATTGATCATGGGTAAAATCCCAACAACAAACATCACCATTACCTTCTGTCCTGTCTCTACATGCACAACTGCATTAAAAATATAGCTGATACCTACTAATAACAAATTATTGGAAATCCAGGAATAAACCTTTTGTTGTATAAATCTTTCTCTTCTGCTCACACATGCTAGTCTCAGGAAACAGTTCAGAGTTAGGTGATCATTACTTTCTTCATGACTCAAAATAACCTCATCTCTATTGGCTCATATGGAAACATCAGCAGCCTTGTTTAATTAATGTTTCAGGGTCACAGAAAAACATATAGATAAACGTATTTAAAGGCTTTGAAAGCTTTGTGGCAGCAGTCCAGCACTGCTTTTGTTGCCTTAGCCTGCTATCTTAGAGAAAAAAAACAAACATAAAGCTTGGAAGAGTGATCTGTCTCTGGGTCTGGGGTTCCTGTCACCTGTCAGTCCTCTGATGTAGCACCATGACATACGACAGCAGATCAGCACTTAGGTGATGTATTACAATAATATGTCAGTAATGCAATGGCGCTTTGATAGTGCTTAATAACTAGAGTACTTCACTGGGGAGAGGGCCAAGGAAAAATGAAGACCTAGGCAGAAGGCAAATCCAGCCAAGCACTGCTAAACACCTGTTTAAGTGCATGGCTGGGCACACTCCTGGCAAGCAGGAGGAGAAAGTATAAGCCTCTTCAGGCTCATGGTTTTAGGATACTCATCTCCAAAACAGAGCAAAAAGTCCATCAGGTGCCTTTCAGATTCTGCCTTACAGCAAAAGAGTCCAGCCCAATAGTCCAAAAGAGTATAAAGACAAAGCCTCAGGTGGTTCAGGCATGCACCTTCCTCCACCTCTGTTTTATGCTGCAGCATGTGGGTGAGGATGCAGTAAGCCTTGGTCAAGCCTCATTGCACTTGTGCTCCCCATCACTGCAACATCGTTTATTAAGCTGCAGGCACAAGGGGGATGTGTTCACAGCCAGGCCCTCTAGGTGCTCCCATTATAAAAGTAATGAAAGGCTCTCCCTGCCCAAGGAACACAAAAGCATTAGTCAGCAAGCCCAAACCAAGCCAAACTTTTCAAGCCAAACCTGGGGAAAATGGCCTTGGCAGTAGTTTTGTCTCCTATACTACAGGATTCCACACACATCATTGCAGCCTTGGGTCATAAGTGTGCTCTTGAGCACCATGAGGAGGAGCAAAACAAGATAGCCAAGAGCTGACTCCAGGAGTAGTAATGATTCACCTTTCCTAGGCAGCATCATATTTAACAGGCTGCCCAGGGAGGGGGTTGATTCACCTTCCCTGGACGTGTTCAAGGGATGGGTGGACGAGGTGCTAAGGGACATGGTTTAGTGATTAATGGGAATGGTTGGACTCGATGATCCGGTGGGTCTTGTCCAACCTGGTGATTCTATGATATCCCCTGATAGAGAGGTATTTGGTACAACCATGAGAGTATCATACTGTAGCAAACAGTGCTTATGATGCCTTTAATAAAGGGAAAAATAAGTCCATCTATCACAGAAAAGCAGCTGGATTCAGGCACAGATGGAGCTATTTCCCATGTTTCCAGACTGTGGTGAAGGCTAAGTGCCTGTATTTGCTTCACAAATGCATTTAGTTGGATTTCTGCACTTGGTCGATTACTGAGTCTCAGTGTCAGCTCATTAAGCCACAGCAATTTCACCACTTGTACTTTTCTGCTCATAACTTCTATTCCAGGATACCATGAACAGAAGCATGATGCTGGCATTGCTGTAAAGATGACAGGACCCAAAAATTTCAAATGCTGACAGGTCTTCTGTGATGCTGGAGTTCTCTCATACATCACTTTCGGAGATGGCCAACCTAGTCCTTGGTTGCCTGACCTTTTCAGCTTACTGACATAAAGGAAAAATAGAAACCACTGATCACTGATATTAAAAGGGAGAGAACAGTTGCATTCTTAAGTAATATGCACATAAAAGATTAGCTGCATCAGGTCAGAGAAAATATTTGACCCATTAGTCACACCTCCACAAGCCTGTTAGATGGGAGCATGAGATTCACAGGACCTTGACTGCATGAACAGGTAGATCTCCCCTCCTATTTACATCAGGGACTTCAAAGAGAATCAGCCTGTGGAATGGAAAGGCAAGGAGACAATTATTTTTGGGGTAAGAAGGAAGGAGAGGTAGTTATTTTCTTTGATCTTAAACATTCTGCCTTATAACTTTTCTCTGCTCACCCTCATTGTGCTTTGCATGACCCTGAATGACAGGTAGGGTTCAAGGACTAGATAGGGCAAGGGAAATTCAGTGAAGACAGCAGACTTCACCAAGAGGAAATCTGAGAAGAACAAGGACTGAAAGAGAAGCCAGGGTAACTCTGATGTACAAAAATACATTTATTTTCAACAATTTCAAAACCACTGCCTTTTTTACAGTAGAAATATTCAAATGGAACAATAAAACCAAGAACAGTATATATATGTATATATACGACTCATGCATTTGTATTACTGTGTTCAATACAGGTTTTGCAATTGTCTGCCTCATTCAATCCTTTAAATCCGTGATGGTTGTTAGGGTTTAATGCACTGCCCAACACCATCAGAAGGGATGTGAGGGTTCTGGTTTTGTTTGTCAGAGCTGGAACATGTATGGGAACAGAAAGGGAGAAGAATAGGACATCTTCACATATCCCTGAAACCAAAGCTTAGTCCAGAAGAAAATTCACATTCTCCTGCACGTGCTCTTATTGATGGCAACTGTAATTGAAAGACTCTGTGGTTTTCAGTCATTCTAGCCTCATCTCCGATCTTTCAAGGCTTAGTGTGGGGGTTCTCAAGCACAGGTTAAACTAAGTGGAGGATCCACTGGGTATTTACATAAGATTTACAGCCATACAGAGCCAAAAGCTGCATCTAGTCTCCAGGTCTCATGCACTATTCCTAAATTATAGCTAATACAACAAAAAACAGCTGATAGAGGGCACTGACCCAGTTTCTTGCTCACTCTCTCCTTCTCTTTTTCTTTTCCTCTTTATACACAACTACAGTGTGGGAGTTATTTGCATTCTACTCATTGCAGTGGCTCTATCCCTCCTTACTCAGGTAAATAATCATCTAAAGCTTCAAGGATTTCCATTACATTTTCCTCAGGGGTAAAAGTTGGAGGGGAAAAGACCCTAATGACATGCCCAACTTGTTATTTCCCAGCATAAGATACACAAATAAAAGTGCCCAATGCCCCTGTCTATGCCAACGCTGCAGCTCAATACCTTCCCAACATTACAGCCCTGGGTGTCCCACTGAGACACAAGCTTTCTTCAGCTGCCATCAACCATGGTTGTGCCCCAATGCAGCATGTACAATCTGGCAAATGTGGTCCTGTGTACATCCTAGTAAGATCATTCTAGATGTGCCTGGAGCACTCTCTAGTCCAGACAAGAGCATGACAAACTACCCCGATAGGTAGCGATACCCACCAAGTCTCACAGAAGATCAAGTGTGAGCCAACTCAAGAGTCATGCAGGTTTTCTGACATTTAATTTTTGGCTCCATTAATTTTGTTTGTTTGCTTTCTAGTGCCTTTAGGATATCCTGGATTGCAAATGGCTTTCTGGACAGATATTTCTCCAAAAATGTTTTAATGTTCAGAAACTGTAATGTCTCTGTGATATTCACAAACTCCTCAGCATTCATTGACATGAAATTCTTTTTTGAGAAATGAAAATATTTCCATTTTTTTAGCAACTTCCTCCCAAATTTTCCTCCTTGTTTCCTTCCATCTGTTATGAGATACTTAACAAACAACTACCTTTAGGAGTGTAAAGGGAAAACCATAAAAAATTGTAAAAAGCTGTGAAAAGACATCGTGAAAGTAGTAATCCCCTGCCTTTCTTTTTAAATCAACACCAGATCAATCTGCAACAGAAAATTCTAAACAACAATGAATGTTTCACCTTGTCTTCTGGTTTATAAAAGTTAATATGGAAAATAATGAGTATTTATAAACCAGGTCTCTGCAGCAGCTCACAAAATCAGCCAGTCCCTCAAATCCTAATGATCAGAAAAGACTGAGATCAGCCCACAGTTTTGCTCAAGGCCCACGAGATCATTGTTTATGTACTTCCCTCCCATTTATACTTAAATGGGAATCTATGGCCTTGTGCTAATAGTGTTATCGCCAGACTGGGCCATTACTGTAAAGTACTTTGCTCTTTCGGTAGGACAGAGGTAGTAACGCAACAGTTTATGCAAGTGTGATGGATGGAAACTCAATGATAGAAAGAAAAACACAGCCACCACCCTCCAGCTTATATTACAAACTAGAGCAGAAAAGTGAGGCAGAAACAGAAAAGAATTATTTTTAAATCAACAGAAAATTCTGGCCCATAAGTCTGACTGAAATGGAGAAGCAGAAGAATTGAGAATATTTAACTTTAGTACTTCATAAAAACCAGTACTAGATAAAAATAACTCACCACTAAGTCAACCTCCTGCCCCAAAACTCCACCACTCCCAGAGGCTATCCTCAACTCAGTATGCTAGAAGATTCCCAAAGAGCTTTTTCACTACCTTTTCTCCATTAACTTCCCCGGTCTAATCAGAAAGTACTAAGCCACCATGTAAAAATTGCTCTGATGGCACTTCCATCCAAAATTGGAAGCAGCCATTCCACAGCACTCATAAGAAAGGCTTCCTAGCTCAGTTATCCCTAATTGCAGGCATCACGTCCAGCTAAAACTTACTACTCTTATACATCCTGAACAGCAGTAAACTCCAGCAGGTTAAGTGCTAAAATCATGGCTTCTCACTGGGAACAGAACTACCTGGCCCACTGTTGAGTTGAGTTTGTACTGAGTAGTGCAAGAACACTGATATTTGCCAGCACAGAGATGGTGAGAATTCAGTGTTTGTTTTCCTCCTTTTCCCTAATGGCTGTCACCAAGATCCTTCTCAGAAGTGGACAACACTGACAGAGGTGAACAGATGATGAACATAATTAGAATATTAATAAGTAACTCATAATCTGTCCTGTTTATAACTTTTCCTTCTCCATCACAGGAAATGGTAATATACATATTGAAAAAAAAAAAAGTCTTGTAGTTATATAGAGATAAATAAACTATGCTTTTTATGTGCAGCAATGTCAGATTGAAATATGACAGACAACTGGAACACGCTTGGAACCAAAGCGTGATACGAGTGCTCACCACAGCCCCTGGGTGGCTAGCGTGTACGAGTGTGTGCACGTGTGTGAGTGCACGTGTGTTTGTGTGCGTGCATGTGTGCATGTGGTTCAGGTTTTGTTTTAAACATATCTTCTTTTACTAAACATTAAATTATTTCCCAAGAAATAAAAAGCTATGTACATTGTAATTATCTACAATAGGCCTTCGGCATCCTCGCTATTCACATGCACGGGGTTGGGGCTGCATTCATAAACTCGGGCACGCTCCTTCTTTGCTTGTGGTTTTGTCCCCTCCAGCCAATCCACAGCCCAAGGAACGCTGATGTGTGTGTTTGTTTTGATTTTCTTTTCCTTTCTCAGCAGTCAACACTGCCAGAGGGTGACTGAAATTAAAAGCAATTAAAAGAGGCAAGATCCTGCAAAAAGCTGAGACATGCTTGTCATCGGAAAGCAAGGGCTGTTGGCATGTTGCAGAGCCTGGTCCAACAACCCAGCCTGAGCCCTCTGGCAGGATGAAGCAGCTGATTCATGATTTATTTTGAAAATGGCTAAAAAGGGACAATTTACCTACAACATATTGCCTAAGGTACTATACCTGCCTCTTAGATTCGAATACTTAATTCTCATTCTGTATTTAACAGGAGGCTGGCATTCAAATCCCATTGCACATTTTACTCACCCTTTGCTTCTTCTGTCTAATCCGATGAGCATCCCTAATATGAAGAACCCTTGCTATTTATGAATGCAGCCCTAGTAAACAGAAAAACCCCACCCCATCCCCTCCCAAATTATAATAATGACATATAGCTCTTTCTTTTTTTTCATAATAATAACAATAATAATTACAAATAAAAAGTCAGAAATGTTGTAGACCAAGTGGATTCTCAGTATTAAACACTAGTGCAGTTGGGGATTTCCTTTGTGCTTTCACTGTTGGCAATTGTTGAGATGCTTCCTGTGGGGAGAAAATGGAGAAGAAAGTCAGCAAAGTAGCTTTATCAGTTCAGTCTATACTGATTCTCACTCCTTTAGGATGTGCTTGTGTAAGTGTAAAGACAGAAAAGTTGCTTAAAAGTAACATATCCTTTTCTGCATTTGCAATAATCCTGGAGCACGCAGAAAACCTGCTACTACTACAGCTCAGTTGAGCTGCAGCAAACTCATTAAGTTATTAGGGACATATTCAGTTGTAATGATAGCATGCCAACTGGGTAAGCTTGGCTCAGCTGATTCTTCTGAGGCTTCAGGGAATTTGGGATGCCCCCATTTGAATGACAGACTCATGAACAGTTACAGATAGGAGCAACATCCATTACTAACTCCTGTATACTTGTTGCTCTTTCCAGTTCCTACTCTAGTCATATAACACAACGAGAAAAGCTCAGAAACTGTAAAAATCCTCCCTGCCGTTGCAGAGATGAATTGCTCCCTATCTCAGTGTTTCAGCCTTTGCTTGTACCTAGTGTCAGAGTCACTACCTCTCCTAATGCCCCAATGAACAATATCTTCACCCAGACTGTGAAACAAGCCCCAGCTGAGGATTGTCTCTCACCCATCACTCTTGTGTCCAGCTCTTTGTCCATCAGCTCCTCAGGGTCTGTGAACTCACTCAGAGTGATTTTTGGGGCATTTTCACTTTGGCTGACAGAGCCAATCATTTCCTGCTCCTTGTCGTGCTGAACTTGGGCGTAGATATTAATCCAAGGGATTTTCCTGCATAGGAAAGGAAAATGAGAAGTTTTATTTTATAACACAGGGACCATGTAATTGATTAATCAGACCAACTAAACTGAGAACAAACCCAGAAATGCTGCATTGGCAGTGATGCAAAGCATCAGCTCTCAGAATGGTGAAAGGACCACAGTGCTAACTCAAATCTCAAGCCACTGCCTTCCAATCCTGTGTCCAAAGGCTCCTCCGGCCCTAAACCTAAATGTTCTGATCCTGCCCTTTTCAATGAGGAGCTGTGCACTCAGGGCACACTGCACCCAGCAGAGAGAGCAGCAATCAATTAAGAACAATCAGCTGCAACTGTCAACTCTCTCGGTACTTATTATACAATCAGTGCTGCATTGGAAACCAAAAGTAAAAAATAAATCTGAGCACTACTACCAACTCAGGAAAAAATTGCTAGGTTTGTTTCAACTGATAGTCTCACTCTGACTCAGTAGGAATTGCCACACCAGGAAGAGCTATAAAGAATTGGTCCTGCCTCAGAGGACAGAAAGGATTTGGACCTCATAACATTGATCCAAAGTCTATTTGTTACTGTTTCACTGCAAAATCAGTTTGCCAAGCTACAGATCATGCAAGTTTGCAGGGACTTCTTTTCCCTTGCTTCTCGGGAAGTCATGAAAGGAAAGGGATTATTTCTTCTTCCTTCTTCCAAGAGAAGTTAACTTGGACTGCTAGGACAATATCCTGGAAAGTCAGTTAGTTAGATAATTAAATCAGCCTAGATGGATAGTTACATACTAAACCCAGTACAAATGCAAGTTTAAAATGAGAGAATTGAAAAGCAATGTGTTAAGCATCATAGGAGTTGCCAAGTATATCTGTGTCTAGTTGCCTGTTGGAAGCTGATTGACTGTTTTTTTCTAATATCCTTAAAGGACTCTGTGCCATGCACAGTGCTAAAATAAAGAAAATTCAAGAGAACTTTTTCAATTCCTTAAAGTATACAGGAGAGAGAAAGAAGATGTGTTCAAAAGAAGTTACATAAAATGCCATCTCTTTATGCTAGTCTGTCTGTTGTTGGATATGTCAGAGATTGAAAGCAATGAAAATTGTGTCAGCTCTCACAAATCAATAGTTCTATGTTGATTTTACTCCAGTGAAGTTCTGGCCTCAAACAAATTACACCACTGGATTGATTTGGCATCCTGTCCTCAACCAGAAGCAAGTCAGGACGTATTTGTGTCGTTTAGCAGTGGTCAACAAATCTCATGTTCTTCTACCTTTCTCCTACCTTCTCTTTCTAATCTTCAGACAGCCTTACAGATCCAGAGAAGACATAAGAACTACACAGTGAATGCACACACTGGATGACAAACACATTCCCATAGGAGATGAGTGCCCAGAATACATCTGGAGGTGTGTAGATGCATGGACACAAGAACATGCCTGGAGATACTGTAAAACTTCATTTTGCTTCCAAACAATGCAACAACAGAGAAGGGATAGTACTTTGAGCTTTGAGAGGAAAGGTGAGAAAAGCTCCTTAGAGTTGTGAGGCAGAGAGCCTCCAAGTATTTCAGAAAGTTAGGGAAAAGAGAAACTGAGATGGCTGTACATCCATGCATCCATACACACATAGCTAATCCTGCTGTGCCTCCCAGCACAGACACAGATGGTCACAAAGTCCCCCTGCACAGCTCTGAGCACAGTTACTCCTGTACTCCTGTCCCAGGACACATACACATGGACTGCCCCATTGCCCCACTATTACTCTCCACCCATACAAATATAATACTAAACTGCTATATGCTCAGTTTCCTAGAAAAGAAACAACTTTTTTTTTACAGATTATTTCCCTACTTTTCCTCATTCCTTCCTTTTTCACTCCAACCTTCTCAACAAGCATCTCTCTGGCAGCAGCGTTTAACATGCCTGCTGAATCTATAAAATGATAGATTCGTAATGAATCTGTGTGCAAACCAGCAAAGCACCTATTCTATTAATATAAAGTTGCAAAATTAAAAATTCATGCAGCCCTGTGCTCTCCCCACAACCTTTTTCTGTAAGCAAAAGTTCTGTATTCAGGCCGGGATCACCATTAATCAGAAAAGTACATACAGCTAATGGACCTCTGCATCAATGAGAGCTAAAAGAAAGCTTTTGGTTTTACCTCCTTTTTCCATTAAGAAATGTTGCATGCTCTCACTTCTAATCTTTGAGCCAGAGGTTTCAGACAGAGCCAAAAAGTTGCTTTCTGTTCTGAAAAATCAAGCTAAGGACACTCAGGTATCTGACTCCATCTGAAACTTTGTCAGTTTGACATGGGTTTGTCTCTCTTGGGACAGAGCAGATAAGAGGGAACAGCAAGTTGATGAGCTTTGGGCTAAGCAAAACCAATACTTTAACCACCTTCCCCTTCACTCCCAATTTGTAATACATTTAATTTTCAGACATTTCAACAAGGCAGGGTCTTCCTAGCCCTAGAGCACAGCACAAGGATCAGGATGCTTAAGTAGTACAAGAGTCAGTTTTATGAGCTGTAGTAGCATAAAATGACCTGGAGACAACCAAAGCAAAGCAGATTACCAAGCTCCTCACTCCTCTCTAGCAGCCAGAATATAGAGATCCTTCTTCCTGATAACTGATCGCTGACCACAGAGCCAAAGACATTAAGGTCAAACCTAAGGAACCATCTCAAGAAGACATAAGGGAAAGCTCCTACATGTTGACACATCTCACAGAGAGACCTTTTGGCTCTCCTCATTCTGCATCCGGGAGGTGAGAGAAATCATCAGCTGCCTACCCACTACATTTATAAATCAACGCCTTAAACAAGTCCCAAATCCCATTCACCTCAGAAGTATTCCACCTCATACAAAGCAGAGAGAGGATTTCAGACAACAAAAAGCAAGTCAAGCTGAAGGTCTGAAAATCTGCACTTGAGCAGAGGGTTCTCTGGAAATTGTCCTGGGCCACAGAAGTCAGTGGGAGCTTGGTAACAGATCTTGATGTGCACAGGATCAAGCATCAGAAGAAGTGGCCCCCCATTGATTTTGACAATAGTTAGTGCAAAAGGTTAGAAATGAGGGGATCTTCAAACCTGGACAGTACGATACATGCCAGTCTAATCATTCCATTTTTAGAATTGTTTGTACCCCACTAACATCATTAGAGAGTACTAGTCTTATCCTGGGCTGCAGAAAAGCTGCAGAGAGAAACATATACCTGGAATCTGGACAGGAAAAGCTCCAGCTTCCCAATTTGGAGAAACTACTCATGTCCAGATTTATTTATTTATTTTTTTTAAAGTCAGACTAAGACTTATGCTTCTAATACAATATTTCGCTACTGGGCATCATCTGGGTACACAGGCCATTTAGCACGGAAAGCACTGTACTGAATGCAAAGTTTCTCCTAAGGAGCTCCATCTGCCTAAAATATATTCTTATAAGACAACCCTCCAGCAAACAGGCCATCCTTATCCCATATTTTGCTTCACAGCTTGCAGCAGCAAAGTGCCATGGGCCAACACAGGTCCTGCCTGGTGCCTGGAAGCAAGAAGTTTATATTAACAGCTGGCAAAGAAAATCTCAGCATGGATTCCCAAAGGCATTTTGATGCTTAACACAAAATTTTTTGGCTTTGAGTCTCCCACCCTTAACATAATCACATCTGTTCCTCTGGAATAATAAACCATTCACTTATTCACTTTGCAAGACACAAATGAGATACTGCTGCACCAAGGCAGTTGGCCAGGTGGATATAGACTGTATGAAGACATCCAGCGTGTGGTGTGCTTTTTTGACTAAGTCTGCATTGCATAGCTCAGTACTCAGTGAGCACACAGGGTTCCCATTTCTAGTCTGTGGTTCAAACACATCTGCTGAAGCCGGTCACAGCTTGATTTATGACCTCTTGGTGAGCTTTCTGAGCACCAAGTTTGTGGTGAAAGAGCAGTAGATGGTCTTCTGTCCATATATGGCAGAGAACTATAATGGTCTAAGCCTCAGGTCAGCATAACTTGCTCTACATCTTCTGAAATCCAGGCACTGCTCTGCCCGAATTTTCGGTAAACCACACGATGTCTCCTCCTCCCATCCTCCAAAGTTTCTCAACCTACCTTTTGAATTTGTAGATTAAAAAAACAGCCAAGCCTACGAAGACCACGGACAATAACATCAGCATCGCCGAACTACTATGGCCCGTGCTGGAATCAACAAGAGGTGCTGCAAGAGAAAAGGCAGGGAGAGCATTACATTTGCAAGACATTATTAGGGAACACATAACTACCAGACAAGCTGAGCTCAACTGTGTCTTTGCCACATCTGCTTTGTCCCCACTGCATGTTGCATGCTGATTTTGGCAAGACTGATCACTGTGAAGCAAATTGATGCTCTTGCCCTTTGAAGCCAAGCTCTTGTTTCAAGACAGTGCAGTCTAACATCTTCTGTGAAAAAGCACAGCAAGCAATGCTCAGCTGAATGGCCAACTCCTGTGCTAACACACTGGGCTATTTCTATTCAGGCTTTTCCAGGGCACGAAGTGGAAATTAGATTTATGAACCATGGCTTAATGCATGTCTATTCCCCTTTGGAGAAGCTACATCAGAGCATCCATGAACAGCATGTTTTCCATCTTCCAAGGACATGTTTGTCTCACATGTGACAGGGATCCAGGCTTGTAAGAAGCCTCAAGGTGCATCCTTGTATGACTCTACAGATGTCTTAATTGAGCCAGTTTTCATAACGTAGAGGAGCCCAAAGTAATAATCCTGGACCCAAACACATACTACATTATAATATTTTGGAGATTTGATCCATCTATTCTTGACATTTTGGGTGGGCTAAATTAAGTGTGTTACTATGCCTTGTTTATGCAGCTGTTCCCACAGTTCATCTGAGCAGACCATCTTAATGGCCTGAGCACTGTACTGAGAAACATGAGTCTGATGAGAAGTCTCTAATGATGCACAAATGATTATAAGTAGCAGCTGAGTGTTTCTCACTCTGCATAAACATTTGGTTTTGTTTTTTCACTCTTCTCTATTCTTCTGTCACCCAGAAGATGGGGACAAAGTCTATGCAAATATAATCACCTCCAGTTCCACTGCCAAACTTTCACACCTAGGAGTCTGATCCTGCCAGTATTCTGCTTCTACTACTTGTATGGACTCTTTCATGGAAAAAAACTGACTGTCATTTCACCTGAGTCAAAATACTACAGGAACAGTCATGAAACAAATGCAGCACCCCCACTGGAGGGGGTGGGTGAGAACTATTGAGCTCTGCAAGCTAAATCTACACTTTGCAGTATCTTACTAGAACAAACCCAGATTCTGCCTCTGGAGAGAGCAGATGTTTGGATCTCATTCCCAGTTTTGCAAATTAATGACTTGCAGCCAACTCCTGTAACATCTGACTCTCATCCTCAGAAAACAGTCAGAGAGTGAAGGCAAAAAGGGATTACCTGTAGGACAGGTCACAAGACTTGGTTTAGCCCAGTCTCATGAAAAAGAAGCTGAAGTTTACTCCCATGGAACCTGAATCCCAATCTTTCATAGAGGCTATCAGCAATGTCACATGTGCAAGATCCCATATTTCAGATAATTGCAAGGCCAGTCATAAAAAGCAAGAACATAAATAAATCCATCATCTCCTCTGTAGTCATCTCTGTTTCAGCAACAGCTGAGAGCATCACACTAGGGTGGTTTAAAGCAAAGGGGGTGATGAAGTTTAAAGTGGCTATTCATTACTCTGTGAGAAAATGGAGAGAGGTAGCAAGGAAATTTAAATAAATTCTAATTTGTGGAAGTCAATATTGAAGCATGTATTCCCTGTAAGAGGTCCAGATCTTGTTTTCATGAGTACTTTTCCCCTATAAAACTTTTTGGGTAGTCATAATATTAACAAGCCCTTTGCAATAAGGATTTGATCCAATAACCATGAAAGTCAGTAATACTCCCACTGAATTCCACAGGTGCCCAATGACGGCTTAATAGAACACCATTTGCCTGATTTTCTAAACCACTTGAAGAACAGAAATGCAGTAGTTAATTAAGCCACAGGGAACTCTTAAAAGGTGCTTTTAGTACTTGTACAAATTGGTGCATGAAGAAGCCATTGCTGGACCCTGTTTTTAACACTTCCTGCTTCTACCGCAGTCTCAGTACGATCAGTTCCATGTATCCCCATAACACATACCAAACTGCGAGTGCTCTGATGTAGACTGCTTCTCCCAGAGCTGTCTTAAGTCTCAAGAGAGTCATGAATGTGCATTTGACTCCACACTCACCTAACGTTAACTGAGTAACATACACGATGACTTCAACACCAGGCTTCAGTTCAAACTGGACCAGGTTCTGGTTGAGAGCATTAAAAAGGATTTCTACTACCTGATGAAACAGTAAGAGATAGAGTAGTTACAATCTAGAAGACAGCAAGCTCTGGAGAATATTCAGGAATCTGTGAGAGACTGAGGAAGAGGATGGCCTCAAGCTCCACCAGGGGAGGTTCAGGCTGGACATTAAGAAAAAATTTTTCATAGGAAGGGTCATTGGGCACTGGAACAGGGAGGGGGTTGAGTCACCTTCCCTGGAGGTGTTTTAGGGACGGGTGGATGAGGTGCTGAGGGACATGGCTTAGTGATTGATAGGAATAGTTGGACTCGATGATCCATTGGGTCTTTTCAAACCTAGTGATTCTATGATTCTATGAAACATGTACATGTGCCTTAGATGGAACTGAGTGTTATTGCATGCAAGTCTCCTGGTAGGACTTTTGAGACTCACTGAGTATGTTAATATACCTCACTAGGGAAGCAAACCAAGAAAGTTGGCATTGTTTTTTCTTTTTTGCGGGGTATAGGGGAGAAGGGAAAAGAACTAAGGATCTTTTCACTCTCCACAATGTCCTATGAGTTTGATCTATTGCGCATGGAAATCACTGTAACATGTTGGCCTTTCACTGGTTGATGACAAAACTAAGTCAGGTAGTGCAGACGAGTAACACTAGCATTCGCTCCATTCAGGACAATCCTAGTAATGTAGTTTCTGTTTAAATATGCTGCTGGGGATGAGACAATCCAGCTTTGAAGACTAAAGGCAAGCTTGCCATTTTTCTCTTTCATTTTGAAGAGGGACTTTGGGTGGGATTTTACTCATAACTCATCAACCCAGCTACAATGTGTTATTTGGTTGCCTCAGAGAACATATTTGGCACGTCGCACTGGAGCCTGAGTTTGTTAGTGTCTGGTCTCCCTAAAGCAGTTCTGAAGGTCAGTGCACAGCTACTGCAGCTGATGCTCTGCTCTTTAGGGAAAAGCTCCTCAAACAGAAGCCACAATAGTTGCCAAAGTACAAATGAGTAGACCATCAAATAAAAGAGTACTAGAGCTCCAAGCCTCATGGTCACCTAGTCAGAAACCTCATCTGAGATGTCTAAAACCTAACACTGATGTATGAAGTATTGACACAAAAGCTTGTCCAGAGGGATTTCTACTATGGGTAGATCCTACTGAAGAGGATGGAAATTACTCCAAGAAACCCCCTTCAAAAAACCTTCCACAGCTTCCCACTACCATGGACACTCACCACCATAAATGTAAGCAGACAGCTTTGCTAGTTTCCTAGAACAAATTTACTACTCTGAGGGGACTGTCTGCTCAGTGAGTAACAAGAGCTTCCAGAGAATTCAGCAGTTCTCTCAATTATTTAAACTTTGATCCCAGAAGAGTAACTCCTCCAAGAATTACCTGAAGATGGGCTCAAACATACCTTGCACACAGTAAAAATATTGCATACAAGAACATTAACTAGAGCTAAGTCTTTCCAGTAGTACTTCACTCCTTTGCCTTTATAGAGCCAATTTAATCACTCGGTAATTCTTGCATGAAAGCTTCAGCAGACTAGTGCTGTTGTTCCTAGCTCTTCACTTGCCTGCATATCACTGTTGCTATTCATCACTGTAATTACCTATTTATCTAAATGGATGGATATTGTAACTTCCAAATATAGTTTGCACATGCCATTCACTGCTGCAGAAAAAAAAGAGGACTTGTTCCACTGACATATGAGCTGAAAATCCTGATTTATTTTTAGTAAAACTCTATATTATCTTGCTGCTTTGGCCTCTGTCTATTAGCATTCCTCCAGAGAGCAGAGAGAGTAGATATTCAAGGTTCCTTTGGCCATAACTACTGTAATAAGGACACACCACTGCTCTAGGAAGAACCACTGCTGACAGACTGTGAGATAGCTCAGTGAGCTATGAGAAAAGCCTGTTTTTTCCTCTGAAAATAATTTTCTTTAATGCCATAAAACTATACTGCCACAGTCCCAGATGCACCCAATTCCATCATAGTTATTATAAGTAATTTCCAATGCTGCACAAGTTAAGAGGCTCATCTGCAAATGGTACAATAGGAATGAATGTTCCATGAATCCTTTCCTTACTTGCTCCAGATCAGCCTCACTGCTTTTCCTCCTGTCCGTTGTGTTTTTGCGGGGCAGTATGAAGAGTTCAGCAGAAGTAGGCAGCCCAGGAAATACAGCTACCAAGATTTGTTCATCAGGGATACCAGTCACCTAAAAGAAAAATAGAGAGTCTCTAGCTGCTATTCCATTACTGATGTTTCCATTCACTAACGGAAATTGTTCTCCCATCAAACTGTTATTTGCCAGTTCCACTATAGTGGTCCTAATGAACTGTTCTGCCAATTTGGGGGGTCAGAAATAGAGGTCCTGCTAATGATTCACTCCATTTCTAGAAGTAAATGTAGGCTAGACAACACCCTTGGACCCAAAGATCTCAATCGAAAGTCCAAACCTACCACGTCTCCAGATCTGAATTTTCCATATAGTCCTTCTCACTAAAAAAGAATGACCCAAAGTCAGATCCAAAGAGTCTGGCTTAGAGTGTCCACTGCTAAATGTGCAACTAAGAGGGACATATGGAGAAAATTGCCTGTGATCCCCTTCTAATATCAGGTTATGGGGATCCACATTTGCCAGAGATGAATAACTTAATGTCTCCAGTGGGAGACTTTTTACTACTAGGGCTTATCAGGAGGGTTGTGCTAGGTACTGCTCAGTTTGCTGAACCAGCTCTACACCCAACTCTCACAACTGTGTTTAGCATGACCAGTCCACTGAGGCTACTGCCCTCCCTCCCCAAATCCAAGCTGTACATCCTCATTAGGGCAGGAAGCCTCTCCTCCCTCAGAAACTCTCTGCTGTGTGAGGCTAACCCCATTAGGTCTCTGGTCCTACCCCATCTCAAGCTCCTTGGACTCATTCCCGAACTGAAATGTATCAATGGGACAGCCCATTCCCAGTGATCCACCCTATAAGCACAGACCACAGGCTGCAACCAGTCACAAAAGGATACGCAGTCAAGCACTTCTACGTGATTTCTATTGTTGTCTGTAACCATTGATAGTTAGAACCTAATTAATTTCTTTTTTTCTGCAAACTTGACTCTGAATACAGTAAAAGTGAACAACAGTTTAAACAAATGAACTTAGTGTTTTCTCAGGATGGGGAAACTATCAAGGAAACTTTTATAAACTGTGAATTTTGAGTGGGTTGAAGATGAGAAAAGCTAAGCAGGAATGTACTTTCCCAGTAAAAATAATCAGCCACCGTTTCAAAGAACAGCTGTAGCTGAAGCAAAAAAAAAGCAAGATATATTTCTGGCAGAATGTAAAAACCACAAAAGCTTGCCTACATCTATCTCCTGATTTCACACAAAACCAAAGTCCCTGGCTATTTGATATTTTAAATTACTCTGTCCCCTTTCCTGTAAGAATATGAGTGCTAATTTACATACTCTAATTAATCCCAGAGGAAGATTCGGTATCTTCCATCCACAGAGGTCTCTCTTTGTCCTGTATTTTAAAGGTAAGTTTATTTTCCCTCTGAATCCTCAATTTTTGCCCCGGTTGGAAAAGGAGTGGAGCTTTGTAACATTCACTAGTGTCTACGCTTGGCTGCATGAGGAACTGCTGACTGAGAGGTAAAAATATCTTCCTCATGCATCCAACATACTACAATGTCTGTATTCTGGGATGAAGAGGATCAGCTCTTTAACAACACACTAACACTACCAAAATGTTTGGAGTAGAAAGCATTAGATACTATAATATCAATTTAGCAAAATAACAATAATGATACCAGTACAGACAGAATTTGTAAAGTTCTGAGAGATATTAAAAGCTGAAGAGCACAGCAGAAACATTAATAAAAGTAATTATAGTATTTCCACAAAACTCCTAATATAACTTTACTCTATAAGCATATTAAGAAGCTTTTTATTGATTTAAAATGATAGGTTCATTACTGCCGTTCTTTCCCATTCTTTGAAGCTAGTAGGCTAAAAAGTGCATGTTTTAATAGCCTAGACAATATTAGTACAGACAAGAAAACAAATGCTTACCTGTGCTAGAGCTCTCTTGATGACTTTACCAATGTCTTGTCTCCATTCAGGGATGTCAGGGTTATGGTAGTCCAAGTTGGGAGAAAATGATAGCAGCTGAGATTGGAAATATTCTGGAAAAGAAAAATAGTACATACGAGAAGATTAAATGGGCAGTGTTCAGGATACAGCCAAGGGTGCAGAAGACAACAGGAAGACTTTATCCAAATTATCTTAAAGCTAGAGGGAGAGAGGAAAGGCTGAAGGAAGAAAAAGCACTAGCTAACACCAAGAAGGACAGAAAGCTTGCAAGGAAAGAATTCTTATAACAGTTCTTACAGAGGGCATTTTTCCCTTATGCCAACCTGTGACTTTTCCCAGAAGAAATAGAAGCAAAAATGAGAGAGGTGAGAGGATGCCTTCCCTGGTTTTGCCTCTGGGCTTTGTAAATTTGCCATTCAACTTCACCGCATTCTGCTTCCAAGGAATTTGACCAGTAAATAAGGCAGCATCTAGCTGGAATTTGGAAGGTCTGTGCAATTGCATGCATTGTGCTCTGCAGAACACTCACTGTAAGTAATGCTTTCAAAAGCAGGTATTATCTGTTTGCTCTCCTGGAGGGAAGCCATGAGGGTTTAATACCTCAACAAATCAGAACCCAGTGGTGCTAATGACTGGCTAATCAAGCAATGGCTATTCATGAAACATTTTAAAATTACTTCCTAATTGACAGATTGCTGGGAAGAAGATAAACTTCCTAGACTTCAAACACAGAATAATTTAATTTTTTCTCCAATTCCAACTCTCCCCTCTGATGTGACCATAGACCAAGCCTGGAATCCTAATAACAACTGTGCACAACGTGTTTGGCCAGGGAAAACATACACCCAGAATGGGAATCAGACTCGGATACAATTTCTCAGGGTAGAAGACTCTCCTTTCTGTTTTGCGGATGTGCTGCGCCTTTCCTTGAAGCACCTCATCTCCAGACACTTCAAATAAGTACCATTAATCATTTGTAAGAAGGTACCAGTTTTAGATCAAGATAAAGAAGAGCATAAATGAGAGAATCCATAGAACAGCAGGAATGTGCTAGCACAGCATTCATGTGGCATCTTTTGCAAGATCTGTTCTTTCTGTTTAGATGATGCAGTATCTTTTTAAGTACAACAAGCATCAAAGAAAGCAGGGCAACTCTCTCAAGTTCTGAAGGCTTAACCCAGAGCCTGATACATAAGGCCTTTGATTTTTGAACTTGCAGCACCACGTCCAATTTATTTTCTGAGTAAATTCTCGACTGTTAATCACAATTTGAGAAAACCCTAAAATAAATCTTCATTGCTAACACCAGAAAGCCATGCTTTCCTACCTAGAGTCATAATAACTTAATACAGGACATAAATCAGGATTCAAATTTAGCAGAACGCATATATAGCAAAGGTGTCACTCATTTATGTAACTCAGACTTGAACTGATGACCACACTAGGGGTCTGGAAGGACTCCTCCCTTGGATAGCTCAGACTGCAGCATGATGCTGCACAGGACTATTTGGACATTGCAACTAGATCATTTTCTCTTTGCAATAAAGTCCAAAGCTTTGGATCTTTTGAATAGAAAAATGTCTTATAAGGTGTTTAAAAACAGAGACTGAGGGGCACATTTGGGTCCTACAGGGGCCAAATATTGAGATCACCTGTGGGGACCCCTCTCAGATAGGCTTGATTCAGGTTTATTCCAGATACTAGGAGAAAGATGCACATTTCCTTCTGCATTTTACAATGCTCAAAATGATCAAGCAGAGGGTTAATTACATTCTCTAATAGCAAGTTTGGGTATTACTAAATCATATTAACAAATTATTAAAAGTCATTTCACAGCCAGACAATCAATAAATATCTATTTAGCCAGTTGTTAAATCTGAGCGTAGAGCTTTCCAGTCACCAGCAGGATATTTATTTATATTTAATTACTGAAACAAGACACACATAGTTCAACTACACAGTGCTTCAGATAACTACTTAAGCTATCTGAAGCCCAAGTCTCTCAATAAAACTTGCTGTCCAAAGTAAAGCTTGCCCTCAAATGCTGGATGACACTAAATGGATAAGGAAAATGAAGATTAGCCCAGGATACAAATTATTCCCTAAAATCTGAAAGTCCTAGACAAGACTGCAGAGAGAGCCCTTCTATATCCAGTGGATACACTCAGACCTCCAGCTCTGGCATGGAAAATGAGCAGAGATACAGATGACAGAGTTATTTCTGCCCCCCGTTTTCCAGATCCCTGCCATTTATACAGTTGTTGTATAAAGAGAAACACCAGCTGTAGTCAGGCCACCTTAATGATGTGCTATGACTACTTGTTTCCACAGCGAGGAAGCAGAGGGGAGGCAGCTGGGAGGCAGCTTCAGTGATTTTTTTAAGATTTGGGAGTTCCCAGTCAGGGTGTGCACACAGACCAATAGGCAAGGAGACACCAGCCATTTTACTACAGGTCTTATTTCACAAATTTGGCTAGTTGCTCCATCCAATTCATTTCTGTATTTTGTGATCATGACACATCAGATGCACTTGGATTACAGTTTGTCTTCAGAGGTTTCTCCAGGCACTAGGGAGTTCCGAGTTCATTTTGGTTCAGCAGCAGCTGCCTGCTCTTCACCTCTAGGTACCTCCCTAAGACTTGATTGTAAAAGGCTGAGTGTACCGTGCACTGCGATCTCCTTGGTGTCTTGGATGAGGGTGTTGCCCGCAGCAACTTGCACAGTGACAGTGTTCATCCCCTCCACAGTGAAGACGTATGAGATGCTGCTCTCCAAGGTGATGAGGGGCTGCAGGAGTAAATAGAAATGGCAATTTCAAAATCAAGATGAGATTAACTCCTGATCAAAACATGCACTTGACTAACCCACCAGGCCATGAAACCCTTCCTCCCTGATCCAGGCACGATGCTCCAACCTTGCATGTCCCGCTAAGACCTAAGTGTGCCCCCAAACATGACCAAGTGAGAACTCTCCCATAGGTAAAAGTTTCTCTCACTTCAGTCAATGTTTCCTGAAATATTTTTCCACTGAATTGCAACCCATTCTGCTAGGAATAGCTCAGTAAAGCAGAGTCAGCAAGAGCAGAATTAGTGCTGCAGAATGCAGTGTTGTATACACACACGCACTCAGCACAGTTACTATATCAGCTGTATAAAACACACAGTCCAGCTAAAACCAGCACTGAACATAAACCAAATATGCAGATGCATCTTCAAACAATCCTTATCAGTCAGATTCAGAGCCAGCCCTGGCTTGTTACAAGCACAGATCCATCTATCTATCTCAAAGCAGCTCTGCTCATGTCAGAGTGAGGGCATCCTGCTTTGAGCCTATAAACTAACTCCAACCATAAGCTAGCAAACCATCCAAACAAGGCTGACAGCATCACAAAATACCTGCTGACAATGCTGTCTGAAAGTGGCTGAATGGTTTCCAGAGTAAAGCTGACCTGAATTTAGCCAGCTCGGAGCCCTGCCAGAGAAGGCTGCTTTATCTGTACTTTCTCAAACAAAAATGTCTTTGATAGCACTACAGCTCTCCTCTTTGCACGCAAAACTCTCACACAGATACACATCTAGATGAGAGTAGTGCACCCTCTTTGGGAAAAGAGATTTGTATACTGACAATCAAAAGTGTAGTCCTCACAATGCCATCGATCTGACAGCTGGTCTATAGGCAAATCTCTTTGTTTCTACTAAGCCATTAAAATAGATATAGTGGTAACAGCCTCCACTGCAAAAGCACAGAGAAGTCCAGGAGCACAGATAAAGTCATTGTACCATTGCTGTTGTCCCTTCACTACACTGTTGGGTTTTTTTTTCAGAAGAAAACACCTAAACATTCATATTGCAGCTCTCATGCTTCATCCCGTCATACTAACAACCTGCCTGTATTTCACACCAGTGACAATTTCCACCGGCATAAGCCAGATTGGCAAACACATTTCCCTCCCTGCAGAACCCACCTTCCTTGGACCCCCTCATCCATGAGCTGAAAAAGCAGTTGAAAAAAAAATCTGTTTGATCACATGGGACTCACAGACCAAGTCAGCAAGGGTGCCAGTTTCTGCTAGCCCGGGAAGCCTAGTTAACATATACTTAGATTTACACACATTTTGGACAAGCAGAATGGGTCTCCATCAAACCACAATATTAGCTATCTTCCTAGAGGTTACAGGTTGTGATTTTGTGCAAAGGCAGATAAGAGGAACCGATCTGGCATTTAAAATTACTTTTATTTTTTGGTTTTGTATGTGTGTATGCTGGACATTCCATTATCACGGATGATTTCACCTCCATCATGGAATTTTAACATTCAGCCAACTCCTTAATTTTAATTCAAGCACCAAGACCTGGAAACTAACTCTAAATTAAATCAATTAGTTTAAGGTTCATTTGCTCAAACCTATTAGACAGCTGGACACATTTATTAAACTGGACCTGTGTTAATCCAAGCAAATTGGCCTTTGGGTATACTGCAAAAAATAGCACAGTAGAAATTCAGTACAATGGTTCCAGCAGGGTGGGTAGGGCAGCAGAAATGCCTCAGCCAGGTCATTTGAGTCCACGACAACATCCGCCTGGGCAACAGCACAGAGAGTGGGATGAGACTGCACAGTGACACGACACACATTTGGTTCTGCCTGGGATGCCCACGGACTGAACAGGAAAACCAGCTGCAATCCCTCGTTGTGGAAATAGAATTTATCACTCAACAATATCACCCGCAATGCACAATATTACACACCTTAACCTTCAATTCACACACAGTGTCTCCGTCTTTCACTTAGAGACCACAGTTTGCCCATGAGTGAGCACAGAGAAGGATCTGATATGTACATTAAACATCCCAGAAGGAATTTTGATGTAATGCAGACCTGCTGAAAAAAAAAAGGTGGCCGTTGCTGTTGTTTCTAAATCCTTTGCCATATTTCTGCTAGAGATGGAGCTGAAGTATATTCATGAGGTAGCTGGAGATAATGCTTTGCAAAGAATGAAAGGTGCTCTGGACCCCTGAGTTGGCGACGGGTAAGTGGCACTATCTTTACTAATCCTCACCTCAACAAATTTCAGTAACATGTACAGTCATCCCAAGGGATCATAAGGATTGGGTACCCCATGTGCATCTATGTTCAAAGCATCCATCCCAAACACAGCCGTAGCTGCTTGTACTCTGTTGACTATGACTCTGGAAGTTCAGCTAGAAGATAAAACTTATTTAGACAACCTGGATGCAAACACAATGAGTGCTGCATGGAAAACTTCAGCAAACAGCACTGCTTTGCTCTGCCTTTTCTAGATTATTTTTATATTTCAAAAAATCTTTTTAAAGCCCTATTCACAACCAGCTTCTATATTAAGGACAAAAACAATGTCAGGAAAACTCTGATTCCTGGGTAATCTGGAGGATTTAAGCAGATGATCAAGTTACCAGTACCTAAATTGTTTCAGATGTATTTTAATGGCTGTCCAGTTGCAAGCCCTGAGCCAAAAATATCCAAACTGTAATGTGATTTTGCATCCCTCTCTTTCAGAGCAGTATAAACTAGGTGGAATTACCCAGTACTTGTCATGGACTAGACGTGTGTTTGTGGGAGGCTACCATAGCTCAGCTAGGGCACAGCAGCTTGCCAAGTTATAGTAAGTGTTTTTTCTTCCAGAGCTCTTCCAGTGCCTCAATTATGCTTCCACAAAAATAAGCGAGTTCTTAACAAGCTTCTTAAATTGAGGTAAAATCACAGTAGATGCAGCATTTGTTAATTTTTTCCTTTTGCTACTGTTGGTAAGCAAACAGCTTTGTCAAAGAGAAAATAAAATATTTGTGTGCCTGCTATTTTTTATCTCAAGTTCTGTATTTCATGTAAAATTCACATTTTTTTCTACTTTGATCTCAATTTAGCATGCACTTTCACTTGCACGCTAATAATAATGTAGGCAATTATGTGACTTAAACTGCTTTTGTAAATAACAGCAGATACTACATTGCAAAATTATCAGCTGTACATTTCACAACTGTAATAATGGAGAATAGTATCTGTGTGTCAGCTGTCTCACTGACAGTTTTAATACAATAAAAACTGTAGCTAAGAAGCAATCCTGCTTTCTCCATTTGAAAGCATGACCACAACTTGAAGTTTCACTTGTTTTAATTATGGATAAAAAAGCTCTTTATCCTAAATTTTTGCCAGTCCTCTGAAAATTCACTACAAAGAAGTCTCATTTCCCCCTCTAATATATCCAAGAGTGGCAACAACAGTCACAGACGGACACAAACAATTCAGTGAGAGACTAGCTTGCAACTCTAGATACAACTGGTTATTTGAACACCAACAGCTTTAAAGTATTGTGTTGGAATCCAGCATTATATACTGCATATTGGTACATAATGGAAATCCCCACAGATATTGAACACCAGCAGTTTTTAAACACTATGTTGAAAGCCAGTATTATACCATATATAGTGGTATATAATTCAGTTAAGCTGCAAGTGAACACTGGTAATAATAGTGGTCTCCAAAGCTCAGTAGGGCTGATAACAACCAGATGTAAAAAAAAGTAATGACTACGAAGAACAACACAAAACAGGAGGAAATAAACTCACAAAGGTTGAAGTTCAGATAATAACAACTCTTTTTAGATAAGGAAAAAAATAAACCACAAAACAAGCAAAGGAGAGAAGGTTTTATTAGGGCTGACTGAGTCCCTTGTCTGGTGCAATGTGATTAGGAAGTAAAAATGAACCAAGGGGCAGCTGTACCTTGGTGCTGTTCCCAAACCACCAGAAGAAGGTAAGAGTGCCTGCCTGGCTGGGCCAAACTACTGCAGTAATGTTGACGTCCTTATTTCTGATGGCGACAAAGGGGACACTCAGATGGACGTGCTCCACTGGACCTGGGGGACGAAAGAATTCATTATTAAAGGCTTTGAGTTGAACCCTCCCTGCACAGTCGTGAACAGTGAGGATCTTTTCTTTAAATAAATCAGATGCCTTATGTCAGCATTGAGACTCTGTTATAACAATACAAAAGAATTCCAGCAAAATAAAACCATATCAGATTGATAAATATAAAATCAAGCATCTTTTTTTTCTTGTTCTTAATTCTAGGGGAGCAAGAAATGCAGTTTCCACAGTGCTAATCTCAGACAGTGTCAACACTGCGCACTTAGAAGAATTTTTTAAATGCACTTTGAAGGAGGACAATGAACTGGTTTTGCACTGGATAGGGCAAGCTGCTATTGAGAGCTTGAGGGATAGGACACAGGAGAGAAAGAAGGTGCTTTCTTGGAAATATATCCACTGAGCTACTAAGATTTGTAGGAAAATCAATTTCGCCAAGGTGGCTAAAATCTGATTAAACATGAGGCATTTATGACTTGATTAAATACACCCTGACAGTTTTTTAGGTCTGCAAAAGAAAGTTTCATGATTTTAGAAATCTTTGGTATCTTTTTGGCTTTAGCCTGACCTTGAGAAGTCTTTGGGAAGTCAGTTACCACTAGCAAAAAGTCAAGAACTACTTGAAAGATGCGTGTGTCGGCATATCAAAGCATTTAGCTGTCAGAATAACTTGTTTCTGGAAGACTTAAAAAATAATGAAATATCAATGTAAAGTTTCATCTAATAAATGCAAATGTCCATAATGAGTCCAGTGCACTATGTTCAAAATTAAGAAGTCAGTTCCTCTTCAGAAAAAAAAATCACGTGTAAAAAAAAAAAAAAGAGGTATTGTTTGCTAGATTTTTTAAAGCTTTTACCATTACTATTGGTTTCCTTCTCATTTAATTTCTTGTTTTCACTGGTACCGAATTTCAGCTGATAAATGCTGCACATCAGACAGTGTTACTGACTCTTTCTGGACGGCACCTCTTGAAACACAGCAAACTGATAGACTATCACTGTGAGAAGGAAAGGATGAAATAAGAAAGAAGCAAGACTTTTTGTTTTTTATAGGATATTAATTCTGGGAAGCAGGAAACTTGCTGATTTTAACTGAGACAATCTTCTTGTGTTACTTCTCAGCTCTTTAGGCATGAAACAGGGACAGTAATCACTTCACCAGCTCCTTAGATTACAAGGATTTTGGAGAGCAAGAGCTTTTCTTTCACCACTGGAATATATAGCTCTCAGCACAATGGGACACTATTCTTGCTTTCTTGCTTTTGGCTCCTCAAAACTTATTCTTGTTTTTATCCCCTTTCCCAACGAGTCTCTACCAGCAAGTCACTCCTGAACTCTGCCCATAGCAAGTACTTTGGGTTCCCAAGAACAGCAGGTTCCCCCAGTATTTCGTGACAGTGCATGTAAGAGGAAAACCAAAAATATCTTCGTTTGCTTTAAATGAAGAGATGACCAGCTTGACAGCATATTCCAGAAAGGTGAAAAGTTGACTGAACACTGATAAAGCTGCAGGGTAGAAAACTACTGTTGCTTGAGGCCAAATAGCTTCTTTCTCCTCTTCTTTCAGTACCTGATTCCAGCACTAAGCAGACCATATAATAAAGGTGATTTATATAGCAGGCTTTTTTTTTTTTTCCTGTACGTTTTAGCTTCAAGGTCAAACCTCCTATATTGACAAGTACATTCAAATATATTAAAAGTCTAATACTGAGGTATCATCTTATTTCAGTGTTAGCGCGAATGTAAATGCTTGTAAAATATTTCCCCAGAGATAAGGATAATAAGTTGGCCACCTAAGAACACTATAAAAGCCAAAAGAGAGATCTGAGAGGCTGAGGAAAAAAAAAAAGGGTAGAGTAGGACAACCAGGACAAGCAACGGCCCCTTGTTGCATTCTGCTCTAAAATCCTCACCATGAAAAAGCAATTCCTATGAGAAAAATCAGATAATCCATATAAAGCTGGTTGTTATTACCAGGTAACCATCACTTTTGTCAGCTAATGGCCCAAGGTGAAGGAAAAAACAGTTAATGCTCTAATAACAGGTTGTTAAATTCAGCCATGATTGACTTTGAGGAAATTATGAGCATAATAAAAGCTTCAAGGAACATTTATTCCTTCACACAGGGAGCCTGAAATTAAAAAGAAGAAAAAAAGAGTTCTTGAGGTTTGGAAATTTCTGACTTGCTTCCTTCCAGCAGAAAACCTCAAGTAAAGACAGACAGGCTAGAAGACATTCTGACAGGCTAAAGGGCAAGACAGACACGGCTATGAACACAATTAGGGCAAAAACAATGAGGCACATCATGGGAGCTCTCTGCCCAGGAGATCTCATTCTCAGAGAGCCAGACAAGGAAATGGGATCTTCCTAGTCTCATTCTGCATTCCACCCCCTTTTCTCTCTCCTGTGACTTTGACAAAGCCAGCTGGGGATTCCATATTTGACTCTGCTCATGTGGCAAGTAGAAAGAAATTGCATTGATCTACCAAACAGGAGAGAAAGTCAGGGATGCATGTCAAACACACGAACTATGAAGAGTAGCACATTAGCCCTCAGCATGTTCATATCACAGGAAATAAGCTTAGCATAATGCTTTTCTTTTATTTAATAAGCACCATAAACTCCCAGATCCTGAGTAACTGACTCAAAATTTAGTAGGTTAATCTAAACCTCTTGGTATAAGAAGCAAATTAAAAACATACATCTGGGCTTTGTTTCATATACTGTTTAATCTCAGACCCTTTCAGAAAGCCTGAGAAACATTTTCAAACTTTTCTGTGTACCTGTGAGGACTGCAAATATACTCGTGTTAAAAGAAACTTCCCTTCCTCTGCATTCAATGAGAAGTCCAAGCACTCGGAAGAGTGACTTAGAATCATAGAATCATAGAATAACCAGGTTGGAAGAGACCCACCGGATCACCGAGTCCAACCACTCCCATCAAACACTAAACCATGTCCTTCAGCACCTCGTCCACGCATCTTTTAAACCCCTCCAGGGAAGGTGACTCAACCCCCTTCCTGGGCAGCCTGTTCCAGTGCCCAATGACCCTTTCTGTGATAAATGTTTTCCTAACTTGCATGTGTAGGTGGGTTTGCACGTGTTCTTAGGCCCTACTGACCTTGCAGGCATTTTTAGTGAGGTCAGGTTTTCACCCTAGGAAGTTAACAGCTGGAAGTACTTACAGACCACATGCAGGAAAAGGACAGCAGTGTCAGAGCCCAGGCTGTTCTCTGCGTACGCCGTCACCTGAAAGATCCCAGCACTCCTATAGACGTGCCGGATGCCATCCTCAACAGGGCTGAAATTAGCGTAGGATACTGCAATTCCGTCTCCAAAATCAAGCTGAATGTTTGTCCTTTGGAGATCACCCTGCAACAGAGAAGGCTGGATTACGAAACCGGGCTGATAAAAATAATATCTATTGCCCTCCATCCCACTTCTCAGTTCCAGTCCATTTTGCATGGTCACAAACTTGTAACTTTTCCAAAATAGCCTAGTTTTGTTCTCTCAGCCCCCAAAGTGTCCAGGCTCAAATCAACACCAGGTAATTATACACAAGAAATGCTTGGTATATTTACACCTGTAAAGAGAATTTATTTCCCCATCTTGGGTTTAGAGATTTTGGGAGGGCAGAGTTCAAAATATGCATATTAGAATAATTGAATGCAATGCATGTTTGAAGATTACATGTTACTGAAATGGCCAGGGCTTTGCACAGCCTTGTGTTGAAAAAGTGGTGCCCAACAACTACCTCTGTCAGAGGCAGTGAGATGGGACAGTAGGGTAGATGCTAACTGGGGAGCAATTCCCGTGTGCCTGTGGAAGCACCAGTAACACCCTGGAGATGGAGCAGTGGTTAAAGTCACTCTTCAATATGTGAAAGAGAGAGAAAGATAAAGACAGACCAACACATCCCATATTAATATAACTGTGACAGGTGATATGAATCACCTGGAAATATCCATCCCTGTATTCTGATAACAGAGAGTCTAGACAGCTAGTTTCAGCTAGACATGTAACTTCAGGATAGCTGAATTTATATAGGTTGAGTCCCACACTAAGGACTGACAGTTTTTGTCTAATGTCAGTCAACACAGAGATAGGGCCTGGATACACAGGAGAATGAAGTAGGTGATGAGAAAATCCCTTCTAGGATTACTGTCAACGACAGCTATTAAATGAAGGATGGAACAACAGTGCAACATTGCAGGTGTTGGGTTGAGGCAGCAGCTGCACTGTTTTAATTTAAATCATACTTTAAACCACTGTAGCTGAACTGTAAAAGAGTCTGTTATTTCAGTTTCTTGGAGCCTTACTTTATACTTTTCCCCAGCTGACTAAAAGTAACACAAAACAAGGTTAATTCAAATGGAGCTAAAGCCCACAAGAGTGATTTCACTAAACTGAAATAAAACAACACCTCAGACTAAATCTCTGTAGCTTTCTGCAGTTATCTAAAATGTGGTGGCCTGAGTCCTTTCCTGTCATGAAAGGTCTTCACTGTATTCACTATGGGTGAAAGAGATACCACTACATTTTGGAGAAGCTCCTAGCCCAAAGCTGAAACCAATCCGTAAGCAATTTTCCATATGGTCCAAACACATTCATACACAGCCCAGGTCCATTTTGGATCATGACTTCTTATCCCCAGGATATTTAGGATAAAAGCAGAACATTGACTGGATCATGGAAAAAGAAATTCTTAAATTATGATTAAATAGCTCCCAGACCATTCTAACCCAAAGGATCAGCCACTGATACCAAAGGTGCACAATAAAGGGGAGCTGTGTCTATTGACTTGATCAGGTCACCATTTTCACTTCTGTCCTACTAGGGTATTGAAAATACAGTATAAACACCAAAGAAAACATAGAGGCCTAGAACGGTAGTGACAATAAAACCTATCTATAACATTGAGTAGCCAATAACATCTTTTGAAAGAGGGTTTTTTAAGTCAATCTAAAAAAATTCTCTAGCAGGGACAAAATTACACTCTTAGGATATTCAGTTATTTGATAGAAAAGCTCCCACAGCTTGTTAAACCTTTCAAAACCACTTCTCAGGGGAATATAGTAAGACCACAAGTTCATCTCATATGGAAGACACTGAAGAGAGGATAAAAATTTGATCTGGGCTGGCTTCATCACCGGTGACCTCAGGCTGCAATCTCTTGTATCCATCACGGCAGCTCCTTTCTCATGCCTTACAATTCTCTTTCCTATTTCCTCCTTGCTTCTCCAATATGATTCAATCTGGAATGAGAGAGTTTGAAGTGGAGAAGCCGGAACAGATTTTTTGTGACTGAACAGCAGCAGATGATATTTCCACCCATTTATAACAGTGGGGTTTTCAATGCAAAGCCTGCCCATCATACTAATTGTGTTTTCTTTCTCCTTTCCACATCTCTGTATCCAGTATATAAAATACCAAACCAAGTGTGTTAGCACCCCCCACAACGTCAGATAGTCTGGAATTTATGAATATAAACTAAAATAGAAATGAAATGGAGGCATTTTAAATGGGAAAAATTGTTCTCTCCTTATATTCAAAAGGCATATTTTATTGCTTTAAACCCTGTAAATTATTATACCAAAAGGGAGTGAGCTAAGGGCTGGGTGAGCTCACTTGCAAATACAACCATATTACAAAACTTGCCATCAACTTGTAACTACTGAAAGAGGGAAGCTGAGAAATGGCATAAACAGAAGACAAGGGAACAAAACACTTCAGTAACTGGAGCTGCCACATAAACGACCATTTAGACCTAAGGGGAGTTTATGTACCCTGCAGAGGAGAGCTGAGGATGCACAGAAAATATCAGGTGCAAAACCAGATTCATTGATCTGGTCTAGCACACAACTCCATACAGCAGCAATTTGGCATTCTACCATTTCTTTGCATTTAAACTCAAACTTGGATTAAAAAAATAAAAAAGGTAAAAAAAAGGTTTTTATCTCTCATCTTCTCTTGCATGTATAAACAGTCCAAAGGACAGTCCACCCCCATCTTCCTAAAAACACAGCAAAGTCATCAGCCATTCTGCATTCCTTTCTTCGTTGTCATTGCTACACATGTATTACGAATTACCACTGTGGGCATACTACTAAAGCTAAATCCTAAGAAATCTAATTTTCAATTAACTCTGATAAAGCTTTCATTCACCACTGGACAGCACAAAGGTCAGTCGCATCAATATATTGAGGGTGTGTACTAAAAAGTAGAAAGGAACCTATGGCTAATCACAAGGTTGCTGATCAGGGTTAGTTTGAAACAGTAGGATGGCTGAATGGAGACCACACAGATGTGTCTCTGTATGTGTGTGTCTTGTTAGACTGCTGTTTGTTTGTCTCAGAAAGTGGTTTTAGACATAGGTGCAAAACAACCTACCAGGGAACAGACTGACCTGCAAAGGTGGAGGAAGACAGGAATGAATCTGTACGACAGGAAGGAACATAAGAAGACTTCTACAGAAATTATTTCTTCCAACTAACCAGGAAGACTTTGATGACAACTCATTTGCCTCAGGTTCACAATGAAAGACTGGAATGCTTTTGCCCAAAATATCAGCTGTTTTTTCTCCTAAAATGTCTATTGTTTTAAGACACAAACTCAACACACAACTTTCCGTGGAATAAGCCGTTTACCCACAAAGATATATTCTTGAAAATCCTTTCCCCTTTGAAAAAAATTGTTTCAATGATATGTTTTTCTAATTATTGTTGTTTTTCAACAAAGGACACAGAGTGAATGCCCTCATATATTTATTGAGCTGGCTCTTCAATCTGTAAAGCCTTGCAAAGATTCCACTCTTCAGCTACCTTGACTGCTGCCTTATTCCCCATCTGCTTATCATTCCTTATATGCAGCAGTTCTGCTTGAGTTCCTTAATAAATTACTACTAGATTCCTAATTTTTAGATTATGTCTGTTCTTTTCTGAACTCTCACTCACAGAGTCTATACAAATAGTCTTACCATGTCAAGTCTGCAGAATATAAAAGAATCAGCCAGGTAGACAAGAAATCCCCTTTGTATAAAAGCAGAGCATGCATGAACCTCCGAGAAAGCATGTAAAGAGGCCCTGTCAGATTACTGTGGTCCCAATGAAACATTTAGTTACTGTATAAGAATTTAAATTATTAGAAGCCTGTGCGTTTAAAAAAAAAACCAAGGTATCATGACAAAAAACTTCTTCATGGCAGTATGCTTAGATCACAACAGCTTCTTGTATTCTCAAAGGTCTAAGTTGCCAAGAGAGGCTATTCCTAATAGCTTTTTGTCATAGCAGGATACTTGGAAACGGGCATCTAGTCTGTCCTGGTTTCCTTCTTCTGATGTTCATGATCATGATGTGTCTGGCTCCCAGCTGTTTCCAGGTACTGTCTCAAAATGAAGTACACAGAACAAAACACGTGACAATGTGCACTTGTGGTTCTCCAACACCACCTCACTCCCTGGCTGCCCCTCCTGAGACGCCCAAAGATGTCAGAAGTGAGGTTGTGAGCTGACCATTCTGTTTAACCAGAAAACAGATGTAACACAAGCCATTGTGGGAAAATCACTGTTGGACCTTCAACGATCCCTTCCACGTGCAGTCATAAGCCAGCAGGAGAATGCAGCAAGCACAGCAGGGTTTTTTGTGGTGCAGTCACATATATCCTTCAACACCTATCAGAGACCTGAAGAGGCATAAGATCATTTGAGAAATACTCCCATCAGCCTGGATACACACCAAGTACTTTCTTCAGCTACCCAGCACTCTACTGAGCCACAAATGTTGGTGAAATAGGCTGCACCATACATGTTTCCCAAACAAGAGAGAACACCAGGAGCGCCTCAATTTTCTGATGCACCAACTCGTCCTGGTATCAGCTACACTACTGTTGGCTACAGGGGGAATCACACCAATAAATAAATAAAACAGATATGGGCTGAGGAGCTCATAGGTGGCTTGAGGAGGCTCAATTCCTACTGCAAAACAATAATATCCCTCACTGCTTCTCAAGAGTCTGAAAATAATCCCCACTGTTCTTAACCTTTCCCAGCAAAGCTCCATCTAAATCTCTTCATCCCAGAAACAGAATTATTAAGCATATATACACCATTTCTGCTTCATAAAATCCATTAACTGCAGTTCATTGGAGTCATCAAGAAACTCGTGTTGAAATATGCTTTTTGCCAGATCTCTCTTTCTTCAGTGTTGGCTTCATCATGACTCATAGACAAGCTAACCAGCTAAATACTCCTTTGGCTGACCCAGTGTGATTTGTTTTAATGTCTCATGTACAGACCTTTTTCATTAATTCTCCTAAATCTCAGGAGTGTTCATCATTTCATGATTCCACTCGATTGCTATTTTCCTCTCAGCAGCCTAACAGGTGAAGAAAAAGAATAGCAGTCCTGCCACACAGTGAAAAGTTTATTGAGACCACTACCACACCTCTTCCATAAGGATAATGAAGGTGGCGTTGTGTCCCTGCTCTGTGACCAACTTTCCATCAGAAGTTAGGATGTGCAGTCCCCGAGGTGCTTTTCCAGGGCACTTCTCCACTTTGGCCATGTACTTCTCTCGCAAGCCATCTGTGCAGTTGTTAGACACAATCCTTCGGTACCTGGGGAGCAGTAACAAAAGGAGGTTGGGCTCGGGCAGTGGGCAGAAAAGTTTTTGTGTTTTGTTTCATTTCTCCATATTAATACTTGTATTTTTCCAAAGGCTAACTGCCTGCATGCTTCCCTCACTAAAAGGAAAAATCAAAGAAACCGAACACTTTATTAAGTTGGAGAAAGCCATCAAATCACCATCATGCTTCTCCAGAGATTCTCAGCAGCATCACTGAGAACAGGCACACATTGTGGAGGTGAATTACTACTCTGTGATGGTAAAAGGCGGAGAATCCCTCCAATTCCCTGTGCCTGCAGGATTGCACCCTGCACCCCAGCTTTCTAATTATGCTTTTTATTACATTTTTCTGCCTCTACAGGGTTTACTTTTGGAAATGACTGCAAGGGTTAGCAGGAGTCAACCACAATCTTGACTCATGAGGATTTGTTGAACTAGTGCCCTCTGCTCCGCTAGAAGGCACTTGGAGTCATCTGCCAGAGCTCTGCCCAGTCCAATTTAAAAATTATTCAAGGAATGAGTTTTCTCTTGGCTCTAACTAGCAAGAGGTTAGCTAACTAGCAAGACACTTGGCCATTCCCATTGTTGCTGAGGAAGATTAACCCTTTCTAATTATTTCACAGTAAAAACATGGGATTGGTTATAAGACACAGACCCCCAAATATTTCCTTCTTGCTCCCAGTCAAGAAGGCTACAAGCAGTCATACTGGTCAGGGCTCCTGTAATTACATTCCATCTTTATAGCAACCTTTCAGCTGAAGGCGGGGGTCTCATAAGTTAAGTGATTCCTCACTTTGTTCAGCAACCCACATCAACCACCCAGGAACAACCCCGTCATAACAACTGAGCATGCAGGACCCACGACTCAGAAACAAGCCTGCAAAGTCTTCGGTGCCTCCACTGCCTGAGAAGAAACATTGCAATTTTGCACCAGCCAGGACAACCAGAAAAACTTTAATCATTTGCAGAGCAACGTTACCATAATAAACCAACACTTGCCATCTGTTCTGGGTAAAACCAGGAGAAACTAGCGCACGTATCTTGTCTTAAAACTCAAGGCAGCGTGTACAAAAAGTGAAAATGGTAAAGGAAAAAAGGGGCTTAAAACTGCTCGTTAGAGCCTTGCCAGAAGCTGTTGTACACAGGAGCTTTAACATAGGAAGAGGTTCAATGAAAAATGATATGAAATATCTCAAACTTGTTCTTTTAAATGTTTGGCTGTCTCTCAGATAGACCTCCTTGATTCGTGTTTTAATTTCGCAGCAAAAGGGAGCTCCAAGTCTAGGCTCCAGGGATCATACATCATTTGATAGCAATACAATATCTACGTGTCACTTATGTTAATGTGCTTCTCTCTGTTCTCTGAGGAATGAGGCAATGTTCCATACAGATGCTGCGGCAAACATTACCTCACAAATAAGACTGGAAAAATTCAGATGGGATGCAGAGAAAAAAGGACGATCCAGGTTCTCTCGTCTCCTGCAGGGCCACCAAACCCAGAGAGACTGCAAGATTGACTTACCCAGTGCTGTTCAAGTAGCTCTGACCAATGCTGCAATCCTTGGACAGGGAGGATGGGCTGAACCAGAAGGCTGGGACACACTGGTTGTTGCTGTACCTCTCATACCCGTAGTCACTACGGAGATAAGTCATGAGTGCATCACTGTACTCATTCACTACATTTAGCTTGGTTTTACATGATATTTTTGTTCCCCAAAGCATGTGAGTTGTCTCTCTGCTGGACGGCACAACGTCACGGATTGGGCTTATCCAGAGGCAAAGTGCTTGATTAGTTTGAGAAGCAGGAACAGAGTTCACCTGACAACACCAGAACTACCAGCCTCACAGAGCACTGGAGGACTTGTGTCTCATTTGGTAAAAAAAAAACATGGACAGAGATTCAGAAATAAAATTGTATTACTTATTTCTTTTCCTGTTCTCTAATAATTTATCTTGTTGAATTCTTTTCTTTGCTTTCAGAAAAGACCAGACCAATTTCAGGCTCTAATGCCACCTTTTTTCCCAATGAAGCAGTTAGGAAGATAAGACACTAGGAGCAATTCCTGAACAGCTAGCCAAAGTACGTGTATTTACATGTGTTAATCTCCTCCCTGCACTTTGGCTGAGCTATGACTAGCCTGAAAGCAAACTATAGCTTATGTTTTTTCAACACTGAACTAAAACAACACAGCCAACTTGGTAGTCTGAAGATTACATGATACTGTGTTGCATAGGGAAGGTAAACAGGGTTTGATGTTTCCTTGGACCACCAAAGAGTGGAATTGTAAACAAACCCATACAAGACTTGTTTTTAAGCTACCTTTGCATCCCAATACAAAGGTGAAGCAATAGGATTAATCCAAAGCCTTCCATAAGTTTTAATAGGCTCTGAATCAGGTTTCTATGTAAAGCCTTTATTGGCATGCTGGATTCAAGGGACAAATGAAAAGAGATTCTGGATTTTTGCCTGAAGCAGGCTAACAAATGCCAACAACCTAAACCTCCATAAAGACACAGACACTCCAGAAGCCACTGCCTTGAAAGCTCTCTGTGCCCTTTAGGACACTTGAGTTTTATCCTTCCTGTATTCAGAGTCTGAATTGCCAAAAGAAAGTCACTAGGAAGAACTCTGGTGAGACAAAATTGTGCTATATCCCCAGTGACCCAGGCTGCTACTGTTCCTTTTTTGGAGGGCAAAAATTCTGCAAGCTACTTTAAAAGGTTTGGAGATTCCCTAATGTTCCTTCTTTCAACATTCAATTTAATCATTCTCAGTGGGTCCGACCTGCACAGTCAAAAATGCCTGGCAGTGACTTGGTAATTAAAAATATTCAGGAGGAGCTGTACTTTGCCCCAAAGAAGAAAAGAGCTGCATAAATATTTAATAAAATTAAAGACAACATTGCTGTATGCCCTCAAGGTTCTGTGCTTGTTCATTAACTTCTGGTAAATGTATATTAAAACCTTGCATGCCGCCCACCTTCCTTCGTATAAGCCCCAGGGTTTGCATAAGTTAAGGAAATAATCAAGTCCAGCTGCTACACTGTCTTTCTCAGGAAAGCTGTCTTGACAGGGTAAATAAAGAAGCAGGAGGAGGGAAAAGAAAGATCAGTGAGATTTTTAATAACACTTCTGAGCTCCTTTCGCCATTCTTTCTGTCAGAAAAAGGCCAGGGTTTACTTTTGGAAATGACTGCAAGGGTTAGCAGGAGTCAACCACGATCTTGACTCATGAGGATTTGTCGAACTAGCGCCCTCGATCACGATTTATGCCCCTGAAATTCACATCAGCCCTATATCTAACAGCAGGAAACAGAAAGTACTGCGACGTGAGGCAGATAGGGGCAAGGGCACAGTGACCAAACTGGATGGAGCACAGACATCACAGCCCATGCTGTCAGGCTCCTGCAGTCATTTGTCCTGCCTGCCCAGCTCTCGAAGGCAGGTGATGTTCTGTGACCAGAACCAGCCTCCAAACCTATTTACGGGGGAAGCAGAGGGCTTGTCTGTGGGATCTGCTGGTTATTTTGCTCACACAACCCCACCTGCTGACCCTCCTCCTTTTCCTGACATTCTACCAGACCTGCCGAGTTCACACAGAAGAGACAGGTTAGTCAGTGCTCCAAAGAACAACAGGCAGCTGTGAACTCAGACAGAAAAGGCTGAGTGGACACCTTTCCTTTAAAAAAGCATCAAGTCAAGAGTAGAAGTTGTCCTTCCAACTGTAGATACCTACAGCAGGGGTGTATCTCCATGAGCTCCTTGCCTAGAGCTGCCTTCTAATCAGCAGAGAGAAAAGGCACTTCTCAGCACCTCTCCTTCTCTTATTGACATCCAAAAGAAGGCAGATGAATCATATTTTAGAACAACATGTATCTTGCCACTGACTAAATAACTGAAGTTACATGTCAGAGCAGCTGAGTCCACCTTTCCTCACTGAAGACCACTTTTCAGATAATGAGGGCTTGATGCCCTATTTCCAGCACTGCTAGTATTTTCTTCACAGAGTACCCCACACCTCCCATTCAGCCCTGCAGCCTAGCATCGAAAGTGACCCTTAAACTGAAGCTTAGAATCATAGAATCATAGAATAACCAGGTTGGAAGAGACCCACCGGATCATCGAGTCCAACCATTCCTATCAAACACTAAGCTTGTTCTTTTGATTCCCCATCACCAGCTGTAACAATTTTGCAACTGGAATCCAGTTAACAATTCTGTTGGCAGCACAGAGTCTGAAACAAAAGCCAACTTTCAGTCGCCTGACTGTATTCCCTCTCCAGGACTGACAAGGTTAACAGCAATACTCCCTCATGTTAGTGGGAAAGTTAAGCAGAAATGATACTGAATGTATGCAAGGATCGTGTCAATTGATAGAAAAGGTGTATTCTGATGCAGACCCTTTTCAAGGCAGAACAGCACTTAAGGCCAATTTAGCTACCACAGTTTTCCACTTACAGCTTAGAAAAGACAAGCTTCACTGTGAAAATAGAAAAGAAAACTGGTGAAGCACAAAGCCTCAAAAAAAAAAAAAGAAAAGAGCAAATCCTCTCCAGAGATTGGTGCTTGGTTTAGCTCAGAGGCATATGCCAACACCAAGGACAGATAATGCAGGGCAAGATAGTTTGTTCATCCTGCAAGTTCCCCTGATGAGAACAAAAGGGAAAGATCTCCAGAGTAAAGCTAAGGAGTCTCAGATGTAATTTTGGCATTAGGAACAAATTAAACATCCATCCAGATAAGATGAATATCTCTGTTCTATATCCCTGATCCTCTCTTAGAGCCAAACTACTCCAATATTCAAGGAAACACTTTGGTCTACATTTTTTATTTATTTTTGCTGCATTTCAATGTGTCCACGTTTTAAAAAGAACTGTGAGTCTCAGCTGGCCTTGTCCAAATAACTGTGCAGATCTTATGCCTCACACCTCTTCCTGATGAATTCAAAGGTACATGAAGATTTTGGTAATCACACCAACACCAAGTCAGACATTGATCCTGCTAACCTACTATTAAAATCAAAATGTTTTCTCACCTGATCTGCTTTCAGGATGTTTTGAACTCCATTTAAATGACATTTTGATGATTTAAGCTCAAACATCACAGCTATTGGCAGTCTTAAATCACAGAATCATAGAATAACCAGGTTGGAAGAGACCCACCGGATCATCTTTCAAATATTGCCTATTACAAGTTCTCTTGTAGGAATTCCTCATGCAGAAATCCTGACTTGTGGACTCTCCCCATCTCCTATTCCCGATTGTCATGCAATATCAAGCAGTGGTTAAATTCTTTCCTGTTTTATTTTTAAGCTCCTATCAAAATGACCTTAAAGCAGTTTGGAAATTATGACCCCATTAAGTTAGAAACACTAACATTTATGCAAAACAAGTAGCTACATCTCACAAGGGTGGGCTACACAGTCATGTCACATAAGTCCTTTAGGAAATTTCTTAATAAAACATTGCTAAAAAGCAAGAAATATTTCCATTAATTCATAAGAATAATGATAAAAATGTGCCAGTTTCACTAGCTTCCTCCCTGTGTAGTCAACTACTTTGGAAGTGAGGACAGAGAAATTCCTTCTTCTTCCTGTGAGGGACATTCTTTGGACCAGAGAAGAGTCCTAGCTGTCTCTCTTCTAGCACAATGAACAAAAAAATGTTAATCAGTACTAGCAATTTTCTGCTTTTTAATTCCAGGCTTGGATTTCTCATGGAGATTAAGAAATCTCGCCTGTAGATGAAAGGGACAACAAGTATAGGGGGTCACATCGATGCTATATGGTATGATCACTGCCACAAAGCCATACGAGACCCAGTTTCTCTGCAAGGTTTCCTGTCTGGGCAGTAGCTTGGCCACTGCCAATGCTACAAGAACAGTTCCTGCAGAAGTCCCCAGAGTCACACACTCACCACTCAAAGTCGCCTTGACCACAGACACATGGTTCAGACACCACAGTTCGGGAATAGTCTCGACCTAGGTAACACTGGGCTCCAGGCTTGCGTTTTTTATAGATCTTCCTCTCTCCCATGACGCAAGGCTCCCCCTTCAACAGCCGAGGAACAAGAGGGGAAAGAAAAACAGATTGTTGATGGGGCCGCTGTGCCCAAATGGAGCATTTCGTCAGTAAACTCAGAAGGTAATGAAAGCAAACAATTGCCACTGGGAGAGTTTAGAACCAAGAGTCTAGTTCCACTTTTTTTTGGCTTTACAAACTCTAAAGCCACCTTGGGAGGACCCATGAGTACAGTGAGTTCAGCATTGAGTTGGGATGCTAATGATGTGCCCAAAATGCCTCGGTGCCCAAGCGATCAGATCCACTTTTGCCATATTTCAGAAGGCATCCACCAATTTATCCAGTTCTACGAATTATCCTGAAAAGACTATGTAGATGTACTCCAAGGTTTCTTCCATATGTCAGATGAAATCTACTACATGAGGAAGTGCCCAAGGCTGAAATCCAGGGCAGGAGTGGAACCCAGGACTCCTGGCTCCCCATCTCTGGCTTGATAGACGTGGCTTTGTTATAATTTTGGCAGTGTGTTATACTGGAGTTTTTGAACACAAAGCAATACTAGGAGTAGCTAACCTAAGAGAAACATTTGACATTTAGGTGAGTTGCTGTAGACAGATCTTTCTCTGACAGAGAAATAATTCCTCTGCATAGAAATAAGAGAAAAACCTGATTGAAATTTCTTTTTCCCATTAACAGTGATTCCCAAGAATGTATTACAGATGTATTCTCTATTCTTTAGTATAAATTATTTTCATTTATTTAATTCTGTGGCTTCAGTTATTTGTTACATCCTTACCAAATTAATGTTCATTTCTAATTCATGGATTTCATTCACGAATATCACAGTGCCAGTAGTTCTGGCTCTAGTTATGTTGTCCTGCAGGGACTGAGACATCATACTGGTGTCCAGTTAACCCATTAAGCAATCTTCAGAGGGTATTGAGAAATCTCAGTTCTAGTGGCTTCAGGACCTAAATATATCCACCATGAAACAAAGCCAGATTGTATGAAAAGCAGAGCGCATATCCTTGAATAAAATGAAATAATTTGGTCTTCTCTGGTGTATTTTATTCAAGGGCTCCCTAGAGTTCCAGAGACACCTGCAGGACCTACAGGATGAATAAATTTGCAGGTTTTTTCTTTTTTGACTGGGAAAAATAGAAGCAAAAAAGAAAATTATATTCATGAGTCACTGACAGAGCTATAAAGAGTTCAAAATCTCCTACAATTCAATCACAAGGCAAGGTTTTACATTGCCCTGAGCACTGAGGGTAAAAAAAATCCAGCTGGTGCAATGGAATATTGTCATACAAAGAGAAGTTAACTCCCTAGCTTGCCTGGAGAAGACTGGCCCTGTGTTTATTCATGCATATGATTCAGGGGAAGTAAAGTATGAACAGGTTAGAATTGTGACTCAATGGATGCAAAAAATATCCAAATGCTTTGCTGAAAAGGACACAGAGAATGGGAAGAGGAACCCTCATCATCCCCTCCCTACAGAGCTGGATTACCTGATTGTGCAGGTGCCAGGTTTGGTAGTCATCTTTGTTGCATCTTCGGCTGAAGATAGACTTGTAATCCACCTTCACCAGCTGCCACTCAGAGCGGAGACTGAAGTGCCCAAAAACTCTAAGCACGGGAGAGAAAAAAGAAGAAAGAACGAGAGTCAGGCAGAGATATGGTTCCATTAAGCAAATAATTTCTCATGTATCTCAGCTGCAGAAACCAATACACTGTCTTGGAACTTTATGCCAGAAAATGTTATTCAGTTATGAATAACAACATATTATTTCTAGAACATCCCAGGATAGTTTAGCCTTTTTCTGGCCCATTGTATAGCTTGTGTTGAAATGTTTTCCATGCCTCTAAAACTTACCATAATAGGCCTCAGGTCTGATACAGACAGCAAGGTATCATTCAAGAACAATAAACAACCACCTAGAAAGTCATCTGTCTAATGCCAAGAGTTATTCTGATGAAAATATGCATTTGGCTGTCTCAAAATCAAGCTTTTCTTAGCTGACTCAGTTTCTTTACTGCTGAACGTCTGTGTTCCGTGAGCTTTTTACTTAATGAACTGTTAAAGAAACACCTGAAATATTCTGGATATGGATGTAGGCAAGTAACCTGCAAAGATAGCAGGTCCCTTCCACCTGGAGAATGCTGACTGCAGCTAGTAGGAGTGGAATTATATATTATCATCACTGCAAGGACATTAGTAGCTTTTTCTTAATCCTTTTGAGCAGGTCACCCATCAGCAGCAGTCACTGATCACACTTTGTGGCTCATCTAGCTAAGTAATAATAAGTGATTTTCAGGATGAAAATGACATTTTCCAACAACTCCAGGGCAACACAAGGCTCGTTCTGAGTAAGGCAGCATGCAGGAGTAGTTGAAGCTGAAGGGTCAGCACTCAAAAAACAGTGGAAGTAGCCAGACTTTAAAACAAAGACACAGTTCTGTTACACATGGGATACTGAAAGAGATCATATAAAACTGAATAGCACCAGAGGCTTCTGCGCAAGCTTGCACCAGAATGACAGTAGCAGAGCTGCCTGTTGAACACAGGACTCTCTAAATTCCATTCCAACTATATGGCACTCCTTCACATGCAGAAAAAAAACTGTGCTTGCTTAATTGCCTGGAAAGGAGGAACCAAAGCAACAATAAGAACTGACATTATACATCCTCATAGTACCACCACCACAAATACATATGGAGTCTACATGTTTGAAGCTCACATCTTCATCAAAGAAAGCAAAATCTTAGTGGAAACATGGTTTAAGTAATGTTATAATAAGTAACAAATCACCAGACTTTAAAAGCCATGAACAAAACTTTAGCTTCTCGTTGACAGGGGGGAACAGAATCACAGAATCACAGAAAAACCAGGTTGGAAGAGACCCACCGGATCATTGAGTCCAACCACTCCTATCAAACACTAAACCATGTCCCTTAGCACCTCGTCCACCCGTCCCTTAAACCCCTCCAGGGAAAGTGACTCAACCCCCTCCCTGGGCAGCCTCTGCCAGTGCCCAATGACCCTTTCTGTGAAAAAGTTTTTCCTAATGTCCAGCCTAAACCTCCCCTGGCAGAGCTTGAGGCCATTCCCTCTTGTCCTGTCCCCTGTCACTTGGGAGAAGAACATCTCAGTACTGAACATCTCAGTACACATAAAAAAATCCCCCCAAAATGACAATGATCATTGGTCATTATGACAAATTCTTGGCTACCTTAAATACATAAAAGAACCTAAAAAAACTTCATCTAAAATAAAAGTTCCAGTTTTTAAAAATTCTGTACGTACTGAAACCAAGAACTTTTCTGATATTCATGAAATGTCAATTGTATCACCCTTATTGTGAGATTTAGAGAACAGAGAAAGAATGGGGTTTTTCATTATACCAAATCTTTCACTAACCTACATTTTTATCCAAGCCACTTATGAGATTAAAGATGTCACTGTTTTAATTATTCCAGACTAAAAAAAATAAAGTGGGAGAGAGACAGATGATTTACAAATTTCCCTATGAAAACAAAAGAGAAACAGAAGAGAAAAATTCTATTGAGTTTCTAAGCGCTGACTGCAATCCAGATCCTGCTGTGTCCCCAGTGTGCTGCATTTCTTTACTCTAGTTCATCTTAATTTACAGCGTAGCCACACTAGGTTGACTTAACTCTCTCCTCACTGCCCAAATTACTCATCCTGTAGAGCGTAGCCTGTATCAAAATTCCTCTGCATTGTGCTGGTTTGGATGAAATAGAGACCACCCAGGAATCATCATGTTCACTCATTTAGATCTGTCTCAGCGTGTGGGTATCAGGGAGAGAAAGTAGGAATGGGGAGACCTGAGAACCTGAAGTTGTGGGTTTGTTGTGGACAATTTTCTGTATCCAAGTTCTGCCTCACAGAGACGAGCTCCAAGAAGTTGACAAGAAGCGAGGAGGACATAACACAAGAAGAGCCTGTGACAAATGCGTACACAGGTTGGAAATAAGTAGGAGAGGAATGACTTGTGTGGTAGAATGGATTTGTTAAGTAAATTGTTGTTGGCTCTTCAATAACATTTCTTAGGGTAGTCCAAATTGTGTGGTATTAGCGATAGGAAACATCATCGCATTCGGAGAGAGCAACAAAGGAAACTGCAATTCCTGTTCTCAATAGAGAAGGCACATCCTGGACCAAGATTAACCCATGGAAACTACAGCAATATGAGGTGTTGGGAGGAGAAGGAGGAGGAGGAGGAGGGAGAAGGGAGGAATGGGAAATTGCACAGAGGGGTGATGCAGAAGGCCTCCAAAACTGTACTCAAGTAGGAGTTCTAACTGCATCTCCCCTCCTACCTTCCCTTGGCAGTGGGTAAATCCCACCAGCTCTTATGCCACAACTGCTTTCAGCACATACACTTATAGAGGGCACGTCTGATGCTGCTGCACAGCTGGGCTGCTCTCCCATGAATCTTGTTTGCCCTGGATGTGATGCATGACTGAAATGTCATTCCTGCAAAACAGCAACTCAGCAGGCAGAAATCATTTAGTACAGCAGATTTATACCAGTTCAGGACTGACCTGAGTGTCTATTACACAGAAAACATAGCAAGAGTAGGGGAGAACATAATCAAACACAAATACTTCCCCAACCACAGAAGATAACAGGTCTGGAGAAATTCAACACTTCAGCAGCCAATGCACCTCAAGGAAAACATTGTTCCTCAGACTGATCCCTAGCTAACTGTCCATCAAGACAGCAAAAGGCTTCTTTGTGCTTTACAAAAATTGTCAGAACCACTTCTTTTTAAATGTATTCAAACAAGCTAAAAAACCCTTCTGCCATTGAAATTCTTCTTATGATAATTAATGGAAAAAAACAAAGTTTCCTAAGCGAAAGGCAATATATTAGCATTCCAAAAGCACAGAGCACTAGCTACTCTTTAATTAAATGATTTCAAAGAAGATCTTTGTATATAATTGCTATAATTTAGATGGAAACAATACTACACTAAATGTAATTAGAGGAGCAAGAACAGAGAGGGATGTTTTCTTCTGGGTCATCTAATTCCTGAAGTAGTAACTTGCCTCCACCCCTTGCTAATAAAAACCTTCTCAAGCCTGGTCAACCACTGCAGTGCAGCCTTCAGAGATAAGACTTGCTCATATGCAGATCAGCTAACAAGTAACTGCACCCTGTGAGTTCTGCTCACCAATAATAAATGCAACCCAGACACCTACAGGACTTTCTCATTGACCAGCCAACATGATGAAGGTTATAATACATTTTAAGTTGACTTTGTTCTGCATCTGAAACTTTTATGAGAGTAAGCAGAAATAAAGAATGGAAAAGAATGTTATCTGTGGGGTTCCACTGGACTCTCAAACAGCTTTCCTTGGGAAGTGAAGAAATCCCTCAACTTTTGTGGTATTAAAAATGGGCTAAACAAACCATCACAGGGAACAAACCCAGCTCAGCAAAATCAGGTGATGCAGCTGAAGCCTGATTTCATCAGTTTATGAACTACATGGCTAGATATATTCCTACAGTGACTAAAGTGCATGCATATGACCTCTGCCAACAGAGACAGTTGGGTAGAGAGCAAAGAGCTGCAATGTCTTAAAAGTGCTAGTACTCAGCTATCAAACAGAACTTAGCATTAAGTGCTCAAATACGCACATCTGGATTTCTGCATCCAGTATGGCTGGATGAAACAAGTCCCAAGGAAAGAGATGGAAAAAGAGACTGCTGGGAGTTTATTTTTCCCTTCTCAGCTGGTGAATTCTCACATTGCTTTGAAGATATTGTCACTTTATCTTCTCCAATTCACATGTACCTTTGTTTCTCATTTACTTTGTCTGCTCACTAAATTAGGAAGATAGACTTTTTAATAAATATAGCTAAATTATCAAGAAGATACAGGGGGGTATTGGATATAAAGTACTATGAATTTTGCCTCAGTAACTTTGTCTACCATGGTCCAACTGAAAGCTCTTAATTGCTTCTTGCAAGGATAGAAGACAAAAGAAGAGAGCTGGGTTTTCAAAGTCCATCTCTGGGAAGCCAATGCAAAAAGTATGTTTTCATGTTTTCCATTTAAGTAGTCTGATCTAGACGTCCTTGAGAGGCAATAAATACAAGAGCCCAGACAGCATTTAGACACAATCAGTTTTTTGACTAAGCTCAATTTAACAAATGTTCTCCAACCTAAGCCATGGAATGGTAATTTACAGGCTTTAGATGGGATAGATTTTGTTCTGCCCCTCAGAGTAAGCAGTTAAAACTCAACATAAAATATTGGCTAATAGGACAGCATGTTCTCAACTGGGTCTATGCACAACTCACAGTGAAAATATAGCTAGGAAATCAGAAAATGCTTCCCAATCTCTTCTTTGGAGAAACAAGGCAAGGCTTTTATTGTCAGGGCTGGATGCTACTAACTTGCAGGAAAATATTAGGAACCCAGAAAACAATTCTGAAACGTTTACAGATCTATTATGGAGTCCTTTTTGGAAAAGGTCACTGCTAATCCTCCTATAATTATATATTTCATTAATTTTTAAAATATACAGTAACTAAAAAAGTGGGATATACTGACTGGGTAACCTTGTACAGAAACTATTTAAAAAGCTTTTTACATTTATACAACATTCTCTTGTCAGATTGCATTGCTTTTGCCTTAACCCCTGCATTGTTGATGGTTGTGCCTTTCATGGAATTCAGTATTGCTCATTCCTGACAGGTCAACAGAATGAATTAAGGATCATGAGATAACAACTCATCCACCTCTGCTCCATGGATTCAATCCCTGTCCCTGCCTAGGGTATAAGAAATAGATCTTCTCAAGTGATAGCTCCTACGTTGCTCACAGGAGAGGCACCAGCTGTATCCATCTGGATCTATCCCTGATGGCAGGGATTCAGACAAGCTGCCCAAGCATGGAATTGCCTTCTCACTCCTAAGTCAAGACCTTTTCTATAATTTCTGAAGTATACTGCCAGAACATTATACGGAGTAAATATACATTGAAGCTGTCTGTACTTGGCTGGTCTGGTCTGGATATAGACAGAGGACTTCTATCTTCACTAGTCAGCCTAGATCCTTTGCACATAATGGGAGATAATAGTCAAAGTCTCTGGTAAACCTCCTATTCTCAGCTGTGTCCACCAGTGAGATAGATGACTGAAGACACAAAGGAAGGAAGCAACTGATAAAGTCATCTTAACTACACAAAAGGTCAAATGTACCCTCCTTTCTGAAGCATTTTTTCCTTCACTGGACATCAACAAGGTGAGAAAGAATAACAGGTACCTCATTTTGCTTCACACAAAGTACCCTGAGCACCTCTGAAGTCACGCCCTACAGAATAGACTGTTTAAGTTTTAAGCATTTTGGATATCTAAAAATAAAATAAAAGCAGAAAATATAATACATTTAATAGACAGCACCTTTTGAGATTAACTACACAAGCAGATAGATGGATGAATCAACAGAAAACTAGACAGAAAGAGAGCCAAATATATACTTTAACTGATAATACTGAAAGAAAAGCTAATTGCAGTGTCATCAGAAAGAGACTGTTTAATTTAGGAAAGTCTGAATCCAACCTTGCTCCCCCCCTTACTGTGAATAAAAAATGGTCTCAAAGGAATTGTCTCAGCAGGCAGTAAAATCCCCAATAGTAAAATCACCCAAATCAGTAAATGCTTAGCTGACCTGGATCTGGACTTTCATTGTGGGAATATAGAAAAGGATTTCTATCTGATGTCAGTTAAAATCCCTCTTTATTTACATCTGTGCCTCTAACAGGTAGTGCCAGAACTAGTTATTTATACGGTGAACCCAAGATGCGCTAGGAAGCACAATCTGGAAGAACCATCTTCTGGCACGAAAACAAGTGTGCGTTGTTTTTTCTTTTTTCTAGTCTCCTGGAGGGGATGAAGTTTTCTCAGCAAAACCAGGGGGAGCCTCAGGTCTGAGCAATCACAGCTACAGCAGCACTGAGTGGTTAATCCACCACAACTGAGGGTGCTCATTCTCTCTCCGATGTCCAACAAATATAAGCACATATTCGTAATGCTGCAATTTTAACTGCTGACCAGGTATCCAAGATGAACCTCCCTTGCCAGCAAATACCCACAATGAGGTTTCATGAGCTGAACATTATCAACGACACCCTCAATACAGCAGCATAGCACAGACCAGAGGGTTCCTGTCTACAAATAGTTTGGATAGGTACCAGATGAGCTAACTCATAGTCACCAGGGTAGGTCCATGCAGCAACAGCTTGGACCTAGCAGTACAAAAGTCAACGACCAGAGCTATTAAAAATTTGGCTGGTCTGCTCTTGTGAACAATAAAACCACTCGACTTTTGGGCATGCTGCATAGCTGTGGACCTGAGCAGTTGCCAGGTAAAGCTTCCATATGTCTAAGCTCTGCATTTTGACTCCTGTGGCTCTTGGCAAACTTGAAGAATAAAGCTCTTCTGCAAGACCTATTCAGGCAACCAGCCAGCAGCGAGATGGATCTAAGAAACCTACCCAGATCTGAGTTGAGGTTTGATGTTGGCTGTTGTACTTTATACCCCAGGGCTCCACACTGCAGAATGGACCAGTTCAGCATCAGCATGGCATGAACACATGGAGGCAATACAAACTGGTCACTGCTGTCTCCTCAGATCCAGAGTGCTGGGTAACATAGACCAGACATGAGGGAATGACCTAGCACGAAGAGTCAAGATCCAGTCAACTATATTAGCTCTAGCTGAGAATTGACTGTGTCCCTGTACAAGGTTCTCTCACTTCCATAATTGCCTTGATTTCATTTTGATTTTTCTCTCTGCTAGCCAGGGTACACTGATCCTACATTAACCTGGGAAAATGGTGAGTCTATCCTAGAGATCCTGGCTCAGTCCATCGCTTAACAGAAGGACGAGGTATATATATATGGACCTTCATCACTTATTGACATTTATAGCTTTTGAGACAATAAAAGAAAATGCTGACAATTTTACACACAAAAAAAAGAGCCTGTTATGAAATCTGGATCTGAAGGTATGTAAGAAAGTAGCATTAAAGCAAGATTAGCTCCTATGTGCTCAGCTGTCACAGCCAAAACACACAAGCAAGAATGGAACTGTGGCAAGCTGTGCTGGCAGGGTTAAGCTTTGCGAATGGAGAGTAAGACATGAGTTATTTCCTCATGAATTAAATGTAAATTATGACTTCAGAGAAAACCAAATGGGCTGTGTAAACACCCGATTGTTTTTTATTAGGGTTTAGATGGAATTAGCATTAAAGGAGGTCACTAGTTACATGGAAATTAGATGGTAAGGGATTGAGACAAGGAAGTAGAACCTAATTGTGAGAGACACAGATCATCAATTAGGGAGAGTGGAGGAAGGAGAGTGAGAATTATGCTGTCTCATGAGTAGCAAGACAATGCAGGGAGCAAGAGACTAGAAACAAAGGAAACATAAAAGATGAAATATGAAACTGGAAAAGCAGGCAATTGCCAACAAAAGCGCACTGTTTAATTTTTTTCCCAAACAATAAATATGGTCATTAAGAGCTGCTTTGTAGGTTTTAATTTAGTTGCTTTTGGCTGACCTGTTACCTAAGAGCGGTAGCCTGAGGGCAACAGTGTGATGATTCAGAGCTGCTGTATTTCTGTCTATGAATAGGAAGAGAGCAAGAAAAACAGAAGTATTTTTCTAGAAACAAGAGGTACATTTTCTTCCAAATAAAATATACTATCCATTTAGATCAATATTTTCGGCTGGTGTAGATTAGTATAATTCCCACAGACCATTTCAGATGTAAGGCTTCATTCTACTGCTGCTGTTCAGAGGGAGAGAAACAACAGCAGTGAAACTACCAAGAAACTGCCAACAGCAGCCTGCATGGTGACAAATTTGTTCCAGAAAATCTTGGTCTGTGTTCCAATTCCCAAGGGGAAGGGTCAAACAAGAATTCCACAGAATTTCTCAGGCAGATGAAATGTGAAGGAAGCAGTTTATTCCCACTTCCAAGGGAATCTGAATGTCATGACATAGAGATTTTCCACAGAAAAGAAATTCAGAGTATTGGACAGATTCACTGACTAGCAATCCACGTGGAACTAGCCAAGGGAAGCTGCATCATTGCCAGATTCCAGGTCAGGTGGGAGAGTGGAGACGAGGCAGGGGGAGAATTTCTGTGAATATAGGGGAAAAAGCAAAATCTTGAAATAAAAATCCTGCAGAACAATCATGACAGAACCTTTTCCCTCAGCTTTGGAAATGAGACTTGGGATTATTCAGCAGCTCAATGGGCACCTCCTTTAAAGTGCCAGCAGAAGAGAAAAGCCACTGCAAATGAAATGGTACAGCATGATCCTTCAGTTAGCAAGTAATGCCAAGTGCTATTAGTAAGTAATCTGCAGAACATATAATTTAGAAGCAGCCCTGTAGTTTGGGCTTGAGTTCTCCATTAGCTGCACAAATACTGCATAAGGCAAGGGGGGAAATCAGGAGGTTTTTTCTTTTTTAAAAAATATAACAATACGAAGTGCTACCAAAATAAGAACGTACTCAATGACAAACCAAACCTTTTGAGATCTGGCCTCTAAAAAATTTATTGCCAATGTTCCCAAACCGCTTTACATGACAATTGCTTCAAAAGAAATCCCAGCAACATGAAAGGGAGCATGAGACACCTGGGAAGGGGGATGGGAAAGCACATTAATTTTTAATATTGTTTTTCAGAAGCGTTCTCTGTCTTCTTCGAAGTAATCATGAAAGACAACCAGTTTATGACAGCTTTGAAACCTAAAGAAGTTGCCTCCCTTTTCTAGAGAACTTGCCAGCAGGTATCAGCAATCTGAGTGTTTCCTCCAATATGAGGTCTGACAATGGAGACAGGTGCTGCCCCTTTGCCAGAAGCTGGTTAATGCCTCATGTTCAGTCACTTCAATCTTTCACTCTATGAATCAATGGATTTCCAGCAAGGAATGTCCAACACAAATGTGGAAGCTGCTCCTCAGAATATGCAAGCTCCAGTTCGTGGTAGAACAGAGTGATGAGCTTTGCCAGGCACAGGGTATCAGAAAGTAGAAGGCTAAGAAGAGGGGATGGGATCTGTGCCCGGCTGAGCAATGATGTGACAAGCTGTCTATCCAGTTACAGTATGGATGCTCTAGATATCTGTTCTCTAGCATTCACTGCACTCCAACGATGAACAATCTGTTAGTGTGAACTCTGCACCCAACCCAGCGCTGAGCATTGCAGCTCCCAGAAAGGCTGCTGTGCTGTACCAGCCTCTGCCCTGTGCAGGATCAGGCCCAGGCAGAGCTGAAAAGGTGCTGAGGCCCTATGGTATCTCAGAGGGCTGGTGGGATCAGAGCACCAGGATATTGCATGTCTTGTTCTAATGCAAAGCTGAAAGACTCTAAGGAACGTATGTGTGCATAGCACCCCACTCCAGGCTTTGTACATCCTAGCCCACCTGCTAGCAGGAGGACAACATAGTACCTATAATTCATCCATCCTGACCTTAAAGCACAAGACACAAAGCACATTATCCTCTAGATGAGAATATCTGGACTGGACTGTCATCAGGCAAACCCTATACATTTATGTAGGGAAAAGAAATTGTGCATCAGTCTATTGCTCATTCTGTAAGGCCCTGTTAGTGAATGAAAACCTCCAGCCAGCACACCTTTTTCTAGTCCTCCTCCCTGCACACGTTTGCCACTTCATCCACCTCGTCTAAGCATTACAGACGTGACTCAGCATCTTCTTCCCCCTAAGGAATGGGAAAAGCCTGCATAGTGGGGTACTCATCTGCCAAGCTCTGTCCATGACAGTCAGCCTGAGTAACTGGTTGTGGGAAAACACCTTATTCTGCCTCAATCTCACCTGCAGAACACAATTAATGATTTTCTTTACCCAAGTGATAGGTGATAGGATGAGAGGGAATGGCCTCCAGCTGCACCAGGGGAAGTTCAGGCTGGACATTAGGAAAAATTTCTTCACTGAAACAGTTATCAAGCACTGGAACAGGCTGCCCAGGAAGGTGGTTGAGTCACCATCCCTGGAGGTATTTAAAAGATGGGTAGATGAAATGCTTAGAGATATGATTTATTAGTGGACAGATACAGTTGGGCTTGATGATCTCAAAGGTCTTTTCCAACCTAGTGATTCTATGATTCTTTAGCATAATATTTGATCTTATGTCCATAAATAGCACCTGGCTCCACTAAGAGTAAGTTTTGTCCCAGAAAGACAATGCATGCTACACAGCCCAGTGCTTTCTCCATGTGCCATGGCTTCTACCAGGAATCTTCTGAGTACGTGGCACAACTGCTGGGAAATAATCTCAGGTCACAGACATCTTCTTCCTAAGTCCCAGTAAATCACACTATGCTCTTTGAGAAAGGTTACTCTAAGCAGATGCACTCATTACCTGATTTGTCTGTTCAGGTGCCACAGAAATACCTCAGCTCATACTGCAAGTATCAGCAGCACAATCAATATCGTGCCTCTGAGGACTGTTTAGGTGAATTCATGCAGCAATCCAAAAGCTAACGAATAGACTGCTCCTCTGGCAGGAAGGGAGATGGGAGGATGAAGTGACACTGATTAATCTATGACAGTTAATAATGTTTTTAACTCTTCCAAATGAAAATAATGATATGGGTAATCAACTGTCTTACTCCAGGGTATAAACTGATCATCTACTGGGATAAAATGGGAATTCCTATAACACACATTTTCTTGTCCATTGTAAAATCACTTGATGGCATTAGCAGATTGATTGTTTTTTCACAAAGTCCCAGCTATTCATTACTTCCAGAAGGTTTTTAAATTAGATCAGATGACAGAGGAATGCAGCTCACTATAGCAAATGTCAATATCTTCTCAATCATTTTGGTTTCCTAACTTAATAATTATACTTGTGATTTTTGTTCTCCGATCACGTTCTAAATTTTATTTTTCTTTCTGTGTGCAGCCATTGTGTTCACAGATTTTAATTTCATGGATCCTATTTTGAAGAGTCCTTATATAGGTTTACGCACTGCAGTTTGCACGGCCCCAGGAGTGAGAACAGTGCAATGAACTCACAAGGACACATCAGAGCCCTGCAGTAAAATGCATAACCAATAATAAAGCCCATCACACTGCAAGCAGACATAGCAATAAACATAAAAAAAAAAAGGAAAACTGAAATGCAAGATAAAACCACAATGGGGACAACAATTAAAGCCTACCAGTCCTTTCTATGTATCTAATAGTACCTATGCAACTTGGATAAATCAACTTTTAAAAGGTGCCTTCCAATTTCCGAAAAAAAAGCCAGTTTTGCTAGGCCTGAGAGTAGGTATAGGCTGGCTCGTCAGCACTGGTTCCCAAGAGAATCGAAGGTAAATAACAACAAAGTTCAGAATCCTTCACCACAACCACCTACATGCATGACCCCTTCTGTTGTTTTCTGCATTGGAAGCTGCAAGCTGGGTTTAGCTCTCTATGGAACTCTGGTGAAATCTTTCCTTCACGTTCCTTTTTTAACAAATCCCCTGTTGAGCTCAGCAGAAGCAATTGCAGAAGAAAAAAATGTATTTTTTTTTTTTTCCAGACAGCTTCTTTCTCTTTTTCTCAGGCAGAACAAAGTGAAAACAGACCAGATTTACGGCAGGAGAGTTTGAAGGCTTCTGCTGGGCCACAGGAATTGAAGAACACTGTGTCTGTATTTTTTCTTTATGCGTGTTGGACAAGAGCCTCAACTACTTCTAGGAAAAACAATCTCTTCAGCTCCTGCCATCCACTCACCTCTTCTCTCATTTGCTGAGATTGCTAGCAGGGGTACCAGCTATGGAGCAAAAGCTGCCCCAGCAGCATGAAGGTCATCTCCCCAACCACAGCCCAGCAAAGGCATCATTTGCTATCACCTCTCTGTTTTCACTTTTCTCAGTACAACCACCCAGGTGGCAGATCTGTAGCTCCCTACCCCTAAGCAAAGGGACAGAATCTTTCAAGGACGTTGTGTCAGCTTGTGATTTTCTTTCCTTTTTCAGCTTTTAAATGCGACAGCAAGACTTGAGCAGAAGTCAGTGAATGTTGCCTTGCTTAAAGAGGAGAGATGATAATCACCTTATCAGAAAGTGACAGGAAAATTACTGTTGGGTCCCACATAATTTTGAACTCAGTGGGAGCTTGGACGTGGGAGCTGTTGCCCCTCTTTCAAACTCAATCTGTTGAATCTACGCTGAGTGCTAATCAGAATTTGTCCACGTTGCCTTCATACCTGTACATACTTTGCTGATGTCTTCCACAAGTCAATTGGTTCTTCAGAATAAGAATTAACTCATGGAACTCCTGGCCACACAATAATGTGGCTGCTAAATTTGTAAAGGGATTTAGGGGGAAAAAATGTAAAAAAGAGAAAAAATCATTAATGTCTTGGAAATACAGAAAATATTATATTTGGCCAAGGAAGTCCTTTATTTGCAAATATCTGTAAATAAAAAAAAAGTGTAACTGGGTATCAGATTTTTATATAAATATATATATTTAGCATCCTCTATTTGTCACTGTTTAATCAATGAACTGAGCTAGAGGGACCTCTGTTCTGACTCAGTATGGCCCATGCTCCTAATGCTCTCCTTCTCACTTCAAATCTCTCCTGGCATCCATCTCACCTTTTCCAACATTCCTCAATTACTTATTCATTCTGCCCCACTCTTCTGCCACTCAGTGACAGATTGCTGGTAATTCTACTGGTCTCTCAGAAAAAAAAATGCCCCAATTCATCTCTGGTAAAGCTGCATGGCCCTGTAAACAAGAAGGTGTTAGAAAGGGCCAGGACTCATAATCTATTAATTTACAACCAGGAACATCTTCTAACATACACACAGCCAAGGGTAGCAGTCACAGCAATGTTAGCAGACTAGCCTGTATTAAATCCTCTCAACGAAAACATTAATGCTCAATGATGCATTCACAGATGTATATGGATCATTAAGTATACACTCATAGAAACACATATATATTTATATACACACACGTGGCTGTGTCTACATAAATATGTATTTATCAGCATAGACAAACTTAATGATCCCATCTATAAATGAGTGTCTGCACACACACATGTATGAGTCTACTAAAATTATAGCAAAGCTTTGCAGGGCTGTGAAGCAAAAAGGTTATTTCTCTTTATGTAGGTTTGGAGAGGTGCTTAGCACAGGAGATGAAGTGACAGGGGTAATAATTATGAATCAGAGCTGGAACAATGTAAAGGCCTTCTCTGGACCCACAAAAACATCGTCTCTGATTTGAATGGTACAGACTAGCAACTCTCTAGAGCAAACGCTGCTTCTGTTTGGAAACACCATAATAAACTAGAAGGGGAATACAGTCTGATTCCTTTCCCCCAGTGGACAAACTCAGGCAGGAAACACGCTGTGCCTATGGCTTGTCAACACAGAAATGTTAGATTTGACCCATTAGAACGTGAAATCTCTACAAGATACGCTAATCACCAGTGAGGGCTACAGTACAGAAGTTAAAAAATTGTAGATGTAAAAAAGACTAGTGCTTTCTTGGCGCTCATTAAGCCACCGAAGAACATGCCTAATCCATCATCCTTATGCATTTGAATTATTTTCCTAAATGACGCTTTTTTTTCTATAACTGCTTTCCTCACACCTACACCAAACACTGCAAGGTGCTGTGGTTCTAAGGAACTGAACGTCTTTTCTGATGAGTGTCAAAACACCATCTAAAAGGACTGCAGAAGGAGATGATCAGCCAGAAATGGAGAAAGGGAGAGTGAATCCACCTTGGTCAGGCAGTAGCTCCAAGTCTGACCAGCTCTCACAGTCTTGTGGTACTTCCCTGTGTGTCACGTGTCACAAAACTCCTTAGCAGAGCCTGCTCAGCTATGCTTGTAAGGAAATAATTCATTCTTACAGTCTTATAGCCATACTAAATAATAAAATCGTAGAATAATTTAGGTTGTAACAGACCTCTGCAAGACATCTTGTCCAATTCTCCACTAAAGCAGCTCTCAATTCAAAATACACTAAGATATTTAGAATCATGTAATGCCCCTACATGCAAGTCTAGAGATTTCACCACACTGCCAAGTTCTTCAGAACTGCCTTAGGAAATGTAGACATAGCATAAAGCACAGAAGATCCAAAAAGCCTAGTAGGCTCATAAAATACTGACAGACAGTGCAACTGCTCACATAGCAGCCATGAAGCAGTATGTGCTAAAACTGTTCCTGCTTCCTACAGCCCAGAGAGCCTCTTACAGGATGTGCCACAAAATGAAGTTTGGTAATAATAGTCTTCTACTGATTTTAATAAGATAATATTATAAAAATACTGTCAATAATGCAATATGTTAATAACAGTTGGAGTATAATGACTATTTAGTACAAATTCCCTTCACAATATTATTTTTTAGAAGTAGTTGAACACTAACCAATTTGATGCAAATCAATGGAAGACATTTTCCCTAACGGTCATCAGCTGAGACCACTAGACAAAATATTTTGCATTTTCCAGGATGAAAGACAAATCTCTGAGAGTCACTAATCTATCCCAGTTGGTGGTACAGAAATATGAACTCAGTCTTGATGTCCCTGCCTCAGCCCTGCTTCTACTCTAAGTGCTCCCATTGGTCCCATCGTCAGCTGGGGGATACTAATCCATAACTGCTGCCCTTTTTCTCATCAGCTTCTTGAAATCATTGGTATTTCTACCTGCAAACACAGATTCTAGGTACTTCCAACCACCACGTGTGATCTCAGATCAGAGGCTGGCCAGTAGCAATAGAAAGGCATTGTTCTCTTCTCAGCCAAAGCCTCCACAAGCTCAGCATGGTCCTGCACTGCCTTTACAGATTAGTCCACCAAAATTGTCATTGTGAGAAATATCTAAGTGATCTGCATAGAAATGGTTTGCATATCAGCTTATAAATGGGCTCTTTCCTTCTCAGTTCCTTAAACACTGTGGATAGGAATTTCTCTAAACATTCATGGCAAATATTATGTGACATCTCTTTATACGGCTTTTACAGACTATTAAGAATAGTTTTAAAAATTGGTAATGATGACAGTAATAATAAAAACAATACCAATAACAACAGCGATAATAATAATATGCCTGCAAAGATTTTAAAAGAAAAAGGCAGCTCTCAACAAAGCTGATACAGAATATTCAGCAAGATAACTCACTTCCTACATTCTCTATCAGAAGACTACACAGATATAACTAACAATAACCTTAGATTTAAAATGCATCTTTCATCTCAAAAGAAAACTGCATTGATTTATAAAGTAAATGGGCCAAATCCACAGCTAGTTGAAACTGATTAGCTCCATTGATTTCAATGAAGGTGCTGAAGTGCGGATTTATTTGAGCCCAGATCTGTCTCTCTGCCTGTGTGTGTGTGTGGTTGGAAAGCAACACGCATTGCGCATTGCACAAAGAACTTCACAGAAAAACACCATATTAACCAACACAGAAAGTGACACATTATCGCTGCATTTGGAGAAAAATGCAGAGCATGAACAGAATGCAGGCTCTAATCTTTTGCTGGGGATTGGTATATCCCCACCAGGATGCTCACAGCATTCTTGTGAAAAGCTCACAGGTATAGCATATGCTGTTACGTTTTGCTCTTTTCAAAATTAAAGGCAATATTTGCAGACAGCAAGGTAGCAGATGCACAAATATATTCTTCTACACAGACATATACTCCACTTTTATGAAGAAAAGCCTAAGTGTGGTTACAGAGTAAAGGAAAAACTAGCAACCTAATCAGCACTTCTTCTCTAATAAAATCTCAACAGCTGCCTGCGACAGACATGGAAGTTGCCTCATTCTGCCCCAGCACTGTTTGGGAAAAAAAACTAAGTTTACTGCCCCTATGCTTTACGGCACAAGGATAATTATAATTACTTAGCCCAGCCTTCCTAAGGCACTTTAGCACAGGAGATAAAGATGGGTCAAACAGGATTTGGCTACATCTTCCTGATGCTCCTAAAGACTACAACACCAACACACTTAAGTCATGGCATGGACGACAAAGAAGCCAGCTCAAATGACCCTTTGACAGAAAATAATTGACCCCCCCAGCCCTTTTCTGGCAGCTAAGGTGAGCTCAGCTCCAATACAGACCACTCCTCACCACGTAGTCACTTCTGTTTCTGTGTGGCTGACGTAGGTCTGGTTTTTGAAAGGCATAAGAACACAAGCCAGCTAGAAAAAATTCAAATGACTAGCAGAAATGCCCAAGACACAGAACTATTATCTGATCCAAGCTTCTTCAGAAAGTGACAACAAGCATGCCCAGCAGTTGACTCTCAGTCTGTCACTCTCTGTGACACCTGCAATGACATCCACCTACGCATTTCTGCCACATAAGGTGGCACAAAACTGAAGCCTAGAAGAAAACGGCTTGATTCTCTCTTCTCTTGCAAGTAGTGAAGTTCTGCAGGAACTTCTGGTACAGAAAGCAGGAAAAGCAGACTTACTGCAAAGTGAAATTTAGTGTACATCTCCTGCCCCTGAGTTGGAATTCTGCAACAGCATCTGATCAGATTAAACAAAGGCACTCCTTCATGTCACTTCTGATCCTTTTCAGAAAGCTGTTCCAGCCATCTCAGAGAAGACACGGGTAAGAAGGCATCTCTGCAAGCACCAAAGGCAGTGCATCTAGCCCCTGCTTTGTTCAGAATCCCCAAGCTTTGCACAACCAGTTGGATGACTCTTTGAGGATGCATTTGATCTTAAAAAGTTCCCTCACTCCCCTGGTTGTTAAACTCAGATCCTGGTCTGTTCTTAGGCCAATTCCACCAGTGTTACCCAATGCTTCAGCACTCTTGGGAGGAGGAAGGTCTGAGCACCCTCAGCGTCAGCCCAGGCTCTTCCTTCCACGGTACGAGTGGATTACAGGACACGGTAGCCCAGACCAGGAACGCTATTCTGAACTCAGCTCAGCTCAGCATATGCACACTGATAACACCTTTAGCTTGAGCTAAAAGCAGATGTACAGCCCATAATGAAGACAGCAAGCAATGAGGTTTGGGGATACTCATACCCAGCAGCAATCTCAAAACACAGTCAAGCTGCACAACTGGAGCAAGCACTGAATTGACATTAAATGCAACCATACAGATCTCTGGCCTCTGAAGAGCTCTTCAGTCCCTGGGCCATAAGATCCAAGGAATACAATCTCTGCAGTATTTATAAGGGACCTCTGGATGTCACTACTCCAAGCTCTTACTTCAAAACAGACTGTCACCAACTACGGATCAGAGAACATGTGGCTTCATCTAGAAAAGGCTTGAAAACTTGCAGGGATGGTGATACCACCACTTCTCTGTAACATGACCAGGGCTACTCCACTCCCCAGAGAAGCAGATTTACCTACTGTCCTATGTGAAATTCCAAATTACACCTTGCGACCATCTCTCCTTGTTATACCTCCTACCACTACTGTGATCAGTTTATCTCCATTATGTGTTTGCCACATGATGCGCGGCCACTCCACCTGGGTTTGTGACCATCAGCAAAATCCACAAAAGGGCACTATGCCTTCATGCAACACTTCATGTGTAGCTACACAATGCTGCACTGCACGCCACAAGGCTCACCACACACTTGGGGATCTCCATGCACCCCTTCTGCCATCACATTTTAAAAAAGTTAAGAGCTGCTATACTTACGTCATTATCTGGGTCTCTATGCCAGGGTCTACAAGGGATCCATCCACAAAAAGTGGTGTTGATGTGAAACTGTATTTACTCCAGGATCTTCCCTCATCAAAACTCACCCTGGGATAGAAGCAGACAAGATTTATACACATAAGAAGACTTACTCTAGAGCAACTGCAGCAATTAAAGGTTTGCTAAGGTCTGCAAGCTCCAGCAGCTTAGATTGATAGACAAGCACCAAGCTTTGCCATATCCCAGCCCACTAATTCATGCTCTTGGTGTACTTCAAAGGATCAAAGCCTTAGAAAGTATAATCTCTGCAAATAAGGACATGGATATACTTGACCCAGTTGTACATCAGTCCTCAAGGGATCAAGTGGCATTGTCAAGTCCTGTTTCTGGATCTGCAATAGCACCGCATATAAGCCATCCTGGCCTAATAAATGAAAATTGCTGTCAAGACCGTGGGACGTTTTGACTCATTCATGTTATCAATGCCATAATAGCATTAGTTACAGTCTCTCCAGCCCTACTAATATTTCTTTGCATGCCATCTCAGAGGTGGTCAACATTTTACAGAGAGGTGGAGGAAGGAGGCCAAACTGAGCCACAGACAGGGGTTAGTTTGGGTGCTCTTTGACTGTTACAGTTGTAAAGCAGAGTTGTATGCTGGTTAAAATTAAAGCATTGCACTTCCTAGAGGCTGAAAGTGTTCACGCTGTCAGTGACAAGCCAGGGTAATTCAGTGGCTTTTGATCAATTGTCCCTACCCACAACCACTGTGAGCCTTACTTTCTCTTTTTATCAAAGAGCTTGTGCATCCTAACCCAGATGACAGAGTCTTGGTTGAAGCAGAGCTAGTACAACAGGCTTTTATTTTAGCAGGAGAGGGTTAGCAAACCCTGCTCTCAGCTACACCCCAGCAGCCTCTCTCTCTCTCTCTCTCTCTGACAACTACAAAGAAGTAAATGAATGGACAGTCTGATCACACTCCTGGGTCAGGACTCTGGTGGCCTCTGTCTTAGTGTTCCCCTTCCCAGCCTCCCTCGTGGTCTTTCCCCACCCCATCCGTGTCTCAGGAGCCCCACAGAAACCATGTGAGCACCAGCTCTGCCACAGCCCTGCCTGGCCATGCTCCTGTGTGACTTTCAGATTTTCAGCTCCATGCTATACCAGGAAAGGAAGAAGAAAGAAGCTCACAGGTTTATTGGTTGTAAATTATCCGATCCTCTCCCAACAGAGTCATTGGAGAGTTCTCTGTGATTCTGTGAGGTGCTTGGGCTGTGAAAGCTGACACATTACTCTCAATGGATATTAGCAAAGAGACAATCATGGCACAAACTCCTTTAAATAGCAGAAACACTCCTCATTTTAAAGCAAGCATAAAAAAGAAGTTTGTCTTAATGTACAGTTGAGGACAGTTTGAGGGAGATGATTGCATGTGTGTCTGCACGTGCATCTGAGCACCTGGATTTGTGTGAGAGGGTCTTGGTGGGAACTGAATCCTCCTCACTCCAACCAGGTAGCATCCAGAACACTGAGATGCCACCAAAGGACCAGGGGGCCAGTGTAATACGTATTACAAACAATGCGTCACACCAGCCTCTGATCTCCAGTGTGGAAAGCCAAGGCTTGCAATCACCATTCCCTCAGTATCTGCCTCTCACACTACCTAGTAAAACAATTTCACGCAACTCACAATGTACATCTGCTAGAACAGGAAGATGACTATAGGCCAAAGACAGAAAGCTGGCAGTACAACAGCTTACATAAAGCTTATCTGCCCCAAATCTATTTATTTAAATGTATGTATCTTCCCATACACCTGTGCATTTGTATGCTGTTCTGCTTGCATGCTTATCTATCTAAATAGTATTTCAATTTCTGAGGAACAGCATGCTTCATTAACTTAGCTAAAGTTCTCTTGGTTTTTCAATTACCTGCCCCTCTTTTCCCTAGGATGCAACTTATTGTACTATATCTTAGCCTGAGAACTAATAGATATATATGTACTCTTAAAACTATTCCATGCCTGCCCATAAAACAGGTGCCTACTGAGGCAATATGAAACAAATTCCAAAGTCCCTAAGGGTACAATTTTGGAGGAAACCTCATAGAGTTTATTAATAACAGCTTTAAATCACTACTCGTTTAACCGAGTGGGTAGAGCACTTACAGTACTGCACGTGTCATTTCATGAGACTTCATGGAGAGGGAGAACATCTGAAAGGAATCTTTGCAAAGCAGATAAAGATGAACTAGGCTCTCAGCTCCTATGTAAAGTCAATCTGTGACAAAACTTTCCCAACATCTAAGTCCAGGCACTTGTATATAATGTGGCTTTTATGTCTGAAGAGCCTTCACAAGGTGAGACACAAAACACTTGCACCTGGGTTGAAGACTACAATTATAAACGGTTAATACATGACACCTGGCTCCTTCAGTAAGTGACTCACCTTTCATTCTTCCAGAGCTCAATTTGCCAGAGCCCGATGTACCTACTGCTGGTGACACCTACCCCTTGGTTAAACATGCTTCTCTTGCCTTGGCTTATACTTCATAGAATCATAGAATGTCCTGAGTTGGAAAGGACCAGCAAAGTTCATCAAGTCCAGCTCCTGTCCCTGCATAGGACAAACCCAATATACACACCATGTGTCTGAGGGCATTGTCCAAATGCTGGCCCTGACTCAGTACAAATATAGATATCGTGTTATGAATGCAACAAGTTTGTTTATGATAAAACAAACCCTGTTTTCTGAATATGGGAGAGCAAGAGAAAAATCGTAACCCTCATTTAGGATATAATTAGTTGCTGTAATCCCACATGGAGGCACGGACCTCCTAGAAAACAATTCTTCTCCCTGTCTCAAGAAGATCCTAGAAAAATTAAAAAGCCTTGGAATTTTGATAGGAACGGTTGGACTCGATGATCCGGTGGGTCTCTTCCAACCTGGTTATTCTGTGATTCTGTGATTCTGTGATGAGCCAATACATTATACGGCTAACAATCCACTATCACACCTAAACGAAAGCAGTCATTTCCTTAGATTAGGCAGTAAAGAAATCTGCTCAAATGCAACATATTTCAACTTTAATAGAAATCTATGTTGCACTCATCCCAGAGTTATCTATGAGCTTTGGAATATAAAGTCCAGAAGCTATTCATATTGAAAAAGTCTTCGGGTCTCCAGATTCTGAATGACAGTAATTTAACTGAAGGATTTTGTACAATAATGACTGAGGTAAAGGAGACATTAACACCTCATAACTGCTGCCAAACACTATTGCTTTCTTCTTCTGTTTGACTGAAGGACATATTTCCTGCTCTGCATAAAGAGCATGAGATAGATACCTGCTTAGCACCATCAAGCTGAGAGATGATTCAAGTTTGCACATGGGAAGATAAAACTTGTCTCTGAAGATTATTTCTAATTCACTTCTAAATAACATTACCATTTGGGTGGTCAGTCCATTAGCCATGCCCCTGTTCAACTCAAGGCTAAAGACTATAGGTGATGTCAATACATGCATTTTCTGTAAATAAGGTAAATTCTGTACTTCAAAATGCCTCTCCACTGCTTAGCTGGTGCACGAGTGATAGCGACAAAGGCTAAGGAGAGGATAGTTTTGATCATTAACTTTAGCATTAGATAGTTATAACACATTTATAGCAAAATAGTATCTTCAACTGAGAAATAATTTTTGCTCTATTCCATCACCAACTTTTCAGTTACCACCACTGCATATCTGGAAATTGATAGCGGAATCCTATAGGAGACAGTGACATTAACATATCCCTATGGTCCTTCTCAAGACCTACTGCCCTCTCCATTCTCTCCCTTTATCTGTCTTACCAGACAAATTCTACAAAAAAAAAAAGCAGAGTCAAGGAACACACAACCTCAGAAATACCTGAGAGTTCTTACTCAGTATATATTTGCCTGTGGGAACGAAACCCCACACGAAGCCACAAAGTACATGACTAGTGAAAAGAGTAATTCATATATGTGTGTTGTTATGTACAGCCACTCTATAAAATGGTACGATAATCATTATATTAATCAACAAATCAAAGTGATAGTAAAATGCAGATAAGAATTATCTTGTTTTGTAGATGCTAGCAGATGTTGACCAGGAGACCCAAGAGATGTTAGCACCATTTTCAGCTTATACCTATCAGGAAACCTCAAAGTAACAAGTTTCCTTACCACATGTGCCTGATGGGCACTGACGTGTGTTTCATGGCCACTAGTGCCCCTCCCCAGTCCAGAAACCACACGTTGTACTCCTCCTCGAAGATCTGCAAATAAATCAGGTATCGCATGAGTGCTCCACAGGGAATGGAAGGCTCGGAACAACCATAATAGCAAAGGGCTCCATGCTTTCCATTGCTCTGCAAAACATACCTGTCTCCAGGAATTTCCACCATCAGAAGAGATGAACACACCAACATCATTGTAGGAAAGCTCAGAGCCAATATTGCCTGCAAGACAAGCATCAGATAATCTGCCTTCATCAAGCATTAGGGAATGGATGTGTCACACATTAAAGTAACGCAAAGAAAAGCTTTAACATGAACTGCAACCATATATAGTTGTAGTTTCCATGGAAGGAAGGGACAACAAATATTTTTGCGGAGAGGTTTCACTCTTACATATCTACAGCATCAGCAAGAGTATAATAAAAACACAATAATGAAAATGTTAATTGACTTTCTGACATTTAATACTGAAAAATGACAAATTAAAATCCAGATGTGAGTTCACGCATTCCTATCGCCATCATGGAATCCAACTAGCCACATTGTTGTGACAACGTTCTTTCAAAAAATAAAAATTCTGGCTCAAGGAGGCAGGACAATTCAAGAAATTTTTTTTCCATCAGTGCTCAGGATGTAGGAAATGTCACACTGTCCATCTACCTCATCTCCTTCCCTGACACCAGTGAGAGTGACCAACTACTTTAGATTAAGGTATCAGAAAAACCTGATGTGGGCAACCGTGTAGAAGGACAGTCTGTAGGGGCATCCAGGTTCACGAGGATAAATGTACTGTGTCAGTCCAAAGGTCTGCTTGGGCCAGTGAGCAATCATGAGCTGAAGTCTTCAAGAATTAGAAACTAACATAAAAGCAGAAGTGTAAGTTTCATATCATCATATTTTAAATAACAAAACTGGAAATCCAGCTTTCCAAACATGGATTTCCAGCTTGTGGCAAGGCAAGAGAGTACAAAGATAAGACTCTGTTGCTATCACTTCTATCTGTCTGTTTTTCTGTGTAAAACTGTTTCGTTCTTTTCTTTATTCTTCCTATCTAGTTTCTTTCAGCTGGATCCAAATCCCACCAAATGTAATGAACTCACAAACAAGCAAAGAGGATTTGGCATCTGTAAAGTTAGATACTAAAACATTATTTCTCCCTTTGCAAAAACCTTATCTCTGCCCACACATCAAGAATTCAGGTTTCCCATCTCTGCCAGAAATGTAACACTGTAAATCAAAGAATAAGACACACAGTTTGAGCAGATAATGCCGATGACAATAAGTTGCAATGCTTATCCTGGAACACAATCACCAACATGGTGAGACATTCCTGTTGTTGTAAAATCAGTTAGTGGAAACAGATGTGCATATTCCCAAAAGGTTACGCTTTTTATTGTACAAAGCAGTAAGGCAGAAATTGTATTCCGCCTTTTAAAGGTTAATTGTTAGGCTGGGAAAGCATTCATCCCATGCATTGGCAGCTTGAAAGAACCTCATTTACAAACAATTTAGATCAATGCTGAGAACCTCACTGTCCTGCTGCCTCTGTTTGCTTTCTAAAAGGTTAAAGAATAAAGGCTCTGCAACCACAGCATCACGACTAGGGCTTGTTCCTAAGCATCCATCTAGTAAGAATGATCTGCCAGGAGCAATGACTTCACTTGGATACGCAGAGGAAGATCTGGAGCTTTAAACCAAATTATCTCACCCCCTTTGGCCTGGATCAGTGAGCTCGGAATCACATGGTGTTTCCCTTGTTGAGATATAAATGTCATGAAGGGAACCTGTCTTTCAGGCTCTGGCTTAGTCTGAGAGACACATGGAAGCACAGAAGGATATGATAATGGAAATAGCTGGAAGAAACAGTGTAAATTCATACAGGCAATATGCTACCATGACACTTACAAGCCACTGCTAGGCTGAACAAGATAAAGGAGATAACAGAGCTGTGGGAGTTCTGGGTGTGGTTGGTAGATCCATCCATCCTGATCAGGTTGTATGCTGTGAGCACACAGAGCCTGTAAGGGTTGTGAGATTAATTACACTGGGTCAGCCATTGCCAACAAGAAGCATTGTATTAGGTCACCATAAAAACAACACAACCTGCCAAAACACTATTTTTCAGAACAGCAATAACAATAGCCTGTACAGTGTTGATGAAGTGCTGCTAGTCTTGGAGCAATGTAGTGTTGAAAGTAGGTGTCACGCACAAGAAAGACATTCATGGAGTCCAGGCTTCACCCAACAGGCTTTGGGACTACTCTGTGCTTGCTACTCAAAAGGTGAAATGTATTGATATCTCTCAGGAGCATAACTCCATTCTGATTCATGGTAACTCCAGCAAATGGGTGGACACCTACCTTAGTTGATGTAATGATGTCAAGTGAGAAGAGCTGGCAATGATTCCTTGCAGGTGTGGGCTTAGACCTGTGTATGGATTATTTCAGAGCAACAGATATTTGACAGGCATTATCTTTTTTGAAGTCAGGGGCCACATGCCTTCTCCTAGCCCACAGCAAATGGGAGTTAATGTGAACTAGCGCAGCACTTGCTGAAACAGAGCAAAAGCTTTTACACCAACAGGAAGCATCTCATATACTTCAGGACCCCAATGAGGCATGAGTGAAAGGTGAGAAGCACTTTTGTTCTTACCTGTTGCCACCAGCAGCCCAGGAGCTGTCTCTTTGCTGGAAATGCTTCCTGAAGTATACGGATTCTCTGAGAGTTGCAGATGTAAGTGTAATGAGCAAAAGGGCTGTTGACAGGTAACAAACAAAAGGCAGAAGTTTTAATATGCAACAAGTTAAATATCATAGGAACCCTTTGCAACTGCACACAGACCATAGAATCATAGAATGGTTTGGGTTAGAAGGGTTCTTAAAGATCATTTTAAATGGCCTCTCTGTTCTTAGCACTGTGACAAATAGCAGTGTATGTTCATTTTGTGAATAAGCACCATAAGAGTAGCTGAGAGCAAGAAATTTAGGAACACTGCATTATAAGCAAGCACATCTGCATTTCTTTTTATCAACAATCTGATCTACATTTCCTAGAAGGTTTCTTATTTTGACTTAAGTTCCACGAAAAACATAAAGAAAGACAGTGTTGTGGCTTGAGCTAAATTAGTCAGTTTTGTAACTAACTCAGTTGGTGTAAGTAACTTCATTCTCTGAATATAAACTGCATGTTTTTTGACACAGTTTTCTTCTCTAAAAGTGGTAACACGGGGCATTGATATGCAAAAATGCTTATACTTAACCATGTATTCCTGAATCCAGTTCTTGAGTCCAGTCCCTTCCTAGCCATGGATCCATTCCCTCGTGTCTCCTCTGCACCGTTTGTGGTGGCATACAGATATCAAGGGGTGGAGTGGGGGCGTGATCTCATATATTGGTATATATTTTATTACTTTCTAATTATTTCCAATATTACTATTGCTGTTCTCATTTAATTAAGCTGTAGTTTTAGTTTCCAACATGCAAGGCTTTTCCCTCTCCTCTCCCCTCTTCCTGCAGGGTGTGTGGCGGGGAAGGGATTTTGGAGGTTCAACTGCACAGTTTGAGCTGCTGAAATTTAGCTGGGTGGGGCTAAACTGTGATAGATGGTCAGAATTTTCCCTTAAACTCTATGAACCTACACAAAAAGAAATCTTAACTTGCTTAGCACCCAGCATGTCAAGAAGAAAAAGACAGGGAGAGATATTAACCAGTGAAACTCCAGAGAAATACGATTCCTTTGAAACACAAGGGCTACAGCCTATTATATAAATGGTTGTTCACTGACTGTTGTTGAATCATGGCAGAAATCCAACCCTGAAGTTCTTGTCTGTAAACTGTGCCCTGTTTTGGAGCAGCTGGACCCTGCAGTTCTCTGCTGGCAAGAATCCCTCTGACCCAGCTGCACTGGAAGTTCTGTTAACCTGGTGACTTAAATAAGCAGCTCTGAATAACAACTGTCAGTTGTGCTTTGGAAAAGGTCAACCACTCACCAGCTGGCAAACTACAGGATCCCCTCTTAAATTGGTGTCTGGTGCCTCCAGTAAACGCCAGTCTCTGCCCTTGTTGAAGGTAATGAAAGTCTTGATTTGGTCATCTATCTTCTTGTTTGCCAGGAATATGCCTTTGATCCCTGCTACCTAGGAAAAATGGAGAGAGATGAAAAATATATTGGAAGAACAGGCCAAGAGCAAGGCCCATTTGAGCAGAAGGTCTCTGAAAAAGCAATATCGTCATCTCAATACAGCCTTCAAAGAATGTGAATGCATTACAAGTACAACTTGATGATGCCTGCACAGATTGTGCCTTCTGCCTTCTTTTCTCTGAAATTAAAAACCAAAGGTGTTCCCAGAGCAAATCCCTGGGAAACTGCGCACTTCTGGATTTCCTTGAGTGTTTGCAGATAGGCTTGAAGATGGGCTTGAAGATACAGCACGCAAAAAGTCACACAAGACATCTGTAAGCCTCAGGGTATGGTCCTCCCAACTCCCTCCCCAAACTGCCATAACATGGAAGAGAGCAGGTCACATCAGAAGCAGCATGGGATCTTTTCCTTTCGGTCTTCTTTTCAGTTTTACAAAAAATAAAAAGATCCAAATCCTGAATGTGCTGAAACACGATGTTTTGCAAACTTGATTTCTTCACTTTCCTTCCACTCCCAGGCTCTGTCAAAATCAACCCAGTTGTTCCAACTGTTTTGATTTTTGACAGCAGAAGCCAGTCCAGCAGAATATGGTTCTGTCAAAAAGTCCACAGGAAGATTTTGTGTTGAGTCTCGTCTCTGTTGCACGGCTGTGAAAGTGAGACTGGAAGAAGGAACTTGCTGCAAATCCAAAACTTCCTGGCAAAAGCCAAGATGCGAATCCTACTCCGAAGGCCCCTGAGCAACACTGCCCTTTGAAGGACTCTGAAAATCTCTATCAACATTTATCAGTAAAGGGTCTGATACACGGTTGGGGAATACAGAGTTTGCCAAGGAATGGGAGATGACACCTGTTTATTTTAGTTGATTCATCACAATAAAGAAATAAATCTTTTTTCAGAGACAGAAAAGTATATTTAAATTGGTGAAAATAAAATGTAAAACCCATCCTTTATACTGATCCATGCATTATTTTTGAGTTTTCTCTCTTTGCCTTAAGCCACCTGGATTTTTATAACGAAATTGTTAAATGGGCATTATTCTTGCTGAAATAAATAAATGTACAATCCTAGTTTCTACATGTAACTGCAAACACATTTCTCCACATAACAATAGAACTTTCTCAAATCAGTCTGCAATTACTTAATATTGATAAATTACTAATTATTATTAATTTATTAGTATAAGTATTACCAATTAGTTGTTTGTTGCTGGCAAAGCACTGAGCTCTGATCCTCAGCAGATACTCCATCCAAGGAGTTAAGACACACCCAAACTAGAATGCTCTGAAAAAAACAGGAATTGAAACAACTGCTCTGAATAGTCTGTTGTTGGCCAAGGCTGAAAGGCCTGACAGAAGAATGAAAATTCAGGATAAAAGTTATCCAGCTGTTACCTAAAAACTTTTGCTTGTAATTCATAAGCTGTTCAGTGCTCACAAAGGTGGAATCCACAACTGCCTGTGAGCAGTTGTCTCTAGGTGTTCAAGGGGAAAAATGGTATTTTGAGTCCTTCTCTAGACACCTGCATTAGGATAAGTATAATGCCTTTCCCTTTTAGAAATGCCACACGGCGAATCAGTCACTGACTTGAAAGTAATCACTCGTCTCACCTATAGCAGAATGCAGTGCACCTATTCCCAGAAGAGTTTTCTCAGAACCAAATCCAATAAATGCCTCTGGGTTGACTCCAAAACAAATGAAGATACTGGAAGGGTGGTAAGAGATTCACACTTGCTTGAACTAGCAAGCAGTTGCTGTTCTTTGTAGGGTAACCTTTACTACATACCTCATAAAGGTCAATGATGACATTCCCCTCCAGTCCTCGGCTGCTTTTCACATTTTCCAAGGCCAGGGTGAAGTACACCCCGCGGGTGTCCGAGATATACAGGTTATACGTATCGTTCTGGTTCCACTCTTGAACAGCTGCAAACACCTGATTCTCATCTGTGCTGATAATATGCATGTCCTGTTTAAAGAAGACAAAAGGCCTATTACTGAGGATCTCTGTATTTCATTGCTCTTTGGGACATGTAGTAATTACCATGACTTATGAAAGAATGGGAAAGGAGCATGAATTATAGGTATGTTAAACAATTTTCTGTTAGAGCAAGCCAATAAATTACCACCATTGTGACTTTTGTGCATTTCATTTTTTTTAATGATCACCAGCTGGGCAAAGGGGTTTTGCTTTCTTCACTTTTGGTAGCTTCAAGGAATTTCATCCAGATTCATTTTTTATTTATAAATTTGAAAGTCAGTTTCATCACTCATGGAAGATTCACAACCTTAGAGCTTGGAGTCCTCACAGTCACTGAGCATGGTATAGCACCACTCTAAAAGCAGTGGCAATTTCCATCCACATGCTGAACTATTGGGTTCATGCTTCCAACTGGTAAAGAACCAGTTTAAAAAAAAAAATGAGAGTTTGCATTTATTTGAAGCTGAGGTACAGAGATCAGTTTGAGCTAATGCTGTCAGTGATTCCTAATAACATACTTTTCTATTGAGAGTTTGTCTGAGATCTGTTATCCCACTATATACAGTTTATCAAGTAACCCACCCATTAACTTTTGTTGGATTCCTGCTGCTGACCAAGTTATGAAAGTCCAGCAAGGGTTTCCCCTTTCAGTTTTAATATCAAAGAGATTTGACAGTGTGTTTTCTCCGTACTCTTTTAAAGTAGATTCGTGGAAATGATTTCCAGGGTGGTGATGAATACTTCATCCTTGCCACCACTGTTGAACAAACTAGCACTGGTCCAACTAGAAGCAAAATCACTGTGGTTACGTGGGACTATTAATCTATTTGTATCTATTTAAAATTTCCCCAGGGCACCAAGAAGCCTTGATTAATTCCTTGCAGCGTTTCTGCATTAAGAAATCATAATTCTGGGAGTCTCCCAAAGGATGGAGTGACCTGATTTTGTGGAAGAAAATCTGGGGGAAGATCAGCTCAATATCCCCGTGCTGCCTAGGAGGTAACTTAATCTTCTGTGTGAGGTATCTAGATGAAAAGTTGGGATTGATTAGATGGGGCTATTTCTAATAGACCGAGCATCACTATCAGCATGGGATGAGGAGATTAACGTCTCCTAATTCTGTCCCAGGGAGTGCAATCAGTGGGAGATGTGCTATTTCGCACAATGAGGGAAGACTACATCAGTAAGTTTGTTCTTGCTCAACAGCTCAAAAATCACATACATACCAAATCTATTCCAGTAGTCCCAAAATAAAGCAAAACACCCAATGACTTCAATCTGTTTTGACCAGTTGCAGTGGCAATATTGCATTATCCTATTGCCAGCCTCACATATGTACAACTCTGGCAGAGTTAATTAATCTACAGCCAACAGAATAGCTATTATTGTAAAGCAAAACTGTTCTAGTGAGTAAGGGCAGCATAATCAAGCCTCCTTTACATGGCTAAAAGACTTTGCTAGGACACTTAGCTTAAAATTAATTTCAATTTTTAAATGAAAAAAGTATCCCTGGTATTATGCTATGCACCAATTTTCTTAACCGGGGCCTCTGACAAATCTGTCTTATAATAGACCAGCAACCTGTGACAGCATTAGTCAATAAAGCAGTACAATCATAGAGCAGTCATTCTCTCTATCCACTTGTCTTTTTAACAAGGGGCAGCTTTCAAGGCCAATCCATAAGGTTGGAGCACAGATAATATTTTTCTCCTGAAAAAATGATAGCAGGGTTCCCAAAGGTTGGTGTGTGGTCAGACATTCTGAATCTCATGCCACCACCATAGAATAAAAACCCAAAGTAACTATATCTGTGTTATGCAGGTGTCAATACATTGTGAACTGTGATCAACCCAAATGGGAGAAATAGAGGTGCAACACCAGAAGTTTGAGATTCAAATTTCTCACCACTAATAAGCTTTCACGTACAAGTTAAAGGAAATATGCCATATCTGCTAGACTGCAGGTATCCCATAGGCAAGCAGAAGGGTATATCCAGCCCAGAAGGCCAACCTAGCCACTCTTAGAATTATTACACCACAATTTTCACTTGTGGAAGGAAGAGGAAGGTGATTACTGTTGATTATCAGTGCTCTGTGCGGTAGCCTCAACAGCCATTCTGAGGTCCCGAAGAGCAACAGTGTCTCAGCTGACCATTAAGCTACCCAGAAACTTCTATCTAGCCATGCCACTGGAAAGGTGGGTCCTTTCCTTTCTACACAACCCCAAACGATGAGTATGGAATTTAAGTGTAATTCCAGGTAGATATTCTCCCTGCTAAGGTCTGCACTGTTTAATCTGGTAGAAAACCAAGGCCTAAGAAAGCAAAACCAGGCACAGTTGTACAAATAGTCCTAACTTTCCTTTCTTCCAGCTTTATCAGTCGGTATTAAACTTCTGCCATCTCAGCCATCTCCTGAGTAGCATCACATGGTTGTTCTGCATGTCCAAAGCACCAATAAGGCACAACGTTTAGGAGTCAATTCTACCTCCATCACTTCTCGGCAGTGTCCATCCAGTATGGGTTCAATGGAGTTGCTATACTCTGTGCTTCTCTCACTGTATGGAGTCTGTAGCAGTACTCAAAATTCTAACCAGTCTCTAGCACCTTCAGCATCACAGCCAAGCTGACAGAGAAGTCATTAATAGACACCAGAGTAGGACTGGGGAAAGATGTTCATAGAAGGCTGATCAAGAAGTTGGTTTGAGCTCCGTTTTGTCAGGTACCTGTTCATTCCCTGTTCTTTATGGAGGGGAGAAAAAAAAACTGTTTTTCATTGAATACTCACTAATCAAAGGAAGGGAGGGGCAAAGATCCCAAATCTGTATTTAAGAAAGATCATTCAAGTAGCAGAACAAATGGAGCTCCCCAGAGAGGAACTCCACTGAAGTGCTTCAGCACTGAGCAGGCTGTGCTATTCAAGATATGACATGTCTGTGTTCATAAATGGTGCACTCACCTTAGGAAGAGAGTATTTGGGCAATTTAATCTGTGCAAAAGGCTCCCGTCTGTATGACACGTAGTAATTTGCTCTTCCACCAGCTGTCACCTGTGGAAACACCAAAGAAAGCGAATGATGACCCCTCCGAGAAACCCCATGCTGACAACTCTAAGAAGGTTTGACAACCTTTCTTTCACATATCTTTTCTATGACCTGCATACCTGCCCCTAAAAGCCTCTGTATAACTCTAAAGGAATTCCAGACTTGTGAGGGCTGGAGCATTATTTATTTAAGCCATGCTCTTGAACTTTTCATTTTGTCTCTCATGCTTCAAATCCAGCACGATTACAACATCTCAGGAAAACGGGAAAAGCGAGTATAAATTTTAAGGTCTTGAGTGGAACAAAGATGATGATCTGGTTTCATCACATGAATCCAGCATAACTACCATGGGCAAGTCATTTAAAGTCTTTGTGTTTATGCTCCTCTGCTTTAAGAAGGAGATAATACCTCTTTTCTCTGCTGCTTCTCGGGCTTGGCTGATAGCACCGTAAGTGCCTTGAGGCCTGGGTTGTCTTTCAACAACCTTTTACAGTAACTAACAGCAGAGATACACATTTGCACCTTTTAATGCAAACAGTAAATGCAATGACTGTGCTTTTGGAAAGCTGGAGCTAAGCTCTTAGATGTTCTTTGTCACTAAAAAAAAAATGGTTTCTCTGAAATCATGCTGTTCCTGAAATCATTCTATCTCTGATCATGAATGTGATGGAAACTGACAGAATCCCAATCTGTGGTTTTATGGACTTGAATGAGCTTTAAAGGCTACACATATATTCTATGCATCAGTGAGATTTATTTGCAAAATATGGTCCAGTCACTAGTCACTTACTCTTGCTGTGGGTGTCCTTTCTGGCACTATTTCAGGTCTGGTTACAAGGCTTACATCAGTGAATTTCCTATATTCTACTGTTTTGGCAGTCTTGCAGGTTTTAAAATAAAACAATACACGAAGCACTTCTCTGTTATATGGAATGTCATTTGCTGGCTTTTTAAATTTCCAATGAAGCTAAAAGAAAGGTCCTCGATTCCCTCCTAGATATACTTCCTTTTATCCAACAGTGATATTTCAGAATAAGCTTACATGGAATATTGCTATAGCATCAATTATATTCTCAGTAATGACATCACCTCTAGATAGTGGCTTTCTTCCCTAGAGAAGCTGTCATTTGAAGGACACAATATTACTGGTCATGAAATGTGATATCTAATCAACTCAAGATAAGGCTTTTCTATTGACAGTTTGAAGAACTGGAAAGAAAGGAAGGTTTAGAAATAAAACACGCTTCTACACTAAGATTCCCCCTTGCTTGTTCGTCATTTTTACTTGCAAAGTTATCACAGCTGCATTTAGTCCTCCCAGAAGGAAAAGAACAATTTTTCATTACACCACACACCACACAAGAAGGCAGAAAAATCACACATATAACAGCAAACTCTATACAGACAACATATAGCTAAAGTCAAGAGGAAACATAGACAGGAAAATCTAAAGCTCTTTGCCTATGATCTCCAAACAAGGCAGTAGCAGAGACAGAACATAAGCGACTTGCATCTCACATCATGTAAAGTGCACTTCGGACTGACACAGTAGCATTTTGGGGATCCTGCTCTCCAGCTGTGAGGTGGTGAAAGGGCTGTTAGTTTTATTTCCAAAGGGTATATTTCTCATTCATATAAAAATCAAGTTTTCACATGAAAGAACCAACTATGCAGTTGACTCATGCTCCCTCCAATTCAAACACAAAAATTCATGTTTGCAGTATTATAGAAACATAGAATAGTTTAGGTTGGGAGGGACCTTTAAAGGCCATCCAGTCCAACCCCACCTGAAGTTAGCAGGGGCATCTTCAACTAGATCAGGTTGCTCAGAGCTCCATCCAGCCTGATCTTGAATGTTTCCAGGGATGGTGCATCAACCAGTTCTCTGAGCAGCGCTTCATCAACAGTACTTGTATCTCTTTTTCAGCTGATTAAATACCACCCAAAGAATTCCACACTTCTAGGTCATATTATCTAAACAGCACAGGGAATATGTAAATATTCCCTCATCTTTTGGTGATATTTCTAATCTCCAGTGAAAAATTCAAATTCTCAAATGAAGTCATTTTACACCACTCATGATGTCAGCACCAGCTGATTGTAGGAGGGTCCGGACAGGAGTAAATATGTCACCTGATTACTTACAAAGGACCCTGGATTCAATACCCAGATCTTCAGATGGGACTGAGACATGGTCATCAACTTGTCTTTAAGATGTAGACATGAATATTTTCATACTTTGTAAATGTTGTGATGACTAATTAACACTGGGAACAGTTCACAATCTTCAAGTTAATCACAGGTACATAGAGTGGTAGAAATATCAAGCAGTGATCAAATTCCTGCTCGGAGCCAAGACAGGATCTATTCCAATTCTGCCACATTCAAAAGATTTTACACAGTTTTTTGGCTTTATGTCACTGCAGACTAGTACACGGGTCTTCTTTTAATTTGATTTTTTGTTTTTTAAAGGCAGAAAGGAAGGATTCAAACACTGTTCAAGTTCACTGTGTATTAGCTAAATTCCCTTTCAGTCCTCTACCTGGACTAGATCACCCTGACAAAGGTTTAGAAATAGAAATCATTGTGGTCTGTGGTCTTTCTGAGGCAGTTAATATGAAACCACCCACAATCCTGCTGGCAGGATTTCTGTAAAGCTTTTCCCAGCCAGGACCTCATCTTTGCATGATTTACTTTCATGGTTATAACAGTTCCAAAAACTGATCAAGCCTTCAATAAAGCTTTGGCAAGCACTGTGGTAGAGAATGAATTTTAGAAGGCCCAACTTAATTTATTTTGATGAACTTTTCTTTTTCCTATGAGCCAACTCTCCAACACTGTAAATCCCAGAGATTATGATAGTGTTTTGCCCTCTAACGCCTCCTTTTAGTTCACATTTGATGAATGCCACCCAATTATTTGCTGTGAGCTCATCTTTCATGCTTAGTACAGAATTAGCTGGGTTTGACTTTTTCTTCCTCCTTTGCTAATGACCGGTTCATTAATCTGTTTTTCTGGATTTCTATTTTATGTGTTTAATTGGGCTTCTGGCCAGTGGAAATTATTCCTTTGAACAAATGTGTTTGTCATTAAACGCATCTATCTTTCCTAACCTGTGTTCTTTCTTCCTTCCTCCATTCATGATCTACTACTTTTCTTTAATACTTCCACATTTTGTTTCAAGACAGAAGTCTGGTCTCACTTCCATCAGTTAATATTTAAGAACAAAAACTCTTTAAAACCCTTCAAAGTTTCAGTATGATGGCTCATTCCCCTCCTGACCTGCAATGGGACAGAGCATACAAAACACAGCAGACAACAAATATGTTCACAAGGCTGCAGAGTTTTAGAAAACCTGTCATGGAATTCATTCATCTCCATAATTTTGTGGCATATCTAGAAACACACTGAACAGTTCACATGTCAATGATTGAATATGATACTTGAAGGGTAGGGGGGTTTTCCACATTTTTTTTTTCTTAGAGAGATGCTCTGCTTAACTACAAAAAAGGTGTCATCTAAAAGAATTTGGAAAGTAAGTAGAATGAGTTGTGAGGTCCTAGAATGTAAAGACATCCTATGATGTCAGGAACTGTAGACCACAGTGTGCCAGGCTTCATTCTCTTCTTCCTGGCTAGCCGATGCTGAGACCTGTAATTTCCAATGTAAGGCAGGTATTGATGTAATAAACATGGAACTACTAAATCTCTGAAATTACCCTGGGCTAAGCAAGACCCCACCTGCCCCCTGCTGTTCACAGACCTTGCAAAAAGCCTAAAGGAACATGCATTGATGCTGACAATGAAACATCATATATCAGAGGCACAGCCTTGGTGGAGAAACAGTGACAGTGTGCAGATAAAAGATGCTTCCCAAGCTAAAGGCTAAAAGAGAACAGAGGGCTCTTTTCTACATAGTTCATCAGCCATGGTTGTTTACAATGATAACAATCATTTTCCTTGCACGGTTAATGGAATTGGTCATCTACTTCTCACACTGTTGATAATGTTCAAAGCAAAAGGGAATTGATAATAACACAGATCAAAACACAATGACCAGACACGTTCAGACATTTGTGATTCCTGTAATTTACCTGCCACTTCAAGCATAGTAAATGGTGACTCATTCAATTACAGAACCAAACTTTAAAATTCCTTATTGATAGTAAGTCTTTTGATACTATCTTCAATAAACCCCTCACTTTTTTCCTGGGATGACTTCCTTGGTTCGTAGAGTTCCCTACTTCCCAGTGATATAAAATGACTTGGTAGAAGTCAAGAGTTTAGAAATAGTGTATAAGCATAGTAAAGGCATCCTGGATCTGTTTTCTCCACCACCATAGGGTTCCTTGGCATCCCTCCTTCCTGCTTTAACCTTACTTAACCTTTGTCCTTCTTGCAGTCATAAAACAGCCTGAATCAGATGTTGGATTAAAGCATGTGGAAGTGATGGCAAGTAAAGCAGGCAGGTTGCTATGCTCGCATCTTCAGTGAGGGAATTCAATGTTCTTCAGAACCAGCTACTGTCTAGGCCTTGCATAGGTCTGCCAGCATGAGGACTGAAAATTTGTTTCTCCTCTCCCAAACCTAATAACAATGCCAGTCACAAGAGACTCAGGAGATGAGGAAGAGCACATCTGCATGAGCCTAGTGTAATGTTTTTCTTTCTTTATTATCCATCATGGCCAGGACAAACCATCTTCCAGATATTTTGTGGTACTGAGGTTCTCCACTGCCTCAGCATCATAGAAACATAGAAGTGTTTAAGTTCAAAAAGACCTTTAAGATCATGGAGTCCAGCCCTTAACCTAACACTGCCAACTCTGCCCTTAACTATGTCCCTAAGCACCACATCTACACTTTCTTAAACACCTCCGGAGATGGTGACTCAACCACCTCCCAGGGCAGCCTGTTCTGATGCTTGACAATCGTTTCCTTGAAAGAGTATTTCCTACTCTCCAGTCTAAATCTCCCCTGGTGCAACTTGGGGACATTTCTTCTCATCCTATTGTTTGTTACTTGGGAGAAGAGACCAACCCCACCTTGCTATAACCTCTTTTCAGGTAGCTGTAGAGGGTGATGAGGTCCCCCCTCAACACCCTTTTCTCCAGACTAAACACCTCCAGTTCCTTCAGTATCTCCTCATCAGACTTGTGCTCCAGACCCTTTGCCAGCTTTGTTGCCCTTCTCTGAACATGCTCCACCAGCTTGATGTCTTTCTTACACTGAGGGCCCCAAAACTGAACACAATATTTAAGGTGCAGCCTCACCAGTGCCAAGTACCAGGGGACAATTTCTATCCTAGTCCTCCTGGCCACACTATATCTGATCCAAGCCAGGATGCTATTGGCTATCTTGGCTACCTGGGCAAGCTGCTGGCTCATATTCAGCTGGTAGCAGCTAGTCTGAATTATCTCCCTGCGGTTTTCATTAATATCATACCTTCTGCACAGCTATTAAAGCAATATACAATTCCCTGAGCGCCAGGAGATACATCTCTCTGCTCTGCAGAGACATATGGATTAATGTTGCTGTGTGCAAAGCACCCTCAACCTGCTTGGTAAATTCAGCAGCACTGAAAATTTGTTAAGATAAAGGACTTTTTATTATATTGGTCCAGTCCCCGTTCAATTCCCTCTCCCCTCAGAGCTAGAATGACAGAGCTACAGGACAGAGTAATCTTGAGAGAAAATACTGGATTTGTTTTGAAAGCAGCTCTTGCAGAACATGTGCATGGTTACACCAACACACGAGCAACATTAGAGCTGCAAATGCACGTTGCCCACACAGAAACCAGCTTAAGAGAGGAACATAATTGAAAACATCATATCTCCTTGTGAAGGATTTCAGAGAAAACACGTGAGTCTGCCAAAGTAATCTTTTACAACTTCAGCTGCAGATACTGCTGATAAATCAGACAATATGAGGGGAGGGGAGAGAGTGATAAAAGGAAGTACAGCATACAAAGTCCTAGAAAACAAAATAAATGTAAATAAATAAAGGAAATTGTCAATAATTTTTTATCAGCAGATACATCGGTTCAAGTCCCAAAAATGATATTTGGCACAGAAAAAATGAAACAGTGCTAGAAAGGGATGAGAAGCACCCAGCAGTGAATAGGAAAGTAGCTAACTACTTACTACCTGTCTTGCTTTAACTAAAACTTTTAACTAGCACCTGGGATGCACTTTATTTCATCTGTATGGATTCATTTCTCCCATTGAAGTGCTATCCAGCATTTTAAATAGGGGCAAGGAAGATCAGCTGTAGCAGGCATTATTCACCAGTGAAACAGGTGTAATCGTGTTCATCATTTAAACGTCTTCATCCTATTAGTTTCATAATAAGCTTTTAATGATTTCTTCAATAAAAGACTCAAAGACCAAACTCTACAAGTTGGAGAGCGCTCCATTGTCCCGCCAAGCCGTTTTCTCTACCATCGATCGTAAAGATAAAAATCAATTTTAGCTAAGCAGGGTGAAGTTAAAAATAAATTGCATGGATTGATTTCTGTTAAGACCTTTGGCTCCTAGTTAAAAAATAGAGGAAAGAAATTTATATTTGAACATTTAGCTTCTATGAAAATAAAGAGAAGGCTCTGGATCAGGAAATCAAAATTTAATTTCTCCCCACCTATCTTGTTTCACTGCTGAGAAGTTTCACATCTGAAGAAAAAAAAAAAGTTTTATTTTTCTTTTCTTTATTCCTGGGGAAATTTACTACTTATTTAAGTCATTAAATTGTCATCTTGAGATCTAAGATCTGGAATCTATGTGATGCTGACTGAAGTCTACTCACCTGATACCTGACTTCAATTCAGCAAATATGCTCATTTAGCCTCACCTTAAACACCCAATAAACTTGAAACATGCACTGATGTCCTACTAAATTTAAGCACTTACAAGTTTTCCTAAACAACTGCAGTTACAGCCAGTAACAGCAATAAACTACTTCTTTGAGCTAAGTTTAAACATATTTAACCTATGTATTATGAACCCCTCTGTCTAAAGCCTCAAAGAGAAATGTCCCTGCCTCCAGTTCTAAGGCTATAAATAATAAATATTTTTTTTCTTAATGAGTCTGAAAAAAGTTCTCCAATAACATATGTACTTTGATAAAAACAGAACTTGATTCGGATAAAAAAAAAAAAAGGCGTTATCTAACAAGTATATTTTCCATCAAATTGCTACAGCTGAATTTTTTAGATACTCTGATGAGACTCCAGGCACCCAAAAAAGGCAATATTTTCCATAGGTTCTGTAAGAAGCTATTAGTTATTGTGGGTGAATAGTGACATCTGTGTAAGTTTTAAGACTGAATTAGTTCAACAGCTTTTGGCAGAATTGTTTGCATCTCTGAGACAGAGAAATTATTCAGATGTGTATTGCAAGGCTCCCACTTAGCTGCAGCACACGACATCTGGAGAACTTCTGGGTTCGCTCGTTCTCACCTATGCTAGTGAGCAGACTGAGATGCCACCCTGCTCCCTGAATTAAGCAAAAGTCTTGTAAGTGCAAGATTACTTCAGAGGGTGAAAGACAGCAGGCAGATGATCAGTATCAAAGAAGAGCATTTTGACTTTTCGCTTTCCACACAGAATTCCTACCATCTATAAGAACCGGAGCTGCGCCCACACTGCTGCAAGTGCAAGCTGTGAGTAATCACCATCCCCAGCTCCTAAAGGACAACCACCAGAGCAGCTTTTTGTACATGGGACCATCATATGCTCCAACACAACCTGACCTGAAAAAAACTGGAGTCAAGAGTGAGCTGTGCAGTTCCCAGGAGACAGAATCACATATAAAATTGCATACAAAGCTGCCAAGAAAGCTTCCCAAGAGGAGAAATGGCAGGAGGGGCCAGATGAGAGACAAGACCGTTATGAATTTCAGGCTACAGTTAAACACCTTGATAAGTTAAACACCATGGGAGTGGAAAAGAGGTGGAGCACCTACTCTTCAAGGACCCCTGAAAGTGATAATGTAGCACTTCTCAATATTAACAATGGCACAAAGAATTTCCCATTTAGAGTGGAAATGGAGCAGGGTCTGAAAAAAACAGCTGTGGCAGAGCAGAGATGGTTTCCAGCAGATGCACTGCTGTGTTCACACCTCAGTTAGGAGTCTCAGACCACCACAAATGAGCAATACTGTACTGAGACTTTTCTGGCTCAGATTCTCTTCACTCCCTGCAGCAGATGAAAACATTTCCTCACACTTTCTTGCATTCTCAGTGGAACTTCTTTATCTTTTGGCAGGGAAGCATGCACAGATCATTCCTGCTCCCCTCTGTAGTATTAAGGAACTAAGAAACACTGATAGTATTATTTTACTTAGAAAAAAGTTTTTCTCCAAACAATGCCTTCTCACCAGAATTTCCTAAAAATAATCCCCATTTTCATTAAAATGTATTGCATTTTAGATTCTTCTCAGTGACCTGAGCAATTACATTAGAAATCTTAATCAGAGACTAGCTTGAAAAACATTTTCCCCTGAATTGCCCTGTGGTTGATTTTTACCATAGAAATTCTCCAAAATATCAATACGCTAGCATCATATATAAAACAAATGACTGTCCCTGACCACTAGGTTTTATAATGTAAGCTCTGCATGTGAGAATACTATAGCAGTTCAGATAACTGTCAGGAAGTCAAATCTTATAGGTAGTCACAGGTTATCTCTGCATCTAAGCCTAGAAAGTGACACTATCTCAGTTGAACACAACTGACACTGAGCTTAATGGTCAAAGTTGCTCATCAAATTAGCTCATTTTTGGTACAGTAAATAAATTCAGATATATTCCAAGGTTTTCTCACAAAGAAATTACCTGCAAGCTGTATGAATTTTAAATATTAACTGTGAAAAATGATGATGATGCTGGCTCCTGGCTACATCAGAGGAATCCTGTGAACTGAATAAAAACTTATACATATAACAGCATTTTCTCTTAATGTATGCACTTTTTGCAGAATTATCCAATCTTAGTGATATGCTCGGCATCCCTAAATAACTATTGATCACTCAAATAGTGAATCAATAAATTCAGAGAGATCATCTGCTGTTTTATTCATAAGAATTCTTCCTTAGTAGCTATTTCTCCCTTCCTTCTTCATTACCTTTTACATTTTTCATCATGCGCTATGTTTTTTATCTTCCTTGCCTGGTAAGAAGTCCCAGTCTTTTTAAGCTTTCTTCATGAGCAAGTTTTGTTCAAACACAGGGTCATTCTCATTTTCTTTATTTGCACTGCAGTTCTGCAAGATCCTTTCAGAAGTGCTGCGAACCACCATTCCACATGATAAGGAATCATTGATTTATAATGGCACTATAACATTTCTCACATTCTTCTTTCCCTTATGCATTATACACTGTAGTATCATGTTTGCTTTGAGTGCACTCTTACACAGGTTAATGCTTCCCAAGAATTTTAGACTACAGGCCTGTTCATCAACTTGATTAGAATGGATATGCACTAGTAAATAACCGTATGCAGTTAATCTAAAACATTGATATCAATAAGTGGGATTCATCTCCTCTAATTTTAGCTGTCAAAAAGTTAGAGACTCTCTCTAAGCTGTACTTAGGTTCCCTCTACTATTAAAGAGAAAAGCATATTGTGAGAGAGACCTTTCTCATCCTGCAGTAAGTGCAACAGAAGATAAATTTCCCCTGAAGGTTTTGATCTCTCCACTCACTTCAGAGGAACACAGACTATTGGTTTAGACTAAAAATCTACGGTCTTCATGATGAACATTAAAAGAAATAAGTTCCTCTCTTTACTCGACAACATTACCTCTGATTTGTTCCAGCACAGAGAGATCAGAACTCATGCACCTGTCCTTTATGCATCTATTAAACCTCACCAGCTTCTTAATGTTTAATTTGATATTTATTTATTCATCTCTGTCTAATATTTGAAATTCAAAAGAGCTGGCTCCAGTATTTCTGTCCGGGATTATCCAGACATAATGATATGCATGTGAATTTGCGCACACAGTAAATCTGACACATCCCATAATACGCAGCTACATCACATGGCTTGTGAGACTAATACATCCAGGACGTATCAGCACTTGTACATATGTACCAAGCAAACACTCTGCACAGTCCATAGAACATCTGCTGGACACGGTGGATTTAACACACCTTCAGCTTAGAGAGGTGTGTGCTGTGAATCTGAAGTGTCTGAGTGTTACTTGACTACTAACTTCAAACACCCATTAAGCTGTAATGAAACATTGCTAAGGATAGTCAAGGCACTTAAGTATTACATATACATGCACGCACTTATATACACACAAACACACACTCTTTTTTTAACTTGAAGCAATTAGCAGCTATTAGCTTGAGCTGCTCGCTGCTAATTTGAGGCAGAGGAATGCACACACCAGACAGCTGTCCTCTCTGCAAGCACAAGTTTCTAAATAGAGCAGCCTTGTTTTAACACAGGTAGGAGCTGTGGAATGAGAAATGTCTGGAAGGCCTCATGCTAGCCATAAAGAACAGGGTGTTCCACAATACCCTCAGCCACAGACATAAACCAACAGATTAAGAGAGTCTCTCTAAAATACTCCTTAGAGAGTAAAACATTTACCGATTGGAAAGCCATTGCCTCTAGTCAAATCATGACTCACTAAGTTGCAAAAGCTACGTACTCAGTGTTTTCTAGCAGCGGGTCTCCCCATGATGCTAAGGGAAGAGGCACTAGGCTGTGTTTCACAGGGAAATGAGAGGAGACCTGGCTCCCATAGCAATTGGACATCTCCAGAGCAGCAGAGACTCCCCTGCTCACAGAAGTAGTCTGCCTATATTACCCAAGTACATGCAGTTTCCACATTGCAGTCCTCCCAGGTCAAACAGATCCAGCCTTCCACCTAATCCAGCAACGAATTAGCAGCCTTCCCACCTGAAGTCCCATTTCTACAAAAAATTCCACAATAAACAGAACAGAACTTTCTTATAATTTGGATACATTAGGATGCAGAAAAATGTTCCACCAAGAGAGTAAAATAGGAGCTTAATGTAATCTAGTCTTGCTCAAAAAGGGAAGCATATGTCTCTTCTGTATCACCTGGATCCAAGCTCCCCCTCTTCAGCTTCAGTGACAAGCAGTTAACATCATCATGTGTGTAATCTCCGTGTCTCTCGAGTTTTCTACAACCTGGAAGCACTGCAGCCTCACTCCCAGTTTTCACCTAAATGTCACATCTTTAGGAAGTCTCTTTTTCATACTGTACCAGACACTCTCAGGAACAGGTTGCCCAGGGAAGTGTGGATGCCCAGGCCCTCAAGATGTCCAAGGCCAGGTTGGATGGGGCCTTGGGCTGTCTGATCTAGTGGGACATGTCCCTGCCCATGGAAAGGGCATTGGAACTAGGTGATTTTAAGGTCCCTTCCAACCCAAACTACTCTATGATTCTACGATTCTTAGTTTGACAGGTATGGGGACAGATGGCTTTGTTCCATCCAGCCCACATATTCTCAGAAAATCACAAAAACAAGTAGTTTCTCATTCAGTTTCTGTCACTTTCTTCTCATCTCCAAAACCATCATCAACTAGCTGACAAATTTATAGCCATCTTCCACTCTGAAGTTGCCTTATAACGTCTTTTTCCAATCTCTCTGCTATTTTACCTCCCACTGCAAATTTTTGGTAGCTCCATTAGCATTACCAGGTTGCCAAATCAGTATATGCCTTTCCATTTGTTAAAATGATCACTCACATCTTTCCTTCCTCCTTACTCTCCAATTCATATTTGGCTTCTTCGTGTTTTCCAAGTAGCCACAACAACAAGTTAGAGCTTCTGTGAAACTCATGGCCCTTTATGAATAAACTTTAAAGGTGTATCAGAATTATCATGGACAAGCGATGAGCAAAGAGAGCAACTATTTCATCCCAGACTGCACAGTCAGTCTATAGCACGCAGGTATAGACTCCCAGCTCTTCTGACTCGTGGTCCCATGCACTTATCCTAAGTATATGCCTCCTCTCTTGCACAGAACAAATACCTCAGACAAGCAGAATGCACATCACATTCATATCAAGACAACATACCTGGATGAAGATATATTCATCTTGAACAACAAGGGAGCTGACATCAATGGAGCGTGAAAATGGTCCAGTCCTTTTGGTCTCCGAGCACTCCTGAATCCGACAGGTCAAATAGTGAGTGTCTGTAATGGGAGAATATATACACATAAGAAATGCCCACGCAGGAGCCTGTTACCTGAAAACAGCCACAGCAGCTTAAAAGAAGGTCTCTGAAAGGAATTCTTAACTTCATTTCCCACTACATAGATGTTATTGCATGATATACCTCTGGCCTTTAAAACTGTAACTGCTCTCTGGAGTCAGGAATTCATCACTCCCACACTCACCTTTCCCTTCTGCATTGTGTAGACACCTCCCAAGAGAGAGGAGTTCAAGCCATAAATGGAGGGTACAAATTCTAGATGCATCAGAAAACTGATGATGGGACCATATGGAGCAGAAGACTTCAAAAGATACACATGAGGAATTTATCGACTCCACTATCCTGCTGGGAATTATATCCCCATCCTCCCCTTGAAATATCCTGGTCTTGATGACTGGTTTTAATTGTGGCAGTAACACGTGAGAGGGGGAAAAAAAGCACGCAAAACAGCACTATTAAGTTTAACTTGTTTAGCTGTGAAAATGACAAGCAACTCCCAAAATTATGCCTAGGCATGAAAGGGTCTGACATTAAAAGGCACAACTAGCTGAAGAGTCCCAGCAGTAGTTACACGCACTGCAAGAGTCATCGAATGCTTCTGTCTAGAGAGAAGATGAGAAGATCATCACACTAATAGAAAGCCTTGTCAGTCTTTGGCATTGCTTGAGAGAAGGAATACGACTGCGAGAAGAACATGAAGAAAACAGAAAGCAAAGGCAGGCAGAAAGAAGTTGCTCCAAATAGCAAGAAGAGACACGCTCACCCCCAGCAAGTCGGCAAGGGTTATAGGGGATTAAGCACTATTTCACTCAGGCTAAGAAAGGCTTTCATGAAACAGAGCAACCAAAGCACTACGTCTCTGGATGCATGCAATCTAAATATGCCATCTCTGCCTTTCAACTGCTCTTCTGAAAACTGCAAATTAGGGAGAAAATGAACATACAACTAAGATGACAACTGCAACGATAAAAGGGTCATATCTTTTACACTGCAGCACTTCCACAGGCTTCTTGGATTCACACACTTGTTCATGTTTCTACAAAGGGTGAGGATTGACCATCAAGGAAGAAAAGAGTGAGTTCATAAGGGCTGTGGTGAGCCTACAGCAGTGATTTTTAGTTCACAACTGTACCTTTTAACAAGGATCTTGTCAAATTGAGCCCAAAGGAATAAAAGGAAAGATTAAAAGGACAGTAAGTAGCCTAGCAAAGCTGCTTACAGGATTCCCCATCCCATAAAACCTACTGTTGTCCTTTGTGTCTTTCCCATAGTAGTAAAATGTGGCTTAGTGGAAAGCACTGGAGGGAATGTTTGAAATCCTCTGACACTCACCTAACTGCCTTCCCTGATTCAAAGACAAAAATCACAGACTGGCAGTTTCCTCTTCCATACCTTTGTCTCACCAACAGACTCTTAAGAATGCAAAAAGAATGCAAGTTACAGGCAACAATAACAAGAATAACATTTTTTTTAAAAAGTACGCTGTCTAAAAAAAAGAAAAGTCACAAACTACAAGCAAGCTTTAATCTAATAAATGTTCATGCCTGTCATATGATTGAAGGTCCATGCTTAGAGGCTGCAAATGTGGTTCTGGGTTGAGCACTGGAAATTCCAGGGTAAACAAGGGCTACACAGCTGATTCAGAGCAGTTGGATACATCTGGCGCAGCAATGAAAATGCAGTCTCACTGATGATGCTAAAGCACCAGAAACTTGTTGTTGCCCGCTCAGAGTACCTGGCGGTAATTAAACAGTATGGTGATAAAATATCCGACCCAGACATAGACCCAAGTAACTGAAGTATTGGAGTTCTGCTTTCTCCCAGCATAAAATACCACCAGCAGCAGAGAGGACAGAATCTCAGCTGGGATAAGGTAAGGTTCTTCATCAAGTGACACATACACACTTGGTCCAGAGCTCTTATTTACTTCCTCAATGTGGCATCTAAGACACCTTGGCTGTATATTAAAGCAAATTCTCAGAAAACAAGAGGGTCTTATAAACTGCCACGCTACCCAATTTGCTCAGCAGCCTTAACTTGTTCTCTGAGGTTGCACTAAAATTAGGCAGAACAAGGAAGAGAGGTCAGGAGCCATATTTTTAGAAGCTCATTCCCTCCAGGATGTTCACCCACACAGTCGCCTGGATGTTCTTATCCCTCCAAAAAGGGGATGATTTGCTGCTGCTGAGTGACAGAATGGGAAAAAGAATAAAAACCTGTCACAAATAACTGCAAATAAATTACAAGTGTTGACATGACAACTAGCTTCCTGCCTATTGGGAAAGGTGTCATTTTTAGCATGTTACACCAGCAATCAAATATACTCAAAGAATGGCACCTCATTAATATTCACAGGAAGTTTGTGGTAGAAAAATGGGATAGCTTACTACACATTTTCTCTTTAATCTCTTGATTATTTATTTTCACATACTTTACAACACAAATCCCATGAAAGAAAACACAGACAAAAAAATATCATCTTCAAACCTGTCTGCCTATGGACACAAAAATAAATTCAAGTCTTGCCTTGCTTCCTGCTGTCCCACAAAAGAATGAAAAATAATTCCCTTTAAAGGTTAGTATATGGCCCCTGGGAGTGGGCTGTGCAGAAACAAGTTGGTAGAAGGCAGGTACCTACATGCCAGATGTCACTGAGAGGTCCATGCCTTAAGGGAAGGTGGCTTCTGGGAATATTTTCAATTCATATTAGAACACAAGAATTGGGGTTAGGGGCTCTTTTTATGGTCCACTGCAAAAGTTGAGAAGAGTTCCCTATTTCTTAGATAGCTTCAAAAACTTCTCATGCTTATAACTCAACACTTACCTACTTTCTCAGCCCATCTGTGAATGAGGCAATATGGACATCAAGCAGCTTGGATAGTTTGCTGCAGCTGAAATCCCAGCATCCATACTCTCCTCACCAACTTATCTTATTCAACTTATGTCACTTTGGATTAGGAAATGGGTTTCTCAGATGTACAGTCATTTTCCAGTTGAGGAGTCTGAAACACCTCCCAATTAACACAGTCTCCCATCTTGAGGATTTGGAGTGTATTTTAATCCTTCTTAGAAGTGATAAAACTGAAGCAATTTCTTGAAATTTCTAGTGATACGCTGGTGAAATAAGCTAAGCTACTAAGTCTCTTCTTTGTCTTCCAGTCATGACAGCTTTGGAAGGAAGCAGGAGCACAAAAGGCTCTCTCTGCTGGGTAACACCCAAAAAATGCAGATCCCTGAAGGGAGACACTGAAGACCAAACCTGTCACATGCTGAAGGCTACAAAGGGCAGTGACTGTGACTTACAGAGACACAGGACAGCAAGGTCTGCACTGCTAACAGGCAGCTGATGGAAACAAGATGCATTGGCAGATTGGCTTAGCTTAAGCCAGATCTCCATGCTTGGCAAGACTTAAAATCATAAACTGCCAGTGAAGGTTACCATAGGAGGGGTAAAAAACTAGCTGGCCTAGACAATTTTTTCCCTCAAAGGAAAAGAGCATCTAGGAACATCGACAGGACCATAAATTGTCCCCCTGGAAATAGCCTGTTTTATCTTTCCCCTCTTTTCTCTTTAATTAAAATACTATTTATTGTATCGCATCTGTGAGTGGGGAGAAGATGATCTCACTGAGCACCAGAAATCCGAATATATCTTCCCCAGGAGTGCTGGTGGGTGCTTGTGTCAGTGGATTTGTAATAGTACCCTTGCATCTAACACTGTCCGTGCTGCTATTACACCCAGGCAGAAGGCACATTGCCCAAGGCTCCTACATTTTTTTTTTTATAATCTAAAAATCCAAGCCTAGATTATTATCCTGCTACAGCAGCTCTGCCAAGATGTCAAAAAATGCGAAAAACTTCATCTGCTACCAAAGACAAGAACAGCGTGAGATCAGTTAGGCACTGGAATTAGCAGCATCTTGCAAATATTAAAGGAGACTAGACACTAAGGAAGATATATTTTTTTTTTTTTTCAGAGACCTTACCATTCATAATGACCAGAGAGACAGAACCCGTAGGGTAACACATTTTAGAGGACAGACAGAGCAGTGAACAGGACTTCTGCCTCCAGCTCCATGAGCTTATTGATAATCATGAGTCATTTATGGATGAATGAGACTCTAGCATGCCCCACCACCTGTTCCCAGCCACAGAACATATCTTATGCTCTAGTGTCTGAATGGGCATTAGACAGGTTCTCGAGTCCCATTACTGAAAAAAAAAAAAAAGATAAAAATCATCATGTTCAGGAGTTTAATCTTAAACACCATTTCTCACACGCAATTTTTAATTTTTTTTTTTAATAAAAAGCATGGAGGTAAACAGAAGAGGAAAGAAAAATAATCCTTCTTGAAGAACCATGTACTTTTAATGTGGCCAGGGATATTGAAGGCAGAGATTCTTGTCCCTGGGTTGAACTGAGCAATGGGAATACTCAATCTATGCCTTTTAATGCATCAGATAAACGACTGAGCTACCAGGCTGACCTAGAGGCATTAAAAACATCACCTTTTCCTTCTCCCCACTACCGAGGAAAATGTTCATCAAAAACTTTCTGGTCAAGAGGAAATAACTGCAGGGACCCATTTTTCCAAGATCTGTAAGTGTCCAAGTCACTTCACTGAGAACATGAAGGCCCAGTTTGGTTATGAAATCAAATAGGAGAAAAGTTCAACCTCTGATTCCTAAGCACACCGAGCTGCACCATTTCATACCAGGTGAGGCTATAGCTTGGAGGCAGTCGATATTTTGTAATACAAATTAAATCAGTTTAAGCCTTACAAATTCTAATTGGAGTGACAGGGTTCTTCTGTGCTGAGCTTGGGTAGGAGAGGCTGCTTTGCTGACATTCCTCGTTTGAGCCTGATTTTCAGTGAAACCCTCAATATCATCAACTGCCACTTTCAAAATGCTGAATTTATACATTAAAACAAGAACAAGCAGCAAAATGCCCGAGCAAACAAGACCTGAAGGAAGAGAGTTGTCTGCAAACTGGGGAGACATCTTTCAAACAAAGCATCCACATCCTTAACACATCCAATATTCAAATAGCTGGGTAAGCATGTTTAAACTTAGTTTGAAAATAAATTCCATCAGCAGTAAGTTTGTTTGCTTGCTTGGTTTTGGGTTTTGGTGGTTTTTTACTTGCTTTTGGCCATTTCTCCCAGCATCCCTGCAGCAGCACACGCAGGAGCAAAGGCACTAAAGAAGCCTCCCTACCTTGCCCACCCACCTGCTGTCCTGTTTTGCTCTTTCCACAGATTCAACGAACAGCTGTCACCCTTGAGCTTTTATTTCCTGGTTATTTATTCAGCTGCCATCGCTAAATAGCAGTGGGAGGCCAATCAGTGATTTTAGAAGATCCGCAGCCTCAGAGAAGCCACCCTGATAGACAGGAGCTTATTCACACAGCATCTGGCCTACGCAACACTTGACTAAAACAGAGAAAAGTTGGCAACCAGCAGAAATGAGGCCTTTTCCTCCCAGAAATCCGCTACAAACTCAGTCACATGCTGTTTTCCATACTGTCCCTGTAGTGCAAAAGGGATACGTGTCCCATCACTGTGTAGCATGGAGATGGAGTAAAACTGGCTCCACCCCAGGAGCAGACACACTATCATGCTTGAATCCTGGGTTCAGTTCTGGGCCCCTCCCACAAGAAGGATGTTGAGGCTCTGGAGCGAGTCCAGAGAAGAGCAACAAAGCTGGGGAAGGGGCTGGAGAACAAGAGGAGCGGCTGAGAGAGCTGGGGGTGTTTAGCCTGGAGAAGAGGAGGCTGAGGGGAGACCTCATTGCTCTCTCCAACTACCTGAAAGGAGGTTGTGGAGAGGAGGGAGCTGGGCTCTTCTCCCAAGGGACAGGGGACAGGACGAGAGGGAATGGCCTCAAGCTCCACCAGGGGAGGGTCAGGCTGGACATTAGGAAAAATATTTTCACAGAAAGGGTCACTGGGCAGTGGCAGAGGCTGCCCAGGGAGGGGGTTGAGTCACCTTCCCTGGAGGGGTTTAAGGGACGGGTGGACGAGGTGCTGAGAGACATGGGTTAGTGATTGATGGGAACGGTTGGACTCGATGATCCGACGGGTCTTTTCCAACCTGGTGATTCTATGATTCTATGCTGTGGCTCCTGTGAGAAATACCCGAAACACTTTGGAGAGAGTGGTAAAAAAAATCAACCTACTTCTAATGCTTACTGTCTTCTTTGATGGTGGTGAATTATATAGGAATCCATTCTACTACAAATGTGGCTAGATTCTTTTCAGTATGGGGTTAAGAATTTTTTTTTTCTATTTGTTACTTCAGATCCAGGCATCTTTTCAAGGTTTGCAAAGTTTTGGTGCGAAGCTGCTATTCATACATCATAAGCAAAACTGAAAAATCCTTTCAATATGAGACAAAGGGTACCTAGGGCACAGGGATGTTCAGGCCAGAGAAAAAGTCTGACTGTAGGTGATTTCTCAAACTCCCAGGTATAAACTAGCTGTTCTGAACACCTCTGGAAATACTCAGGGTCTGTACTGCACAGTGCTGGTAGCCCAGCTTTTTGTGATTCTTAGAGTCATAGAATCATAGGATTCATGTAAAATACATGATACTGAAACAGCTAAATAATAACCAGGATAGACAGCTCCTTAGCCCAATATATTGTGCTTCTCCCCTGCCTCTTCACAGACACAAGCCCTACAAGCCTCCAAGTTTTCCCCCAGGGGCTAAGGATAAGAGTATGCCTCACATCAAACCCTATGACCCACATAATTCCTATCAATTAAAATGTAAATGGGGAGACAAAATGAGTAAAGTGAGTTTCTATTCCCACTCCATTCTCGACTCAAAGCCCACTTTTTCAGCATTGGCTGCAGGCACTCACATCCATCAGCTGTCCGGGCTTCCATGTGCACAAGGTCAGGTTCTTTATCCAAACCGGTCACCGACCTGTAGGAGGAGAGGAAGACAGAGAAGGGAGCTGGTTAGGTAAAAGGCTGCAACCAGACAGAGAGAGGGTGAAGGAAAGCAAAACCAGTTCAAGCCTACCATGTGACACCTGGCATATAGATCATTACCTTCTACCAACTTGTCTCCCTTGGGTTTCTGCACAGCTCACTCCACGGGTCACATACTAACCTCTAAGACGGATACTTTCCCAGGTGCTAGTGAGTGAATCTGCTTATCTACAAGAAATATGATCTTTGTACAAGACTACAATGATCATTTGTGATGGCAAAGCAAGCTGTCTGTAAGCTGCATGCTTATAGACAGTAAATTAAAAAAAGGTTTTACTTGGCTCAATAGTGATATGACACACTGAGTTTCCTGATCTGCTCCCGGTTTGCTGGACAATCTTACTATTGTTTACATCAGTTTCCCATCTTTAAAAGAAAATCAATGATGCATATATGTCTGGTGACATATATTTTCTAATAAAAAAAATAATGCAAGGAAGAATTCATTATTCATCCCATGATCCCATGTTCCTTGCTAACCATGAAACAAGGTATAATTAGTTTCTTTAACCTCACTGGTTAAAATCCAAACATCTCAAGACAAATTTTCATGTGCATTGTTATTTTACTGCCTAAAAATATTTTGCACAGCACATTACAGTGATAGTTTTCCTCCTGGCAGAGGGAAAGTCAAGCCCAGAGCATAAATGTTATTGTTAGTGTCCTGGCTGATAAGAATCACTGGGAAATGAACATTTAGTCTTAGCAATGGCTGGCAGGGGACAAAAAAAATCCATAGATGTCCACGTTATTTATGAAGCTGCTTCTCCTGAGTTAACCAGGGGTTAGATTAAAAAGGGACAATGACAAAAATCAGTTTCTAATTTGGTGGAAGCGGAATTTGATACAGTACATTGTAAATAATAGATTCCCTCTGAGCCAGCCAACATTCACAATTCCCTAATGTTCTGAAACACTTTTATCACAATCTTTTGCTGCTTTCATCCTTGGGGCATCAACAACTAAAACAGAAAAAAAAAAAAAGGGAAGAAGAAAAACAAAAAGAACAAACAAACTATAGACGCTCTGACATATTTTTGTGGATCTCAAAAAAACCATAGCAATTGAAGCAATGACAAACATACGTATGTGCTGGAGTTCAGCTAAGATCAGCCACTGCTGCAAATGCCAAAACAACTACATCATGACCCACTGCGTAGGTAACTGCAACTGGCACTGCTTGTTAACCAGAGCACAGCATCAATAGCAAGTCCATTCACAACACACTGTGAATTGTGGCCAAAAAAACCCAACACAACAAAACAAAGCTGCGCAGGCAGAGCTTTCATCATTCTACTCCCAGTGAGAAATAGCCTGCTCCTTAATCACTACCATCAGTTTCAGGGCGATCCCACAAGAAAGAAAGCGCTGTTTGTTATCGATAAGGATGCCAGAATGGGCCTGCATCCCTGTGACTGTGCAATTATCCAGGTCAAATTTTCCAAATATCTGGACACAGTTAAAAGTGACAGTAGGACAAACACAAATTCCTTAAAACGTCGGTGAAAAACATAATGGTATGTAGCAACACTATTCCCCGATATATATATATATATATATATATATATATATGAATGGCATACATCTTTCTAGTCCACAGCATAATTTTTCTGTGTTTCTCCTGTAAGTAGCCCTAATTGCTGTAATTTCAGCTGTTCAGTAGTCATAACCCTTGCCTGGAACATGCCAACAGGGTAGAGATACGTGTTTACCGACATATCTACCACAACATTAACAAAGGGAGTAATAATTTCATCACTTTTACATACAGGCTAGGAGCAGCTGAGAGACTTATCCCCCAATCGTTTCCAACAGGCTTCCTACTTAAATCCAGCCCTCATCCGACAGTTTTCAAGCTTTTCTGGAAGCCAGCCACCCCTTCTACCCAGAGATGTTTGCTGTATCCTGACACCACAATTCCAAGCTGCCCCACCTGCTCTCCACAATCCCTCCTGGGTCCCTCCCTTCCGGATGGAGGGGGGACTCTACCTCCCACCTTGCAATGGAGCAAACCTAATCCTGGACCAGGTACTAAGAAACATCAGTCTGCCACAACATTATTCATTTTAAAAGCAACTGTAATTAGTAGAAGCTAAGTATTTCCAAGCAAAACCCAAAATACTCATTATCATTGTGCGTTTGCATACACAAGCTCTGTGGATCTACTCAAGATGCCTATTAAGTGAGCATCAGGGGATGACAGGAGTCTCCTGAAACATGTCATTTTAGCTTCACATTCCTTCCCAGTGCCATCTACTTGTTTATTTAACTAGGTTTGACAATGATGATGAAAAAGGGACCAGCATGAAGCACCCCTCTAGTACTTCTCTGCTTACCGAATGCCATAGTTCAAGTGGAAAAGCTCACAAAACAACCTCCTGTAACCCTAAAGCAAGACAAGCTCTTGTTATCTGCAGGCAGATGAAGCTGTAAAACAAAGCATCGGTCATCCTTCCTTCTCCCAAACCTACTTGCTCATATATATCAAAGACCCTGATTGCAAAACAATCCCCAGTAAATGCTGTTTCTTCATGTTTCACTTCACATCTTTTCCCAGTGGCAAAGACCACAGCTTTGCTTTGCAGTGCTCTGACTTCTGAATACAGATATTTTCAATAAATGGTCTCTCATGATTGGTATAGAGAAGTTTTACATGAAGAATGCAAAAAAGTCAGGCAGCAGAAAGAGCAAAACGTGAGTGCAGGTTCTGGAGCAAAGGGGCAAAAATGCAAACAACAATTGTAAACCTATTTTTCTATCCCATGTAGTAATTTCTTCGGTCTTGAGAGCTCACTACAGCAACCTCTCAGGCCTGGCAATATAAGAACAGCAGCAAAACAAGAAGAGTTACTTTCACAGTCTTTTATTTTCTCACACATAATCTCTCTGAAGAACATCAGGAGGATGCGCTGCTCAAAACTATTTGAGTAACGCAAGTACGATGAGAGATGTTGGCATAACCTGGACTCACCCTTTTCCTTGCATGTTCTCTACAATCAACTGGAGCACACAGGATGGGCTGGCTGGCTGGCTGGCTGGGAAGGCGCTTCATGGCTCTCTGGGTGACAAACAGCTCTATTTCAGAGGTTTACAAAGACGAGAGCATTTAAAAACACCCAGAAGCATAAGCTGAGCTTGAGAACATTTTTCGTGCCACATAGTCACATTTCAGGCTGCACACACAGCTCAGCTCTGTATGTGCACAAGCTCCTGAGAGAAAAAACAAAACTGAGGTCCATGAAATGCACCGGGTGTACTGCTGCCCCAGATGGCCACAGGGAGGGCTACATCAACCTCCTCCACCATCTCTGTTCATTTACCACTACTAGGATGAGAAAATGCTGAGAGGATGCAGACAGAAGCGACAGGAAAGGTCATTTTTTTCCTGCTGACATGTTCCTTGACTGCTGCAAAGGCACTTTTTGAAATGTGGAGCCTGCAGCCAGTATTGCAGCTGGCACAGGATCATTGGCCAATTAAGAATTCAAGCTATCTCTGAAACCCATTAGGAAGGAAGCAATGGTTACTTTTTCTCTACCTTCTGCTGCTGATTTTCCTTTCTTGTCCTCCTGGTAGCTCTTGGTTTTCAAAAGATCTTTCCTCCCTTCTTTTCCAAAGAGGATTGTGTGTTCTTGAATGCTGAAGGGTAGATAGGACCTGGCAAGTTCCTTATCTCTATCTTGAGGGAAGAG